>NC_090936.1:828083056-829333056 GCF_040938575.1 Ambystoma mexicanum
AGAACCCGTTGCATAGCTGAACCACTTTCAGCTAGGCCTCAATTTCCAGAACCAGAACCAACCCCACAAACCTAAGGGGAAGCATCATACTAAAGCCGGGCTGCGCTGTACTGCTTGCCTGCTGAAATAATTACCATCAGAACCAAAAAGGGCACATCCAATCCAGTCCTGTGCCGTGCTGTGACCAGAGTGCCTTGCAGATCCCATCCAGTCCTTTTCATTCTTGCGCCTATCTCGAAAATGTGACCTCCACTAAAACGTCCATAACTTCCTCCATTTTCATGCTAGAAACAAAATTTCAGCATCTAAGACAGCATCCCAACTCCATATGATTCTCCCGTTATCACGAGTATCGTGCAGTGAAAAATTTGCCGCAAATTTTCGTTTAGGGAAATTCTAACACAAGTAAAACAGATTTTGATTGCTTCTGACTTCAATTTTCAGATTTCAAATTGTTTCTAGTGTGTGTGTGCAACTATCCAAAGCGGCTCCCAAAAGAATTATAACAATTACAGCAATTTAGACCATATTCAGGGTGTTTGCCCAATCCATTTCAAGATAAATTTAAAAGCCATTCAGACAGCTTGAAAGTCAATTCTGTTTTCTCTTGTGTTGCTGGGGGAAATTGGGATTGATATTCTGTTTTGAATTCTGCCATTCCTGAATACCTGCTCTCTCTCCTCCTATCTCTTTAAATTGCCTATTTGGGGGGGCGGGGGGTTGAGGGTGTGCATGGGGAACCATTAACCACAGTGCTATTTTGATCTGAAAACACACACACACACACAAAAGTATTATTTCTGTGCTGAATTGTTTTGCTCACTATTACTCCTTGTGTATTAAATAGATTATTCAGGGTTACATCACCCCCTTGGTGATTATTGTACCCATTAAAACAGTGTGATTAAATTGTAAATACATAAATAAATATTTTAATTTTGCAAACCAGCCTGATTCCTGGTTCAGCGTGACCGGGGGGGGGAGGGGTTCCAGGAGAGGGGCGCGATATGAGTGGTATGTTGTTCAGAATAAAGAACTTTTAGACAAAAATAAATAAGGATTTCAATTGTGCATTACATGCTAGGCGTTGACTTGGGTGTGTGCCGGATTTAAATCACTTACAGCCTTCTGAGAGAATTGGCATGGATAGTGTGGGTCCTTTGGATCCCCAAACTCCCTCAGGGAACCCATACATCTTACTTGTTGCAGATCATGCCACTTGGTACCCTGAAGCAGTACCTTTGAGGGGCAACAAAAACTCTGTGGTTGGGAGGATCTGGTAGGGATATTCTCTTTTGTGGGATCACAAATCAGGTTATTTCTGACAGGAATCAACTTCAAACCTGCATACATGAAGGCTATGTTGGATGAGTGTAGAGTTAACTGACAAGTTCTCTATACCTTTCCACCTAGAGACCAATGTGTTTGTTTACAGATTTAACAAGACCCTGGAAAGCATGATAGGTGGCTTGGAAGAACACCTGAGGAAAAAGTGACATGTTCTCCTACCACATGCCTATTGGGAGGTGCCACAGATGGAACATGAACCTTCTGTTTGGCTAAAGGGGTCCCCGGATGGGAGGGTAACCCTAACCATACTTTCCACTAAAAAGTTGATTGTGCTTGGGCTCAGATCCAGAATGGCCAAGTACATTGAGAATCTCAAAGTTAAACAGGAGTGAATGAAGCACTGGCCAGAACAGACCACTGGCAAAAACCCTCAGTGACAGAATATACTACATGGCAGAAAGTCTGGATTATGGACAGTGATAAAACCCAGCATCATGCATGATAAATGGATTGAGCTCTACATGGTTCTAGAGAAGAACAGTGGGTTTAGGTACCTCTTTGATACCAAGATCCCTAAGCATACAAACAGGGACTTTTCATGTCAAACTGTGGAAGTCACATTACAGCAGAGATGATTTAGTGTTGGCTCTGCTGGCTGATGATGAGACTGAGAAGGAAACCGTCTTCCACCCAGACTTTGTACACTCAGAGTCATCACATTGCTCTCTGCAGGGAGTGCAGATCTTCACAGACCAGACAAAACAACAGTTGCCAGAAGCTTCTGGCCAGTGTATGGGTCTTTCCTTGATAACTCCAGGCCCAATGGATGTTTGAATCCATGATATTGACACAGAACAATGGGGAGAAACAGGTGTGATTTTGTGTGGACTAGAATGGGCTCAATTTTATCACCAAGAGAGATATTCACCCTATATCTCGTGCAGACAAGCTGATTACAAGTCAGTCCTTTCCAAGTACATGAGTACCTGTGATCTCTCAGTTGGGTAGTGACCGAGCAAAGGATAGGTCAAGATTTTCCACACCAGAAGGGCACTACCAGTTCACTGTCATGCTCTTTGGTTTACAAATGCCCCTGCCACCTCTTAGAGGACAGTGAATCAGGTTCTATCCAGATAATTCTCTCTGATAACAAACTATGTTGATCATTTTTTTATGAACAAATAAATAATGAACCATTGTCATAATGTCATGTTTAATTTTAACACATGGCAATCAGGCATCATATTATGCATACAAACTAACTCCAGCTGTAATCCTATCCATATGGCATGGTTCCATCTACTGCTTTCACAATCACCAATCATACCACAGTATAGATTTGTGCCACAGCAAGATCAGTCCTCCCACCCATTAATTACAGTAAATGTGGCTTACTTTTAATGACAAAAGAGAGAAAGACCATGAAATAAATTAATGCAGGGCATGAGAGTCGACAGAAGATACAAATGAGGAATGTGGTGCATTCTGTCAATGTCAAGATTGGTACTGACAACCCAGCACACAAGCCAATCTCTGGGCAAGAGTTGTTCAGCAGTCCAACCACTCTAAAGGAGTTAAAGCAGTGGCGGGATGCTGACAATTTTCAGTTAACAGAAGGACAGAGTGAGTCAACCTGGTAGATGACCGAAGACTTACAGGATCTGCTGAGTTAGACTACCCCAAAATAAAGATGGGAGCCCTCCTGACACAATCTGGGGTCCACATTAGGGTAATGTGAAAGAGGGCCAGGGCTTGGGGGAGGCCCACAGAGGGAATTGCCACAGAGAACTCTACTTAAAAATCAATAGACCACACAGCCAGGAGCTTTGAACTACTGTACAACTGAAGTGAAATTGAGCCTTAACAAGACCACTGGTAGAGGTTTCTGCATGCAAATTAGACTGCTCAACTTCAACCAATGCCGACTAAAGCTAACCCTTCACTGAGATTCATGAGTTGAGCAATAAGTGAGACTCTGGCCCAGCACATTTAGTTAAGCTTCAGTTGAGGGTAGATGGGATTAGTTTGTTCACCTTCAACAAACACTCAAGTTGAGCACTATTTGAGCCTCACTAGCTGAGCACTATTTGAGCCTCACATCTGGATATGTTGGAGCATTAATTGAGCCTCTCTTTCACATACTGAGGCCTAATTGATCCTCAATCCTGTAGGTTACCCTTGAGCATTGGTTGATTCTCTGATTGACCCTAATGACCCCCTCCTACCTTCATTCTACTACCCTTCTTCTCCTCATATTGCTCTGAGACTCTTGCACCTTTGTGTGCTGCCCCATTCCCTTCACACTGAGGTAACCATAAACCGGCCTGAACGAAAGGTTGCTCAGAGTTTACTGACTACAACAGCTTAATAATAACTGCCCAGTCCACATGGCTATAATTCATAGAAACAGTGGTGCAATACTCAAGAACAACATGTTTACTAACAAGGCCTTCATTCATAAACAAAGTGTGAATAAACTTTTGGGGATTTCAAGCCAATCATATACATACATGTGCATCTAGACCTGTACATTCTAACTCCATCCCTGCTGCGATCTGGACATGTCAAATTATCTTTATGGCTCCCTACCTAAGACCCATGGCCAAATAAGAACTGGCCACGAGGAGTGCACATAGCTGCTGCTGCCTTACAATCGAGTGGTGGCAAGAGCACAAAAAAGGACGGTTCCCACCCCAAGACCAACCTACATCCACCATTGGCCTGCAGCTTTTTGCCCACTGGATTGCAGCTGACCCATGTCACCAGGTTAAGTGACATGGTCCTACGATTTGGATGTACATTCTTTGCAGCAGAGTTTTCCTCGCCACTCCTCTGGAAGTGCACAGTCCTCAGACTTCCCATTGAAGACCTGTGTCCTAAGAAGAGCTGACAAAGCGTAGTGGATATGACCACCACGAGGAAGACTGTAATGAGGAAGACCGCCTCACTAACACTAACCCTGCCAGCATTGGGCTGTACTCAGTGGACAATTAGACTTATCCAGAGTAGTCCTAGGTGCCCCTATATCTTTCCCATTTTGGATGGTCTTGAGAGTCCCCCACCTCTTCCCATCCCCTCATGGCTAGACTTGCCTGTACTCCTTTCCAATATTGGGTGCCTATGCTCCCCATTGTGCCTAGTCCCTGGTACCCATATCCCTTTCAACCTCCTGGCTCTCCCATTCTGCCTTGGAGATCATCTCCCCCACACAACAAGATCCCCCAATGGTCAACAACTCCACAAACACCCCACACACCTGTCCTCTTTCCCAAAGCACACCAAACACCCCATACCCAAAGCTCCCTCCACACATAGCCCTCTCCCTCCACACATGCATTTCTCCCACCCCACAGACCCGTGTAGTCCCCCTTCTACACAAACACTGCTCTATCTCCCTACACATGCATACCTCTCTTCCCCTCCACACATAAACACAATCACACACACCACTCACTCCCTGACCCACACAAATCACTCTTTCCCCCTCCACACCCCTCTGTTCCCCTTCTCACACACACATCCATCTCTCCCCCTTCAAACACAACTCTCTCTCTCTTCTTTATTATTATGATATTTATTGAGTGTCGACCTAGCTTCGAGAAACAACGGAGCGCTAGTACAGATGGATAACGGAGCGCTTTTCAGAGTTAACACCCGAACAGATATAAAGCCAAGGGTGGATACAGAGGGGCACATAGGAGGGGTAAATCCAGGTGGCGGAGAGGAGATGGGCAGGCGGCGTCTAGCGAGTCAGGTGGTGCAAGGGGAGATGTGATTGTCTAGGTGTTGAGGCACAGAGATTCCTTGAAGTGGTGGGTCTTGAGTTCTTTTCTGAATTGTAGAAGCATGGGGCGAGTCTGATGCTGATGGGCGGGAGATTCCATAGTCCTGGGGCGTAGGCAGATAAGGCTTGTTTTCTGATTCTTTCCTTTTTTGTAACAGCAGATTTTAAATCTGCATGTGTCCTGGCTTCTGGTGGTGCAGTATCTGCCAGAGATAGTGAGTTTCTACGCAATGTAGCTGAGTGACTTGAGGGCAACTGCCTTATAGATGATGCAGCAAGACTTGAAGGTGATTCGTGTGTGAAGTGGGAGCCAGTGAAGGTTGATGAGGGCAGGGTAATGTGGTTGTATCTGCGTAGACCGTTGATGAGTCACTCTCTCGCTCTCTCTCAATTTAATTCTACTAACACTGTAAAGAAGCACTTTTAACATTGTGCAGCATTAATTTCTAATGATTGCATCTGGTATATATTGCAGTCATGAGAACGTAATACTTGTCTCAATGAGAAAAACACATAATTAAACCCTGTAATGGGTATGTATATTATTTTTTGGTAGAAGGTTATCATTTCAAAATGGATTGTGTTACACTGTTCTTTTACCCTTTTAAAATACTCCTTTGGGAAAGGGGTAATGGAACAAAACACATAATGAGGGTTCTTGGTGTCTTTGCATAACATTGAAGACAATTTTGGGATGATATGGATGACACCATATCATTTTATTTGAAAACCATGTCTGTGATGAAAGGGCTACATGATTTAATTTTATTTTTTCACAACGCACATATATGCACGTTTGGACAACCAAAGGTTTTGGATGTGTGGCTAAAATGTCAGACATATATGCCACTCCATTGGGATCATGGCCTGGGTCACTTCTTTTTTGCATAGAATGTATTTGTATGTATTTATTTTTTAGTACGATATATACATAAACATTTGACAAACAATAAATGCACATACTTCCGTTGATATATGATTTTTTTTTTCAATTTCCTGACTATGTACCTGTTTCATACCACTTTTGAAGAGATGCTTGGTCTCAATGTGATCATGTGTAGTCCCCAATGCACAGACAGCCTTAGAGAATTATATACAGGATTCTAATGTGCGTAAATAAAGATATTGCAAATCACATCAGGTTCTCTACATTACTAAGATACTAGAAATGTTCCTAAAGTGTAAATGGCGCTGGGCGGAATACTTTAATCCTAGCATAATACTTGCAGAAAACAGAAGTAGCACCACAAAGAATAGGGCACGCTTTGTACAGCATCTGTTACACAGAAAGACAATTAAAGCTGCAGCTCGTCTTCTGCTGCCATGCGCTCAAAGTACCTATAACAATGTTATTTCGTCAGTAACTCATCACCTGTCCTTCAGTCTAGGCATGACAATGATACAGGACACGTTTGTAAATCTGCAAGGTTCTGGAGAGCTCAAAACTAGAAAATATGGGTTCCATTTACTCTGCAGATAATTGATGTTGTGCCTGGCTAAGAAAAAGACGATGAAATCATTGTCTGGACACTGACTTTGAACATGGAGCAGTTCATTCACTTATCTGTTTTTGTGCAAAGTTAAAAGGAGCTAAAAACAATTTCAATTTGGAGGACTTGCACGGATGCAACACCACCAGTACACAGCAGTTTTCAATTTTCTTTAGTTTGTTTTGTCTGCTGAAACTGTATCTCATTCATGTAAATGCTGTTTCAGCCAATGGCATAATAGAGCAGCTATAGCCAGTGCAAAAAGACCCTCAGTGAAGTATTTTTGTATATGAAGAACCACATGCAAAAGCCTTTAAAGCTGTTTAGGGAAGAAGCAAGATCTTGGTCAATGCAGCTTTCTTGGAACATGTAACAATTTCCTAGAAGAAAGCAACTAACAGGACCATTTTCTATATACAAAGCTATAGCCCAAATATAACAAATGTATATGTAGATTGTTTTAAACTTGTTTTGAAATCATATGTGATCCATACATAAATAAATATGGGACCCCCTATTTCCACACACAGGTAGACCGGCATATAGGCAAGCACTACATGCATGCATGTGCACACGCGCACAAACACACACACACACACACACACACAAGCAAATACGCCCACATACAAACACTACCATGCCTATTCTTAAGAAGCACACTTTGACAGTGCAGGTAAACCACAGAATTAGGACATTTACCAGGGACAAAACAAACATACACAACATGTATATAAGAAAACAGGTGACTTACAAAGGATACATTATTCTAAGAGGGCAAGTGTTTCAAACTACAAAGAGTACTAATAAAATAAACAGAATTACATTATTAAGCATCACTCGAGGCAGTAGTTGAGTCAGGTAGGTACTGTGGATGGGGAGAGGGAGCTGCCACTTTATCAAGTAAGTGAGGTTTTGGAGGGATCCACATTTGGGCTGGCATTAATTGTTACGGGCAGAGGGTTCCAGTGAGGCAGGACAAGTAGGGAGTAATAGCAGAAGAGAGAGGATGCACAGGAAGGTTATGGGAAGGTTAAGGTAAGTTGAGTCCATAGGAGGATCAAAAGGAACGAAATGGTGAGTAAACTGAAATACAATCAGACAGGTACTGAGGAGCAAGACCATTGATGTCTTTGTAGACTAGGAGAAGGAACTTGAAAAGATAGTGGTTGTGCATGCAGAGCCAACCAGTATCTTGTCAGTAGATGGAAGTGGGGGAGAATGTGGTAGAGAGTGTGAGTAGCAAAGCTGAGGACTAGAGTGAGGAATAAGTAGAAAGGAAGACGAAGGAGTAGGCTTGAGCATTAGTCAAGTTAGCTGAGCACAGGAGTGGAGAGATGTTTTGTAGAGTGGTTAGTAAAAAAAGGACACATTTTACCGAATATTAAGGCGGTTGCGGTTAACACGAGTAGAAAAGGCAATGGTAGTAGTGCGTGCAGTCATAGGTCGCTATCAAAGAGGACCCCAAGTTTGTAAGTCTTGTGTGAGGGGGCAAGAAGGTAAGGCAGGAAGGAGATAGGAGATTGGAAAGGAGGCATGGCATTGGAAGCTGGGAAAAAGATGGCTTTCGTTTTTGAAGATTTCAGTATGAGGCAGTGGAGAGCAGTCTAGAAACAAATTGCAGTGAGACAGTTATTACTCTGTTCTGAGATGGCGAAGTCAAGGAGGGAAAGGAGAACAATAGTCGAGTGTCATGAGAATAAAGATGATAGTGTATGCCAAAAGATGAGTTACGTCTTCCTAGGGCAGACTTATAGAGGATGAACAGATGTTCAAGGACTGATCATTGGGGAACATGAACAGGTAGAGGAATGGGATCAGAGGTTTGCAGGTTCAAAGAGATTTTAAGTGATCGACCTTCCAGGAAGGAGGGGAACCAGGCAAGAGTAGATTTACGAATCCCAAGGCCTTGGAGAGGTGAGGAGGAGAGAGGAATGGTTGACGGTGTCAAACGTGGCAGAATTGTCCAGAAGAATGAGTATCAAAGAGAGTCTGGAGTGGTGAGCCTTCGAGAGAAAGTTGGTGGACATGCATGACTGCAGTCTCGGTGGAGAGTTTACTATGGAATCCAGATTAAAGTGGATCTCCAAGGTCACTATCCTCAAGGTACTTAGGGATCCAATTGAAGACTACTCACTCAAGGACGCATGAATAATGGGGAAAGAGAATGATGTGGCTGTAGTTTGCTGGGATGTTTGGGTCAGCAGAAGGTTTATTCAATAGAGGTAAGACAGTTGCAGATTTGAAGGCGGCAGGGAAGAGTCCAGTGGAGACAGAGGGGTTAAAGAGCTCAGCAGAATAAGGGCAAGTGATTGAGAATAAATATTTGACCATTTGGGAAGCAAAGGGGTAGGCAAGAGAGCAAGATATGTTGGCACTTTGAATGGTTAGGGTTAATTCGATAGAAGAGATAGGGGAGAAGAGTAGTCGAGCACAGAAGAGTTAAGGGGAGAGGTGGTGGATAGAAGGAGGGTTGGTGGAGAGAGAGCAGGGTTGTGAAAGTGTCACACATTTTAGAGATTTTGGGAGACAATTAGGGAGTAAACTCATTAGCAGAAAGGGAGGTGGTGATGGATATTGGTTAAGGAGGTGTGAGCAAAGATTGGAGGGTAGATGATAGTTTGCGGGGGTGATTTAGAAGGGGTGAGATTAGGTTTATGAAGCAGGATGAATTGGCAATTTTAGGAGTCCAGTGCAGAGGTTGGAGAAGCAAGGGAATCTTTGTAGGTAAGAGGTCTGTAATTCTCACCAGTGTCGTTGGTCACAGAGCATGTTTGTTTTGAGGGTCTGAATTTCAGAACTGATCCAAGACTGGGGATGGGGATGGGAAGGTGCGACTGATGAAGCAGGATTCTGTTGGTCACACAGAGTGATAAGTGCATAGACAGCACAGTAAATGGAAGAGGCATGAATAGGGGAAAGAGACAGGAGAAAGGTCCTCACATCATAAAGATAAGGAGCAAGAGAGTCCTGTCTGAATGTCCTCTTTGTCATTGAAGAGGGGAGATGAGAAGGAGACGGTGGAGGGACTGGGATGCAAGTGCACAATGGAGTTTTGAGAGGGAGAGGATTCTATGAAGAGATCAGAGGAGGAGAGTAAATTAGACAGACAAGGTCAAGGGAGTTCCCATCAGAGTGAGTGGGCTGGTTCTGGAGGGAGCAGAGGGAGTGGTCAGACAGGAGGGAGTTAATTTTAAGGCAGGTGCTGCACAAGGCTTGTGAGGGTTAACGTACGCCAGGCGGAGATGCTCAGAGAGGCAGTCTGAGCATGACACACTCTTGGTTTTTGCAGTCTATCTACTGTTTAGCTGCTGGAGGCGTGTCCTACTGACAAAATCCCTGGTCTCCCACGGAGAGGCACAGATTGGCAGTCTGAGCATGACACTCTCCTGGTTTTTGCAGTCTGTCTACTGTTTTGCCGCTGGAGGTGTGTTCTATGACAAAAACCCTGGTCTCCTGGTATCAGGTAATATAATCACGGCAGAAATGTCAAGGTAAAAAAAGAAAAATTGTAGCAAAAATGCCGTGGTTTGACCCGGTAAAGGTGTACCCCATTATACCATTTAAGGGGAGCAGAGGTTGCAGGGGTGTCACCCGCTCTCTTAAATGGTATAATGAGCCCGGGAGTTGCGGGGGTGTCCCCTGCATCCTTTACATCATTGTGGTGGCAAAAGCATGGCATTTTTGCCATGATAGTTTGTATTCACAGCCATTTTTGCCCCGATTTTAAGACATGGAACCAGTCTCCTGCAGAGCGGCGCAGAGAGGCAGTCTGAGCAGCCAAGCAAGTCGAGTGTTTGGCGCTCCCTGCTCTCTGGTTCTAATCCCGCCCATCCTTGTGGACCTCTAACAATTAACAATGGGAGCAGGAAGTTGAGACTTGGGCTCCAACACGTCCCTCAAATATACTTGCACATCCTCCGTCCAGCACTTGAAAGCCTGCTCTGGCGATATGGTCTTCCTCTTTCCTTGGGTTTTACACTCCTACTTTTCAATTAGTTGATGGGCAAGTAAATACGGACCCTCTGCCTTGAGCAGTTACTGGGCTGCCCGGTCAGTGATTGCGGGCTATCTAGCCTTGGAGCCGGCATGGGCTGCCTTGGTCGGTGACTGCAGGCTTCTAGCCTTTGAGCCGAAGGGGGCATTCTGGTCGGTGACTGCGGGCTACCTAGCCTTTGAGCCATCCAAACTCCAAGTCTCATTCTTGAACACGCTTCTTGACTATGTCATATGCTTACACTTTAAAAACAGCAATGCCACGGAAAAAACGACAAGTGCCTTGTTCATCTCGTCCAACTTCTGCCTCCTTACAGAAAACTATGGTTCATTCTCAGAGAGTTCAGCATGATATGGGTACTAATGAGTCCCCAAGAGACACAAGATCCTTTTGGGGTACCACTGGCAGGAAAAAGTTGACCTTGGCCACTGACAATGCATTTGAATCTATCACACCAATCATGTTGACTCAAGACATGCAAAAACCACTTCTAATAAACCCTTGATGACATTCCATACTCTGCTCTTATAGAGGGAGTAAGACAGACTAGAGTCGTGTTACTCACTCTACTGCCAAATACATCTAATGGACCAAGCCATAGAATAAGCGCTCATCTCAAGAACAGGGCCTATCTCTTTGATAGAGGTCCAAGTCCACTTCGTCCAGTCTGCAGAGAAACCCTGAGATTCTCTAAATGTGCAACTGTGGGAAAAACCACGCCCTTGGAAAAAATGTCCAGGGACGGAATTCCCCTTCTTTGAATGGTGTTGTTCTACATTTGCCTGTATATCAGAGTGAAGTAATCTTAGTTCAAGAAACACAAACACAGGCACCCGAGGCGGTTCAACAATTAAGCTTATCAGCTTCCCCGGTTATGTATCTGGAATCCTTGAACTCCTCAATTAATGAAATCATCCTCTGCAATGTCCTTCGTGAATCCAACTCCTAGACATTCCTTTGGTCTAAACCACAAGGGATCATCTATCCTCAAAATTTCACTTACGGCCATTAATAATGGTATTTCGGTCATATATATATATATATATATATATATATATATATATATATAAATATATATATATTTGAAGCATTGCAACTGAGATCAGAAAGCCATTTGCTTCTATTAAACTCACTAATGGTCAAAGTTTTAGTAATTGAAGGAAAAATGTCCCTGAAGAATTCCATTCCAACAAACAATGTTCACCACATGCGATTTTCACTACTGATAAAAGCACTCGGGCCTCTTTAATATACAGCCCATCATTAGAGGCTCCCTTAACAATAACAACGGATGTTGAGGGAAGTGGGGATCCATCTCCCGTTCCAGAAGATGGGTCCACCATAGCTGACGCCCTCCTGCTCTCGGCTGAATACGTTGGCACAACTGGGCTGACGGACAGCAGAGTCCAGAGATTGAAGAGCCACTGTTTGAAATATTTATGAATAAAATAAAGAGGCACAAGAAAACAAAATCAGAACAAAACAAAGAAATCCAAGAATCAACCCCCATCGATAAAATCAATTCAAGTTGGCTCTTAGGGGTTTCTTGGATCCCTTACAGCTCTTTCTGAAAGCCAGGGCTCCATTAAACTAAAACAAAAAATTAAAAAAATCCCATCAAGTTCATAGCAGGGAGCAACCTTGAAGTTGAGGTGATGGACTCAAATAAGCCTGCCGTGAATTTAGAACTCTCCCCCCTTTAAATCTGACTGTGAACCATGAACACCTCCCTTTAAATCCTCTTCCTTTATCAAACATAGTTTCAGATCCTCACAGCATATCAATTGATGAAGAACTGTGGAATGCATCCACATATTCGATCTCTACCCACTCAGAACCTATGAGCCCACGTGTTGCTATCGAGAACATATCCTTTAGAGAAGTGCAATCTAATGATCGTATATTACGGCACACTCACTTCTCTTCTAAAAATGATTTCCTTACTGTAGAAGAACAAAGGATACTAATTTAAAAAAATCAAGCGAAAACCTTAGAAAAACCTTATTGTATCTGTAGTAAAGAGATAGAGGATAGAAAGTATCGTAGTACAACTAGAAGTAGTAACTACGACTTGCAAAGACATAATAGTCTACACCAGAGGGATAATGTTAGACATTCAAACTTGCTTAGGAGTAATAAAATTGAGCCTGTGATTACAAAAAGACACCATCAGTCAGATGACCACTACTCCTTATACCTGCATATGCAAGATAGAGATAGGCGTGATCCTTACCCCGATAGACCAAATGTTATAAGACTTTTGTCATCAATATCAGGGCTAGAAGCAATCCGGAAAAGAGATAAAGCGTTGGTGCAATTCACTGATCACAACACTTTAGATAGCGTTATGCTGGTGATCCCTTCAAAACTAATTAGAGAAGTAATATAGGCCGCAAAGCACAACTTCCTGAAGCAGGGATTTTAATTTTAAAACGACCTGGGTACTTTTGGCTCATTTCATGCAAATCCACATGATCCTGCAGGCTTTGAATATCTGCCCCTCCAGATCTCTTGCTTAGGTGCTTGGGGTAAATTAAAAAGGAAAGTGGACATTTTGCAACACTCCCCTTCCATTGCTCGCCCAGATTGATTCGGGATAAGCAGGGCTTTGGCAAAGCACAATTAGATCTCTAGTTAATAATTGTTCTACAAAAAGAAGCCTCAGACTGATCTCTTGGAACACTACAATGTTGGCGCAGGCTGACATCATCTTACTTCAGGAAACATGGATAACCGATCCTCCGACCTGGGATAACCACATCGTTTGTTGCGCTCCTGCTATCAAACACAAAAAAAGTGAGACCCTCGTCTGGTCTATTAACAGCTTGTAAAATAGATGGAGGTCTAATCCTGGAGTCATCGGCAGTTCCATATCCCTTTGTCCAGCTCACTAGAGTACAGGCCTCCCAGGTACAGGGGCACCCTAGAGAGCAGTCAGCCCTGCTTAACTTACTGGAACCCACTCGCCATTTCCGATAACTAGTTCATAGCTGTGGTAGAGAACATGCTGGACCTTTTTGAAGTGGATGATTGCATTTCTAAAATCTTCATTGCAGGGGATCTTAACATTAGCTGTATGGAGGCACAAAATAAAATCTTAACTACTAGAGCAAGGAAATGGTTTGAACTCATGTCCTCTAGGAACTTCACTATGTTAAATGGTGCTCTTAGGGGGGATATTCCCTTTCAACTGACTTGGAGAAAATTTGTCACAATAGATTACATATTAATTTCAAGAGATGCTTTCCCTGAGATAATTGACTTTGTGGTGGCACTGCACCGTTCTAGCGACCACGCAATGTTAACAGCTGAGTGGGAACAATGAATTGATACCCACATCAGATCTACTTACAATCATGAAGTACAAATTGAAGTAGGGCGGAATAAATTGAAATGGACAGAGCCCAGATTGGACAAACGAAGGGACTACCTCATGGATAAAAATTGCTTCCTTCCTGAAAGACAAATCAAAGACTGTGTGGGCATTTTGAACCTCTATGTTCAAAAGGGTTCCTCGGCTAGTCACCCTGTATTTAAGCATAAACAAGTCTTTGACCTAGAAGTAAAATTGAGAAGGTCCGGCTGAAGAAAGTTTGCAGGGCTCTACTAAAAAGCACCAGCAACTATAGATGGGCTTTTATACAAAAGTTAAAACAAAGGCATACAAACGGTCTCAAAATGCATACACATGTGCTCATGCAGCCGGTCGGTGACTCAATGCAGTCATCTATTACTACTAAAAACAGCGCTCAAATATGGTCGTAATTAATTTGCTTCTAATGTGCTGGTCAAGTGGCACAGCGAGTAGAGCACTCACTTTGACATCAGTGCAGAGACTGCAAACGCAGGTTCGAATCCCGGCGGGCCAAACTCAGCCTTTCATCCTTCCGAGGTCGATAAATGAGCACCACACACCGTGGGTAATAATAAGCAGCCCTCAGATACCTGAGGGTTCGTAGCGCTATATAAATGCCATATTCTTATTATTATTATTAATGAGCTGTCCCTCCCATTGACTCTAAATGCTATTAAGGAACAGAAATGGACAACATACTTTACTAAATTATACGAACCAGCTCTGATTAAACACCAATTCCCATATGAACCAACTGATTCTCTGCAGAAATTCTCATTTGAAATTGAAGATATCGTATATGAAATTAAAAGACAATCTTCCTCTCGTGCTCCTGGCCCCGATGGGCTCACTAATTTAATGTTTAGAATCTACCTGGAGAAATGGGCTTCCATAATTTTTCTAATATTTAAAAAGGTACTTCACAAGGGAAGAATTCCCCATTCCTGGGAACACTCTATCATCAAACCTATTTTTAAAAAGGAGCTAGGGGTAATCTCCAGAACTATTGGCCTATAGCACTGCTTGACGCCCCGGATAAGCTATTTGCGTGTTTATTGCTACAAAGTTAATGAATTGGGTAACTGAACGCTGCATTTTGATATCTGTCAATCTGGGTTCATTGCAGGTATAGGAACAGTCCAAAACCTCCTAATCCTGTTATCCACAAAGAACAGAGTATCTCAAACAGGACAGTAGGTCTTTATCACTTTTATTGACTTCGGGATGGCATTTGATTCAATTTCCGAGAGAATTACTCTGGATTAAATTGAAAGAAGCTGGCTTTCTGGACTATATCCTGAATTTAATTATGCAATTCTATACGGGAACTCACATGCAGGTCAAGCAAAACAAACAAGGACTCCTAACAGAGCCAATCTTGACTAATCGGGGCTCAAAGCGAGGTTGTATGCTGGCGCCGGCCCTTTTCAATTTTTTTTTATAAGTGACTTGGGAAGCTGCCTCTCAAATCAACTTTGTTCCACCTAAATTAGGCTCCGTATCCATATGATATGATATGATATGATATGGCATTTGTAATGTGCCTATACACAGTTGTTTCAAGGCGCGACGTGGCAAGGGAAGAGGGAACAGCGGGAAGATGGAGACAACGATCATACTAGGACATGTGTCATTCATATCGCTGAATGGCTCCTCTATGCAGATGACATAGTTCTGTTGGATAAAACACTGAATGGGCTCGAGTGGAAATTGCAGGCACTGGAACAATACGCACTTAGTTTAAAAATTAACATAGAAATCGAAAATATTAATTTTCACACCTAAAGAAACCCGGAAAAAGCCACTGTTTCAGTGGAAAATCTGTGACCAGACCTTGGATGTACTCAAGAAACATATATACAAGAGTAAATATTAATTCAAATCTCACAGAAAATCCTTATAGACTAACAGTTAGGCAGAAGATGCTGACAATGGCAGTGTAAGCTTCTGTAATATACCAAACATTCTGTGTGCTTTCAGTTGTGCTAGTGCTCACTTTTTATAAGCAAAAAGCATGCCCTGTTGTAATATGTGGGGCTGGGTCAAAACTACCAATAGACAGTCCTAGTTTGGATAGGTTGGAAGGCATTTATTGGAAAAGAGTACTGCCATACCCCAACAGTTGCCCAATCCAACTAATTCAGTTTGAACTCGGCCTTCCATCATTGAAAGTAATGGTGGAATGGTGTATATTAGCCTTGTATAGGAAATGTTTATTGAATCGCCTTTCTAATTCCCCTTTAATGCCAGTATTAGCACAGCTTTTACTACCCCAAATTGATGCTTCACTATATTCCTGGCTAAATGATATCCAGACCCTGATGGCGTGGGTGGATATTAATCTCAAACTATTATTAAATTATGTGAATAGGGTGAAAGAAATAACCATTTCTTATGGATTGGTAAAGAACCTGAAAAGATTGTACTAAATTTAAAGGGTTTAATAATGGAGGTTTTAACAAAAAAATCACTTAATCATCTTACACCTTATCTTCAGAAATTTCTGAGTACAAGGTATAGAAACTTGTTTTTAGACTACGTTTTAATATAAGGCTCACAAGAGAAATCTCTGGTATTCATCTGATCCTTGCCCTAGACCAGGGAATATGTAGATTCTGTGTGAAAACGAATGTATTAGAGACATTGCAGCATATTATTCTGGTCTGCCCTTCCCTAATGATGCAAAGGAATTAATTCTTCTACAGTTTTTTTAAGGATTATGGTATGTTGACTGTGGATAGGGCATGACTTGTGTTAAATGATGCTGCTTAATTGACGTGAAATGTCATGAGCTGTGTGGTTTACCTGGCACGTTCTTTATTATGTAAGTTTTATTCAGGTATTCTTTTCTCCATTTTCTTTTTGCTTCTTTTTTCTTATGATTAAGCTTTTTTAAAAATGTTGACTAAATCTTTGTCTTTTACTATTGTTTGGCTGTAAATGAACAGCCAAACAATAATAAATAAATTAATAATAATAATAATAATAATAATAATAATAATAATAATAATAATAATAATAAAGCACCCCAGCATGACAGTGGGGTCGGTAGGAAGTTACTCAAGGAGATGCGTCATTTCAGGCAAGAAGGAGTTCAGAGAACCTGGGGCTCAAAAGAAAGCCAGAACACTGGAGTGGGAGTTGTTGAATAATGGCATATTCAAAAGAGAAAGAGTTGATGTCAGAGGAGGTATATGGGAGGTATTGAGGGCCTTATTGGTAAGGAACCCCACACCATCACTCATCCAAACAGGTTTAAGAGAGTGGGAGAAGGTTGAAGGGTATGTGTGGAGAGCTGTTGCTGTAGCAGAGTCATGATGGGAGAACCGGTTTCTGTGATTGTAAGAAGTAAACGTTGAGGTTGAGTGATGTAGGAAGACGTGTTGCAGAGAGATTGTGCATTCCACAAGCCAAGTGAAAAAGTCGCGGGAGGTGGGGCAGAGGAGCTGTTGTGTGGTAAGCAAAGGGTCTCGATCAGGATGGAGGTCCTGGGAGCATCGGAGAGGTTCCAAAATTAAACCAAGTTGAGGCTGAAGGCTATGTAAGAAGGGAAGAAGAAGAGTGAGATGCATGATGAAGGGAAGAAGAAATAGGCAAGTAAAGACAATTAAGAAAGGGCACAGCCAAGAGAGAGGGAATGAAGGCGGAACGGAAAGGTTGGATGGTTGGCTGATGAAAAGTAGGTCCAAGCTCTGAGGAGAGCTAGAATGGGTTCTTGTGGCAACCAAATTTCTTTTTCAAGCTCTTTATCAGGTTTCTGATCCATCTCTGCACACAACAGAAATGCATGTAAGAATGCATGCAAGAATCACTGCTTGTGGAATATGAGGGGTGTTGTATCATGGGGTGTTAGCTCCGGGACAGCACGTTTGTCTTGGAAGCAAGACAACGCAGCAAAACACAGGTTTGAATCCTGATCCCGCGCTTAGAAATCAGTCATTGGTATTAAGCATGTTATACAAGAACAATCATAATTATAATTTTATTACCTTTCCCTGCAAGCATGTGGTTTTTGAAGTGTAAATATCCACCATGTGCACAGTGTGAGAAACATGAGGATATCCTAACTCCTACTCTCCGTGGATACTTTTTTAAGGTGGCCAAGGGAAGGCCATTGCTCTTGGATCCTGTCCCTGAGGTTAGAGAAGTGAGGGAGGATTGCCTGGGTGGAGGGTCCTTCGGGATTGGGAGTGGGGTGCCATCAGACAAGACATAGATTCCCATTTCCCTATTGAAGACAAACCTAACCCTCCTACAGCCTTTATAGGCTATTGTAAAACCACTCCCCTTTTTTCCCCACTTTTTACCTCTGACGGTACTGAGACAAGGAAGAGGTGGCTACGAGTGGTCAACACTAAAACAATTCTAGTATTGGGGATAAAGAAGATACCTGTAGAGTGCTTTAAAGGTCAGGCATGTCCATTTAATTATGGTCAGGCAAGCACAATTGAAAATACACACCTGCAACCTGTCAAGGTTTTGCCTGTGTATAAATGGAGACCAAAGGAAATGTTTAAACGTTTCCGATGTGTGTATGGATATTTGTGTAAATAAATTGTCTCCCCAAAAACATATAATACTACTGTTACTAGAAAATAAACGCTCTTCTTTTTTTCTTACTGGCACCCAAGTTCATAGGAATACGTAAACTAAAATTGACTCTGCTAACTCTAAGTTAGCAGTTTCTAGAAATCCAAACAGAATCATAAGGACGCTTGAATTCTATATGTATTACCTCAACTAACTTTGCTGAAAGACCTGGGGCATATATTACTGCAAGTTTGCATTGTTGCAAGTGCAAAAATTGCCATAGTGCAAAACAAAAACATCTTTTAATGCATTTTACAACCCGAGCTAAAGACAAGGACACCCATTGATAACATATGGCTTTTTGGCAAACACATTAACATTTTGTTTTAGTGCAAAGTTTGGTGAATTCGGCAGTCATGTGTGATAAGGCTGCATCTATGTTCCTTCCTCCATAACAATTCTTTCTTTGACTTTCAGGATGTGTTAAGATCTTTTCGAGAAGAATAGAGTTGGCGCATTGTGAAGAAAATATGATTATGTCTTGCCCCTTTTACAATGCTACACATCTTTGTCAATGTTTAAAGCTGTATGATTTTTCAATTGTGCAATTCAGCCTTCTTTCTCATCTATTTGTGATCTCACAGGTTCCTCGCGCCATGCAGGAGAAGGCCACCCAGTCCTGTTTTTACTTGGAATTCAGGGGCTTGCACTTTTCTTAAATTTCCAATAGGGATGAAAAAAACCACAAGTGCCAGAACCCAAGGGTAAATAATACAGGACTTGATGACCTTCTCACGCATGGGCACGTGAACTTGATAGCTCTGTATCATATGCCCAGGTAAAGACACCGTTTTAGGGTTGCATACTTGCCAACATAACCCATTCCAATCTGTAGGTGCTCATCCAGTCCTGTTTTTCCTTTGCATTCTGCGATTAGTCCGAGTTTTATACTGGGAAAAGTCGACCTACAAATCCCTGAATAAGAATGCAAAGAAAAGCCAGGACTGGATAAGTACCTACAGATTGGAATGGGTCATGTTGCCAAGTATGCAGTTGTCGCTATTTAAAAGCCTTATTGTGGATTTGGCAGCGCCTGTCAAATGAACATCCAATTCCAATACAAAAGCTGAACCTGTTGGCTTTTTGAGGGATGTAAAAAGGCACAAGTACGCATGACCGCTCCCCTAATTACACTCTTGACGAAAAAACAATCAAAATTAAACTGAAGGGGGGGAGGGGCACATACTTTTTAGTGGCCGCTGTCCTCTCTGTGAAATGTACTCCTCACTCAAATTGAGGATGCTCTGTTTATAAATTAACTCTCCAATTGGTTCATTTCACTCCTTCCTGCTGTTTGTCAGTGAAGATATTTAGATAGCAGCGAATGTCGAGGATTCTCAGAAAGTTAGTTGCATTTCTGTAAGTGGGATTCCATTTCGTCTTAATATCACGTCAAATGCTCTGCTGAGTTTTTAAGCCCGGTTTGAAAATCCTAGGCACGTTTTTCAGAGTACTTTTAAAACACCGTGTCATTAAGCATCATCTGTTTATAATTTGGACCCCGCTCCTTTTTATAGCTGGTTATAACATGTCAGTTTGCTGCTGACATTTATTGAAATCGCAAAATAAAAGCGAGCTCTGGATTAGAAACTAAATGCATGTATGTGTTTGTTTTAATGTACCTACGGCATGATGCAAAGTCCAGCATGGTTGAGCCTAAGGTCGCTAATTGTGTTTGTTTGTAGTTGTTTCAAGCTGTGTTGGATTGCTTACATTCAATTCGCTAAATAAATACAGAGTGGGAGGCTAATTGGCAACATAGCCCCACCTTCTACCCGGACTTACTTTACAATGCCAACTTGTAAGCGGTGCTGCCAAGCAGGCACTCTGTTGAAGAGAACATGCATCAAGGGGGTTTATGGGTAGGAAGGAAGGTGGGTGCAAGCACTATTTGAGCTACGCACACCTTTTGAGACCGAGCTCTTACGTTTTCCGTGGCAATGCGTGAGGCCATCCAGTCCTCCTTTTCCCAAATGGCTTCTGGTACTTGCAGTTTTGTGTCTCACATTTGCAATGTAGGAAAGCTACATGTCACAGAATTCCAAGCGAAAATAGGACTGAATAGTCTTTTCAAGCATGGCAACGGCAAACTTAAAATATCTGACTTCTGATAATTAAATAATAATGAGGCGTAAGCAGTGCATACGAGAGAACATGTGATATGCCATATGGGTCGATTCTAGTCCAGACTGTTTTTTTCTTCGCATTCTGGGAAATGTAGTCCAGAATTTCTAATGGCAAAATTCAGGACTACCATTTCCATGACGGAAATAACAAAACCACCAAGCACGGGTGTCCCCTGAATGGAACACAGAAGGCTCCAATATAAAATATGAATCATAGCAGGCAATGGCAAAACCAGGTCGAGTGAATGCATCAGTTACTCACCAGCAATCTTCATTACTCATAGTCCTACTCTTCCTTGTTACAGTATTTAAGACATGAGGGACAGTGTTGTTGTAGTTATACTGCCTCCCTCATTATCCACAATCCTTTGTTAGTTTTACCAAGCAGGATCATAAGACATTCCACATCCTAGGAGGGCAAGGACGTAAGTCACAGCTGTGACGAGGAAGAGCGTGACTAGTAGTAATACAGAGTACCAGTATGTACTCAAGGCCTTATCTCCACATCTTTCTTCCTCATCCCAGTACTTAAGTCATGAGGTGTACCCAAGCATTCCATTCAATCTATACTGTCTTCTGAATGTATTACGGTCCGCCCATGTGGCTACTCTGAAAATCTCCTACATGGAAACCCCCTGAGCAGAAGCCCATGACATAACCTTTGTGGAACGACCCTTGGTAAGTCCAGAAGCCTCATACAAGATCAGGATTACAGTCCGAATACAACTGCTAATCGTCACAACCAAACATTGCTTCCTGCACTGCAGCCTCAAAAGTCACTAAAAGGCTGCCTGACTTCAGTTTCTGATCTGTCAAGGTACTCCAGGGCCACTCTTCGACATCAGTGGTATGTCAAGCCTACTCTTCCATTGTTTTGGAACTCTGGAAGGTAGCAGGGAGAGTCACATTTCTGTGAGCCATGAAATCATGGATCACATTTCAAGATCAAGGAATCTGGCCAAATATTAAGGAAATAATGATTACATAAAAGTGTCGCTAACTCCCTCAGATGGCATGGTGAGGTTACAGCGATAAGAAAGGCAATTTTAAGAGCCGACAACCTAGGCTTGATCTCTGAAATAGGTTAAAAGGGGCGCCCTTGCAAGAAAGAAAACACCAGAGGCATATCCCAAGGAGGCTCACCTTTGTGCGTGGGAGGCCTTGAAGACACCATATCCTCAGAAACCTACCCACCAGATCTTCTCCTTCCAGTTTACCATCAGATCCTACCTTGAAGGCCTTCAGACCAGCCCACTGAGAGTGAAGGGTAGAAACTGCCAAACCTTTCTCAAACTCATCCAGTAGAAACTGGAGCATGGCAGCAATATCACATTCCAGTGAACTAACCCCATCCTTTGCACACCACTTCACAAAATCACCCAGTGCTTGTCATATGCCCTCAGATTGGCCAGCCATTTAGAATGAAGAATGGTTTCAGCCACCTGCTGAGAGCCCAGTGATCTATGCCTTTTAACCTCCAAGGTAACCATTGTATGCAGTGTTTCCTCACTCCAGGGTTCATTTGTACAGGGCAAGGCCACTTTGGGACCACAGCTCTTGAGTCCAGAGTTCTGAAAGTATGGAAAACCAACTACTCCAGTAGGAAACTACTAGGATCACCAGAGACCTGCTCTGCCTGATTTTGCTGACAACTCTTGAAATCAAGGAAATTTGGGGAAAGGCATACAACAGCTCCTAGCGCCAAAACAGATTCCGAGCATCCACCCTCCAAGTTCCCAGTCCTGAAAGCGAGAGCAAAACAGAGGAAGTTTGGCCTATGCTGGGCAGGCAAACACATCTCTTGGAGGTAAATTGCAGAGAAGGTTTGGTTCAAAAGAGACAGTTCCTACAATGACAGGAAAACTCTGCTGAGCCTGTCTGCCACTACATTTTCTGTCCCCCTGATGTGCACCACCTCTATAGAAAGTAGGTAAGTCTCTGCCCTGGACCATAGGTCTCATGCCCCGAAGATCAGGGAAACACCCCGCCCCCTGCCTGTTGATGTAAGCCAGGGCTGTGGAATCATCTGTCTTGGCCAGAACTGCCTAATCCTTCACCACCCCAGCAAACTCCTTCAGGGCCCTGCCAATTGCAGATAATTCCCTCCAATTTGAGGACCTGAGGCTCTCTTCCTGGTTCCACTTGACCAGTATGGCTCTTGACCCCAGCGTGGCCCCCAACCCAGGCTGCTGAAATCTGTGGTAAGAATGTTCCTTGAGGGAGTGACTAGACGTATCCCCTTCGGGAGATGGCTCAAAGGCAACCATCCGTCCAGAGCCTCCCTCGACTCCTGCGTCACAGCAATCTGTGAATTGTAGGATTGGTAAGGTGGGAGCCAATGATCAATGACATGGAAGACTAGTGGCCTGAGATGAAGCTCAGCCAGGGAACCAAAATACATGTGGCCATGTGACCCTGTACCATAAGAAGCTCCCATGCTGAAGCCCATTCTTTTTTAAAATGTATTTAATTTATTTATTTATTTATACTATGTCGGAGCCCACAGGCATCAGGGTACACATTTTTTTTAAAACCCTGGACAGAGTGGCCTGGAGGCATGAGACTTTCTCATTGGGGAGAAACACTTTCCCTTGTCTGGTGCAAAACTGTGCACCTATGAAGGTCAGATCTTGAGAGGGAAGCAACTGAAATGTTTGCTAATTTACTAGGAAAGCCCAATCCTCCAGGGCTTTGTACCTACACCATTCCTCTCTTGACTGCCCTAATCAGCAAATGATCCGGGCATGGGAAGACAGGAATACCCTTTAGATTATGGGCCACCAAAGTGGCTGCTACCTTGGTAAAGACCCTGGGGACCATTTTCAATCCAATGGGGAGAACCTGGAATTGTTAATTAACTTCCCCCTATCACATGACTGAGGTATTTCTGCTGAATAGGTTTTATGGCTATATGGTAACAGACATACTGTAGATCCAGGGACATAGGTCAGCCCCCACTTGGTACCATGGTAATTATTTTCTGAAGTATTTACATCTGGAACATCTCACCTCTGATAAACATATTCATATCCTTCAGGTCCAGGATCAGCCTGAATTTCCATGATGACTTTGGGACCAGGAAGACAATTGAGTAGAACTCCTGTTCCTGCTGGGCCAAAGGAACCTTGACAATAGCCTCCTTTTGTCAGAGTTCCTGAATGGCATTTGACATGGCTACCCTTTTCAGATTTCCTCTTGGCATAGGAGTCATGATCATGGTTGACTGCACCAGCGGGTTTGTAAAGTTCATCATGTACCCACTTCAAACCGTCTAATTTGCCCAAACATCAGCAGACCACCATTCCCAAGTCCTGAAAAAGAGCTGAAGTCTTCCACCCAACAACTTTCTGTGGTTGTCAGAACTTATGCATTGTAACTGGTGACTTTGCTTTCCCTGGCCGGGTTTGAAAACCAACCTTTCTATGAAAGGGTTTGTCCTTGCTGCCTGAAGTGTAGTCCCAGGAACTAGATCCCAACCCCTTACTTTTGGAGGAGGTGGCTGAACCTTTCTTCCTCAGTTTGACTGAGGGATGGCTTTTTGTGGCTCTTCGGATTTCAAGTCTCAAATGTGAATGTGTCTCCTAGCTGCAATATCTGCCGCCATGTCCATGGTAGACACTCTCACACCGTCATAAGCCAGGTCCGACAAATGTTCAACCTGCTACTGCATATCCACCAACACAGTAGCACAGTCTGTACTTTTTTCCATAGCTTATGGAGCTTTTTGAAAACCCCAAAGACAGTATCTTCCGTATAAGATACAGAGACATTCGGTCTGAGGGCCAGATGGGCCCCCTTATGGCCCTTCTTCATTGCTTCATTCAATTTCTTGTCCACAGGATCCCGCACTGCCGCTTCCTCTGCTCTCATGGGGGATCTGCCAATGAGGATGACCATCTACCTCAACACTCACCGTCAAGAATGACTCCATTCTCTTAAGCCGATACAATTTAGTCATGAATCGTGGCATAGAGATATGCGCAGAGTCTTTCCACTCAGCAATAATTTGGTCCTTAATTCTGGAAATGAGGGGGAGTCCGATCTTGGTTAGGTCAGCAGGTCCTCCTGGAGCCACAGGATCAGAGAAACCCATGCTGTCCCATGACTGGGCCAATACTGCCTCATGCTCCTCCCTCTTCAAATATTTTCCTTAGCGTCCTCCTCTTCAGAACTGGCTTAGCCTGCCATGGCAGAGAAAAAAGAGCCCCATGAGAAGGAGGAGGGGCGCTAGGGGAGGGCGGAAGAGTGAGAAGGGACTGTTCCCTCGTCTTCACGTTCTTTTATGGTCTGTTTCATGGTGCCCTTAATCTCCTTCTGTGATAGGGACTACTTCAGTTACAATTTCTTTTTAGACATTGACATTTTCTTTTGGGTCCCCCAGCTAGGACTAGAGGAGTCAGAGAAAAAGTCCTCTGCATGTCTATTTCTGTCCTTCATCTTCCCCACCAGGAGTTTGTAAAAAGAGGAGTAAACAACACACTGAAACTGACTCTCCCTCTTCGAACAGCGTCTCTGAGTCTGGAGAGCATGGCAACTCAGTAACCAAGCAACCACCATGTTGCTGCATCCTCCTTATGAATGCCCATGTGCACCGACCACAACATTGTGGTGCCAACTGCCATACCTGCCAACCCCCTAATGGCAGTGCCAACCGAGTACACAACAAGCGTAGGGGCCCCTTCTCCATGCCCCGATCTCCATCTGTGTATCGGATGCTCCCGTGCAAGACACAACATTAAGTCACCAATCGGGCATGCAGATAAAGTCAACCCCATAGGCCCCCATCTCCTTACCATTGCTGAGGGCTTGTGCAGCTCAATCAGGCCCCCACTCCCCACAGGAGACCCAAGAGTGTCCCATTTCCACAGGGGCTCCTTGGCTCAATAGGCCCCCTAACCACACATGCGGCCCCAGAGCTCGCCTCCTCCCATGCCTCACCGCTGGAGGTGATGCACGGGAGGAGGCAAGATTCTCTGTTGGCCTGCGCCAGTACTGGGTGATGTGGTGGTGGCATATTCCTAGACTGCTTATGAAAGTTCTGAATCCTTTGCTCGTGAAGGGGGGTCAGTTATCGCTCCGGATCGAGGATGGGATGCCATGCGTTGAATTCTTTTTTTCAAGTGCATTGGTGATTTATGTGACGTCTGTTGCGGCGACAGGTTCGACTTCTGGATATCTGGTGTGTTCATCGATTGCTACGAGTTGGTACGTTTTGTTCGCAATCGTGCAGAAGTTGATACTTATGGCGTCCCACCTGCGGTCACTATGGGGGGGACACTCCATGGGTTCTGGTAGTCCTGGTCGGCATGTGGATAAGCATGTGGTGCAGGCTTCTACGAGTGCTGTGACTTTGTGTTGCATGTGAGGTAGCCATATGCGGGACTTGAGCAATGCTTGTGTTTTCATTATACCCTGTTGTCCCTCGTGCACCAGTGTGAGGATTATCTCGTGAAGGGAGGCAGGCAGCACGATCCGGTGTGCTTTCAGGATTAGTCCATCTAGTGAAATGGATAGCTCATGGCATATACCAAAAAGTGCCTGTATCAGTTCTTGAGCTGGGGCTGTTTTCCATGTGACTGCTGTCAGAAATGTTACCCATTCGCCTGATAGGATTGCTGTCTTTGAAAGTTGCAGGCATGGATCCTTGTCCGTCTCGACTTGGATCTCTTCGATCTTCATGGTCTTGGGCCTGGCGCATGCGATGATCTGGCATGCATGTTCTTCCGTCACTTTTGCTGCCTCATGTTCTGTGGTGGTGGCCAGGTGAGGTGACGTGACAGGAAGTCCACCGGATTGTCAGCGCCCTCTCGGTACTAGACGTCCAGGTTAAATTGTTGTAGCTGAAGCAGCCAGCACTCGATCCTGGCTGGGGGGTGTGTTGCTGATCCCTCGACGATAGGGATGTGCGGCTTGTGGTCTGTCATCACTTTTGCTGGGTGTCCCAAGATGTACACGTGGAAGTGTTTGCACATGCAGATGATTGTTAAAGCCTCTTTTTCAATGTGGGTGTAGTTACTTTCTATTGGTGTGAGGGCCCTGCTCGCAAATGCGATGATGAAAACTGTTCCCTCTTTGTCCCTCTGCGTCAGCACCACCTGTAACCCCACAGGGCTTGCATCGACAAGCAGTTACATTGTGCGGGTTATGTCAAAGAACGCCATGTTGGCATCACTGGAGAGGGAGTCCTTCACCTTCATGAATGCCTGTTCTTGTTCGATGCCCCATTGCCAGAGGGCTTTGGCTTTCGTGAATTCGCACAGGGGGCGGCAGTGGTGGGTAGGTCCAGAATGAAATTACCACAGTAAGTGGCCATGCCTAGAATGCTCAGAATCTTGATCGCTGTGGTTGGGGCCTGCACGTTCTTAATGTTGTTGACTTTGCCAGGGTCTGGTGATACACCATGCTCATTAAAAACATAGCCAAAGAAACTCAGTGATCGTTTTCCAAATGCGCACTTCTCCTCGTGGAGTGGAGTCCTGAGTCTTCTAGTCGTTGAAGGGTGGCTACAAGTCGTTTGGTGTGCTTGGCTTCGGTTTTGCTGTAGACCAGGATATCATCGCTGATGTTTGTCTCTCCTGGTAGGTCTTGTAAGAATTTCCGTATCTTGTGTTGAAACACCTCCGCCTCTGAGGAGATGCCGAAGTTGAGGCAGCTGTAGCGTCAGAGGCCCAGGTGTGAGGAAAATGTGGTGATATAGCGAGATTCTCTTGCAAGTCAAATCTGGTGGTAGCCTGATCAGAGATCATTCTTGCTGAAGATGGTCACACCATTCAGATCAATGATCAATTCATCTATTGTTGGTGTGATATGTCTCTCCCACCTTATTGCAGCGTTGGGAGCCGCATGTCAATACATATGTAGACTGCATTCGGTTGCTTTGGTTTGGCTGTGACTACCATTGGCGAGACCCACGGGATGGGCCCTGAGGTTTTCTCAATGATCCTGAGGTCTTCCAGTTTACTGAGCTCTGCCTTTACTGCGGCCCACATGTGGAATGGTACCCTTTTGTATAGTACAGCCCGTGGCTCGATGGTCGGGCCGATGTGAAGTTTCACTGACCTGCCCTTGAGACAGCCGATTCCTGTGAAGAGGTTCTTGTGTTTCGCCAGCAGGTGCTCAATGTCTTCTGATTGGATTGCGAGTGTAACGCTCACCTGACTCCCACGGAGGCGCTGGTCTAGTCTGGGTTGCTTTGGCCTCTTCGAGCGTGATGCGCAGAACTCGGAACACCGACTGAACAGGACCCTCAAATCTTGCTTGTCTGGCCCGTAGGAATATCCTTCTGCAGATGAGAAAGGGGATTAACAGTCTGCAGAATAGTGTGCTTGCTCCCCTCTTCCCCCCTTCGTTCTTCTCTAACTTCCTCCGAAATCCCCGGTTGAAGCTCACCTTATGGTTTGAAAGGATGAACTCTCCATCCTGCTTCTGGTTCAGGGGCGCGTGTTAGTCCAGTTACTTCACTGGTTTTCAGAATGGCGCTGGCAAAATCCACTTGACTTTTCCGAGCGGAACGCCGTAAGTATGAAGATTACAAAAGTTCAAGTGTTGAGCCGCCTTTTCTGTTGCCTTCCTAACCTGTGATCTGCCCTTTATTTCAGGTGCAGAATGAAGGCGATGCGTTGAGGGATTGAATTGCCGATGGTAAACTCAGGTGAGTTAGCGATGGAGGCGATCCCTCTTAATGTCTTTATATTCCTCCAGTAATGTCTTTTGTCCTTTCCCCATAGGGGCTGGGGTGCGGTACCTGCCAACGAAGCGGCGCCGACCCGAAATGAGGAATGGTCCACCAACAGAAGACCGGTAAGTGTTATGGCAGAAAATTAGGCTTTCCTCATATGTTCCTTCTGCTCACCTTTTGTCTCTTCTTCTCTCCCCTAGGCGCAGTGATGTGGCGACCGGTGCAGACAGTCGCGGTGGAACCAGAAGAACTCCCGAGGACAGGTGAGTGAAGCGCAGCGCTGCAGCGAGCAACGCAATGCTTTTAAATGAAAGTCTTTTCTCAGGAACAGGAATGCTGGCGTGAAGGTTCCGGATGCAGGTAAGACGTTTGATAAAATTCTTGGTTTTCACCTTTCTCTTCTCTTCTTTCCTTACAGGTGTTCCAGGATCGAGGCGGGCATGGCTGGAGACCAGATGCAGGAGCAGACACGGTGAGCGTTCAGCTGCTTGGATGCAGAACAACACAAAGCGTGAGCTACTGTCTGGGCGTGGCTTAAATAGCCCCCAAAGTAGTTCCAGGTAAGTATCCTTCCCTGGCCACGCCCGAGTGGCAAAATAGTCCCAATGAAAAAACAGTCCCTTTCAGGTCTCAGGGAGGCCTGAATCTTGCAGCATGGTCTGCATCAGGTAAGTGCACAAAACACCTTCCTTTATGAGCCTGGCGCCTATGGCGCCAGGAGTGATGTCCAACATGAGCCTGGTGCCAACGGCGCCAGGACAGAGTCCAAAGAGCCCCTATAAGGGGCCACTGGGCTTTTACCCGGGGGCATGATGCCTGCTCCCGGGGGTGCTGGGCCTGGCCTGGTGCTCCGGGGGTAGGCATCATGACAGCGAGATTGAACTGGATAACCTCCAGGCATTCTGCTGTTGCGCAGCTGAGTAGTGTCTCTTTCCCGCGTCTACAACATGGATGTGGGTTTTGCAGCTGACTCCGCGGCGAGAGAGTGTTGTCTTGAAGTAACCACCCACAGGGAAAGGCTTTTTGCAGCCGTAGGCAGAGAGCAGGACTGAACACCACCGGAGCGTAGGTTTAGGGTCGAGTTTCCTGAATCTGCAGGACGGCATGACATTCACGGTGGCCCCTGTGTCGTTCATCATAGTTACTGGGACCTCTCCAACTAATATGGTGCATCGCCATGACCGGGTCCCACTGGGTTGATTTCTGTGTCCGGGTTTTACTGCTGAGATCGTGTATACCTTCTCCCTTCTATGGTTGCAGGGCCTATCATCGTGGTTTGGGGATTGTTCCCTGCTGGATCGCTCTTCATCGCTGCTGAAGCTGTCAGTGTTCTCGCCTTCAATGGCATGGGTGCGTACACTTTTGCCGTTTCGTGACCTGCCTAGCTGTCTTTTTTGTTGGCGGTCGGGTCACTCTGGACAGCCTAGAGGGGTTCTGCGGGGTCCCGCATCGTTCCTGTGGTGTGGGGTGTACTCCCGGGGTGAATAGTCCTTGGGTTGCTTGGAGCTCAGGCATACCGATGCATGGTGGTTGATTTTTCCACATTTATGGCACGTGGTGCCATATGCTGTGCATGGGTCGCTTCTGCTGTACTGTCCTCCACACCATATGCCGTCCTTTGGCCGGGTGGTGGGCTGGCTTTGTCTGGGTTTCTGTTATCATAGGGTGTTGATTGTCGAAGCGTTGCTCTTTGTTAGCTCAGTGTCCAGTGGCAGGCGGCTTAATATTTGCTCCATCTCAGTTGCATGTTCATCTGTCCTCTCTCGTAGTCGTCCCATGGACAGGATAGTGTCCAATGGAAGGTCTGTTTTTGAGAGAATGGTGCGTCTGAGTTTTTCAGAGGACAGGCCATTTATGACTTGTTGTCTCACTGAGAACTCTTTGTTTGTGAAGTCGCAGGCCAGGGCCATTTCTCTCAGGCAGCTGTGGTAGTCATCTATGCTTTCTTACGGGCGTTGTCTGGCCTGGCTCATTTTAAACCTCTCGAAGTCCGGGCTGACATTTGGCCGACGTGCCTCGGTTTGGTAGGGTGTTGAATATGTGGAGTGCCTTCGTGCCTAGGTTGAGCATGAGGAATGCTCTCTTCTTTTCTTCACTGTAAATTGTGCGTGTGAGGAGGCATAGTTCGAATTGTTGCATCCAAACTCCCATTTGAGGCCATTATGTGGTCCAAAGGGTTTAAAGGGCTGCATGAATGTTCCTTGTGTGGTGTCTAGCCACGTGCTAGTGTCTGGGTTGTGGCCCTGTAGTGTTGTGATGTCGTCCGTCATGTTGTGGCGGGTTTGGGTTCGTTGTTGCTGTGCTCTTGTGTGTCGGCCCGTTGTTGGTACCCTCGCTGGTATGGGAGTGCAGATACTGTGGTCTGATGGTTGTGGAACTTCCCTGGACTGTGGGCCTTCTGCCTGTAGGGCTGGAGATGGTGTGTGTTGATTCTGGCATGCTGGATGTATTAATCGTGGTTTTGGCAATCACTAAGGGGGTTTGTAGTGGTCTGCACCCCCCTAGGGTTGTCCTTCTGAGAGCTGCTGGGCTGGTGTGCATGGGATTATGTTGTCCTGTGGGGATGAAGTGTTTCTTTCCCACTTCCCCTTTTCTTGGCTGAGTGAGTTGCAGGGCATGCTTGTCTGGTTGCTGGCTGTGTGGCGCAGGGTTTATGCGTGGGGCCTGTGTATGTGTTCCTGCCACTGCTGCGCATGGTACACTTTCGGTAAGGTCTGCCAGCTGGCAGGCGTGCAGCTACATGTTTCTGGTCATCCGTAGTGCAACCGCGTGATGACTTTGTTTTTTTTTTCATCTCCGCAGCTCTCCCAGGCTCCCATTCCATTGGTGCGAGTAACTCAGCGAGCCTCGGGTAGCCTGAGGGCGTGTAAGACAGACTGCCTGCTCTTCGTTCATGTGGGGCTGTGTACCATGGGTCTTATAGATCCCACCTCGTCGCCAGTGTGAGGTACAGCCCGGTGGGGGGCTGGACCACTGTGCAGAGCGCGGGCATAGCCCGCGGCAGAAATGATACGCAGACATAGTGCTGTTGGTGCCTGGAGCGGGAATTGCCTTTTGGCGGGCTCTCCCCTCCTTTTATTTGCTCATCCACGTAACCCTTGTCACGTGGACATCACAGATAGGAGGACACTTGCTCTCTCTGTATCTTCCTCGCACTTGTAGAACTCCCTCCCACATAATATATGCAACATCATCAAAGGTCACCTGGCATCCAGGGAGGCATTCGAAATATGTTTTTATTTTTACCAGGCGTATTGGCAGACACAACATGACTGCATCTTAACAAGATTCTGTCCTGATGATTTCTGGTTTCACCATCACCGTCTTGTGGCCAATGCTGTATTTGACTTTTATGGACTTAATTCATTCGCGGTGCACCACCCTTTCTCAACTCTCATGCTGGACTTCCTTTGCATCTTGTACTCATGGTGGCCCTGAATCATGCTGTTTCCATCTTCATCTTGTATCCTGGCTTGCAACATTATGTGCTACTACTGATTTCTGCAATTGTATTCACTCTCCCCTCTTGCTTCTCCACTCTTTTGACTGCTAACTCTCTGTTCTCTCCTCCTTTCCCTTCTCCCTTTTCCTATGTCCTCCCCTTACTTTCTTCTATGCACCTATTCTATCAGAATTGTCCCTGGACCTAGTATAATAGCAACCTCGTCTGTCTCCCCGCCACCCCTTACTGCTTTTTTTCCTCCCCACCACCCCACCAGCACTATCTGAAATGTCGAATGGAATGACAAACTGTGGATGATGATGGGCGCTGGGGGGCTTCACTGGCCCATGCTTTTAGCCATTGCATTAAGGATTGGTTTCATTGTCAGATTGAAAAAACTCTTAATTGTGCATTAAAACTTATTGTTTAATTGTTGCAAATGCAACTTCACAAGGTAAAATTTAGAAAATCATAGTGATACATAGCAGTAATTATAACCCATTGGTAGGTGAGAAACAGCCGATGCGCGTTTCGACCTAAGTCTTTTTCAGGGCAATTTGGTAGTAGGGTGAGCTCTGAATAGGGCTAAATGCTGGTCCTCCCGGGTCCGGGCACCAGTAGGGCTGAAGAGCCTGACCTGAATCTGTTTGCAGCTTCGTAGTGCGTCTGTCTAGGCGGACACGGACGAAGGGACAGACGCACCACGAAGCTGCAAACAGATTCAGGTCAGGCTCTTCAGCCCTACTGGTGCCCGGACCCGGGAGGACCAGCAATTAGCCCTATTCAGAGCTCACCCTACTACCAACTTGCCCTGAAAAAGACTTAGGTCGAAACGCGCGTCGGCTGTTTCTCACCTACCAATGGGTTATAATTGCTGCTATGTATCACTATGATTTTCTAAATTTTACCTTGTGAAGTTGCATTTGCAACAATTAAACAATACGTTTTAATGCACAATTAAGAGTTTTTTCAATCTGACAATGAAACCAATCCTTAATGCAATGGCTACAAGCATGGGCCAGTGATGCCCCCCAGCGCCCATCATCATCCACAGTTTGTCATTCCATTCATCACCCAGCATATTGGGGATCTGGAGTTAGTCCCCAGACGAACAAGGAGTGAGGCTGCAGGTTGAAAGTTTCGGTGTTCCAAGCATAGGTGCGCGGTAGGTAGGGAGTTCCGACTAACTAACTCCATCCTTTGCAACCTATCTGAAATGTCGTCAGGCCTAGCAGGATAGTTGCTTGTTTTGTACCTCCCCAATCTTTCTGCACCCCTCTCCCTCATCTTTTGTTTTTCTCCGGCTCTACCAGAAATGTCGTCAGGCCTAGTACGGTAGTCGCCTGTCTGTTTCCATTTCGTTCCCACTCTCCCCCTCCCTTCCTTACCTATGTCTTAGCTCTTGCACTATCTGAAATGTCGTGAGGCAGAGTACGATAGTTAATTTCACATCCTTACTGTTCATGGCCTGTAAGAATGTCGTTGTATTTTCCTTTGTTCCCTCCCTTGCCTTGAAGCGCTTTGAAACACATTGTGTATAGGCGCTATATAAATAAACAATCATATCATATCATACCATATCAATAAATGCACACCTCTGAGCAGTACATCAACCTCGGACGTCAACTCGTGAATACACTCTGTTTAAAGAAATCATGACATCACTCCAGCAGCACTCTAGATCTGCCATGCAAATGACATATTTAATTTTCTACAAGCACCACTCAATCTAACATAACATATGTCATCTCCATGGTTATAGGAGGGGTGAATGCTGTCAATATTGAAGAGCTGAGTCAATTAACATAATTTCCAGGAACCAGCAGTCATTAATCAATGGATCAGAAACAGTAAAAGGTGACTATCCTGTCAAGTGTTAATGTGCATCACCCAAGAATCTGACCATTAGACATCCATTATTATTATGGTAGTAAAATACTTCTGCAGGCAACATTATGTGACCGCTTGCAGTGCACTACACCCCATAGACAAAGGATAGAGGGATGCACCTTCCCTTTTACAATCATCAATACGCCATCAGATCTTGGAAGCCCTAGCCTCAAGACAGCACCTCTACTTTTAAGACCATTTGATCATAGGATGGTCTAATTTTCAGCACTCTAGCTTTGATTAGCTGCAGTTTCATTATTGTGTCTCATTTGGGGTTCAATAGCCCTGTATTTCCCCCACCCGGAGAGACGGGAGGACCGGGTACAGCAGCCTCCTCTCACTCACTGGTTTTAGAAGTATGTGTTTACTCATCAAGATACATGGACAGTTTCATAACCCTCACTGGAAGAGCAGGACAACATTAGCAATTCTGCTCTATAACCAGACAGGGGCCACAGTGGCATTATAAACATTGCACACCACCAAGAATAGTATTTTATGTCTAAATGTCATATAAGTCATCATAGCAATTTATGGATCTTTGCTGCGGGAGAGATGTCCTGTCTTTGTTTTCTATACCTTGAAAAGTTGTCATCCTTTTGTTTGTCTTCTCCTTATTCTGCATAGACACATGTGGAGCAGTCGAATAGGGAGGATGGATAGACCACGAGTTTGACACATCTAGGTAAAATATTCAAATTCATTCCCATCTTCTGACTTGTTTTGTGACTGATGTGTAATTGGGTAGTGATCCTCACAGGCAATGTGCATCACATAAGATGTTCAGTTAAGTTTCAGCAAATAGATCAATGATTTGAAAGGATTTGAAAGATCTACCACATCAGGCGCCCAATTCATGGTCGCGTTGGAATTGGTAACTTTATGCGGGTAGCAGCAAGGAATTCGATCCTTAGAGCTTCTGCAAACAAATAGCTGTATTGCCAGATGCAGAATCGAGTGAATTCTTGCTGCAGGGAAAAGGACGATTCCCTACCTTAGCACTAGAGACGTGACCAGTCTTCACAGTGATATGCCAGGGTTACCACCATCAACCAATAAGAGTCATATGTACAATTCTTAAGAAACAATAAAGTGCACTATTATTTCTGGTGCACCTATTTTAGGCGCAATCTCATGCGTGTGAAAATGTGGACGAGGAAGACAGGAAATTAACTCAGCGATTGTTATCTAAAGTTGTGCACCGTGACCCACATAATAAGGACATAAGTTGAAATGGCAATGCCAGTTTCGCACATGCCTCTTGGGATTTGGCAGTGGAACACTTTGTCACCCTGAGACTAGTTGTACATTATTTGATTTGTTTTCTTTTGTGAGCTTAGAAGAATTCACTGACATGAAGGAGGTTGGATGCAAGTAAAGGCTTAATGTAAAATACCTGAGATGTTACAGCGTCTTACTCTCATATAAAAGGAATCGTGAACCCGCGTTATTTTTTCAGCCAATCCTCCTTATGCTCACTCTACACCACATAAAGATGCATGCAACGTTTAGTTTTCGTTAACGTTTGTTGACGCTTGCGCCACAAAGGTGTCGAAACCATTGTTGGAGAAGAGCAAGAGAGAGAGACAGGGGGTCTGGGGGTTCTGAACTGAGAATACATGGTTGACATAGCAACGGGCAATGCCATGGCTTGCCACTGCCAAATCCCAAAAGTGTCTTTTTCCAAACTCCTCTGCCGTAATACCCAATGCGAACTTCCCTAACAATTTTTGCCTCAATCATCAAGTTTGTAAGAAGCAAGTCGAGTGCCTGGCTTTCCATTTCCCAGCTGCGCAGTGATTTCTTGTTGGGATATTTTGGCTGTTATTTTGCAGAACATGGGCTATTTTGGGCTACTGTTGACAGAAGACCTGTTTTTTATCCTCCCGAGACTGCCTTGCTAAACTGATCTACTCACCCCATGCCCACTCTCTCTACCCTCCACCCCGCTCTATCTACCCCCACCCACCTTACTCCCACTCTACATTACCCCACCCACAGACACCCATCCCCATTACATGTGCTGGTTTGGTTATCTTTGTGCTATTTCAAGCTACTTTTGCCAATTCCTACCAAGGCAGGTTTTCTTAATTGTTTTGCCCCAACCAACTGCCATCACCCACCCACTCTGCCCACACTCTCTAGCCCTACCCACTCACCCATCCCATTCATCCTACCCTACCCTCTCACCCTACACCCTGCCTCTTAATCTACACACACCCACCCAAACCAGACCCTCTCTACCCTCACCCACCTAATCCTCACTCTACAATAGCCCCACCATGTCTACCACCACCCACCCACAGTAGCCCTTCCTTATCTAACCCCTCACCCTACTGCGACTCTCTCTACTCCCACCGACCCTAACCCACACTCTCTATAACCACCCACCCTACCCCCACTCTATCTACCCCACCCACTGATCCTAACCCACCCATCCTTCCCCAACTCTCTCTAAATGCCCACTCACCCTACCGCACTCTCCCGTGCCCCAAAATCTGCACCATATCTACTCTCACCCACCGACCCACCCCCACACTCTCTACTGACACCCACTCACTCTACCTTCACTCTCTCGACCCCCACCCACCCTACCTCAACTCTTTCTACACCCTGGACCCACCCTACCTCCATGCTCTACCCACACCCACTTAACCAGCCCCACTCTCCAACCCCACCTACTCACCCTACTCCCACTCTCTCTACCCATCCACCCAACCTACACCCATTCTTTCTACCCCCACCGACCCTACCTCCACTCTCTCTACCTCACCCATCCTACCTCCACTCTCTCCCCCATCGTCCACCCTACCTCAACTCTCTCCCCGCACCCACCTTACCCCCATTCTCTACCACCACTCTCTAACCCCAACTACCCTACACCCACTCTCTCTTTCCCCAACAACCCACCCTACCCCACAATCTCTACCCCAGCCACACATAACCCACTCTCTCTACACCGACCCACCCTACTCCCACAATCTCTACCCCCACCCACCCTAACCCTACTCTCTCTGCACCCAACCACCCACCCTACCTCAAATCTCCACACTATCTCTACCCACACCCACTCTCCCCCACTCTCTCTACCCCCACCTTATCCCCACTCTACCAACCTCCACCCACCCTAACCCCACTCACTCTAACCTCACCCACCCCACCTGCACTCTCTATACCCCACCCGCCTCTCTGTACCCCACCCATCCTACCCCAACGCTCTATTCCCCCACTCATCCAATGTCCTTCCCAAGGCACCCACCCACCTGTTTTTTCTAAGAGTGCACAGATATAGTTCTTATTTTCTCCCCAGTACACTGAATGAAAAACTTTGGACGCTGAAGGGCAAGTATTTACACACACACTCAGCTAGATCATAAAATGGCTCATATATGGCCTCTTTAATCACCAAAAGCATACATAAATTAATACACACACAATGAATAATAAATTAATAAAAGAAATCTAAATAAAATACATCACAGTTGACATAGCTGCAAAGTACAAAGTACACCCTCATCTCGCCAGCAGTCCCTGAAAAGCTCCTAAATGGCAGGCAGAGCAATCCTGGCATCAACTGGCCTGAAGCAATGCATCCATCCTCCAGTGAAGCTTTCTGTCTGACTGCTCTGGTGTCCCTCCTTTTAAGAAATCTGCAAATGTGTGATGGCTTTTTCCAGACCTTTCTGGCTTTGCAAGTCTCTACCTGTTGACAGTTCTTATGGGTCTCCAGCCAGAGTGACCCATGGTAACTCCAAGAGGCAAAACTATTCCCTTTCTCAATGTAAGCAGCAAAAAACAACTACATAACTTCTCTTTGGCTTTAGCAAATTCCATTACAACGTTATCAGCTACCAGCTGGCACCGGCTCATTCTAGCTTATGTGTGAATCTTCACTCCAGCATGTCCTTGGAGCAATGCAAAATATCATAAGCAATAGGCAGCACTGAAAACATGTTTACCAGTGGAATAATACGAAAAGAGTTTGCATCAAGTGCAGCTTCCAGTGAGGCCTGGAGAAAATGTCCATTATGGCTCTGGGTGCACCCAAAATGCACTGCAGACAGGTGCCATGTTTTACTCAAAAGCATTTCACCACCGCACCCCCAATCTCTACCCCCTCACATCCTTCCTCTCACACTCTCGCTTTATTTCTTAACCTCTCACTCTCAACCCTTCTTGCTCATATGTCCACTTGCTCTTCATTGACGGCACCATCTCTCAGTCATTTCCCCCCTTGCTCTATTCTCCTTCCTTCTCATTCTCTTGCACTCCTGTGCCCCTTATTGCATCACCTTTGAAACTTTGCACCCTCCTCCTCGCACCCAAGTGTCTATAAATGCAAAATGCAAACAGCAGTCAACACCAACACTATTGGCTTTGCCAATGCTTGTTTTTTCAAAGCAATTATCACTGCATCCAGCACGTGTTCCCTACAGGCATCTTTTGATAATGTTATCTCAGATGCCATGTCGTTAATTTGAATGCCCTGGCTGCATTATAGAGCACAAGCCCCTGCGTGTGATGTATGCAGCTGCTGGAGCAATCATGTGTCACCACACAAATGCAGAAGACACTCCCTCTAGCAATGCATTTCAACATTTATTTTCTCTTTTTATCTCAAAAATACATTTTTCAATAATAAAATGTATAGAATGATTAAAGCACTTAACTTGGTAATGTAACTTCAAGTTTTTATTTACATTTCATTGCAGAAATATAATAGAGATTCCAAAACAAAAATTCATCCGGGCAGCACAATTGACATGCATCACATCATTGTTTTTCCATGCTTTTGATTCCAATACCGCATCAATCCGAAAAGAGAAGTCCAATTAAAAAAAATATTAGACGTATTAACGCGAACATTTTAGAATCTGGTAAATTTCTGAAATGCCTGACATGTTTATCATAGTGGAACAATGCAACTGTGATGTGATGGTGTGATTGTGTTGTTATTATTACAGTGCCCAGAGCTCAATCTGCATTTCAAATCTGTTGTATTGGGGCTCTGATTTCAATATGGGGGTAGTTGTTGGAGCACACAGCTGTTCCAGCACCCTGCCATATTGTTTTCTTTTTTCTTTTTTTGTATTGGTCTTCTAGTTAAACAAATAACGTTTGACCATTATACAACTAAAGAAAAGAAAGTTTAAAACAAAAAAGGAAAAAGAAATGGAAAAAATAAGAAGTATAAATACAAATGCAAATATACAAGTAAAATTAATATTCAATCCAATTAATACACATTTCATATAGATATTACATTTCATAAATGTTGCAATTTAAAAACCCAAGAATTTATAAAAAAGACCATTAAAAAGGACACAGTTAATTTCCACATCTCTAAAAAAGCATTATAACGCATGATAGTCCAGATGTAATCTATATAAAAATCCTACAATAGATGTTGCCATAGAGGTAGAATGGCCTGCAAGACATGCCTTCCAACATTATTTGACATTGGGACTATAGGGATTTCTCCAGTCCAAGTGTTTCTTGAGGTAAGCCAACTTTTTCCCTTGATGAGCTGATCACTGTGTCACCAGATGGAAAAAAAATTCCTTAACAGCTCCACAAAAGCGGCATAACAAGTCTTGCACTGAAAGCATACAATATTTACCAAGAATCTCTCTGGAGATTCAATTTAAATTTAAAAAATGACCTTCTAAAATGTCTATTCGGGTATTATGTCAAATAAGATACAATTATTCCCAACTTTATATGCTCCACTTTTAGATGGCTAAGGGATTGGTAAGAACGAAATTATTCTACCGTGTTTAACCAGTCCTCCATATGCAATATGTTTTTACTTTTACTGGATTTTCAATAAGATCTTTACCCGACAATCCAAATTTACTTAAGAGATCGGAGCACAATAGCACACAATCCTTCAAATAACAGACTTTCTAATAATTTTTAACCAAACACAGATCACAGAATAGGAAATCTTTGAGTGGATCGAGTATTTTCTGATAAAATGCTAAGAGTCTCCAGTGCGCTATGCTTTGCATTGAGCACAAAACTAATTCATACAGAATAGCAGAACTGGTGGTCAGTTTTTGGACATTCAGAACTCTCCTCCAAATGAAACCTTCTAGGCTCTTTAACATTTTTCAAATCCACATAAATGATGTTTCAATGCCGTATAAAAGAGTTGGAATTCATTTTTCTTCATAAAATTTATTTAAAGGCTTCACTGAGCATTTTCCAAATTTAGCATCAACATACTTAATTTCATTAAACATAGCTGATGCACGTGCTTGCACCCATTCCCTAATCTATAAAATATTCGATTTAGAATAAACAGGAAAACCCAAATATAAAAATTCTCCACTCTTTCTAAATACTTGACTCCAATTTGCCATTTATACAAAGATTTCCCTTTCTTAGCTGCGCAATGCATAATCTTTGTCTTTTGTGGGTTAATGGCAAAGGAGTTTAAATGGTAATAACTGTCAAAAGCATTTAGCATATACTGCAACCCGTGCTCTGTAAAGTCAAACATCAGGAAGTCATCCACATAACTGAGCACATTACCTTCAGATGTAATAGTTAGTCTGCTGTGCTAAGCTGCTCACCAATATCCGACATGTACAGATTTAAAAGGCACAGGGCTAAAATGCATCCCTGTCTTACACCTCTTTTCACAATGATCCTTGAGTACAGCAAACCTTCCTGATTTAGTCTGACCTTTGACAAAGAGTTCTCATGAAGACCAATTATGAGTCTGAGTAAGCCAGAAGGAATTTCCCTTCCCTGTAACTTCTTCCAAAGAAGTTTCCTTTTGGCTGCATCAAAGGCTGAAGTGAGATTGATCATTGCGAGGATTGTAGAGTTATATTTTTTAGACCACGTAAACGATGCAAGACACTTAAGTAGAACGCCATTTAGCGTGGTCCCCATGAATTTCAAGAACCCGATTTTCCATTTTTGCAGACGTCCCAGCTCTTTAGCCCAAATCATTAGGTGACCCAACCACAAGAATGTAAACACCTTGCAGTCAGCATCTAAAATGGAGAGCGGTCGGTAGTTCTTAGAGTCTGATCGTGGAACCTTTTTATATATTTGTACTACATGGTCAGTGTGCCAGGTTTCAGGAAAGCAGATTTTTCTCTACATCATGCTTTAAAAGATAGGTCAAGATACAGGACCATTACAAGGAATTGCTATGAATAACCACATCTGACAGTTTGTTTGGTCTGGTAACCTGTGATATACTAATCTTTTCAGCAGTTTCCAAAATGGTCTCCTCATCAATCATAAGCTGCCAGTCATCCATACTGCCATCCAGCTCAAAATTGGGTTTAGAATCGTCTTGGGGGAAGATAGTTTAAAAATGTGTGACCCAATCACATTCTGCAACAGCATTTATTTAAGTTGTGGCCAGTGACAGGGTAATGCTGTTAATTAGACACCAGAATTCCTGGGAGATTTTAGTACTCAGGACTTTCAACATGACTTCACTATCCATCTGGACTAGTTGAGCTCTTCTTCCCCTAGCCCAATTTCTGTACATTAATCTTATTTTCTTTATGATTTGTGCTGTCCTGCATTTATCCCCACCATACAAAACTTCAGTGTTCTTAATTTCAGCTCTGACCCTCTTTTTATGTTGGGTGAGTTCTGTATCGAATTCTGTCAAGATGACACATTCTTAGTCTCTTGTAATGGGGATGACTGAACCTGAAGATTTATAGAATACCTTATCCAAAAAAGAATTAAAAAACCTGACCGTAAGTGTGTTAACTTTCCAATCTCTAGTGGTCCCACCAAACTATTCCTCAAATTCCTGATTGGCCACTGAAACTCTGTTCATATTCCAGTAAATACGATTACAGGCCTCATAGACCACAACGCCCCGAGGACCACCCCTAACTTGCTCACCCCTCGGAAAACGTATTTCCGTGCTCCATAGAGAGTGCTCACTTATGGTGGTTTTAGTAATCAGCAGTAGTGTACAATACGCCACCAGACCTTTATGGTTGAACTGGCTTTTCCGTTATGCCAAGTATGATGCTTCAAAAGATAATTTAGAGGTACCCATTTTAACATACCAAGGACCAATCCCTCCAAACAAACTAGCCATTTCCAACCACACAAGTTCCTTTAATTCTTATCTGTGGGACAGCTCTTTATGGAACAATCAATGGCAAACGCAATGCAAGGGGCCTTCAGATCTCCCGCCAATATAACCATGCCACCTAAGTTTGCATCACACCAAGTATTGACACAAGAGGCTAGTGCCTCCAGCATGACTTCAAGAGCACAGATCCCTTGTGCCAATATACATTAATCGAGAGCAGATTTACCCCCAAACAGCCAACCTTCATTTTAACACGAACACACAATGAAGCCCTCCCTCCTCGAGTCATAGGTGGATACAGTGTTCATTCCCACACTAGTTTCTAACATATTAAGGAGACTGTCAGAGGGGCGCCCAGTGAGATTTGACATTTCAGATTGAGACACAGAGAAATAACCATTGTAATAAATGTCCCCGGTTAACCACGTTTCCTGCAGTAAAATAATACTATGTTGTTTTAGCATTTCCCCCAACAGTAAGCAGTTTATTGTGCCCCCTGGTATTCCAGGAGAGCAGAGAGAACTGACCCATACTACTAAAGGGGTCGAGACTCTGATTGCTCACTTCTGAGGTTGTTCAGTGCCCCAACTACACAAGACCAATCTTGCGCAATTTGACAGCATTTGGCTAGATGATTTATGGAAGTAACCTTGCAGCCAGTTTCAGAATGCACATTTGCAGATACAATTAGGTAATTTAGTAAGGGTCTTGAGAAGGAGTCTGATGTTCCGGATCCCTTTTTGTCATATGACTGGAAATGCAGCGTTCTGTAAAATCCCACTTGGTGTAGTGAGCGTCATTCCTGCAGAATAAGATCAAATGCCAGCCTTGAATTAATGTAGAGCAATGTTCGATCTGTTCAATAAAGGTCCACAAAATCAACCCTCAACCCTTGTGATGTCCTTGATGGAAATAGTATGCAAATGTGCCATGGAGCCAAAGAGCGTTAGGATGTTGGTTCGATTTAGGGTCACATTCGGATATCTGGAAGCAAGCATTCCACCAAAAGTAAATGAGTCACTTGCACAGTGAGATCTTGGTTATCGTTAAGGTGAGGGATACCTTCAGGTCGGTCTCGAACTCGTGAGGGCTGGGCATTCTGATGCAGAGAGGAGAAATTGATAACCCTTGCACCCCTCAGAATGGTAGTCGCCTCTCTGCAGCCCTGCAGGTTTCCACCACTTACATTACGATAAGACTCCTTATTGGCTCCTAAACTCAGTGAATTAAAGGAGAGAAATACTTTTTTTAAGGAACCTGTCCTTGTAGTAAATCGTCCTTATAGGTCCTACATCCACTTCCATCTATCCTGCATCCAGATGCAATTCAACACAAGGCAATGGCAGATTAGATGATGTTTTGGAAGACTGGTGGGTCTCTCATTATGTGAACCATGTGGCAAGAGCAAACACAGTCTTCCCCATCACCCCTTACAGAAGTCGGTGCCTGGTGGAAAAGAGATTAATTCAATCCTAATTGAGGACCTTATGTCTGGACTGATAAGGAGGCACACCTATTTTCCAAAACCACTGAGGAAGTCCATGATAGTTCAGTATCAGGAGGGGGACTCTCTGCCGCCCCATATCGATCTTCCATGGGTGGACTTGGAGCCCTTATCAGCCTTACTGTTTTGAGCAGCAGGTTTAATTTGAGAACTCTGTGTTGTAGCTACAATTTTGAGATGTAGTAAGATGTTGTAGTGCTGATTTCCTATAACCATCATTACAGATGGCTGATTCATCAAAGTAAATTAGAATTTCCTTGAGAATTGTTTTCATGCCTTCTTCCTTGGGGTGTCTTTACTGGGAGCGTCTTCAGGTTGCTTTTTTTAGCCATTCCCCTTTTTGCAATATCATTTTTGGGTGCTTGCTTGACGGCTCCTCTCTTCCTATGATTTAACAGAGACTTTGGAATTCACAGTTACTACAGAGAAATGAAATTAGTTGTTATCCAAAATGATTGCTTTGCTTGCTCTTATCAACTATCACAAGCCTGGGAGTGATCTCCCCCTCTTGGATAAATTCCACTAAGGTAATCTTCCTACCAGCCGGGTAAGGACCAGGAGGCTCAAGCCGATAGTCTGCTTCGGTTCCTTTGTCCTTTGATTTCAAATGAGCAGAAGAGATGTTTCCAACATGCTTTGGCTGCTGAGGATTCCCATTACTCACCAGGAAGTCCTTAATTCTATTTTGTATTCCCACATGTTGAATCTGAATAATAAGGACTCTAGCAGAATCGTATGGTTTTAGCCTTGACTTTCATTCCTTCATATAGGGACACCAGGATACTCAAAACGTGGTTTATTTCCTCTATCACCAAGTTTTGGCTCCTATCCGAGCACTCCTCAACTCTTTGATCCATGTGTCTCAACATTGCTGATAGTCATTGCGGAGGACGCGTTGCAGCAGTTGAGGCATTTGTGGTAAAATAATCAGACATATAAAGAGATTTCTGTAAGGTCTGGTGAAGCTGGCCTTTCATTTCACCTCAAACATGCTTCCTCAAAATCCCCAATAGAGGAATTGGTGTTATTAATTAATTCCCCTGCCCCCATGCATTTAGCCTGTATTGGAAGTGGGGGGTGACCCACTTTGGGGACTTCCAACTTCTTTCCCAGATTATGATCAAAGGAAAGGGAAGGAGAGTCTTCTCCCTGATGCCGAGAATGAGCTGAGCCGGGGAAAGTAGACCATCTTTTTTCCACATGATTTTTCAGACGTACGTTTGTTAAGATGAGGCTCTGCGATGCTTTTCCAAATTTACGGTCAAAAACGTTCGCGTTGCTGTCCACAGCACATAAAGTACCTTCACCTGGGGACAATGGATGTGGCAATTCGATCGCCATTTGCAAAAGTTTGTAATCCATGACAGAGCAATCCTGAGGTAACTAAAAGGGAAGGGGTGCCTTGGCTCCACTACAAATATTGCACATGCGGGAGGGATAGCTACAAACTGAGGCCCGCGGGCATGTTGGTGCGTTACAAAAATTAAAATAAATAAATAAACAGATGTTTGCCTTCACCTACTCTTGTAGCTGACTCCCGTCCTGACACAGCCCTTTCCAAAGTTCAACTTTTCATCCTTGCCACTGTCATGAGGATCAGCCTGAAGCCTGCCAAAAAGTGCAATTCTTGGTACGACTCTGACCCTGCTGCCCTGAAATGCAAGTGCAGGACAGCTGAACGGAAATGGGGACCTTCAGGGGACCTTTAGGTTCACCCTCTGACAAACTGGCCTACCGCCTACTTCAAAGGCAATATAGACTCTCTACCCTCTCTAAAAAAAGAGTCTACATTCAATCCTGCATCTCCGCTGCATTTAACAACACAATCAACGTTTTTAAAATCTGCAAGGAGTGGCCAATCCTACTGCAGTATCTTCCTCTACCACACCCACCTAGGCCCTGTGCTTGGTCCTGGCCTCTCATCTCACCACAAAAACTCAGGACATCCTGACCTCACTCTCATCTGCTCCCCTCCCTCCCTCTACATCTCTCAGGCTCTCCTTGGATGCCCTTTCTCCCCTCTTCCTCTAAAGCCTCTCTCCTGTCACACCTAATGAGGTTTCCATGCAAGTCTGTTTAAAGTCTCATCCAAACAGGTGTCTCCCTGCCCCTGCAGAACCATTAAGGACAACATTGACTCTCTTGCTCCAGCCTTGGCCGATCTCTGCCACCACTCCTTAGCCACTGGAGGTTTCCCCCTCTCCTCTCAAGCACTCCCTTGTGCACCCCTTCTCAAAAAGCATTCAGTCGACCCCTCCATCCCGGCAAACTATCGCCCAATTTCTGTTTCCTGGGCAAACTCCTGGAGAAATTGTCTATCTCCCAGCAAACCCTCCACACTGAATCTGTTGGCTGTCTCCATGACCATCAGTCTGGCTTCAGAGCAGCCAGAGGCACAGAAATCGCTCTCCTGAACACCCGTAAAGATTTGCTCTCTAACCTTGACTGCTTCTCTCCGTCTGTCCTCATTCTCCTTGACCTGACTTCTGCCTTTGACACAGTGAACCACAACATCCTGATCACCCGCTTTCGAGATACCCTGGGCATCACGGATCAGTCTCTGGCATGGCTATTCTCTTTCCTCTTGGACTGACCTGCCCAGTTTGAACTTGAATCCTTCCTCTCCTCCATCACACTCTCTACATGTGGTGTTCCCCAGGGAACTATCCTCTCACCCTGGTTTTTCAATGTTTATCTGGCCCCCTTGGCCCGACTGATCTCCACTTTTTCCTCTAACTTTCAGTGTTATACGGATGACAGGCAGCTCTCGTTCAGGCTACTCTTGGCCACCTCCCTGCTCATCCCTGACTGTATTTCCACTATTCAGGCATGGTGCACCTCTAATGATCTCTGCCTTAATGCCAGTAAGACATAGAAACTTCTCATTGGGACCCCTGCTCCTGGCAAAAGAGATCATCATTGACTTCCCTCTCTCCTTCTCGCCACACATCACGCACATCTCTAAAATGTCCCATTTCCAACTGCACCTCCTCTACCTTTTCTCACCTTCCCCCAGAAGCTCAGTGTCTCCAGAGCCCTGGCTCTCTCTAGGCTGGTCTATTGCAACAGCTGCTTTCTCAATCTACCTAACTGTACCCTCTGACCTCTGCAACTCATCCAAAACAGAACCACAAGACTTATGCTTGTCCTCAAGCCCAGGGATTGCATCTCTCCAGCTTTTCCTCTCCCCTGCACTTCTTGTCTGTGCACTTGCATGATCTAAATGATACTAGGCCTAGTAGGTTTGTCTTGTTCTCCCCTGTTTCCCCCTCCCTGCCTGGCTGCACCTTGAAACACTTGTGTTTAGGTGAATTATAAATAACCTATTAATCAATCAATCAATCAATGTCACGATATAAAGAGGAGAAATAGTTCTTATTCGACACACACCAGTCTGAGGTTTTCTTCGAGTTTCTTCCGCTGGTTCCCTCACTTCCCTCACCGAACTGCCACACGTCCAGAGCACACTACGCACACTGCGCATGCTCCACTCTCTGTGTGGTGTCTTGAAGTGTGTGACCACACCGCCTCCTCAATATAAACACTGTAGACAGAGTTGCCCAAAGGAGACTCCAGCAGAATCCATGTTAGTTCCCTGCCGCACTGCCAGAGCACGCTACACACATCTAAAGCTGTAATGTGATGTTGTGATTTTTTTATTGTTATTATTACAGTGCCCAGAGCTCCATCTGTATTTCACGTTTGTTGTATTGGGGTGGTGCTCTCAATATGGGGGTAGTTGTTGGAGTACACACCTGTTCTAGCACCCTGCCATGTTATTGTGACCAATTGCCCATTTGCAAGGGATACCTTTCAATGGTTATTGTAGGTTCCTTTCGTTGGAATGTTGTGACCTTGACTCAGACATGTTTGAGATAGATACCTGGAGAAAGGCAAATTTGTCTTCACCCCACTAACTTGCATTGCTTGTCTTTTCTTCACCCCCATCAGCAAATCAAACATGTCCGAACTTTTAATATGGTGTGTGTCTGAACTTTGCAGCGACATTGTTTCCAGCGTGCTGCCTTTTTGAATTTCTCTTCTGTTCCCGGCACTGCGAGCAAAGGAGTAAAGCTCTTGCCGGGAACTACATTGCCGCGACCCGCTTCCTGGAGGAGGCGGAGTTACAGCCGCCCACGTGCGTGGTCACGTGATCAAACCAAGCCCTCATCCCTGCGCCAGAGTCACCCTAGCGGCGTAAAGCCCGTCGGGGAAAAGGGCGGCGGCTGTTGTGCGGCTGTTTGGTGCTGGCGGTGCGACCATCAAACGGGAGACTGCGGAGGTGTGTCCTCTTTGATCCCGTTTTTGAGAAAAAGGTAAATTTTGTGTATTGGTGACCTCACGCCCAATTAACAAACAGTTTTGTTGCATATCCAAAATGTCTTTAACTCCGCAAAGACGCAAAACCAGCGTGCCTTCCCCAGCGGTGGCCTCCAATACACCTTTGAAGGTTGTCGCAACCAGGTCTAAAAGTAACTTGAAAAAAATCACATCATCCACATCAATAACTTTGACTCCACGTGCAAAAACACACCTAAAAACTCAACTCGCAAGCAAAGATATTAGGCAGTTCTGCCCGGTATTAAAAAATCCTACCCAACTTTGTGCAACGTCCTCTTACCAACAAGAAGACCTCAATGCAGAAGGCATATCTAAACATGCTAATGAGGCACAAATGGAGATCCCTATAAGCCCCTCTACGAGGTGCAATGAAGAACAAATTGGATCAAACCAAAATATGCCATATGTAACACAGATCTAAATCAAGTGGAATTATTAAAGCAGGCTGTTATGTCGAATATTGTAGAGTCTGAGGTTTAAGACAACATGCCAATTTCTGATAACACCATGCTTCAATCTACAAATCAAATTGAACAAAAGAAAGATCCAAAACTGCAATTGGATAAAATAACAGAAATACAAGAGGATGAACTTAATGATTCGAATGAGGAGGTCTTCTTGGAAGAAGTCAAACAAACGACGCCTAGAAGTGTGATTACATCTCTCACTAGGTCGCCTACGGACTATCACCAACGATGCTCAATGGACTCTACCATTTTGGAGTCTGTGTCTTACATACTCCCAACGCCAAGACATTGTGAATTATCACGTGAAAAAGAAAAGGCTCCTGCTAATGCAGGGCTTTTGGAAGTCACTCTTATGGCAGTAAATACAACAATCAAGAGTTTGTTCAAGTTATTTGAAACTCTTGAATGTAAGATTAATTTACAATCCGCTAAGATTGATCATATAACCTCATGGATCCAAACACAAGCGATGCAAATGGAGAAATCTTGTCGAGCTGAAGAACTACATAATGATCTATCCAAAAGTATTGAAATTGTGACTGTACCCATCACATATTCTGCCAGTCTTACAACATTTGAGCATGTCATTTGCCCAATTGAAGCGGATCCGCAAGTAATTACGCAGCAAAATACATCATGGATAAGTGTTGAGAATTCTCCTAAAATAGTGAAGCAACCAGCAAATAGAGCTCAATATGATCTTTTTAATAAACAATCACGGAATAAAGGTTGTGCCAGACACCTTATCACTAAACCGTTCCAATCTATGAAACGAAATAACACAATAACTAATCGTATATTCCGTGCACAAGCAGTGGACCTGACTGCTCCTGCAAAGTCTAGTGTTGATCAGTCAATTGATGATGACATTTCAGGTCAAAAGGTTCCTGTTGTACTTACGTCGTCGAACCATCACATAACACAAATCAATGAGTCTTCATTAAGTCAACTGGTCTCGTCCTTGGAAACAGCAATTCCAAATGAGCCTGCATTAACAAAGAATCTATTGACTCATGAAACCTATCCAAAGGCTCAATCAATCGAGATAACCGAAAAAATAACGCAAGAAATCTTGCCAACAACAGAGAGGCCACAAATTGAACAACTCAAAGCTGCGGTAGATGCATACATTCTCCAGCGTACATCTGAGATAAAGGATCTGGCCGCACATTTTTTTCGCAGATCACTGTGGCGAAATGCTCTGTGAACATTGTACAGCATAGTAAATCGCTTGCTGAAACTCATTGTGTAAAAGACAGAGAAAACAGAAGACAATCTACGCTCAATGTCTGGAACGTTCCAGAGGTAGTAAATGAATCCCATGGTGATGAGACATGGCATGATCAAAATGAGAAAATTAAATCAGTAATTGAATCTTATTTGGATAATCGTTTGGGACCGTTGCTCATGCCAAGATGCTTAACAGAGAAACCGAATAAAGTCACGTTTTCTGATGAACAAACACCCGACAGTGACCTTGACCTATGTCAAAAGGCTAAACAAGTGACCAGTGAATCGAACTGTAAACAATTCTCCAAAACTCAAGAACCTGCAACAAAACAACAAAAACAGGACCTAAAAAGAAAACAAAAATTTGCAAACCATCACACATTAATCTTAAAATGTCGTGCGGCTCCCCATCCTCAATATGATCTGTCTCGCACGAGTGTACTTAACATCTTCAGTGATGTGCCAGAACTAGGAGACCTCACCTCATTTGACATTAACCAAGTGGAATTTATTTGTGATGCCAATTTGGGGATTGTGCGTTTATGGATGAAATCCGGGTTAGTCATGAACTCCCTATGGCAGGCACGAATGAAACTCTTTGCAATGGGTTTTCTGCTTGCTCAAGATCCGGAAAGAAAAAACAGCAAAATAACCCCGGAGAAACAAGTAATGGCTATTCCATCTACAAGTGTTTGTCAGTGCTATAAATGCAATGCTGTTGATTCTGTATTTCTTAATGCCCGTCTTTCTCAGTCATAACCACCATCGACTCAAGAATTCAATGGGCAAAAAGTTGACTTCGCTACACTTGTAAGCTGGAATACAAGGGGCTACTCCCATCTTCTAACTAACCCTAACTCCCTCTTGAATGACGCAGACATCATAGTCCTTCAAGAAACATGGCTAAGTGCTGCACCACTATGGGATAACCATGTCATCGCAATTAACCCTGCAATTATAGCTCAAAAAGGTTGCCCGGTGGCAGGGCTTCTGGTAGCTGTTAAAATGGGATCTAAAATACAACTACAAGCATGGGAAAACCCCAATAAGTTCACACAGTTGGTAAAAATCTCGATGGAGTCCCAAAGGCTTGCATTAATAAACGTTTACAGAAACCCAGCCGCGATTACGGATGTCTGTTCTTATAAAGATCTGTCCAAAATGTTTGATATAATTGCACAATCTAAAGAAATAACTGATGTTATTCTAGCGGGGGACCTCAATATTGATGCTTTCAAATGTGAATTGGGGAAAAGAACACAGGATTATAAAAAGTGGAGTTCTCTCATGAAGCAATTTGACATGAGAATGGCTAATGGATCACTACCGGGAGATATTCTGCAACAAAGCTACGTGGCAAAGAGGAACATCGACAAGCACTATAGACTATATATACCTCTCAGCGGGGCTTTTTATGTCATCTATTGAATTTAGGATAATCAAGCAATCGAGTAGCAACCATCATATGCTATCTCTATTGTGGCCAAGAGACACACAGGAAGAAAGTATCAAATCTCAATGGATGCCGCAAAAACTGGCAATCAATAATGCAAAATCACGATTTAAGTGGACACCTTCTAAACTGATAAGCCTAAATGCAAATTTAATGTTGCAAAATGACTCACGGAATACTCACACATATGTGGAAGAACTTGCCACCTACAAAACCCTCTTTATTCCCTCGGGACGCTCTCATCTTCATACATATGATCAGTCACTATCTCAAAAAAAAAAGGAACATCGTAAGGAGCTGATATTAGCCAGACATCTTCCATGGCCTGAAAATCAAGAATTATGTAAAATTCTAAAAACTTGTTATAGATCCTGGATACGGGCTCATAAAGGACAGTTATTTCAACAGGATGGAGAGGCCTTTTTGACAGCAACAATAAGTAAGAATTGTGCACAAATATAGCAATTACTCAATCAAAAACTAAACCCAAACATTCAGCAATCACAACTAAATGTAGTTACCGAAAGTCAATGGGTAGCACATTTTTCATTACTGTACACAGACAAAGCCTTTCAGTATGATCCTAAGAGTTACTCAGCAGTGACCTGGAACATAGAATGTTCAGAAGAAATAATTGAGACTCTCATAACTAAATCTTCATCTTCGCGAGCAGCAGGCCCAGATGGCATAACTAATTATATGCTAAAACAACATCCACAACTTTGGGCCAAGATTCTGAACAACATTTTCCAGCTCATATTGAAAACACGGAGGATTCCAGACTCACGGCGCACTTCTGTCATTGTGCCAATTTTTTGAAAAAGGGGACCGTAGCATACCAGCTAATTATCGCCCGATAGCGCTATTAGATTCCCCAGGTAAAATATTCAATAGATTAGTCTTAACGGCCTTCAATACTTGGACACTTGAAAACAAAACCAGAGACCGTAATCAAACAGGCTTTGTTCGCGGATTGGGGACATCTGTAAATCTAATGATCCTCAATGCATTAAAAGCTCAAGCACAACAAACAAAAACAGCATTATTTTTCGCATTTATTGACCTAAATGCTGCGTTTGATTCGGTTTCTCCCGTAAAACTTCTTCAAAAATTAGTTAAAGCACAGTGCCCACAAGATCTAATCGACATTTTAGCTGCTCTTCATTCAGGCACGTCCATTCAAATTCGGTTGTCCTCCACTGGCCTGCTTTCTTCAGCAATTAATACATCAAGAGGCTTGAAACAAGGGTGCATCTTGGCCTCGTCACTTTTCAACTTCTTCATTCACGATGTCCAAGAAATATTTTACAACCTACCTACTGACTCACCGAAAATGAATGGTCTTACAATACAAGCTTTAAGGTACGCCGATGACCTTGTGCTAATTTCTAAGACACCGACAGGCCTCCAAAAGTTAATAACTGCACTCTCAATTTACTTTGAAAATAATGAGCAATCAATGAATATAAAAAAATCCCAGATTATAGTTGACACCCCTACGAGATCACAAAGAACCAAGTTCGTATGGAGGGTCAAAAATATTACCCTCGACATTGTCTCAAGCTATAAGTACCTGGGTACTCAATTTGAAGCTAATTCTGTGACTATTGACCATCATCGACTACTACAAAGTAAATTGAATATAGTAATTTCCCAATCGAAATTGATTCTTTATAACTATGGTAAATTTTCCATCAAGCCTGCCCTACATTATTGGCATCAAAAAGTAACACCTACAATTTTATATGGGATGGATGCACGAGCTTTAACTGACGTGAAAGATCTAGACAGAATGGAAGCTACATTTTGGAGAAACATTTTACAGCTTCCACAAGCTACTCCGGTATCATGCATAAGGTACGAACTCAGTCTTACATCACTCAAGGCAAGATATCATTGGCAGCTGTGTGCATTTTTCAGGAAATGTTTATTAAATATCGAAACGGAATCAATTCTAGCTGTACTGGCGGCATATTTATTTAATTCAAATCATCGATTCATAGTTAAATGGGCCACCTATGTCTATCAAATAATGGCTGTAATTGAAGTAGACATAGAGACTCTAACACAGAACCATAACTGAGCAAAAAAAAATATCTTTTACCAGGACTGGTTGTCAAATCGTACTCTTTGTCTGCATTATAAAAATGTTAGTAGTTATTTGTTTCCAGACAAAAAAATGTGAACTGTCGAAAATTATCTGATAAAATCACCATCTCCTCAAGTTCGCACGGCAATCATGAGAATGCGCTTCAACTTGTTGTTGACCCGAGACATCCTGGCACAGCGGAAACAAATAGACATGTCAGATAACTTCTGTAGGTTTTGTCAAAAGACATCACAAAAAGAAACTTTAGAACACATTGTAGTGGAATGCCCTGCTCTGTGCTCATCAAGAAACAATGCATACAGGAAACACATGATTGCGGTTGCTAATGTACAGCAGAACATGAGATGGGCCTATTTGCTAAACTCCACTAGCATGAGTTTATTTATTGCTTCTGTTGAGTTTCTGAACAATCTTAGCTTGCATACACTATGCGATACTTGATTCTTTCATAAAACCTGTCCTAGTTACAATTACATGTCAGTTTATGAGGCTTAAGGACATATTGTAACATATTGTAAAATTATGATGGCATTAATGTATTTTATGTATTTTACATATTTTTCACATTTTATTTGTATCGAATTTTTCGAAGTATTCTTGTAAAAATCTCTTTTGATTAAAAACAAGAAATAAAAAAAATTAAAAAAAAATATGTATGACCTCTGTTGGCTATGTTAGTTCACTCTGCAAACACACTTTTCTTTGCACGCTATTATTGATTAACAAGACTACAGGATTCTGCATGTAATATTCAACATCCTGACAGGATTGTGGAGTATTATTTTCCGAAGTGCATCTTTGCTGCTTCCAAACATTATTCCAATTGAAAGTAATACTTAATCTTATTTTATAAATGGCTCTAATCAACGTTAAATATTCTCAGTGGTTGATAAATTCTAAACTTACACAAGATGTTTTTGTTTCATAATAGTATCATTTTCTGGAGCTATATTCCGTGTTTTCTGTTATTTTCAGTAATGATTGTAAATTAAATGACATAGCCCGATATGATGCATTATATGGGTATCAAACATTCCCTTGCTGGCCCGTGGTCCTCGTAAAAGAATCTCCATGGGTTGGCCTTCCTAGCTCATTGCAGATGCGGGTGTTGGTACTCCCTGCTTTTCAGTTCACTGTCCTGGTTTTCTAATTCTGAAATGTTGTTGTCCCACCTAAGACAACGGTGGCTTTCAATTACCAATGTGGATACTCACATTTAAATACAATGGAAACCTGCAATAGAGAATGCTCTGCTTTAGCCATTGCGCATGGTCACGTGTATAGCTACTAACCTCCGTCCTCCAATGCCTTGAAGAAATTTGACAGCAGTGAAATGGCATATGTCAACTGCACCCTTTAAATACGTGTTTGAGCAAGGGACACAGAGACATATGGGGCACCACCTAGGCATGAGCAAGCTGCGGTTTTGCAATAGTCACATTTAGTCACATTACTGTCCCTTAGCTCCCTCAGTCCTTATGGAAATATGAATAATAAACAAGTGGGATTTGAAGGGCAGCACAAGGTAGATTGCACAAGCTATGGATCATCAGGGGATTAGGAATACTGCCATCCATGAAGATAGTATAATTGATGCAGTTACATTCCCTGTCGCTATTGAGCCTGCAGGTTCTCCCCCGCATGACGATGTTACTTCTACCCCCTCTGTTAGTACCTCTCATGTAGAGTCCTTTTATGAACTTGATAAAGAGAAATGTAGAAGTTCAAGTTAGCTTTATTAGAATCTGACAGGATGGAAAGGAAAAGGCAAGAACTGCAGCATAGAGAGATTTCCTATCAACTGGAGCAAATCAGGATGCACATTCATTTGTTTAGAGTTAGTGGTGCCAAATGAGCGGCTTGTGATCCTCCACTCATCTTAGGTTCCCTAAGCATCAGCAAAGTCTCTATGAGCATAGAAATGGCATAATTGCATGGTTTGCTGATTCTCAGTATGCATGTGAGTTACAAAAAGTTGAAACGTTTGACAATATTGAGTGGTTACGCAGTGGGCTTCCCAAGGGTAGATGCAGTGCCATCCTTAAGTTGGTAGTGTTTGAGAGAAAAGACGTTGACGAGCTGAAACTGGTTGTATGGTCATTTGGGATGACTCCTGCCCAATACTTAAAGAGATTAATAGACCACCAAAAATATGACAATGTCGCATAGGGGACTTAAGTGATTGACGCATTTTTAAATGTATGTGCGTGGTTTGAAGAGCATAAAGTAATCTATTTTGGAGGACAAGATTAATTAAATCATGCTTGCCAACATTTGTGCATCTTGCTCCCCTGAGCTGAAGCAGCATCCAGCTGATTATAAAGTTCTAGATGCTAAGAGGTTAGCCATAGATGCTTACCTATGGGTTTCCTCACCAAGTCCCATAAGGACAAGCGGGCTTCTCACAGACCTGAGTATGAAAAATAAGCAAAACGGGGCACATGATACAACTGGATCCCCTAATACCCACAAAAAGCATGAGGGAGGAACGTCACATGGTCATATTGGAAATGGTAGTGACACTCAGCATCTCAAACAATAGTCATTACATAATAAGCATCACTAACTTCACTTCACTGGTCTTCTGCAACATTTTTTTACCTTTGGCTTAAGTGACGATGTGAATGGGGACCCCAGATGTAAGGATAAGACCTTAGAGGTGTGGATCTGGTTTTCTCTTATGAGGAAGGAAGTGTTGTCACAGGGAAGCCTTTTCTTCTGAAGTTTGGCCCAGAGCCTTTGGTGCAGAAGTTATTCTACTATCCCTTGTATCTGTGGCACAACATATAGCAGAATATGACTTTATCCATGTTAACAGAAAGTGTTGTTTTAGGCATATTGTTGTAGGAAATAGAAATTCTTCCACTGCTATAAAGTACTCTGTGGCCAGTCAGTTTGTGGTGTATTGCTCATTTGTATACCCATGGGTACTTGACAGAGCACCGTGAATCACACCAATTTGGCTGATTCCCCCTCCCCTTTACAACCCTAAAAGTTAACACATATTCCTGTCAAAAACATGGCAGCAGGACCAGTCACTAGGCCTCACTCTAAGAAGACTGTCTGAGCTAAGTCCAAGGCTGTGCATAAGCAAAAGGGGAACGTCAAAGCTAAAATTGAGTCAACGGTGTGGGGGCAGTCCCCTTAATCACCTTAACCTAAGCAGGCCCACCACCTGAGTAATGAGTGCATGTTTTGTATATCAAGCAAATTTATTGTACAATCGTCCGGAGGAGGGGCTAGATGACACTGTGCAGTCAAACTAACCCAAGTCTCACTGAACCACATAAATTGACACATTAGGCTTCACCACGAGTTGGCCGGTAACACCCGCGCTATTAGCGCTGGCGCTAATAGCCCTACCGCAAACCCCCCGGCGCTATTAGCGCCGGATCACAGGTTTGGCGGAAGGGTTACTGCCCATTCCCCATTGGGCCCATTCGGGAATTCCTCATTCCCCATTTGGCCCAATGGGGAAAATTTACGTTATTACCGCCAGCGGATCTCCAGCCGGCGGTAATCCCGCCGAAAATCGGCAATTTTAATGCAGATTTCCCCCCAGTTTATAGCTGGGGGGAAATCCGCCAAAGCCATAATCTGGCGGACCCTTAAATGTGGTGGTAATAGTGCTACCGCTGAATTTAAGGGTTACCGCCAGACTCGTGATGAGGCCCATTATATGCAATTTTGCAACAGTTAAAACACTCCCATATATTTTATTTGGCAGAGTTGCGATGAGTTGCAGTCTGTGAAGGAGAGATTTGAAAACCAGTTTGTTTTTTATGTCTCTCGAGTTGGAGAGGAGTGACCATAACACTTCCTGAGACCCACAGAGCGGCTCAGAGTTGTGACAAGTGGCAGTCTCCGAAGGAGAGACTTGCAAACCAGTCTGTCTTTTCTGTTGTTCGAGGTGGATTGGCCATAAAACCTCCTGAGTTGCAGTCTGTGCAGTCTGAGGGTGTCTTAACGACTGCATGGCTTCTTCTGTGACACCACTGTGGATTACCTGTCCAGAGACTCTGGCACATTTGGCCGGTAACTAGGGGCCGGTTAGACAGAATTTGCAAGTAAGTTTGGAGATGTTCTGTTTTCCTCTAACACTTAAACTGCTCCCTTAAGTATTTACTGGTGTTTCCGCTTTCAGGGCAGCTGACTATGGGCCTCATTACACCCTGGCGTTAACCAATGGCGCTATTAGCGCCATGGTTAATGCCGGTAATTTACCGGATCTGCCATGGTGACATGGGGAATTACTGCCCCATTTCAAGGATGGCGGGGCGGTAATTCCCAATTTAGCATTGGCCCTTCCCCATTCCCATTTTTGCCCCGTAGGGCTGAATGGGAATGGGGAAGGCAATCATTACGGTACCGCAAAATGCGGTACCGTAATCACCTTCAAGGTCCACCTTCAAGGACCAGCCGTTAAGGTCGGCCCCGCAAAGGGACCTTGTAATCAGGCATTAAGGGATTACCGGTACCAGTACCCTTACCGGTACCGGTAATCCCTTAACGCCAGGGTTGTAATGAGGGCCTATATCCAGCTACAAGACAGGCAGGCACACTGGCTATGCTGTTTCTGGCAAAGCCTAAAATACTTGAGAATAATAAATCCTACTTCTTCACTTCACCATCACATGCACTGGACTTCTTAAACACCATTCGGTCATCACCATCTTATCTTTGACCAAACAGCATCAGAGATCGAATTTCTGCAATAGACTGTTAGTTGCATGACTCTTTAACCCTTTAAGTGCTAACAGCGAGTATGTTCGCCATGAAATCCCATAAGGAATCACTTTAGTCTCCTGCACTTAAATGGCTAAGAAGGCTCAGTTGAACCAGATAAACCGGTGGGATGAGAGGAGGGAGCCGCCCCCTACTGGCCCTCTGGCAGCGGCCGATTGCTGTTAAAGTTATGCAGTTATGTGTAATACATCTGGCTTGGGGTTTTCCACTGGTAAGTTGGGGATATTGACGAAAGCGGGGATGGAGAGGTCAGGAAGCAAGTTAAACCAGCCATGAAATAACATAGCGAGTGCCTAACGTATGCACTTCAAACCAGTTGGGCATCCTGTCTGTGCTTGAATTCAAATTTTCCAATCATATACACAAGCTGAGTTGTAATCACTTTGCTCTACACAAGTAAATGTATAGAATAAGAGGGCTACAATTAGATGCATTACGTGGAATGAACGTGGGCTGAACAATCCATTCAAAACCTTAAAGGTGCTAACCTATCTGCGCTGACACAAAAGATATGTCATACGTTTATAAGACACACACCTCACAAAAACTGCACATGAGGCCATAACGAGATCCTGGGAAAGCAGATGGTATGCTATCTATTCCACATACTCAGGAGAGTCTTGAACCAAATGCATAGAAACATTGATTTCAAAATGTTGAATCTCATACTGAGGACTGCTGTGTCCTGGTGTTTGGAAATCTATGTGGGATAAACACAGTAATAATAAACATGTATGTCCCGAATATAAATGACCCCACCTTCTACCAATCGATATTGACCAAGTGTACTCAATACATCAGGCATGACATGCTCATTGGAGGGGACTTTAATAATAGCTTTTTCGAGCAACTAGATAGATCTTCCACTCATGGTATGGGATACTCAAGCAGTACTTCCACTATCATGGCGGCATGTGCTAGCCTCAACCTAGTAAAGAGCACCATTACGTTTGTGGGTTAACATTTTACTCCACAGTCCATGACTCATACACTAGATTCGATATATGTGCCTGGGATACATAGATGTGATTAGGAGGGCTGATAGTTGTGAAATACTCCCTAGGATGTTATCCGACCACGCTCTAGTAATTTCAGATGTTTAGTTCCCCCAGACAGGGTCCATGGGCCTCAACCTGGAGATTTAAGCCCGACTCACTGTCATACTTGGTGTTTAAAGCAAGTACGGGACGAGATTGTTCACTTCTTTCGCACCGACTCCAAGCTCTGACTCCAACTCCGTAGATAATCCAAAAATTGTCTGGGAGAACTTCAATTCATGAATTAAGGGAATCTGTGCTTCTAAACAAATTCCATTTGGTGTGACGGGAACTGGACGAATTCAAGTTCAAACTGAAAAAACTCTCAGACGAGCATGCCTCTAGTGGCACAGCAGAAATATGACTAGATATGCACAACTACACACCATGTTTCGTGAGTGGGCTGACAGGGGAAATTAAAATGTATGTTCAGAAACCCACAGTCAGGAGATATGCTCAATCTGATAAGCCAGGAACAATACTAGCCTGGCTAACTAATCAAGACAGGGGCACTAAGGAAATAGACTCCATAATAGGCCCAGATGAGAACTACACTTCTCACCACACCAGTATTAACTCAGCCTTTCTACAGTACTACTGATCCCTGTATTAACGAAAATTTCATGAAACCAAAACTCAACTATGTGGATATCTCGACAGGGCCACATTACTGTTTTTAAAAAATGACCAGCAAGCTTTGCTAAACATTCTCCTTACCCTAGAGAAAATGAAAACTCCAAAAGTTGAGTTTCAGTCAGGAAACGGCCTGAGACCTGACAGGATCACTGCCAAATCGTATAACAAATGTATTGTTATCTTAGCTCTTGAACTATCTTCGATTCCAACCCTTTCCTTCTCTCGGAACAATATCAACATTTCGTCCCCAAAATTACGACTATTTCATTATTGCGCCTTTGCACGGTAATGAAATGTCATCCCCCACCACACCGACTAATGAAAGCGGTGGTTGATGTGGTGTCCCCTGCTCCCTTTTTTCGGTTAAGTGGGAGTCAGGGGATGCAGAGGTGTCACCTACTTCCATTTGATGGGAGCGGAGGACAATAAAGGAAAAAATAAAAAGGACCCTGCCATGCCAGTTTGGACCCACGTTAGTGGGTGTGAACTGATGCCGCAGGGTCGGGGGGAGAGACGGCGGCACACTTCACGGTGTTCTGCTGAAAAGGTAAGTGGGTAGGGAGATGCAGGGCACAGTGATCTATGTGATCACTGTGCTGCACCATATTGGGTGTCGGAAATGTAATTGTCAACATTATGGGCGGCGGGTGATCACATAGATGACTTCTCGCGTCACATCTCTCACATCTCTAAGAAGTCACACTATCAGCTGCACCTCCTTAGAGGTGTTCTTCTTTTCTCACTTTTCCCCCAAACCTCACTGCTTCCAGAGCTCTGATCCTCTCTAGGTTGGACTACTACAACAGCCTATTTCTAAATCTGCCTGCCTCTACTATTTGCCCTTTACAACTAATCCAGAACAGGACTGCAAGACTTGACCTTGGCCTCAAGCCCAGGGATTGTATCTCTCCAGCCCTGAAATTTCTCCACTCGCACCCTGTGGCTGCAAGGATCAATTTTAAGACCCTCTTCATCATCCACAAGGCTGTCTGGGGTGGGGGACTATACTACATCCAACTTTATCTTCCTAACCAACTTCCTTCTCGAGCCCTCAGCTCATCCACCTCCAACTCTCTGAGGGTCAGACGCTTCTCCAGGCAAAGAGTGGGCAGTAGATCTCTCTCCTCGGCTGGGTCTTCCCTCTGGAACAGCCACCCTGCCTCTCTCAAACTTGAGCAGGACCACCTAAGGTTCCGGAAGCAACCCAAGACCTTCCTTTTGGCCTCCACTTTCTCTCTCCTTCTCCCTTGTTGATGTCCCTGTCTGTGGCACATACTGGTTACCTGGCCACCCACTGACCTTACGAGACCAGGCTCCTGCACAGTCAGTTGCCCTTGCACTGCCTCTGGGCCTCCCAACCACATAAAAACTGTATCTGCAACCCTACAGTCCCCTGACTCTCTGCACTTGTGAGCCACCTCCCGGCTGCACTTACGAGTTCCCTTGCACTCTCCCCTCCCTCCTCCCCCGTGGCACTTCTCCCCCTCGCTCCCCCCCTGCACTTGCGTGATCTTAATGACACAAGGCCTATTAAGATTGCTGTTTTGTCCTCCTTTTGTCTTCCCTTCCTTGTTTTGTCATGCCCAGAAACACTTGTGAACAGGCACGTTATAAATGACTTATCATATCATAACATATTGATGATATACAAAGAAGCCTTAGAATGTGGCACGCTACCCTCACCAACTAATGAAGCTAGGCTTGTGGTGCTCTACAAACCCAAAAATGAGCCACTGAACTACCAATCTTATAGACCCCTGTCTACGCTAAATATGAATAATAAAATAGTAGTGATAGCCTTGTCCTGAGGAATCCTCCCTCTCCTACCTGATGTGGTCATTGATGACCAATCTGACTTGTATCTGGCTGATCCACAACCTATAACTTAAGGAAGCTATTCAGTGTCATGGCATTGATATACCCCAAAGTTCCAGCCCTAGCTGTCTTTTTACATGTCGAGAAGGCATTTAATTCTCTGAAATAGCAATTTATGCTGGTGGTCCTCTTCGGGATGAGGATAGGAGCATATTACATACCCCTAGTGTCCTTACCTTAAACTAACCCCACAGCTCAAGAATATATGAATGGGATCACATTGGAGAGCTGCTCACTATCTAGGAGCACATCCCAGGGCTGTCCCTTGTCCCCAATTCTGTTTTCAATCTTTAACAAACCAATGGCTGCAATTCTGTAGGAACACCACGTAGATAGAGGTCTGAAGATCTTTAATCAAACAGTGTTACTATCGCGATACTCACACAACCTAGTTGTCTTCATTAAGCATACCTAACCTGCCTCTGATTGTTAAAGAAATAGCAGAGTTGGGTCGACATTCAGGCCTGCCAAATAGTTGGAACACATTGGAACTATTCCCATTAAAGTAATCCCTAGAGGAATATTGTAAAGACTACAATTGGTCCCAGAACAATGTTAGGTGTCTGGGCATAAACATCACCCATACATCCAACCTCCCGCATGTGCTAAATGATGTACCTCTCATACATGGTCTGCAAACTAAGATAATAAAGCTGGAGTGCAGTGCCCATCTCTTTTATGGTCGGGATCACCCTTATTAAAATGAAGCTACTCCCCAAATGCCTTTAAATGTCTGTAATAATTCCCATTCACCACAAGTCACAATTCTTTGCTAAAATCTGTTTGACTGTTCAACACAATGTTACTGCCAAATCACCTAAGATTAAAGATCACCTAAAAAGAAATAATCATTTTGTAAATGACTACAAAGCTGTTTTGTTCAGTTAAGGAATGTAAATACCGATGTTCCGTATATTGCTGATAACACAATAGCTGTTGCTCGTTATGGTACAGCAACTTGACAAAAGCTGGAATGAGCAATGTAGAAGAGGTGTGGGCTGGTTTGTCAGCAGACAAAAGTCTAAGTCAGAAATGTATAAGCTTTGGAATAAAAATGCTCTGGAACCGAGAGTGTGGATCCTACGAAGCCGCAGATCAACTAACTAGTTCACCTCTCTAAGGCTGTAGCATCAACATCATGCGGCTATATCTTGATCCTGCAATTGCCAGGAAATGGGTACTGAAGCTTATGAGTGAAATTGAACTTTTAGCTCTAAGAGTGCCATATAGTTCAGACATTTTTCAAACAAATTAAATCAGTACCTATTATCTCCACTTAAATTTTCAAACCTTAGAAAAATAATTTCTTGCAAAGAAAGGAAATATCACATATACAAAGTTTGATCAATACTTACAATTATTGCAAGAAGAAATACACCAAGAACAACTGTTAGCAGTTCACCTTTTTTTATAAATTCGTAGGACATATGATGTAGGCCAGGATTCAGGTTTCAGGTATCATGTATGCCAGGATTCAGGATTTAGTTCATTCGGAAACCTCAAGACCTAAGACTGACTCTGTATTCCCTTGTTCCCTTCCTGCCGTGAAGTGCTTTGAAGCACTTCACTTGTGTATAAGTGCTTTACAAATAAACAATTACAATTACAATCACACCGACTTGGTAACTTGTACAAAAGAACCATCTAAAATACTGGTCCATAATTCAACAGCAGCCTTAACGATCTGATTGTTCAACCCATTAGGTCCTGAGGCCCTGGAAGTACTGGCCCTTCCAATTACCTCCCTTACTAATTCATAAATTATAAAATCACTAGGTAATGTTATAGCCTCACTACATATGGGGACATTAGTGGCCGCAATGCCCTTCTTACATGTAGACTCGAAGTACTCAATCCATAGGTTCTGAGCAATCAGGTTCATCTGGATCATAGCTTGACAGTTCTCCAAAACAAAGCCTGAAGAGATTAGCTGGTTTAGCTGTTTTATCATAGCCTCACCATCATTCTGCAATATTATGCACCAATGACTAATCAGCCAACCCTTATAGCCCTGTTTGGCAGATTTGATCTCTGATGCTTAAGACATCCAGCTCGCCCCATTTTTCTTTATTTATCGAATTGATTGGCTGAGAGACTTCTTACGTTCAACAAGCACTGCATCATGCTGATGGATATGTCACACAAAATCCTTCTTCTTCAATTGAGATGTAGAACTTCCCAATACTTTATTTGAAGTCAATGTTATAAATGCATGGAAAGAAACCTCATTAAAAGTTGACATTTTCCAATCATACAAACTTATGTTCCAGTGTTGAAGAAGACACAATAAAAATGTCCATCATATAATTAGTCATATTAACCTTATTTTCCTTATATTGATCCTCAAGTGGCCAGCTGTCATTATATCTCTACTACCAATATGAATATTAAAATCTGTCATCAACATATTGTGGTCACTCAATCCGTTCCCACCACTCTGAAATTCTCTAAAAATCAAATAAAACATGGTCCACAAGTACATCATTCATAATTGAGTTCATTTTCCCCATTTACTACTTAGGAAGCAGAGGCATATCATTCTTATTTGACCATTAAGAATTCTCAAGGCCACAGACTCTGTCATTTGGTTCCATGCCCAACCCTGTGTCCATTTCTTAGACTGAGCAGCATTATTCTCCAGTTTATCCTCATCATCTTTAGAAAATATTCGAAAAGAAATACTGATTTGAAATCTCTCAACATTATGATGAAGTTATTCCCTTTCTGATCTAATCAATCCTGAATCCAGGCTTCTAGGCGGATCCGAAAATCCTTCAGGGGGCTATACCCTCATGCCAGTAGATGTTCACAATAAGGCATTATGAGGGTGTACCCTCTACAACCAACAGGATAGTAATAGCCAAGGCCCCCTTCTGTATCAAAACTTTGCTAATGCTGTGATCCAAAAGACTAGATTTTATGGCAATCACTAGGCCCTCAGACGGGTGACCTACTTGTTGGCTCATGGCATTTCGTGAGAATACCTTGAAACCAACCAAAATCGGACATGCCAGGGGCCATGTTTCTTGAATGAAGATGAAACTAAACCTCTTTAAATACGCGCCCAGCTCAGGGTTTGCGAAAATATGATGATAACCCCTAGAGGTCCACAAAACCATACTAAGATCTTCATTGACCTGGCAACATCAAAGGGAACAACTTTCCCCCCAATTATTTAGAGAGGAACTGATCCAGGACCAATCTGCTACTTCTCTAAAATGAGGAACAGCACGGGGGCCAGGAGATCTAACGTCTGACTTAATTCCCTCTATTCACTGTGATCATCGCTCCCTGCACCCTATTCCCCTGGGCTCCGTGCCCGAGCCCTCTCATCTGACAGGTAGGAACAGTGATCCAAAATGATTCAGGGTTTCCAACTAACCTACAACTAGATCATTCACAATCTCTGAAACTGTTTCCAGCACAACTATTTCAATTCTCTCATTGTTTACTAATTCAACCCTCTCTAAATCCTGAGATGTAATAGGTCTCAAGATGTGTATCTCAGCAAATAGGGCTAAGATGTTTCTGTGATTGAGGGGGAATTATCCCTTACCCCAGCCCTTAAACTCAAATATTAACCTAGAGGCTCCTGACCCAGAGATTGTGTTATCTGGCTATTACATCCAGTGTTTTACCACTATGCCTCCTTCTGGAGCAATGCTAACACATTTACCTCTAACATTAGGTGACAGGGTCCCCGTAGAATACTCACCAGATTGGCCAATTCCTCGACCCCGGTGCAGGCCCCCCCACCTCATAATGTTGGCCAACCCGATGAGGGCATTATTTCACAGACCGGGCTGTTTCCGGTTCACACCTTCTAAACCTTTGTCACAAGGACCGTGACTCTCCTTCTGCATGGCTTAAACCACCATTATGTACATGGCAGGACTGGTTGCCCTGTTGTGTAGCGGTATGAGAGTAATGTCAAGGGAACGTCTGAGGGGGACCTCCTTCATGGTCGTCTCCGTACCACAAACAGCCCCAGCCCTCGTTACCACTCTACCACTGTGGCCCATTCCATCACCACCTGCGAAGAATTTACAGGTTTGTTTACCTCTACCCCAATCCCTGCATTCATCAGGGACTCCTCAATAAGCACATTATGCTGGGTATACAGACTTGGTGGAATAAGAGCCATTTTTTCCTGAAGTTTCCTCTCCATCATATTAATCATGTCCCCCATATCACTGCCAGGCCCTGTGATGGGAGTCACAACCTTAGGGTATCATGTTGCCTTAAACCTGTGACCTTCATCCATCCTTGCAATTATCCTGAAACTCCTTGGGAAGGGTCAGGTTGCTAAGGAACTTCCTTGAGGAATTAGTATTTCCTTTCTTGATAGTCTGATTTTTTCCCTAAATTGCTTCCCCCATCTTGGATCCTCGTTCATGAGAGGTGGCTGAGGCCATTGGCTCTTTCTGCATGGCTGTGATATCAATGATCTCCAAGTTGGGGCGGGAGGCTATTCATCCTATGGTTTTAGTCACCTCTTTTATGGGAGGGACTTGCTCTGTGGGTGAACCTAAGAGAGGCTCCATTTCCAAGGCTCTGTTCTTGCCTTGCAGGACATTCAATCCATCTGTAAGAGTCAGGCTTGCCAATGCCTAACATATAGAAGATACATTGTTGGCTAAGGCTGACCCCTTCCCCAGTGACATAGCCTCCCCCTAGGACCCACACCCCATCTCCCTTTTCCCAGGGGTTGGGAATACCCAATTCCTTATATGGGACATTGTCAACAGTCAAGGGTCTGACACAATCTACAAGTTCATGTAGCAATAATTAATATTTTTTAGAAGTGTTGTATATAAAATCACAAATTCCATAAAGACCCCATTAAGAGCCACAATAGCAGAAGCATTCTGGTCAGCCCCTTGAGAAGTTTGAAGCATTGAGGAGAGGCCCCTACATGGTGGCTGAGCTGGGGAATCAATATACGAGCTGTCACTCTCACTTTCCTCTTTGTAGTTCCTTAAATATTGGGAGAGTGAAAATATACTGGTTACTGGCATGCCCAGAAATCAGACTGGTAATATTGTCCAATAAGTCTGTGTCCAATATGGAATCACCTGGACACTCCTCCTGCTCCCCCAGATCAGGAGCAAACCCTTACAAACCAGCTCAAACAATGCAGTGATTGTCATAGAGTTGTTACTTTTGTTCGCATTCAGAGGTTTCTCAATCCCCCACCTTGTTGATGGAATAATTGCCTCACCTGGGGATAGCGGCAGCGATGGAGCCCTAGCATGCGCTAATTAGAGGGCCAAATCTGAGACAGCTTTGGGCCCCATATTTAAATTCTTATTGTCTGTGCTTCTTAGTCAATATGAGTGCATTTGAGCATAAGCAATGGTTCAATTCTCACCTGTGATCCCCCATCCGCTGAACTGCCAAACTGCACACTTTCACACACGACCACACACTTCCACACACTTCTGTGTGCAAATGCAATAACTATGCACAAATCTCAAGGATTGACTTTGGATGCTGCAATGATGCAGCACTGAAAGGATAGGTGAGAATGTTTTCAGAGAAGGAATCTCATATAAAGCACTGTCACAAGTAAAAAATAAAGAAGGCTTGTATTAATTGAACTTTGATGAGCCAAAAGTGGCAGCTGACATTTTATATGTTCAGGAAAACAAAAGGCTGTGTGTCCTTATCTTGGTTTGTTACCAAGACCTGTATTCAGTATTTCCATAAAAAGTACTAAGGTAAGGAAAAACACAATACTTATATAATTTAAATTAACTTTATTTAAGTGTCATTAGTTTTTTAAAAGCAATTCATTTTGGCAATATTTATGTATACTATTTATTATTATATTGGTCAAAATTCTGTAAAATGCAGGACATCAAATCACTACAAATTCACTGAAAAAACCTTAGAAAACAGTAAAGGTGCAATAGAGATTAGAACAGTGATTGCTTCAGTAATGTCATATGATTTTTTTAGTACTGTCTCCAGTGATGTCATCAGTGATTTAAACTCGGATGTCATTGTTGTGGCCATAGGCTGTGCAACAGGGTGCATGTAGTTTAGGTGGTTTTGCTTGAAATGGCTGCCAAAATGCAAGGGTTTTGTTGTGTAAAATGTTCACCTTAATGTCTTTAGCTGAGGTTTTTTCACTGATTTTCAAAGGTTTTGCTCTAATCTGTTCTGCACATTAAGTGTTTTCTAAGTAAATGTTTTTTCAGTGAATATATTATAGGACAGCAGTCGCTGCCCTATGGTCAAGCTAATAACTTTTGACTTGGGTGATGAATTTGGCTGAAGGTTGGCAAAAAAAGTTTGTCACAGGACTCCCCAGACTGGAAAGGTTTGGAAAGATTCTTTAAAAAATAAAAAAGATTATTGAGAAAACAAAAATAACGCATTTTTAGCCTACTCTGCACTCATTTTCCTATAGACAAAAAATGTCAAGACATAGCCAAAATGACTCAACACATTTTGACCATGTTTGAAACAACTTAGGCACAAAGTGTTGTGTTGCAGTCCTTTTGTGGTTTGAGATTATTCCATGCAGTACTTTTTAATATTTGATGGAGAAGAGGGTGTGCCCTTCTCCAAAATAGATAGCTATATATTGGGTAAATTGCCAAGAAACCGGGTGTTTATAAATGAAACAGCTGCATCTTTTTTTTCCTGATGCGAGAGGCAGCCATGGTTATACCCCAGATTATACCCAAGGGTATCAGAACATAAAATGCAGAAAAAAGTCATTTGTTGGTAAACAAACATGGAAATGCCAATAGTGTAGAGGTGAGGGGAAGCAAGAGGACAGCAAGTGAAATTTGGGAGTTGGAGGGGTGCTCAGGACCAAGTTTGTAACATGAGTCTGAAGCATTTGTCGGATACCCTTGGGCTAACGCCTGGGGTATAGTTGTGGCTACCCAACAGTTCCATTGAAACTGGCATGGAAACAATGAGTGTTGTAGGCAGAATGGGAGAGGGGAGATGAGGTGCCATCAGAGGAGTCGGGAAATCTGGAATAAATGTGCGGGACACTTGGTGAGGACCTGGGAGAGCAGGAAAGTATGTTTTTTGCCATTTTTCCTGATAGCCATGGCTATGCCAAAAATGATACAAGTAGTTTCATTGATTGTTGTCAAACGTGTGGTTAAAGAGCACTGTTAAATGTCTAGGGTATACCCACGGCTAGCTAACATTTTGTCCAAAAATGCATCACAGAAATGACAAGTGTTAGAGGGGGAATGGGAGAGAGCATGGCAGGTCAAGAGGCTATCAGGGGAGTGGGGGACCTGGCATAGATGTTGTGGCACTTGTTGAGGGCTGGGAGAGCAGGAAAGCATTTTTCGTTGCCATTTCTCCTGATAGACATGGCTATGGAAAACAGAAACAAGTAGTTCCATTGGTTGCTTGCATACCCTCGGGTATGCAGCATTGTGCCAGGCGTGCATAGCTGTGTTAACGTATAACATCAGATGATTGGTCGCTACTGTACATGAGACTATGTAGAATAGTTGTGGGTATTAAGCCATTAATGTCTGTTCAATAATCATATTATTATGTGGATGTTAGACCACGCACTTGTACATGCATTTCTGATTCCATGCCCTCACATCTGCCCTTGTGTCATTTTAACTTTAACAGTTTGGCAATGTGGGTTTTTGTGTTAGTAAAATTGTACTTGTATCCATGTCTACAAGAGGGTATCTATATCCACGTGTTGAAAAGCAGTGGTTATAAAAGATAGGTTCAAAAAAAGAGCTTTGTATGTGTTTTGCTGTTTGCAATTGATTGGTATTACTCTTGCATTTGTGTGCTTGCCTGTGATAGGTTTCAGTAAAAATGTTTCTGTCATCTAATAGTTTGCTTACTATAATACTCTTTTGTGCCATTGATTTCAGAAAGTATCATAGGCACCATTTTTTAGACTTTTGCCATTCTGATTGTAAAACTCACAATGTGCACTTGCTGAGTCTGTGGCTGATGTGAACGTAAATGTCAGCAAATATTTACATATTTAAAGATTTTTTTGCAGTGCGGTGTGTGTCAGCTATATTGAGTCATTGTTTTTTTGGTTGCTGAAGATTACAATTAGATTTCTAATTAAGATTATATGCTGTGCTACATGGTAATTTTTCTTTAAGGGATAACTTTTTAGATAGTAAGTGTGTAAATGTGTACAGGTTTATTTGCAGAGGAAATGTTGAGAGTGCTTTTGTTCTGTGATCCAGAGTGTGCTCTAACATAAACTATTGTTCACCCTCTTACAGATTTCTATTTGGAGAGTCAAGACTATCTGGACAAATTCCTTTCTTGTGCTCTATTAAAAATATATTGGTTTGGTGAACTAATCCATTTAGAATATTTGTCTTGTGGAGTGTTTAAGATTGATCTGAGGTTAAACGTTTATTTGCTTGCACTTGTCCTAAACTTTCACTGGAACAAAATGGTATCTCGAACCGTGATCCAATTGTAACGTTTGCAGCACAAATGTTTGCAGTGCTTCAGATACAGTTTGGCAAGCAGTAGGGGAGGTTGGGTCCCAGTCGAGGTCGTGGAAGGTGGATGGTGTAGAGGTTGCTTCCTGTGGAATAAAATGGATAACATCTATGGCTAAATGTTTATTTGCTTTCACTTTTCCTAAGCTTTCTCTGCAATTCTGATACTGACACATGGCCACTTCTCATAAAGCTAGTGTGGCATCTCGCCGGACAACCCGATTGTGGTATACACTGCAAAGAACATTTAGCACAGAAAAATCAGGTGCTGTTAAAATGGCAGTAGGTGGGTTCGGTACTCTGCTGCAAGAAGTTGTGACTTCAACAGTGCCTAAAGGTGTTGATGCATGAGCTGCAGATGCACGCTGATGAAGGGAATGAGACCCATGTATCCTCACCTTATGGTGTTCATGGGCCTTCCTGTAGTCATCATCAACATCACTCCATTGCACACAAACCAGGTGATTCATCAGCACAGATGAGCCCAAGCTCTGGGATGCGATAGTCGATGGCCCACGTTGCAACAGCTTTTTGCAAATTGTGCACTGCACCTGCTAAACCTCGTTTATGGATTGGTGCTCCTTTACAAGGAAGTATCTGAAACTTCTCTTCTCCCTCCATCATAGGTCCCTATCCCTTACATTGGTTTGTCAGACTGTCACAGCTCCAGTTTGTATTCTTTCATATCATTGTTTAGTTTCAAACACTTATTTCTTTCTGTCATGATTTCCTGCTTACATTCAGAGAGTTGAACTTTTAAATCTGATTGTGAAGCTTGGATAGCTTCCAGCACTTTGCTCTGAGTGGCCAATTGGTCCCTCACTTTCTGTATCTCTTCTCGGAGAGCTTTGCATTATGAGCGCATTTTCACTGCATTTTTTATTTAAAATAAGTTCTCTCTCATGAGCGTCTCTACTATACACAGCATCCAACAGGTCAGCCTCTGCTTGTCTGAAACACTTCATGAGATCTATATTTTCTTCCCTGATTCTGGCTAGTTCATGAGTTCATGCGAAAAAGGCTGACACTTATCTAACTCCATTTTCAATTTTAAAGTATCTTTGTCTTTGATCAGCTGCATTTTCTGTTTTTAAGAATATTGAAATGCATATTTCAATTTAGGATCTGTTCAGTTCCTGTGACGTCACGTCCCAATGCATGCATCCAAGGTCCCCACTTTTTATTAGCACTGCAGACCTGCCTTTTCTATTAGGTTTGAAACTAAAGTGTGTCATTTGCCTTACTTCGTTGGCTCCTATTTTACTTTGCACTGTTTTGGCCAGGCTTCTGCTGCTAAGATAGGTCAGAAATATGAGTACCCACCAAATGACATACCAGTCTAGCATCAGCATTTGTGTAGGCCTGTTTCTGTTTGTCTGTCTTCTGAGGCCAATATAATAAGTTCCAATAAGTTGGGCGATAAGATATATATCATTCAAGTGCCAAGTGACGGTTCGGTTTTGTGGGGTATTTTCAGCCCCAAGATACAAATGAACTGCATCTGGCTAAGTTAGGTCCAAAGTTGCAAGAATATGGAAAGTGCATTGTTGGATGCCAGACAAATGGCCAGCATTTAGCTCTGAATGGCCAAACATCTAAATATTGTCCTCAGAAAATACAAATATTAAGTGTGCCTGTGTTCAAATGACGAGGCCGAAAGGCTACCAGCCTACTTCCTACTACATTATTGAGGCACTGGCGTGCAGTTTTGCCAAAAGAGAACTGCCAGAGAGAGGTTTCTGAAGTTTTTATGGAACAAGTAACACATAAAAAATGAAACTCCATTGCCAGAAGTGATTCAAAGGCACATTTTAATGAGGTTATGACTCTGTTAACTTGCACGAGGAAAAGTGAACAGAAATGTGTTGTATTTAATGTGAGATATTGGTGCAGGAATCATGTGTAAATAAAATGCAACAAAGTTAAAAAGCATCCTTTCTGTTAATCAGAGATTACTTAAAACTTGTGCTTAAGCAAAGGAAACCTTTTCCGATCCGATTCAAAGGTCAAACACTCCTTCACCTTTCCATTTGGTCAACATCTTTAAAGCTCAGCAGAGCCAGGAAGGGGAAGGAGCGTGTGCCTGAGAGGAGGTCTATTAGGGTGGAATGATGACCACTGAGTAAACCAAAACTGCAGCCCACGGATTGTGAACTTTCTAAAATACTCAAAATTAAATTCAGTTTGTGTTGGGGTTCTGGACTGATTTACAGCTGAGATGCAAAACACAAAATGGTGGTACTCATCTATCATAATACTCTAAAGCAGAGTGTATTCTTAACATTCTTTAGTTTATTCCAGGTGCACCTGGATAAGACCACTGCCTAGGGTCACTACTCAAAACTATACATCTAAAGCCTGTTGTTGCCAACAGGTAATCCTGGTTCAGTCGCCTCTGCGAATTACCCTTTTAAAAACTCATAAATTGATTCTTTAAACTCAAAGGAAAAAGTATTGCCTTGTTTTTGATTTAGAGATATTTAATATAAAAACATGTGGGTAAAACTCATACAAACAATAGCTTTGGCTTCAGCCAGAAATCACAACTCCGTTCTGGTCTGAGTTCCAAAAGTCTCAAGGTTTCATTTTCATCAACTGAAAAGAATGATAAAACAGAAAGAGCGTTTTTCTCTTCTCTCCACCACATCAGAATTACAAACACTGTAATCAGCAGGTTTTAACAAAAATATTGTTGCCAATGCATTTCGGATGTCAATGGTATTTGTTTTCAAATATCCGTAAGTGACTAATCTCCAATCCTCACAAGTCTATCTCCTTTGTCATGTGCCTAAATTAAAAAAGACTAACATTACTGACCATTCTTGGCGTTATATACATAGAGAGTTAAAATGTCAAGAAATTACGATCTGCACTCACCCGACTTGAGGTCGGTTTTACGTATAGTCCCATGTAGAGTTTTCTGATTTCGCCTGGTTCCAATGCCCGCAGTGTGCCTAAAGGAACAGAAAGCCCTGTTAGCCCATTGGAGGCAGCTAGTGAAAAGTTTTAACATCAAAGGCATGGCTTGTAGTCGAAGCACACAAAAAAACATAGCACTTCAATAAGGATGATGCTTGTAGCCTTGAAGTAGGACTAGATTGTGAACAGACTACAGATCCAAGAGACGTTGGTGAAGCTGTGAGGGTTTTGACTATGCAAGTCAGAGTACATGTCATTGAAAATAAGACATGAAGCCTAAACCAACATGGGCTGAAATTAATGACTGTACATCTTTGTACTCACTGATACCTCAATGAGATGCTTGTCGCTATATGTTGAGAAGTTAAGAAGTGTTAATCTTGTTGCGCTTTTGTCCTTTCACGTAATTTGGTATATGTCACGAAATGTTGTGAAGTGTTAAATATGGATGTAATGAAGGGTGTGTCTATAAAGTAAATCTAAAAGAGATTGTGAAGGGTTTTAACCCGGGAACTTGTTGAGCAGTTGACATCGATTTCCAAAACCTAACGGAATTTACAAGAATTAAGTTGGTGAGATGTGATTCTTTCACAGCATAGATCAGGGGGTCAAAGCTAGGGGTTTTGAACCGATGTCTCAGATCCTTTGTTGGAGAATTGTCTGCATTATGGGGTAGTGGTTGCAGAATATGGTGTTCAGCTGCCTGTTCTTGTTGCTACAGCAACGGTACAAACTTAGATCCGACATGGGACATCCGACCTCTTTGGTCAGTGGAATATACTATTATCCTGTAATTTCGTGTAAATCTATACATTGGACACTGCTTTAGGTGGGGAGAAATACATAATGTAAAAATAGATGGCCAAGAAAGGGTAACGAACATCTCAACATATGCAGAAGCATTGTAGGGAACACTAGGTTAAGATGGCCGTCGCATACCAGACATCACAGCTTGGCTTTTTCTTGCACTATCACTATGCGAATGGCCTCAAATAAATAACACATTCCAGGCACCCAACCGTGAGACGTGGGGTCTCTGCGAGGGTCACCAACGCATGATAATACTTTTTTATCTGGTGTGTTTCTGGTGGGCTATCAGGACTTTCTGCTCTTTTCGGCACACCACAGGCATTGGAACCAGGTTAAAATCAGAAAACTCCACATGGGATTGTACGTTAAAAAAAAGTCGAGTGAGTGACAAAGGAGAAAGAGTATCGGAGATTAGCCACTTACGGATATTTGAAAATAAATATGTTGTGTTTGAGGGAACTTAATTAGAATGAAGTGCAGATTTACTTTAATGATTATTTTCCTTTATAGGATACAGTGAATATTAAGAGTGAATAAAAAGCCACAGCAGATTAGGAATAGGACGAAATGTCTGAATAAAAATTACTGACCCCACCAAAAGACTTAAAAAACACACCACGAAAAGTTCTAACTACCAAAAGTTCAAACTTTTCATGGTATGTTTTTAGATGTTTTGGAGGGGTCGGTGTGAAACATTTTTTTTTAAAAAGGCTGCAGTGAGCAGGGGTTGCGGGGGACACCCCCGCAACTATCCTGACAGAACCAAAAAAAAACAAAACAAAAAAAGGGGCTGCTGGGGTGTCCCCCCGTAACATCCCGCTTACTATACTACACAGTATAATGAGCAAGGGGTGCGGGGGACACCCCTGCATGTTCGCATGGGAAATGTACAAACATTTTCTATTTGTGCATTTCCCATGCGAACATTTCTGTCACAATAAAATCTGCCGTGGAGCTATCACGTAGATTCGCAGATTAGCTTCTGAAGAAGGATACCTTTGATATCCAAAACATGTCAGCAACAATATTTTTGTTAAAACGTACCGATTACAGTGTTTGTAATTCTGATGTGGCGGAGAGAAGAGAAAAAAGCTCTTTCTGTTTTTTCTGTTGATGAAAATGAAACCTTGAGAATTTTGTGGCTTAGACAAGAATGTAGTTGTGATTTCTGGCTGAGGCCAGTGCTATTGTTTGTAGGTGTTTTACACAAATTTTGTTTTTATATTAAACCAGAAAAAAGTATCCATTCTCTGAACCGGTTCTGTGGACAGACATGACAACAATCTAATCAATTGTTGAAAATCAATGATCCTGTAGGTAGCTGCTCTGATTCCCTTACTGCTTGATGTGCTCTGCACTCTGAAGTAAACTGCACAGAGAATGGGCTTGTGTGGCTGGCTGACATACCCCAGAGCAGACTTTGGGGGAGGTGAGAGTTGGTATGCTGCTGCATACTGGGATCTACTATGCTCTCTCCCCACCTGTTGCCTTACATTGGCATGGTGCACTTAATTGCAGTGCATCGTAGTGCAAATGTCCCCCGAACCGTGCATTCTGGGGTTGAGGCCCAGTCCTTCTATGACCACATTGATGTTTCGCTGATTTCAGGCAACCATCTCATGTGTGAAGGTGCTGGAATCGGGAGAAAGGGGCGGGGTGTCCACATGTCATGTAGTGAGTAATGTACAGAAAAGTATGCAAAATTTGTGCAGATTGGTGAAACAGTGTGGAATTGTATAAGGAACAACACTTCGCCAAGCCGCAAACCCACAAACATTGTAGAGTTTTGCTAAAATCCAGGGAAAGTGGTGGGGTGTCCAAATCTCATGTAACCAGTATTGTCTATTGTGTTCTAACATGAAACTATACACAATATTGTTCAGATTGATGAAACAGTGTGGAACTGTATAAGAACCAGTGCTTTGCCAAGCCACAAACCCAGACATTTTCACTTTTATAAATATAGATATCTGTAAATGAAAAGCAAGTTAATAATTTTTCCTATGAGTTTAAGGAATCAATTTATGAGTTATTAAAAGGGGAATGTTCAGAGGAGAGTGCACCAGGATTACCTGCTGGCAACAACAAGCTTTAGATGTATAGTTGACAGTTGAGATGCAACAGAAGAATGTCACATGATTCAGGGGACAGAGTTATACACCTCCGCTCAAGGAGATAAGGAAACATATGTTCAAAGTGAGATGGCCAGGCCAAATACAGATTATGGGAACAGAAAGGGTTATTAATAATGTGAAAAAGTATACATGTAATTAAAAGGGTCTTGTAGGATTACATGTGGAATTATATTTTGCTCATAAACTGGGAAACTGTAATAGTTACAAAGATGGTGTATATATCTTCCGAAACACACATGAAAAACAATATTTGTTGATAGTAATCTCATCAAAATGTGACTTTGTGAACCATAATTATGAGCAAAACTGTGATTGTAGCTTTGCAAAATAAGGCTTTCATTACGAGGTTGCCGGTAGTACCAGTGACCTACCGGCAATCTCGCCTTACTGTTTCTGCCCGATAATACCAGGATCATACAGGTGGAACGATAAGTCCCGCAGGACTCCACAGGAATGGGAACACTGAAGCACCAGCATCGTAAGTAACAGTGCTGGTGCTTTAGTGAATTATCTGGCGATAGGGGCCTGAACTACCGGCAGGTGAGGCCTGCTGGTAGTTCAAAGCCCCTACCAGCGTACTCTGAGTGAGCTGGTCCGTCAAAAGTGCCCATAACGCTGTTAACAGCACCTTATTTCCAAACCAACACACTCATTATGAGGGCATAGCTTATGGAATCAAATACGTGTCTGAAAAATTCCATGACGGTAACATTCATTTTCTCCATAGAAATCAAAAACATTAGTCATTCGCACATACAACTACCTGCCAACATCAGGCCCAGTTCATTGCGGCGAGCATTATCATATCAGTTCAGAAATAAATGGGTTGTGGTCCTCATTTGTAAATAAGAGAAAAGTGCTATTTTGAAGATTTGTAACTTCAATATTTGAGTTGTTCAGAAATGTAATATCAGATCAGTAGAGTAGGAACTCCCAGAAATGGGGCTTGGAAACCTGAGAACAAATTAGAGAGAAGGGGCAAAGCCTTGTTTCAGGGGAAGAACAAGAGATGACCAATCAGGAACATTAACCAATGAGCCGGCATATTATAAATTTAGACATGTGTGGGTGTGCATAGCTCTCAACTCACACGCTTTTGGCGGGTGTCACCCGCCTTGTAAAGGGCTGAATCACCCGCCAAGCCGCCTGCACGCCCATTCATTCCAATGGACGTCTCACCCGTCAAAAACAAAAACAGGTGATTTCACCCGCCTTTGCGACACACATGGTTGAGAGCTATGGGTGTGGTTATTAGGTTTTAAAACTGGACACACAATGGGAAAGAGGATCAGACAGAAAGGGAGACAAATACAGGGATGAGACAAGGACCAAGGAAAACTAACATTTCCAGGACTAAAATCTGGAGGGAAACAGGAGAAGGGCAGAGGCTGGGGACCATCGATAACCAGAGACAAAAAGGCTTTTGGAGTGCCATCCATAACCAGGTTCCATTGCTTCCGAAGAGATTACCCAGGGTGCCTGATGACTTTTCCTGTGCACAAACCCAGAGAGATTTAAAGTAAGTACATAAGTCCAACAGAAAAAAAACATTGCTGGGGTTCTATTTGAATGTTTTCCCCTATGTAGACATTTATGGGGTAGGCATCCAGAGTAGATCCGCTAGAATGTCCTTACTAATTAATAATTTAATTAATTCCCACATAATCAATGGACACTGAAGTGATTTTGGGGAAATTCAAAATCTTCAACATCTATCCAAGTGCTGATAAAGATATAAGGGCTCATTACGGGGTTGCCAGTAAAACCCGCCGGTAGGTGGTGGGTTACCGGCAACCCTTTAACACTCATACACCACCTGGTATCCCGCCTAACTCACAAATGTAGAATGCCAGTGTCCCAGCCAGGGAGCAGGGTGGCCTTCTGGAATCAGGTCCAGTTTAAATAGCATCTTCCGGTGGAAAGAGGACACTACAGGTCAGTGCCACATTTGAGTCTAAGATGAAGCCATCAAGGATTTCAGTTGGAGAAGGTCCATTTTATATGACTGTGAGGAATTGTCATCCGGCAAGAGTGCAAAGCCCTGGATTTTTTTTTTTTATTTGTATTAACAGATAGAATGATAAGGGTAATTCTGTCTCAAAAAGGGGTAATCTGCTAACCAGATTCATCCTTTCCCATCAACTCCATGCCAAAAGTATAGTGCATTTGTGCCCTGCCACGCCAGTAGTATGATCCACAGCCCCCACTCTACTGGTGACACAGAGCAGGTTCAAAGGTCAGGAGAAGCTCACTTGACAGCAGCAGAGACTGCCAAGTCACTGCAGCACATAGACAGCATTTGAAATATTACGCACTTTACCCAATACTACGATGATCATGAGTCGCCCATGCTGGTGGCTGTGGAAACTCTAAATGAAAGCTATTCCTACGTTTAGGCATAGTGCATGGTGTTACATACAATTCCAGCCACCACATTCCAATTGCTGTCACATGTATCAGCTCTTGTGAGTCAGCTCCACTATGGAAGGTGATGTGTATTCTGGTCAGCTTTGAGTAGCCCAGAAAATGGCAGGACGAGAACCTGGAAGGCGAGTCTCCTCGTTCATCTCTTTGTGAGGGCAGGCAACAGCCTCCATCTAAGACAGCCACACCCAGGCAGCTGTCCTGGGTGTGTCATGCAAAAGGAGTAGCCTCACACCAGGGTGCTGCATCTCTAAAGGTCTTTGTTCTTAGTAAGAAGGGACGAAGGAGTGCTCTGATGGGAGAAGGCTTCCACCATTTTGATTCTCACTGTACCTCTCTCTCTTTCCTGTTTCCTCGACTTCCACTGGAGCAAAGAATTTTGGGTGTGACATCAACAGGGCAAATTTCACTCCTTCCTGGAGCAGAGATTGGACCACTAAGGCAGGCTAGCTTTAGTCCAATCACCTGAGGACTTTTGTCTTTAAAATAAGGGGTCTCTGTACCCTTCAACAGATTGGCTCAGGTCCTCTCAGATATTTTAAGGCCACATTTGTTCTGAACATATCACTGGACTTCCTTTGGTAGACAGAGTTGTACTCTCCAAAGCCCTGAGCATGAGGTGAAGAAGGAATCCTTCAAGAAGACAGAAGGAAGATCTTTCCTTCACTGCTCCCAGGGAACATCAGGAGTTACTTCTGCTATGGATAAAGACCTACTACTCTGCACCGGAATCTCCTGATCTGGGAGAGCAGACCCTCAATGGAATTGTCCTATGCTTGAGTCCCACTGAATGAACTTTACAGCAATCGGAGGACCAGACCAGCCATTGCTGTGTATCCAGGGCACCTGGAACAAGAGGGAAGTTGCTGGTGCTAGTTTTTGCGATCCTCCACCAATTGAATATTTGGTTGCACCTTTGACCAGCTCAATGCAGCATCATGTCCCAGCCAAAGCTAGTCACCTGGTAGGTTGAAAGTGGCTTTTCTATGTCAGGACCTTAACTAAATCATTGGAGAGTGCGAGAAAGCAGATAGTGTCTCACCCACTAGTTCCCTGGATCTCTCTCTCAGGTGGCCAGGGCACTGCCATCGTCTTTGGATACAGACCCTGAGGTGGACCAGTGCGGGAGGATCACCTTGGTGAGGGGTCTTTGGGAAGTGGGGGTGAGACAGCCGATGGTGCAATTCGGTATTCCCCCTTTTTCGTTCATCTGCCCCATACTATTTTGTAGGATTTTATGAGGTCCTGACTCACCACCACCCTTTTTACATAAACACTGGACCGAGGAAGAGCATGACTGAGAGAAACCAGACTAACGCTTTCACATCGCACTGGACATGTCCCGTCAATCGGGTCAGGCAAAGTCAGTGACTTTACACTAAGTGCATACATCTGATACTAGTTGGCTATTCTCACATGAATAAAAGGCAACACATAAAGACACACTCTGAGCAAGGCTGAACAAGAGTATGAGCAAAACTCCGGGACAGAGGCACACCTACTGGAGCAGAGCAACGGGCCAAGGGATGAGAGCAGAGGGTGAAAGACACATGCAGAAGGCCAGATCCCACAAGTGAAGATTGCATTGTGTTTCAAGGACGCCAGCGACCATCCCGGGTGAACAGCAGAGTTGGGGAGGCGAGGCCAAGCATGTGGTACTAACCTTAACTCGTGAATTGGATAAGTAAAACAAGAAAGAAGCACACACAACCGGTGAGTTGGCAAGTGACCTGGGAGACTGTTGTCTGTTAAAGCAAATGAAGTAGAAACATTATATCACAAGTGAAGGCTTCATGCATGTGGAGGAGACCCGAAGAAAGGCAGACCTGTGAATGAACTTTGAAGTAAAAGGCAGCTGTGAGAACAGAGATACTAAGTAACAAAGTGGTCCAGCGAAAGGAATAGGAGCCCATTCGAAAGTCTCTGTGAAAGGTACATTGTTTGGTATCAGGTAATATTATGCCCACCAAAAATATCGTCGTATATATGGTCATTGGGAACGGCCGTAGGCGATATTTTTAGTGGGGATAATATTAGGTTTTTTTGGGAGCAGGGGTTGCGGGGGTGCCTCCTGCTCCTTTTAAAATAATACAGGGGTTGTGGGGGTGTCCCTCCCAGGTTTCATTCCTTAATATTGCTGCATAAATATGGCAATATTTTTGTAATGCGATATTTTTGCGGGGATATTAACACATGGAACCCATTGTTTGAAGTTTTAAAGTGAACAAACAGCAAAAGTGAATTAAGCGAAAGTAAATGTGAACTTTCACTTGAAGTGGTCCTGTGGTGGTCTGTAAAGAGAACCACACACATTTTAGAGTCTTCGATATTCGAAAGGGGTCCAAGCCTGATTAAGGAAGACCCAAAGTACAATAAGCTTGGGGAAGGGAGCCCCCGGACAAGTTTGTGTTGAACTGTAATGTGAGAGGTCTGAGTCCAACAGAGCAGGATCTATGTGAACTGTGTGCTTCAAGGTCTGAGCCTGGCAGAGGGGGGTCCTTTGTGAACTTTAACGTGGAAGGTCAGGCAGGCCCCCATCTACAGTTTAGAACTGCTTAGAGTGTTAGAAACCAAGCCAGCATGTGTCATCCTGCCTAAAAGGACAGCCTTACTCTGTGAGGTTTAACATGAGGAGGAGAACTTGTTCAACTACCTTTATTCTTTTGAACACTGATTTTTCCTTTGCATACTTTTCTCCTTTTTACTCTTTTTGTACAAGAGATAGGGCAGGCATTAGGTTTTTGTAAGCATAGGCCATTTTGTTTTGATGGACACCACAAGGATTGTTTTGTTTATCGTTTGATGGTCGAGACTACTCTCATCTTAGTTGTAGGGCAAAATAGAAGTTTCTGCAACCCCAACATTTTCAATAAAGGTTTTACAAATTGTATCCATTGTGTCAGTGCCATACTTGTGATACCATGCCTTCCCTACATATGGTGTCTGAAGTGGGATATGACTCAATTGAGACAAATTGGGGACCCTAAAATTCCAGAAATGTAATCACAGAGCCTCTGACCCCTCTACACCACAAAAGAATCCATAGGCTTTGATATCTGTGGCAGCAGAGAAGCCACATTCCCCCTGGCAAAAGAGGGATGATTCCCACAGACTTAGTCCTAATACCCCATGTGGGTTGTTATATAAGATTGGTCCCAAAATCCAGCCTAACCTGGAAGTTTGGTTTAAATGTCCTAGCAGGTGTCATAGATCCAGAATTTTGGGCAGACATACAATTTCTCCTATAGAACCATGGTGAAAATCATTCCGGAGAGAGGACGAGAAAAAGGGAGCCCCTTTTTCTTCCTGAAACAGGCATTACTATATAGAAATTAAACCTCCACAGAAGGCCTCAGTAAAACTCAGTTAGTAATGCACAAAGCCCATTGCAAGATCGTGCTAGAGATTGCACATTCTCATTTGACAGGAGGACATTTGGGCAGTCTAAAACCCAAGCTCACATCAGTGGGAAATTCTACTGGACAGGTATCCATGCTGCAATAAATAACTTCATTCAAACACAACATGTGCAATATGCCGTAAAATCAGTGCACATATTCCCTTACCTGCCCCTCTGAACTCCTTACCGATAATAGACGTCCCTGTCTCCCGAATTGGGATGGATATTATTGGACCATTGAAAACATCTAGACTGGGTTATAAATATGTTCTCATAATCATTGATTATGCTAACCGGTATCCAGTGGCCTTCCCCATGCAGAACAACACAACCCAGCACATTTTAAAACACCGACTGCCATTCTTTTATAGGGTTGGTTTCCCCAGGGAAATTCTAACGGATCAAGGATCCAATTTCACGAGCAAACTTATGGGTGAAGTCAACAAATTACTACACATTACCACCTTAAGAACCTCGGTTTACCACCCCCAAATGGACGGATTGGTAGATTTACCAAAACCCTTAAAATGATTTTGAAGAAATTGGTAGATGAAGATGGGAAGGACTGGGATCGCATGATGACAGGGGCCCTATTTGCAGTAAGAAAGACCCTTCAGGCATCCACCGGATTCTCTCCTTTTGAATTACTTTACGGTAGAGAACCAAGAGATGTCTTAGACATGCTGCAGGAGACCTGGGAAGAGAGAGAAGAGGCACCTATTCCCCTCTCACAGACAGCTACTGATTGCAAAAACACATGAAACACGTCTGGAGTCTAGTTCACACTCACATGGAGAAAGCTCAAGACAACACATGTCCACCTATGACAAGAGGGTGAATTTGAGATTGTTTTCAGTAGGTATTAGTCCTCTTACCTACCTTGCCCTGAAAATAAACTTTTCTCAAAGTGGCATGGGCCATATGAGGTGCTAGAGCAAACAGAAACATGTACCTATCAAATAGCCCAACCTGATAGAAAATGAAAGACCCACCTTTACCACATAAATCTCCTAAACTAGTGGAAGGAAAATCCCTCCGCGACCACTTCCTCAATATTGTCTTGTTTGGTACCCAACAGGATAAACAACTCTGAATTTATCCCCCAAGAAATATCTAAACAAAAACAAGAAGATTCAAACAACCTTATTATGGCTTTCCCCGATGTATTCTGTGAGAAGAAACCAGGGAGAGTACATGGTACTTATCATTATATCAGAACCCCAAAGGGAAAAGTGGTCCATTTGAAACAATATAGACTCCTGGAAGCATGAAAACAAATAGTGGCTGAGCAAGTAAGAAAAATGCTGAAGGCAAACATTATCAACCCCTCTTCAAGTCAACCTAAAGGGGAGGAAGGATAGCTCAGGGGCAACATGTTTGTCTTGAAAGCAAGACAATACAGTGCAACACAGGTTTGAATCCTGATCATGCGCTTAGAAACCACTCACTGGTATTAAGCACGTTATAAAAGCACAATAAAATAAAAAATAAAAATGGTCCTCCCCTATTGTGTTGGTAACTAAACCCGATCATTCTTGGAGGTTTTGCATAGACTTCAGGCAGGTTAATGAAAGCTCTGCCTTCGATGCCTATCCTATGCCACGCATCGATGAGTTAATAGATAAACTTGGAAATGCCACATTCCTATCAACCCTAGATTTGACCAAGGTATATTGGCAGGTCCCAGTAAATGGAAAAGATAAGGAAAAGATAGCTTTTACGAAACCCCTTGGACTATTCCAGTTCAAAGTCCTGCTTTTTGGCCTGCATGGGGCCCCAGCCACTTTACAACGACTCGTGGACAGGATATTACAACCCTACTCCATTTTCTGTGGGGCTTAGATTGACGACATAGTAATTTATAGTACAACTTGGGAAGACCATCTTTTCCATCTTTCTGCTATTATGAGAACCCTCAGAGAGGCCGGCTTGACTGCAAATCCATCCAAATGTAAGCTGGCTCAATCGTCGGTGAAGTACTATTTAATCATCTTTAATTTAGTAGTGTTATATAATAACAAAATTGCAATTTCTATAAAGATTTATATTTGAATAAGATAAAGTTCTGATGCACGTGACAAGATCCAGACATGGCCACTAACAAATATAAATAAAAATACTGGCCACCGATCTGACACAAATACAGTTATAAATCTATGATCCAACATTTATCCGTCCAATGTTCATACCACCCATCTCCATACAATGTGGTTAGCCAATTTGTACAGACCCACTGTACAAATACAGATCCAAACCGAATAAACAAATCCCCTTGGACGACTAGACATGAAAACACCCAGCGCAAACATTCCTGTGCAAGGAAGCCGCAGACGCAGTGCATACCCCAATCTCTACATTTAATTACCCCAATCACGACAGGGTGTGGGGCAGAAAATCACCCAGAGGAACATCTGCACGGAGGAAAACAGAGGTTTATTCCCGGATCCGGCACACAGTTTGCAGCCAGTTATCACATTGACGCAGGACGGTGACGTTTCATGTTTATACTGGTACCCGGATACCTGAGCCCAATGTCTACTTCTGTTGTTTTATGGTGAAGTTGCACATGACATGAGATCCACATGGAAAAGGACCTGTAACTGGAGTCATGCCCCATAAGCAGTGTGTGTAAAGCTGGAACCGGCAGCGCAGGAGTGGCGGAGAGTGGCAGTCCTGCAGTCTACTTTCTGTTGGTCTGTTTTCCCTGGCCACCCTTACTTGAAGGAGGAGTCAAACCTACCCTGCTCACCATAAAGACTCAGACCTACCGCGGAGCGGACGTGGAGTGACGGAGAGTGGCAGTCCTGCAGCCATGGCTGGCATGACTGGTCTGACTGGTCTGACTGCCCCCCCAAACACTCCTCTAGAAGAAGAAAACGAGCGCTTAAAAACTTTGTGACCCCGTCCACCCCTCGAAAAACTCCCTCTAGAAGACCCGCAAAACTCACCAAATACTTCAGCACCAACCACCAAACTTTCCAAAACTGCAGGAAACAAAGTGGGAAAAAAAGTATTCAAATTACCCACAAGGACTCTAACCAAAAGCCTGTGGCCGACGCCGAATGATTCCCAACTTTCAACTGAGCCTCTCTTGAAACCACCAGAGGAGCTCGAGGAGCGTGAGACATCTATTATTCAATATCAACATTCAAATTCCGACATCGCTTCAAGTTCACCAAACACGATCCCTCCCACCATGCCTCCCCTCGCTCGCTTACCGGCTTGCCCCGGAGGGGGTGCTGTGTCTGCAGTCGAGGGGAGGACCTCTGGTGGGTCCGGATCCGTGTGCTGGTCCGCGCGGGCGGCGGTGGAGAGTCTGGAGGCCCGCCCAACCTCGCGGGGCCCCCCCGCCTTCCAGGACGCGGAGGCGCTGTTGAATCCAGCAAGGAAAGCGATTGGGAGCTCTGATGTTTCCCTGGCCGGCGGCAAACTCTGCGGAAGACGATGCTCCCGTGGCCCCGCATTCGACTCTTGCACTCGTCCATGCTGAAGGCGAGAGCCGGGAGCCGCGGTAACGCCGTGATGGAGACGCGGAGGCAGCTGGACTTGGCCCCGGTGCGGCTGCAAGCCGCCGACTGCACGCCCTGACAGCCACGTCATCAGAGCAGGAGCTCTGTGAGACCTATGATGATCTTGAGCCACACCCCCCAGAGACTCAGCCTACTGAGAAAAACAAAACAAGCCCAACCAACCCAAAAAAACGTCCGCGCCAAGCACGAACGATGACGAAAGGAAAAAGGAAATCGGCAATACAAAACCATATCTACTCGTGAAAACAATACAACACCACAAAAAAAATCATTCAAACGAAAGCAGAGAAAGTAATAACTAAAATCCTAAACACAAGACCAAAACTTTCGCCATTGTCAACATTGACAAAGTTCTTTAAAAAAAAAAAAAATGGGAGAAATCACACAGACACGCGTTATGAGCTCACAGATGCTGAATTACTGGATGCAGTGCACGACCTACAACCTCTCAGCAAGCACAGAAAAATTGAAGGAAGCGAAATGGATACACCAATTCCTCCAAAAGCAAAGTCACTCCACACAGGACAAAAAGATATTCAACCTGTCAATCCAGAAGGCAATTCTACGCCAGACAAAACAATCACCATAGTGATTCCTGACGATTTCACCTTTGGTCAAACCCCGCTCATACCACAAACCTCAGCCTCTTCATCTTCTCCAGTGATCATTCCTTCAAGCCCAATACCAAATGAACTTCAAGCGGATACAGACTCTGAGATCGTCCCAGTTGCCGCCGTAAACAAGAAACAAACAACTATCCCTCCATCCCCTCCAATGTCAACACTACTCTTCCCAGTCTTACAGGATATAACTACCCCCTTACCCTTGCTACCAATTGAACAAAAAGACTCAAGTCATCAAGAACCAGAAGACCAAAATGAACTCAAACAAATCGACCACACAAACTGACCACCTCAGGAACCCAGAGAGAAAAGGAAATCACATCGCGAGTATGACCCTCGCCCGGACAGGGCAAGCTTCTATATGCCATCCACTCCCACACATGGACCAGGTAGAAAATCGTCTGCTTTGACAAATTAAACACCCTCAAAGAAACCGGACCTACTATAATATATGTCGGCATTATCAATTGCCCTTATTCCCTTCACCAAACTCTATGAATAGCTAAATGAAACACTAAACGATCAAACAGTACTTCAAGCCATGATCCACACGAAACTCACCTTCCTCGAAGGTCATGTCACAGCTCAAAAAGACATAAAGAATACTCCCTGGACAAGCCTGGCAGAAAACAACACACGCCTACAGACAATAGAATCGACTCTGAATCTCCTAGAAAAACGATCAACACCAGATACAACAGCAAATCAACTTAAAACACCTACCTTACCTATTGATCTCACAGCTGAAAACTTACACAAAAATATGGCAGCTAATCAAACAAATCCGATCTCCAAAAAAATGCTACAACATCCCCCCATTTCCACAAACGGATCTATCACCAACATCGTCCTAGTTATCGACGACGAAGAAAACAGAAGCAAAGCGGCCAAAGACCAAATGGAGCAACCCTATTCAATCTTTGACGCAACAAGATCCAAAAACTCAAATAACCCTACAGCCTCAGACGCTACTAACAAAAAGCCTCTTCCAACAAAAAAAATCACAAATCAAAGATCCAACCCCGGCACACCACTCAGGAGGCAGCAGTCTTCCCAAAAAAACGCATCCCACCAATCGAACAACTCACTGAGCTCTCAACCTTCTCTTACTACTCAACTTACTAGGGGCTCACCGACAACAACGGACGACTTCCTACAAAACTCAGACCTAATGAATCTTTCAGAACACCTAGATCCAACACTCGATAGGAGCAATACATCTCACCAACAAGAAGAAAATATCAACCCTTCCAAACCGAACAAGGAAAATAATACTCCCAGGATCAACAACAATCGTGAAGAACAAGAAAGCCCACTGACCTTCCTAACCCTAGAAGAACGTCGACAAAAGATAGAAGGTCGGCAGAAATCAAACAAATAACAAATTCAAACAAAACGAATACGCACCTAAGATTCGTCAGCACGAAGGTCGATCAAAAAAAAGAAAAAACACGTGCTGAAAAAGATAACAACACCCAGCCAAAAAATCTAAACGAACCCGACCGATCGTCTGCCCCAAAATATTCGCCCAAATCATCGCGAAGAAATCGAGAACGAAGCAATAGTCAAAAACAAAATGCTGTCTACTTGACTAAACAACAAAACTCCAAAACAAACACACAATATAATTCCAACTACTCCGAACGTGAGACGGAAAAATGGATCCTGAAAGTTGAACAAACGAAAGACAACAGAGACGAAGTCACACTAAACAGAAGAGGAGTCTTGACGCAGATACATCTTGTTCCAAAATTGTCCCAAATAACGTCAGACGATCTAAGAATTGTTGAACCAAGTCACTATCACGGAAGAGCTACATGCTACCTTCACATCATCTCGAGAAGAATCAAAAACAAACTGCTAGACTGAGAAAGGGACTTCCACAGTTTGGGATATCATCTCTCTCAACAACAAAGCTACTACGAGAACCCAAACTCCAAACACACAATACCCTCAGCGAAGAAATCACGTAACAGCGAAAACGCCTATGACCCAAGACCCAAACATAACATAAATGGTAGGGCACATGAACGGAGACCTTCATACCGAAACACCACTACGACCGCTCAACAAAACTCAGATAAACTACCACCAACTCATTCTCAACCTCCATCTCAAATTGCCCGAACTCCATCCATATCAGACGCTGCTACTAAAGACAACCAAAAAGCGAAAATAGCCTTCCGAAAGGAATGACACGACCAACACAAGAACCTTACCAAAACCATCCACTTACCACAAAACTTGCCCTCTACACCAAAAACCAAAAATTCAACTTCATCTAGCTTCTGGGCTTGGCTCCCAAAAGCACTGGCAACGCATCGATCGAAATAGCAACTCATGGACAGATCCAGCCTACAAGAACCAACAACTACTCAAGAAAGACTCCCCTGTGACTTGAAACTACAATCATGGAACACCAGAGGATTCAAACACCTCACCTCACCTAGCGACGTCAACCTAGGATCAGCAGATCTGTGGTGCCTCCAGGAAACCTGGTTGACCAAAACTCCATCACTCGATGGCTTTGACCTTCGTTTGGCACCAGCGTCAAAACGATCACTTGGCCGACCATCCTCAGGCCTCATAACTGCATGCCGAATCAACAGTGGCCTGGCAATAACAGCCATTATCGTCTCAAACTATTCACTGCAGGCATTACTGCTAACATGGGAACTCCCTCCTAACGCGGAAGCACTCCACCAGTCGATCCCGGTGGCAATACTAAACGTCTACTGGAATCCAGCGGCAATTGATGAAAAAAACTTTTTGACCTTAATTGAATCCACTGTGGACGAGGTACGCACCACCTACAACACATACCACATTATAATATGTGGCGACCTAAACGCCCAATGCAAACAAACTTCCACTAAAGCCAACACACAGAGTGAACGACGAGGCGAAGCTTGGACCAAACTGATGAATTCTAGACACCTTCACAATTTGGATACAGTGTATAAAAGCAACACCCGTTATCCAACATGGACAAACAACAACTCGAGATCCACCATTGACTATACTTTTGTATCCGAACCCATGCTATCCTTAGCAACTTCTTTCGATGTCCAGCTAACGTCATCCAGCGACCACAACATCCTGGTAACCACATGGAAACCACCACTCATCACCCGAGATAAAATGGAGTATGGACTTGAACAAAATAATCAAAAAAATAGACTGCGTCTAAACAGCTCAAAGCATAAGAGACTTGACAAACCGTTACTCAAAAACTAACGATACACCTGAACACGAAACCATGGATTATGCTCCCCTGCTTATCTCATACATGACACAGCGAACCAACCCAAGCAAAACCACTCAAACACCCATCCATACATACAACAAACTCTTGGTTCTCAGACGCCGTGCCTACAGGAAAGCAAAAAGATCAGCAGCAATACTTCCCCCGTCCAACAGAGAACTAACCATCAAAGAACTAACGAGAGAATATAAATCTTGGGTGAGAAGACACAGATGGACATTGCATCAACAAGATGCCGAAACCATGCTAAAAGCCATCTGCACCAATAACGCAAAAGAATTCTGGTCTCTACTCAATAAAACATCTTTGTTTACCGGACGAGAAATTACCAATTCAATCGATGAAGCAACTTGGGCCACCCACTTTAGATCACTCTTCGAGCTGCCAAACACTCTATCCAAATACGAGCGTCCGAAACCATTGTCGACTGACCTGAATCGCCTAAACCAAACTAACACCTGGACAAAGCTGGACGATTTAGATGACATCTGTAACATCATTAAAAAATTGAACAAATCCAGAGCTCCGGGACCTGACGGTATCACCAATTTTGACCTGAAATCACATCCAATCGAATGGGCCAAATTCATAAGATCCGTGTTCACACGATGCTTGGCTGCACAATCGATACCTCCTACATGGCTGTCCGCAATAGTGGTCCCGATTTATAAGAAAGGCGACAAGCGAGACCCTACAAACCACCGCCCTATCGCGCTACTAGACCCTATAGGGAAAGTTTTCGGGTCCCTTCTCCTAAAAAAATTCCAATCTTGGGCCACAGAAGCTCCGTGCAATGACAACTTCCAAGCCGGATTCAAAAAAACACTGGGAACCACGATCAACATCTTCCTCCTAACCATCTTGAAAAGCAAAATAAAAGACGGCCACCCAAAAGTGTACTCAGCCTTTATAGACTTCTCCAAAGCCTTTGATAGAGTCGATCGCAACAGACTCTGGCAGAAACTATCTTTCTGGGGCTGCCCAAGCGACATTCTAAATCCGATTAAGGCACTCCACCCGGATACCAACATTAAAGTACGACTAAATCAGCAAGGCAACTTATACACTCAGATCAACACGCATAGAGGAGTCAAACAGGGCTGCCTTTTGGCCCCGGCCCTCTTTATCGCTTACATGGTTGATTATCAACATTCCGAAACCTCAATCAGATCCTTCTCACCAAAAATAGCACAAACACCCATCAGTAGACTGCTCTATGCGGATGACCTTATTTTGCTGGATTTAACGCCCATAGGCCTTCAGCGCCAACTCACCAATCTACAACTATTTTGTAACAAGAACAATTTGGAAATCAACACCGACAAAACCAAAATCATGGTGATGGAGCGCAAAACCAGAGAGCGGGACAAATACAACTGGTTCCTGGAAAAAACGAAAATTGAAAGAGTAAACAGCTTCAAATATCTTGGCGTAACTCTGGACAATTCAGCAAAAGAAACATCTATGCAAGAATCCCTGTTCGATAAGATCCGAAGCCTGGCAACAAAAGGCAAAGCAATAGACAGAAAATTTGGTAAATTTTCCACCATCCCGCTACTGAACTTCTACAAGCAAAAAGTGGTCCCCATGGTTACATTTGGATCAGAAGCGTTGCCGTGCTTACCCAAGACTCTTTGGCCCAAATTGGAAGCCTATTTCTGGAGGACGACCCTTGCCCTTCCGGACTCAACGCCAATCACACTGATCCGGCGAGAACTCAGTCTGCTTTCTCTTCAAGGCACTGTAAACTGCAACACTCTGATGCTATACAGGAAATGCATTCTATCAAACTGTTCCTTTCTCCACGGCCTGGTGTCCAAAGAAATACTAGAGGGAAGCTGCATCATGCTAAGTCAATGGAAAAACGAAAACCAAGCTCTACTGAAAATCATCGAATGTAAAACTAAAGACATGGACTGGATTCGCACTTTAGATGCAGCCTCAGAATACAAGCTTGTCTCTCACTTACCACCGCTATGGAAAAAACGTGATGACCTACATCAAAAGATTCCCCAGCCGAGCGGCACGCAATCTTATAATCAGAGCAAGACTGAATCTTGTGGACACCAACGAAATCCGCCACATAAGGAAGCAATCGCTGACTAGTACCTGCAGATTCTGTGGAAACGAGAAAGAGACCATTCGCCACCTTATACTGTCCTGCCCAAGCTTGACAAATATCCGCCACCCCTATATGAAATACATCTGACAACACTCCACAGTAACTGATGAAGATACATGGTGGAAAAGAATGATAAGTGGTGGCCGGACATCGTGGCAACTAGCGACATACAAAATCCTTGACGCTTTAACAGAAAAACTCACTGCGAAGCGAAATGAAAACTAAGACTCTCCTTGCAAAGCGACCAGAAACTCTAACCTACAGAATCAAATGATTAAGATGTCCAAATTCGGACAAAAGAAAGAGAAAAGAAACGATGTTGTAAAAATCAAATTTTTGATTAAATACTCAAAAAAAAAAAAACACCCAGAAATTAAAACACCTGCACCTCACCTGAGGTTCGGAAAAGGGCAGAAGACCTATGCATCCTGACCAAGGTTATCCCCTCAATACTGTGGAGCATGTTGCGCTGTCCAGCTTTTGAGCTCCTAATCACCCCAATTGTATTAGAGCATTAAAAATGGAAAGTTACAATAGGTCAAATGAAGCTGAAGGACTCGCTATACCTATGTAAACTGTAAAGTGGTGTCATCACATCTGTACAAATTGCTGGATTTTCCTACTCTTTTGGGTCCTGACAATTTATCCTCACAGAGATGTGATCCAGAATCAGGCATAGGGCACAAGGCATGCTTGCTCACTCTCACAAATGGCTGCTGAACATGCAAGCCCATTTGACTGGGGAAGGGCTAGAACTTCAGTCCCCATTTTATATAATGGAATATGAGCATTCATTTGCTGGACTAGACAGCACTGGCATTATGTGCATTCATTTGGAACAATTTCATTTCCGTTACCATACTCAGATTTCTCTGGCATATTATTTAAATACTTTGGAGAGGCTCTGAAGTTCTATGAACTTTATGTATCAACAAATAGTACCATATATCGACAATATATTATTTAGTTATCAGTAAGTTAATTAAAGCTCGGCAATGGAAGATAGTTCCCTGCTGTCATTAACAAACACCAGTACTTGATGTCATGCTTTTAAGATAACGACCAGTTGCACATACATATTATTTTCGTGATCTTGGTAGATTGCAAAGACATCATTGAGAGAGAGATATTAAACAAAAACCAAGGATATGGGACATGGGGTCAATAATAAAACGGTCAGACTTGCAATGGATGGTTATTGGGCAAGGGTCATAACTGGAATGACAACAACCACACAGGAAGAGCACATGTTCAAATATGCATTGCTAACTGACACACTCAGCAAAACATTAACTGATGAACATTCAAGGACTGTCGCTAAACTCCAGTACACATACTTTTGTGATCATATCTGTTCATGTGGAAGTACAACCTCTCTCATATTGCTTTGTAATTGAGGCACTTTAACTAACAAGACTAATATCACTCTTACATGTCTGAAACCTAGTAATCCTTCCAGCTCTGTCCCAATTCCTAAGGCAGACTTTCGTCCATGTATTTAGTGGGGGAAGATGGAATGCTGTCTCTTACCAGTGGTAGTCATGCTGATTTGCAGCTCATGGTTTCCTTAATTGTCAGCCTTATGGCACTGTTGGATATCACAACTGAGCTTTTTATATAGGGCCTCATTACACGTTGTGCGGTAAAAATCGCAATTTACCGGCATGGTGCTATTAACGTGTCCGCCTTGGCAAGAGGCCGCTAATAGCGTACCATTACGAGTACGCGGACACGAGCATAGCGCCATGCCGGTAATGACCCTACCGCCATGCCGCTAAAGACCCCAAAAAGACCCTTAGCGGCACCGATGAAAGCACTGATAGCACTTCCGACCTCCCGCAACATGCAAATAGCGGTCACCGCTAATAACGGCCATCGCAATTAGCGGTCACCGTTAAATAGCGGAACCGGAAATAGCATCATCGCACAGGAATGGGAAGGAGCACGGCGGCCATCTTTAAAAACACGATCCATTGCCATCCTCTGCCCCCTGGACCTGTTTTTTGTACTTTGCTATTGGAAAGCCACAAGGACACCCTCGCCATGCCTAAGGCTATTAAAAAAACAACCGACCGCCAGCGCAAGGAGAAGTTTACCACCGAGGAGCTAACAATTCTCACAGAGACCCTTGCAGGGAATGCCGACGTGGTATTGGCAAGCTACATGCGCCGGGAGACCCTTATCCGCAAGAAGGCAATCTGGGCAGAGGTTGCCCTGAAAGTGAGTGCAGTGGGCACCACCACTCGCACTATCCGGGAGTGCAGAAAGCGGTGGCATGATCTCCGCCTCCGGGTCAGAAGCATCCTGTCTGCGAACCACAACATAGCCACAGCAGGTAGATCTGATTCGCCGATAAAATTAAAGGAGTGGGAAGAGACCTGTGCCAAAATGATTGGAGTTGAATCGATTGAGGGAGTCGGGACCATGGAGCATGGTGTGGCAACTGCATCAGATGGAGGTGAGTGTACACATGAAAGTATGCACTGTGAATGTTCAGGTCCCCCCAAATGTGAGCCCAGAATCACCTCATGGATGCACAAACATCCATACATGCATACAAACCTGGCCATGCCAGTGTCAAACCCAAACACACACACACATGCACATATCACCAGAGACAAGTGCCACACACAATCATGCATGGATGAGCCACTCAACAGACACATCACCTGCATCCCTGCCAATGTAGTCCAAATGCACACAACAGCATGATTGACGTATTCTGCATGAAGTACATAGAACCGTTACCAATGCCATCCCTCTCTTTGTCCCCGACAGGCTCACATACAGACAGTGAAGATCCTGGCACTGCAACTCAGGCACCCCCTGCCACGAAAAAGCCAAGGCCACAGGACACAGGGTACACCCCCACGACATCAAGGGGCAAAGGGAGAAGAGTCCCCATGCAGAATGCCAAACATCGGCGGAGCGCCACTGCTAACATACAACTGTCCACACCAGCAACAACTGCCCCACCTTCTGAAGTGAACCCCCCCATCACAGATTCCAGCCACGCAGGACCCACCCTCTGCTGCAACAAGTTCCACAGGAGAGGTGGCAGCCACAGCGCCGCTCTTAGATGTGGAGGACCCAATGGAGTTCCCTATGGAAATTCACACCCCAAACCCCCCAGGAAGCCCAGAGGCAACTCCACAGGAAACACCTGGGTCTAGTGTCCATGGCAGTCTGGCGAGGACAACATGGGAGGGTTCAGTAGCCCACCGGTGGTTTCACCAGATGTCCTGGTAGCAGAGGAGGGCGCAGCAGCCACACCACCAGAACGCCACAGTGCCCTTGACCTGGCCAGCAGCAGGCAGCGCCAATTGGACATAACTGTGCAGGTTAGGCAGCATGTGGAGGAGGCTGCCCGTCTCAGGGGGGAGATAACAGAGACTGCCAGGCACTCAAGGGAGGCAATTGAGGCCTGTACCAACAGGCTGTGTGGGGAGATTGGTCAACTCAGGCAGGTCCTCATGCGGATAGTGGACGTGATGGACCGCCAGTTCCCACCACCACCACCCGGACAGGCAGCCACATCACCATCCGCTAGTTCGAGGCAGACAAGCCCCCTCCACCGCTCCATGCGCACCACCAGGCGCACGTCAACCCAGCCTCCTAATGCTAGTGGTGGCAATGGGAAATAGGGACTGCAGGGTGAACCTTCCACGAGTGCATCTGGACAACTACATTGTGCCAGACACATAAGGGACTGTTGTGGGGGGAGAGGGGAAGGGTATTTCGGGACTGTTGTGGGGGGAGGGGGGAAGGGTGTTTCGGGACTGTTGTGGGGGAGGGGGGAAGGGTGTTTCGGGACTGTTGTGGGGGGAGGGGGAAGGGTGTTTCGGGACTGTTGTGGGGGAGGGGGGAAGGGTGGTGGGATGGTTGGGGACATGCACTTATACATCTTTAAATTCCTTAATACACTGGTGATTAATCAAAACACAGGCTTGGACTTCTTCATTGTGTATGACAGGGTCCATTGTGCGCTTCAACACAGACACCAGTGCATTTCTACCCATATCCATCGTACAGAGTGAAACCATGTTACTCAGAAAATTTGGTTGATCAGATGCTGTCTCACATCACGTCCCTCTTGGCCATCGCCCCTTGCATGACCTGCATCCCCGTCACCTCCGTCCTCATCACCATCATCATCCTCATCTGGTGGTTGCATTTGAACGTCAGGGGGCAGTGGCACATTCCGTCTGATACACATATTGTGCAGCATGACACATGCCATGGTGATCTTGGCCACCTTTTCATGGCCGTACAGGAGAGCGCCACCCGACCTGCTTATGTCTTCAAAAGGCCAAATGTCTGCTCAATCACGACACAGGTACGGGTATGTGCACGATTGTAGTCCTCTTCGTGCCGGTTCTGTGGGTTCCGTACAGGGGTAAGGAGCCACCTCTTCAGGGGATAGCCGGCATCCCCTGTATGGGGGAAGAATGGGGACCTGTTACTGTTCAACTCTGGAGTGGCATGTACATGTCACACAAATCAACTATGCATACTGATTGTGATCCACGACTACCAGCATGCATGCAGACGATCTGTGTGACTGCAATGTGCAAAGGTGTACTTGACCCTGCAAGTGGACCTGCCCGAATCATGCCTCCAACAGCAATTGACATGTCCTGGGTGAGGCCCGGTCTTAGGTGTCCCTGAGCCCAGGCATATTTGGTACCACACTGCTAGTGTACTGCCATTCCGACATTGATGTTGCCATGCTGTGTAGCATCACTTCACTGGTGCTATAGGTGTGTGTTTCAATGCTATAGCTAGGGGGATCCCTTTGCATGCATTCAAGGGCACATTTCTGTATTGATGTTGTGCTGCGCTGATACTGTATTACCATCTTGACGCCATGTTGCTGAATCGTGTATTATGTGGTGTGGCATAATGTGCAATGTGGATGTGGATGGATGTGTAATATTCGTAGACCTGGATTGTTCTCTATGTTGTGTAGCTTATAATTGCATGTGGGTTCTTTCTTAGTACATTGCGGCCTTCCCTGATGGACATTGCGTAAATCTGTATGTCCATTTGTCCTACAGACGACAGGCTACACCCAGTTGGAGTATGTATCTCTCCCCCCCAATCACACCCAGTTGGAATATGTATCTCTCACCCCCAATCACACCCAGTTGGAGTATGTATCTCTCCCCCCCAATCACACCCAGTTGGAGTATGTATCTCTCCCCCCCAATCACACCCATTTGGAGTATGTATCTCTCCCCCCCAATCACACCCAGTTGGAGTATTTATCTCTCCCCCCCAATCACACCCAGTTGGAGTATGTATCTCTCCCCCCATCACACCCAGTTGGAGTATGTATCTTTCCCCCCCAATCACACCCAGTTGGAGTATGTATCTCTTCCCCCCAATCACACTGCCATGTGCTTGCCCTGCTACTCACCAAGTAGCCACGAACGTAGTCCGGCTTGTCGCTCCATGTAGCGTGGTATGGTTGAGTTCCGCAGGACCATGGAATCATGGGTTGATCCGGGAAATCGGGCACAACAATGAGTGATTATCTTGTTAGCGTCACATACCATTTGGACATTGATGGAGTGGAATTGCTTCCTGTTTCGGTAGACTACTTCATTGTGATGTGGGACCACCAATTCCACATGGGTACAGTCGATGGCCCCAATGTAACTTGGGATGCTTGCCAGTGAATAGAAGCCAACGTTGGTGTTTGCGATCTCCTGGGCAGTCCGTGGCATGAATATGTGTTCAGGTGCATGCTTCAGGAGGGCATCGAGTACCTGGTTCAGCGTGCGTGAGAATACTGGTTGTGAGATGCCATGCGTTCTGCCCCACTGTATGCTGGTAGGTGCCTGTGGCCAGGAAGTGGAGCACAGTCACCACCTGAGTAGAGGGGGGATGGCAGTTCGGATGTCTATGAGGCTGACAATGTCGTCATGTATCATGTCCTCAATGCTGGTGATGGTATCCCGGTCCAGACGGTACAGGGTGTGTATCTGCTCAGGGGTTAGGTTAAATGGACTGGCTCTAATCCTGAGGATTGGTGGCTGCCTCTGTGGTATGACTAGGTGCCCTCGTGGTGCTTGCTGCACCTGTCTTGCCCTCCTCCTCCTCCTCCTGCGTATCCTCTGTGCTGCCTGTTGTTGTTGGCGCTGCACTGCAATCATGTCCTCCAGCCCATGTAATGCTGCTAGCATTGGAACCATCTTGGTGAGGGAAGGGGTGTGTAAAGGGGTGCGGTGTGCTCCTTTTGTGCTGCCACAGTGTCCATTGCCTCCACCTGTGCTGATTGTGTCCACCTGTGGCAGGTGGGAACACTGCTCAGTTCTATTAACGGGTGGTTCGCGATGCCGGTATTAGCGCCATGTCGGTAAGGGTTTTGGGGGCTTTACCATGCCGCCATTAGCATGTGCGCTTGGCTTGTGATGGTGTGCTATTAGCGGCACGTGCACGCGGACTAGCCACTATTAGTGGCACCGTACTTAGCGGTGCCGCTAATAGCGGTGAGCCGGGTCGTAATTGGCATGGGGATTTAACAATACCGGTATTCCCTTACCGGTAACGTTAAATCCCTACCGCACAACGTGTAATGAGGCCCATAGTGTTTTATTTTATGTATTTCATTATGCAAGTATTTTATCAAGTACAAACCTTTCCCAAAGGCGCATGGATGTTGTAGAAAGTAATAAATAAAGTAGTAAAAATTCTGGCAACACCATAAAGACACAAACATAATAACCCTAAAATCCACTAGCAACTTACTCAGAACACGTGGTCGAAATATATGGGTATAAATTCATCATGGGCATTTTTATTGACATAATAAGGACTGTTTGGGAAATGGGTAAGTCTCCGATGCTTTATGGAAAGCTAACAGGCTCAGTGCTAGATGCAGGAAACCCAAAAGCGAGTTCAACAAACTTGAAATATCATAAGGGAAGACTTGAATAGCAGTCTGGGCCTTCCTGGCCTTCTAGTAGTTGTTATTGATTTTTGGGGTAGAGTTTGTATGTCTACTGTATGCGTGTGTTTTGCGTTTTAATGCACCTTTTGGTGACTCCCTGCTTACCTTTCTTTTTCTTTTGTTTGTCCTTTTTTTGTTGAGAGTCAGTATCAACTGACATGTTCTTTTTTAGGTCTGGATAGAAACCACTTTAGTTCTATTCCAGTGTTCTTGAAGGTATATATTAAAGGGGGCCCTAGTGCCACCAACTATTCTTTGATGCAGATTGAGTGCATCATGGGGAAAGCGATGCTCTAAAGACAAAAGAAAGGGGGAGGGGGCACGACAGTGTAATTGAAGGGTAGAATCCGTAATAATTAATTATGGGATGTACCAAAGGATTTAATGGTTTTGCTAATATAAGGAGCTATTTCAGGTGCAGAAGGGTAAAGTCTCAGAGCCACTCAAGACTTGGAAGAAAACATGCAAACGAGTTTACAAGTCCAGAGATAATCGTTATCTCAGGACTTGTAAACTTGTTTTCTTCACATGGACTTCAGTATGCATCAATACTGTTCTAATACGATTTTAACCTTTGGTACACGATGATGATTGATGGTATTCTTTATAGGGTTACTGCTTATCATTCATTGTCTACATATGAATAGTATTTCAAATTTAAACATTTGTTCGTTTGCTCTTGAACCATTCACAGTATTGGCATGTCACGTGATATCCTCCGATTGGGACATCCCTTGTTCATGCTCTTAAACACTTTGGGATCTCCTGTCCCCTTGGAGTGCATAAAAGGGTCATCTGTTGGCAACAGAGGGTCTTGTTTGCATGAACGCTTTGCTTTAGTCGCTCCCATTTCCTTGGAGCAGTGGAACCGTCTACTTTGGGACATAATCCTTGAAAGATGCTTTTAAAGAGCATGTCTTAATCCATACTGCTTTTAATGTGATTTATTTCACTTTTTTGCTGCATTGAAATGTATTTGAATACAATTGTAATAGTTAGGCGCCCAATTCATAACATTTAACTAAAACAGTATTTTTCCTGGGCCCCAGCTTAGAATTTTATTTTATTTTTTATTTTTTACATTTGTATAGCACACAGGCAGCCCAGGGGCATCGTGGTGCTGTTACTTGCAGCAGGCTTAGTTACATTTTGCATAAGTTACAACATTGGGTACATAGATGTAACACATGTTATGCATAGAAGCGTACACAGTTCAAATATTCATACAGGGGATGTACGTAAAGAACGGGGTAGAAAATCAGGCAAATAGGGTGGCAAATGATAGCAGCTGCCATATAACTTTTATCTCAGGAAGCTGATTCCTGCAGAGAAGGTAAAATCTGAACACAATGATTCCATTGAGAGTGAAGGCTGCAATTCACCCAACAGACAACTGATGTGCCAGGAATGGATAACCTGAAACTCGAGGGATAGTTACATTTGGCCTCATGCCGAGGTCAGCGGTAACCCGCCAGTGCTACCTGCGGTTTGCCGCCGACCCGGAGACACTGAATCCTTCGCCTGACTTCCCAGTGCCACTGGGACATTACAAGTGCCGGTGGTGCAAGAAGTCAGGCGGCAGTTTCAGTAACTCCACATTCCAGTGGAGTCCCATAGGACTCCATGGGAGTGGGGAGACGGAAGCACTGGCACTGTTGTTAACGGTGCTGGTGCTTCCGTGAAAAGTCTGCCTGCAAGGGCTGTTGCGCCTGGCAGGTCTGACCCTGCCAGGCGCAACGGCCCCTGCATGCAGTCTTGCAGTGTGGCGGTCTGGAAACAAAGGTGCCGGTAAGCTTAACGACACCCTTGTTTCCAGACCACCACACTTGGAATGAGGCCCATTGTGTCTTGTAGTCATTCAACCTCCACGCTCTATTATTAGGAGATAAGACCACTGAATGATAGTGAGATCTGGAAAACAGGACACAACACTTCCTCTTCCTTCACTCTCTGGCTCCTCTCCTGAGAGTTTGTGTTCAATGTGTAAGGGAGTATCCTCTAAGCCTTTGCATTCAGAACTGTCTTTTTTAATGTGCTGAATAGCATTGCATGAAAAGTGTTATACCCAACAGTCCTCACTATCAGCTGTCTTCAATGCAGTAAAGGAGAAACCTGCACACAAAACATTACATGGAGATTGAAGCCTGCAATTGGCCAGACAGCCAACAATATGTCTTCACAGTGGATAACAATGATCCCAAGGACGGCAGTTACATTGTAACATAGGCTGTAGTCCACCTTAAAGCCAAAGGATGTCCTCACAACGGATATTATTAAGCCTGTCACTGTGGTCGCTCAAAGTTTATGCTGTACTGTTAGCAAATAAGGTAGTTGAATGAAGTGAGTCCCCTGATGCAGGACAGAACACTGCCTCTCCCTTCACTTTCTGGTTCCTCACCTGAGCTGCGTTCTGTTTCTCTTGAATGTGTGAAGGAGGTTGTCATGAGCCTTGTCATTCAATTATTTATTGTTCTCTCTTCTGAATAGCAGTATCACATCAGAGTGTGCCCTGAAAGCCCTCACCACCAGCTGGCACGTGCACAAAAGGAAACAACGTGAACACAAGACTAAATGGAGATTGAAGACTGCAGTTTCCCTAACATCCAACATATTCCTTCACAAGGGAGAACACTTAGCCCAAGGGGTGCAGTAACATTGTGAAGTATGGTCCCTAAACCCCGATGATGTAGTGTTTAGGAGTGTCTCTCCAGCAGCTAATGCATACAGTGAGGGCAAAATGTTCACACAACACAAATTAAAAACAAAGGCTGCAGTTCAGCTGCTGCCAACAGATGTCCCCACAACAGACAACATTAAGCTCAACGGTTGTAAGTTTGTCAGAGTGAATGGGTGACTGGTTCTTCCCTTTAAAAATGCTGTCACTGATTCTCATGCTGCCTTTGGGACAAGGACAGTTGCATGGCACCGTGGGCTCAATACCCCGAGCGAACTGATCCAGCCAGTCTTCCTCTTGAGGTCCACGCACTTAGAAACTGAAGGAACCTGGCGTGATGTTATTACATCACTAAATTATTATTGTTGTATTTTACTTCTCTTTTTCTTACATTACCCTTATATGGCCAAATGGGGGTCTGATGGGCACTAAATAAAAACCTAATTTGTTAATAATTAAGTCAATAAAGGCGACCCCTTTTTTTTTTTTAAAGGGGAGTTTAATTGAATGTGATGATAAAGTACATGGAGAGATACTTTTCTCTTTTTGCGGAACAAAGCATTACGCACAGCTTTGCCTATGTGAACTGTAGCAATATTTTCCACCGGTCTGTCAGAGAAGAATCTCACACATGATGTATAAAACTGACCACAGAGGGCATTCGAAGTAATCTCGCAGAAGTGAATGCTGGAGGCTCCGGCATCCTGTCCGTGAGAAGGATTGGTATGGATAATACCCATCCATCTATCCTACAACACCTGGCTCATCCTCCACTGCGAATGATTTACAAGTGGCAAAGTGCACGCTCCTACCAGAACAGCACTCTGGGGCTGCAAGCAGCTATGTCCAGTGAAGGAACAGGCGTCATTCATCCAATCCTGCTCATTTTAATTTGTGAGCTAGAGAAGGACATTTAATTTGGTTAAGTGAAAACAAATCTGCATATTTGGAATTTAAGAACGTGTTTTTATGTTACTTACGTGATGCCATTGCATAATATGCGCATTTGGCACGTGATCCAGTGCAGTTACTGTACTAACGCTTCCATCTTGAAAGGACGAAGTCACTTGAGTTGACCATTGAACGCCAAACCTGCACGAGCCTAACGAAACAAAGTAAGGTTGAAGGTAAACAAAGGGCTAATGTATGTTTTTGAACTATCAAATCTGTCTTCAAAGTACGGCCCAGGAAACCATCCATCTCCAATATTCTAGGATAGTTGAGATAAATATCTGTTTCTTGGCTGTGTTAAATGGCACAGCTTTCATGGGATTCCACCAACACTATGCACGTGTATAATATATGAGATTCCAAATTCATCCAAAGCCTCAAACACCAGACAGGGAACTGTGCCTGATTCTAGCTTATGTATGAACATGCCAAGGTGTCTGGCATGCAGCAGATGCAAAAGTCCTTCCTGCAACTTCAGATTTCGCTGCCAACTCTTGACGCATCACTGCACTGTTAATGATGATAAATTGCGAACAATTCAGAGAGCCATAGCTTTACACAGGGCTTTCTGATGGCCGATGCATGGGGCTGGCACACTATCTAACAGAACAGAGAACATTGTTTCAAATGTGGTTTGACAAGCTCAACCTCAAGTAATAACTCATGCACACACTTACAAGCCTCAATGTCCCTTTGTGGGGCAAAACTGCAGCAGGGAGGATGCTAAAGGAAATCAGATTAACAAACCTGGAAGGGTAGTTTTCAGAAAAAGGGTTTTTGTCCCAGAAGCATCGTTTCAGTGGAATGGAGTGCTACACAAAATCGCAAAATAATATCAAGTAAAAGTAGACCTGCAAATCCTCCTTTTTCTTGGCTACCCTCTCTGAGCACTAATGGTAAATTAAACCTTGACGTCCAATGGACATTTTGTTGAATGCCATGGATTCATCTTAACGATGTTGCTAAACGCGATTTCTTTCAGCATAGCGCAAAGGACCTATAGATGGTGAAAAATAGCAATAAGGTGCACTCTAAAGTGGAGAACTTTCTGCAAAGAAATTAGACCACACATCTTTCTCAGTATAACAGCTACGTCACATCTGGGATGCATAGTACATTTGAGATGGCTACTGTGGATGGGTTTGTTCTTCTTTCTGTGTAGGGCGTTGTTTGGAGCAGAAATAAGCAGTATGTGTTCTTTTTCTTTTGAGACTTCTACACCATGCACAACTGCAATGTGCATGAAGAAGAGGAGTGTGGGTGGGGAGTAGGTGCATTTGTATACAGTGAATTTATCCAAATGGATTCCTCCAGATCACCAACTCTACCCATAACCTCTGCAGTCATGCAAGGATCCATCCTCACCCCCTTGATCTTCAACCTTTACATGGAACTACTCTGAATCCTCTTGGCTCCACCAACTTCCACATTCACCATTGTGCGGATGACAGAAGCTCTACCTAATAATATCCTTCATTGAAGACTTCCACATGCTCAAGGCCTGCCTCACATATCTCCAGGACATGATGTCCAGTGCTCATCTGAAGCTCAACCCCACAAGGCCAAATTCACACTGCTGGCTAACAACAAGGAATACCCTTCACACCCCAGCTGACCATCTGCTCCAAGTCAATTGGGTTCTACGTCAACTGACACCTCTACCCAAACTGCCTGGGACCAACTTTCCCTCCTTCAGAAAATCAACCCCTTTATCCCAGAAAACAACTTCATATCCGCTGCCCAAGCCTAGGTTCTCTCCCACCTGGATGGTGGCAATGCCACATTGGAAGGTCTTCTTGTGACCATCATGGCCCCACTGAGATGTGTCCTACTTGATGCAGCATTTATGGGAACCTACCATCGACCAGGAACAAGAACTTGAGAGTATGGACTTGAACACCGCTGTTGCAGGAAGGAAAGAACCAAAAGACAGACCTTCCATTTCTATGGCACCAGACCCTGGAACCTCCTCTCAGTCAACACCAGACTCACCCCTTTGCTTTCAGGAAAGAGCTCAAGACCCTCCTCTTAGAGCAATGGGTGCCCTTAACACCTAGGTCCCTCCCCCCTCCACTCGCCACCTAAAATTATATGGGTGATCTACTTCCCCTGTTTACCCCCTGGTTGCTTGCAGATCTCGTGCTGCCAAATTGGCCACCTTCCATCTGCCCCATTGTTAGCTCTCTGCTCCCTTTTATTGATACTTTGAGCTATGCTACCCTCACCATGTACTCCTCCCTATGACTTGTTAAGTGCTCCATTGCTTCCCAAAGCTAGGTCCGCTCTCAAAAACGACCCTAACAATACTAATAATAATAATAACAAAGAAGATAAACAAAACAGATTATCATCCTTTTCAGACAATGAGAAACTTTGAATCCAGTACATTAATCTCAAACAGAGTGTGTAGGAACGCATGTGTATGTCCACCATTCTAGCTTGGTCCTCTTCAAGAGTCAGAAGCAGATTTCCTATTAGATTATCTACTTTTTATTGTTTCTATATCTTTCAGCCCTTGATATTTGTATGGTTTTATAAATGCTTGCAACATAGCCACCATCCTCATAAACAAAACAAAGAGTGTGACTTTTAAAATCTTAATAGTAGTGAGCTCTTTCCCTCTGACACGTACGTCGCTAATACAGAAAATTCAAACCCTAGCGATTATGCATTTCACACGTGACATCTTTAGGCAAAAGTGTGACTTCAAAAGCAAGGTTATTTTGTTATGGTCACCGGCACTCGCAGAAGCAACTTTTGATAGAGGAAGTAAAGGGGCTAATTTGGGAACTGAAAGACACTTTGCCCCCCACTATACTTTTATCTTAAGTATATGAGTATGCTTTGATTAGCCATTTGTACCATGGGGTTCACTGTTTCTAGCGCTCAATATGACAATTCATTAATATCTAATTTAATTACACTAAATGTAACAACCTTGAAAGGATGAACAGTTGTATCTTCTGCTAGGATTAGACACTGGACCACACAGGGTGAACAAATATTTCAGCAGTTTGTGTTCAACTCAAAGAGCTATTTTACCACTCCTGCTTAGCATATTCTTCATAAGTTGAAATTCCAGCCATAACCATTATCAAATTCAATATTGTGAGGATGCATTGAATTACCATTGTGTAAATCCTCATACAAAAGTACTCATACAATCATTGTTTACACAGTAGGTAAAGGTGGGAGAGATGGAAGCAGCCTGGCCACGTATGCACCCGATTCCTGTAGTAATACTTGCATCTGATCTGCGTGACTTGTCACTTTTGATGAAAGGGCGTTATATAATAAATTAAGTTAATATCGTCACCGATCATACAATTCTGCCAAATCTCATTTATCATTAGGACATCAGCCCTATTATTGTAATTTTTCAAATATTTCTCACGCAGATTACATAGGCTTTCACATTTTACTATTAAATGTCATGTGGACTCTATCAATTCACATCAACTCATATCCACATAGTCTACACTGTCTATCTTCATACCTCATGCCAGACATGGCACCTGTAGGTCCTAATGCTTCCGTTCTGTTAAATTTCAGCATCAAATAGGTTAGAAAAGTGTTCACACTTGGTTATGCAGTGATGTACTTAGGTGTTTTTAACCTTGACATCCTAATCTGGCAATGCTCACCACTATAAGCTTTCCTAGCTAAATCTGTCATATTTTGCTCAAAGCTTTTTCTTGTATTTTTGTTTTTAGCCAATTTTTCAAGCCTATTTTGCCCATACGGTGGATTTGAGCTCCGATCCATCTTGCATTTAAAGCCTTAAGCACGCCCATAGTACCACTACTTAGATATCCCTCCAAACTCAAAAATGCTTGTACAGGAGCAGTTTAGTGGGGGATACTGTATGCTTCTTTTGGTGCTCATGTGCCAGGCACTTGAGACACCTTTGGAGATATTGCATGAACGCTGTAAGATGAAGCGGGCAGTGAGGCAACTAGCAGTGAACAACAACCTCGGAATTTGTAAGGTCCTGAGAATAAGAGGGTCAACAAAGGGGGATTTGGTAGAGGGAGTTTTTTGTCTGAGGAAAAGAGATGTACACAGACCATCTGCGTATGTAGATTTTAGATTTATTATGTTTGTCATGCTTGCACTATCCCTTCTGTCCATTAGACATACATTGCTTTCTGATGATCAATCTCTATGACAACCCACTCACACGAAGCCGATTCCTACACTAAGCCATATACTTCAAAGACATCTGGAAGCCTAAAAGAGATGGCTAAAGGAAAATAAATGTTAGGCTTGAGACTATACATAGCAAGCAGATATTAAGTAAGCACAATCAGGCTCATTAAGAGTCCGGCGGTACCTCTGCCGGTGCTTCCGGCAGGTTGCCCCTGGGCTTGTAACATTTTACTGGCGCCTGACTTCCTGGTGCCACCGGGACATTACAAGTCCGGCAGCCCAGGAAGTCAGGCGCTGGTAAAATGTTGGTCCCTATTCCCACAGAATCTAACAGGACTCTATGGGAGTGGGGGCTCAGAAGTGCTGGCACCGTTGCTAACAGTGCCAGCGCTTCCGTGAAGAGTCTGCTTACTGTGACCGCTGTGCCCAGCAGGTCAGACCTGTTGGGCGCAGCACCCCTGGCAGGCAAACTCGTAGTTTGCCGGTCCGGAAACAAGGGTGCCGGTGAGCTTAACAGCACCCTTGTTTCCGGACTAGAAAGTGTGTTCTTCTTTGGCCTCTCCTACTTACTCCTTTCTCTTTGGGTTCTAACATTTTGGGGGTAGAAGAGACTCTTTCAGGCTTCTGCAACCTGTGGTTTGTTGGAGGTTTCCTCCCATCATTTCCCCCCTGGGGCATCGTACCTGGGTGTTGGGGAATTCTGGGAAGCAGGATTAGGTTGAGAGTTGGACTGAACCCTCAGCATGCGCCCCAGATCATTGGTCAGTTGCTGGACCTGTCGCTCCAGTTGCAAGACCTTGTCTGGCTGGTAGGAAGGTCTCAAGTCATACCTCTGCTGCTCCTAAAAAGGGTAACTGTCCCTTCTGTCGGAGTCGCTCGGGTACTGGGAATTTCCCCCATAATTTTCCATCCTGAATCTCCCTTCTTCTGGGTTCAGGGAACTATTATCCTGGAACCGGGAAGAGAGAGGAGGATTGTTTTGGAAGTTCAGGTTTGGGGGATATCTAGGAAAAGATTTAAGATTGGGAGGTAGAGTGATACTTCTCTCCTGAGGGAAGTTTGGAGGGAAGTTTCCTGGGGACGTACTTACCTGATAAATCCACCCCCCATGGGCAGGGGTAGTGTATACATACCCCACGATTGGTTTTGTACCCTTGTACCTAGGACTTATATAGGTGGCTGGGTCAGAGGGATCATTGTTCTGGGCTCCCGTTTGACTACCATTTGATTGGGCCAAGTTGGGGGTCCGTACTGCTTTCCATTTTGCTTGTTGGCAGGAGGGTTACTTTTAGGCCCCCCATCTCCAGATCCAATGGAGGGGTAGTTTATACCTCTGCCACCTTTGCAGCAGCAGGGGTGTTAGATGGTTTGGGGGTTTTGACCGTATTTTTACTCTAAGCAGGCTTTTGGACCTCATAAATCCTGGTGGCCTGTTCAATCACCCAATCCAGTGTGGTATGCTTGTGGAAGTTGTGCACCAACTGAGTCATTATGTATTTGGGGAGAGCATGGAAATATGTAGTTATGAACTCCCTGCTATTGGTGTTCGCCCACCGGGAGGTCTGAGAAAATGCCAGCTTTAACTCCTGCACAAACTCGCCAGGCACCTGATCTTTTCCACACTGCAAGTTATATGCTGCCTTCTTGTGGGTTCCTATGTGTGGACATTATTTCAATATGGCTCCCTTATAACTGGACTATGATGATCCTGGTCCTCCAGTTCTGCAAAGGATCATTTTTCATCTGGAATGATGCCATTATCTGCTCTTAAAGTTCCAGGTGCTCCCATACCGTATACATGGCATTCTTGTGATATAGGGTCAGGAAACTCTTTATGGCTTTGATTTGTCTTATTGGGTCTTTCACAAAACCCTTGCTCTGTTTCGTTGTCTTTTTTTTGCTATGAACCTGAGTCCATTCACCTTCTGACTCTAAACTGCTACCGGTACTCCCTTCCCTGTCTTCTAGGCACTCTCCATCTCTATGAGACTGAGAATATCTCCCAGAAGCACGAAGTCAGGACTCCTCTCGCCTGGACCACAGTGGACTCTCGGGATCACTCTCCCTGGAGTTCCTTTCAGGCCCAGGATACAACACAGTTTCCTCATCACTCCAACCAGGGAGTCTGGGGAGTTCCCCCCTTCCCCTGAATACACAAGGTGTTTAGAATTCTCTTCCTAGGCTGAGGTTCTGGTGTTTCTCCTTCAGCCAAGTTGGCAAGGTGGTCTATTTGTAATAATATCTTCAGCCAATCTAACTCCCTGACTTTCTCCTGGTCTGACGTACTTACTGTATTATTCCTTACTTCCCAGGACACACTAGTCCGGCCACTTTCCCTTTTGTGTGGTAGATATGGCAAATATGAATACTTACCTGTATACGATGGGGACTGCCCTTCTTCATCAGCAGAGCTAGACCTGGGTAAGTCTAACTGCTTCATGTCACCCTGCTCTTGATAAGTGGCATGCATGATGTCTGTTCCCATTTGTGCACAAGAGGTTGTAAAAGACTGTCATGAGGCCCCTGTTGGGAAGGGCGCCTCACCTTGATCAGTGGGCCTTGTCCCATATCTTGATTGGTCAGGGTGCCTAAGGTCCTGTTTATAATTTTCGATTTCCTTGGTGAAGCTCTCACACCTGTGTCTCCCTTTATTTATTTGCTGTTGGTATTCAGAGAGCCGTCTTTTTAATTCTGATACTAAGACCTGATTAATCTCATGCACCCTCCTGTGAGCTACCAACCGATCCTTTGTTTGCTGCACCTCCTGCTGAAGTGATTCATTCTCCATCTGTGAGCCTTGTAAGCTTTGTGCATATTCACAGCGCTTTTCCTTCAGGAGACTAATCTCTTTTTCTTGTTCTTCCCTACATTTTGCTGCCTCTAATAGTTCAGCTTCTATTTGCCTCACTCGCTCTACAATCTCATTCCTTTCTTTGCTAATTCTGGTCAGTTCCTGAGAACCTGCCTGACCATTTTCTAACTCCATTTCCAGCTGATTCATCCTCTTTGATGGGACGCTGTTCTCCTGATTAAAGAGTTTTTTTTCCTGAGCCAGCTGTGTCCTCTGTTGTTTCAGAGTATTTACCTGTTGAGGTATCTGTCCAACTCATTTTATGAATCAACCCCATTGATAATTAACTGACTGTTTTCATTTTTCAACTGCTTTATTTGCAATTGAAATGCCATAATGTCATCCAAAATAACCCTATTATGAGCAGCTTGGTAATTTAGCTTATGTTGCAGTGTGCTCACATTTTCTACCTGCTCTTTATATGAATTCTTAAGTGCACAGAACTGTGTTTCACATTCTGCACTCTCTTGTTGCAGTGTTATCAGCTCATCTTTGAGTTGTTGAACACGATCCTGGGTCTGTGACAGATCTTGAGCCTGATTCATCCTACTAGCCTCACTATTCTGCCAATGATCTTTTACTAAAAGCAAATGAAAATGTAACTGAAAAGTTAGCTGAGCCATTTGTATCTGTTCATCACGAGCAGTTGTGGTCATATAAAATGCTTCAAGTGCTTTGTGCAATATCCCGGCTTCAAGACAAATATCATTGCTTACTGAGGTAACTTCAGACACAATTCGGGTTTTCCAGTTTCATGCATCGTCCTCAACCCATTCCCCTTTGAGAAATAATTTAATTAGGATATGCTGCAGGGCTTCCTCAATTTGTACAGTAGTCATTTTCACAATTGGCTTTTTGCACTTTAATAAAACGTTCTTTAATAAGGGGAAAAATTGCCCTGTTTCTGCTTGATTTCGTCACTCAAATAAATTATTACACACTCTTAGATTTTTACCTTTACACCTCCCTGGAACTCAGGATTCAAGTCCTAGTGCCCTTTAACAAAACAAAGATGACTTTCCCTCCAACTTAATGCAATTGCATCAAAATTAATAGACTGTCACAATGTACTTGTCATAGTTCAGGAATAGGAAGCTAAATCCTGCCCGAGGCCTCAATTCGTAACGGTTTATTAAGAAGGTACCCTCAACACGGGGAGTTTCTTTCCACTCCACTTAATTGGTTATACAACAAAATGTTTAATAGATTCCTTTTTAAGCCCTATCTCAGATACATATCATACCCCTTCTATTCCTCTCCCATGAGCTAACAATGAGCCAAGAACCAGGCCGGTTATGGGAAATGTATTGGTATTTATTTAAATTAAAAGTAATAGAAATTAGCAAAAAAATAGCAAAAACACCACTTTATCTGTGGCACAACTCAATCAACTTCTCTCAGCATAAATAAATCACAAAAGTGAGTTCAAAAGAACACAATTACAATTCTTCATTTTCTGCAAATTTCACTTCACGAAATAATTACACTGATCAATAACAACAGCACTTATGTATAATGTTTTGCGATTTTGATTTTCCTGCAGGCTTAAAAGGCTAGCAGTAGGATTTCAAGATTGGTAAAAATACACATGGCAATTATAATTTCTCTCATATTTTTGGTTTAAAATAAACACAGGATGATGTATCGCTTTATTTTTCAGACACCCCCCCCCATGCTTTGGTCTAGGTTGGGAAGTCAGATAGAAAAATTGGAATGCTTTGGGGAATTTTGGATTTCAGACCCCCCTTACTGAAAGACCTTTGTTGAGGAAGGTGGATAAAAAGGTTGGACTGATTTAAGAACAAAGCCACCCCTCTTCCTTAAAGAAGTCGGGGTCAGCTGGATAACATGGATTACCCAATTAAATTATAGGCTATAGTTTTCAGCGCACAATGGGAAATGCGCTTTGTTAATTTCAAAGTTTAACAAAATTCACCCTGTAGTGTTCTGCCAAATGGTGAATTAATTAAATTAATATTTTTGGTTACATAGGCTAAGGATCTACACAGTTTTGCCCCTCCACCCACTATAAAGGGAAAGGATTCAAGGCAAGCAGACTCCGCCACCTTTTGTTTTCACAGGGCTCAGTTCTATTTACATAGCAAGCCTCTGTTTAAGGTTCAGGAATGCCAGCTGCATCTCAGGACTCTCTGGAAAGATAGGGCAGAGGTCTGGTCATTCCACTCTCAAAGATGGCTTCCTGCTCTCCACCATAGGACCCAGTCAGCTTTGAGGCCTTCCTGTAAATAGGCAGCTCCACCCAGATGCACTCTCAGCAATCTCCTCTGGTGTCTCCTTACAGCTGTCAGATGGTCAGTTTCAAAAGCCTTCCTGATGGTATGCCTCTTGTCTCTGTCCTCCTGTCTTTCTCCTTTTTCTGGCTCTCTGTCCTAGTGGAGTCCCCCTTATATAACAGTGATGACACAACCAATTTTACAATCTTGGGAAAGTACCCTGCAATAATCCCTGCCACTAGTATTGGACGGTTACCCTTATCTCTCCGCCCAAACCCAGCCTCCAAGTCAGGATTCGTTTAGGGGTCTGGAGCAACATCTGACAATTCCCATTTGTCACCATCCTTTGTTCTCCTTTCAATGTTTTGGCAAAATTAGTTATGTATCACAACTTCATAATTTTACCAGCAACTGCCATACTAAACATATTTTCTATTTCAGATAATCATGAGGAATTAGATAAGCTGACCACCAAATCTGTATCATATAGCACAGCCATATGGTACCTTTCTGCCGTTTCCATTAAAAGCACAACAGTTATGAATATGTAAGTTATTAAGCATATCCCTAATTTCATGTTCCACCCGCTCAAAAACTCTCACATTTGGAACATGTTGAGATTAGCCAGAAATCTAGTTTAACTGGCTGTTACAGTTCCCAGAATCACAGGAAAATGACTTTTATTATCCCAAAATCACCTGGAAATTACATAAAACAGTACATAGATGAAATCCACCTGCCTTATGATGGCTGAGAAAAAAAGACCTAAATGATACTAGTCCTTGTTAATAAATTGTGAATCGTGATGTGGGACAAATGGTCCTGCCTCCTGCCTTCTGGCCATTTGTTTTACCTGGGTCAGCCTGTGCCTTTATCAGTCACCTTTGTATTGGAAGCTTGCTCTTTGAAGTGGGTGCCCCCAAGTTCACACATATTAGTCATGTTCCAGACAAGGATTACTTTTCTTGAAGTCCCTGCTTTCGGAGCCACCAGGTATGGAGAACACTGAATTTTGATGCCTTTAGCAGGACATTTTTATTGTGGTTGGTCATTAGATGGAAGTTTTGACATCCAGGCTGGAAGTGGGGGATGTTTTTGTGACGTTTTGCCCACAGCCAGCAAAAGGGTCTGCCTTGGGCTGAATTTTTTTTCATGAAGACAAAGTGGCTCTTCAAATGTCACTGGAGTTTTGTGGTTGAAACATAACATACATTGCTATTTCTCAGCCCACACTTCATGTTTTGTTTTCCTGATATTTTTCTCTGAGCAGTGATATTTTTTTCACTTTTACTTTTTCAAAAACCTTTTTTATTTGCACACACATGTGCGGCCCGTTTTTGTTTTCAATGTTTAAAAATCCTGCTTGCCATGTGACAGGGATCTTTGATTCTTGCTTCTTTTGTAAATTAAATGCTGCTTGTCCATTGGTAATGAAAGGTAGGCCCCTCTCCACATGGCTCTTTAATTTTACTTGAAAAACAAAAACAAATTCTAGGCCGTTTTTTAAAATTTTATTTTATTGGCTGTTTATGTTTATACATTGAAAAAAACCTTTAAGCCAGTTGATCCAACATATAAAATCCAAAATCCACATCAAATATATATTTAGTTAAAATTACTGGTAAAATTCAGGTCATTCCTGATAATGTCCCTCTTATTCTTCAAATTACTAAATTTGATGTTCCAGCATCTTGAAGATTGCAACTACCAATTTAACAAAAGCCAAGGTCATTGAGACCCACTCTCCCGCTAATAAAATTCTCCACCACTCTTCCTTCGGTCTATAACCATACTTCTTGTTAATTTCCGACATGAGAAATGTCCTTAAGGCCTTTGTGGCCGAACATGACAATACTAGATGGATAAGTGTTTCAATTGTTGCATTTTCTTTACACAGTCGGCAGGTTGATGGTCCCATGTCCTGCTTTCGTGGGCTCAAAACTTCCCCTGTCGGAAACAGGTTAAGACGAATTCTCAGGAACTGAGATATAAAAAAACAACTAGGGAACAGCTGTAGATATTTTGGTAAACAGTCTAGTTTTTTTTTTACTCTTGCAGTGGCTTTCCGTATAGTTAAAACACTTGCCTTTCATCGTGGGTCTTGATCCAATCTAGTCTATACAGTTTCTTCTATACCTTATCCGGGTTTTGCACAAGTGTTAATGCTGTTTCCCCCAGGTCGGAGAGGGCCATTTTGCATACGCTTTCCCATTCTCGTAGGGAACACTCTGATTTTTCCATTAAGGCACTCTGCAGGCCCCTTACGCCACCCCTTGGGTTGGGTTCAGCATTTCCTAAACAGTTGGAATGTTTTCGACATAACTATGGCTTTAAGTGAGGTGAGGCCAAGTTCCAACCATATAGCCTGCATCAGAACACTCTTTGGTAGGCTCAACACTTCTTCTAAAATATACCTTCAATTGCGTTCCAATTTTTAACATCAGAGTTCAAAGAGGTCTCTGCGCCATATGTTAGGATTGGTGTGACTTTCATCCTATAAAATTTGACCAGTGGGATCATTGAAGACCCACAGACTTTTTTCAACATTATTTTGCCTTGCGAAGTAAGGCAAGTCTAGGAGCGTCGCAAGTGCTTCTATTTGAACAAATGCCCAGATAGGTAAGAGACTTAACCTCCGGTATTTTTTCTCCTTGCAGGTACCATGTATTTGCTCCTTTCTTTCTGCTTTTTTCTGCTTTCTTTCTGCTTTTTGTTGGGACGCCAAAGGCCATGAGCCTTGATTTTAAGGGATTTATCAGGCAACCATTTGATGAGATGTATGATTGCAAAGCATATAATTGCCTCTGGGGCCCACCAGCATTTGATCGGCCAGAACGATGTCATCTGCGAACAGAAGTCGGCCAACTTCTGTGTCTCCCAATTTAGGCGGGAAGCATCTGGTCGATGTTCGATAGAAATAAATTGAAGATTTCCGGGGCCAACGGGCATCCTTGTTTCAGCCCCTTTGTTGTGTAGATTGGTCTTGTTACTGCGCCTCTGGTGTTAACACTTACCCTTAGCATTGTGTCTGAATAGAAGTCTTTGATTGGGTGCATGATGTTACCTGGACAACCCCACTGCTCCAACTTTGCCCACAGGGCTGGGCGCTTGATGGTGTCAAATGCTTGGGTTAAGTCTACAAAGGCCAGATATGTTTTTTTAACTCTGTTTTTCTCAGATCTTGCTTTGAGGATGTTTATAATGAAGATGTTAGAGTCGTCCCCATTCCCTTCACAAAGCCGGATTGCCACTCGACCCTGTGGGCTGATGTTGTTGACCATTGAGATACATTTTTTAGTGGCAAATAATTTTCTGGCCGGGTCCAGTAATGCAAATGGGTGAAAATTAGCAGGGTCCGAACTCAGGCCTTGTTTGTAGATGGGCATAATTATTGATGCCTTCTATGACAAAGGACTCTTCTTTGCCTCAGTGATGTACAAGGATAGAACAGACAGAAATTCAGCCCATTGGGCCAGATTTTGTCTTAGAATCGCATTAGTCAGCCCATTGGGCCCTGGAGCTTGTGAATTACTAAGTTTATTGATGCTCGCCATGATAGATTCAGGGGCCAGGTCAAGCCCATCCCACTTTGATTTGTTTGAGTTACCAGTTGGAATACTTGGAGATACATTATCTGAGAACTTTCTTAAAGTAGTCGATCCATGTTGCGGCTGGGATGGAATTCAGCATAAGTGCTTCATGGGGCGTATCTAGACAATTTAAAATTGACCAGATTTCGCCACTATTATGGGACTTAATTGGTTCCAACATGGATTCCGCATCATTTCGGAGCAACATTTTATTGTGTATTTTTACCCAATTTCTATGTTGTTGTTTCAATTTCCGAATTTGTTCTCCACTGATATTCAGTTGACCTTTTTATAGTTGCTTGATTATCTTGTTCATGATCTTTTTCCTCATTGGAATCTTTTGGTCATAGACGTGGGTATGCTGGAACGCCTCTTGAGTGACCTTGCCTTTTTGTTTTTACTTCAAAGTCGTTGAATAAACATGTGTAGTCCAATCTCTCCTTACCTCGTATTTATTTCAGATGATCAGTTGCCACTTCCAGCTTTCTTGTAAATTGGTTGATTTTATTTTGAGGGATTCTGAATCAATTTCGGCCTGGTGTTATTTCTAAGGCTTAATACATGTTATCGCCCCATTTCTGATGAACTGATAGCCAGGCTAGTCTTAGCCTGGCTATGTAGGCTTGGCCTAGGCTTCAGGTTGTGGTCACTTGATATCTTCCAGATTACTGTCTATGATCGTATAGCTGTTATCGTGTTTTTTGACTTACAAATGTAGCCAAAATGTGGCCCTTTCGTGAGCCGTTTCTGGTCACGTTTCCCAGCATATCATCCTCGGTGCAGCCATTTAACATTAGTAAGCCTCTAGAGGCTGTCATTTGTTGCCAGCATAAGCCCAGCCTTTCTGCAGCCGTTGTTTGTATTCGGTCAACGTCACATAACACCCCTTTAGCATCAAAGCATACACAATTCAGGTCCCCGCATAGAATGAACCACGGCTCCTTCCATTTTAGGTGTTGTTCATCTATCAAGTCAGCCACTTGATCAGGATATGCCCTGCATTCTGGGCAAGCCGGGATCCAATATAGGTTCATTAGGACTATTGTCTTAGGAGGTTACATTTTATCAATAGTTAGGTTGCCCACCAAAATTTGAATATAGGGGTTAGGTGAAAGAGATTCAATGTAGTGAAAGCCCAGACGGTCATTAATTGCAATCAACAGGCCTGACGATGACCTGACCTTGGGGCCTTTGACCACAGGATTTAGGTGAACTTTGTATCCATCTAGTATATGTTCCTTCATTAGCCATGTCTCTTGGAGACATATGATATCATGGTCTCCAAGGGATTTGTCTCCTCCAGAAAATAGATGAACAAAGCCCCTTGTGTTCCAACTGGCCAGGGTCACTGGGGCCTCCTCTGGCACCTGTTGTAGTTACGGCAAGTTGATTTTATCTGCCAGAAGACCCACCAGCCACTTCAAGTTGTCATCAAACCCTATAAGGTCATTTGAATTTTTCTGCCATGTTGATAGGACCACCTTGAGTTAGCCCTTGACACCTCTGATCGCCTTGGCAATTTATGACTACTATCTTTGTCTTTATAAGCCTGAGTCGCATGATTCCGTCTATCTGAACGGCGGGGGCATTTCTTGGTCTTGGAGATCTCATCTTGAGTTCCTTCTTCGGAATCGGTATGGTCTTCTGCTGTTGCCCCTGTCATGGTCACGTCTTTTGCTTTGAACGTGGTTTACAGGTGTTCTTTGTCTCAAGATCGCCAGTCGGGGGTGTCTCCATGGGGGGTTAAATTCCAACGGGTTGACCCCAGCTGCCACAGACAACTTGCTTGTTCCATTAAGAGCTGGCTAATCAGAGGCGTTGATGGATAAAGGGCCACTCTGTCTGCTCGAAGTTCATCAAAGAATACAACTGTTACCAGGTCGTCAGAGGTCAGGAGTTGCAGACTTAGAACATGGTGGAGTAATCAAACCACATTTGCTCTGTTCAATATCAAGCCATCTTCTGCTTGCTCCATCCGCTCTAGCAACAGTCCATCCTGGCATGAAGGGGTCAGCCAGTGGAATGGTACATCTTGTTTTTTTCCTTTCATTATAGTGTTTTCTCGAGTGAGACTCATTCTCTTGTCACCCTTCCTCTATATATCGGGATGATAGCTCAGCGGCAAACATGCTCGCCTTGGAAGCAAGACGACTCGGAGCCACACAGGTTTGATCCCCGGGTCCGTGCTTAGAAACCTCTGGGTATTAAGGGTGTTATAAATAACCTATCATATCATATCATATCATACAATTTCCTTTGTTTGCAGGCGCTTCTGTGGTGAAGTTGGATAAGAGTCCTGGGCGAGCCGGGGAGGATTGCCAATAGATTCCAACCCTGTCTCCCGTCTATCCATTGGCACTGCAATCTCGCTCACTGGTGGCGCTTGGTCAAGGCTACTACTTATCTTTGGCTTTTGTTCTTGTAGTGGTACAGACTGTTGGGTCAGTTTGGTGTTCAATTAGCTTGTTTTTCCTTGTGGTGGATCCAGCAGGATAGACTTGTTTTTCCTGAGTTCTTCTCTACTGGGCAGTCTGTCCTCCAGGACCGGAAAGACACTTGCTTACCTGCCAGTGGTTTTATCCACTATGCCAGCAATTAGGTCGTCGTTTTGCAAGCTGATGCAAGAGTTTGTCCTTTTAAATGTGGTTATATGCTTAATTCCTCGGTCTTAACCTGTTCTGCCATTTTCAATTACATGCCCGGAAGGTCCCTGCGGCCTCCTAGCCCAAATCGGTTTTCTGGCAGCATCATCGACCCTTGCCAGCTCTCACGTAGCCTGGTCTTCGCAGCCTCATCCGTCCTCATTATCCTCTATATCATCGCGGTCCAATATCGAGTATGTCGACAGGTCACAGATATCAACAGAGGCTATATAATCAAGGTCCTCTGCCTCCTCAAGGGCTTCCTGGACCATTGGTAGTTGATTCATTTGCGGTTTCGAGGTTATCCTGTTGGGTACTGATGTGGTCTTGTCAATCCCTGGTTGGTTTCTAGGTTGTTTTATTGGCACATTTAGTCTTTTTACAAAAGCTCTGCTTCCACTTGACCTTGGTTTTGCTGGGGTTTTCATGTTCTTAGCTTTTGTTATAAAACTCTTCTCACAAGGCTTTAGCCTGATCCTTGTTGGTTTTTGTTCTGAAAATGTACTGCCCTCTGGGGCCTATGGTGTAGTGCTTCCCTTGTAAATGATTGCTTTTTTGCAAAGATGGAGCATATTTTTTTCTGTGACGGCAATAATTCTCTGTCAGGGTTGACAGCTTGATCCTTGTCAGTCAATAGTTCTTTGATTTCCTGCAAAGATGTTTCTAGAACTCGATTAGAGGCTGACACATGGCTTGTTTGAACTACCGGGCTAGCCTTCCTATTATTGTTGTTTGTATTTTTTTTTTTAAGCGGGCCCGCTAGGCTCGGGACAGAGCCCCCTTCGGAGCCGAAGTTAGGGACCCATCTTTTTGTCTCTCCACCGAGTCTGACTGGTTTGATTGAGCGGCCATCCCGGTTCGGGGTTCAGGATGCTTACCCAGGTGTGAGTTAGAAGCTACCGGCACACTGTCAGCATGCAGAGTATCAGACCCATTGAGTATCGTTGATACTCTCCTCTTCTCCTTCTCTTTAATGATCAGGTCCAGATTGGCATGTAGAAGTTTGGCTACTTTAGCCATGCTGTTCTCCAAGCTGTTTTGCACCCCTTTAGCAAAACCATCCACAAATATTGCGTTTGAGTGCAGCATAGCTAACAAAGTTGTCTGGTCCTTGAGTTGGTCACCAATCTGCTCATATAATTTCATGAATGGGCTCTTTATACACATCAAAGTCGCAATTGTTTGAAAGTCCATCTCACATGAACAGGTACTGCCCCCTTCACCTTGATCAGGATTTGGCCGTGCCAAATCTATTTGAGTGATTTTTGTACAGGGGCTGGGCTCTTCCAACAGAACCACTATCCTTTCAGCCTGGTCTGTTTGAGTCGAGGCCTGGTTTGTGTTCACTTTTTCTCCTTCCCACAAAGATTCTACCAGTTCACATCTAGATCTTTTATAGAGACCAGTTGAGTTTGCCCTATTTGACCTTGGGAGCGGTTTGATAGAAGTCGATACAGGTTCATTCAGATGTTGTGAGGATGGGTAGTTTTGGAAGACAGCCCCCTTTGGCCCATCACTAGGTAGACCCAGCAGTAAGTAGGTAGTTTGATGTGCTCCCTGAACACCTCTGGTGTGTTTTTAAACTGGGGTTGCAGGAGACTCTGACTGGTCTAGTTGGTCGACTCCTAACATGCTTTGCAATAGCAGGTAGTCTGGGATTTCTTCCATTCTCCTTTGTTTGTTTGACAAAGCACTTTGAGTGCAGTTCATATGTTTCTTTATGAGAAGACACTTTCTTCTAGATCACAGTTGTACGTAAGCCCCCTCGACTTCCAGATATTATTTTGCGAATGACTACGGTGGAGTGGCTGTTTCCACTGGAGGGTAGGATAATTGAATCTGACGGTTCTTCCCCCCCGTCGCTCCTTGGGGGGCTGGCCAGTCATTTGGAAAACATAACTTCCCCCGCGCTCCGACCTTGGCAAGCTGTTCACCCCATGATTGTGGCTGCAAGGGCCGGTTGCATGAGGCCAAAGCGGGAGTAGGTAGGGAGGTTTCCACTGGGGCCTTGATGTCTTCATCAAGAGAGTCTCTCCCCCGACGTTAGTACTCTGAATAGACCTTTCTGCAAGAAAGGCCAGGCCGGCAGGATCCTGGTCCCGCAGGTCCACCTTGGCCACCCTAGAGGCTCCCAATGTCAGTGAGCACCCCCACCCCCTGCTCCCGAGATGTAGAATTACAATCTGCGGCCCCCAGAGCAGATAATTCCAAACTTGGCTCCAAAGATGGGGGAAAGGAAAAGAGCTTGCAGCCCTCCACCACAGTTTCAACTGCTACGCCTTCCATGTAGGCTGCTGTGCTGGCAGCCACTCGATCATTTACACTAAATGGGGAGGAGGAGAGGGAGGGCAAGGTAGCGTAGGCACCAGAGTTGGGGACTTGGTGACTTCCTTGCCTCCTTTGTTGCTCACCTCTATACCTTGAGGTGTCCTGTTTGGTTTAGCTGGGTCCCGCGTCGACTGGTCCGAACAGCAGCTGATGTCCTTCACATCCCGGCCGTCTTTCAGAGGGGGTGTAGCAACTGCTGCAGCTATTTTTTCCACGTCCCACTCTGTTGCTGGAATCGCAGCCGGCACTGCCGCCTCCTCCAGGTCAGATTGCACCTCCACCGTCAGATCATCAGCTGACTCCTACGTCATTTTCGGACAGCCGTGACCTTGTTCAGTAGTTAGATAGTTTAGAGTTACAAGGCAGTAGAGTGACTTGACCATTCCTCGTGCACCCAGCACACGGTCACACAGTCACTCTGCCTAAACTCCGCCGACCAGGGATGTTATGAAGGCACACTGGTAACGTGCTTCTACACAGCAATGGTAGACAGACTGTAGCTCTCCAGGCAGCACACAGTCACTCTGCCTCCAATCTGCCGTTTTTTGTTTCAGTGTTTACAATCCTGCCATTCATTTGAAAGGGACTTCTGTTTGGAGCCTTTAAAAGCACCCCACACAAAAGTCACCAAAGAAGAACTACAGATAACCATTGTTTCTCATTTATCAAACATGCTGAAGAGTCTTGCAGAGTCTCCTGTGTTTAAGTAACATTCCCTTACCAGAAGTGCCAACATGCAATATGCAAAACCAGGACAGTCTGGAAGTGGGGCCTGCTAGGCAGATAGATTTTTTTTTTTTTTACAGAATATACCTCCTTTTGGGGAACTCAAATGCATGAAAACATTTCCTACAGTATGCATAAGTAAATTTACGGGTTACAAACGTTAGATAAAACCTAATCCATTCAAGAGGCACTGACAGTTCTCCAGTTGTAGCGAATGCAGTATATGTTATCCTTGTCCATCACTTGCTCACTCTATCCATCTCTGTAACACCCTCCCCTCTATGTGCAGCTAACACTGTTAGCTGCATGAACTTGTTTTACAGTGACAATGCCAGCATATATTTGTTGGACATTAGTTCGAATTTTCTTTGGCACACCCGACTTAAAAGGGGGTTGGGGGGCAGCATTGACGTATATTGTTAAGGCTACTTCTCACACATGGCAACTTTCTATGACATGAAACTGTCAGATGACACACGTTATTCTAACAACCAGAATAAAAGGCAAAAATGTAAATAAAGGCAGGTCTAGGAACTGCTACTGCGTTCGTGCTCGTAATATGGACAAAATCCGTTTTAAAAATTTGATTTGGTGTAAGCCTTAAAATAATATGTGGGACACACTGTTGCCCCACCCCCAGCTCCACCCTGAAGAGTTATAGGACACTCTCCCATCTTAGTGTTGAGCCCTTTCAAATTGTTGGAAGCCCCCAGTGTCCTGAAGCTAAACAAGATGTGTTAGCCTAATGAAGACATTCTTTTTTTAAAGTGACTCACTTCTTATTTGCATTTTAAAAAGAAAATGCATTGCATCCTTAGGGGATCGGTTTCTGATCTATCTTTCATTAAGGTATTTATGTAGCATAGACCTAGGTTCAGACAGCAGCGGAGCACTCTACGGAGCAAGCATGTGGAGAAGAAGTATAGGTGAACGACCGAATAGAAAAGCGGCACTTTACAAATGTCATGTACCTTTGGACACTTGAATCATGGAGAACGTTCCGTGGCATTTTCAGTCGTGGACTTCCTGCTCATATTATTGTTTTCAGATGCGTACATTCAATTTGTTGAATCGTAGATAAGCACCACAACTCCCAGAAATCATTATTTTGATAAGCCTCTGCACTTGCACGGCTCTGAACACTCACAAGGCATGGTAGGTTCGTCTCCCCTTCCCTTTACACTCATTGTTTGCTCGTGCTGTAATTCATTGTCTACCTTCCCCTGTCGCCACCTTGTTTACCCTGTGGGCGCTTTGAAACAGTTTTGTTAATTGTATAAGTGACCAATAAATAATTAAATAAATAACGAAAGGAAATGTTTAAATGAAATAGGAGGACTGGTGGAATCATCCCAGCGACATGACAGCATTTCTCTGTTCTATGCAGGCAACACGCACATAATTAGCGCTTTGCTCTCGTGTGCAAGCCTGGATAGTATTTGGTGTTTCACTGAACGGGTTTGACGAAATTCCATTACGTATTTCCACAGCAGGCACACTACCGCCAGGCGACAACCTCCATGCTTTTCTCAAACAGTTTACACAAGCCTGGCTCCACAGTCGTTGTTTTCCAAACAGATAGGCTGTCGATTGGATGCATACTAACAAGGGTAAAGGCGCATTGAACGCATTAGCACAGCCGCTGTTAATTGGGGCGTCCTGCCGGGCGCCCAGTGGCAGTCCTAAACTGGGGGGAGGTGTCACAATATTGGTTGGGCTGATGCTGTGGCTCAGCGTGCACCACAGCACTGCAGCACTAAGAGTTGCAGCCACAGATTATGTACAGCACGATCAATTCGCCACAAAAACACTATCAGGTAGCAGCTCCTAATTAGCTTTGGCTGAAGGAAGAGAAGGCACCAAAGGGGGTTACTGGGATTTACCTTAAAGCTCGCGTTGGGGTGTCGACTCTGAGCCTCCTCCCCGGCCTTCTCTAAAGACAGCTATCTCTTAAAAAGGGGTTTATGAGTTTCATATATAACATCTAAATCAACAGTTTTAAAATGAAAGGAAATCATTGAGGTGAGACTCCGCGTGGTAAACCTAAAAAAAAAAATCGTGCGCCAACGCCTTCCTCACACACCAAAAGTGTGTGTCTCATGTCATACTGGCCATTATCAACGGCGATGCACAAACCTGTGGACACAAAGCGCCAAAGCCATGCAAGAAGCTGGCATATTCCGTTCAATTCCGGACCTGCTTGCACAGATCTTTTCTTGCATTCTGGGACATGTGGTCCTGTATTATCATTTCCCACTCAAAATACAAGACTGCAAATCCCACAATACAAAGAGAAATCAGGCCTGGATAAGCAGGTTCCGAATGGATGGACCATATATGCATAGCAGCCAATATACCCCGTTTTATGAGGGTCAACTTCAGTCGGTTCTGGCGTTTTAACCTTAAATGTGAGGACTTGTTTTCCCATAAGAGTGAGCTGCAACCCCCCATCAAGCTGTTGACTAATAAGTTAAAACTGTCTGAATAAGGTGCGTGTGACAGGAATCCGTTTAGCGGCTAAGAAAGTGGTACAGTGCGCATTCATTTTGATGTTGAGAATTTGTAACATGCCCTGACGGACCGCATAAGGGCGCAGTTGGAATCACATGCATACAAATGCACAGAGAGAGATCCAGAGAAGTCACTGAATAATTGATTGATTACTGTATCAGCTAGAGGTCGCCAGGTAGCTAGATTGTGATTATTAAAACAGGAAGGATTTCCAGGCCTTCCGAAACTGGGCAAGTGTCTGACACTCCCTGATTTTTTGTGGTATACTATTCCAGAGTTTAGAACCGAAGACTGCACATTCTCTAAACAATCCCATAACCACAATTTGGTAAAGGGGTGGCAGCATTTCTTGATGCTGATTGCAGAGTCATGAACATCGTGCTGCATAGATGCTAAATTCCTGAAAATGTCACTTTGCTTTTACAGGTTGTAACACTTACAAAGCCAAGACCTGTCACAGTATGTCAATTGTCATTTATGTTAATTGGATTGGAATAGGGCACACTGTTGGTGTGATTTTGCAGGCCTATTCATCAGAATCGTGGGCTGGATTCTGGGTGCAAGATGGTGTGGCTGGGGGATATCATACATGGCAGCATTACTTACTGAGTGAGGCTTCTGCCTCCCAACAGGAACCCTTGTACAACTTTTCTTTCCACCTTCTTAGCTCCACCTCTTCTCCATGCGGGGCATACAACCCTACCTTACCATATCGCCTCAGATCTTTCTTTCCTGCTGATGACAGGCTGGGCTTTAGGGGGCGACGTGCAGGTTATGCTGGGTTCCAGGTGTACAGCCGAGCTAAGTAGCGAGTCCAAGGCATAAAGCTCCTGGGTTCTTCTGCAAATCAGAGGTGCCCGGTTGACGTGGAGTGCCACGCTTCAGATGGACAGAGTCTGGTCGGCATCCGGAGATGCAGATCTGAGTAGAAGTTTGATGAAGGAAATCCTGGCAAGGTGGTGCTTTATAAAAGAATGTGTTAGGCGCTCACAGGTAAAGAGACGAGCGACCGGGAGTGGAGCTCTCAGCAGGCTCAACATCAATGTTTTAACTCATTGGTACCAGTGCTGGTAAACCTAATGGGTGCAAGTATTTGGCCATTGGCAATGGTAGGTAGCGGTCCTAAGGATGTGCAGCAGCAAAATGGGGAAGGCTACTCAAAAGAACAAAGAGATCATCCCCCAGCACTTCCTTGTTGTCCTCGCAGGAGAAAGGACAGAGAAAAAGAAAGAGAGGCAAGCCTTTGAAGAATAAGAATTACCATGGGATTCCCAGTTGATGCTGCATGAGGAAGAAAAATGCCCACCTCTGAAACGTTTATGAAGGCAGCCTTGAAAGGGCTTCCAATACTATCAGAAATCAAGGAGGAGGTCTTAAAGGAGTGTTATGAGCCTGATACGATGTGTCCCTAAATTCTTGGTTAAGATGTACCCCCTGGAAGGTATGGAAAATGGTCTGCCAGTGTCAGCACAGACTGATGATATTCCCAAAGATGGATGGCGTGGACACAAAAGTGGATACACCAATGAAAAAGGCATATGCCGGCGAGCACTTCTCCATGAGGTCATGTGTGTTACCTTCATATTCAGCTAAAACAGCCTAAGGATGTTTTTGCCAATTGGCCAGGGATATTGTTGAAGGAATGGACCTCGTCCCAATCTTGCAGGATATGCAATCACATGTAGCCTTCTCACTGACTTGGCTTATGACGGTGTAAAGGCATTGGCCTTCATGATGAGTACAGTACCAGTCTGAAAGGGCCAGTTACATTTGATGGATTGGTGCATAAATGCCCATCAAAAAGTGGTAACCCTAATGATCCCCTTTGAAGACTACTTGCTATTCGGTTCTCCTTGTTCGACAAAGTACATAGAGCATTTTAAAGCTGATGAACACAGAAAAGTTACAGACAAAACTGAAGTTCAGATATGATTGGTTATTTATAACGACCTTAATACCAAGAGGTTTCCTAGCGCGGACACGGGGATCGAACCTGTGTTGCTCCCTGTCGTCTTGCTTCCAAGGCAAGCATGTTGCCCCTGAGCTATCCTCCCGAGATAAAAGGAAAACAAAGAGGTGATGGCTGGAAGGTTTAGGATTAATCTTAAACCTTTGGCAATTGCTCTGGGCAACCCTCCAGATCACTGTTCTTTCCCTGATATAATTCTGGGCAAGTATACTATGGCCCACAGAGACTCTACACAGGCTTCAGCCACTGCTTATACTTGAAATGAATCTACTTTTACGTAGGCTATTCTGCATTAAAATGGCATTCGGTTTCAATGTTCTGTTTCAATCCAAAGTAGATTGGGCCTTCGAGAAATCACATCACACATTATGCTCAATGTAGATGGGGAACACAGGGCATTCAGAGATACCCTATGTTTCTGATTTCAAATTTCTTTCATCAAAGTTCCCTCTTCTTTGACCATCCTAGCTATGACCCAGTTCAATTTTTATGGACAGTTTTGCGTTGATTGCAATTTTCAGTTTACCTTTTAAGATGTAACTTCTGATGTCGGAGAGCCACCAGGAGTCTCAGTCACCTTGAATTCCTTCCTTTAGCCAACCCTCTGTTTAGGTGGTTTATTTGGAAATCAATATGCAACCACAGCCTTGTCTTGCTTCCATTGGGCTGGTTTCCTATTTGCTTGTGGTCAGTCCTCCCAACGGTATCCACTCTACCGGACCAGTTACCTCAATGTTCATCTCCCATATTCCACAATCCTTCCCTTTCCTCCTTCCTTATTAATCTTATGACCTATGTGTCTCAAAATATATATCTTTCCAACTCCACCTCTGCCTTGTGTTAAATGACTCCAATCAAGCAGTCCCACTAAGTCAGTGCCTTGTCTGGGATTGCTCAAGGGAAGCCCTTATTTATATATTTTTATGTCCAGTTTGTGTACTCTGGATGACAACCCTTATATAACACCCCTCTCTTAGAATCCCCCTGACCCCACTGAGCCAAGAAGTAAGTTTGTTTTATTTAAAAGGTTTATTTGATAATGAAACAATATATATATATATATATATATATATATATATATATATATATATATATCGCACTTTTATAATAAATTAATAATTGATACCACACTTAGACATATGACAGTGAGTGATCAACAATGGATGATGTGATACTAGCACACTGGGTAAATACTTAGGAGTAGTATAGAGGATAAGGTAGCTGAGAATGCTTTATATGGTACACGGAAATGCAAGGTGGAGAAGAAGCAACACAGGAATAAACTTGATATGATTTCAGCAAAACATAATATAATCACTTTTCCCCTTTTGGCAATTCACCCCCCCCTCTATGCAATGTAAGGAGGTGGAAGTAACACACACAGTCTTCAGGAATACAATCACAGTACAATCCAAATTCAGTTCCCCCCTAGCAAGCTTAGATCACAAGGATGATTTTAAACATATGCAAAATCCTTTTAAATGTGGTGGCAATGAAGTGAAAAATATACTCAAATTGCTTTTAATTCCCTATAGGAGGTTCAGGGTGAGTGAGAGATACTGCCCGTCAGTTCAGGCTCACTTTAGCAATGCTCTATGAATGATTGTCAGGTTGCAAACGAATTTCAGGAAAGGAAAGCAAGGAGCTGCTATTTTGACACGTGAGGAAATTGAGCCAAATCTCAAATCGTGGCCATTTTTCCGAGTGCGTCGAGCGCGATTACGGCAAAAGTATAATGAATAGAAAAGCCCAGAATCCTAGCTTTAAGATGAAAGTTAACTTCCGTTCCTAGGACAAACGGTTCAAGAGATACGGACAATTTAGTGGAGGTAGATTTTCAGAATTGAAATTACAGTTTCAGAATGACAGTTGCACTTTGGAAGGTTTTGAATCAACAGGAGGACACGATTTCTAATGATGCAGTTCTAATAGGTTAAAATAGTTTGAATTAGATTATTTTAAACTAAGAGATTGGGTTTTTTCGTTACGGATCTGGACAACAGGTTTGGACTGCGGTTCCCTCGTCACAGACGGTCTCTGCCTGGTTCTGCTCACAGCAATCTCTGGTCTCTCTGCTCTCTGGGTCTGTCAGGCACCGGTCTCTGGAGATTGATGGATTTGAAGTCTGGATCTCTGGATGTGAAGTCTGAAGTCTGGATGTGAAGTTGTCTGTCAAAATGCTCCATCAGCTTGAAGTGGGAAGTGAATGTCCCTACCTGTCCTGCACAGTCTCCTTTTATGTGTTTAGAAAGTGGGAGGGTCGGCTCATCTTCTATGCCCAACCCTCTCAACTTATCATTGGCCAGTTCCTCCTCTCTCCCTTGATTGGGGGAACTGGGTTGTGAGTCAGAGTGATGAGGTAGGTTTATGGTCAGATTGCACACAAATCTATTTCTGATCCAAATACATATTTATCTATGTACCATTTTTCTAATATTATATGTCCAGTTAACATATTTTCTGTAGCACCAAACCTTCCGATCCCTGTCTTTGTAAGATGTTGTGTCCACTTATGACAGAATTCTCCCCTTTTCATCCAGACAACGACCTCTAAACCTTTCCAGATTTTACACAAATGTGCACCAGGGATATGGGTTTCAGATGATAAAGTGTCAGATTTTGAACATGCATACATTTGGAGTAACAACCTTTTTTCTGCTACTATCCCCAAGAACATACCCCAGAGTCCTAGCACTTCTTAAAATGTGCATAGAAAAATCACAATAATGATGATGTTATTTATATAATTTTTACAAGTCTGCACTATGAATTATCCATCTTTTTAAAATTATGCTCGGGCCCCAAAGGGGTGTGCTTTTCCAAAGCACATGGTGTAATTTCTGGTTTATCCACTTCCCTCAAGCTCAGCTTGCTCACATGCAGTGCCCCTCCCCGTTTCCTTCCAAGAGGAAGCCATTTACGACCCCCCTAATTTAACATTTGCCTGGGCCAAGGACAGTGCTTTGTTTAGTTTCCTGCAGTCCCCAGGTGCTCCTCCCTGATTCAATCAGGGAGGTGTCATCTCCTTTTGGTGGGGGCAGCAGAATGCAGCCAGGCCTGGGAAGAGTGGCTGAGCAAGTTTCACTCCTGTCGGGGGTAGTTGCCGGGCAGAATTCACTCTCTTCAAGCCAGGCTTCAGCTAAATGTCACTTTAGTTCCCAGTTTTCTACATTCCAACCAAACTTGCAATTTTTACACATGCAGCTAGAACGCTGATTCTAAGTTCAAAACTATAGCATTTAACAGTTGTAAACTATGTGCCACTCAACAGTAGGTCACTCATTTATTTTAAACATTTAGATTTTAGTGTCTTTCAGTCCAATTTCACTTCAGCTGCTGACATCCACAGTTCAGCCAGTTTTGTTATAAACATTGTTTTGGGCCCTTTCTCTTTCCAGATTTTGTATGCACACAAGTCTACCTTCTGCCAAATGTCTGCTGGTTTTCATTGAGATTTTTGAATATCTTGCAATGTTTAAAATAGGGATTTTTAGCTTGCATTTGAGAGCGCTTTTTTTTTTAGCCACCGGTATTGCTATTTTTCCTTTGGCACACATTTCACTCATGGCACTCCTGGCCTATCACGCTTGCACTGGTGGGTGGCAGGTCAGGTGACCATTTTGGTGTGCGCAAAACTGCACGGTTCTCCAGGTTCTGGGATAGAATGATGGGCAGCAACAGCTCATCCCCACATCTACCCAGTCTATTGATTTAGTTTTGTTCTGGGATAGAATTATGGGCGGCGACAGCTCATCCCCACATCTACCCAGTCTAATAATTCAACATGGGTCAAAACCCTTGACACTTGTGACAAAGGTGTGGTTTTTTCCAGCCACATAATCAGCAAGGGTGGGTGGGAAAACTGCTGCTATTTCAAATAGTCTATTTCGTTTTTTGACTGCTATTTGACTACAATATGCTTGACTAAAATGTGCAAGATTGATCAAAACAAATATTTTTATATTCTGCAAGCCGGTTCCAATATTTAGAGACTTTAAATGATTGTTCTATAATTACATTGTGTATCATTATGCATGTGCACAATGTAATTATAGAAGTTCTATAGTTTTATAGTTCTTTAGTTTTGGCTATTCAAAATGTGGCAACATACATATTTCTTTACATATTCTGGTAGATATATCTTCTATCTACACTGTCTACATTTTGTGTCAGTCGGATGCAACATTCAATTTAGTGATTACACATTTAATGTGTGGTTTTCCCCATGCGAATAAAGCAAGTATTGTTGTATGAAGTTACAAAGGTTTTCCTACAGGTGATAGTGGTGGTGCATCACCTGCATAATTCCTTTTGTATGTTATTGATGTGCTTCAGGGCAAAATACCTTCAGCCATGGCACATAGATTTTAACAACCTTTCCCTTACCGTAGGTGGATGGATTTCTTTTATGACATGGACATTTGATAAATGATGACAAACCCTTTGAAGCTGAGGACTCCAAAGCAATTACTGGCACCTGGCATTGAATTTATTGATGTAATCTTTGTAGCCAGCCAAGACTGTCCATTGACCTTTGTGTTTTCTCTCCATGTGCATTACTGTGGTAGGTTAGGCTTTTCTATGTGTTAAGCCTGAAGCCTGAGAATTGAGCCTTGGAAGTTTGTATTTCCCCATCTTGGCCATTTCTAGTTCCCCTTCCAACATGCATGGCAAAGCGGAAAAAAACATTACAAGAGGTTTCAATTTAACCCTACATTTCAGATCTGTTTGGTTAAAATGAAACCTATGCAACTTAGTGGAATTACGCAATCATGTTTCACATAATTCTGCAATAGGGACTGCAGATTTTTACAAATGTATTTCATACACTAGGATACATAATACAGATAGTCACTGAATTCACATTACATTTAAATGGGTGATCCACTTTTTCCTTACATGGGATATTCACATGGTCATATTAGGGTAGCCAGTTCTTTGATACTTGAATCCTGTGGCTTGTGTAATGAATGGAATGTAAATGCACTGTAGTAGATGAAGCATAGTTCTTGTTTGATTTTCAGTCGTGTCATATTGAATGTCGCACAGTGGCTGAAAGACAATATGTAATCTACATTATTGTAATGTGAAATCAGCCTAACAAATGACTGTAATCCACAAATTACTTCCATAATACTTACAATGTATTGGCACTAGCATATATTCTTTGCAATGGCATCCTATTTGAACTTGGCAGAGAGCAAAGTTTACAATCTAACAGACAACCTTTTAATCGAGACAGCAACTAAGAGGCAGAAATCTCCAAGAAATGACAATCTATGAATAGCGCCTCTCTTGCTTTGTCAGGAAATGCCTCACATTTTGTACTTTATTTTAGGCCTACTTCTTGCTGTAAAATCTTTTACACTCCTTATTATTGACATTGCACAGTGATCCAGTTTACAGAGAGAAGAGGAAGGGGTACTCATCCTTGTATTAGAACATCACACAACTATTTTCCTATCTTGGGATGAGAAGACTGACACAATATGCATTCCAAATTGAAAGCCATGTTTTTCAGACCCTGGCCTGCAGAATTCTGATGCAGTTTATTGTAGCCTACATTGAAATTGCATGCACATATAGATTAGAAATTCATAACACCTCATTTACACCGAGGGGCAAAGTGATTTAAACATGTCTATATAAATGCAACCTTTCTCTGGTACCATTACTTGTTTATGATAGTGGAGAAATTGAAATGTAATGGATTGGTTATCTATTGACTGAATCTGATTTGATATAAAGGTGCAATGACAAGAGCTTCTATATTGGCCGACAGGCAGCACTATGAACATAGAATGAAATGCTGTTTAGAGCTTTCCTAGTATTATTTGGGATTACTATTGTCAGAAATATTAGAAATACTTCTGTAGTGTGACCAAATTGCTGTATTATATTGAGCAAGATTGTCACAGGAAGGCCAGGTTTAATTGGGCAAAAAGGTTCATGTAGAGTTTATCTGATGTTTTCTGGTGACTGGCCCTGCATAAAGGAAGGGGACCACCTTTGCCTTTATTTAAATAAATTCGAGTTTTAACCATACAACCCAGTTTATTGTACCAGAATTGTGGGCTAAGACTGTACAATAGAGGATATGAGATCAGTGGTGCCCACGTAGTGAAGAGTTCATATATTACCTAAGAAATCTTACAGAAAGAAAAGGTGATGACAGAAATGGTAGGAATAAAAAAAGACGTATGATTTTTCATTTTGTACCAGTGAAAACGTTGATACGAAATAGTAGGCATGGATAACAAATATAAATAAACATGAAATAAAAACATGTTGCATACCCGCTACATATTTCATCTGGCAGATACAGGGGGGTGATGCATACGTCACATGGGTGCAACTAGCAGTAGCCAGATCATTCCCTGTGGCAGCACTGACGTCAACAGAGTAGTGTACACATCATGCCTGACCTAATCATCCCAACATGTGAATGAAAGTGCATACCAATAACGACACAACCATCTGCAAGTGCATTGTGGAAATTGTGACCGCATTGACCCTAAAGAAAACCACCAACATGCACGTCACCATGCGCCAACTACTGAAAGGCCTGTCCCCCACAACTGCGCACAAAGGAGGCACATGACAGACAGGAACATCAATGCACCACTACAAGACCCACAAACTGTCCCCATTGACACCAGTAATGCTCACCGGGGTCATAATGAGCCAGACATCAATGTTGCTATCATGTGAGCTTCAAGCTCACAGGACACGTGCAAGGTCACATGAATGACGGCCTGAACGGACACAGTGGATGGCCACTCACAAGGCAATTGTCCCCCCTGCATTGCGTTTTTGCATGCAAAACAGTACATGAGAGCCATGAACACATACTGGTTGCACAGTGTAAATCCATTACCACAACTCCAATTGGTGCACAGTAACAGTCAGAATCAAGGCATGGTTGTGCGTCATGTTCACAAATCAATCTCGTTCCTGACACATTCTTTTCTCACATTTTACAGGTGATGCGGGCTATCCCCTGAAGAGGTGGCTCCTCACACCAGTGCGGAACCCATCGAACCAGCATGAGGAGGACTACAACCGTGCCCATGCACGTACCCGTGTGGTGATAGAGCATGCTTTTGGCCAACTGAAGGAACGTTTCCGCTGCCTCAGCAGGTCTGGCGGGGCACTCCTGTACCGCCATGAGAAGGTTGCAAAGATCGTCATGGCTTGTGTCATGCTACACAATATGTGCATCAGACGAAACGTGCCTCTGCCCCCTGACGCAGAACCACAACCACCTGATGATGGGGATGATGATGATGGGGATGGGGCAGCACCTCAGGGAGGCAGCGATGCACAGGAGGGGCATATAATGCGTCAGAATGTCATTGACCGATACTTCTAGCACACACAGCGAGTGTGTAACATATGGATGGCACTTGGGGCACTGTGTGTGTCTGGTATGTCAACACTGTGGACTGTAAAACAATAAAGCACACATACGCAATGAGCAATGTCCACACATTTCATTTGTGAGAAAAGAAAAAGTGTATTGTTCTTCTGAACAGGTATAACAGAACCCCTCCCCCCTGAACACTCCAACACACCCAATTCCCCCCTCCCCCCTGAACACTCCAACACACCCAATTCCCCCCTCCCCCTCCCCCTGAACACCCCAACACACCCAATTCCTCCTTCCCCCTCCCCCCTGAACACTCCAACACACCCAATTCCCCCCTCCCCCTCTCCCCTGAACACCCTGCAAACATGTGACAGTGCCCGTGGTGAAGTGTGTATAGTTTTGCACACTATTGACTGCCCCCTATCCCGGAACCTGGGGCCCCCCTGCCTGTGCTCCTCAGGGTCCTGGATGACCTGCGGACGGGAGTGGCTTGTGCTGAACTTGCAGCTGAGGATGTACCGGGCTGCTCAGTACGGCATGTGTCCACAATTGTCTGGATGAGCTGGCTCATCATCTGCCGCACTGCAGCAAGTTCGGTGCATATGTCCCTGCTGGCAGTTTGGATGGCAGACCTGATGCCATCAGCACTCCTCTCCATGGCTGCACTGGCACTTCCACATTCTGCAACATGCTGCGTGAGGAGTGTGCCCAGTGCTTCCTGCCTGTTGGCAATCTGCTCCAGCGACAGCTGGAATTCTGGCCCAATGGAGGGTGCCAATGTTATGTCATGTTATGTTACCTGAACTTGTAAAGCGCACGGTCGCCCTAGGGCATCATGGCGCTGGTGAGGAAGCTATCAAACAGGAAGCACAGTAATAGTCAGAGAGCTAAAATAAAGTAGTTTTCAGGGCTTTCCTGAAAGCCAGATGGTTGGAGATAGACTTGAGTGGCAGTGGGAGGGTGTTCCAAAGCCTTGCCGCAGCGATGGAAAAGGCTCTGCCACCGAGTCTTTCCCGGTTATACTTAGGAACCACCAAGAGATTGGTGTTCAGGGAACGAAGGTTGCGTTCCGGGATATAACGGACACATTTGGTTTGAAGAAACTCAGCACCTAGGCCCTGGATTGCTCGGTGGACAATACACAGTGACTTGAACTTAACTCGCTGGGCCACTGGGAGCCAGTGGAGTTGACGAAGCACTGGCGAGATATGAGCTCCATAGGGGGAACCTGTGGCTAGTCTAGCTGCCAGGTTCTGTATACGTTGGAGACGTTGGAGAAGGCCCGTCGGCTGAGCGAGGTATAAGGAATTACAATAGTCCAACCGTGAGAGGACTAATGCAGCTACCACAGGAGGGCGCATAGCCTCTGGGATCATAGGAAGGACCCTCTTAAGTACCCTAATCTGGTGGTGGGCGGATTGGCAGACCGTAGAGACCTGATTTGTCATGGACAGGGAGGTGGAAAGAATGACTCCTAAGTTTTTTACTTTGTCCACTGGACAGGGCAAGGGGCCCAGTGAGGTAGGCCAAAAAGCAGGGGTCCATAATGACGGGCAGGGAGGGCAACCCACCAACATCACCTCAGTCTTGTCGCCATTAAGCTTGAGCCAATTTTGGTCCATCCAGACACCGACTGATGTCAAGCAGTCATGAAGAGAAGCTGAGACCTTGATATGATCCTGATCCAAACGGATCAGGATTTGGGTATCATCCGCGTAGGAATAACAATTAAGTCCATAGGAGCGGATAAGGCAGACCAGCGCCCATATGTAGATATTGAATAGGATAGGAGAGAGAGAGGATCCCTGGGGGACACCACAGGTGAGGGCACAAGGGACAGAGAGAAAAGGGGGCATAGCAAGGGTCTGAGTGCGGTCTGCAAGAAAAGAGGTGAACCAAGCCAGGACTGATCCAGAGATCCCGATTCGTGCTAGACGTGAGAGAAGAATAGGATGGTCCAATGGGGGACCAATGGGACTACTCCCATCTTCCACAACTCCCACTGGGCTTGGAGTTGCTGGCCATGAATTAGCTGGCGATGGGCCCTGGGTGTCATCTCCATGATGGTTGATTAGGGATAGGTGTGGTGAGTGAAGTTGCGTGTTGTGGTCAAGTCCAGTGTCATCCTCCACATCACTATCGGAGCAGGCAGCAATGGCTGCAGTCTCCCCAACAGTACTGCTCCCTGCTGACACATTGCCCTCAGTGGGCAACAGTGAGTGTTGTTGGGCTGCAGGCGCTGTCACGACCCCTTCCTCGGGGGACTTTGCTGCCCTGGCCTCTTCAGCCTGGCGTGGTTTCTGCCTTGGTCCAGCAGAGGTGGATGCATGGTTCCCTTCTCCCACTTTCCTGGCCTTCTTGGCTGGGGTGCTGGTGCTGTCGTCCCTGCCAGTGTCCGATTGCGACCCTGTGGTGGAGCAGAGGAGGGTGACTGTTATTGATGGTTCAGCTGACATTGAGCAGGCATTGTGAAGAGTGTAATGGATAGATGGTGGAGTTAGTAGTCCGTGACATACAGGTTGCCTCCCTTTAGGTTCGGTTTTGCAGGCAGGTGTGTGTCTGCCTACTGTACAGTGTACATGCTGCATGTGCGCAGGGTGTGGCTCATCTGCTGATGTGTTGCGTCTGCCACATTGTGATTGTCACGTGCAAGTGTATCAGGGTGTCTTGCAAGGCTGGATATGAGGCACCTACCTGTGTCTCCAGATGTCGGGGACCCTCTCTCCATCTCGCCGACACCTTCGATGCACTCAATGCCAATCAGAGAGGCACATGTCTCCTCCCATGGCTGCATCTTCAGTGGGGAGTCGGCTCCCCCGCCAGTTCCCAGGGCCAGGTTACGGTTGGCAGACATAATGCCCCGGACCCTGATCTGCAGGTCGTCCCACCTCTTGCTGCACTGTTTGGAGGTGCGTGGGGTGGTTCCAACAGCACTGACACGTTGTGCCACAAGTTCCCACACCTCCTTTTTGCGGCCTATGGCTGTCCGGGTCATCTCAGTGGAGAAGACAACATCGGCCTTCTCCTGGAGCGTGTCTGCAAGCATTTGCAGTTCCTCACGGCTGAAGCGCTCCTGCCGCTGCCTGTCACATGCCTTCTTGACAACTTTCGGCATGGTTGGGTGAGGAAATGGGTGGGTTATGGGAATGACAGGGTTTGAGGGTTGGTTGTGGTGTGGTTGGGTAGGATGGCAATGGATTGTGTTTTTTAAGATGGCCGCTGTGCTGTTTCCCGTTCCGCCGCGATTACGCTATTTCCGGTTCCGCCTAATTGCGGTCACCGCTAATTACGGTGACCGCTGACTACGGTCGGCGCAATGATGGGTGGCGGTAGGTCACCCTGCGCTGTTAACGAGGCCGGTAAGGGCTGTTTACGGCATGGCGTAGTTTACGTTACCGCCATGGCGTAATGCTCGTGAGCGATGGGTCGTAATATGGCGCTCTTATCGCCATCGGACCATGGCGTTAACGCTCATTACGCCATGGCGGTAATTTCGATTACTTACCGCCTGGGTCGTAATGAGGCCCGTGGTGTGCAAGGAAGACACTCCCTTCACTGTGCTATCGCTCAGCTCCACACTGAAGAGATTCAGTGTTCTACAGTGCCTTAGCACCCATCCAAGCTGTAACTGCATGCTAAATCCCTGAGGCACTGTAGCTGATGAGGCCCAGTAGCACTGCAACTGATCAGCAATCAACGACACTTCATCGGATCAGCACATATTTGCTGTGCTTGGCTCTGCCTACCCTTGAAACATGTATGCCAACCATGTGAATACTTCTCTGTAGCATAGTCCTCTGCAGAACATTCCCATACCATGTCGCCCTACTTCACCAAACATTGGTTGGGGCAAAATTGGGAAGCCACAGGTCCCCATAAACTGCTTTATATTGTAGGCAATGCTCTGCTGGCCATGCTTTGAATGCATATGTCTAGTCTAGTTATAGTCCAAAAGCCGCAGACTAAATATAGAACACCTCAAACACCAGCAATGTACTGAGAGGCCAATTTAAGGGACATATGTTCAGTTTGTACTTTTCAATACCAATCAGCTCCTCTGCCTTTTGTACCCTTTTAGCAACAGCATGAATGTAGGCCTCCTGCACATGAATCCTTTTCTGCATCTTACTTATATTCAAAAATATGTTGTTAAGCCACTGTATCACCTTAGTCAGGCGTAAAGTGGGGGTATAACCTTGGTCAGGTGCGCTACGTCCCTGTTCTATACATTGTGTTGCATGCAGCAGTATCAGCATTAAGAAGACAACCCCCCACATTTTCTTGGTCAGATTCATACAGCAAAATATCTAATGCTGACAATTTGCGTCACAAGGATTTATACTAAAAACACTTATGTGTGTCCAAATGAACAGACAGGATTGTACTGATTCTGTACACTATTAGTTATTTAATATTGATCGCAGCCGATACCTGTTTCGACCTTTGGTCGTCTTCAAGGCGGTTTGCATACATTACATCATGTATACATATAAATGGATGTTCAATTACATACAAATAGTTCCCAACATAACAAGCCATTTGCACAGTTGTTTGCCATAGTATAGTAACGATTTAATAAAAAAGTATTACATACCCATGATTAGTATGATGGCAGAAGGAGAAGCAAAAGAAAAAGAACAACCCAGAGAATCAATTATACTCATATGTGTTCATCATAGCAAGTAAACGTTCATCCAGTCTCATTGGTTAGAAATTACCTCTTTAGAATAACATGCATAGTACCCCATAGCCGACCAGCCAGACCATACATTAGGATCCAAGTGATGTCGCCGGAAAAACGAATGTCCCAGCAGCACTCTATCTATACCATGAGGTGTTGGTTGTTGAATCTAGTATATATCCCGTAAGATAATCATGTAATGCAGTGATTTCACCATTCATTAAAGTGCCTAGTTTGGTTGTGTCAAAAGGTCTAGTGATAGAGCTTACCAGCGTCTTCTGTAAATTGTGTTCTAATAATAAAAAATAATAATGTTGTGTTATAACTTGCACTGATTTGAGCTGTGAGAACATTATATATGCAGCAGGAGAACATGTAGGAAAGAAGGGAAGTCCCGCTCAAGGTAAGTTTATAGCTTCTTTATTGATTGTCCTTGGTCTGCACATCTCGGGTCATATACAAACACGGGATGGTAGGGGACACGAAGACACGACATCACAAGGGGACTGAGAAACACAATGGTTATGGTGAGTATGCTGGGCACGATCCTGTTACCTCTAGGCCAATCTCCTTCTACAACAGGGGAGGCAATCGCAAAAGGGCAGAGGCCTGGGTTTGGGCCTGGTTCTCCGAACAGTGTTAATATGAGCATTGTACCAAGACTCTCCCCTGGACACTTCGAAAATAAGGAAGCCTTAATAAACAAGACTATTTGTTGGCTTCGCCATGTTAGGGGATGCTGATCAATAATTCAAGAAGACATCCTGGGATGTGGGAGAGTCAAAATGCCATCATGTAATGATGACGCCATTCGCCTTTCTATGGTCACTCGTTGGTTGATGGATGGGTTGCTGTCTATAGAATCATGCAATTACCCTCCAGCGGGCTTATGGATCTCCCTCCGTATACATCTTGTGGTGTCAGGCCCACCTCAGATTTGGAATGTCACTGGCAGAGAGGCTGTGTTGAGCTCAGCTAAAATTGGTCAAGATCAGTGGGGGGAAGAGGGCCTTGGAATGGACTGACCACTACTGGTTCAACCAGTGGATATACTTCCCCAAGCTCCCACTCCATGTTCTACTCCACTGCCCTTATTGGACACTGTACCCATCCAAAAATTAAAGTTGCTATCCTGGAATGTGGCTGGACTTTTAATACATTTGGCCAACCAAGACTGGATATATTATATTCATGACTTTAATTTTGGTCAGTCTCCAGGGAACATGGGTGATGGAAGAAGTGGAATTACAAGGTGATAGCTCCTTTATGACACCAACAAGTAGAGGCCCCCTTGGAAGACAATAAGGTGGGTTGTTGACCTTGGTGAGCCCATGCATCGCTCTAGAGTTTACTGATAGATCAACTGGCTCCAGAAATTTCCAATGAATCGAAGGACATAGTGAATCCACTAATTTTGGCTGTGGATGATATTAACCTCCAGATAGAGCCCATAGAAGAACTGATGGGCCTCTGGGATGACCAGGACTCAGTCTGACCTGGCGGGCATACCGGCACCTGCGAGCAGAGCATGCCGGATGCATCAGGACCATTCTGAATGGTGCCGGTGCATCCGGCCTCCCCATTCCCATTGAGCCCTATGGAGCTCGAATAGGAATGGGGAGCATTTTTTTCCAGCACCCAGGAATGTGTATTTACCGGGTCCGGCGGGGCCATAATGACCCAGTAATTCCCCATTCATGGGCGCCGGAAAAAAATGTATACCGGCAGCAGCCGTGCCTCTTCTACCAGCACGGCTACTGCCGGTATTGTAATGAGGCCCATTGTAGTTTACACAGGTTCTATAATCGCCTGAGATTGACGCATGGAGCCCTATCATGAATTTTGAAGTTTTCTATATTGTCGTATGATCAACTGATTGACCATCAAAATGCTTGAAGAAAGCAAAAATTCCCTCATTGGACAGCTTCATCAAGGTAGACAGCTTCGTTAGCTGAGCCTTAGCTCAAAAATTGACAATAAAACAAACTGCCAGATATTATAAATCCTTTAACTTGACCCAACCTGCTCCAGTCATTGAAAAAGGTAATATGGTTCTTATTTTAAACCCCTTGATTAGGATGTATACGACTACTCTGTATTTATCGTGAGTTCCTTACTGGTTATGAATTCTGAATCTGAATTAATTGGCTAATGCAGAGATTGGAGAGACATGGTGTCACAGCTCTTTAATCTGCATAGGCAAGAGGGATACTTCTATCTCTCCTATGTGTGATATGTCCAAAGCAATATGACATAGATTCAATAATTAAGGGGCAAGTATGCATTGCTGATGGACAGCACCGATGGCTAACAGTTCTTGTACATGCCCCATCCCTGTCAAACTTTGGCACTGCATTATTTGCAACGTGCAGACCCTATATCAACCTTAGAAGAGCTGCTGGGCATCCCATCTCATGCAGTGTGCCAAAGATACACCTGCACTTTACTTATTTCAAAGACCATAGACAAATCCATAAGTGCCGTCACGGTTATGATGATTATGATTGGTTATTCATAACGCGCTCCATACCCAGAGGTTTCTAAGTGCGGATGTGGGGATATAACCAGTGTTGCTCTGCATCATCTTGCTTCCAAGGAGAGCGCGTTGCTGCTGAGCTATCCTCCCGAGACAAGTGGTTGTCCACTCTTTCACCCTAGCGCATGTAATAACCAAAAGGTATAGTTAGGGCAACTGCTCGAAGGTATCCAGTCCTTGTCTAAATCTACTGGTATTGTGCTAAGGTTCCTTTCTACTCTACCCATTCAGCTTGGTGGTTGTATTAACGTTCCCCATGAATTTGAGATGTGCCATCCAATAACAGAATTATTCTATATGAGGCACGTGTGTTGGCCTCTTCTACAGATAGGAACTGTCCCCACTTTCTTCTAACTAGAGAGAAGATAGTTGGGGTTCTGATAGCATTAATTAAGCAATATGCCCCGAGCAGCGGGGGCATTACTGAGTCAGGTAATGCCCTGGGGCCCATAGTTAACGAAGGTCACGGGGCATTACCAGACTCTGTAAAGCCCCCGCTGCGAGGGGCATATTGCTATTAGTGCACGGCCCACAAGACCGGGGTACTAATAGCATTCTTTTCTGTTGCGAAACACGTTTCCAGAAAAGAAAAAAGAAAATGTCAAAGGAAATGGCCACCGGGAAAGTGAAAACAGAGTCAGTTTTCCCTTTCCATGGCAGCCATCAGGAGTGGACACACTGGGCACAGAAGTGTTCCCAGCCCGTCCGCTCCCAAAAAAGAAGAAATATGAAGGTAAGTGGGGTTGAGAGGGCAGGGAGGCGCGAGGGAAAAAAAAAACATACCTGAATCCCAGACTGGGGACAAAGGTGGCCTCCAGTCGTGTGGAGGCTCGGAGAGGGGATGGCTCCACTTCGAGCCTCCTCGTTGGCTGAGGGGCTGCCACGCCCCCCGCCGGGGACAAAAGCGTGGAATCCGAGGGATTCCCAACCGGGTAATGCCCTGGCAAGGGCCAATCAGAATGGTTCTTTCATTCTGATTCTCACTCGCTGGGTACTAATGGTGCATAGCAGGATAGGAGCACAGATGTTTTTTTTTTCCTCTTCGGAAGATGTAAAAGAATCCCATTCAGACCTAAAGATTAATTTGATGGTTGAGTTTTGAGGACTCTCAATATTCACAAGTAAACACAACTTCGGTGCCAGCTAGCAAGATCTGCATTTCTCCTTGTGTCACAATATTTTGAAAAGTTAAATAACCCTGTTCACGGAGCTAGAAGACAGGCAACTGCATATATTTTAGAATCAGTCACAGGCAGAGTTACTGGGCTTTTTTGGGTATGTGCTACAAGCCTCCAAACAGTCCTGGGATTGTTAACGGTGACTGCTTTGCATAAGTCCTTCCATGCTTCCGAGATCAACAGGGTCTTCCAAGCTGCCCATCTTAAACTAAAGGCCATTCTTTCTCAGTTATAACCCTTCTACACCCACTCTTTGATTTAAGAGCAAGGCGTTCCTACAAGACTGATCAAACCACAATCTGGATTTTAACTTGGTGCTCATGCTGAGAGCGGAAATAAAAATGGCCTTATCTTTTATATATATATATATTATGCAATATTCATGGTGGCAGAAAAATCTAACCTTCAGTTCTTTTAAACGTCCATCCTGGGACTGTAATTCTGCTCTAGTTGAGGTATCACAAAGGAAATTACTTTTTTATATATATTGTAAGGACCATATTACAGAATTACTGTATCAATACTGCCAACGATAACATTCATTTGCTGTTGGCTTTCATGAAATTCCCTTTACAGAAAGGGAAACTATGTTCTGCCAGTAAAGTCCACTCCACAGGTTACCGCTGATGGTCATTACTGCTGAGTGTAATTGCAGTTGATGTAAAAGAAATATAGCCGTCAAGCATTTTGCGCTGTCCTGTGATGGTAAAGCACAAATTACGGTGGGCAGGAAAGTCTTTCAGCGCTTTATATTTTCTGGGCAGGTGTGGGAGATCTGATGAATGCATGCGTGATAAACATTACTTTTATGATAGTTTCACTTAAGAGCAAGTGGAGGGAAAAATATACGTTAATTGAAGTAGCTAATATAGCTAAGATTGTGAACGACTTTTGCGATGTTCCATTTACAGCTTCAGTGAAAGAATGTCATTTGTGTTGAGTCTTCGAACGCTGTGAATATACAAACATAATCGGATAGGTGTGGGACCAGAGTGGATGTCTTGAACGTGTGCAGTTCAATGAGTGCTACATAGTACACGACACGGAAATATTACGTACAACGCTTTATTTTCGTTATCATTAAGGTGTGGTTTCACAATTGTCCCCTGGCAGTGTGCCAATCAGCTGAATTCGTTTTAATCCCAGGTGATTCTTCTCAGCTGAGTTAGTCTGCCTGGGCCTTTTTGTTCTCTATTTTTCCTTCTTGTTTCATAGGAAAATCCTTTGTCTGAGTCGCATTGCTGTGCGTTTCCCTGCAAGTTAGGCCTCAGCTGGGATGGTAGATGGAGCTGGACGAAGCGGAAATGGGCCCCAGAACTACCACCAGGAGATTGGCTACCTATGTTTCTCTACAGGTTAGGACAGGGTGCCTTCTTCCCCTGTCTTATGGTCCTGACCTTAGTCTCCAATAATTTGTTCTCATATACCTTCTTGACAAGTCTCTGCAGCATTATGCTGAAGAGGACCTGCTCTAAGCCTCTTAGACTCTCCTCTCTGTTTCCTTCCCAGTTCCTTGATGCTCTGCCACATGTTCGTACATCTATCATGCCACACTCACTTGGCTCGGGATGTCATTTCCTCTCTCTGCTTTCTCATGAGCATTTTTCTTCTGCCTTCTTTCATCTTACTCCTCCTTTTTATTCCTCTCGCTTCTGCTCACCACCTCTCTCCTCTCTCCTCACTAGTTTGGAACTTCCACTGCACCTCCTCTACATTCCACTACACTTTAATTCCTCCCCCCTTATCAAGTTTACCCTTTATAGATACGGTTACGGCTTACTTTTAGGACCGCTACCACCTTGATCCACTTAGACGCTGATGTATCCTTTCCTCCAACCATCTCTTAAATAAACACCTCCTTCTCAACTCTCCTTCGAACCTCCTCCTGGTTAAACTCCAATGTCGCTCTTAGGATGTCTCCTGCAAACACCTCCTGAATACAGCCCTCCACTTATTGAAGTCACGTCCAACCTCATCCGTACTACAGTTGCCTTCCTTCTCTTTACAGTTGGGTACCATCTCTCTTCCTCCCCTTTCCCCTCCCCCTCTTCTATAGTGGTCGTCCTCTGCAGCACCTTACCTCTGCTTGCACCCTAATTCTCTCCTGTAGTATTATTTCTTGCCACTTATTTTTTTATTCACCACCCAAACCTCTTATTCGGCTTTCTGGAAGCCTCTCTCTCCAGCCTCCTGACACACTCTGGCCACCTGTCTCCAGTCTCCTACCCCCTGCTTTGGTCCTTCTGCATTCCCGCTTCTTCCAAACCACCATCTGTACCTCCAAACTCACAGTCGGCAGCTCCAGAACTCCCTCTCATTGGTGTACTGGGATCTAGCTCTTATATAGAGTAAGGCATGAATAATATTCTCCCGATTGCCTGAGAGCCATGTGCTTCCTTTCAGCAGTCTCTGGGATACCCTCTAATTCTGAAATGCTGCCCCCCCATCTTGCCCTCTCCCCCATTCCAGAAGACTTTCTGTAGACTGGGCTGCAACTACTGCTCACTGTCTGCCTTTGTTGGAAGACATTTTCACTGGAGTGAATATTGGTTTATTCCTAGAGTCTACAGGCAAGTGGGTGTGCTGAACATTCCCCATTGAGTGGTTATAATGCTCAAAAAACACTTCGTGGTGTGGTGTGTGTATTTTCCTATTGGTTCCAATCAGTGGAGGGATTGTGACTGACCTTAAGGAAAACATGAACTCTCCCCCTTCCATGTCTCAATTGTGTAAAGGAAGGGGCGTCATTCTAGATATCCTGTGGCTGAATGCGTCATGTCTGTGCTTCGTGCTTCCTTTTGCCCCTCTGTGTGTCAAATGGGAGACGTTATGGTTCCCCATGCACATCCTCGTTGTTGGGTGGAAAGCACACCTATGGGTTATTCGAGTATTTTCCCATCGTCGGTCTCCAAATCTGAAAGTGTGCTTTTTTTAAACTGTTCCAAATTTGCCCTTGGCAGGAAAGAGGCTGTATGAGAGCTGTAATCCCTCTCTGTTAGCAGTGTTAGGTGAGCTAAAATAACGTGGACTCTAGCCTATTCTCTCTTCTCTAAGGCTTCGCCATAGTCCTCCTAATAGTCACTCTGTAGCGAAATCTCCGTGATCCTTGCCAGGTTGTCACTCCGACAAAGAAGGAAATTCAGTTCAAGTTGCCCTTTCTAAAGACCTGGATGATTTTACGTGAGGAAATGTGTTGTAGCCTGCCTCAGGGACTCAGTGATCTCATTTCCAGATCCACGTGATGATAACCGCATTGTCACTTCTTAACAGCAGCCAAAAAGGCGCGGTGAAGATCATGGCCAGCAAACACAAGCAGGGACTGCAGGAAGGCGCTGTCTCAATGAAACCTTAATTAAATTGAAGGGGCAGCATAACTGCATATTTAATCTCATCATGCATTACAGCAACTTGCATTCCCATGTCAAAGAATGTCTCAAGACAAAGGTGATCTCATAGGATCCTTTGGAGTATGTCTTATTGCTCTTAGAATAGTAACAGAGACATAAGAGATCACAACCTGTTCCTTGCCAGGTGTTTGCTATTCATTCTGTCCAAGCTTTCAATCTAAGATCGCTTTTCAGTTTAGTGCATGTAGTGCCATTAATGTAACTCTTATAAAGGGAACATCTGGAGAAAAGTATTGGGCTTGCCATAGGTGTATTGCAGCCCCAGTGATCCGTTACGGACTGGGCCTCTTGTCTATTTGGGCGTGGTTAGATTGGACATCTATATCTTTTTATAGAGAGATTAAATATCCTCCCTTCTAAGGCAACTGCAACTATTAATGGGGACCAATACCTGTCCCTAGTTTCATGATTGGGTAACCGATTTAAGGACTACACCTTAAATCAGTCAAATGATTGTCTGGAATAAGAACCTTTAAAGGTCAAAAGGGCAGTGGTGGAAAGAGACTGGATATGTACTGTTGAGACAGTTAGGTCATACTCACTATAAAATAATGTACTTAGAAGTACAAAACCTTGCTCTGAACCTGAGCCCTATATTGCTAAGTTTCCATCCCCTGTCTGGTGGTATACGTTTCTCAGATCCAGAAAGAAAGTATTCCTTATCAATGAAGTTGTAGGACCAAGAACTGGAATTGAGAGAAATAATAGACTATACAGATACTTCAGGGAGAAAGGTGTAGAGGATCGGATGACCATATCCGCAGGACATCCTACCTCCCCTGTATTGGAGCCATGAGACCATGCCCTGCCTAACCTCAGCTACTGTACCAATAGTACCACGAGCATAGGGAAGATGGTCTCCATTAAGACAACCATATTGAATGTACCCTCAAGTTGAGGACAGCCTACAGGAGGAACTCCCTAAAGGAATATGAAAAAGAGCTATGAAAATGAACTGATGAAGTCATAAGAAAGAGTGCAGGATGCCCAGAGATACTGAATGAGGAAAAGGTATGGATCCTAGAAGAGAAAGGATGAAGTAAAGAATCAAGTGAACTTTAAAGTTTAAAAGAAGAGGATTACATGGTAAAAGTGCTGTAGAAATCAGAAGCATGAAGAATGTACAGACACTTTAATGCAAGGTAAATCAAGTCATCATATAGGCTAACTATAAGTAGTGAATAGAATGCAGGTGAAGCTGCCATTGTTGTCAGCTGTGTGGGGTTTGTTGGTAATAATATCTTCAGTGTCTGTTAACTCCCCCACCTCCTCACCTGAATCCCTTGATGTGATCTCGGGTCCATTGCCTCTCTTGCATCTTTTGGTCTTTTTCTTTTGATAGAGATACAGTCATCCCCGGAAGGAAGCCACTGTGGCACCGACACAAGCCGGAGAACACAGGACCCCCTCCTGAGAACGCCAAGTCAAGAGGAAAAAAGCCAACGGCTTAAAAAAAACCTCTTGGAGCCACCAATGTGGATCCGATGGATATCGAAGAGGACTGAAGAGCAACAGTGAGTATCCAGTGAAATAGATTCCGTAACACAGAGCCTTGGAAAGATCCGAAGTAATAACACGTAGCCGTTGAAGAAGGCAGCAAGGGTGTAAAGCGAAGCGGGCAGCCAAAGCGAAAACAGGTAAGCAAAAGCCAAGGAGGATGGGGAGAACGGAAGAGAGGATAGAAGGCGGATCCAAGGATGGAAAGAGAAAGCACAGAGGAGGCAGACCAGCGGTGAGGAGGGGAAAACAGCAAGGAGGAGGTCAAAAGTCAGAAAGGAGGAAAAGACAAGGAAAGAAGGCAGTAGCAACTTCAAGCGGAAAACTAGAAAGCGTTAACCTAAAGCACAAGGCGGAGTAAACGGGGTAGCAATGCACAGAATAAAAAAGGGCGGACTAAAGTAGGAAGTGAAGGAAAGAAAAGCAAAACACTAGACCGATAACGTGAAAGCATATGAAAACGTGCCGGAAAGTTCAATGGCAGTGTAATTTCCAGGAAGACCATATGCGCCAGGAAGGCAGGCGCGTGACAATTGTACAGAAACTGGACATTGGTATCATGAAATAATATGGCAAAGAATCATGGAGAAAGAATGAAAGGCTGTTGTTGCAGTAGAATAGCAGGTTATTGGAGCTGTATTGGGAGGCTGTCTGGCCTGAAGTGTGTGCAGAGCAGGAATCCTCTCACGTTAAGGTGCAAGAAAGAACACAAAGGATGCCAATTCTTAATTCATTTAAAAGCTTGCAGAATTAGCACAACCGTGGTCTCTTGTCACGTAAGACAAGGGTGAAAATAGGGCAAGTACAAAGAAAATGTAATGGCAGAAAGCATGGGTGATGAGAGATGCTGGGCTAATTGGGTGGTAGAGAAGCCTCATGTCCTATCTTCTTGCACCTGGGTCTTGGCTTACATACTGCTAAATAAACCGAATGTTCCAGACATGGCACACGTGTGCCAAACCAATTGTATTAGTCCATTTAACGCAGGACCTTATAGCTTAAGGAACCAATGAAACACTGTGTAACTGATTTTTTGTATATGACACGTATGAAGAGGTAGGCATAAGTTGTCCACCTGATATTGGATAGCCAACAACAAACCTCACTCCTATATGAATGTATATCGAGAGGTGTGCATTAACCAATCCCAACCCTGGACATGTTTTTCACTATTGCCATGTAGCATGAAGTTACGCAAAAAGAAGTATATAATTTTTTTTTAAATCGCTGAAAGAATGAGCGTACCTCAGTTTATGTTCATTGTTGCCTCCCTGTTTTATAGAATTGCTAATAAAACAGCAACCTGCCATCTTCTTGAGTTTGTCTGGTTATTTGGACTCAGAATTATTCTGGTGTAATCCCATCCAGCTATTGATGCACGTTCCAAGGGCCATTATCTCATGTGGCAGTGGTGCAGATGGTTTAAGATCTGAACTAGTTTGACTTCAGAGCTTCAGACGATCGGGCATCCTCCGTGATTAGCTGGAAGATCATGGTGTTTCCTGTGGAGAGCGGCCGACAGAAATAAACTTGACAGAAGAATCGAGACGGTGGGCAGGTCCCTCTTTGAAGAAATCCCTGCTCGGTTTCTACAGGTGCTCTGTGGATGGAAGGTGAAGTGGTCAGATTGGAGGAGGAGTCGATACAGAAGGCCTCGAGGGGATTAAACAGATTTTAGTAGACTAAGAGAAATGGCAATGTAAAGGGGCAGAATTGTGTTATTTTATTAAAATAAGTGGTTAACAGGAAATTTTGTGTGAATAAAGGAACACCTAGGTAATCCTATTTCAAGGGAGATAGAAGAAGATGGCTCAAATTCCAGTCAGAATATTAAGAAAGAGAATACACACAGTCAGGACCGTGGAAGGTGACATCTTAAACTCTGTACGGGGTAATATAACTGGAGGCAAAAAAAGAATACCTCTTACTATAAATGATTATAGGGAACAAAGAAGGTGATAACAGGGTTTGTTGTTAAAGCGTATTGTGTTATCATTGTGATTGTTATTTGATGTATGAAGTTTTGTAAATGATAAATTGTGGAAGATTGAAGTGAAGTTGGTTTGAGTTAAAGTGTAGTGAACGATTGGCGCCAGTCAGAAGACAGATAGGTTGTTGAGACAAAAGAGGGTTGAGCAGAGACTGATGGTGCTTGTTCATATTTCCTGTTTTTGAGATTAAAAGAATTGAGTAATAAGCTTAGAGATCAGTAGAGTTTTATTAAATATAACAAGGTTGTGATCTGGTAAGAATCGACAGTTAATTGTGACTTGTCATTATGGAGGATACTCCTCTTATGCACCTTTGTAAAACTTTACCACAACATGCGTCTAAGCTCAGTACCGTACAGAATAGGTAAAGGGCACAACTGATAAAATATTCATGCCATGGCCACAAGGCGATCATTGTCAAATACAGTATTACTACATAAAATGACATATGTGCAGGCTGCGTACATGAGAAAGAAATTAGAGAAAAGACTAGCAGTTTTAGAACTTTGGAAAATGTATCAAGAAGAGAAAGAGGACCAACCACAGGAAGAATGGATACTTACTCAGCATAAAGGGGATGACATCGAGCCCTCAGCTCTTCTTACTTGAAACTAAGAATGTAGATGCAGAAGAGACAGGATTTTATCCTTTTAAAGAATTAAAAACAGCGGCGGGGTATAATAACCCAACGTATGCAACTCCTGCTTATAGTAGCAATGAGAGCACAGAAGAAAGTAAAAAGAAGGAAGATGCGTGTAAGCTCATACAAGATGAATTTGAATGAGGTGAGAGAATGAATATATCAACAGATATAGACAGAGAAATTAAGAGATGGACAGGAGAAAAGGATAGGGCTGACGAGGTTACACTTGTACAGAACGAATGGATTGGAGGTCAGATATTACTCAAGTTAGATGGGAAAAGCATCGAGGAAGTTAGGCAATAGGATGACAAAGATGAGTAAGAAAAGAAGGATAAGGAACGAGAAAAGCAGTTGAAGGAAGATGGGCAAGGGAGAAAAGTAGTGAACGACAGGAAAAGATATATACAGAAGAAAAAGAGAAAGATGAAAAGTGGGCAGAGGAACAAAGGAAGTATGACAGTCAGAAGAAAGAAATAGAAGCAAAGGCTATGAGAGAAAGGAAGAGAGAGGAGGAAGAAGCACAAACATGAAGGAAAAAAGATTACAAAGGGGAGAGAAGAAGAATAATGAAGGGAAGAGGAATGGAGACAAGAAGTAAGAAGGGAAGCACCAAAGCAAGAAGAGAGGGCAAGAAGGGATACAGAAAGCAAAGGGAAAATGCAAGAAGAAATAAAACAGAATAGGAGGCGATGAGATCTTGACGCCAGTCACGTTCTTAAAGAATGAATAGGACCAAGCGACGAAATACAGGGGCAATGGGAAACGGTAAGCAAAGTTTACCCAATGAGAGAAATTACTCAAGAAATACCTAGAGAAGCACAAGAAAGGGAAATGTATAATGCAGAAAGTATTGGAGAGATGAACAATAAGATATACCAGAAAATAATGAATGCAGAACAGGGAGTATGGGACTCAAGGGAGTGGCAGACGATGAGGAGGAAAACATGTTTAGTGATGAAAGCAGAGCACTGTCTTTGAGTAGATTTAGATTACATTTAGACAGGGAAGAGTAGGGTTATAGTCACACCAGTTGGGGTAGAGCAATGTCAGACAAAGAAAGGGAGTCAGGCCATGATATCGTGATATAGAAGGTGAAGTTGATGGTCAGATCTGGAACAGCCTAGGGAAAGAACGCCAGATCACACACCATATCCCGAACTTCCCGAAGGATGATAGTATAGTGAGAGAGGAGAATCTCCACCTTATGTGAGCAGGTTAAGGTACTTACCAACACAAACATGAATAGGGACGATTACCCATGCATTAGGTAAACGAATAATGGAGCCCAATTATGGGATGGGTTCTCACAGTTCCCCCTGCTAGAGAAGGGGGAGAAAGACCGCAATATTTTCCATGGCCTCAGATGAATAACGATAACTTAAAATGCATGTTACCTAATTTGACTTCGGGTGCTGGGAATTGGATATATGAATTAGAGAAAATGACAGGGGGGAAATACTTTGGCCATAGGGGACATAAAAGGTTTGTTGGCAGCTATTCTTGGAGAGAGAGCTGATGACATTTGGAGACGAGCAGGATATGTAGGAGTGACAGCACAAAACACAGCACATGATGGAGCACCATTCAATGATTGTAGGGCAGATGTTTGGAGGGCTCTCAGGGTACAGTACCCTGATCAATCAGATATGGCTGCAATTATGACACAGAACACGAAAGAGGATGAAGAACCTATTGCTTATATTCAGGATATTCAAGAGAAATGGCAGCTTGAGAGCATGACCCTTGTGAAAGAACAGTGGTACTATGCTATAATATATTGTGTCAGGGATTGCAAGAACAAGTACAAAGACAAATGAAAAAACAAGAAGAATGGAAGCGAAGCCGTGCACTGAGATACAATTGACTATCATGCATCATTGCAGAATATTACAGGAAAAGAATAGAAAGATGAGAACAGAAAGATTGGGGAAGCCAAGTTAGTTTAGAAAGAATTGTGAACATTTGCTATAGAATGGGCAATCTTCACAGGTGGAGAAGGAGGAGCAATGCAATAAATAACAGGTGCATGAAAGGTGAATAATGTACACCTAGTGGATCAAAGTGGGTATGGATTTTGGCCACAGGGAAGGGGTTCAGAAAGCTGCAGAGGAAGAGGAGGCAGAATTTAGAACACCCACAGTGGATTTCAAAATGCCCAGGGTGGAAGTCAGAATACTCAGGGAGGATATAATGTAAGGTTAATCAGAGGGCTCCCCTCAGTGTGTTCGACCTGTGTGATATTAGGGCATATTGCGCGCATGTGTAGAAGCGAGGAGGCATGCAACAGAAGGGACAAAATTCGAGAGGGGGAACAGGCCACCCATGGCCATACAGCACACAAACACAAGAGGGCTATGTCTAGGATCAGACCTCCTATCAGACTCAGGTGCCGCAAGCATGATAGGCACAGCAGCAGGGGCCAGTGCAAATGTACTCACTGCAAGGTCAATCTCAACAAGCACCTATGCAAGACAGAATGAAAACACAGGGAAGTACTAACACCTAGGATAGGGGGTGTCACTGTGGTTGGAGGCAACCCTTTCACAGGGACATGGATGAATTTGTACCTTCAATAGGACATCTTACAGGGTGACTTGATGTGTTCAGTACTATCCGTAACACCAGACCACAAGAGGAACCAAGGGTCGATGTGACGATACGAGGCAAATCGTTTTCTTTTCTGTAGCCACTAGGGCGACTTGCTCTTGTATAAGGGAGGAAAAATACCCAATGTCAGGAATTGCCATGAATGCTCAAGTGTTCTATGGAGCTATGAATTTAGATCCTTTTACTGAGAAATTAACTGTTTGAATAGGGGAATGTGACATTTCTGTTCCCTTGTTATATTCGCGACAAACACCAGGTAAGATTCTGGGTAGAGATTTGATGACAAAACCTAACATGATGATTTCATTCACTGATCAAGCAATAGTGTGCTCCACTTCAGAAATACACTATTTATATGTACGAGAGTTTATACTATCATTTACAGGACAAGTGGCTCTACGAGGAGTTCCATTAGATTCAGATGTCTTCATGTATGGGGTGAGCATTTAATTAACATGGCTACTTGTATGAGTAGGGAAAATTGTGAGGATACCTGATTAATTTTTATTTCGACCACAAGTACCTACGGATGAGGAAGAAGGGCAGCATATTCCAATAGGAATGGAAGCAGCTATAGTACAAGGGGAAACAGCAATGCTTGAAGGAGTAGATGACAAAGGCAGAGCATAGAGAACAGTGATAGCTCTTGAGGCGGTTACAGATTGACTGACGTAAAAGATGAAGATATGTTCAGAGACGAACATATAGATGAAGAGGTAGTGTTTTTTTATAAGCATTACATACTGGATAAAGATCAAGAAAAGGGAAGTCCCACAGCGAATGGCCCTGATGCGGCAAAGACCAGCGTTCTTTCAGAAAGACCTAGAAAAGGTGCCAAGTGTCCTTTGGACTGTGGGCCCATATGACATAGGCCTATTATAGGGAATAGGGGAGGTTAAAATAAATCTTAAGACAGGAGCAACTTTACCCCGAGCAAAACATTACCCCATGTCTCGAGAAGCTGATGAAGGCATATTTAAGACTATTTCAGCATTGATGAATCAGGGAATTCTAGTGACATCGGAGTCTCAGTGCAATACTGCATTGTATCTGATTAAGAAAACTAAAGGGGGGTGTGGATATCCATCCAGGACGTGCACCCTCTTGATCAGATTGTAGAAGCAGATTTCCCATTAGTTCTGAATCCTGCAACAATATTGTGTAGCATCCCAGTTGAAGCCAAATTCTTCACAGTGATCGATTTGAAAAATGCGTTTTTCTCGATCCCGTTGAGCAAAGATTCCCAACACCTTACTTCTTTTATTTTCAGACAAAAGAGACTGAAATGTACTTGTTTACCTCAAGGGTACTGTGTGCCCCCGTTGATCTTTAATAGGGCCCTACAGATAGATTTAGGTAACCTTGAGCTCAAGAGTGCGGTAATTCAGTTTGTAGATGACATACCAATCTGTAGTGAATGTAAGCGATTTCAATCCGGCACTTCACCTAAGTCAATGCCTAGCGTGTAATGCACAACTGAAACCCATATTTATTTATTTGTGTTTAAAAGTTCTTTTATTCTGAACAATGCACCACTTATATCACGCCCCCCGGTCACACTGAACCAGGAATCAGGCTGGTTTGCAAAGTTAAAATATTTGTTTATATATTCACAATATAATCACACTATTTTTAATGGGGATACAGTAGTCACCAATGGGGTGATGTCACACTGAGCAATCTCTTTAATCACAAGGAGTAATAATGAGCAAAAACAATGCAGTACTACAGTAATACTTTTGTGAGTGTGTGTTCAATCAAATAGCAATGTGGTTACTCTTTCCCCCTGCGCACCCCTCAACTCCCCAATATGCAATGTAGAGAGATAGTAGGAGAGAGAACAAGTTTCATGAATGCACAATTCAAGCAAATATATCAATCCCAATTTCCCCCAGCAAACACAAGAGAGAAACAGAATTGATTGTCAAACTGTCAAAATGGTTTTAAAGTTGGCTTTGAAAGCAATGGGTAAAAACACTAAAAATGGGTTAAATCACTGAAATTGTTTAAATTCTAATGGGAGCTGCTTTATCTGGTTACAGACAAACACTAGCAATGATTTGATAGAAAAAAGCAAGTTGAGAACTGAAATTTGAGGTCGGGTGCAATTGAAAGCTGTTTTACACATTATAGATTTTACCTAAAACAAAATGTGCGGCAAACTTTTCTGCGTGCGGTAATCGTGATCACGGGAGAACTATAAGGATTTGGGTTATTTGGAAAGCTTATGATGTTAGCTACAAGCAGACACTTAAATTTCGTTTCTAGCATCAGAATTTTTCGTGGAGGTTGTTTTTTTCAGATGGAGGCAAATTGGAAAATAAGGATGCGCTTTTAATAGACAAAAAGGATTTCTTTACACTAATGATGGACTATGAAGAAGCAAATACTACACGACAGCACAGCCACCAGACCAGGACGCCTCTGGATCAGGTTTTGCCTGCCGAGACGCTTGCCTTCTCCAGATTAAATATATCAGCGCAAAGATCGGTTTAACACTACTAGTACAGAATGAGATAATAAGGATGAGATAAAGAGTTCAGGCAGTTAAAAATATTCTAACAACAAATATTCTAACAATGCAGTTCTCAGTATAATAGAGGATGGATTGGGTTAGGGATTGCTATAAACATTACATAGACTAGTGACAGTCCTACACTAAGGATACTTACAATATAGGTTTGAACAGAACCGTCAGGAATTCTGGTCCGTCAAAATCAGGGATTCTGGTCAGAAATTGTGCTTGGCACACTGGACTGGGACTAGGACAGGCTGCTGGGCACACCAGACTCGACAGGGTCGGCAATGGCTCTGGTTCACAGCTATCTGGTCACAGCACGGCACAGCACGGCTGTACTGGATTGGGTCTTTGGATTCTGGTGATAATTCTTAGCAGGAAAGCAGTTACAGCACAGCCCAGCTGTTATTTGGTTCCACTTAGATGTCTGGGGTATATTCTGGTTTCTGGAATTTTAAGGCCTAGCTGAGAATGGTTCAGCTATGGAAATGAGCCTTTCTGCTTGCCAAGTTTCTGGAGTCTGGAGCAGGGAAGATGTCAAGTTCTCTTGCAAGGTGCTCCGCCAGCAATCAGTTGGTGGGTGAATCTGTCTGTGTGCCCTTCTAAGTCCACAGCTTTCTCTATTTATGCATTTGGTAAAGGGGTGTGTATGCTGGATTCTCCTAAGCACGCCCCCCTGTGAGTTCCTGGTCTAGAGAGCAGAAGGGGGTGCCTGGCTCTGTGGGGGAAGTTGTTTGTGGTTTTGGCTGGGACTCAGGCTCACTTTAAATGTCATTTTGTTAAAATGTTCTTTGTTTAAAATAAACTTGCAATTTCAAAACAAGCAGCTAGAACACTGATTCCTGGCTCTAAACCATGAAGTTTAAATAGTTACAACCTAGGTTACTCTTGATGATAGGTCACTTAGATTTTAGACATTAGATACTTAATGGTACAAGTTTACAGTTTTAATGGAGGCTTTTGAAACAGTCATTCAGGTAGCTGCTGGTACTGTGCCCAAATTTTGACAGATCCCACAGGCAGGCACCTTTTGCTGTGGGTGTTTTCATTACAAATTCAGCTTTCCAGGATATTGCAATTTCACAATGATTTCTTGAATTTAGTGAACTGTGACACCCAATAAGAAGATTGGATGTTTGTGGGTGTTTTGGACCAGCATTCTGTATTTTCAGCAACCAAGAAAAGATTAAAAATGCAAGATTTCGGATTTCCTTCAGCCAGCACTGTTTTTCATGCAGTCTCCATTTTTACTTGTCAGGCAGCCCAATGACATGTTTCAGAAGTGAGGTCTCCGTTCCACCACTGACAACATGCATGGTAGATTTGACAACCATCTTTTTGTGCTTTGCAGAGTGCAATCGCCTTAGGTTTTGGTGCGCATGGGGTTTTGCAGCCATTTTGATGATTCTGGCACCACCAGGACACAGTGATGCCGCAGGGCAGAGAATAAGTGGGTTAATACATCCCACATGAAACAGAGGATTAATGTAGGCAGGACTCTGTTCAGTTAATGACTATATTGGCAAACAAAGGTTACAAAGTAGATAAGGAGAAATTACAGTATTGCCAGGAAGAGGTGTTGTACACAGGCCAGTTAATTTCACATGAAGGAAAGAAAGTGACACAGAGAGAGGTGAGGCTATCATGAAGACACCAAAGCCAAATACCTTAAGGCAAATGCAGCAAATTCTGGGCTAATGCAATTATTGCAGAGCCTGGGTGTTCGATTACAGCACGTACACAAAACCACTCTTGCAAGCACAAAAGAAAGTGCAAATTGGCATGGATAAGATAGAATGGACTGAAGAAATGGACAAAGGATTTGAGCTATTAAAAAGAGCGCATTGTACAGCTCCAGTTTTGGGAATCCACAATTATAGTGAGGAATTGTATTTGTTTTCACAAAATAATGGGTCCATAATGACAACAGTACTTACACAATGAACAACACTAGGGTGCAAGCCTTTGGCGTATTACCATGGGATATTAGATCCAGTCATGAGAGGACATTTTCCTTGCAAACAATCTTTGGCTCTGCCGCATTTGCGATTGAGAAGTCCACTTGTATTACCATGGGCTGTACAATGATGCTATATTTGGAGCACGCCTTATTTGCCATTTTAGAGAAACCCAAAGGAATATTGAGAACACAAAGTGCTTCAGCTTACAAAGTGATGATCTCTAATCCAGCTATTAAAATTGTAAGGTGTAAAATAGTGAACCCAGCCACGTTTATAGCAGAACCTGTAAAAGAAGATGGTCATGTGGACGACTGTGCTAATTATGTTGAATTCTATGATGCCATAGCCCCTGTGAAAGAAAATGCTTCAGCAGGAGGGGAGATTCTGTGGGATGTATTTACCCATGCATGCGAGCCCTACCTCAAAACTGTGCAGTATTGAAAACATCATGATGGCCAGAGCTTCCTAGGAAATGCCCAGGGAAGTGCATGAAGAATAGGCTGCCACCCATTTTTGCCGATGTTATGGGCACAGAAGGGCACTGCCTAAAACCACCATTGGACTACCCGCACAGTAGTCTGAAACCATTGGGAATGGCAATGCTGATTGCCAAATGCAACCTAGAATTGTGGGGAATTCATTTCTTAAATCCCAAAAATGGGTGCAGTACCAGTACTCACCACTATCCAAAAGCCGGCGTTTTAAAACCACCCTGTGTTTCTCTGAAGGCAGGCTCAAAATGCCTATTTTCAAACATTGCAACATGTGCAAAATATTCACTGAACACCAGCAGACATTTGGCAGAATGGAGTTTTGTGTGCTTACAAAATCGGGGAAATGAAGAGCCCAAAACAATGCTTATAACAAAACTGCTATGGAGTCAGCAGTTTAAGTTGCACTGGATTTAAAGACACTAAAATCGAAAATGTTTAGATTAAATGAGTGACCTATGTTTGGTGTCACATGCCTTTGTAACTGTTGAAATGTCATAGTTTTGCACTTAGAATCAGCATTCTAGCTGCATGTGTAAAATTGCAAGTTAATTTAAAAAGCAACAAAAAACATGACAGTTAGCTGAAAGTCTGGCTTAAGGAACTTGATTGTGCCTGGCAACTACCCCCATCAGGAGTGAAACTTGAGTCACAACTGTGTTCCCAGGCCATCTGCCTTTTGCTGGCCACACTAAGGATATGCCATCTATCTGATAATTGAATTACCTGTGCTCTACAGGAGCTCTGAACAAAGCCTGTCTTGACTCAGGCAAAGGTTTTATTACAGCGGTCGTAAAATGTAGCTTCCTCTTGGCAGAAGCTGGGAGGGGCACTGCCTGTGAGAGCAAGCTGGCTTGGCAGAACTGGATAAACCAGTATTTCCACCATGTGACCTGGGAAACCACACCCCTTTGTAGCCAGAATATTGTTTAGAAAAATATGAATAACTCATGGTGCGGACATGTGAAAATTTTATAAATGATACCATAATTCTTGTGATTTTTCTGCCCACAGTTTAAGAGGTTTTTAGAACCGGTGGTATGTTCAGGGGGGTGTTAGCGGAAAAGTGGATATTACTCTAAATGTATGCATGTTAAAAATCTGAAACTTCATCAGTTAATGTCCATACTCCCTGCGCACATGTATGTAAAGTTGGGTCAATGTCAGAAATTGAAAAATCAGTTAAAAAGTCAATTATGTGCCATTTCTGAATGCAAGCTCTTAGAAACAGCAGATTTGGACAGAGACATGGCTAAATTCAGCCACACCATGTATATGTAATTTCAAGCAACTGTGTAACTGTGAAATATGTCTTTTGTTATCAAATATAGAATATGTGCAATCTGACAGGGGAGTGTCCTATCTGCAAGCCATAAAATGACATCACTCTGACTCACAGTTCCTTCCCCAATCAAGTGAGGAATGGAAATTTGACCAATGACAAGGGAGAGGGGCAAGTTTAGTTATGACCAACACACACACCCACTTGCAGAACATATAAATGGACCACTGAAACTTAGGTAGAGACCTTCAATTCCATCTGCCGCTGGAAGCTCTGCCGGAAAAATCCATACTTACCTCCATCAAATTTCAAAGAGCCAACACTTAGACTCCAAGATAAGCAGAGACTTCAGAACCTTAACCAGAAAGGCCACTGCCAGCAAGAGTATTTGTCAGCAGGCCTCAAAATATTTTTGCAACTGAACTCTTCAGACAGCCGGCTGACGCCGTCTGAATTTTGCCAAGAACTTTTGCAAGAACCCGGTGACAGAAATATCCAAAGAGAAGGCAGGACCCGACCCAGAGAACCGGTGCCTAGCAGAGACCAGGCCATTGTATCCAGAGTGCTGACCCCGATGCTGTGAGCAGTTCCAGAGACCAGACGCTGTGCCCAGAGACCGTCCGAAGTACAGACCTGTTGACCAGATCGTGACAAAGCCGCCTTCCTGTTTAAAATCTCTTGTGAGTACCGCCAAACTGTACCAAACCAAAGCTCTTAGTTTAAATTCATCTAATTCAATCTATTTAACCTAAGTAGAACTGCCTGATAGCTCCAAATCTGTCACCTGTCATTCTAGCTGCAAAATCTGTCATTTTGAGCTTTTAAAATTTCAAATCTGAAAAACGACCATCACAAAATCGCTCATATCTCCGCGACCGTTTGTCTTAGAGACTTGCAATAACTTTCATCTGAAAGCTTAGAATCGTGGCTTTCCTACAAACCTAGAACCGCATTCCTACCCCCTATAGTTTTACCGCAATCGCGGAACACGCATCCGCGAATTTTACCGCGATTTGCAAATTTCGCCTCGTGTAAAAACAGCTGCTGCTTGCCTTCCATTTGCCAGAAATTCGTTTAACCTGCTAATCATTCCTGAATCATTGCAAGAGTGAGCCTGAGCTAATATTAACTAGATACCATTCACCCTGAACCTCTGAAAGGGAATTAAAAGCATTTTAGCATATTTTTTTCTTCATTTCCAGCACATTTAAAAGCATTTTGCCTGTGTTTTCAAACTTCTGTAGTCTAAGCTTGCTGGGGTGAACTGAATCACATTTGATTGCATTTCTGAGAACTGTGTGTTTTCCTTCCATTTCCTTGCCTTGCATCAAGGGGGGGAGGGGATTGCCAGAGAAAAGTGATTACATTGTTTTGTTGAAATCATATTGAGTATTTTCTATACTGCATTTCATTCATTCAACCTTGCATTTCCTTGAACCCTGTAAAGCATTCTCTACCACATTATACTTCTGTACCTATTTACCACTGTGCTACCTTATCCATTTCATGTCAACTCCTTATTGATTATAGAGAAGCGTGTTAGTGCCAGATTCTCCGTTGTTAATCTTTATCATATCAGATTAAGTGTGATATTCAATTATTAATTTATTATAAAGTGTGATATATATATCTATATTGTTTAAAGTCTCAAATAAACCTTTTAACTTGCAAAACAGAACTACTTCTTGGCTCAGTGGGGTCAGGAGGATTCCAAGAGAGGGGTGTTATATAGGGGTAGTCATCCAGAACGCATGAACTGGACATAAAGATATATCAATAAGGGTTTTCATTCAGTATTATAGACTAGGCGTTGACTTAGCTGTAGTGTTGAATTGAATCCTCTTACAAATTGGGGGCTCGGCCGGACGTTTGGGTTAGAATACCACTTGTGCAGCTTAATACAGTGTGCTAACTGACGGGATACATACATCCGGTCGGATCACCACGCTGCATTACGCTGTGAAGCATTCCTCAAAAGGGACACTCCAAGAAAAGTTCTGTTCTGCAAAAATAAAATACTAACTTCTGTAAGTCAGGACAGAGACCAATCTCTAGAATGACGACCTTAGTAGACATGAAAATAGCCAGAGAACACGTCTTACATAAGTTATTTGTGAGAGGTGAATGGGCTGAGCAGGGCCAGGATGCCTGGTTGCAGGCCATCACGCGACAGGTCACTGAAACAGGGTCAGACTTATGGAGAGATCAGGGTCCATTACATGTGGCCCTGAGTGAACTATATATGGCTCCTAAAGCCAAAGAGGAACACAATAAGATTGCCAGGATAGCAGCATACCTGTACCTATATATGGGAGACATGCAGGATAGATGTGCTGAAAGCCAAAATCGGGCAAATAGGCAACAGGTGGCGTTAGAGAAGGTCCAATCTGACCTGGTCTCTTCTGAGCAGAGGCTGCAGGGGAGCCAGGAGTCAGAAAATGACAGCAGGCAGTACATCATTAAAATAAAAGAGGATATGGGCATCCTACAACAGGAAAAGACAGACCAGGATACCAGATTTCTGGCCCTGCAGAAGGAGCACCAAGACAGTTTGGACTCCTTACTGCAGAACCAGAAAAAGTTGGAGCAACAGATCAATTTCAACAGCGCATGCGCGGAGCAGGTAGTCACCCTGCAAAGCCAGCTAGATAGAGAGAAAGAGGAGAGCAATAAACTGATTCTGAAAGACCTGGATACCCAGGCAGAGTTTGATCAGGAGCGCCAGAAAGCTGGTGCCTTCCAAAGGCAGAGGGACGACCTGGCGGCACAAATGCAGGCTCTTGCATTGCAACAGGGAGCAGGGGCGGATAGAGATGAGGTTCGCTGGGAAATGGAAACTCCGGAGCATAACCTCAGGAGCCCTAGTACCAGAGGCCCTCATACCTCTCAGTCCCTGGACTCTGCCACCCCCATGTCCCCTGGCGCACGTGAGCACAGGGCCACAGGGATGGCAGATTACTATCCAGCTAAGAGTATGGGGCTCATAGGCCAGTACCACCCAGGAATGGAGGGGTGGGCATCTGGGTATGGGCACCCAAGTACAGTACAGTTCAGTGGGGAACCCCAGGAGAGTAGGCCCCTTAAGGGCATCCTGAAAACCTCTGCCCAGTTAGGTCAGTGGGGGGGTACCCATCAAATCCTGGCAGCAAGGAGGAATCTGAAGACTCCTCTGAACTGCGCAGGACACAGGAGACCAGGTCCCCACATTCTGCCAGCCATTCCCAGGCTCGCAGAATCCGGGAAAACCTGGAAGAACAGACGGGAACCTCTGTGAGCAGTGCCTCCGAGTCCGAGGACGAATGGACAAGGGTTACCCGAACCAAAAAGGCCAATAAGGCAAAAAGGGCCTTGCTTAAGGACCCCTTAAAGCAGATTAAGGCGATCAGGAGCGTCATCACGCCTTACCATAAGAACGCTAAGTATTCTGTTTGGGAGCACTTAGAGTTGTTTGAACAAATGATGGAGACTTTCCATTTGAAGGACAGCCAAAGCTGTATTCAATATGTAAAGTGGACCTTCTCCCCGGAATACTCCAGTTTCTTTGCGGGGCTGGAGGACCAAAATCATTTAAGATGGTCCACCTATAAGGCGGCCATCCTGAAACATTTTTCCATTCACAGAAATCCTCAAGAGGCTCGCAAGGCAGCCTACAATTTGCAATGTGGGGAGGATCAGGCCCCACAAGAATTTGTGCAGGAGTTAAAGCGTGCTTTTGCACAGACCACAAGAAGGGTGCGCACGGATAGCAGAGAATTTATAAATACGTTTTTCCATGCCTTGCCCAAATATATCATGACCCAGCTCGTGAGGGATTTTCACGAGAAAAGATCTTTAGACTGGGTCATTGAACAGGCTACCCGGATCTATGAGGTGCAGAAACCGATAGATAGCAAAAGTAATGCCCAGAAAAACCCCAAAGCCAACAGCACCCCTGCTGCTGCCAAGGTGGCAGAGGTAAAGGTCACCCCCGTTTTGGATTTGGAGATGGGGGGGCCTAAAAACCTACCTGCACCTAATAATGCTAGGCCCAGGAGGTCCTCGGGTCAGTCACAGACAGGGAGCCAAGGAGGCAGCCCCACAAATGGGGTCCCTCGCTCTCCTGATTATGTAAGTCCCCGTTACAAGGGAAATCGACCCATCCTGGGTTATGTGTGGACTCCTCCAGCCCAAGGGGGGGGATCCAGCCAAGCACCTAACCCAGGGAACTTCCCTCCAAACTTCCCACAGGAGGGCAGAAATTTACCAAACCCTGGGCAGAACTTTTTCCCCAGATGTCCACCCGACTTTCAGCCCCAAAACCATCCATCCTTCTTTCCCCAATTCCCTGAGCCCAGACCACTGAATCCGGGAGAGGGGAGGCCAAGGGTGGAGGGGTACCCAAATCTTCCCAACCCGGGGTATTACCAGAGGAGGGACAGCTACCCTTCCCGGGATCAGCCCAGGGGAGAAAACAGGGCCCCGTATCAGCCTGAGCGGGTTTCCCAGTTAGAGCGCCAGGTTCAAAACATGGCGCGGGATCTGGGTCACATACTGAGGGCTCAGCAGAACCCTCAGATGGGCGTGCCGGCGCAGAACGCACCCAACTCTGGACCTGGTGCTCCAGAACAATGACGGGGGCAGCACCCCGATAACTCACCGGTTCCCAGGGAGGAGGCACAAAGGGAAGGGGGGTGTAAAGCCTTGGAGGAAGCTTCCTTGCTCACTTGTAAACAGCCCCTGGAAACCCAGGAACCGGAAACAAAATCTCTTGCCCCTGAAAGTCTGCCTCCTAAGGAGCAGAGGGGGGGTAGGAGACACAAAAGACCCAAACAGACTCAGTTTGAGGAGGAGGTACAGATCTTCCAATTTGAGGGAGAGGGATCCTCAGAGGATCCTGGGAAAAGGATCTTCTCCTCCAGAGAGGGGGGAACTCCTCCCAAAGAAAAATGGGTCCCTAGGGATGCAAATCCAGACTGGGGAGATGTGGAGACTGAGCTACCGCCGCCCACCATCTCGTCCCAGAACCAACAGCATGAAAATCCCCTGGTTCAAACCCATCCTGGGGACTGCCTCCAAAAAGGGGGGGGCGACCCAGAACCGGAGCCAGGGGAACCCACAATGGCTCTGATCTCCAGTTGCCAAATTTTTCTTTCAGATTCCCAAGGCTCTCCACAGAATTCTGCCCAAATTTCTTCTCTTGCAATGTCCAAAACCAGAAAATTTGCCCACCAGTTGTCCAAAAATGTACATTATCTGTGCCCCCTTGAGGAGAAGGAGGGAAGATATTATGCCCCGGTACAAGTACAGGGGCAGGGTACAATCTCGGCACTGGTGGACACTGGATCTCAAGCTACCCTTCTGTCCAGAAGGGCCTTTGACGAACTGAATGCAGGAAGGGGAGAGAATTACCAAATTCCTCTCACCTCTCTTCCTGGACAACTCCAGAACTTTGACGGGAAGGAAATTCCCGTCGAGGGGACGGCAGATTTGGACATTAAAATTGGGCGACATAAGTTGAAACACTCGGTCATAGTTGTGACCCCAGAGGGCACCACTTGTTTACTAGGGAATGACCTCCTGAGAAGGTTGTCACCCCTAATAGATTGCGTAAACAAGGTCCTCTGGACCCAGACTAGCCGACCAATAAAATTAAAACAGAGTGTCAACCATGTTAGTTTAAACGGCACATGCCACATGGTTGAACAAAAATCTGACCAAGTAGAATTTCACTTCCAGAACAACCAGATTCCAGACGTGACAGTAATAGCAGTAGGACAACAGACTAGTGATGGGGGGTCCTCTCTATTTCTGAAAATCAACCTTCCTTCCAGTTTAAGGTGGTATTCCACGCTGGAAGGAAACACTCTGAAATTCTATACCAATCCACAATCTGAAACTCCCACTCCTATAGTCCAGAAAGATGTGAAATCAGCTCAGAGCCTGGCTGATATTCAGCAAATTGGAGAGCAGTTGTTCATCCCTGTTCAGTTAAATGATGGGAAGGACTCTGTTCTCGCTCGAGTGTGTGTGAACAACGGTAAGAGCTTCATCAGCGAAGCCATGTTTCGCCAACTCCCAAAGGATCCAGCCATTCCCACCTTCAAACTGATAGACAAATGGGAAATGGACCTGGAAGCACCTAATTCCAAACATCTCCTGCCAAACAGGTGTATGCTCAAAATCTCCATGAGCAACAAGAGTATAGTCCACAATTGTTGGGTCGTGCGAGACGTCACTGCCGCCTTTTACTTAGGCAGTGACATTCTCAATCGCTTTGCCATTAGTTTGGACCTAATAAACTTCAAAGCTTGGTCCCGATTAGCGGATAATCCCATGGGCTTTGATGATCCAGAAAAAGCATTTAGGTCAGCTCAATTGCTACCTTATGCAGTTGAAATTCAGGTTAAAGAGGAAGTCACCATCCCAGAAAGGACCCGACAATTCTCCCTGGAAGTGAAAGTTAAAAGGGGACAAGAGTTGAAAAACCCTGATGCTTACATACATCTAAATGCTTCTCTCCAACAGCAAGGGTTGGGGGTAAACCCAACTCCATTAGTCAACATAGAACATGACACCATTCCAATAGAGGTGGATAACAGCGACTTAAAGAGTATTACTCTAGCCGCAGGCACCATTATTGGAATGGCGGTTGATGACCGACATTTTTCCATAGACTTAGTAAATGAACTGTTAGGACCAATCCCCAAGGACTGCTTTGACAGTGACAGTGATGACAATACAACACCAGACAGGATCTTTACCCGGCATGGGGGGAACTTCCTGGTGTACACTTCCTGCCCCTATGGTAAGGAAGATGTGACTTGTGACTTCAGGAGGGATGAGGTGATTTTCCAGGTCCATGAGGGCTGCCTTTCCCACCTGAAGCCTCCAGTCCAAATCAGCACTCTGACCAGGGACTTCTCCACCCAGCTGGAGGAGGCCGCTGAAATAGCCAAACCAGAAGTCTTTCCAGGCTTCAGGCAGATGGTGGAAGAGAGAGTCAACCTAGCTGATGCCTGTGTGACTCTGGAACAAAAGCAAAAGTTGAAACAAGTTTTCTTGGATTTCCAAGATCTCTTTGCGGTAGACTCATATGACTGTGGTCGCACTGACATCCACACAACAACAATCCCCACGGACCCTGGCATGACTCCAGTGTTTGTGAAGCAATATCGCTTGCCTCTCGCATCAATGGAGTCCCTTACTGAAATAATTAAGAACCTTGAGTCCCGGGGAATAATCCGTCCAGTCCACAGCACCTTCAATAATCCGGTGCTGGGAATATTGAAGCCAAACGGCCAGTGGAGACTCTGCGCCGACCTTAGGGAGCTCAACAAACGGGTCCATACTTCCCGATGGCCTCTTCCCTACATTGACCAAGGGCTGGCCCAGATCCAGGGGTCACAGGTATTCACTGCAATAGACCTGACCAATGGATACTGGACCGTGCCTGTCAGTAGGGAGGACCAATACAAACTGGCTTTTACCTTTGGGGGCCAGCAGTACACATGGACCCGGACTCCCTTCGGATACCTTAACTCCGGTAATGAGTTCAACATTTTCCTACATAAGGCCATGCCCGACCTGGGTGCGAGGGGTAACCTGGCTTATGTAGATGATGTCCTCATCAAAAGTTTATCTGTGGAGGAACACATAGCGGAGATCCGTTATGTTCTGATGCAGTTGAGGGCCGCCGGAGCAAAACTTTCCTTTCAGAAAGCACAGTGGTGTAGAACCCGTGTTAATTTCTTGGGGCATGAGATTACTCCTCAGGGCCTCTGTCCCCAGGAAAAGAAAGTGGAAGCACTTCAGAAACTGAAAGACCCCACAACTCTGCGGGAACTAAGGAGCCTCCTTGGACTGACTAATTACAGCAGAAAGTTCATTGAGGGCTACGCAGAGATCACCAGACCCCTGATTCATCTCCTGAAGGGGGGGTCAAGTGGGAATGGGGTCCAGAACAAGCCGAGGCAGTAAAACAACTCAAAAGAAGCCTCTCACAAGCGCCTTGCCTAGCTTACCCTGTCAGAAACAAGGAGTTCTTCCTGGAGACGGGGTTCTCTAATACGTGCTTGACGGCAGTATTATACCAAAAGCATGACAAGGTCAATAAAGTAATCTCCTATGCGAGCAAAACTTTATCCTCTGTGGAGGAAAAATTCAACGATTGTGAGAAGGCACACCTGGCAACGGTGTGGGCATTGAAGAATTACCGCCCGTTTATCCAGGGGGAACACATCATAGTGGAGACTCCACACCAGCCTCTGCAATATCTCCAAAGTGACAGAATCCGGGCCGGAAATGTGAGTTATTCCCGAATTACTTCCTGGATTCTGTCAATGCAAGGCTTTCCTGTGGAGGTCAGATATGGCCAAAACAAGAAGAGTCCCCTCGCGCAAGGTCTGGCTGACTTGCATGATTGTGCCAGAGAAAACTGTCTCGAGGACAAAAGTCTAAAAATCAAGGACAACACGGAGGCATACCTTAATTCCCCACACAAAGTCTTTGAAGAGGACAAGTGTGAGGGAATGCCCACTGTCTATGTGGATGGATGCTCTTACCATGTTGACAACAACGGGGAGAAAGAACTGGTGGCCGGCGTAGGGAATGCATGGGTGAATGAGTCCCCAGAACCCTCCGCTGGATACAAAATTGGTCCCCGAAGTAGTCAGGTGGCAGAATTGATGGCTGTGCATCAAGCCATCCTCACTGCTGTCCAGCATCAACTCCACGAACTGGTCATAATCACAGATTCGGATTATGTACGGAATGGGTTCGTGGAGCACCTGGTTAATTGGAAAACCAGAGGCATGTTATGTGCTAACAACAAACCCTTGAAACATGGGAAGTTGATCCAAAACATTGATGATCTGGTCACCTCGAATGAGATGACCAACTATTGGAAAAAGATCAAGGGTCATTCCAAAGTAGAGGGACCAGACAAAACTGGAAATGACTTAGCTGATCAGCTGGCCAAAACCGGGGCCATCCAAGGGGATCTAATTGAGATTGAGTCCCTGTTGGGGGAAATCCAGGTCACTGCTATCACTAGGTCCCAGACAAATGCTCACAACGACCTCTCAATTGCACAATGGAGTAAGGAGACCCCTGATGCTGATTTGATTACTGCTCAGAAGGGGGATCCAATAATTGGTAAATTTTACCAGCACCTTGAGGACCCTGAGAACTTTCCCCTGACGGATACCGATTACATTGGGAAAGAGGACCTAAGAGTGTTGATGAAATGTCCAAAAATGTTCCGGATCCAAGACGGTTTGTTGGTAAGGAAATCCAAAGCTGGCCACGATCAGTGGGTGGTTCCTACCTCATTCCGAAGCCTGATGTTAAGTCACGCCCATGATGCGGCCACCGCCGGTCATAGGGGGTTTCACACAACATTGGAAATCTTAAGAGAGGTTGCATACTGGCCACACATGGGGCAGGACCTCGACCAATACTTGAAGGGGTGTCTTGTGTGTGCACAATTTCAGCCATCGTCCCTCACACACCGCGCGCCTCTCCAAAAGAGGGGGATGACACTGCCATGGTCAGATTTACAAATCGACTTTGTAGGCCCCGTGATTCGCTCGGCTAGGGGGAATAAGTACATGTTGACTGTGACATGCTTGTTTACCAAGTGGGTGGAATGTCTCCCAGCCCCAAATTGCAAGGCAGAAACGGCAGCTGCCCTGATGATTAACCACATCTTTTCCCGTTTCGGTCTACCTCAAAGGATTGAGTCAGACCGAGGTAGCCACTTCACCAGTGAAGTAATGACAAAGATGTGGGAGATACTGGGGGTCAAAAGGAAGTTGCATATTGCTTACAGGCCAGCTTCTTCTGGGGCAGTAGAGAGATATAACCGAACCATTGTGAGCATCTTAAAAAAGTTTGTGGCAGATTCTGGGCCAAGTTGGGATATCCGATTACCTCTGGTCCTAATGGCCATCAGATCTACCCCTTCATCTGCAACCAAAATGTCACCATTTGAGTTGATGACTGGACGCAAGATGGTGCTTCCTCAGCATTTGCTCTACAGGACCCAAGAGCAGACACTGATAAATGCCTCCACTACTCATGAGTATGTAGAGAATTTAAGGAAACACCTCCAACATGCTTTTGCTTATGCTCAGCGGAATCTAGAAAGATCAGCTGATAGCATGAAGACCCACTATGACCTGAAAACTTCCAGGAAGGAATATCAGGTGGGAGACCGGGTCTATCTATACAACTTCCAAAGGAACCAGGCCAAGCAGCGCAAATGGAATCTGAAAAACGACCTTCACAAAATCGCTCATATCTCTGCGACCGTTTGTCTTAGAGACTTGCAATAACTTTCATCTGAAAGCTTAGAATCGTGGCTTTCCTACGAACCTAGAACCGCATTCCTACCCCCTATAGTTTTACCGCAATCGCGGAACACGCATCCGCGAATTTTACCGCGATTTGCAAATTTCTCTTCGTGTAAAAACAGCTGCTGCTTGCCTTCCATTTGCCAGAAATTCGTTTAACCTGCTAATCATTCCTGAATCATTGCAAGAGTGAGCCTGAGCTAATATTAACTAGATACCATTCACCCTGAACCTCTGAAAGGGAATTAAAAGCATTTTAGCATATTTTTTTCTTCATTTCCAGCACATTTAAAAGCATTTGCCTGTGTTTTCAAACTTCTGTAGTCTAAGCTTGCTGGGGTGAACTGAATCACATTTGATTGCATTTCTGAGAACTGTGTGTTTTCCTTCCATTTCCTTGCCTTGCATCAAGGGGGGGAGGGGATTGCCAGAGAAAAGTGATTACATTGTTTTGTTGAAATCATATTGAGTATTTTCTATACTGCATTTCATTCATTCAACCTTGCATTTCCTTGAACCCTGTAAAGCATTCTCTACCACATTATACTTCTGTACCTATTTACCACTGTGCTACCTTATCCATTTCATGTCAACTCCTTATTGATTATAGAGAAGCGTGTTAGTGCCAGATTCTCCGTTGTTAATCTTTATCATATCAGATTAAGTGTGATATTCAATTATTAATTTATTATAAAGTGTGATATATATATCTATATTGTTTAAAGTCTCAAATAAACCTTTTAACTTGCAAAACAGAACTACTTCTTGGCTCAGTGGGGTCAGGAGGATTCCAAGAGAGGGGTGTTATATAGGGGTAGTCATCCAGAACGCATGAACTGGACATAAAGATATATCAATAAGGGTTTTCATTCAGTATTATAGACTAGGCATTGACTTAGCTGTAGTGTTGAATTGAATCCTCTTACAATTCTCTTTATTGATGGTTCTTCGATAATTCACCAAACTAGTGGGGAGAGGCATTCAGGATCGCAGTTGTAAGACACAGATTAATTGGTGAATTTTAAGAAGTAGCCAGTTCAAGACTACCGTCCCAATTTTCAGCACAGGCAGCAGAATTGGTAGCACTTATTGTCTCGCCCGAGAAACATAAGGCTCAGGAAGGGTGGGTGGTGGTAGAGAGAATGTGGGTAGTGTCCGTGGGAGGAGGTATAGAAAGTGGGGTAGTGTTGGTGGGGTTAGGACAGGGTGGGTGTAGAGATTTCTGTTCACAGAGAGGGGATGGGTGGTTGGGTTCAGTTTGAGAGAAGAGTGAACAGTGAATGGGTAGGGTCAAGGGAGTGATGGTCGGGTGCATGGGGGTAGATAGAGTGGGGGCAGGTTGAGTGGGTGGTGGTAGAGAGAGTGCTGTTGGGTGGATGAGCATGGGTAGAGAGAGTATGGGTGGGTGGCTGATAGTAGAAAGAGTGGGGACAGGGTGGATGGTGGTAAAGAGAGTGGGGGTAGGGTTGGTGGTGTTTGGTAGAGAGAGAGGGGGTACCATGAGTGTATATTCGAAGAGAGCGTGGAGGTAGGGTTGGTGGGTGTAGATAGAGTGAGTGACAGTAGGGTGGGTGGATGTGGGTAAAGATAGTGAGAGTAAGGTAGATGGGTGGGGGTAGAGAGAGTAGGGGTAGAGTAGGTGGGTAGGGGTTGAGAGGGTAGGGGTAGAGTTGGAGGTGGTGGTAGAGAGTGTGGGGTTAGAGATATTGGGGTCATAGAGAGTGGGGTTGGGCAGCAAGATTGGGGTTGGGTGGGTGGTTGGGTAGAGAGCGTGGGGTAAGGTGGGTGGGTGTGGGTAGAGAGAGTGTGGGTAGGTTGGGTGGGTTTTTGGTAGAGAAAGAGGGGGTTTAAAGTGGGTGTGGGTAGAGAGAGTGACAGTAGGGTGGTTGGATGTGGATAAAGAGAGTGAGAGTAAGGTGGATGTGTGAGGCAGAGCGAGTGAGGGTATGGTAGAGAGGGGTGTAGAGAGTCAGGATAGTGTGGGTGGGTGTAGAGAGGGGGGTAGGGTGGGTGTGTTTAGAGGGAGGAGGGTAGGGTGGATGGATTTGGTGAAAGAGAAGAGGGACAAATGGGTGAGTAGGGTAGGGAGAGTGATGGGTATGTTGATGGGGTAGAGGGAGTGGGGGTAGGGTGGGTAGATTTTGGTAGAGAGAGTGGGGGCTGGGTGGCAGTCGAGAGAACTGGGGTAGGGTGGGTGAGTTTTGGTAGAGAGTGGTGGTAGGATGGGTGGTCAGGGGTTGAGAGAGTGACTGTTGAATGGGTGGGGGCAAAGAGAGTGAGAGTAGGGTGGAGGGATGGGGTGGAGAGAGTGAGGGTATGGTAGAGAGACTTGGGGTAAGATGGGTGGATGTAGAGAGAGTGAGGATAGGGTGGGTGGGGGTAAAGAGAGTAGGGGTAGAGTAAGATAGTGGAGTTAGAGAAGGGTGGGGTGGGAGACATAAAAGAGATTGGGTTTGGTAGGGTGTGGGGTGGAGGCAGAGGGAATGGGGTTTGGGTGGGTGGTTAGGGTAGAGAGAGTGGGGGTGAGGTGGGTGGAGATAGTGGGGGCATGTAGAGAGAATGGGGATTGGGGATGGGGTGAGTTGAAAGAGTGGGAGTAGGGTAGGTGGTTGGGGGCATGCTGGCGGTAGGGTAGGGTGGAGGCTGGAGAGAATGGGGGTTGGGTGGGTGGCTTTTTATAGAGACTGTAGTGGTGGGATGGGTGAGTGACAGTAATTGGTTGGTGTTGTGTCCTGTGCCAGAAAACTTGATGAACAAAGCAGCCTCGGAGGACTTGAGAAAAGTATCCCAAAATAGCCAAAGCAAAACCCAACCAGCACACGGAACGGGGTGGAGGTGGGTGGGTAGGGTTAGACAGAGATGGGCTGCAGTGGGTGGGGGTAGAGTTGGGATAGAGATAGTGACTGTGGGATGGGGCCGGGGTTAGAGAGGCAGCCTCAGAGTGACTAAAAATGACCTGCCATCAGAATTAGCCCCAAACTAGGCCAATTGTCTGTGAAATAACCCAAAATAGCCTAACCTGGCAATCTTTCAAATTACTATGCGGCTGGGAAATGGAAAGCCCAATGCTCGACATGCATTTTACAAAGCTGTCAAAACGGAACAAATATCATTAGAGAGCTCCTCATTGGGGTGTACGGTGGAGGAGTTTGAAAAATGTACCTTATTTTCATGCAGTGGTATTGTCGTGTGCCATGTGTTAGGTAAGAGCTAAATCTACCTCATTTGTGCGGACCCCACAACTTTTTGCTGGAATGGTAGATTATTTTTCCCCATACCTCATTGAGTGGGAACCTGTTTCCACACTCACAGATCCATTTACTCTTTTTAAGGGTAGCGTCCTTTAAATTGTATCCTTATTGACAACTTTTGTTATATACCTTTTTATTGTCACAGCGTTGCCCTTTGAGCTCCCATTTTACTTTCTCTGGTGCAGTTCTATCCCTTCTACATTTTGTTAGGTGAAACCAGCACACCCTCCTTATGTTAAGAGCTGGGGAGATGCAATGTATCCCTTTCTCATTAGCACTGTAACAATGTTGTTACAGACACAAGCTTACTTTAAATGGCTGGTGGCATTGAGCTTTTTACAAACTCGGTGTGCCTTTACCGCATGCTGTTTTCACAGCTGCTCTAAAGGCACCCATGGAGGCCCATTTCATCAAAATGGCCCGTGTCTTCTTTTTTTGCCATTTTCGCACTCCTCTTCCCTTCTTGGTCTTTCCTCTGCCCTCCAGGTTGGGAAATTCCTTTGTGTGATTTCTATCTTCGGCTGAGACCTTGGTCAAGCCCGCACAGGCTCCAGAGTGTCTGTCAATGAAGGAAGTGAACCTCTGCAGCCCTTAGTCTTCCAGCCTGCCTGCGAGAATCCAGTTCCATTTGGGAGTCTGGCTGTCCTGATCTATCCTCCTGGCTATGGACTGGGGACCATGCTCTCTCCCAGCCCAGAGCCAGACCTACGGAGTAGATTCATCGGGTGCTCCTGTCCGGTGCACTATGTTGGGCATCAGTTACTAAATCACCATGTGGGAATTTGGGAGACACAGATCACCACCACAGAATGCAAGATGCCTGACGGCCATTCTAAACTAGCATAAGAGAGGCACAGGCTATTGTCCAAGGCAGCCTCCTTAAGAAACGAGAACGAGAAGGGAACAGGGGAGTGATGTTTTCATGATTCCTTGTGCAGTGTGAGAGGCAGCAATAACGTGGGTGCAGGTAGTGTAGAAGGACTGCTGCAGCGCAACAGGAAGCAATGAGGGCAAAATGAATAAAAGCAAGGCTCTCTACAGATGTGCCTTGACGAACTGTGTGGACTGATTGTTGTCGCCAGCATACATTTTCAAATAGTCTTTATAGAAAACTCGAGGCACTCAGCAGTTTCGTAGACAGGGGGTTGATGCAATTGCGACATTTTATAAAGGACAAAGCAGACAGAAAAAAATCGAGAAAAAAACAAATAATTGAATGCATGCACGCGAAAATGTAAACAACAAGAAAAAGCACGATAAGATGCATTACAATAAAACACACAGACTGATAGGTCACGTGTACACCTCAAAGAAAACCACATCATGGCAAGGAAGACTGGATGCATTCGAAGCATTCAAAAAGAGGCAAATTAAAATGTATTTATTTTATTTGCTCACACAGCCCGCGGGCTTCGATGTAACCTTACCTCAGTTTAGAAGCCCATATACACAGGGATACTGTGGTATAGCTGGCTCTGGGAATTCTAAGTTTACACTAAAAAGAATGCCTTTATAGTAATATGGTAATTTAGGGTATTGGTGGGGTTTAGCAAAGGAGACCAGAAACCTAAGTGCGTGTTACCGATCATTCAGAACCGCAATTCCCCTTTTGATTCATTGTAATTAAGGTAGCCAACAAAGCTGCCTGAAACACGTTGCAAGCTGCATATTAGTATCGTTTGCAACCGAATTCTACACGCATTCCTCATTACAATTACTGGAAATCTCTTGCTTCAGAGCGAACACGAGATCAAAGGGGATCGTGGTGCATTGTACATGTATCATACTCTGCCATACATTAAAAGCACATTGCAAGTCAATTCAGAGTCCTGTAGCTTCCCGCTCGTTCCTCCAGTTAGCCGTGGAGCTCTTCTGCGACATACAATATCCTTGCAATGTAAAGCAAAGGGTACTTTATCGCCTATATAATAGAAGGTGCATTTGGAAGTTCATTAGAATCTATGTTATATGCCTGCTACCTTCAAGTAGTCGCTACAATGGGCCCGGGAGACTCGGCACTGTTTTGTAATGATCCATGACTCTGCATCACAGATGCTCTGCAGTGACGGGCAGAATCAGATGCTGTTCCCTATTATCGAAAGGAATCCTCAACATCGTTATCATATGGCATCTACAAGTTCATGTACATTGTGTGACGTCATGGATCAGATCAACGCTGCTCTTTTTCTCGAGAATTGAGAATTCCAAGGCAGGTTTGAAGGCCGTATGCAGTAGTTGGGCAAAATCAATTAGTTCTACTTTTTTATGGAAACACTTTTGGCGTATATTGAGATGCTGTTTGAGAGCGCATAACAGGGCAACAGCAGGCCCATTCAGCTGCAAATTCAGCATAAAGATCACGAATGACTCTTCTATAGGTCTGCAAACTGAATGGAAAATAACTTATTTCCAGGCGATCTGTGTTTGTTTTCATGTTTTGTGACAAAGCACACATTGATATCATGCATGGGCAACAATTTCCATGGAACGTTCTGTGAGCAATGCAAAGCAAAATCAAATGTCCTGTGGTCTACAGTGGGTAAACAGAATACTAGCAGAAGGTCAACAACACGGACCCTCCTGCTTGTAGGAAGGATATTGTATGACACAAGGTCTGCTTTCTATAATAGTAGAACACTGATTAGTTCTTCTCATACATGAGGGTCCGCGAAGTGAAACGAGGAGTAAATCCTCTCCGTAGATAAGCCAGTTGGTAACAAGCAAACATAATAATTCCTGAGATAATTTGCTTAAAGTGAAGCTATTCCGAAAAGTGATATAAATTAGCCCAGTTTCATTCAAATTTCACAATGATGCGAATCAAGGGCCCAGGCATGTTTTGCAATTTACCTTCATCAAGGCCTCTGTGAGTCAAAATTGCCCAAATTAAAGACCACAATAGACATCATTGATGTAATTCAAAAATAGAAGTAGAAGAAAAAAGAAAGAGTAAAGAGTAAACAACATGAAGTTGACAGTGGAGCAAACATAAAGATGAGAATGCACCAGGATCTTACAGGAAGAAAAATCACACTTTTTATCCCGAGGTCCATCCATCTAACTACTCAAATGTGTCCTTCACACATTAAGACAGTTAAACACAAACGGTTGCAGACGTGGCTTGAGAGGTACATTATATTTTATCATGAAAGTTATCATTTAGCAAGGCTTGCATTTCTTCACTTCAGCGCTTTATCTTAGTAATTCTGGTGCTGTTTTCTTGAGTGTATGCAGCAAAGGCAGAGGGATTCCTTCCCAATTAATCTGCAGCTGATTACAGCAACAATAGTGATCATACACGTTCAGAGCTGAAGCACACACTCATTGCATCGACCAATTTGTTGTTTATTGGTTTCAAATGGTAACAAGCACTTTGGATAGGTGACAAATCCTACCTGACAAGCTATTTAAAGATTGTTCACACAATATAAAAGAAGATATTAATAACATATGATTTTAATTTCTAATGGAGGCTTATCCATATGTGTATCTTTTTGTTAGATTTCAAACTTACAAATTGTCTTTAATTAAAAGGAGCGTACATACTATTTCTGGATCTCATTTATCTTCTTAATGAATTACGTTTTTCTGCAATAGCTTCTGGTATGCGAGAATGCATTGACTGCAAGTTTTCTAATGTACCTTCAGTCTGTCGATGAATTAAGAGATCGATTGACTGATTCTTCTACTTTTTAAAAAACCTTTATTTAACAAGCTGTCTTCTTTTTCCTCTGAGTGCAATATCCGCCTTCATCAAGGGCTTGCCACCCTTACATGGGAGTGGGCCTCATTACACGGTAGGCGGTAAGGGTTTACCGGTACCGGTAAGGGCACCGGTACCGGTAAACCTTTACCGCCTTACTACGAGTTCCCTTTGCGGGACCCCGACCTTAACGGCTGGTTTTACCAGGCGATAAAGTAGGGTGCCGCAAAGGGACCTTGGTGCTTATTACGGTACTGCAATTTGCGGTACCGTAATTAGCGCCTTCCTCATTCCCATTATGCCCTATGGGGGCAAAAATGAGAATGGGGAAGTGCCTTGGTGAATGGGGAATTACCACCCCCGCTCACCTTGGAGTAGGGCGGTAATTCCGCCATCCACCAAGGTGGACAAGGTAAAATACCGGCGCCATGGTTACCGCCTACCGTGTAATGAGGCCCAGTGTCTTTAGGGTCACCCAGTTATCCCCAATGTAAAATTGCCCCTTAATAACCGATGAGTCCTTCATTGCACATGGACTGGTGCACTCCTGCTTACATTGTTGGGCTGCATCCTCAAAGACTTCCTCCATGCTCTTCAACCTCAGTGATGTGAGCCTGAATTACTGTGGCATAAAGCACTGTACAAGCAGCAAGCATTATCAAGCGTATGTGGCAAGAGGCATGTAACACACAGAGCCCTCTTGTACAGGAACCCTAAACTGTGCAGTGGCTGCAATCTCAGACAAGGGTACTGTGAGCTAAAGGCATGCCAATGACAGTGGTGTGCTATGGAAAACATCTTTGACATAGACAGTGACAATTTTCTGTGTCCTTATTCCTGCTCCTTTCTCTCCCCTACACTATCAATGGTTTGACATAGGCTTAGGGCCATGGAGGTGCAACACAACTAACCAACGTAACCATATATTACTCTATCATCTGTTTTTCTATATCTTTTTCAATTCTCCATCCTCTCAATTCCTTTCCCCTCAGAATGGTGAACTGTCTGGTCTTAGGCATCCTCACCTTACCAATGCAAATGGACCTCCCAGTTATTCTTCTTACAGATGGGGCAGGGCACTTTACAGTGAAAAGGACGATAGCTACTGCAGGTTGGAGGCAAATGTGGCATTTGGGTGTATGGGTGGAAGTGGAACAGCATGCCCACTCTGTGTCTGCTTCCTTCCTCCATTAAATACTTAGTGGGCTGAATGTAAATCCTTAAAAGGAGAAATATATTTGGAAATCTTTTGAAATCACTAAAAACATTTCTCTATTTTGAAGGGCTCATAACTGCAGTTAGCTGCATTGGGATAGCTAGATGTGATATGAACGATCAAGCATGCATTACTCTTATGCATAGTGTCAACAGATTGACTGACGATGTCATGTTTGTTTGCAATTCTTCGCCCATACATGCAATATTATGCTTGATTGTGTAATGCCATGCCTTTACAAGCTGATTTAGCAATCAGAGACTATATGAATAGAAGTGAAGTGCTTTACAAAAACCACATAAGGTAACATCAGACCCCTCCTCTTGTTGTGAGTGCTACTTCATTCATGAGTCATTCTCGAAACAGATTACATTATGTTTTGGCATGTTTTAATGGCATTCCACCAGAGTTTTTGAAGGGTTTGCGGTGGGTGTCTAAATGTATCTGCTTCCCAAATACCCATTTCTGTAGCTGCTACCAAAGGTCCATTTCTGTGAGTACATTTTGGATCGAATGTATGTGTTTTTTCACAAGTTTTCATGCAATCCTGTTTGTATGTTAAGGGGTGTTGAAAGGAACCCAATACTTATCTGCAGCCTGTATCACCATTTCTTTTTCCTAGCAGAAACGTAGCTTGTATTTGAGTCCATTTAGGAGCAAGTTCATTTGTTTTATAATCTCATTTTCTTCACGTTGGGCCTGACTGTCCTGATCCTTGCCCATATCCAGAACACTTCAAAAGCCTGACACACAGAACCAGGGGTGAACTGGGAACGAAAAGAAGCCCTGGAAATAATGTTCAAAGTGAAACCATATTACATATTTCCTACAAGCGAAACCCTTTTCCTATTAGAAAATGTGGAAGTTACCACACAAAAGAGGTCCAGGGTGCAGAAGGCTACCAGGAATTTCCAAAGATCCCTATAGGCCAGTCCACTCCCTCACAGAGCATTAACTTTAGAGAAACATATAGGAACCCACCCCAAGTCGCTAATTAAGTTTTGCACATAGATTCTAGTCCAATCCATGCTTTGCAGTCGCCTTCAAATGAATAACCTGTCACCTCTTGACACTGTCTTCAGGGACAGCCTAATGCTTACCAAACACCTGATTATCCTACTTCAGATGGAGTTATGGGATATGCATTTCCATAAACAAACAAGCCTCCATGCTTCTAAGGAATGCTTATGAACAAATCAAGCCTATTTAACAACCACAATGCTGTCAACAGTGTTATATATTGGTGTACCAATATTCTGCCTCTCAGCTATAGCCACCCCAGCATTTTGTGCTCTAAGATTACCTTGCTCCTCTTCATCCCACGAAGATCAAATTAGCATGTTTGAGACTCCACACATCCACGCAGAAGCAAGCACATTGTGTTCTCATCTTGCTTGATCTCTCTTCTGCCTTTGATGCTGTCAACCATACCATCCTGCTTAACCGTCTCCGTGATAACCTGGGTATCACTGGTCAGGCTCTGGCTTGGCTGACCTCTTTCCTCTCAAATCGACCCTCCCAGGTCCAACTGGGGTCTTTCCTCTCTGACATCATTTTCTCTACCTGTGGTGTCCCCCAGGGTTCTAACCTCTCTCCCTGGCTCTTCAACCAGTATCTGGCACTTCTTGCCCACTGCATCGCGCCAACTTTCAGTGCTATGCGGATGATACCCAGCTCATTTTCAGGCTACCTTCGGCCTCCTCTTCTCCTTCCCTCATCTCTGACTGTCTTTCTGCTATCCAGGACTGGTGTGCCGCCAACGACCTCTGCCTTAATGCCAGTAAGACTGAGATTCTACTCATCGGCACACCCACTCCCTCCTTCCCTGCAGCTCTCTGGCCGGCCTCTCTTGGCCCTCTTCCTGCTCCTACCTGCAAGGCAAAAAACCTTGGGGTCGTCTTCGACTCCACACTCTCCTTCTCTCCTCACATTTCTGACGTTTCTAAGAAATCACACTACCAGCTGCACCTCCTAAGAGGTATCCTTCCTTTCCTCTCCTTCCCCCAGAAGCTCACTGTCTCCAGAGCCCTGGTTCTCTCGAAGCTGGACTACTGTAACAGCCTCTATCTAAATCTGCCTGACTCTACTCTCCGCCCGCTGCAACTCATTCAGAACAGGACTGCGAGACTTGTCCTTGGCCTCAAGCCCAGGGACCGTATCTCTCCAGGACTGAAATCGCTACACTGGCTCCCTGTGGCTGCGAGGATTAAGTTCAAAACCCTCTGCATTGTCCACAAGGCCTTCTGGGGCCTTGGGCCAAAATACCTTCAACTCCCTCTTCCTAAATATCTTCCTTCTCGAGCTCTTCGCTCATCCGCCTCCAACTCCCTCAGGGTCAGCCGCTTCTCCAAGCAACGAGTTGGGGGGAGATCTCTCTCCGCAGCAGGGGCCTCCCTCTGGAACAGCGATTCCTGCCTCCCTGAAACTTGAGGAGAACCATCTCCGGTTCCGGAAGCACCTCAAAACCTTCCTCTTTGTTTCTGCTTTCTCTCCACCTCCCCCCTGCTAAATCACTGAAACTGTAATGAATCAGCAACTGGGCCACTCGCCAATCTCGGCCCTTGGCCCAGCCACTCTCCCCTGCACTGCCTCCCTGGCAACCCCTGCACTACGGGACTGTCCCTGTATCCCTACAGCCCACCTTCCCAGCACTTGTCTGCACTTATCCTGCACTTGCCACCAGCTGGCCCTTATTATTTATCTTGTATTTTACTAATCACTTTGTACTGCACTTTCCCCTCTCCCTTTCCCCCTTGCACTTTTCCCATCCCCCCTACCCATGCACTTGCGCGATCTGAATGACACCTGGCCTAGTAGGATCGTTTGTCTGTCTCCCCTTGTTCCCCCCCTCCCTGCCTCGTCGCGCCTTGAAACACTTGTGTATAGGCGCGTTACAAATGCCATATCATATCATATCATATCATATTCACTTAGCTGCTCCCAGTTTGCGCCTATAGTTCCAACTTGTCTTCAGACTATGTGCTGGACATCCTTGGCAGGGGTACCATTCGCCAACGTGTCGTCAAGCCTTTGTGCTGAGAAAACCCCAGAAGGAAAGCCAGCACAGTATACAGTATACAATGCGACTTAAATTACTTAAAGTCATGCTCTTTTAGTTTTATTAACCCATGTATGTGTTGCTTGTACCAGTAGTTGATTCCCTGGGATGGAAATCATGCAGTGGGTGACTCCCTACATTTATTCATCAAGACTAAACTTAAACCTCATCTCTGACATCATACTAATTTCTTTGTTGAATCATATATTTTTTACTGTTTTCGATTTCCTCTTCGTTTTTTCACTCCTAAGACTAGACCTAATAATTTATCTTAAAATCTTCAGAATGAACAAAAATGTCAGAAAACAGAGATTTAAGTCCAATTGCTGGTTTCTTGTCTTCTAATAACCCCCTCTAGAACGTATAGAATGTATATCGGTCAATCTCCTAATTACCTCCAGAGCCTATGAAAGTGAACCTGCCAATCTAATTATCTGTTTTAAATTTATAGCCTCCAGTGTTGACCTACCTTTTGGAGGATTATGAATTTATGTTTCCTGATTTAATCTGCCTCTCCCAAGAAGGATGCTGTTCCTGATGTTTCCTCAATGCCAAAGTCAATCAGAAGGTAGACCACCATTTACCCAGGCTTCTTAATTATAAGGATCTTGCATCAATATATTAATCTAGCATGCCCTAACCTTTTTATTTTAAAAAGGGCATTGCAATTTAAAGAGTAACAGTCATTCTTTTGTTTTCTTATCTCCAACACTACATAAAAATCCTCCCCAAGACTATTGAACTAAGTCCCTTATCCGCATCGAAGCAAAAGCACAGCACACGTTTATGTATATTTCATCAGCATTTTCACCATATTCTTTTCTTTCATAACATTATCTTCATAAAGAGAATCTGCTTTTGTCACTCATTTTAAGTAAGTGCAACATTCCTGGAATTGCCCCCTTGTTTTGCACATTGCAATATGAGTTAGGCAATGTGCCCTGCTTGCTGGTATTTCCTTGGCCACAAACAACCTGGAGACACTCAAGGCATATGGAAGGAGAGAGCATACAAATTAGTTTTCATCCAATTTCTCCCTTCCCAAATTATCCATGTGGCTATACCATAGATGGTTAATTTTTTTGCTATAACCTGCAAAGTTTTATCTCAGGAGGTGTTTGACATCTATCACATCTCTCCTAATGCCTTTAATTCCTTCATTCATGTTAACAGCAATATTAATGCTATCACCACTACAAAATCTCACTGCCATAGTATATGCAAACCAAAAAAAAACAAAAGGAAAAGAAAAACGCAGCAATTATTATACATATAGGGCCTCATTACACGGATGGCGGTAAGGATTTACCGGTACCGGTAAAATACCGGTACCGGTAAATCCTTACCGCCTTACTACGAGGTCCCTTTGCGGGTTGGGGGATTTAACGCCTGCTTTTTGCAGGCGTTAAAAACCAACCCGCAAAGGGACCCAGGGAGCTAATTACGGTACCGCAATTTGCGGTACCGTAATTAGCGCCTTCCCCATTCCCATTATGCCCTATGGTGGAAGTGGGAATTACCGCCCCGCCAACCTTGGAATGGGGCGGTAATTCCCCTTTCTGCCAAGGCGGTGCTGGTATTTTACCGGCATGAACCATGGCGCTAATAGCGCCATGGTTCTCCGCCATCCGTGTAATGAGGCCCATAGAGTTAATTGTCTCCAAATATCTCTTCTTATGCCGCTTGACTTGTAAGATTTAATGGTGCCTGGCTTACCGGCACAACCCCACCATTACGGAAAGTCAGGCACCAGTAAATTGCAATTCCCCATTCCCATTGAGTCCAATAGGACTCAATGGAAATGGGGAACACGGAACCACCGGCACCGTTAATAACGGTACTGTTTCTTCCGTTATGGCTTGCTAACTGTGACTGCTGTGTCCGGCAGGGTCAGCGCTGTCGGGCACAGTGGCCCCGGCAGGCAAACCCGTACTGTCCCAGTCCAGTAACAACGGTGCTGGTAGGCATAGCGGCACTGTTGTTACCAGACCGGCACAGTTATGAGTCCCAGTGTCATTTGCTCTTGAAAAATTGATTCTTCGTTGGTGTGACATCACATATCACATAGCTGATAAGCTTCCGCTCTCACTCTCTTCTGGGGTCCCATCACTTCCATACTCAATTATGTGCAGCCACGTTTTCTGCCCTCTTGCTTTTACAAATGAGGGTGTGGCGTATTCTACATTGTAACGGCCAGTGAATCATGGCTTTTGATTGTGAATATATACATGATCATTTGGGAACAATGTCAGGGATGGAATTGTAACATTTGGATCTGTTATCTCTTTTCCGTTTTCATTGGTTGTTGCTGGCCACCCCCTGCAGGGGTGCTGCTGGGTCTGGAAAAGAACTGGGGCTACACTGATGTCAGGACTGTTGGAACCCAGGACTAGCTAGCCTTTTGGTTTTAGCCCCTGAACCTCTATCTGAGGCTGCAACCAAAAGACCTATAGCTCCTTCAGCTGCCCGACTAGCGACACCTCTGCCCCACTGTCACACCTGGACCTGTCGAAAATAAAGTTCAGTGATTTTGTCATAGAAGTAAAATATACATGGAATTCTTCACCAAGCACAGTTGTTGAACTTTCTGCATCTGATTCAGCATGTGTGGGAGGAGCAAAAGGGACATGCATTCTTTGACCTCTCACCAATTTGTGGGACATGAGAGGGTGGTCAGAACCTGGCTAATTTCATAAGGCAAAAGGAGCCAGGGGAAGGCAGTGCAGCCAATTTGTATTTAACATATCTCACAATTTTGCAAAGTGTTCCTTCAAAAGGCCAGTTATATGTTCCACAATGCTGTTGGCCTGGAGATGATAGGCAGAACAAAGCTTTTGCTTAATGCCAAGTAGGGCTGTCAATTCAGAAAATAACTCATTTGCAAAGTGTGGTCCATTATCTGATCGTAACACTTTGTGCACTCCCATACGTGACACACTTCGCATACAAGGAACTTAGCAGCCAACTTGGCATCTTCATGGGTAGATGGTTCTGCTTCTATCCAGCATGAAAAGGGGCATACTGCCACAATCATATATTGGCATCAATTACAACTTTGGCGCACATCAACAAAATGCTGAAATGGGTCTGTATGACAGGGTATTGTTCCTGTCACCATTCTCAAGGCATGTCTAGCAAAATACTGTTGGGATATGGCATAGTTAATAAAACAATATGTATGTGCAGATTGCAGATGAACCGCTCTTGTGAAATATCTGCTTCCACATATTCTCTTGTGTGTGTGCTGGGTAGTGCAACCATTCTAGCGCTACTGTAAGTAACTCAAAGGGCATCACAGGCTTACCTGTGATATTCTGTCATCACACCAGGTCAGTGGGGAACAATAAACATCCACAATTTATCCAAAGATCCTGTTCTGCCTGTGGTGCGTCTCCCTGCAATTCCACTATCTATGTCAAGATAAATGCATTATAGCCCTCTCTTAACATCGTAGTGAGCATAATTTTTTGCAGAGCAATTCTTATCTCAGATATTTGTGGGAAATATGCTGCCCTTTTTGCTTCTGCAACTGCTGCTTCATTACCATGATAAATCAAGTCTGTGCCCTTAGTGTGAGCTGCAGGCTTTACCACGGCATCCGCTGTGGGATATGCCAGTGCATTGAGTAATCTCTCTTGTAATGGGGCATACTTTAGTGGTGTGCCTCCTGCATGATGAAAACCCCTCCTTCTCTACCATGACAGTCCTGAGTGTACTGTAGATGTCACTTAGGCGGAGTCTGAATACATCATCACTGCCTGGTCCATGTGCTGTTGGAATGCTAGTGTTATTGCTGGTATCATTGCTACTAACTCAGCTGCATGGAAAAATGTGTGGTAATCTGGCAATTGTCACAAACTAAAAATCATTGTCCCTACTCTTTACGACTGCTGGGCCTGACAATCTCAATCCTGTGCTTTGGTCTATCATCAATGACCTGTCAACGAAGACCACCTCTCCCCCCGCTATCTTCTTTTCTCTTACTGGGGTATGTTGTCATGTATGTCAGTGTATGTAGAACACTCATGAACCCATGTCCCACCTGCACTGGTTCAGCAACTAATCTCACAGGATTCACTGTGCACCATCTGACAATGTTTATGGATGGATTGGACAATATAACGGCATATCCAGATGCTGGCTGTGTAGTGAGCATCGACTTTGGTTTCTGAAGAATGGCAAACAGGACATGCTCTACGTACAATGTTACTGTGCAGCCCATCGTTATCGTGGATATTGAAAAGGCTGCTGCAGTTAGTGTTTGTTCACATGGCAAATGCCCTCTCATCACTGGATCTAAGCTCCTGCTGTAATACACCAATGGTTTGTGCCCCATTGAAGTTTTTTTCATGAGGACAGCCATTATCACATATCCATTTTAATGTGAGAATAGATACAACTCTTCCTTGTAATCTGGTATTCCCAACACGGGGGCTGTAATTATTGCTTGTTTCAGTTCCTCAAATGTATCAATCTCTTTTTCCTGTCCACATTATGGGGCTCTTGTCTTTCTGTGCTTCTTTTAATCCTGCTAAAAGGGGTCGAACGTATATGCTGTGGTCAAATTCCCACACGTGACAATAGTTACATAGACCCAGGAATTGCTTTAATTATTTCAATGTTTCTGGTGTAAGGGTGCAGCAGTAGATGTGAGACACAAAGATGGTATGTTTGTGGGTACACATTTTTATTTAACCAAAAGTTAGCAAAAACCCTGTCTGTCCCTATAACTAAGAGGGGTTGGCCTGCCTCAAAGAAAACTAAGGATGGTGTCAGATGTCCGTCAAAAGAAAAAACAGTCCACCGTCCTATGTTCCAAACCTAACTCTGTCCCTTACAATTAAACATGAAACTAAATAACTGGCTCCAGCCTGACTCCAGAAAAGTGGCTCCTTTCTTCTGGATGGTTTTTAGCAGTTTGTGATCTTTGGCGGATATCCTTCTTCTCCTGGCCATCACTAGGTCTTTTGATTCAATATCGTTACACTGTGTGTGACTTTTGGAAGAATATCCCTCACCCCCTGGCCATCACGAGGCCTTTCAATGTATTTAATCAGTTTGTAACTGTTGGGTGACTATCCCTCTCCCCTGGCCATCACAAGGCCTTTCAATGTATTTAATCAGTTTGTAACTGTTGGGTGACTATCCCTCTTCCCCTGGCTGTCACCAAGCCTTTCAATGTATTTTAGCAGTTTTTCAGTCAGTCAGTCAAATACTTTATTTCAGGTAAACAGTCATACAAGTTCATAACATCATACAATTCTATTCTAAAAGTATAATATGACTTAAAATTATACAAAAGCTAAAAAGACCCACTTGAAATTCATAATTTCCACAAATTGGTTAAAAGCACATCCAAAGATTTAAAATATTCAACAGTCAAAATAATCAAACAAAGACAGACATGGTAAGACCTATATTTAGGATGGCAAACACAGTCAGGGGTAATAAAGCCAATGCATCACTTGATCCCAGGCCTGCCCCTGTCCTGCTTCAGGGTCCTGTTCCTCTGCCACCGTACCCCAGAAATGTAGAATTGTTTTAAAAACTGTATCGCAGAAACACCTTGACAGATTCCTTGATCAATACAAATTTGGCGCAAGTAGCATCGTCTCAAATTAAGTGTTTTTTTGCAGGTTAACATAAACAGGCCGATTCATGGAATAATTAGCGCGGCGCAAGTGGCCAAAAACGTGCGAATCGCAGTGGAATAGCGAAAATCGCAGTGCAAGTGCGAAAATCGCACGAAAAGCAGCGCACATCGATTCATGGAAGGCCGCGCGTGAGAAAACCATCGGATGTGCGATAAAAAAGTGCGCAGCGCACGTTGGCGCACAGGCCATCTAACTGCGTGCGCCAGGTCACAGCGAAAATCGCACAGGCCACAGCGAAAATCGCGCATAGCGCGGCGCACGCAACAAAAGTAGGCGGAACACGGGGCGTAACACTCGGAATGGGGAACAACTTGCCAAAATGTGGGCGTCACGGGGGAAGTACAGGATTTCAGGGGTGCGCGGGAAGTTCCACACGCGATTTGTCAGGGTACGTGGATTTCAGGGGTGCGCGGGAAGTTCCACACGCGATTTGGCCGGGTACGTGGATTTCAGGGGTGCGCGGGAAGTACCACACGCGATTTGTCAGGGTACGTGGATTGCAGGGGTGCGCGGGAAGTTCCACACGCGATTTGTCAGGGTACGTGAATTTCAGGGGTGCACGGGAAATTCCACATGCGATTGGTCAGGGTACGTGGATTTCAGGGGTGCGCGGGAAGTTCCACACGCGATTTGGCCATGTACGTGGATTTCAGGGGCGCGCGGGAAGTTCCACACGCGATTTGGCTGGGTACGTGGATTGCAGGGGTGCGCGGGAAGTTCCACACGCGATTTGTCAGGGTACGTGGATTTCAGGGGTGCGCGGGAAGTTCCACACGCGATTTGGCCATGTACATGGATTTCAGGGGTGCGCGGGAAGTTCCACACGCGATTTGGCCGGGTACGTGGATTTCAGGGGTGCGCGGGAAGTACCACACACGATTTGTCAGGGTACGTGGATTGCAGGGGTGCGCGGGAAGTTCCACACGCGATTTGTCAGGGTACGTGAATTTCAGGGGTGCGCGGGAAATTCCACATGCGATTGGTCAGGGTACGTGGATTTCAGGGGTGCGCGGGAAGTTCCACACGCGATTTGGCCATGTACGTGGATTTCAGGGGCGCGCGGGAAGTTCCACACGCGATTTGGCTGGGTACGTGGATTGCAGGGGTGCGCGGGAAGTTCCACACGCGATTTGTCTGGGTACGTGAATTTCAGGGGTGCGTGGGAAATTCCACACGCGATTTGGCCGTGTACGTGGATTTCAGGGGTGCGCGGGAAGTTCCACACGCGATTTGGCCGGGTACGTGGATTTCAGGGGTGCGCGGGAAGTTCCACACGCGATTTGTCAGGGTACGTGGATTTCAGGGGTGCGCGGGAAGTTCCACACGCGATTTGGCCGTGTACGTGGATTTCAGGGGTGCACGGGAAGTTCCACACGCGATTTGGCCGGGTACGTGGATTTCAGGGGTGCACGTGAAGTTCCACACGCGATTTGTCAGGGTACGTGGATTTCAGGGGTGCGCGGGAAGTTCCACACGCAATTTGGCCGTGTACGTGTATTTCAGGGGTGCGCGGGAAGTTCCACAGGCGATTTGGCCGGGTACGTGGATTTCAGGGGTGCGCGGGAAGTTCCACATGCGATTTGGCTGGGCACGTGTATGACAGGGGTACGCAGGAAATTCTACACGTGATTTGGCTGTGTGCTCCCAGGTATTCCCTGTACACCCTCCACGGCCCCTGCAGGCAGCACACACCACAGGGGACTACCCTGCACACCTGCTCATGTCACCCAGCACCCCCACCCCCCAGCATCCAGGGGCACCCTCCACCAGGCCCCCACCCATGTCTCCCACCACCCCCACCCCCCAGCATCCAGGGGCACCCTCCACCAGGCCCCCACTCATGTCTCCCACCACCCCCACCCCCCAGCCACCAGGGGCAGCCTCCACCAGGCCCCCACTCATGTCTCCCACCACCCCCACCCCCCAGCATCCAGGGGCACCCTCCACCAGGCCCCCACTCATGTCTCCCACCACCCCCACCCCCCAGCCACCAGGGGCACCCTCCACCAGGCCCCTACCCATGTCCCCTATCGCCCACACCCCCCAGCAGTGCAGGGGCACCCTCCACCAGTCCCCCACTCATGTCTCCCACAACCCCCACCCCCCAGCAGTGCAGGGGCACCCTCCACCAGGCCCCCACCCATGTCTCCCACCACCCCCACCCCCCAGCCACCAGGGGCAGCCTCCACCAGGCCCCACTCATGTCTCCCACCACCCCCACCCCCCAGCATCCAGGGGCACCCTCCACCAGGCCCCCACTCATGTCTCCCACCACCCCCACCCCCCAGCCACCAGGGGCAGCCTCCATCAGGCCCCCACCCATGTCTCCCACCACCCCCACCCCCCAGCAGTGCAGGGGCACCCTCCACCAGGCCCCCACCCATGTCTCCCACCACCCCCACCCCCCAGCCACCAGGGGCAGCCTCCACCAGGCCCCCACCCATGTCTCCCACCACCCCACCCCCCAGCCACCAGGGGCAGCCTCCACCAGGCCCCCACCCATGTCTCCCACCACCCCCACCCCCCAGCATCCAGGGGCACCCTCCACCAGGCCCCCACCCATGTCTCCCACCACCCCCACCCCCCAGCCACCAGGGGCAGCCTCCACCAGGCCCCCACTCATGTCTCCCACCACCCCCACCCCCCAGCAGTGCAGGGGCACCCTCCACTAGGCCCCCACCCATGTCCCCTATCACCCCCACCCCCTAGCAGTGCAGGGGCACCCTCCACCAGGCCCCCACTCATGTCTCCCACCACCCCCACCCCCCAGCATCCAGGGGCACCCTCCACCAGGCCCCCACTCATGTCTCCCACCACCCCCACCCCCCAGCCACCAGGGGCAGTCTCCACCAGGCCCCCAGCCATGTCTCCCACCACCCCCACCCCCCAGCAGTGCAGGGGCACCCTCCACCAGGCCCCCACCCATGTCTCCCACCACCCCCAGCCACCAGGGCCAGCCTCCACCAGGCCCCCACCCATGTCTCCCACCACCCCCTCCCCCAGCCACCAGGGGCAGCCTCCACCAGGCCCCCACCCATGTCTCCCACCACCCCACCCCCCAGCATCCAGGGGCACCCTCCAACAGGCCCCCACCCATGTCTCCCACCACCCCCACCCCCCAGCCACCAGGGGCAGCCTCCACCAGGCCCCCACTCTTGTCTCCCACCACCCCCACCCCCCAGCAGTGCAGGGGCACCCTCCACCAGGCCCCCACCCATGTCCCCTATCACCCCCACCCCCCAGGAGTGCAGGGGCACCCTCCACCAGGCCCCCACCCATGTCTCCCGCCACCCCCACCCCCCAGCAGTGCAGGGGCACCCTCCACCAGGCCCCCACCCATGTCTCCCACCACCCCCACCCCCCAGCCACCAGGGGCAGCCTCCACCAGGCCCCCACCCATGTCTCCCACCACCCCCTCCCCCAGCCACCAGGGGCAGCCTCCACCACGCCCCCACCCATGTCTCCCACCACCCCCACCCCCCAGCCACCAGGGGCAGGCTCCACCAAGCCCCCACTCATGTCTCCCACCACCCCCACCCTCCAGCAGTGCAGGGGCACCCTCCACCAGGCCCACACCCATGTCCTCTATCACCCCCACCCCCCAGCAGTGCAGGGGCACCCTCCACCAGGCCCCCACTCATGTCTCCCACCACCCCCACCCCCCAGGCACCAGGGGCAGCCTCCACCAGGCCCCCACCCATGTCTCACACCACCCCCACCCCCCAGCAGTGCAGGGGCACCCTCCACCAGGCCCCCACCCATGTCTCCCACCACCTCCACCTCCCAGCCACCAGGGGCAGCCTCCACCAGGCCCCCACCCATGTCTCCCACCGCCCCCACCCCCCAGCCACCAGGGGCAGCCTCCACCAGGCCCCCATATATGTCTCCCACCACCCCCACCCCCCAGCATCCAGGGGCACCCTCCACCAGGCCCCCACCCATGTCTCCCACCACCCCCACCCCCCAGCCACCAGGGGCAGCCTCCACCAGGCCCCCATATATGTCTCCCACCACCCCCACCCCCCAGCATCCAGGGGCACCCTCCACCAGGCCCCCACCCATGTCTCCCACCACCCCCACCCCCAGCCACCAGGGGCAGCCTCCACCAGGCCCCCACTCATGTCTCCCACCACCCCCACCCCCCAGCAGTGCAGGGGCACCCTCCACCAGGCCCCCACCCATGTCCCCTATCACCCCCACCGCCCAGCAGTGCAGGGGCACCCTCCACCAGGCCCCCACTCATGTCTCCCACCACCCCCACCCCCCAGCATCCAGGGGCACCCTCCACCAGGCCCCCACTCATGTCTCCAACCACCCCCATCCCCCAGCCACCAGGGGCAGCCTCCATCAGGCCCCCACCCATGTCTCCCACCACCCCCACCCCCCAGCAGTGCAGGGGCACCCTCCACCAGGCCCCCACCCATGTCTCCCACCACCCCCACCCCCCAGCCACCAGGGGCAGCCTCCACCAGGCCCCCACCCATGTCTCCCACCACCCCCACCCCCCAGCCACCAGGGGCAGCCTCCACCAGGCCCCCACCCATGTCTCCCACCACCCCCACCCCCCAGCATCCAGGGGCACCCTCCACCAGGCCCCCACCCATGTCTCCCACCACCCCCACCCCCCGGCCACCAGGGGCAGCCTCCACCAGGCACCCACTCATGTCTCCCACCACCCCCACCCCCCAGCAGTGCAGGGGCACCCTCCACCAGGCCCCCACCCATGTCCCCTATCACCCCCACCCCCCAGCAGTGCAGGGGCACCCTCCACCAGGCCCCGACTCATGTCTCCCACCACCCCCACCCCCCAGCATCCAGGGGCGCCCTCCACCAGGCCCCCACTCATGTCTCCCACCACCCCCACCCCCCAGCCACCAGGAGCAGCCTACACCAGGCCCCCACCCATGTCTCCCACCACCCCCACCCCCAGCCACCAGGGGCAGCCTCCACCAGGCCCCCATCCATGTCTCCCACCACCCCCACCCCCCAGCATCCAGGGGTACCCTCCACCAGGCCCCCACCCATGTCTCCCACCACCCCCACGCCCCAGCCACCAGGGGCAGCCTCCACCAGGCCCCCACTCATGTCTCCCACCACCCCCACCCCCCAGCAGTGCAGGGGCACCCTCCCCCAGGCCCCCACCCATGTCCCCTATCACCCCCACCCCCCAGCAATGCAGGGGCACCCTCCACCAGGCCCCCACTCATGTCTCCCACCGCCCCCACCCCCCAGCATCCAGGGGCACCCTCCACCAGGCCCCCACTCATGTCTCCCACCACCCCACCCCCCAGCCACCAGGGGCAGCCTCCACCAGGCCCCCACCCATGTCTCCCACCACCCCCACCCCCTGGCAGTGCAGGGGCACCCTCCAATAGGCCCCCACCCATGTCTCCCACCACCCCCACCCCCCAGCAGTGCAGGGGCACCCTCCACCAGGCCCCCACCCATGTCCCCTATCACCCCCACCCCCCAGCATCCAGGGGCACCCTCCACCAGGACCCCACTCATGTCCCCTATCACCCCCACCCCCCGGCAGTGCAGGGGCAGCCTCCACCAGGCCCCCACTCATGTCCCCTATCACCCCCACCCCCCAGCAGTGCATGGGCACCCTCCACCAGGCCTCCACCCATGTCTCCCACCACCCCCACCCCCCAGCCACCAGGGGCAGCCTACACCAGGCCCCCACTCATGTCTCCCACCACCCCCACCCCCCAGCAGTGCAGGGGCACCCTCCACCAGGCCCCCACCCATGTCTCCCACCACCCCCACCCCCCAGCATCCAGGGGCACCCTCCACCAGGCCCCCACCCATGTCTCCCACCACCCCCAGCCCCCAGCCACCAGGGGCAGCCTCCACCAGGCCTCCACTCATGTCTCCCACCACCCCCACCCCCCAGCCACCAGGGGCACCCTCCACCAGGCCCCACCCATGTCCCCTATCACCCCCACCCCCCAGCAGTGCAGGGCCACCCTCCACCAGGCCCCCACTCATGTCTCCCACCACCCCCATCCCCCAGCAGTGCAGGGGCACCCTCCACCAGGCCCCCACCCATGTCCCCTATCACCCCCATCCCCCAGCATCCAGGGACACCCTCCACCAGGCCCCCACTCATGTCTCCCACCACCCCCACCCCCCAGCAGTCCAGGGGCAGCCTCCACCAGGCCCCCACCCATGTCTCCCACCACCCCCACCCCCCAGCATCCAGGGGGACCCTCCACCAGGCCCCCACTCATGTCTCCCACCACCCCCACCCCCCAGCAGTGCAGGGGCAGCCTCCACCAGGCCCCCACTCATGTCCCCTATCACCCCCACCCCCCAGCAGTGCAGGGGCACCCTCCACCAGGCCCCCACCCATGTCTCCCACCACCCCCACCCCCCAGCATCCAGGGGCACCCTCCACCAGGCCCCCACCCATGTCTCCCACCACCCCCACCCCCCGGCAGTGCAGGGGCACCCTCCACCAGGCCCCCACCCATGTCCCCTATTACCCCCACCCCCCAGCAGTGCAGGGGCACCCTCCAACAGGCCCCCACTCATGTCTCCCACCACCCCCACCCCCCAGCATCCAGGGGCACCCTCCACCAGGCCCCCACTCATGTCTCCCACCACCCCCACCCCCCAGCCACCAGGGGCAGCCTCCACCAGGCCCCCACCCATGTCTCCCACCACCCCCACCCCCCAGCAGTGCAGGGGCACCCTCCACCAGGCCCTCACCCATGTCTCCCACCACCCCCACCCCCAAGCCACCAGGGGCAGCCTCCACCAGGCCCCCACCCATATCTCCCACCACCCCCACCCCCCAGCAGTGAAGGGGCACCCTCCACCAGGCCCCCACCCATGTCTCCCACCACCCCCACCCCCCAGCCACCAGGGGCAGCCTCCACCAGGCCCCCACTCATGTCTCCCAGCACCCAGGTCCTCACAATCACCAATCATGTGCGTAATGGTCAGCCTCCACAGCCAAAAGGCCCTACCAAGTAACCCATTCACCCACATGGAAATGGAAATTACATGTTACACCCCCAACGTACATAAAGCAAATGAACCCATGTCTGTCACACACAATGGTTGCAAATGAATTGGAAAACACCCAACATGACATGCATGAAACCAATGAGATGATGCCACACAGTGAAGTATGAAAACAAAATTGTATTAAAAAAATATGAATGCAAATGAAATGAAACAAACTACAATGCCAATGAAAAAAAGAAAAGGTGCATGTCCGTCCAAAAAAATTAAAAACACCAAATCCAAAAAAAATGTACTTCAAAGTCACATTAAAAATGAAATCAATCCGACAGAAAAAAAATAAATCCAAACACCATTGCTCCATGGAGAAGAAATAAAAAATTAAAAAATAAAACAATCCAATGAAGAACTATGTACAAAATATCCAAGGGTCCATGAGCCCTACTGAACAAAGGAAACCTACAAAAAACCCTAACAAAAATGCAACTATATACAAAAAGTGGAGCTGTGTCCGTCGACTCCAAATCATAAGAATAAACAAATGAAACCTAAAACTAAAGAACTATATACAAAGGCGGCGGGCAAGTCCAGCGGCTCACTCCGTAGTGTTCCGGGCCAGGGCATCATCAAACTCCTCGTCTATGTCCCGGAGGTGGTCCTGTTCCATGGCCCCGAGGGTCCGCAGGGACGACGCCATCTGCTCCTCCAACCCCCTGCGGATTGCCTCGAGGCACTCGGCCCGCCTCAGGGCCCTCCGCATGGAGTTCTCCGCCCTGACCATCGTGAGCCGCTCCTCTTCCGCCCGCCGCCGCTCCGCACCTATCTGCTAGCCCAACCGCAGCCACACGGAAGACACTTCCTGTCCTGGGTCCTCCTGCCCTCCGGCTGATGCCTGCCCCTCCGATATTGACGGCCCCGAGCCATGATGCCTCCCACGTTGACTCTGCTGCTGCCTCCGACGCAACTGCCTCTGCCAGCACAACAGCATCCAGGCTGATGGAATCGACCGACGCCGTCGTGCACGTGCCCTGCCTGATGATGCCGGCACATCCTCCATCTGCTGGGGTACAGTTGCTGTGGTGTCCACACCTGCTTGACCTCCGACTCCCGACTGTGGCAGGGATGGGATCCCCACCGAGCTGGCTGCATAGGTCAGGGCAGGTCCACAGGGGGCCCTGGTGGCATCTGGGCCGGAAGACGGCAAGGAGAACGACTGGCGTATAGCCTCCACAGAGGAGGAGAGGGCCGCCAGATTGGCCGACACATGCAGGAAACCCCCGAACATGGAAGATCCCAATTGGGCTACGTCGGCACGGTGCTCTTCGTGATGATGTGCGTGCTCCTCCCGGGAAGCACGCACGTCATCACGAATTGCACCCGCGCGCATCGCAACCCCAATCAGGACCTTCTCCATACGGACACGGGTCCCCTCGTCCGCAGGTGGAGGGGAGTCAGGTGACATGGACATCCCCTCTACCTGCGGACGGGCCTGGGACGGGGCATCCCTGCTGGTGCATGGTGGTGCACTCACAGGGTCAGGGACAGCGACATGCACAGGCCCCTCCACGGTGACCTGTGCTGCCTCCTGCCCCTGGCCCTGGACTGCACCACTTGCACCAGCAGGGATGCCCCCACCAGGCCCCATGTGTGCCCCTGTGGCGGCCTCCTCCTCCTCTGTGGAAACCACCAACCTGGATGGCTCCTCACCGTCTTCCACCATAGCAGGCCCTTGTGGGGGCTCACCCACCCCTTCCGCTGCAGCCGTGGGGGCATCCCTGCCGCCTTGCTCCACAGCGCTGTCTCCGCCCTCTTCTTCACTAGCCGCTGCGTAGAGGGAGACAAAGAACACAAGCATCAGGGTACTGTACAATGGTCCCCTAGACAGTAAGCAATAGCAGATGAGTACCACTGTCAAAGTACACTTCCATCATGTCCCTCCACAACACATGGGTCAGTCCAGGCAAAACACACACAGTAACAGGCATGGTGCATGCCATGGACATTTCCATACATGTCCAATGGACTCTTGAAACATACAATGATATGGAACTCACATGCATCATGGGTCATGCCTATCACATGCACACACTTCACCTCAGTCACATCCATCTGGCCCCATACACCCCAAACACAGCGGATACAAGGGTAACTAGGCTGCATCAGTGACTCTGTGCATTGTCACACACATGTGTCATGCATCCATGGCATGCACAAGTCACAGACACACAGGTCAGGGACACAAACATGGCTACCATATATGTACCTGGCATCAGCACCCATCCCTCACCCCCACCCATGTCCAGGAACAGAGACTGGTATGCTCTCAAGTTTAAAATCTGCATAGGGCTCCCCATGTGGCATTTAAACACATGCAACAACCATGTGGTTTACACATCACTGGTCGCACATGCATTACCATGATGTCCCTGCACACATACATGCATACATGGCCTATGTCACACATACAGGCAAGTATCAGAGAACCAGCACACCGCAACATGCCCTGTCTCACACAGCTATGCTTGGACACTTACCGCTCAACTCTAGACGGGTCTCCCTCTCAAGGATCTGGGCGTGGAGCGCTGGGTGTACGCGTTCCAGGACCCTCATCTGGATGGAACTCATGCGGCCCCGGCCCCCCTCCATGAGGCGCCGGGCCTTCACGAGGGTCCTGGACCTCAAGTCCTCCCAGCGCTTCTTGATCTTCTGGACGTCGCGGGTTGCCACCCCCTCCGCGTTGATGGCAACCACACAGTCGGCCCAGATCCTCTCCCGTCCTTCCTTGCTGGCGCGGGACGATCCAAAGAGGGCATCATACTGCCCCAGGACATGCTCCACCAGGACACCAACTTCGGTGGCAGTGAAGCTGGTGCCCCTCTGCCCCTCTGGCCTGGGGTTGCCACTGGTGCCAGATGTGGAAGTGCCCGACATGGCAACCCCAGAGGCAGGTGTGGGTGGGCAACTGGGTCCTGGGGCTGGGCTGTGGAGCGATGTAATCCCAGTCGGGAGTCTTCAGTTCCAGCAGGGGTGGACACAGCAACTGGACCCCTGCAGATGGCTGATGTGCAGGCACCAAATGGCAGGGCACGGTGGCAGCAGGCAGGCAGGCAGGCAGCAGCAGATGGCACGTGGGAGGCTGCTTGGGGCACTGGGGGGCAGTAATTCGGCCTTCTGGGCAGGAGCGTGGTCTTCCGTGTGTTTTCGCGTGGCCAGCTTGATACGGAGTGATTTGCCACGTGAAAATCCTGCACGGCAGCGTGAAATTCGAGGAAAGGCCCTTAGCGCGTAAGCGCGTCAGCACGCATACGCGATTCTATTGGACCAAAGGCCTTCAGCGCGTAAGCGCATCTGTGACGTGACCCGCACGGGTGTTTCCCACACAGCACGTGATGACGGAGCACACGTGGAAAGACTGCATGTCAGAGTGTCATCGCGTGTAATTGGACAGCACGTCAGAGTGTCATCGCGTGTAATTGGACAAAAGTGCGCGTACACGCGATTGGCCTATGTACGTGTATTTCAGGGGTGCACGGGCACTTACACACGCAAGTACGTCAGCGCACCTGTATCCCGGGGTGCGCGGGAATTTCCACACGCCATTGGACTGGGTACTGGATTTCAGGGGTGCGCGGGTCACACGCTCGCCTACAACACGCGCAACACATAAATTTGCGCGCTAACAAAATAACAAGCTCAGACCCAGGATGAACATACCGTTCCTAGCAGCAGTGGTCGTGGGCTACCAAAGGAGGAGGAGGAGGATAGTCAGGGCCAGAATATTCACACCCAGAACCAGCCTTTTCGGGATGCCTGATGACCAGGTGTATGGGAGGTACAGGTTTCCACCACACATAATACTGGACCTGGTGAGTGAGTGGGAGGATGACCTCACATCACCCACCCTGTGCTCCCAAGCACTCAGCCCCCTGGAGAAGGTCCTCAATGTACTGCACTGGATCATTTCAGCGGACAAGTGCCATAGTGGGTGGGGTATCACAGGCCACCCAGTCACGCTGCCTACACCAGGTCTTGAACATCATCACTGCACGACATCAGTCCGCAGACACATATACCTGGCCAGAACACCTGCAGAAAGGCATGCTGCCGACCTGGAGTTTTACGGTGTGGCACGATTCCCCAAAGTGCTAGGTGCCATCGACTGCACCCATGTGGCTCTATGTCCCCCCAGGGCATCAGTGCACATCTATAGGAACCACAAGCACTGGCATTCCATCAACGTGCAGGTAGTATGTAATGCCAAGGGAATCATCACCTCAGTATATGCCAACTATCCCGGGTGCACCCACGACAGCTTCATTTACCGAAAGTCCACTCTAAGCCGGGACCTAGAAGCTGGGCGGCATGGCGATACATGGCTGCTTGGTGAGTATGAATGCCACTGCACATGCATGCATGTCAGATACTGAGCAAGGTCACACCCCACCAATGATACCAATCACCACCTCCACAGGGGACAGTGCCTACCCTCTCAGCCCCCACATGATGACGCCAATTCGGAACCCCACCACGCCACCCGAGGTAAGATATAACACAGCCCACATTACAACCCGGGGCATAGTGGAGCGCACATTCGGAGTGCTAAAGTCATGCTTTCGCTCCCTTGACCGTTCTGGCGGGCAGCTGTTATACGCTCCCCCAGTAGTGTGCAGGATCATAGTGGCAGCATGTGTCCTGCACAACGTTGCAACACGCCGGGGCCTGGCCGTGGACATGGTGGTGGCCCCACATCCCCAACCACATGCACAGCTGCTGCGCATGGGAGGGGAAAGGGCACGGGGGAGGCAGACCGTACACAGCTAGTGGCTAATTACTTCACATAGAAATCACACCCCTGTGGAGTGCACGCTGCCCTGGCACATTCCATCTGACAATCAATGATGACTCAACCTGACACTGATCCTGAATGTCTGGAGAATCAACCGTGAAAACCATATCAGCCTGAGATTGTTCACCTGGAAGTGTTACAATGTGTGCATCCCTACCCACACAGACACCACCAAGGCAGTTTTGTGAAGAAACACATTCAAGCAGCTAAAATGAATACCCACTTGCAAAATGCAACAAGAGGACGGTGCCATGTCAGCCAACCCATCCCCAGCACCGCCACACGACACACCGTGCCATGTCATGCTATTTGCAGGTAAACAAAGTAATCCCCACAACATGACACAAGTGTCACAATGTACAGTGTCGTTAATTGAAACTTGCAACACCTGAAATGCTCACAGTAATGCAGGACCAACAACAAACTTGAGCAGGTACTACCATTAACATGACATCACAAATGTAATAAATTAGTAGTCTCACCACCTGGAAATGCCTGCACTCCCACCACTTCCAACTGTACAGTGTTGGCGCCATGTAGAGTTGTAGGTGCACTGCTGCCAACATGGACCCCATCTCCAAACTAGAGGGCCTTGTGTAGACATGAGGAAGGGACCTGCAAATTGGGAGGTAGACACAGATGATGAGTTACACATCAATGCAGCATGCAGTGTACAACACAACAGCAATATGCACTAGGAATGTATACACAGTATTGACTAGACTACCCACACATGTAGTGGGAGTCCAATGTCACCATGTACATCAATGTCACTTGGGCACACCCTTTGCAAGCCCATGGAAACGGGAAGCAGGAGGGGGGTGTGTGACTCAAACCCAAGCATCTGAAACAAGTACATGACAAGCCTGCATGTGCCCAGCCACAATGCAGCGTATGCCCACAGGAACCACGGAAGGCAACAAATTGTCCCAAAAAATTGGGAAAAATAAAAATAAAAATAAAAATTAAAATTAAAAAAAATAAAAAATGGCCATTGATGGGCCCGGGGGGGTTGGGGAGGCCACCCAGGAGGTCCGAGGACAGGGTGCACACCAAAACCCACCTGTGTGGATCCTGGGAAAAAAAAAACACCTCCATGGGTTCATGGCCCACACGGCTACCCTATTGTGGGAGTATCACTGCTGTCGCTATTATCACCCTGGGCAGCTGCATTCGGAGGTGGTTGTACTATGGGAGGCAGCCCACGCAAGGCCCTAGTCTGCTCCTCCATGGCTGCAAGCATGCGGGTGTGTTAGGTCTCGTTCTGGAGGATGAGTGTGCTGAGGTCCCCATGCAACAACTCACGGTATGCCCGGACCTCCGCCCTCGTTGCCTGCATCTCAGCTGAGAGCGTACGGGTGAGATGCTCCAGCTGCTGTTCTGTCCTTTGGTGTGTTGAAGCCTCAAGCTCAACAAGAGTCGTCCTGAGGTGAAGGAGCTCCTGCCTCAGGGCTTCCCTGTGGCCCTGGGACTCTATGGAGATAGCCTCCTGCAGAGTCGCCAGTGCCGCCCGCCTGTCCCTGTTGGACGCCAACATGTCCTCCCTGTGTGACTGGCAGATGGAGTCGGTTGCCTGCTGTAGTCGCTCCATCAGCCTTTCAGGGGGGACAATGGAAGTAGCCACCCTATCCATGGCCTGAGCCATCATCTCGGATGATGCTGCCTGTTGGGTTGCCATACCGTAAATGGATTGCTCCCATGCGGTATTGCCAGGTGGCGTACGGCCACCACGTCGGCATGCACCACACCTGTCTGGGGCAAGGTGAACTGCACCTTGCTGTGCCGGCACTGCCTGAGGCTGCAGGACTGCATTCCCCCTCTGATCTGCTGGCCCAGGAACAGGATCAGATGTCGCGGAGTGTGACCCTGCATCCGTAACCACCAAAGGCGTAGCTGCCAACACTGACATCCCCATTGAGGGTTCTGACCCTGGTGCAGGTGGGTGGGACAGAACAGAATCCCTCCCTGGAACACTCACCTGCGACGGCACGTAGGTCTCATCATCCGAATCAACACCTGAGTACAGCTCGGGGGAGGTGCAGCCAGAGACACCCCTTGAGAGCACGACCTGCAGCCCTTGTGGGTTCTCACCCACCACCACACCACGTCCCTCACTGGTGGTTGGTCGGCCCTCGGACCCCCCCTGGGTCTGCACCATCTCCACAACCCCAGCAGTATCAGGTGCGTCTTCCCCTGCAAAGACATAAAAACAAAGAAATGGAAACAGGCATTAGCACCATGGCACACAATGAGGGCTGAGAAGCAAGAGAACCAGTACTTGATTGACACATGTCACACATGACTAAAACTCTCCCATGCATGCACCCTCACTGCATATGAAGGGCAGGCAAATGGCACACACTGATGACACCAAGATGGAAGATGAACACATTTTCTGCATGCTGCCTGGCAGTGGCATCAAACATTGGCCTGTGATTGCCAGGTGAAACACACATGCCATCACACAGATGGCATGTACCATTGCTATTGAGTGAAGATGGAGAGGAGGGCAGCACCTATTCATTCAGTCCAGTTCCCGCATGTAATAGCTTTTCTAATTCAAACAGGTCAGATTTTTCACCTGGAGCTGCCAGTCCAAAATGGTCCAATTGCACAGGGACATGTGCGAACAAATGATATCCAGGTAACAAAGTCACTCCACTTTACCATAGCCATGTCAGACATGTGACTAGAGGACTGAGAAATGCCTAGTAAAAGTGGTGGAATGCAAACAATCTGCCTGAATGAACAGAGAAAAATAAGCAACAATGTTGTGGCAAGGTGACACTTCAAGGGTAACTGGCGTGCTGTTGGGCTAGATGTCTACTGTTGGCAGAAGGGATACTGCTATGGCCAAATGCAGCTGCGCAGGATGTATTGCATGAAGCACATGGCTGACCCATACGACTCAGGCGCACACACTCTCACCTGGCACACAAACAGAAGCCCTCACACACACACCATGCACATGGATGACACACACATGCATGTGCACTCACCGGACAATGCCTCGTAATCAGGCAGATCTCCCACGCCTTGGATCTGTTCCTCCGTAACGTAGGTCCCAGTGACTGACTCATGTGGAGTGAGTTCCATGTCCACTACTGGAGACCCACCTCCAGTCACTAGAGTTGCGGCATGACTTGAGGCCAGCTTATTCTTTGCCCTGCGCTTTAGGTCATTCCAGCGCTTATAGCAATCATTGGCTGTGCGCCTCACGATTCCAAGGGCACTTACGATGTCCGCAACGGTCTGCCAGTGTGCCTGGCGTTGTGCAGGTGTGGTCTTGGATCCTGCAACAATGACCATCTCGTTATCATGTCCGGACACATACTCGACAAGTGCATTCAGTTCGTCATCCGTGAAGCTGGGCTTCCTCGACGGGCCGGACTGTGTAGCCGTGTCTGGGGCATCAGCCTGTGCCGGACGAGCACTCTTCCTCTTCCGCTTGGAAGGTGGTGGTGATCCTGAGTGTCCTGCGCCGCTCTGGACACTAGAGGCAGGAGCCCTGGTGGACTCTGTATCAGGAGTGTGGGATTGCACACTCAGCATGGGAGTTGGTGCAGGCATTGGCTCAAGTGTAATGGTGTCAGGGGGAATGTCAGCAGGATGGACTAGGACCGACACTGTCCTGGCTGGGTGTGTGAGAGCTGGGGTGGATGGAGCCGCAGCTGCCCCTGCAGCCTCTCCGCCCTGCCTACTTGGGGCAGCAGATGACCTTGCTGCCCCAGATCCACGTAGCATGATGAAATCAACGTGCACCAGCGCACGTGTCATAGGCCTGCTGACCTGGAAGTCAGCCATGGAGTCAGCCAGGTCTGGTGCCACAATGGGCAGGTCCAACAAGGGCTGAGCATGGATGGTGTCAGCCACATCAGCCTCAACGGGAGGGGGGGGGTTATGGGTGCCCTTGCATGGTCCTCCACACATGGGGGGACAGGCTCACCCTGCAAGTAATGACCACGTCCCCTACCGGATCCACCACGGCCACCACTTGTGGCTCTTCCACCTTTGTCACCCTTACGGAATCCTCGCCTCCCAGCCATGGCACTGATGTTAATGTGCGTATGGGAGTGGCTGTAAACTATTGTCCTGGGCAATTGGGGGTCAAAGGGGTTGGGTACCAGATGGTAATTGTACCCTAGTGCTCTAGCAAGGCTGAATGTAACCCCTGGGGAAAGATGACGGGTCATGCTACGCACAGGAGGCCCAAAAAAGGGAGATGACGTGCACGCAACCCCTCCTAGACCACGTGTGCAGAAAGGAAAACCTGCACTACGCTGTGGCACCCAGTAACACAAGAATGAACGTATGCGTGTCACACGCAGCCTAGAATGACCTCTGAAGGGGTAGGCTACCCATGGGGCAAGCACAGATGTTAGATACGTGCGTGACTCACCGTCTGCCAGGTAAAAGAGCGTGAAAAAGGAGCGCGTTTGGTTGGCAACACCCCCGCCAAAAGAACATTTGTACGCTGTCTGAGGAGACAGGACAACAGTAGAAGGGAACACTGTTTGAGGGAACAGGCCCAGGTAAACCAGTAAAAGAGAAAAAAGAGAAAAAGCTGTCAGAGGTAACAAGAAATACGAACTTGAAACGCTGTGAAGTAAATCGCGTGTGAAACGACAAGAAGTACAGAATTCACCCACTCGCTCTCCACGAAAAGCACGTACAAGGAAATGGTGTTCTACACGTACCTTTTATGCAGGCCCACACGTCCAGCGTCACTTACGCGGCGTGTACGCGCTAGGGCCATTTCCACCAATTACACGCTTTGTCACTTCTGCGTGTAGGTCCATTTTCACCAATTACACGCTTTGTCACTGCCGCGTGTACACGCTAGGCCCATTCCCTCCAATTACACGCTTTGACACTCGGACGTGTCTTTCATTTTTTTCACACGCAACATTTTCCAACGTGTGCCCAATTCAACGTGCACGTGACTTCATAGACGCGCATACGCTGGCAAAGCATTTACGCGCTCAGGGCCTTTCCTCGAATTACACGCAGACGTGTTGGATTTTCACGTGCCAAATTACTCCGTATCAAGCTGGCCACGCGTTCACACATGGAAGACCACGCTCCTGCCCAGAAGGCCATATTACTGCCCCCCAGAGCCCTGAGCACGCTCCCACCTGCCATCTGCTGCTGCCTGACTGCCTGCTGTCCACGTGCCCTGCCATTTGCTGCCTGCACATCAGCCAGGGGTGCTGTTGCTGTGACCACCCCTGCTGGAACCGAAGACTCCTGACTGATTTTCCATCGCCCCACAGCCCAGCCCCAGGACCCACTTGCCTACCCACTCCTGCCTCTGGGGTTGCCATGTCAGGCACTGCAACATCTGGAACCAGTGGCAACCCCCGGCCAAGGAGGCAGAGGGGCACCAGCTTCACTGCCACCGAAGTTGGTGTCCTGGTGGAGCATGTCCTGGGGCAGTATGATGCCCTCTTCGGAAGGTTGCGCGCCGACAAGGAAGGACGGACTCGGATCTGGATGGACATCGTGACTGCCATCAAAGCGGAGGAGGTGGCAGTCCGCGACTACGAACGTGTCAGGAAGCGCTGGGAGGACTTCAGGTCCAGGACCCTCAACAAGGCCCGGCGCCTCCTGAAGGCAGCGGATGCTAAGGGGCGCCGGGGCCACTTGTCGTAAGATCAGATGAAGGTCCTGGAACGCATATCCCCAGCGCTCTACATCCATGTCCTTAAGAAGCAGACCCGTCTGGAGTCGAGCGGTAAGTGTACATGCATACTGATTGTAAGCTGTACGAGTGGTGGTGTGCCAGGAGTGTGCAGGTTGAACATGTATTTTTATGTGGCCAAGTAGGGGGGGTGTATAGGGCCTTGAGGGTGACACATGCGAGGGGTCTCATGTGTGACACATGGATGGTGCTTGTGTGTGTGGGCTTCCATGGCACAGGATGTGGAGGAATGATTGTCAGGTGTGACATGGATGTCGATCAAAACACTGCGACAGCTGGCGGAGGTGTACACATGCATGCAAGTTTGGTGTTGTGTGTGCATGTGTAGTGTACTCCCTATGTTGCATGTGATGTGTGGATGACCTTTGGCTGCTCATGCTGTTGTATGTGAATGGATGGTGCTGGCTGTTGCATTATGGCTGTGGTATGGCTCATGTGTGCAAGTTGAAATGACATGTGTGTTGGGGATTGTGATGCCATGTCTGAGGTTTACCAATGCCACTCATGTATAACTGTCATGTGTGTATGAGTCCATTTTACAGTGCCCTGATGCCTGTGTTTTCTTTCTCCCTGTCTGCAGCTGATGAAGAGGGCGGAAAAGGTGCTGTGGAGCACAGCGGCAGGGGTCGCAAGGCCCGGATCCCCTCCCAGGTTGTGATCTCGTCGGGGAGTGAGGAGTCCCAGGCCGCAGCTGCCGAGGGGAGGTCCAAGAGGCGGAGGTTGGAGTTGGACTCCTCGGCAGCAGAAGGGGCAGCTGGGACCCCACAGGGCCCAACGGGGGAAGATGGCACGGAGTCATCCAGGTTGGTGGGGGGTTTGGTGGAGGAGGAGGCCGTGCAAGCGACAGTGGCGGGGTCTGGAGGTGGGGATTCCACTGGTGCTAGTGGTGCAGTGCAGGATCAGGGACAGGAGGCAGCACAGGCCGCCGCGGAGGTGCCTGTGTGCAATCCTGTCCCTGCTCCTGTCACTGCATCATCTTGCACCAGCGGGGATGCCTACCTCCAGACCCGTTCTCAGGGAGAGGATTGGCTTACGACACCTGGCCTTCCACTCCCTGCGGATGTGGCTATCCTGCACCAGGTTGTGCCTGTCCAGGGTGGGGTGGCGTTGCGTCAACGGGCCATGCGAGCTGACCTGCAGTCTTTTCATGATGAGTCTGCACGTCTTCTCGCATGGCTCGTTGACCGCGTTGACCCACTGGGACAGCTCACCAGGGCTGGATTCCTCCGTTTCCTGGACCTTGTTCTGACCCCCTTCTCCACAGAACCCCCTATGCCCCAGTCGTCCTCCATGCCATCTTCCCACCCATGTGTCACCTGGGTGCCCTGTGGAGCTGCCTCCGACCGTGCGGCCAGGCTGGTGGACAACAGATCCCTGCCACAGTCGGGAGTCGGACGTCCAGCAGGGGTGGCCACGTCAACGACTGCACCCCAGCTGGAGGAGGATGTGCAGGCACCATCGTACAGGGCACATGGACAGCAGCAGCTACAGCAGCAGGAGGCTGTAGGTGGGAGCCACGATAGCTCGGGGCCTTCAACATCGGAGGGGCAGGCATCGGCCGGAGGGCAGGAGGACCCTGGACGGGAAGTGTCTTCCATGTGGCAGCGGTTGGGCCAGGCCATAGATGCGGAGCGGCGGCAGGCAGAAGAGGCGCGGCTCACGATGGTCAGGGCGGAGAACTCCATGTGGAGGGCCCTGAGGCGGGCCGAGTGCCTCGAGGCAATCCGCAGGGAGTTGGAGGTGAACATGTCGGCGTCCCTGCGGACTCTCGGGGCCATGGAACAGGACCACCTCCGGGACATAGACGAGGAGTTCGATGATGCCCTGGCCCGGAACACCACTAAGTGAGCTGCTGGACTGGCCCGCCACCATTGTATATAGTTATTTAGTGATAGGTTTCATTTGCAGTTTATTTTTCTTTGGAGTCGACGGACACTGCTCCACCTTTTGTGTATAGTTCCATTTTAGATAGGTTTTTTGGTAGGTTTCATTTCTTCTCTTGGGATGATGGACCCTGAATACTTTGTACATAGTTGGACTTTGGATTTGGATATTTTTTTAACTATGAATATTTTTTGCCATGGAGCAATGGTTTTCTATTTCTTTTTTACCTTAATTTACTTTTCATGGACTTGAACTTTGGAAGATATTTTTTCGTATTGTCATTTATTGATTTCATTTTGAAAAGAGACAGCCTGCTTAATTTTTTAATTATTTTACTTGTGTATTTTGGTTGATTTTGATAGCCATTGCTGTTGTTTTTAATACATTATTTTGATTTTTTCATTCTTCAATGTGTGGTTTCATCTCATTGTTTTCATGCATGTCATGATATGGGTTTTCAGGTTCCCTTGCAACCATTGTGTGTGTGTGAGACACATATGTTGATTTACATTGTTTCCATTGGAGTAGTATCATGGGCACATGTAATACTTGGTTGTGTCTTTGGGCTGTGGTGGCTGGCCATGAGGCACATGCTTGAGGATTGTCAGGGCCTGTGGGCAGGGGGACATGAGTGGGGGCCTGGTGGAGGCTGCCCCTGGTGGCGGGGGGTGGGGGTGGTGGTAGACATGAGTGGGGGCCTGGTGGAGGGTGCCCCTGGTGGCTGGGGGGTGGGGGTGGTGGGAGACATGAGTGGGGGCCTGGTGGAGGCTGCCCCTGGTGGCTGGGGGGTGGGGGTGGTGGTAGACATGAGTGGGGGCCTGGTGGAGGGTGCCCCTGGTGGCTGGGGGGTGGGGGTGGTGGTAGACATGGGTGAGGGCCTGGTGGAGGGTGCCCCTGCACTGCTGGGGGGTGGGGGTGGTGGGAGACATGGGTGGGGGCCTGGTGGAGGCTGCCCCTGGTGGCTGGGGGGTGGGGGTGGTGGGAGACATGAGTGGGGGCCTGGTGGAGGGTGCCCCTGGATGCTGGGGGGTGGGGGTGGTGGGAGACATGAGTGGGGGCCTGTTGGAGGGTGCCCCTGCACTGCTGGGGGGTGGGGGTGATAGGGGACATGGGTGGGGGCCTGGTGGAGGGTGCCCCTGCACTGCCGGGGGGTGGGGGTGGTGGGAGACATGGGTGGGGGCCTGGTGGAGGGGGCCCCTGGATGCTGGGGGGTGGGGGTGGTGGGAGACATGGGTGGGGGCCTGGTGGAGGCTGCGCCTGCACTGCTGGGGGGTGGGGGTGGTGGGAGACATGAGTGGGGGCCTGGTGGAGGCTGCCCGTGCACTGCTGGGGGGTGGGGGTGCAGGGGGACATGAGCAGGCGTGCAGGGTAGTGCCCTGTTTTGTGGGCTGCCTGCAGCGGCCGTGGATGGGGGTACAGGGAACACCTGTGTGGACCCACCCAGCCTAATCGCGTGTGTAACTTCCCACGCACCCCTGTAATACATGTACCAAGCCAAATCGCGTGTGATAATTCCCGCGCACCCCTGTAATACACGTACCTGGCCAAATCGCATGTGAGAATTCCCGCGCACCCCTGTAATACACGTACCCAGCCGAATCATGTGTAAAACTTCCCGTGTACCCCTGTAATACACGTACCCAGCCAAATCGCGTGTGATAATTCCCGCGTACCCCTGTGATACACGTGCCCTGGCTAATCGCGTGTAAAACTTCACGCGTACCCCTGTAATACACGTACCCTGGCCAATCGCGTGTTAAACTTCCCGCGTACCCCTGTAATACACGTACCCTGGCTAATCGCGTGTATAACTTCACGCGTACCCCTGATATGCACGTTACCCGCTTTGCGTTCCTTGTTTGGCAGCCCTGTAAATTGGTCCAGGGTTAGCGCAGTCTTTGGGATGTTTTTGCGATTTTGATGGCTTTTCCTTGCGCGAGGGCGTTCTTGGGGGCGTTACTGGCGCTGCTGCAGGGTCGTTGCGATACTCTGCGCCACGGCTGGTTTGAGAGCCTAAAATCCATGAATACGCTGTGCGCGGAAATCGGTTTTAGCGCACGTGCCTGGCGCAGACAATCGCACGCGGACACTCTGCGCCAGCCGCTTGCGACACTTTTCTGCGAAATTCTATGAATTACCCTGAAAATGTGTTAATGTTTCTTTAAAACGGCCGCACAAAGGCACCTTGTCGAGGCATCTGTGCTTCAAGTTAAAACAAAATCTGCCACCAGTAAAATGCCTAGCCTAAACCGGAGATACAGGCATAGGTTTTCCTAGAGATGTAACATATTCAAATTCTGAACAGTTGCATTCACGTGCGCAAGTCATTTGAGGCTTTTTCCACCCGCTACGCTCATAATGTAGCTCAGCCCTTCACGTTGTTTTAAAAGATCATCTGAGCTCCATACCTTTATGCAATATAAAACAGGTTTAGACAAAGCGTAGGTAATTAGTGAAGGATGATTAAGTTCCAAATGAAGCATCGCAGATGGTGCACTAACAGAGAACAATAGCAGTTTTAAAAAAAATCTATTCTCACAGGGCCCAAGCTTATTTAACTTGGTATGGCCTCACAGTTGTGTCCCATACGGGGCTGGTGACAGGGCTTGTTTCTTCAGTAATTCATGGGCCGGAAATATAGCACCACTCCCATATCGATTGAAAAATGAAATAATATCACTGCAATACTTCTGAAGTGTGAGAATTGAATTAGCAAGATTTCCACCCCATTCCTGTTGTCTTGAAAAAGCACACCTAAATAATCGTAGTGTGTAACTTGCTCATTAACAACCTCATTGATGGTGAAAGGAATAGCTATATTTTTAGAGAAAGACGGTTTAAAAATCATTGCTTTTAATTTCTCCGTTTTTTGGTTTTAAACAAAGGAACTTAGACTTATTTTTTAATATGGTCAGCCCCATTCTATGTCCGGCTGGAGAGGTAGCAAGTAGCACTGCATAGTCTGCATAAAATAGTGGAGGGTATTTATCACAAGCCAATCTTGGTGGATCCTGGCACTCCTTCCCCAATGCATCAATTATTTATTGGATATGATATGATATGATATGATATGGCATTCATAACGTGCCTATACACATGTGTTTCAAGGCACAATGCAAGGGAGGGGGGAACAGAGGGAAGACAGAGAAAGACAGAGACAGCGATCATACTAGGCCAACTGCCATTCACTGCCATTCAGATTGAGCGAGTGCAGGGGAAGGGGGAAGAGAACCAGTGCAGAGTGGGAGGGGTGTGGGGACAGTGCAGTACATGGGGTAATAGAATAAATAAAACAATAAGAGAAGTAGGGCCAGCTGGTGGCAAGTGCAAGGGTAAGTGCAGGCATCTGATGTCAAGCGCTGGTGGGGGACTGTAGGGATACAGAAAACAGTCCCCAAGTGCAGGGGTTGCCAGGGAGGCAGTGCAAGTGTTTAATTGGCAGGGAAGGGGACCTGGGCCCTAGATCAGAGGGTGGCCAGGTACCCAGTACAGTTTCAGCCAGGAATTCAGCAGGGGAGAGGAGAAGAGAAAGCAGAAGCAACGAGGAAGATTTGGATGTGCTTCCGGACCCAGAGATGGTTTTCCTCAAGTTTCGGGGAGGCAGGGACGCTGTTCCAGAGATCGGTTCCAGCCAATGAAAGAGATCTACCACCCACTCGTTGCATGGAGAAGCGATTGACCCTGAGGGAGTTGGAGGTGGATGACCGAAGAGCTCGAGAAGGAAGATATTTAGGAAGAGAGAGTTGAAGATATTAAGGGTCCAGGCCCCAGAAGGCCTTGTGGACAATGCAGAGGGTTTTGAACTTAATCCTCGCAGCCACTGGGAGTCAGTTCAGAGATTTCCATCCTGGAGAGATACGATCCCTGGGCTTGAGGCCAAGGACAAGTCTTGCAGTACTGTTCTGGATAAGTTGCAGAGGGCAGAGAGTAGAAGCAGGCAGATTTAAAAAGAGGCTGTTGAAATAGTCCAGCCTAGAGAGAACCAGAGCTCTGGAGACAGTGAGCTTCTGGGGGAAGGGGAGGATGGAAGAATACCTCGGAGGAGGTGCAGCTGGTAATGTAACTTCTTAGAGACGTCAGAGATGTGAGGAGAGAAGGAGAGTGTAGAGTCGAAGATGACCCTGAGGTTTTTAGCCTCGCAGGTGGGAGCAGAAAGAGGGCCAAGAAAGGCTGGCAAGAGAGTGACAGGAAAGGAGGGAGTGGGTGTGCCAATGAGGAGAATCTCAGTTTTACTGGCATTAAGGCAGTGATCATTGGCGGCACACCACTCCTGGATAGCAGACACTCAGAGATGAGAGATGGAGAAGAGGTGGCCGAAGGTAGCCTGAAAATGAGCTGAGTGTCATCCGCATAGCACTGACAGTTGGGGCAGAGAGTGGCAATGCTGTGCGTGCCAAATATTGGTTGAATAGCCAGGGAGAGAGGTTAGATCCCTGGTGGACACCACAGGTAAAGATAGAGATAGATCAGAGCAAGGACCCAAGTTGGACCCGGGAGTGTTGATCAGTGAGGAAAGAAGTCAGTCATGCCAGGGCCTGACCGGTGATACCCAGGTTATCATGGAGAAGGTTGAGCAGGATGGCATGGTTGACAGTGTCAAAGGCAGAAGAGAGATCAAGTAAGATGAGGACACAGGGGGTGTTGGAATCAAGGTTGCAGAGCAGGTATTCATGGATGTTCAGGAGAGCAGTTTCCATGCTTCTGGAAGCTCTGAAGCCAGGTGGATGGTCATGAAGACAACCAACAGATTCAGTGTGAAGATTAAGCTGGGAGATGGCCAGCTTTTCCAGGAGATTTCCCAGGAAGGGAGTGATGGAGATTGGGCGATAGTTCGCCTGGCAAGACGGGTCAGCAGATAGTTTCTTAAGAACAGGGTGCACAAGGGATTGCTTCAGGGTGGATGGGAAGACTCCAGTGGTGAAGAAGTGGGTACAGAAGTCAGCCAGAGCAGGAGCCAGGGTGTCAATGTGGTCATTGATGGTTTTGGAGGAACAGGGATGAACCTGTTTTGATGAGACTTTCATAGATCGGACTTGTCTAGAAACATCGTCAGGGGAGAACAGGGGAAAGACAGAGAAGGACGGAGGAGAGGTGGGCAAAGAAGGGCCAGAGGAGGAGCAGGGAGTAGGGGCACATGGGGAGAGGAAGAAAGAGAGGACAGGATGTCCTGAGTTTTATGTTAAAGAGTAAGAGTGCCAGGCCACAACCCTGTCTGACTCCTAAGCAGACATCTATTTCCTTTATTGTCTCCCCTCCCTGCCCATAATGCACTCTTGCCTTATTGTTAAAAAAATAAAGCAGAGATAATAGAAACCAACTTAATAGGGGCAAGGTGTGATAACATTATTTGCCATAAAACCTCCCTAGAGACCGAGTCATAGGCGGTCTTTAAATCTAAAAAAGAAGCATAGAAGTGCATTTTATTTCAAACTGTATATTTTTGGATCAACAAAAGTAACAAAATGCAGCGATCTAATGTGCCTCTATTCTGCCGGAAACCCAACGTGAAGGTGTCTTATCATATTTTTTGCTTCTACCCAGTTCTGAAGGCGTGCCAACAAGCTTCTCTGCACCGTTTTTGTAGAGGGGAACTATAATAGCTTACCTCCATGAAATAGGTATCTCGCCACTAACTAAGATCGTATGAAACACTTTGCAGAGAACCAGTGCCCAAATTGTTGGTTCATCCTTAAAAAGGTCTGCCGGAGTTCAATCTGGGCCACCAGCTTCATGGTATTTAAGTTATTAATAGCAGTAGCTACTTCACTAACTGTAAAGGCTATTTTGGAGCTAGAAAGTAGGCTCCTGATGTTCAAAATTAAACCCTGTGAAGGCAGAGGTCTGTATAGGCTGGAGAAATGCTGCCACCAAGTACTTTCCATATTATGCAGTGTACAACCCTATCCCCCTTTAGCTTCTTCCCTGACACCATTTTCCAAAAAAGACCCATATCTCCAGACTTCAAGGCATTGGTCAATGTAGACCATTTCTCCCTACCATGTTTCCTTTTTTTCTCCTGGATCAACACCTTGTAATTGAGTCGTAAGCCACGTAAAATAGATTTGTCTGCTTGGACTGGTTGTTTTATATGCAGTTCAATTTTCCCTTTTCCTGCCCGGAATTCCATGTCAAACCATTTTGAATTATGTAATAGCCGGTCCTTAATTGCTCTAGGACTACTTAAGATTAGGGCAATTAGATTAATATTTAACTTCTCATATTCTTCCAGTATAAATCTGTCATTTGACTGCCCATCACGGATGACAGACAATTGATCTACTATTGACGCATATATCTCAGCTTAAGGGACTTGCTTCAGCACCCTCATACATTTGCAAGAATGACCCTTCAACTCTAAGGGCTGGTCCTGATGGATCGCTCTAGCTTTGCCAATCTCTGCTGGTTTATTTGTGATCTCAAACTCCGAAGGGCAGTGGTTGCTCTTTAACTGATCTCCAATCATAAAATCCCTCAGCCTATCCCAGTCCTCCCCGAAATCAACAGGTAGTCAATGAATGAGGTACTGTTGTGGCCGTGAAAGGTGATCATAGCCGGCTGATCCTTGGTCCATCTCCCATACAGCCCCTCAGATTTATGTTATATAGAGTGCAGGCCACATTTTTTGCCAAACAGTGTATTCATGCAGGAGTTGTGGCACTTAAGCAGGACATGTTCCCAGCTATATCCTGGTCCTTCCATATGTCCTCAATCTCCTTTATCGGCTCAAGCTGTAAATTAAAATCCCCGGCCACAAGGGTGAATATAGGCTGTCGGGTTGAGGAGTGCACATCAGTAACTAAGTCTTGCAAGCGGGCCAGAGTTGGCGATCCCACCATTAGTCTATTATAGATGTTAAAAATGTACATTGGATCGCTCTCAGTCGCCCATACTAGAAGCATCTGAAGATCAGGAGAACTAGTATCCATAACTGCAATCCTCCAGCCTAAGGCAATATCCACTCATATCAAAAGGCCACCACTCGGTCTACAACAAACACACTTCATGGCTGCTATGTGAAACGTCTGATACCCCTGGAGGACAAGTGGATCAATAGCCCATGTTTCCTGCAAGTTTATAATTTGGAAACCTGGAAAGTAAGCACACCATCCAGGGTCTGCCAACAATCTCTTCACCCCCGGCTATATCCCTAGAGCTCATTCTATAGCAATTTTTTGGTGCAGCGGACTGTTGGGGGACCTGACCGTATCAATCCACTGAATCTAAATTTGGATTAGTTGCATTAGTAACTCTCATGGGGTCATGGCCAGCATAGTTAGCCACACATTTGCTTGCATGGGGCCCATTACCATGGATGCCAAGGGAAGAACAATCACGCCTTGCCATACATCTTTCTAGAAATTCAAGTGACCTTTTAACAATTGTTAACGCCTCTGGAAGATAAGTTCTAAACTCAATTGATAAAAATCCCTCAACTAAATTTTGTGAAGCCAAAAATACATGGATATAATCATAATTTAAATTAGGAACAGGACCTCTGAAGCAGGGAACAATGTTGTCTCTAATAATGAAGCAACAGCCCCTTGTATTTTAGATCCAAAAAATACTTTTGTTTTTTAAACTATCCAGATCCTCAAAAGCATTCTAGGGAAGCTTTGCGATATTAGACATCACTATAGATGGCCCAGATGCCACCCCGCCAATTCCTACGTGGCTAGTTTGAAGTTTCAGACTCTGAAATTCTGCCTGGAATCTCAGTGGAATTAAGTTAGCTCCTGACAGAGGGGGAGTCACATTGTAATTATGAGGAGTCCATTCTACATTTATGGGTAAGCCCATCCTTGTATAAGATACAGTGCTGAAAGAGTTTCTGGACACATTATTCATGCCCCTATCAGGACTAACCCGACCTTGAAGATCAGACCCCTTAGTGATAGAAATAGAGAGGGAGGCAGATTGAACATTTCCATCAGGAGGACAGGCAACTAGGATGCCCATTTTCCCTACATGAAAGCCAGCTGAGCCTTAATACCTTTAAATGCGTTAACGAGACAGGACAGTTGGTTGGGCACTTGCATAAAAGGGGCCCCTTGAGCTGGCTCAGTAGCCTGCTTACTGGTTACAGCCACAGGCTTAGAATTACCTACGGTGACACTTTCCATCTCCGGAGTACCAGTCTGAACACCAACCTCACATGTTGGTGGTATCCTGCAGTGCACGGACGGTCCTTTTTTCCTCTTCATAGGTGCTGCACTGAGAGGTTTCTGTGTCACCACTCACCATGTTTGGTCCTAACCAAGAGCAGGACCAGAACACTCAACAGCCAAGGGACAATCGACCAAAGGCTCAAAGTGGTTCAACAAGGGGAGCGGGCAAGTAACCCTGAGATCTCCCTCCAAGGTGCTATGTCCCTCCTGCTCATTTACCAACATAAATCTTGAAGTGTTGGAATTACTCACGGCCACAGGAGAAATAAGCTCCAAGGAAGTAGAGGGACAGGTAGCACCTGCCTGATGGTAGATTTCCACCATCTCAGGGATATGATCCAGAGTATTCTCCCCCGGACACCTATGTTTGCTATTCACCTGAAAAAAACAAAGCTTTTTCCACTCTCTCAGGCGGAGTTCTTGGCCACTTCAAATAGCACCAAGCAGTCTTCTTTAATACTACTTGGCCCAGAACCTACCCTTGAAGTATTACTAGGAACGCTAGACTCACAAAATGAGATTAAATCATAAAATTTAGAAAAAATACAATTACAGACAACAGTAGACATTGTATTTTAACTTTGGCTTCGGGTTTGTTGGCAAGGGTGGGAGCGCTACACTCTTTTGTTCAGGATTCAAACCATTCAAGTCAAACAATAAATCCTTAATTTCTGTAATTAACAGATTGACATCTGAAATTGGTTTAAAACAGTGTGAAATTTTGGTTTGTCTTTCCGCCCTCGCCATCAGCCCTCTGCCCACCCTTTCACCATTTCCTTTACCTGTCCCTGTATGCTTAACAACACCTCCTTTATTTCTTTGTCGCAACAGTGACAGTTTCCAGGTGTAAAAGCCTTCCTTAGTCCAACAATGCTGCCAATAGAATCGGTGTGTCTGGTATGGGCCAAGCACGTCCGGTTGACTTAGGAGAATGCCAAATAAAACTTTTAAAAACATGCAATTATTAAAATAGCCTTAAAAAAACAAAAGTCATGTATGCTCCTGTTAAACAGACCAGTCAAGGCACGCTCAACTGCTTGAGAGGCAGCCAGAGTCTTTCTCCTCCCCCTCGCCTGCATCTGTGGATGGAGTTCAAGGCTCAGGACTCCGAGGTTCCAATTATCTTATTTGTAAGGCAGTTCTTGAATGCTTTAAGAGGCAGAGGAATATGCAGAATAGATAGCAGAATAGATACATAAAAGTGTTTGAAATGCCTGGAATTCTATCAAGAGTCAAGCAAAACGTAGGCGATCCACACAACAGGATAAAACAAATCAACTGTGTAGGCCGTTTAGGCAAACAAAACAAGTTCAAGACTCCAAAATGGCACTCATGTTTTTCCGATGCGGCGCATTATCCTTAGTTAAAGTTTGATTGTGTTTTTCTTCCACACTCTATAGCCCTTGTACAGTAGCCGAATAAGCCAATATAATTAGGTGCCAGAAAGCATAACAAAAATTAACAGAAAGGCAATATTACCCCACTATCAAGCAAGGCGCTCAAACTGCGGTAGCAACAGTCTTTCCCATTGGGATTTGCTGTTGCAGCTCCAATATATCTTCCCTCTTTGAGCTGCAGGTCAAGGCTGTCACGCTGGCCAGCAAACAAAGTCAAGTGTTTGATAACACAGTACTTCTTCCACAAGCAGGCAATCTCTACAGCATACCGGACTTAAAACAATTATTGTGCGAAGATGTTCACCTACCAGGGATTGCAGCCTGCACACTGCGGCTATAGACAGGCATAGAACAGCAGGGACCTCACGTGGCGGCCGGTCTGAGCAGTTTGTAATGGGTGGAGGAATATCCCTCTTGCCCTGGCTGTTACTAGTCCTTTGATATAGTTTGACAGAGATTGGGGGGGGGATCTCCCTTCCCCAAGCCTTCTTAGGCAACTCTTTACAGTTCAACAAAGAGGGGTGAAAAGTGCCTCCCTTGCCCAAGCCTTCCTTAGGCTCTCTTTCAATGTACTTGATGATGTCCATGGCTTTGCCAGAGGATACAACCTTCCTTCGCCTCGTCTTCTCTTGACTTTTGCCAAAGGATATCACTCTCTCTTCCCTAGTCTTCTCTTTCAGTTGTGTGGTTCCCAGAACCCTTTCTCAGGTTGAAAATGTCTCTCACTCAAGCCGACTCGTTATCCTGCCAGGCAGAGTTTTGCATCTGCAGTTCGTTGATCTGTTTAGCATTCGGGTCCCAGACACCATTCTCAAGAAAATGTCTCTCAATCGGGCATGATACACTAACCTGCCAGGCACTATTTTTCATCTGGTATTCTCCGGTATCTTCAACATATAGGTCCTAGACCCTTCTTTATGGTTTGCAGTACCTCTTAAGCAGGGGCAGTTCACTATCCTGCCAGGCACTGTTTTCATATAAAGTTCTCTGGGATTCTTTCAAGTACGGTGATGAGGAAGATGATGATTCATGTACTCGGATTGAATGTTCTCAATAACTGTTTTTCCCCAAAGGGGTTTCTCTTTTGCCCCAACTTAGTTCAACTCTGCCCTTCAGGGTCTCAGAAGTGTGTTTGCTCTTCCTCCTGTGTCATAGAGCAATTCCCAGTTCATTAGCATAGTTCTCTTTATAGATTCTATCAACCCCAGAGACTTGCGCCTTAACCTTGCTCTGCGGTTTCCTTCTCTCTCCGGCACCCAGCTTCTCCAGGCTTCTCTCACCTCTGGAAGTTGTGCGGCGGTCCGACAGTGTGGGGTCCCTCACAGGTACAGTGGTTCCTCTTTCCACTCTCCAGCTTGCTGCCGGATACCTGTTTCTTCCGCTGTGTCAGCATGTCTCAGTGGTGTGCTCCACTGTGATGAGTTTGTTGTCTGGGTAGCATCTCTGTCTTCTTCGGTCCATGTTCTCTGCATAGCAGCTCCCTCCAGCTTGCAGTTCCTCCAGGGAGGATCAGACAATGAGAGAAGTCCTTCCTCTCTTTTTATCGTTGGCTGGCTCATGTGTGATTGAGAGCTAGCATGCTCGCTTTGGTTGCTCAACAGGCTAGTTAATCCTCTTTTCTTCTTCCTCATGTCAGTACCCATCGAACCATAGCTTTCCTTACTATTCCTTGCCACATTATGATTTTTCTCATACTCAGAAACAGGTCTACTCTGCATAAAGTAACTATGAGTAGAAAGAGGAGGTAAATAGGATGGGTGTGTTTTGGTCCTAACAGTGTGGGGGGATGTGTTTTGGTGTTTAGAGTGGTAGTTGTTATACTCACCTCCCTGGCCACATTTGAAGGCCCCCTCCCCCAGACATCCTGCAATTTGCCACACTGGGCTGGGTGTATTTTCAATTGCCTCTGCTCTTTCAGGTGTCAGCCTTCTACCTTCATTTGATATTATCTGGTCCAAGTATAGTACTTCTTCCTGGCAATATTGCAATTTCTTCTTGTCACCATATATCCCTTCTCAGCTAGTAATTTTAATAACGTCACTGAGTCTGTTCTGTACTCTTCCTCTGTGGTGCTACACACAGGCAAATCATCACCTTACTGTATAATTTCACTGGCTGCCTGTATATTTCCCAAATCCATGTGTAGCACCCTATTGAAGACACTGGGGGACTCACAGTACCCCTGTGCAGTCTTGCATGTTGGAGCCTAATACTTCCCTATACTGTATTTGCAACTGGTATGGAATACAAATCTCAAAACCAACCACAACATCTGTCTCACTGTGTTCAAACAGCTATGTTGAAGCCAGTGCTATTGCTGTGTGCCAATTGACACCTTCCTTGTCTGTTCCATGTAACAATACTCTGTCCTCTTGTACCACTACTGCCTCTAGATGTACTGTTATTATCTCCCCTTCTGCCACATCCATGAGTAATTCTGCTCTGAACAAAAACTCTGTGGTTAGTCATAGTAAATTTTACTGTATTCGCGGGAGACAACCTAACAATATATGTACTCCATAAAGGAATAATTCTGAATTTAGTGGCATCGGTTGTAATGCTTTCTGACCATAGACTGCTCGCATACACTCTCTCGCATTTGCATAATGAATGCCTGGTGTTGAACATATTATCCCCTCCTCAGTGAATGAAACTCATCATATTTAATGTACTCATCAAATCTCTTCCTAATGAGTTAATCTGTGTCTTTCGGGAATATAACAATGGCACAGCCATCGTATTTTCTCCCACTTTTACAGGTAACTCTTCTGTGAATGGACCCTTTGCCATAGCGCCAGATAATCCTTGTGCATCCATTGTTATTCCTGACAGTGGATGCCCTCCCTCCCTGACACAAGATCTTGTTGCTCCGGTGTCAACTTAAAAAGAGAATGTCCTACCTATCATTGTCACGCCCACCCGGGTGAAGTTCCTCATCCAAGTCAGGAGTTACTGATAGCACAAGACACATCAAGCTTCTCTGTGGGCTGTCATATTGAGGATAAATGTTCATCCCTGTTCAGGTAAAGGGCTTCCCTCCCACCACTTTCGCACCCCCTGTCGTGGGCACTGAAGTTTGTGAAATATGTTCCTGTCCCACTGTCTGGACTGCTGTGATTGCATTTGTAATGGATTTAGTGATTGTTGTACTTGTGGCTGCTGTATCTTGGGCGTATGCTGCTATGCCTATTGTATCTGTGGCTGCAGTATCTGGGGTGTCTGTTGTGGTGTCTAGTGCCTCTGTGGCTGCATGTTATGTTGCAGAAATGGTTGCTATTGTGTGTATTGAAATTTGCCCTGCTCTTGCTGTGACTGTGCATACTACATCAGGGGGTATACAGGCCCCCCTCTTGGACCATATTGTTGACATCCTTCACTCATTACCCCTCTGCGCCTACATTCTTGTGCACAATGCCCCTACTTCCCACACGTCCAACATTGTCCTTTAAAATCACCAAAACGTCCAAACCATGGACTCATTCCATCACACCCTCATCCATAACCACTTCCAAACCCATACTCTCTTCCCCTTGGTACATAGCCCCTCACCCTGGGTTAATAATTGCTTTCTGCTCTCCCTCCCAAATATCTGCTATCCCCCTGCTGTTGATATTCTTGCTCATAATTCTCTCCCCCAACGTTTGTTATCATTGCTCTTCTACCGTTATTTTTGACAATTTCTTTTGCACCAATTTAGCATCCTCTCATGGCCTGTCCCCTACTTTATTCTTTCCTTTTCTTGTTTCATTCACCAATAATGAACAATATTCAACAGAATTTTCGGGCCATTGTTTTATTTCAATCCCTATAATTTTCTTTAGCTGTTTCTGCACTTCTTTGGGATGACTCTGGCATAAAATGTGATAACACACAGTTATATTTTTGTCCCAACATGCCTTTGTTTCCAAGCGCCACTTCTCTTGTATTTCTTATATATATATATATATATACATACCACTGGATCCTCATCATGTCATAATCGGACTCATGTCTGATGTATCTGGGAATTGCACCCTCAACGCTGACCAAATGTTTTCTCTGCAATTGTTAGAAGGCGAACCATCATGTGCACTATTTTGTGCCGTCACATTGGGATGCCCTTCACTTGTCATACATCATTTGATAGTTCTCCCAATATCAAAGCAAATAAACTCTTCACATCTCTTACTGCCAATGTCATCCCTGTTGTCGCTTTCTCTAATTCATAAATACACTTTCCTAACCCTGTTGTCAATGATGGTAAATTAGCAATTACATTTACATTTTCCTTATCTGTTTGTGGCCACGATATATACTGAGCCAGTCCCCTACCCTATAGGAGCAAGGGTAATCATGTCATCTCTGCCTTGTGTATGGATGCAACCACACCCTTCTTCCCTTTTGACGCTATCACCATATGGCCTGTTTGACAGCCTAGTAGGTTCCTTAATCTCATTACATATGGCGTTTTTCTTCCTGAGTTTTTTGGGAGAAGGCCTGGGATTGATGGATCCCTGCCCTGCCCCAACTCATAACGCCTTAGTGGATATTCTAGTCTTTCAGGCTCACTTGCATGAGGAGCTTGTGTTGCCTCTTCTTCCTTTTCCTTTTCTTCATGTTTCCACTCTTCTTCCTCTTGCTCTATCTCTTCAATCACCTTGTTGCTGACACCTCCAAGACCTTCCCTCACATACACTCATCTTTCTATTTTCTGCTAGCACTCTCAGCAGTCTCCCTCATGTTCTCTTCTCCTTCTCTGTCCTCTATTACTTTGCTTCTAATGCTATCATTAACGTCCCTTCTATTCCCTTCTCCTCTCCTGCTCATCCTCTCTTTCCAGAACTTTCACATTTTCATTGTCAGTGTCCTGTACGTCTATTTTAAATAATATCTTACCTCCACCCATTTGTCTGGTGTAACTGCTGCTTCTTTCCCCCCTTCCTTCATATTTTTCACTTTCTTCATCTCGTCTTTTGCTTCCATTAGCTGTGCTTCTAAACTGCATTGTTTATCATTCTCTTCTTGTGTTGCTAATGCGCTTTCTGTGCCACTTTGTGTTTCTTTGTCCCCAATATCACCTTTCTCCTACGGGGGCTCAAATCAGGAATTAGTGTCTCCTGCAGCGGTGGCTTGCAACAGATATAATCCTGGCTCGGTCGAGAATGGAGTGCATGGTTTAGGCGGAGGAGAATCTGTGGCCTGTACACACCCTCTTTTACCTATATTTTCTTTTTTGATCTACTCCTCCTCCTCAAAAATTTTCAATAATTCCAGTATGCTCAGTCTGCTTTGTAATTTCCTTCCCTTGTGTGTGGTATGCAGGTACATGTACATATGTTGCATCTGATCTTTTGAATGCATCCCTGCTTGAGGCCATGGCTGAAATATCTTGCCGGCAGTATCTTTGACTCCTTGTACATCATATTTAACTATCTTTCCCTTACATTGGGCAAACGCTTAACACAAATGGGCAATGAGGGTGTCTGCCATTATAATAATATAAAAACTCAACTTACCATAACATTCAACAATTGCCATTTCAACACTCTCTCTTTCCTTTTTCTCAACCCCCTCCCTCACAGTTATTTACAATGTCAACACAATGCCTGCCCTAAATCACACCAACAATACACAAATTCAATCTATTCCATGCTTATCTCCAAACAATGCTAGCTACTACTCTACCTACACACAAAACACCTCTACCATCATTTGTATAGCAAGACAATACCCACAGATAATCAACATTAAATAAAATCTATTCTACAAAGCTGTCTTCCCTTTATATGGGGTATATCCTCTTTTATCTCTTTTACTGCCCCTGAAGGAGGCTGAGCTTTACACCCGACCGAGCGGTCTTCCCCATCTACTTTTGGAATTATCTCTTTTTTCTCTCACTTCAATACTCTTTAAGCTTAAAACAACAATGACATTAAATGAAACTGTTAAAGTAATCCAGTCTGGAAAGAACCAGAGCTTGGGAGACAGTGAGCTTTTGAGGGAAGGAGAGGAAAGGCAGAGTACCTCTAAGGAGGTGAAGTAAAAAGTTTGATTTTTTGGAGACATCAGAGATGTGTGCGGAGAAGGAAAGTGTAGAGTCAAAGATAACCCCAAGGTTCTTAGACGCGCAGGTGGGGGTGGGAGGAGGGCCAAGGGAGGCCGGCCAGAGAGTGAGAGGAAAGGATGGAGATGGTGTACCAATAAGGAGGATCTCAGTCTTGTTGGCATTTAAACATAGATCATTGGCGATACACCAATTTTGAATGGCAATTAGACAATCAGAGATAAGGAAAGGAGAGGAGGAGGCTGAAGGAAGCCTAAAAATGACTTGGGCGTCATCAGCATAGCACTGGAAAGTTGAGCAGAACATTCATATGCAGAAAGTGAGAGTTGCCAGGTATTGGTTTAAAAGCCAGGGCGAGAGGATAGACCCCTGGGGGACACCACATGTGGAGATGGAGATAGAAGATAGGAATACACAATTCCCTCCCCGATATTTGAGCCACAGAATTTGTAGCACACAAGTATACTCACGCAATAGGACCCAGAGGTCTGTCAGTGTCAAGCCTCCTCTATCTGTCTGCTCAACCCTCTGCTCCCAGTGTGCCGCCTGTGAGATCGGGCAGGACTTTCAGAAACTAAGCTCCTGCCAACCTCTTTTTAGTTGTGCACATAAATCGCTCCCAGCAGACAAACACCACTGTCCTAGCGGGACACAGCGAGGAGTCCTTGACCCTCTGCCAGACGCTAGGGGTCTCAGTTTTGGCTCCAAAGGCCCAAGTATACAAATAAAGAGGAGAAGAAAACTCAATAAACGGAGTAACTTCAAGCACTGAGAAAACGCAGCTCCATTCAGATCCGAACAGCCGGGATAGAGTGAAAAAGACAATCTCAAAATGGTGTTAGGAGCAACAAGGCTTTAAGATAGAAAAACATCACAGCTGTTGTCATGGTTAATAATTTTCATAAAACTTCTTTTTGCTTATTCAATTGGTTAATGCAACATGGAACATATAGTTATCTATAAGTAAAACATCTTCTATTGGTTCTTTCACAACTAATAACTCTTCCTAGGTTTATCCTTCTAAAATTGATTAATTTAATTCTAAATTGCCATTATTTGGCATTCTACTGCACTAGCTGATAAGGTGAAGAAGGTTCTGATTGGTTAATAATGTATTTATCTAGCCTTGGGCTCTGTTATGCAGTGGCAAGGTATGTGGTGGGGAAGGAGAGAGGGGCGAACCGCTGTGAGCCGGCCTTGAAAGATACTCCCATCTCGTTCCCATGCTGAGGATCTCTCTTCCAGACATGCTCATGGCCTTGACGTGCCATCCCCCTCCCTAGATACGCAATGAGCCTAGCAGGTGCACTATCTAATTGAGCTTGGAATAAATGGTCACTGTTCCGACCACATGATGAGGGACCGCTGTGCTAAAACAATTGTTGCGCATTTATTGGATTTTCTACTGTTCATTCTGTATGTGATCATTTGGCATATTTGCACGTTGTGTCCTGGGAAACATGATCTGATTCGGTTTCAACTGTTGGGCAGAACTCGATTTTGCATACTGACTTGGTGCTTGGGCTGCTGTCTGAACATTGTAAGGCATGGAATTATGTGTTAAGATGCAGTATTCCAGGATTGAGAGCCTTGCAAGGTTCAGTCTGAATAATGATTGTACTTCTTCTCTTTCTCTGCCATGTTAGTTTTCTTTGTGTCTTGCATACAACCCTTCATTTTTCCCTGCCCGTGTATGCGGTAACCTCTCCCTACCTGCCCATCTCTATACTAGTTATATAACGCTGTCTGGGTGTTCTGATACCTTTCCCTGCTTCGATGAATACAAACTACTTCTCGTCCTCCTTGTGTTGCACAACCTATTCTACACTTCATGGCGGCTGCCTGACCATTGGGGTTTTATTGAACATTTCTCAGCTTGTACTTTCGTTCATGCTCCGTAGTGGGTGGGAGTGTGGACAGACCCAGTACAAATTTCATCTGTATCATCACAGATAGAATTCCTTACCCATTCCTGTAATACTCGGAAAGGAAGAAAATATTATAGGAGAAGGAAATCAAAGAGCGATACCTCATCTATAAATATTGCATTTGTATTTGTATGTGCTGATTTATATTGCACAAACCTTGATAAGAAGCAATGAAGCACTGAACATGTTAAGGTTATCATATGAGGGAAGGGGGATTGTAATATATGTCACAGAATGTTCCAGCCATGGGTCTGGGGCCTAATGTTGGAACACAAGGAGCCAGGGTGGCACCTACGTATTGCCTGAAGAGTAAGTCTTCATTTTCTTCCCAAACTGTAACAGCATTGGCGTGGTCTGGATTGCCACCAGGATGGTGTTTTTCTAGGATGGTAAATCATAATTTCTGACAGACAGTGGCATCCTCTCTGTCAGCAGCTAGGGTTATAAACACAGATTTGCATCACATTATTTGAAATGGTGTTGAAGTAAGAAGTGAACACCCTCTCCATGGAGGTATCCATCCATGTTAAACCTGCTATTTGGTGGAAAATGTCAGGACCCAGAACTGGATTGTTAGGCTAGGGAATATTTACCCCCACTTTGACAAATAAAGAAGTAATTCCATTGTAAGAGAAACGTTCACCTCTTAAGTGACACAGTAAATTCCTTGGGCCTGTCTTTTTTCAGGAGTTGTGGCATGATGTATTTCTTTGCATTAGAAGTGTTAAGCAATCACACTAGCTGTAAAGTGTCTCTCACCTACATTAAAGCAAATCCAATCGAAGAATAGAGAAGGACTGTTGGTATTGTGGAGATCTGACTAAGTGAATTGAATGCCAGCAACATCATTCCATTATTCCAAATCCCATGCATTAAATACACACTCAAAAAGTCACAAATATACAATATTTCATTGGGTGGACTGGCTTGCAGAAAATCTGGGAACAGAAAATCTGGTATTTAACAACACCACAAGAGGGTGAAGGTGTCCCTGGATGTTTCGGCTTTCAGTGGGTCACAGCCTTCTTCATGTAGCCAAGGAAAGGAGTCCCCTGTAGAAAATAAAGGGGAACTAAAGTTACCATATAAGGTGTATAAAGATTCATGTAAAAGCATAGTGGTTAAAAAGCCATGTACATTAACATGTCATTGTCAAAGGTACAGGACCCAAATAGTTAAAAACACTAGTTTACTCCTATTGGTGGTCAAGTACTGACCTTTCACCGGACTGAGTCCTAACTGGGAGCCAGGGGCTATGGATGTTTAGAATCTGGTGTATTCCTCATCTGGGATGTGGTGCATTAAACTGCAGCGAAGAGCTGGATGGAGGGAAACAGATAAGGGCTATGATGAGTGATGGACCCCTATGTTTCACCAATACCAGAAGACATAAACTGGTAACATGTGATTACATAGAAAGTGAGAGAAAGTACCTTGAGGTTGTGAAACAAAAATCCAGCATTGACATCTGTATTTTCTGGACATTAAAAGTACTGGAAATGCATGCTGGAGGGGTCTAGCGCGCGGTGAAAGAGCGGTGCTGCATGAGTCTGTGAGATCGAAGAAGAAAAGCAGAATGATTGGTCCGCGGGCGTCCACAGTCACAGCAGGGTGTTAAAGGTAGTAAGCCCCTCACTAGCAGGCTGACGAAAAAAGGTGGGGGATTCTGTACCTGCCGTTCAAGAGCCGCTGTAAATGCGTCTATTCGGGAGGTAGCTGGATCCCAGAATGGAGCTGTGTTCCAGAGAATGTTAATGCGCAGGTGCATCAAAGGGAATGCTGCGCCTTCGCGCATGCGTTATGGAAGTGGAGTAATGGCAACCAAATGCTACACGGGAGAAAGGAGCTTATCTCCTAATGCCGGTGTGAGCTACAGCAGAGGAAAAGTCCTGCTTTAGGCGCCGCTGGGAGGTACGTGTTCCACTGTGAGGGTGGCGCTTCAGGACAGGGTACACGGTGTGTGGCCTGGCAATGCAGGCTCGAGGATACAGTGTGAGAGGGACCATTAAGAGTGGCTCTGGGGTTGTGCCTCGTTAAGACCCATAGTTGTGGCCTGGAGTTTGTACATCCACCATGACTCTTTGAAGTTAAGGGAATTTGTGATGTTACTGGTGTTGTGTACTTTGTCTGCAACCCACCATACGAAATTATCTGGGCCATGTTGAAATTCAAGGAAGTGTGGTACCAGTGGTGCCGTGAAGGTTTTGCACCGAATATGGGACCGGTGTTCCCCAATTCTTTTATGTACCGGTCTCGATGTAGATCACGTTGCTTGATTTGCAATTTGAAAAGTGCCTTAATTTCCACTCCTTACTGCCTATGTGGAAGAAGGTCATTTTTTTAGTCTGTTTGCATGCTGTGCAATTTCCACAAGGATGGTGCCCGTTGATTTCTCTCAGGTTCCATAACGAGGATCTGGTAGTCTTTTTGCTCATCCTGGCATGGGTGAGCATGTCCTTCAATTTTTTAGATCTCTTCAATGCCATTCTTGGCATGGGTTCATCAGGTAAGCTGAGCTGAATAAGTGGCCAGAATTTTCTTATTAGTCCTTTAAGTTTAGTAGTACTAGGTCCAAATGTGGTGGCGCAAGCCATGATGTTATCTTCCTGGGTGTCATGGACTTTAGGTAAGAGTAGAGCTTCTCCAGGCATAAATCTAGCCATCTTCTGGGTGTCTATAAGCAGTTATTTAGGGTAGCCTCTAGCTTTCAAATTGTCTTCCAGGGCTGGCTCATTCTTTTTAAATTCTGAGATCTCTGTGCAGTTTCTACAGACTCGTAAAAACTGGCCGTATGGGAGGCTATTTCTCAGATTGCATGGATGGTTGCTTTTGTAGTGAAGTACTGTATTGCGGTCGGTCTCCTTTTTGAACATGGTGCATTCCAATTGATTGTTTTTGGGTCTGATAGTCAAATCCAAGAAGTTGATACTGGTATTGCTGCTATTGATGGTGAATTTTATCTCTTCCGTGCAATGATTGATCCAGTCGAAGAAGTCCATGAGGGTATTGTTCTCCCCTTTCCAGATAAAGATAATATCATCAATGTATCTGTTGCAAAGCACTATGTTGTCAAGAAATGGATTGCGTGTGTTCAGTACATTGTTATATTCATATTCTGCCATGAAGATGATGGCCACATTCGGGGCAAATGCTGCCCCCATAGATGTCCCACGGTTTTGTAAATAGAAGGTCTCTTCAAATTGGAAAAAGGTGTTTGTAAGCGCTAGTTCCAACAGCTCAACTATAAAGTTGGTCGGGACTCTTGATTGTCTCATATGATGCGTAAGATGGTGCCTGTTACATTCCACCACTGAATCTTGGGGGATACTGGTGTAGAGGCTGTTAATATCCATAGTGACTAGTATGTCTTCAGATGGATTAACGGGTTGATGTTCAAATTTATTGATGGTTGACATGGTGTCTCGCAGGTATGTCAGTGTTTCCTGACTCAGAGGTTTTAAGAAGTAGTCAATGAACTTCCCGATAGGTTCCAGTATTGAACCACATCCCGACACTATGGGTCATCCTGGTGGCGTTGTCTGGTTCTTATGGAGTTTCGGTAGAGCGTAAAATGCAGGGGTCCACCCTTCTGAGTTGTTCAAAAAGATTTCCTCTTTTTCAGAGATCCATTTATTGGCCATAGAGAATTCTGTTGTCTCTTTAATTCTTATTTTTATTTCTGCAGTGGGATCTTTGCACAGTTTTCTATAGTTGTCCTCATCATTTAAGAGTACCAGCACCATTTGCTTATATTGATCTCTGATCTGCACTACAACTCCACCTCCCTTGTCTGCTGCTTTACTGACAATGGAAGTGTTCTCAGGCAGCAGTTTCAATGCTTTCTGTTCACCATGATTTAGATTGTGTCTTATATGTGAAGTGGCATGCTGTACTTGTTTCATTTCTTGTTTAATGCATTTCTCGAAGGCAAGAACAGATGCCGGAATCTCATTGTCGTTCGGGAAGAAGTCAGAATTTTTCCTCAGCCCTGAATCTTCAGGTACCAAAGGGCTTTCTTTATCATGGAAGAAGATCTTTCTTCTGATAGTTCTATAAAAGTTAGTGAGTTCTTGGTCAAGTCAGAACCAATCCGTATGGTTTGATGGGACAAATGACAGTCCTTTGGATAGTAGAGACTTTTCCTCTTTGGTGAGTGCAATCCCTGAAAGGTTAAAGATAGGTATTATTTCTAATACCTCCTCCGTCTCCTGTTGTGTTTCTGTGCCCGCCACCGTGGGTTGTTGAAAGGAGGCATTGGCTGAAACTGTGGAGGGCCCCAGTAGCCTCCCCTGGGTCCCCCTTGCCATAAAAAAGGCAACATTTGTGGCTGTGGTTGGTTACCATGGTTAGTTGGTCTTCCATTAGTGTTAGCTTGGTCATCATCAGATGATCCTGAGCTCGATGTATTCCAAAACAATACCGCTCTACGTCTGTTTCTTGAAGGTCCTCTTTGGTTCATTAATCTTTCTTTTTCCTTTTTGTCCTTGTATTCAGCTGATAGGTATGGATATACTAGTTCAAGTTGGACATTTTTAATGTCTTTTGCTAGTGTTTTGTGCTTTTTTTCCAGTGTGCTGTTCATAAATGTGTCCATCGTTTTATTTATTTATTTCAGTTTGTCTCAAGCGTTTTCCAAGCTTGCATCATTAAGAAATTTGTTCTCTTGTTCTTTGAGTTCTTTAGAGATGTCTTGATGGATCCTCTGGGAGGTGGTAATAGTGAGAACCATAAGGTCCCTACTACATTTAGTAGCAATTTTGTTAAAACCAAGCATATAGTCTTAGTCCTCCAGGAATAAAGCTGGTTCATTACGAACTACCAAACCGACCGGTACTAGGTTCACCCTAAGGTATTCCCTTAAGAAGTGACTGTGTACGTCGGTTCTAAAGCATCGTTTTTTAAGGTTGAGTAAGTCATCTCCTGATGCTGTAGATGCTAAGTTTTGTTGTGCACCCTCTATATTAAATAACGTGGGACCTTGAATGATTTCTAGGATCTGCTCTTCTGTGAAGCTAAGAGTCTGATCCATAATGCGGAATGATCGAATAGGTGAAGGCAAGACTGGGTGGCCAACAATAGTGAAAGAAAACTCATACCGGCATCAGTGTTTCTGGACTGGCACAGTACGACTCTGCAGGCGGGTGCCATCCCGCCGCCATGTCAGACCTTGCGGGTGGAACGTCACCTGCCCGCAGAGTTTCACGGAAGCACCGGCACCATTGTTAACAGTGCTGGTGCTTCTGTGGTCCCCATTCCCATGGGAATGTGGACTTACAAAATTAGCGGCGCCTGACTTCCTGGCCACGGGGGTCAGAATACCCTGGTGTTACTGAAAAGTCAGGTGCCGGTAATTCATTAGTCGTCCGGCAGCAATCTTCCGGTTTCACCGGCACGGTTACAGCCAGACACGTAATGAGGCCCTATGACTTCCTCCGGCGGAGTGCTATTCCATTAGCAAAGAATTACAATAAGCAAATGCGTCTTTAGTTTTGACTTGCTAGGAGCAATTCAACAGTAAGTCAAAGCTACTGATAGTAACTTATTTTTTATTTACCTTTAATGTGATTAGTTCATTACAAACTGTACACATTTAAAATTCATAAAACATCTTATTTCCATATTACATAATAAACACATAATAAACACACTAAAATATCTAAGATCTTCATAAAATGTAAAATCGCACCATGATACTAAAATTCCCACATTCCCATTAAAATCAAAATCAATCTTCTGCACAACAACAACCTTCTGAACAGCAAAAAGATTTTTTTTTCAGTTACCAAATGTTCACAAACGCTCATTCACCAGCTTCCAAACCTGAAACAGTGCTAAATGCAGTGCATTATTTTCAGAATTCAGGCAATATTGCCAAAATTAGTTGCTTTTTAAGGTTGCCAGACATTTCGTCGAAAAAAATTGGTCGACCAGACAAATGGTCGAACCAATTTGGTCGAAAACCAAATAGTCGAAATTTTTTTTTTTTTTATTTTAACCCTTTTTTTTTTTTTGGGGGGGGTCCCCCCCCAAGCCCCTTTTTTTCTCTAAAAACCCCTTTTTTAACTAAACGAAAACCTGAAAAATAAATATATAAATAAAAAAAAAAATTCGACCATTTAGTTTTCGACCAAATTGCGTCGACCAAATTGCAGTCGACCAGTTTTTTTTCGACGAGTTGACTGGACACCGCTTTTTATACAGTCGTACTGTCTCACAAAACTGCCTAAAATACACATATAGAGGGCCTCAGAGGGTCCCAGAGTCATACACTGTCATTACATGTTTAGCATTCTCTCCAATCGTAGCTATTTGACACATTCAGCAGAATCTTTCTTCCACTGGGATCCCAAAGCAAATGTACATACAGCTACAAGAGGCAATCGGTTTATACACAGTAACATTAGGAATCTTCTAACTGCAGGAGACGGACATAATGTTAAATAAAACTGGAGCAATTTAAATGTATGAACCACACACTCTATTTCAGTATAGTTTTTTTTAATTTCGATAAGTATTCATAGTTAGAACACCAGTTCCATTTTTCAATTTTATTTGTAAACGACCGTTTTAGTGTATACAAATCACACTCCCAGTCAGGTTTCCATCCAATCTGAAAAAGGTATTTTCACCAATATCAATATACAGATCCACGCCTTTTTTTCTTGTCCTCCTCGTTTCTGAGCATACAGAGCAGAGGGAAGATTGGTCTGGCTTTAGATTGTATATACAGTGTACACACAGTCGAAAGTGCCAGGGTGGGCAATGAGATACACCCAAGCTCTAGTTGCAAGATTTCTATGTGTACAGATGAAGTCAAGCCCGCTATCCTTTTCCAGAGCTTGCCTTAAAGCACACGTAACCATTGTCAAGGCATCAATTCCATACAAAAACCCCATGGCAGAACCATTGCTTATAGAGCTTAAAAATACCCTTCAAACTGTATCCAGCTGTATCTTTTGCAAAACTTGCAATCAACAAGGTCAATTGCATGGCTTTGCCACTTCTGGCTGCAATCATATCCTTGTAATGACGCGTAGGATTTATCTCAATCTACAGATACTTGTAAGTTACAGCATAGTCAATTAAATCATTTGCCAGAACCAAACTTGGTCCAAACCAATTTACCTGAAAATTCCATGACTTTAGTTTTGTCTGTGTTGATTGTTAGGCTATTCTCAACAGCATATTTACTTAATTTTTGCAACGCTCTTTGGATACCAGAAAAAGTATGGTCGAAAATAACAAGATCAAATGACAGGAGTCTGTTTCATTCTAGGTGGACAGTTGCACGCCAAGGATATTGAGGCTGGAATATCAGCCATGTGTATATTAAATAGCACGTGCGCCATCATGCACCCCTGCTTATCATTCTTAGTTGTGTGCATGTGTGCCATGATGGCACCCCCATTATCCGGCCTTACTTGCACAATTGTATCCTCATGAAAGACCTGACTGCATGCAACAGATTTTTCGGGCAGCCAAACTTTTCCATCTTCCACCAGTCCACTGATCCAAATGCAGCACAGAAGTCTACAAAAACTACATATAACCCAGGACCTCCCTTTTTCTTAGATCTCGCTATTAGTTTATCAAGTAACCTTAGATTATGCGTGGTTCCTGAGCATGTTCTAAACCCAATTTGAAATGTGTCTAGGAGCTGGGCTGATTTGACTCCTTTCTGTAATTCATCCAATACAAAAGAAGCAAAACATTTTCCTGTGAAGTCGAACATAGAAAAAAGTCTGTAGGTGGACGACACAGTTCTCACACCTCTCTTGCAGATCGGAACCAAGTATGATTTCCTACAAAATGCAGGAATCGCTTTTTCAGAACATACTCTCAAGCTAAGTGCTCCAGGTCTCGGGATCATTCTTTAAAACGGCATTTGCTAACTTGTTAGGGCCAGGGGTTCTGGAACCTTCACGTTTTTTTTTATTTTGTTAATTATGCTCTCTCTTTCAATGTTCTTAGAACCTAAAGAAACACACTGCTGAACACTACTAAAACCCTGTGTAATGTTCTCAGTTATGTACTTGATCCATTGTGCTGAACCCATCGGGTTACCTACCAGCTTTTCCTTTGTGCCTTTAGCCGATCCCAGCATAAGCTATATACTTCGCAAATTCTTACTGTTTATAGCTGCTAACATTCTCTGCCACTGGGCATTTTTACATGAAAACCTCCACCTCTTCACCCAATTCCTATATTTATTTTTGATTTGTTTGATGGCTCTAACTTTTATTATTAACTCAAGATTTAATCATACAACGACTATCTTGACACTTTACATGCTTTGCGTCTCTAATTTCTTTGTCATACATTTTATTGGACTATAGCTTTTCCAGGACTAAATGGCTTCCTATCTGAATCACGATGTTTGCAATTGATTCATGCAAACATGAATTAATGTCATCAAATGTAGCACTGGCTAACAGATACAGTCGGCCTGAAGAAATGTTAGCAAAGTATATTGTATCCTTGTTCATGCTCCTTTCAGTTCAGCGAATACGGTTTCCTGCACGATTTACGTCTAATTCACCAATCTTTGTCTGCATGTTATTATCGTAGGTAGTATGGATATGAATAGTAAAAACAGAATGGTGACTTTGCTCAGCTGCCTCCACGTTTAAACAGCGAACTTTAGACAATGTATTTTGGATAACACCGAAAAATTCAAGGGTCTCCATCTTCTGTCCACAGGACCATGTATAATTCTCTGGACAGTCACCATCCACCCATCTATTTAACATTATGAATTCCCATTCGCTAAGGAAAGATCAGCTCGACCTTGCTTGTTTGCCTTACTCTGCACCATCCGACTATTGCTGTGAAAAAATGTGGTTCCTAAACATTTATCCTCACACAAGCAATAGGCATTGTATTCGCCTACCAAGATAATTTCATTATCGTTGTTTTCCCTGAATCAGTCTATCACAATCTCTGCAATATTTTCAAATAGTCTTTCGGTTGAAGAACCATCTGGTGGATCATAGACGTTGAGCATTAACAGGTTCTGTGCTCTGCCAGGGTATTTGATTACAACAGGTAAAAGATTCCGCATTTTATTTATTTGTAATATTTATTGATTTAGTTGAATAAATACATACCAACTGTCATGATCTCTGCTTCCAAAAGATCAGGACTTGCCCGACTCCCTTGGAAGCAGACCCATAACCCCGGATCTGAGTGTCAGCCAGTCCCAATTGGGACCTTTTGGACCCTGTCCTGGTGCCAGTGGCACCAGGCTCATAAAGATGCCCAGTCCCAGCGCTGGAAGCGCCGGGCTCATAATGCTTGGGTGGACTTACCTGCAGCAGACCATGCTGCTTACTTACCTGCCAGTTGAACCCCTGATCCTCTTCTGTTTGGGACTACTTTTCCTGTTGGGTGGGGCAGGAGCCACTCCCTAGGTTCAGAACACTGGAACTCTTCTGGAAAGCAGGAACTCTTTTCTTACCTAGGCGTGGCTGTGGAAGGAGACACCTAAGCACTACAGGAGGCTATTTAAACCACACCCGATGGATGAATCTTGCTTTGCGTTATTCTGCATCCTCTGCAGCAGAACGCTCATCTTGTCTTCTGCATCTGATCCTGGGCCTAAGGGAATAAGGCTTACCATCCTGAATCCAGTCTTCAGCAACACCTATAAAGACAAGAAAGAACAGGTTAGCATTACGGTCTTCAGTGACAGCGCTTCTCTTACCTGGTCCATCGGCTGTCACCAACGCCTCGCGCTGCATTCCGGCATCTGAAAGACAAAGGCTTACCTACTCTTCACGTGCTCCGGAGGTCTTCGCACTGCATTCCGGCATCTGAAAGACAAAAGCTTACCAACTCTTCGCACGCTCCGGAGGCCTTCGGCGCTGCATCCCGCATCTGAAAGACAAAAGAAGGTGCGTTTAAAGACATTGGGTAACTTTATTACTCACGTGCCAGTACTCCTTCCCACGCCGAACCCAGTGGGTATTCCGGCACCCTTTAGCAGCTCCGAACTTGTACCTGCAAGATAAAAGGACAGTTAGTGCGCATCGTGAAGCAGGCAACAAGCACTTACTTACGTGCTTCCAGGCGCTTCTATTCCTCATACGGGTTCCATCCTCAACTCACTTTAGCCCGTCATCCGCCATCGCCGGAGCCCTGCAAAACAAGAGACATCATTACAAAAGACTTTTAAAGACATTTGAAATACTCGGAACTTACCGTTCGTGCAGTAAACGACGGACAGCAGTCCTCTGAGGTCAAGAGGCCTGCACCCTTATCCAGTGAAGAAACTGGTTACGGCACCCTGCCCCGAGGCAGATGGAGAGCTCGGCCGTTCACTTACCTAAGATTAGAGCGTTAACCTTTTGGGTTCCACAGGAGAAGAGAAGGGGAAGAAGAGAGAGACACCCAATAACCCCAGTTCATTAATCCCATATTTTCTATCTGCAGACATCTTACTCTTCGAGTCAGACATACAGTGCACAGAGGTCCAGCCCAAAGAGCCAACCGCGTGTTACACATCACCTTTGAAGATACGGTATTCGCCCAGTCAAGACCGGCACCTCTGCGGGAATCAGGTGAGCGTTACAGAACGCAAAGCCTACCGCAAAACTCCCGCCCAGGCGCTATGGAAACCTCGAATACCGACCAGCTAGCCCAGTTACTTGGGGAACTAAGAGCAGAAGTGCATGCAGCCCGTCAGGAAACGAACGCTCTAAGAAGGGAACTGATTATTTCCAAGGAGCGAACAGACGATCTCGCTAGACAATTGCTACAGTCACAAGCCGGACAGACCCCATTACCCGCATCAGGGGCAAATCTTCCTTCAACATCCTCTATGAATCCAGTGCAAATCAACCTACCTGGGAATGTACCTCTGGCTCCGCCCGAGCGATTTTCTGGTGACCCAAAGAGGTTTGCAGTATTTATTAATCAGTGCCGGTTGCATTTCTTATGCCGGCCAGCAGCCTTTCCAACTGATCAAGCTAAAGTAGCTTTTGTGCTTTCGTACCTTAGTGGCAATGCGGCAGACTGGTCGATCCCTCTAGTTAATCAAGATGATCCGGTTCTCCATGATTTTCAAGCTTTTCAGCTCAGTATGGAAAAACTGTTCGCAAGACATTCACAGGGGCAGGCTGTGAGAGAAGGGCCTCAAAGACCGGTGGGGGGTGTCTGTACTTCCGCTCCCTATATGGTGGAGGAGAGGCACAGGAGACCCCAGCCAAGATTCTCTATTCGGTAGCAATGGTCGAGCAATCAAGGCCTAGCTTCTCAGGAGGTGATGCAGGCTGGTTCTTAAGTACAGTGTAGTCCCCAAGCCCCCACAAAGGAATATCCACACTCTGTATTGGTTAGGACACAGTCTTTATATAATCAATATTTAAGGTTATGTACATTTATCATAATAACTCACTTTGTACTCCGGAAAAATCAACAATGGCAAATATATACAATCCTAAAGTGGTACCACCCTAGATCTCATTACAGTGCATTAACAATACTGTACAATGTCACCATGACCAATAGAGTGAAACCAGCAGTAGAGAGAGGAGAGAAAACAAGATGGTTGAGCAGTAGGCAGAATACTGGCCCCTACCACTAGGCACAGTTCTGTGTGGAGATCCCCCAACCTGGGCAACCTGTAAAACAAGATATAGCACACGCCCAGTCCATATACTGCTCTACAAGTCTGATTCTCTCCTATAATGTTTTTACCCCCCCAATGTACCTGGTGGAGTCGAGCTCCTTGAAGAGACGTTGACAAACGTCGAGGAACTCGCTGTTCGGCGACGGGGAATCGACGGCCCTTCTTGAATGCCTTCCCTTTCAAGCGGGAGGCACGGGGCGTCGAACGTCCGTCGACAAACGAGGTAGAATGATGTCGATGAGGCGGCAGCTTCGTCCGAGCGGTGCTCGTCGGTGTCGGAGCGTCGGCGTCCTGCAAGGCGGAGGCGTGCGGGGCACCTCGGTGACAATAGTTCTGGACCGCAAAGATTGTAGAGACGGAGGCCCAGCAAGGGCGTCGAGTCGTCCGAGTCTTTGAGGTCGTCGGGTGGCGGGAAATCCACCGGCAGGTTTCTCCTCGGCGCGTTGGTCGTCCTCGACTTTCTCCGGCAGGATAAGCGGTCGACGATGCAGTCCAGAGAGTCCTTCGATTGAATGTTCTTAGGCAAAGGAGCGGACGGCTCCAGTCGTCGGCGGCACGGCGTCAAGTGGTTCCCACGGCTGGGCAACACAACTTCGACGGGCCTCCAGCGGTTACACAAACCTGCGAACCCTGGTCGACGGCAATGGACTTCGACGGCGTCGATGTCCGGGTGCTTCACTTCGATCTCCTCAGCGGTCCCGTCTCGGGTCGACAGCCTTTCGAGGGTCTGTCTTCCAGGGCGCTTCGGCGAAGATGGAGCGGTGCTCGATGGTCCCTCAGAGCACGGGAAGAGGGCGCCTTACCAGGTCCTCTCTCGGGTCAGTCTTCGACGATTTCGGCAGCCTTCGGATCGGTCGAAGCAAATGCAACAGCATGTCTTCTTCTTCCAGCTGGACGTCGAGGATCAGCAGTTCCAGTTACTCGTAGAGTGGAGACTCAACTCCCTGGCTGCTTTAGGAGCACAATGGTCGCTTCTCAACCAAAGGTCCCTTCTGAACACTTTTCCAGTGGTGAGAGGTCCCCAGATATACTATCCTCTCTCTCATCCACGCTGCTGGCACACACTCAGCAGCCAATCATACTGCAGGGCATTCATGCAGTCAGTCAGCCAATCAGGCACACAGTGCATTCAGGCCACACTCCTCCCTTCCAGACACTCACAACAGGGAATGTGGATTGGGACAAGTACCCAGCCATTCAACATTACACACTGCATTCAGGCCAGTTTCGGGCAGGGCTGTCTCAGTCTTTGTCTCTCATGCCAGAAACCAGACAACCACAACAAGGAGTGTATATTGGTCACACACTCCATTCACCCAGGTCCCACCCACAGGAGGTACCCACAACATACAGACACTGGGAAGGCTCCAGTCAGTCTAGCTGGGCCTTCACAACAATACCATACATGGAACTTCCACCTAACAGCCAGTCAGGGGGAAGGGACAGAGACAGGGCTTCCCAGGACTTTGGGAAAACAAGATAACAGGCCATAGAAAGCAAGAGGCCACAGGGGCCATCTTGTTTCCTATCAGGAATCAACAGATCCCAATGGCAGGGCCGGGTTATCCCAAAATGGAGGACACCCGGAGCACCTGTCAAATTCAGCACGGAGCTGCCACCAGCCCATACCCTGCTCTGGGGTCACCCACAGGTACCCAAAAACATACACTAGGGGCACAGGGTTGTACCCCTACCCATGGGTGCCATAAGGGTATCCCATGGGTCTGTTCACCAAACCAAAAGAGAGATCTGCACTGCCAGGAGTCCCACATGGACTCCGGGGCAGAAAACATAACAGAACACACGGTAAAAACAGTAACAGGACAAGGATTCAGAGGCCCTGTCCCTCAGATGCATTTCCAGCATCACAGTCGCCCCCCCCCAGACTGAGGTGGAGGGTGTCTAATCTCCCACGGGATAGACACCCTCATCCAGACGGTCAACATACCTTCTGGAAAGGCCATCTGCATTATCGTGACTCTTCCCTGGTCTGTGCTCTATGGTGAAGTCTAGCCCTTGCAGGCTAATGGACCACCTGAGCAATTTCGGGTTCTCACCCTTCATCTGCATAAGCCACTTCAGGGGCTTATGATCTGTTTGGACCTTGAAGGTAGACCCCGTAAGGTAGGGCCTAAAACGCCTAAGGCTCCAAACTATACTAAAACACTCCTTTTCAACAGTAGCCCACCTAAGTTCTCTACCCTTGAGTTGTCTACTGATGAATATGATAGGGTGTTCTCTCCCTTTGTCATCTAACTGGGACAAGACAGCTCCAATTCCGGTGTCGCAGGCATCCGTCTGGACGATAAAGGGTCGGCTGTAGTCAGGCGCACTCAACACAGGTGCCCTACACAGACTTTCTTTCAAGCCATCAAAGGCCCTCTGACAGTCTTCGGTCCAATTAACCTTCCTAGGCTTCTTGGGTGACGTTAGAGCTGTCAGGGGGGCAGCTATGGTCCCATAGTCTGCCATGAAATTGCGATAGTACCCAGTGAGGCCCAAAAAGGCTCTCACCTGGTTTGAGTAGTGGGAGTCTCCCAGTTCTGTACATCCTGTACTTTACTGGAGAGAGGTTGGATTTGACCCCCTCCTACCTCATGACCAAGATAGGTAACTTTCCCCTGAGCTATCTGGCACTTGGTGGCCTTGATAGTGAGGTTAGCCCTTTTCAAGGCCTGCAACACCTTATCCAGATGTGTCAAATGCTCTTCCCAGGTGGAACTGTAGATGGCAATGTCGTCTAAGTAAGCCACACAAAAGGCTTCCAGCCCACTGAGCGCATGGTTGACCAATCTCTGGAAGGTGGCAGGGGCATTCTTCGACCCAAAAGGCATGACCCTAAACTGGTAGAGTCCCTCAGGTGTTGAGAAGGCCGTCTTTTCCTTGGCATGGTCCGTCAGAGCTATTTGCCAATAGCCTGAGGTAAGGTCAAAGGTGCTCACAAACTTGGCACACCGATGGTGTCCACGAGCTCATCAGCCCGGGGCAATGGGTGCGCGTCAGTTTTGGTGACGGCATTGACTCCTCGGTAGTCCACACAGAACCTCCAATCCTTGGTACCCGCCTGGGAACTTGCCTTGGGGACAGGGACCACTGGACTGGACCAGGGACTGGTTGAGGGTTCAATAACACCCAGATCCAACATCTTGGCGACCTCAGCCTGGATGTGGTTCTTGACGGTATCTGACATACGGTAGCACCTGCTTTTGACAGGCACACTGTCACCAGTGTCAATTTCATGCTTACACCATGGTGTAAGGCCTGGCTTCAGTGAAAACAGAGAGGCATACTGTTGGAGCAAAGCCCTACAGGCCCTCTGTTGCTCTGTTGTCAAATCTGGAGAGAGCTGTACTCCCTCCACTGAGCCATCCTGAGGGTTGCTATGCAGCAAATCAGGAAGGGGCTCACTCTCATCCTCTTCTTGCCCGGAAGCTAGCAAGAGACATGAGACTTCTGCTCGCCAGTGGAAAGGCTTGAGCCTGTTGACATGGAATAGCTGAGGGGCTACCCCAGGGGCTCCCATGTCAACCAGATAATTGACTTCGCCCATGTTGGAGATGATCCTGAAGGGTCCAGTCCACTTGTCTGCCAAAGCTCTAGGCTTGGTAGGCTCCATCACAAGGATTTCCTGTCCCGGAGTCCAATCCATTTGCGAGGCTTTAAGGTCATGCCAGTACTTATTCAATTCCTGGCTGGCCTTGAGATTTTCTGTTGCCTGACCCATCATCTGTGTCATCCTCCATCTGAGGCCTAACACATAGTCCCCCACTTGCTTGGCGGGACCCGGAGGGGTGGCTTCCAAGCCTTCTCTGATCAAGGCGAGGGGCCCCCTCACGGGATGTCCAAAGAGTAACTCAAAGGGGCTGAAACCAACACCCTCTTGAGGTACCTCCCTGTAAGCAAACAGCAGGCATGGCAGGAGGAGATCCCATTTCCTCCTTAGGGGTTCTTCCAAAGCCCCTAGCATGCCCTTGAGAGTTTTTATTAAATCTCTCAACCAGACCATTGGTCTGGGGGTGGTAAGAGGTGGAGAACTTGTAGGTTACCCCGCACTCTTTCCACATGGTTTTCATGTAACTAGACATGAAGTTGGATCCTCTGTCAGAGACAACCTCCTTGGGGAATCCAACACGGCTGAAAATGCCCAGGAGAGCCCTGGCAACCACCTTGGCAGTAACAGTCCGAAGGGGTATCGCCTCAGGGTACCTGGTGGCATGATCTACCAAGACCAGGATGAACCGATGTCCACCTGAAGTGGGAGGGTCAAGGGGACCGACGATGTCGATGCCCACCCTCTCAAATGGTGTGCCAACCACTGGCAACGGCTGCAGTGGGGCAATGACACTGCCTCCAGCCTTGCCAGACAACTGACAAGTTGGGCAGGTCCTGCAGTGGGACTCCACCTCTACTCCCACCCGTGGCCAGTAGAAATGGGCAGAGAGCCTCTGCTTAGTCTTCTTGGTCCCAAGATGACCAGCCAAGGGCACCTCATGCGCCAACTGCAGTAGGAAGGGCCTGTAAACCTGGGGTACCACCAACCTGTTGCGGGCACCAGGTTCAGGCTTAGTGGGCTCACTAACAAGGAGCTCACCCTCTCAATAAATCCGGAATGTCCTAGGCACCTCTCCTTGTGCCTGGGCCAGGGCCTGTTTCCTCAGTCCCTCGAGAGAGTGGCACTCTCTCTGTCCCTTACAGAAGTCCGCCCGGGAGGGTTCCCCTTCAGCTAACAAGCATTGAAGGTCGGGATGATCCTCCGGGTTGAGAACCTCTCCCACAGGAGAGTCTTCTGTCTCTTCCCCCAAAGGAGTTGAGTTTGGGTTTTCCACTGGACCCAGCCCGTCCGGAGCATGGATCCCAATAGGTGCTGTCGGAACAGCAGGAAGAGAAGGTGCTCCCTCCACAGAGGTGGCCTTCTTGGTCTTCCTTCTTCTTGCCTTAGGCCTCGCCTTTGGCTCGGGTTCCTGACCCATAGCCAGACCCGGTGTCACCTGTGACCTAGTGACTGCAGCAGCAGTCATGGGAAGACCATCCGAGATCAACCCCAACTCTACTAGATCATTCCCTAACAAAATGTTAGCAGGGACATTGTCCTGAACCAGGACAGGAAGCTTCGCTGTCTTGTCTCCAATCATGAGTGTGACTAAGGCTACAGGTGATAATTTGGGAGGCCCACCAGCTAACCTGGTGGTTTGCAGAGGAGCACCTTCATAGTCCTCTGGCCTGAGCAGGGTCCTGTCCACCACTGTCATGCTTGCCCCAGTGTCTATCAAACCAGTAGAAGGCTGGCCATTCAAGAGGACACTTCTCAAAAACCTACGGGTGTTCTGTGGGATAGTCGCCAGTACTTCCGCATACTGGTCCCAGGCCCCAAGGGACAGTAAGGAAATCTCCACCGGAGCACCAAATGTGATCCCGGCAGAGGAGGGGAGGACAGTGGCCTCCACCTCAGACACGGGGTAAGGGTAGGTCAGGCTGACAGCCTGTACTCCAAGTGCCTTACCTTTACACTTGGGGTCACCCCTTTTGTGATCCAGAGCCCCACAGTCCCAACAAGCTCCAGGAGTGCGGGGTACGGTACTGGAACCACTGGGAGCCTGCTTTGCAGCAGGTGGACCACTACTCTTATTCCCACCCCCAGATGACTTATCCCCACTAGATTTTTGGGTCTTAGGAGAGGAAGGTTTTGGTTTACCCGACTGTGATTGCTTGGGGGACTCTCAGCTTTCTGAGAGGCCCCCTTCTCTTTGTCCTTGTCCTTCCCACTGGAGTCCTTAGGGGACACCCGGTGGGAGACCCACTTGTCAGCCAACCTAGCCAGCTTAAAGGGGTCCAAAATGTTCTGGTCAGCCACATACTGACGCAGCTCTGGTGAACAGGCTTCAGAGAAATGCTCAAAAAACAAAAGGTGGGACAATTCAACAAAAGCCTTAAACTTGTATCCATCGATCCACCCCATCATGTTCATGTGCGCAGCACTCACCCAGTCAACCCAAGACATATTCTCCTTTTTCTTAAAATCCCTGAACCTTCTAAGGTATTGGGTAGGTGTCTTGCCGAACTTGGCAATCAAAGCAGACTTCATACACTCGTACTGACCCCTTTCTTCCACACTCAGCTTCAGAATACAGTCATACCCGGTTTGAGGCACTCTGCTTAACAAACACTTCGCCCAATCTCTTTTATCCACATCATGAATCGCACAAGCCATTTCAAACGCTTCAATCCATTGATTGGAGGATATCCGAACCCTCCACAAATACACCAACCAAATCTTTCATAAACTTGGTGGCTGGGGACCTGACACTCTCACTGGTTCTAGCTGAAGTCTCCACTCTAGCTTTCTCTAGCTGGATCCTCTGACATTCAGTGTCCTGGCTCTTGAGTTCAAGGTCCTTATTTTTGAGTTCAAGATCCCTATTCTTGAGCTCCACTTGTTGAGCCAACTCCTCTTTCTTAAGCTCAGCATCTATTTCCAACTTGCGGTATTCAAAGGCCAATTTCATCCTTAATAACTCAAGCTCTAAGGAATTGCTGTTTGGAATAGAGGCAGCAGGAATGGCGGCATTCCCAGAAACAGATTCAGCAGAAACCCCAGGGGCAGAGTCCTCATTGGTTGCATTCCCCCCCTCATCAAGAGTTTCACTATCAGTCTGGTAGTCCACCAGGGCAGCTATCAGCTCAGCCCTAGACTTATCCACAAATTCTAACTCCCTAGCTTCACAAGCACTCTGGAGAGCCTCCAAGCTCATCCGAGTTAATTTGACATTCGCAATAGACTCCATCGTTTGTAATGCAGTTACCTTGTACACAACTAAACCTTAATTTAATAAAGGGCAAATATCCTTTGTAAGTGGCACGGTTATACACTGATTCTTAAAACCATAAGCATCCCACCGCTTGCCACCAGTGTGAGAGAAGGGCCTCAACGACCGGTGGGGGGTGTCTGTACTTCCGCTCCCTATATGGTGGAGGAGAGGCACAGGAGACCCCAGCCAAGATTCTCTATTCGGTAGCAATGGTCGAGCAATCAAGGCCTAGCTTCTCAGGAGGTGATGCAGGCTGGTTCTTAAGTACAGTGTAGTCCCCAAGCCCCCACAAAGGAATATCCACACTCTGTATTGGTTAGGACACAGTCTTTATATAATCAATATTTAAGGTTATGTACATTTATCATAATAACTCACTTTGTACTCCGGAAAAATCAACAATGGCAAATATATACAATCCTAAAGTGGTACCACCCTAGATCTCATTACAGTGCATTAACAATACTGTACAATGTCACACAGACCAATAGAGTGAAACCAGCAATAGAGAGAGGAGAGAAAACAAGATGGTTGAGCAGTAGGCAGAATACTGGCCCCTACCACTAGGCACAGTTCTGTGTGGAGATCCCCCCACCTGGGCAACCTGTAAAACAAGATATAGCACACGCCCAGTCCATATACTGCTCTACAAGTCTGATTCTCTCCTATAATGTTTTTACCCCCCCAATGTACCTGGTGGAGTCGAGCTCCTTGAAGAGACGTTGACAAACGTTGAGGAACTCGCTGTTCGGCGACGGGGAATCGACGGCCCTTCTTGAATGCCTTCCCTTTCAAGCGGGAGGCACGGGGCGTCGAACGTCCGTCGACAAACGAGGTAGAACGATGTCGATGAGGTGGCAGCTTCGTCCGAGCGGTGCTCGTCGGCGTCGGAGCGTCGGCGTCCTGCAAGGCGGAGGCGTGCGGGGCACCTCGGTGACAATAGTTCTGGACCGCAAAGATTGTAGAGACGGAGGCCCAGCAAGGGCGTCGAGTCGTCCGAGTCTTTGAGGTCGTCGGGTGGCGGGAAACCCACCGGCAGGTTTCTCCTCGGCGCGTTGGTCGTCCTCGACTTTCTCCGGCAGGATAAGCGGTCGACGATGCGGTCGAGAGATTCCTTCGATTGAATGTTCTTAGGCAAAGGAGCGGACGGCTCCAGTCGTCGGCGGCACGGCGTCAAGTGGTTCCCACGGCTGGGCAACACAACTTCGACGGGCCTCCAGCGGTTACACAAACCTGCGAACCCTGGTCGACGGCAATGGACTTCGACGGCGTCGATGTCCGGGTGCTTCACTTCGATCTCCTCAGCGGTCCCGTCTCGGGTCGACAGCCTTTCGAGGGTCTGTCTTCCAGGGCGCTTCGGCGAAGATGGAGTGGTGCTCGATGGTCCCTCGGAGCACGGGAAGAGGGCGCCTTACCAGGTCCTCTCTCGGGTCAGTCTTCGACGATTTCGGCAGCCTTCGGATCGGTCGAAGCAAATGCAACAGCAAGTCTTCTTCTTCCAGCTGGACGTCGAGGATCAGCAGTTCCAGTTACTCGTAGAGTGGAGACTCAACTCCCTGGCTGCTTTAGGAGCACAATGGTCGCTTCACAACCAAAGGTCCCTTCTGAACACTTTTCCAGTGGTGAGAGGTCCCCAGATATACTATCCTCTCTCTCATCCACGCTGCTGGCACACACTCAGCAGCCAATCATACTGCAGGGCATTCATGCAGTCAGTCAGCCAATCAGGCACACAGTGCATTCAGGCCACACTCCTCCCTTCCAGACACTCACAACAGGGAATGTGGATTGGGACAAGTACCCAGCCATTCAACACTACACACTGCATTCAGGCCAGTTTCGGGCAGGGCTGTCTCAGTCTTTGTCTCTCATGCCAGAAACCAGACAACCACAACAAGGAGTGTATATTGGTCACACACTCCATTCACCCAGGTCCCACCCACAGGAGGTACCCACAACATACAGACACTGGGAAGGCTCCAGTCAGTCTAGCTGGGCCTTCACAACAATACCATACATGGAACTTCCACCTAACAGCCAGTCAGGGGGAAGGGACAGAGACAGGGCTTCCCAGGACTTTGGGAAAACAAGATAACAGGCCATAGAAAGCAAGAGGCCACAGGGGCCATCTTGTTTCCTATCAGGAATCAACAGATCCCAATGGCAGGGCCGGGGTATCCCAAAATGGAGGACACCCGGAGCACCTGTCAAATTCAGCACGGAGCTGCCACCAGCCCATACCCTGCTCTGGGGTCACCCACAGGTACCCAAAAACATACACTAGGGGCACAGGGTTGTACCCCTACCCATGGGTGCCATAAGGGTATCCCATGGGTCTGTTCACCAAACCAAAAGAGAGAGCTGCACTGCCAGGAGTCCCACATGGACTCCGGGGCAGAAAACATAACAGAACACACGGTAAAAACAGTAACAGGACAAGGATTCATAGGCCCTGTCCCTCAGATGCATTTCCGCATCACACAGGCCTTGGACAATGAGCTTCTTTCGTTGCGACAGGGTAATCAAGACCTTTTGGCTTATATTGCGTCTTTCAACAGACTGATAGTGGAAACTCAATGGCCTGAGGACAAAAGGATTACGCTGTTTTATAGAGGTCTACGTGGAGAGCTCAAAGATGTGTTAGCCCAAGTAGTGAATCCCCCGCAAGACTGTTCGGACTATATAGACTTAGTCGTTCAAATAGATCACAGACTGCAGAACAGGAAGGCCGATCGTTCAAAGTTTGATGCTCGAGTATTTTCCAAACCACCAACTCCTTCCAAAGGAGTAGACTCCGGGGAACCCATGCAAATAGGGGGCCTGAAAGGACCACTAACACAAAAGGAGCGGGAAAGGAGAAAACAGTTGCAATTATGCCTCTATTGCGGAAACTCAGGGCACTTTCTTTGAGACTGTCCGGTGAAACCAGCCAAGAAGGCAGTAGGAGCTGCAGTTACCAAGGTCACAAACTCTGAGCAGGGAAACGACCTCGCCCGACAAGAATAGAGGTCCTCTTGCCGAGCGTTAAAACCAGTTCCGTGACCTCGCATTTCGTGATACCTATGGTCCTCATTAGCCCTGAACATCCGGATCGATTACATGCGATTGAAGCTTACGTCGACAGCGGTGCCATCGGCAATTATGTGGATCATGAAATGGTTTTGAGGATGAATCTGACTCTTTGTCCAAAGGCTGTAAAGGACGTCATTACTATGGTGGATGGTACGGAGATAGCCTCCGGACCAGTAACGCATACCACCCAAGAAGTGACGCTAGTAAGTCAAGATGGACACCATGAGAAGTTCGTGTTCGATGTGATCAAGGCCCCTCAGTTCCAGATTATTCTAGGAATTCCTAGGTTAGAAAAGCACAATCCTCAGATCGATTGGCGAGCAAGAACGGTTCAGTTTCCAGAATGTGTCTCTACTTGTCACCCTCAACCTGGTGTTGCACTGGCAGCAATTTCCTCAGAGGCTCCCCAGTTACCTCCTGAATACCTAGAATTCCAAGATGTTTTCCGGAAGGATCAGGCTAACTCTCTACCTCCTCATAGGTCTTATGACTGCCAGATAGACCTGATACCTGGATCTACTCCTCCTTGTAGTAGAATTTATGCCCTCACCGAGCCTGAGAATCTTCACCTCCGACAATACCTGGATCAATACCTAGCGAATGGGTTTATTCGTCCTTCCAAGTCCCCTGCTTCCTCAGCTTTGTTCTTCGTTCCAAAAAAAGAAGGGGACCTTAGAACTTGTATAGATTATCGCGCCCTGAACCAGATCACCGTTAAGAATAGATATCCGTTACCTTTGATCCCTGATCTCCTGGACCAAGTCAGAAAAGCATGCATATATACAAAGCTGGATCTTAGAGGAGCCTACCACTTGGTACGAGTAAAGGAGGGCGATGAATGGAAGACGGCCTTCCGCACCAAGTATGGGCTATTTGAATATCAGGTCATGCCCTTCGGACTTTGCAATGCCCCGGCCGCCTTTCAATATTTTATGAACAATGTCCTCAGAGAGCTCATAGATGTGTGTGTTGTTGTTTACATTGACGACATCCTCGTTTATTCTTCATCGGAAACTGAACATCGGAAACACGTGAAAATGGTCCTCGAGAGATTTCGTCAACACAAACTTTTCGCTAAGTTGGAAAAATGTGTTTTCAACGTGACTGAAGTTGAATTCTTGGGATTCATATTATCACCTAGCGGAGTGCGTATGGATTCAAAGAAGGTTGATGCAATTCTCAAATGGCCATCGCCATCCTCCGTAAAAGGTGTTCAAAGCATGTTAGGCTTCGCTAACTTTTACCGCAGGTTTATCCCCGAATTCTCTCGAATAGTCCAGCCCATCACCGCCTTGTTAAAGAAAAACAAACGTTTTGAATGGTCTACCGAGGCGGAACAAGCTTTCCAGAATTTGAAGACTAGATTTATCTCTGCACCGATCTTAAAACATCCTCGCCCAGAACTCCCCTACATCGTTGAAACTGATGCTTCGAGCCTTGCCATGGGGGCAGTTCTATCACAAAAGGACCCAGTAACCAATCAGTTGCATCCCGTGGCATTTTGGTCCCGCAAATTCTCGCCTCCTGAAATCAATTACACTATTACTGATAAGGAACTTCTAGCTATCAAGTCCGCCTTTAAGGCTTGGCGGCATTATCTTCTGGGGGCCCGACGCACCATTACTGTGATTACAGATCACCGAAACCTGCAATATTTGAAAACTGCAAAAGCTCAATCCTCTAGGCAACTCCGTTGGGCACTATTCTTTGCCGAGTTTGACTTCATAATTACCTATCGACCTGGTACAAAAAACGGTAAAGCTGATGCCCTTTCTCGGATGGGAGTGGAAGAACATTTGATCAATCCTAAACCTGTACCTATCATTCCCGAACAAAGAATTCTAGGTGTAATCGCCACACAATCCATAGAGGAAGTTAAGGATAAAGCCAGGCTACTGGTAACTCCAGCAGACATACAGAATTGGCATCTGCAGGGAAAGGACTTTACTGTGAAGGACAACCTATTATATTTCCAAGAACGGTTATACCTGCCCAGCACAGATTTACAGAAAAAGGTAATCTCTTGTTATCACGATTCTTTAATGGAAGGACATCCCGGTATGACCAAGACCTCGGAAAAGATCAAGAGCTACTTCTGGTGGCCGTCTTGGAAAAAAGATATCAGAGACTTTATAATGTCCTGTGGAGTATGCGCCCAAAACAAGAGTCAAAAGGAAAAACCAGCCGGCCTCTTACGCCCTATTGACATCCTGCCTCGCCCTTGGCATACGCTTTCTATGGACTTCATCACCGATCTACCTCCCTGCTCCGGATACAATACGATCCTGGTAATCGTGGACCTATTCTCCAAGATGGCGCATTTCATTCCACTCAAAGGCTTACCAACAGCAGCAACTCTGGCCCGAGAATATCTCGAAAACATCGTCCGACTGCACGGTTTTCCTTCAGTTCTAATTTCGGATCGAGGTAGTCAATTTATTTCTCATTTTTGGCGAAGTTGCTGTCGGTCGGCTCAAATTGATGTGAGACTTTCGACCAGCCACCACCCTCAAACCGATGGACAAACCGAGAGGACCAATCAAACTCTGGAACAGTATTTGCGCTGCATGCTACAACAAACTGAAAAAACTTGGAAAGATATCCTTTGGATAGCCGAATATGCCTACAATAACTCTGTCCACTCGGGAACTGGGAAGACCCCGTTTTTTCTTTTATACGGTAGTCACCCTCGAACCTCGGAGTTGGATCCACTCCAAGATCTTGGAACACCAGCAGTAGACCACCCTCATTCTACAATAACCCAAGCCTTTAAGGAAGCCGTTTCTCACCTTCAAAGGGCTAAAGAACAATACAAGAAAGGAGCAGACCAACATCGGAAGGAAGCCCCCAATATCAAGTAGGAGATCAAGTCTGGTTATCCACCAAATATCTACCTCTAAAAGGACCACGCACATTCAACCCAAGATACCTTGGTCCCTATTCCATCACTACCATAGTAAATCCAGTAGCGGTCAAGTTGGACTTGCCCCCTCACATGAAGATACATCCGGTCTTCCACGTCTCTCTATTAAAACCCGTGCAACCTCAAACCCGACTAACTACATCTCCAAAACCTATTCTAGTTGATGGAGAACTCGAGTTTGAAGTCAAAAGCATCCTGGATTCCAAGATCTCCAAATCTAAACTATTTTACCTGATTGACTGGAAAGGCTACGGTCCCCAAGAAAGATCCTGGGAACCTGCAGAATATGTCCACACGCCTCGTCTAATCAAAAGATTTAATTGAACATTTCCTAACAAGCCCAAACCCCCGGAGAAGCCCGGTTTGGGAGGGGCCTTGAGGGGGGGTGCCGTCATGATCTCTGCTTCCAAAAGATCAGGACTTGCCCGACTCCCTTGGAAGCTGACCCATAACCCCGGTTCCGATTGTCAGCCAGTCCCAATTGGGACCTTTTGGACCCTGTCCTGGCGCCAGTGGCACCAGGCTCCTAAAGATGCCCAGTCCCAGCGCTGGAAGCGCCGGGCTCATAATGCTTGGGTGGACTTACCTGCAGCAGACCATGCTGCTTACTTACCTGCCAGTTGAACCCCTGATCCTCTTCTGTTTGGGACTACTTTTCCTGTTGGGTGGGGCAGGAGCCACTCCCTAGGTTCAGAACACTGGAACTCTTCTGGAAAGCAGGAACTCTTTTCTTACCTAGGCGTGGCTGTGGAAGGAGACACCTAAGCACTACAGGAGGCTATTTAAACCACACCCGATGGATGAATCTTGCTTTGCGTTATTCTGCATCCTCTGCAGCAGAACGCTCATCGTGTCTTCTGCATCTGATCCTGGGCCTAAGGGAATAAGGCTTACCATCCTGAATCCAGTCTTCAGTAACACCTATAAAGACAAGAAAAAACAGGTTAGCATTACGGTCTTCAGTGACAGCGCTTCTCTTACCTGGTCCATCGGCTGTCACCAACGCCTCGCACTGCATCCCGCATCTGAAAGACAAAAGATGGTGCGTTTAAAGACATTGGGTAACTTTATTACTCACGTGCCAGTACTCCTTCCCACGCCGAACCCAGTGGGTATTCCGGCACCCTTCAGCAGCTCCGAACTTGTACCTGCAAGATAAAAGGACAGTTAGTGCGCATCATGAAGCAGGCAACAAGCGCTTACTTACGTGCTTCCAGGCGCTTCTATTCCTCACACGGGTTCCATCCTCAACTCACTTCAGCCCGTCATCTGCCATCGCCGGAACCCTGCAAAACAAGAGACATCATTACAAAAGACTTTTAAAGACATTTGAAATACTCAGAACTTACCGTTCGTGCAGTAAACGACGGACAGCAGTCCTCTGAGGTCAAGAGGCCTGCACCCTTATCCAGTGAAGAAACTGGTTACGGCACCCTGCCCCGAGGCAGATGGAGAGCTCGGCGTTCACTTACCTAAGGTGAGAGCGTTAACCTTTGGGGTTCTACAGGAGAAGAGAAGGGGAAGAAGAGAGAGACACCCAATAACCCCAGTTCATTAATCCCATATTTTCTATCTGCAGACATCTTACTCTTCGAGTCAGACATACAGTGCACAGAGGTCCAGCCCAAAGAGCCAACCATGTGTTACACATCACCTTTGAAGATACGGTATTCGCCCAGTCAAGACCGGCGCCTCTGCGGGAATCAGGTGAGCGTTACACCAACCTTTTAATAATACAAAACATAAATATTACACAACTCATCCTCACTGTCATGTTAAAACAATCAATTCATATTTGTTCTTATTTTCATCGTATTCCATAAAAATGAGATAAAATACAAAATCTAATACTAAAAAAAGTTTACCAGAATGTCCAAAGATATGAAATATTTAATCACCGCCAGCACTACCACCTGTCGGCGACCCGAGAAAATCATTTTCCATAACACATCTGCAGTCAAATTTCTAAAATCCCTAAAAATACTTTGTAAAAATAATTTCCCCTTAGACAACAGAGCCGGACAGAAGACCACTAGATGTTTTAGCGTTTCTGTTTTGTTCACATTCTTACAAAATTGACAGCTTTTCACCTCTTCATGCAACTTGTATCTAACTCCTTCTTTAGTGGGCCACAGATTAAAATGCAATCTTAAAAATAACACCCTTATCTTTGGGGAATGAAACTTTGTAAGATACCCCTCAAGCCTATGCAGTAGTTTCAAGCTAAATGACCTCTTTTGAAAATGTCATATCTGTTACACTGTTCCCAGGCCACTCTCCAATTGTATATCCATAATTTAGTCTTGGCTCTATTAAGATTTTCTATCTAAAGACATAACTTAATGGGCCTCATTACAACTCAGGCGTTAAGGGTTAACGCCGTCGTTAACCCTTAACGCCTGATTCTGATTTTAACGGCTGCTTTTAGCAGCCGTTAAAATCCATGGCGCTAACCTGCCATGATGCTAATTACGACATTGTAATTTACGGTGGCGTAATTAGCGCCTTCCCCACTCCCATTATGCCCTATGGGGCAAAAATGGGAATGGGGAAGGGAAAATGGGAAATGGGGATTTACCGCCCCACTCACCTTGGAATGGGGCGGTAAATCCGCCATCCACCATGGTGTAAACATAGTTTACACCATGGTGGTAAAGTTGGCGCAATTAGCGCCTGGGTCGTAATGACCCCCAATGTCTGCTTTCTCCATTATATCCAAGCAGGCTGATTTCTATGCTAGCAGTGATAGATCCTCTGATGAAACGAGTACCGTGGCTTTTCTTTGGACTATAGATCTGTGATCTGGACCACACACAATACATTTTCTGTACATATTAATCAATTGCCATCTATATGAGCTTTCCAAAGTTAGAAGACCCAGTTCATACCGTATTACTTCCACTGGAACACATACTGGGAGATTTATAACTTTTGTCCAGAACAAACCTTTTTTCCATAATGGGACACAGTCTACCATCTTAGACTCAGCACCATAAAGAACCGTTGGTATTACCTTTTGCCCATAAAACTTCATCAGCAGTTTGCATGAGAATGCAATGAGTATCTCCTATATGTAACAGCTGCCTGTGCAGCCGCTCATGAGACTTTCTTTCTCATACCTAGGCAGTACAGTATCTCTTTCGTGCTGTTGTTCATACTCATTCCTAGGTACCCATACTCATTTACTATCAACAGAGGCTTATTATACAAGTATCATTTAAACATACATATCTTTGAGCCTTTTTTGATGCTAAGACCAAGACCTTAGTTGTCTCCATGTTAATAGTCAGATGGTTGACCTTCACGTACAGTTCCAAAGCTGCCAATGATCTTTGTAGACCTATTTGTGGTTTGTCCATAATAACTAGATTGTCTGCATAAAGCAGCCACCGCATAGGACTATTACCTAATTTTGACGGGTTAGACACAATACAAGTCAGGAATTTGCCAATATCAGATATAAAATAATTAAAAAGCGTCGGACCCATGATACACCCCTGCTTTAAACATCTCTATTGGTCCTTATTTCATGCGGAAAAAGGCATGCTTTATTTAAACAAAAGTGTACAGAGGTGCCCGTGGAGAGCTGGACAATGAAAGCTAGGATTTGTGCTGTGCATGCTGCTTTTGTTAATTTTAAAAGTAAGAGTTCCCTTGACACCAAGTCAAACGCTACCTTAAAATCTATAAAAGCTATGTAGACAGTTTGTACCGACTGAGTTACCTTCTTTTCAACCTGTGACAACGTTAATAAATGTATCAAGGTACCCAAACCTCTAACAAAACCTGATTGCTGCCTGTCACCCATGGATCTTTTCTCAATACACAACGTTAGATATGTGAGCAGCAGGCGAGCAAAAATCTTTCACGGGACAACCAGGAGCGCGATTGGCTGATAACTTTCCGGCTTCTCTCTGTCGCCTTTCTTAAATATCGGGACAATTACTGATTTCCAAGAATCAGGAATCAGTCCTGATCTAATCACCTCCGTAAAAATCAAGTATAATATCCTTGACCATTGTTCTGGATGTTCTTTCATCATTAAATTTGAAAGACCATCTCGACCTGCGGCCCTCTAAGAACTTAACTTTTTTATTTGGAATAATATATCCTCCTGGTCAAATATAAAATGTTCATCATCCCCACTATATTCCAGTTTGAAATCCATGCTTAGGCACTTAGCATATAGTTTTTCAAAATACTCTGCCCAGACTCCATCTTGTATAGGGTTAATCTGAAATGGCAATTGTGAACCACTAGCTACTGTATTCAAGTGGAACCATATCTGAGCACTATTCTATGAGGCTATAGTTTGAAGCATTTGCTCACCATCAGCCTGATGCATACAGGCTCTACAGGCCTCCAGCCAATTTTCATATTGTTGCTTATACGTTTTAGTTTGTGTTATTCTCTCTCCTTTGGCACAGAACTTGAGATCTCTCAGCTGCGTTCTCAATATGGGCCTCTTGTTTTTTATTTCAGTATCCAGAGTATGTTTATTCTTATGCTTCTGTTTACCACATCCCCTTTGCATTTCCTTGTATAAGAAGAGGGCTGCTATATATAATGTCTCCTTGGGCCTAGGGTAGCCTAGGGAAGCTTAATCCTGTTATGTACACTTCATCTATGAGGGAGTTTAATTGGTTCAGTGATGATGCAGTCCACCTGAATCTATTTTGGCCCCCTGTTCGCTCCAAGTCAAAATCATAACATGCTCTTTTAGGGGCTGGAAGTGTGATAGCCCAAGTCAGCAGTAACAGACTATGGTCGCTATGTTTTTCCTGTAATACTTCTAAGTCTTTTGCTCTCCAAAGGCACTTTTTATCGACATAGTTGAAGTCGATTGTCGAAGGTTGTTCATTTCGGGACCACGTTGGTCTCATGGGGATATCTCCCTTTAGAGTCCCATTGAGCATAATAAAATTACGTTTCTCCATTAGAGTGATCCATCTACTTGCCCCGTTAGTCACTGCCATCGTTAGATGTCCAGGTTCATTAATATTTAGATCACCCATTATCAATGTAGACATGACATCCTTATCTTCTGATACTAAATCTAACTTCAATCCCTTCTAGAAAATCGGCATCCTGTATAGTGTTGCGATTCCAATACACATTTATCAATGCTAAGTGCCCCTGCACCATGACTAACTTTGAAAGTTGCGTAAATGGGTTCGCAGAGGCCCAATCGATTAGTTCTGTTCGAATGTTCTCCTAATATCCTGCTGCTGGCCTACCGCTATTGCTTTTGATTGCTGGAACCACTGACACTGCGTGCCCTTCCCACATTGGCTGATTTGTTAACCAGGTCTCTTGCAGAACCACAATGTCTAAATCTACCAGAGGGTTCTGTTCCACTACTAAAAGATGCTTAAAATCCCTGGTGTTCCAGCATCCCAACTTCCACACTGTGGTTTTCTCTGTCTCTCAGTTTTCTCTGTCTGTCTAGTTGTAATAGTTATGATTTGGAAGAGAACCCACTAAACGCTTGTCATATCTTGCCCACGGTTTCACCTTTCTGTCGGTTTGCCTTTCGGGAAGCTCCTGTCTTATCTGTTTCCTCTGTGATCTACCATCCTGCCTACCTCTAGTGTTTCTTTAAGGTTTATACAGGGAAGGATCTTTTATATATTTGGTTATTTTAGATATTCTCTAACTCTCCACAAGGCCCTTGCCACAAACTGCGAGGGTAATGTAATCCTCATCCTTGCTAGGTTGAACTCACTCAGAAACTCCACCTGGGCTAGATCTGCTGACTGAAAGTCTGCTAAGCCAGGTGTATCCTGCAAAAGGGTCATAACACTTTCCCTATCCATAATGTTTTGCAGGAAGGAGGCTTTCCTACATTCCAGGAAGAAAGAGCTTATCGTTTTATATCTCCCTGCAGGCAGAGGACTATTTACAGCTCTCACCTCTTTTCTTTTGGTAACTTAATTGTCCCACCAGCTTTTTGTGTTTTCCCTGAGGACCTGTTCTTCATTCAAATGGGCATTTGATCTAACTGTATCTCCCCAATTTGTGTGACCTTGCCAAACTGACGTATGAGTGGACTTAAATACCCTCTGTGGAGTATTATTGTTTTGCTCGAATACACTTGGCTTGTCTCCCCAATTTAGATTTCTTTGGTGGGTTGCATTTTATACAGGATGTTATAATCTTTCTCGGTTATTTCTATGATTACGGTCCCTGGTTCTTTTTTGTTGGGGAGCGATTGGATACCCCTCGGGTGATCGACTTTCTATACTTACGATCTCTTGATCTGATTCGCATTCATCTGAGCTTTCATAATCCCATGTTTGATTATTTAGGGAATGCTCACTATCAGCCACATAAACCTGATTGTATATGGTTGTTGGAGTGTTAAGAAGCAAATCCTCCACCCCCAAGTCCTCTTCTGTGTCAATATCACATAAGGTTCATTCTCTTGGCAGAGGCGCCAAGACTTGTTCTCCTGCTCTTGATTTTCTAGACACCACATTATTCCCTTTCTGGTTCAGTCCTCTCCTCTTAATCCCTCTCCAAAGCTCCTTTGGAAGAGTCGAGAGGGCAGGCAAAAATGCTCTTGAGCCAAAAGCTACCGACTTTGCAGATTGCTTTGGGTTTTTAGGCTTCTTGGGTAATAGCCCCTTATTCGCCCCTCTTTTCTTTATATCAAAGATTTTAAAAGTAGATTCAATGGATTCAAGTGCATGCAGAATAGATTGCTATTTGAGGGGCGGGACAAACCAGGACTTGACAACCCAGGTACTCATAAGGGGGGGCAGAGAGAATGATAGCGGGCAAGGAAAAGATATGGGGGACAAACAGGGGGGTAAACAGAGGGTGAAGGAAAGGGAGGCGTGAGCGGGCACAAGGGAGATACAGAATGTAGAGTAAGAGGGACCAAAGTTGGGAGAGTTTGGTGATCCTCACTTACGCAGGCTCTTCCTGCAATTCTTTACTTCTACTAAGCCCATCATTCCCCACGCTCTTGAATGAATGCATTGCCCACTCTAGCCCTTTTCTGTTTACTGCCAAGTGCTTATTATTCTCGTAACACATGTTTTCCACCTTAGCAAGTTTCATTAAAACTTCATTCATCCTTCCGGACTACACCTCAAATTTACTATCTAAACCTTCACACAATTTGGGCATCGGGCCCAAAGATCTCCTAGGTGTAGAATTGAAAAATGAGACAGGGGATCTTGTTGAAGTCTCGAGGGAGTCCAAACATAAGATGGGAGAATTTGAAAGGTCCAAAGGAGAAGTAGGTGTAAAAAGTTAGGGAGGCTGCGATCCTTGATCTACTGGAGCCCCTCCTTTCCAGGTCAATATGCTTTCCTCCTTTTAAGGGTTTGGAGGAGCTATATTTTTCAGGTGCTTTCACTCTTAAGTGGGGAAAGTTTTCCTCCTATGTTTCAACTCCAAACGGCTCCGCGTTGTTATGTTGCTCTTGCGGTGCCAGCTCTCCCTTGTTCTCTCCTTCTTTATGGACCTGAGCTGTAATGAGCTGCTGACTGGTGACTGCATCCTGAGCTGTATCCAACTGCAGACCGATAGCTGCCTCCTTCCCAGCCGTCGGGGGGTGTAATTCTCCCGACTGCTGCATTTGGGATATTATTTCCATATGAGGCAGCACTTCAAAAAACAGTGAGTCAAGTATGTCCCCAAAATCAATCAAGGTTTTTTGATTTTGTGTTACGTCCATTATAGCACCTGGTTCCATTGCTTGCATAGTTTTGGGTTTTGCCCAACAATCTCTTTATGTCAGTAGTTAGGGACTTTGTTCGATATTTTCGATTCCTCTCTTTTTACGGTAAGACCTTGCAGGTCACCCTTAGAAATCTCACTTGTCAATTTCATGCGGTTCATCTCTTTTGTAAATTGAAGATCTATTTTACTGGGCATAGCCGTTTTTAAAGTATATATGTGTGATATTGACCAAGAATAGCCTCCAGAAAGAAAGAAACTTCTCAGCTGATACAACAACACTTGCCCGCGATTTTGCAGATACTACGGGGTAACAACAAAGCATAAAACAAAAAAAAACTTTAAAGTGATTACTAAAAAAACACTCACACCCCCCCACCACTCACCACCAATGCCCAACAGCACTTATTAGTGCACTTCGTTCATGCACATGCGCAGGTGGCGTGACAGGCAGATTTTATGGAAGCTGATTTCAAAAGCTGTGTGTCCAAATCACTGGAAGTTTTTGGGGTGAAATAAAGCCACAGTGTTTGAAATTAAGCGTTCTAAAAAGGGAAGAGAGATATATTAGGGGCTAGATCATAACCATTGAACTAGTAGCACTGTTCATGGGCAATCCTTGATGAAAGTACCTCTTCTGTGTGCATGACTTCCAGTCCGTAATCCTCATATCAAAAACGCTAAACCAACAGTCAGCCAACCGCACTCGGTGGTGCACTCTGTTGGTGCGTGCACACTGGTGCGCGTGGCTGGCAGATTTTATGGAAGCCGGTTTGAACAGGGGCCGTGTCCAAATCGCGGGCAGTTTTTTGGGTGAAATAAAACCACAATGTTTGAAATAAAGCATTCTCCTCGCTGTGTATGACTTGCATTCCATAATGCTCATATCAAAAACGCTAAAACAACAATCAGTCAACAGCTATCAGTGGTGCACTCCGTTGGTACAAATGTTTTGAAAATGCAAATCTTTGTGCAGTCAAATGACTCCTGATTCATACAATCATCCCATCATATGGACGCCCTATCTCCCTCTTCTTTGCAAAATTGTTGAAAATTTGGTAACCGTCAATATTCAAACCGGAAGTTAACCAGCTCTGCGGTATCAGAAAATATCCTTACATTGAAGGATTCCTGGAGAGCCACGCGCATGCAACAAATTTGTATAACCCTGCATATTCCACAAGCAACAGATAGCATTTATGGCTGAGTAGTAGGCTTTGCAGATATGGAATCTGGCAACCGTTTTACACAGTTAGTATATCACCCTGAGAAATGTTATTGGCTCCAAGCCTATTGTCAGACGTTAAATATGGGGTTTTAGGCTTTCGAGAAATTTAGGAGCATTATTATTCTCTCCAATAATCTTTGGCCCTTCATTTATCCAACTCAAATCCCAAACTCAGAATGTTATCCCTGTGAGCTCATATCATATTGGCAGTTTCCAATGACAGACAATGTATTCTTGAAACATTTGGATTTCTACAGTCAATTGGTTCAACAAAGTCGAAATCCATAGAGTAAAGAACTCACAATTGCGGTATTTGTTGTACTAGGTTCAAAATATCAGATCTGTTGTCTTGCAGATATAATCACTTTATTGTGAATATTTCTTTAACTGTAGCAGATTCTAGCACCTTAGGACACACAGTAACCTCTTGCTGGCGTAATCCAGGCATTCCAGGACTTGGTCGTTTTGGCTTCCGGTGTGGAAGAGTGTTCTTCGTAAATAACACTAGCGCATTCCGATTGTGTTTCTTTGTGTTCTTTGTTATTAATTCCGCCATTCTCTTGCACATTCACGTGACCATCTTGTGAGTGTGCCAGTTTCAGCAACCACCCTTCTTCTTTCTCAGTTAGCACGCTTCTTGCCTTCTTTGACAATATCAATGTTTTTGCCTTCTTTGACAATATCAATGTTTTCGTTTATTGTTCCGAACTATACAAACCCTCTTGAATACTCTCGTATGTCTGTCGGGGGTTCCTTGCTTGCTGAACATTTTGCCTTTTTAGCCTCTGCTTTCGTTTACAGGTCAGGAATTCCTCAGCTGTGCTGGATTCCTCGTTCTCGATGTGTGGCAGTTCATTATTTAATTTAGCGTTCACGTTTTCGTCGGTTTTTGGAGGAGGCCTTAGGGCAGCACTCGGCTTGGCTGCTACTATAAACCCGCCCAGATTCCTATCATCCGAACTGCTCACTGAGTTGTTAACAGTAATAGCCCTAATATTCGCATGCATCTTGCCACAGCGACTGAGCAAGACGTTCATGCAAATTGTACAATTATGGTTCACGATTGCATTTCAACATGCGCTTCATTACCAATGGTCATGTTTTCTGTCTCATCTGATTCCCCAAACAAAGTAGGTGAGACAGATAGTCTTATATTTATGTCTAGGCTGCTCCCTTGAAGATCGGTCTTAGTCGTCTGGGGCTCTACACACAAGACATTAACCGACTTAGGGCCTCATTACGACCCAGGCGGTAAATTACCGCCTGGGTCGTACCTTTACCACCATGGCGTAAACTATGTTTACGCCATGGTGGTTGGCAGACTTACCGCCCCATTTCGAGGTCGGCGGGGCGGTAAGTCCCCAATCTGTAAGAGGATTCAATTCAACACTACAGCTAAGTCAACGCCTAGTCTATAATACTGAATGAAAACCCTTATTGATATAACTTTATGTCCAGTTCATGCGTTCTGGATGACTACCCCTATATAACACTCCTCTCTTGGAATCCTCCTGACCCCACTGAGCCAAGAAGTAGTTCTGTTTTGCAAGTTAAAAGGTTTAATTGATAATTTAAACAATATATATATATCACGCTTTATAATAAATTAATAATTGAATAGCACACTTAATCTGATATGATAAAGATTAACAACGGAGAATCTGGCACTAGCACACTTCTTTATAATCACTAAGGAGTTGACATGAAATGGATAAGATAGCAACAATACTTTTATGGTTTCAAATGGATGCAATGTGGAATGAAATGCAGTACAGAAAATAACTTGATAGGATTTCAGCAAAAGACAATGTAATCACTTTCTTGGACAATTCACCCCCCCTTTTTATGCAATGCAAGGAAATGGAGGGAAGAACACAGTTCTCAGAAATGCAATCAAATGTGATTCAGTTCACCCCAGCAACTTAGACTACAGAAGTTGAAAACACAGGCCCAAATGCTTTTAAATGTGCTGGAAATGAAGAAAAAATATGCTAAAATGCTTTTAATTCCCTCTAGAGGTTCAGGGTGAGTGGTATCTAGTTAATATTAGTCCAGACTCACACTAGCAATGATGCAGGGATGGTTTTTATGAGGCAAACGAATTTCTTTCAGAGGGAAGCAAAAGCAGCTATCTTTTTGCAAGTGGAGAAATTTGCAAATCGCGGTAAAATTCGCGAATGCGTCTGGTGCGATTACAGAGGAACTACAAGGGCTAGCAATATCGTTTTGGGGTCCTAGGAAAGCCTAGGATCTCAGCTTCCAGATGAAAGTTACTGCAAGTCTCTAGCACGGAGATATGAGCGATTAAATAAAGATCGTTTTTCAGATTTGAAATTTTAAAGTTCAAAAAGACAAGTGCAGCTTGCAACTAGAAAATGACAAGTGACAGCTTTACAAATGACAGGTGACAGGAGACAGTTCTACTTAGATTAAAATAGATTGAATTATATTATTTTAACTAAGAGATTGGTTCTGCACAGTTTTGCTATGTACTCACAATATATTTAGAAATATGCCTTGCCACGGATCTGGTCAGGTTTTAGACGGGACTCTGGTCTCTGCACTTCACAGTGATCTGGGTCTGCTCTCTCTCTGGATTCTGAAGATTGAGGGATTTAAAGTCTGGATCTTTCTGCACAGCTTTCTCTGGAGATTGATGGAGGTAAAGTATGGATTTTCCCGGCAGAGCTTCCAGCTGCAAATGGATTTGAAGGTCCCTATCTGTCCTGTCTCTCTGCTTTTATGTGTTTTGAAAATGGGTGTGTGTGAGCAGCATCACTAGCCAGCCCCTCTCCACTTGTCATTGGCCACTTCATCCGCTTCCACTTGATTGGGGGAATTAAATGAAGTGTCATCATGATGAGGTCTGTTTATGATACAGAGAACCCACCCCTGTCAACTTTACACACAATCTATATTTGCTCAAAAAAACATATTTGCACAGGTACACATTTGTTTAAAATTACATGCACCCTTCACATATCACAGGAGGTATACCCTGTCCAAATCTGCTCTTCCTGGGGGCTTGCATTCAAAAAGGGCACATATTTCACTTTTTAACTGGTTTCGCAATTTCGGACATTAACCCAAATTTACACACATGTGCGCAAGGAGTATGGACATTAGTTGATGAAGTGTCAGATTTTTCACATGCACACATTTTGAGTAATATCCTCTTTTCCGCTAAAACCCCCCTGAACATGCCACCGGTTCTAAAAACCTCTTAAAATGTGGGCAGAAAAATCACAAGAATTATGGTGTCATTTATACAATTTTCACATGTCCGCTCTATGAGTTATTCATCTTTTTAGAGTTATGTTCTGGCCCCAAAGGGGTGTGGTTTTCCTCCAGCACAAGGTTGAATTTCTGGTTTTTACAGTTCTGCCAAGCCAGCTTGCTCTCACAGGCAGTGCCCCTCCCCTGTGCTTCCAGGAGAAATCTCCATTTACGACTCCCGCCATAAAACATTTGCCTGAGTCAAGACAGGGCTTTGTTCAATTTCCTGCAGAGCCCAGGTAATTCAATCAGGGAAGTGTCATATCCCTTTTGGTGTGAGCAGCAAAAGGGCAGCTAGGCCTGGGAACACAGCTGTGACTCAAGTTTCACTCCTGATGGGGGTAGTTGCCAGGCAAATTAGAATCTCTTTAAGCCAGTATTTAGCTACATGTCATTTCTGTTCCCCAGTTTCTGCATTCAAATAAAACTAAACATTTTCACATATGCAGCTAGAAGGCTGATTCTAAGTTTAAAACTATGACATTTAAACAATTGCAACCTATGTGACACTCAAAAGTAGGTCACTCAGTCAATTTAAACATTTAGATTTTTTTAGTGTCTTTCAGTCCAAATTTACTTAAACTGCTGAAATCCACAGCTCAGCCAGTCTTGTTATAAACCTTCAAGTCACTTCAGAATATAACTTTACATTGTATCCACCTCTCAGTAAGTCTTTCTTTGGCCTGTTTTGGGTTCATTTATTCAGTTTTCTACAAAAAAGTAAAATCTGGTGGTTTTAAAACGCCGGCTTTCTGATAGTGGTGAGTACTGGTACTGCACCCCTTTTTGGGATTTAAGAAAATGAATTCCCAACAGTTATGGGTTTGCTTTTGGCAATCAGCATTGCCACTCCCAATGGTTTCAGACTACTGTGTGGGTAGTCCAATGGTGGTTTTAGGCAGTTTCCTTCTGTGCCCATAACATCGGCAAAAATGAGTGGCAGCCTATTCTTCATGCATTTCCCTGTGCATTTTCTGGGAAGCTCTGGCCATCATGATGTTTTCATGTCAGTACTGCACAGTTTTGAGGTAGGGCTCGGATGCATGGGTAAATACATCCCACAAGCCCCCTTCTTGCGGTGGCCATCTGATCCTTCACTGGTGGGACCCGCAAGATCTGGGATGTAGTTCTCATCTTCTTCCGGTAGATGGCACAGTTCAGCATCTTTTCCTCCATCCGGTACTGATCGATCGGTTCTCCTCGCCTGTCCTGATGGGAATATTGGGCGGTACCCCGGGCCCATTGCGTCTCTGCTCCCGGTCTCCGGATCGTCCTCCTTGGCCCGTTTCCAGGTTTTCTTTCTCCTAGGACGACAAAGGAAGAGCGGCAATACCTATCCATAGACATTTTTACCCCACCATTGATATAGTGGGGCAGCATATGCATTTCATCATAACGAAACATTACATTCTTATTTTGAAAAAAAACAGTATAACTAAGAGACAGTTTCATGCAAATCACAATATTTTAGAGACTAGATGTGGTATGTTTTATGGTTGGAACTGAATTAGTCTGAGACAGTACCCGCTAGGATTCCAGAGGATTCCTCCAGTTGTTGCAGAGCGTGCCTGGGATGGCAACATTTCAACTGGTTTATGTGGACCCACTTGTCTTCCCCCGCTGCCAAAGGACCTTTGGGGATGTGTATTTTGTAGGCCACAGGGGAGATCTTGTCGATGATCTCAAAGGGTCCCTTCCACGTAGGCAAAAATTTCCGCTGTTTGGCCTGGTTCCTTTGGAAGTTGTATAGATAGACCCGGTCTCCCACCTGATATTCCTTCCTGGACGTTTTCAGGTCATAGTGGGTCTTCATGCTATCAGCCGATCTTTCTAGATTCCGCTGAGCATAAGCAAAAGCATGTTGAAGGTGTTTCCTTAAATTCTCCACATACTCGTGAGTTGTGGAGGCATTTATCAGTGTCTGCTCTTGGGTCCTGTAGAGCAAATGCTGCGGAAGCACCATCTTGCGCCCAGTCATCAATTCAAATGGTGACATTTTGGTTGCAGATGAAGGGGTAGATCTGATGGCCATTAGGACCAGAGGTAATCGGATATCCCAACTTGGCCCAGAATCTGCCACAAACTTTTTTAAGATGCTCACAATTGTCCGGTTATATCTCTCTACTGCCCCAGAAGAAGCTGGCCGGTAAGCAATATGCAACTTCCTTTTGACCCCCAGTATCTCCCACATCTTTGTCATTACTTCACTGGTGAAGTGGCTACCTCTGTCTGACTCAATCCTTTGAGGTAGACCAAAACGGGAAAAGATGTGGTTAATCATCAAGGCAGCTGCCGTTTCTGCCTTGCAATTTGGGGCTGGGAGACATTCCACCCACTTGGTAAACAAGCATGTCACAGTCAACATGTACTTATTCCCCCTAGCAGAGCGAATCACGGGGCCTACAAAGTCGATTTGTAAATCTGACCATGGCAGTGTCATCCCCCGCTTTTGGAGAGGCGCGCGGTGCGTGAGGGATGATGGCTGAAATTGTGCACACACAAGACATCCCTTCAAGTATTGGTCGAGGTCCTGCCCCATGTGTGGCCAGTATGCAACCTCTCTTAAGATTTCCAATGTTGTGTGAAACCCCCTATGACCGGCGGTGGCCGCATCATGGGCGTGACTTAACATCAGGCTTCGGAATGAGGTAGGAACCACCCACTGATCGTGGCCAGCTTTGGATTTCCTTACCAGCAAACCGTCTTGGATCCGGAACATTTTTGGACATTTCATCAACACTCTTAGGTCCTCTTTCCCAATGTAATCGGTATCCGTCAGGGGAAAGTTCTCAGGGTCCTCAAGGTGCTGGTAAAATTTACCAATAACTGGATCCCCCTTCTGAGCTGTAATCACATCAGCATCAGGGGTCTCCTTACTCCTTTGTGCAATTGAAAGGTCGTTGTGAGCATTTGTCTGGGACCTAGTGATAGCAGTGACCTGGATTTCCCCCAACAGGGACTCAATCTCAATTAGATCCCCTTGGATGGCCCCGGTTTTGGCCAGCTGATCAGCTAAGTCATTTCCAGTTTTGTCTGGTCCCTCTACTTTGGAATGACCCTTGATCTTTTTCCAATAGATGGTCATCTCATTCGAGGTGACCAGATCATCAATGTTTTGGATCAACTTCCCATGTTTCAAGGGTTTGTTGTTAGCACATAACATGCCTCTGGTTTTCCAATTAACCAGGTGCTCCACGAACCCGTTCCGTACATAATCCGAATCTGTGATTATGACCAGTTCGCGGAGTTGATGCTGGACAGCAGTGAGGATGGCTTGATGCACAGCCATCAATTCTGCCACCTGACTACTTCGGGGACCAATTTTGTATCCAGCAGAGGGTTCTGGGGACTCATTCACCCATGCATTCCCTACGCCGGCCACCAGTTCTTTCTCCCCGTTGTTGTCAACATGGTAAGAGCATCCATCCACATACACAGTGGGCATTCCCTCACACTTGTCCTCTTCAAAGACTTTGTGGGGGGAATTAAGGTATGCCTCCATGTTGTCCTTGATTTTCAGACTTTCGTCCTCGAGACAGTTTTCTCTGGCACAATCATGCAAGTCAGCTAGACCTTGCGCGAGGGGACTCTTCTTGTTTTGGCCATATCTGACCTCCACAGGAAAGCCTTGCATTGACAGAATCCAGGAAGTAATTCGGGAATTACTCACATTTCCGGTCCGGATTCTATCACTTTGGAGATATTGCAGAGGCTGGTGTGGAGTCTCCACTATGATGTGTTCCCCCTGGATAAACGGGCGGTAATTCTTCAATGCCCACACCGTTGCCAGGAGTGCCTTCTCACAATCGTTGAATTTTTCCTCCACAGAGGATAAAGTTTTGCTCGCATGGGAGATTACTTTATTGACCTTGTCATGCTTTTGGTATAATACTGCCGTCAAGCACGTATTAGAGAACCCTGTCTCCAGGAAGAACTCCTTGTTTCCGACATGGTAAGCTAGGCAAGGCGCTTGTGAGAGGCTTCTTTTGAGTTGTTTTACTGCCTCGGCTTGTTCTGGACCCCATTCCCACTTGACCCCCCCTTCAGGAGATGAATCAGGGGTCTGGTAATCTCTGCGTAGCCCTCAATGAACTTTCTGCTGTAATTAGTCAGTCCAAGGAGGCTCCTTAGTTCTCGCAGAGTTGTGGGGTCTTTCAGTTTCTGAAGGGCTTCCACTTTCTTTTCCTGGGGACAGAGACCCTGAGGAGTAATCTCATGCCCCAAGAAATTAACACGGGTTCTACACCACTGTGCTTTCTGAAAGGAAAGTTTTGCTCCGGCGGCCCTCAACTGCGTCAGAACATAACGGATCTCCGCTATGTGTTCCTCCACAGATGAACTTTTGATGAGGACATCATCTACATAAGCCAGGTTACCCCTCGCACCCAGGTCGGGCATGGCCTTATGTAGGAAAATATTGAACTCATTACCAGAGTTGAGGTATCCGAAGGGAGTCCGGGTCCATGTATACTGCTGGCCCCCAAAAGTAAAAGCCAGCTTGTATTGGTCCTCCCTGCTGACAGGCATGGTCCAGTATCCATTGGTCAGGTCTATTGCAGTGAATACCTGTGACCCCTGGATCTGGGCCAGCCCTTGGTCAATGTAGGGCAGAGGCCATCGGGAAGTATGGACCCGTTTGTTGAGCTCCCTGAGGTCAGCACAGATTCTCCACTGGCCGTTTGGATTCAATATTCCCAGCACTGGATTATTGAAGGTGCTGTGGACTGGACGGATTATTCCCCTGGACTCAAGGTTCTTAATTATTTCAGTAAGGGACTCCATTGATGCGAGAGGCAAGCGATATTGCTTCACAAACACTGGAGTCATGCCAGGGTCCGTGGGGATGGTTGTTGTGTGGATGTCAGTGCGACCACAGTCATATGAGTCTACCGCAAAGAGATCTTGGAAATCCAAGAAAACTTGTTTCAACTTTTGCTTTTGTTCCAGAGTCACACAGGCATCAGCTAGGTTGACTCTCTCTTCCACCATCTGCCTGAAGCCTGGAAAGACTTCTGGTTTGGCTATCTCCGCGGCCTCCTCCAGCTGGGTGGAGAAGTCCCTGGTCAGAGTGCTGATTTGGACCGGAGGCTTCAGGTGGGAAAGGCAGCCTTCATGAACCTGGAAAATCACCTCATCCCTCCTGAAGTCACAAGTCACATCTTCCTTACCATAGGGGCAGGAAGTGTACACCAGGAAGTTCCCCCCATGCCAGGTAAAAATCCTGTCTCGTGTTGTATTGTCTTCAATGTCACTGTCAAAACAGTCCTTGGGGATTGGTCCTAACAGTTCATTTCCAAGATCAATGGAGAAATGTCGGTCATCAACCGCCATTCCAATAATGGTGCCTGCGGCTAGAGTAATACTCTTTAAGTCGCTGTTATCCACCTCTATTGGAATGGTGTCATGTTCTATGTTGACTAATGGAGTTGGGTTTACCCCTAACCCTTGCTGTTGGAGAGAAGCATTTAGATGTATGTAAGCATCAGGGTTTTGCAAATATTGTCCTCTTTTAACTTTCACTCCCAGGGAGAATTGTCGGGTCCTTTCTGGGATGGTGACTTCCTCTTTAACCTGAATTTCAACTGCATAAGGTAGCAATTGAGCTGACCTAAATGCTTTTTCTGGATCATCAAAGCCCATGGGATTATCCGCTAATCGGGACCAAGCTTTGAAGTTTATTAGGTCCAAACTAATGGCAAAGCGATTGAGAATGTCACTGCCTAAGTAAAAGGCGGCAGGGACGTCTCGCACGACCCAACAATTGTGGACTATGCTCTTGTTGCCAATGGAGATTTTGAGCATACACCTGCTTGGCAGGAGATGTTTGGAATTAGGTGCTTCCAGGTCCATTTCCCATTTGTCTATCAGTTTGAAGGTGGGAATGGCTGGATCTTTTGGGAGTTGGCGGAACATGGCTTCGAAGATGAAGCTCTTACCGTTGTTCACACACACTCGAGCGAGAACAGAGTCCTTCCCATCATTTAACTGAACAGGGATGAACAACTGCTCTCCAATTTGCTGAATATCAGCCAGGCTCTGAGCTGATTTCACATCTTTCTGGACTATAGGAGTGGGAGTTTCTGATTGTGGATTAGTATAGAATTTCAGAGTGTTTCCTTCCAGCGTGGAGTACCACTTTAGACTGGAAGGAAGGTTGATTTTCAGAAATAGAGAGGACCCTCCACCACCAGTCTCTTGTCCTACTGCTATTACTGTCACGTCTGGAATTTGGCTATTCTGGAAGTGAAATTCTACTTGGTCAGATTTTTGTTCAACCATGTGGCAGGTGCCGTTTAAACTAACATGGTTGACACTCTGTTTTAATTTTATTGGTCGGCTAGTCTGGGTCCAGAGGACCTTGTTTACACAATCTATTAGGGGTGACAACCTTCTCAGGAGGTCATTCCCTAGTAAACAAGGGGTGCCCTCTGGAGTCACAACTATGACCGGGTGTTTCAACTTGTGTCGCCCAATTTTAATGTCCAAATCTGCCGTCCCCTCGACGGGAATTTCCTTCCCGTCAAAGTTCTGGAGTTGTCCAGGAAGTGAGGTGAGAGGAATTTGGTAATTCCCTCCCCTTCTTGCATTCAATTCATCAAAGGCCCTTCTGGACAGAAGGGTAGCTTGAGATCCAGTGTCCACCAGTGCCAAAATTGTACCCTGCCCCTGTACTTGTACCGGGGCATAGTATCTTCCCTCCTTTTCCTCAAGGGGACACAGATAATGCACATTTTTGGACAAATGGTGGGCTAGCTTTCTGGTTTTGGACATTGCAAGAGAAGAAATTTGGGCAGACTTCTGTGGAGAGCCTTGGGAATCTGAAAGAGAAAGTTGGCAACTGGAGATCAGAGCCATTTTGGGTTCCCCTGGCTCCGGTTCTGGGCCGCCCCCCCCTTTTTGGAGGCAGTCACCAGGATGGGTTTGAACCAGGGGATTTTCTTGCTGTTGGTTCTGGGATGAGATAGTGGGCGGCGGTAGCTCAGTCTCCACATCTCCCCAGTCTGGATTTGCACCCCTAGGGACCCATTTTTCTTTGGGAGGAGTTCCCCCCTCTCTGAAGGAGAAGATCCTTTTCCCAGGATCCTCTGAGGATCCCTCTCCCTCAAATTGGAAGATCTGTACCTCCTCCTCAAACTGTGTCTGTTTGGGTCTTTTGTTTCTCCTACCACCCCTCTGCTCCTTAGGAGGCAGACTTTCAGGGGCAAGAGATTTTGTTTCCGGTTCCTGGGTTTCCAGGGGCTGTTTACAAGTGAGGAAGGAAGCTTCCTCCAAGGCTTTACACCCCCCTTCCCTTTGTGCCTCCTCCCTGGGAACCGGTGAGTTATCGGGGTGCTGCCCCCGTCATTGTTCTGGAGCACCAGGTCCAGAGTTGGGTGCGTTCTGCGCCGGCATGCCGATCTGAGGGTTCTGCTGAGCCCTCAGTATGTGACCCAGATCCCGCGCCATGTTTTGAACCTGGCGCTCTAACTGGGAAACCCGCTCAGGCTGATACGGGGCCCTGTTTTCTCCCCTGGGCTGATCCCGGGAAGGGTAGCTGTCCCTCCTCTGGTAATACCCCGGGTTGGGAAGATTTGGGTACCCCTCCACCCTTGGCCTCCCCTCTCCCGGATTAGATTGTCTGGGCTCAGGGAATTGGGGAAAGAAGGGTGGAGGATTTTGGGGCTGGAAATTGGGTGGATACCTGGGGAAAAAGTTCTGCCCAGGATTCGGAGAATTTCTGCCCTCCGGTGGGAAGTTAGGAGGAAAGTTCCCTGGGTTAGGTTCTTGGCTGGATCTCCCCCCTTGGGCTGGAGGAGTCCACACATAACCCAGGATGGGTCTGTTTCCCTTGTAACGGGGGCTTACATAATCAGGAGAGCGAGGGACCCCATTTGTGGGGCTGCCTCCCTGGCTCCCTGTCTGTGACTGGCCCGAGGACCTTCTGGGCCTAGCATTATTAGGTGCAGGTAGGTTTTTAGGCCCCCCCATCTCCAAATCCAAAACGGGGGTGACCTTTACCTCTGCCACCTTGGCAGCAGCAGGGGTGCTGTTGGCTTTGGGGTTTTTCTGGGCATTACTTTTGCTATCTACTGGTTTCTGCACCTCATAGATCCGGGTAGCCTGTTCAATGACCTAGTCTAAAGATCTTTTCTCGTGAAAATCCCTCACGAGCTGGGTCATTATGTATTTGGGCAAGGCATGAAAAAATGTATTGATGAATTCTCTACTGTCTGTGCGCACCCTTCTGGTGGTCTGCGCAAAAGCACGTTTCAGTTCTTGCACAAATTCTTGTGGGGCCTGATCCTCCCCACATTGCAAATTGTAGGCTGCCTTGCGAGCCTCTTGAGGATTTCTATGAATGGAAAAATGTTTCAAGATGGCCGCCTTATAGGTGGACCATCTTAAATGATTTTGGTCCTCCAGCCCCGCAAAGAAACTGGAGTATTCCGGGGAGAAGGTCCACTTTACATATTGAATACAGCTTTGGCTGTCCTTCAAATGGAAAGTTTCCATCATTTGCTCAAACAACTCTAAGTGCTCCCAAACAGAATACTTAGCGTTCTTATGGTAAGGCATGATGACGCTCCTGATCGCCTTAATCTGCTTTAAGGGGTCCTTAAGCAAGGCCCTTTTTGCCTTATTGGCCTTTTTGGTTTGGGTAACCCTTGTCCATTCATCCTCTGACTCAGAGGCACTGCTCCCAGAGGTTCCTGTCTGCTCTTCCAGGTTTTCCCAGATTCTGCGAGCCTGGGAATGGCTGGCAGAATGTGGGGACCTGGTCTCCTGTGTCCTGCGCAGTTCAGAGGAGTCTTCAGATTCCTCCTTGCTGCCAGGATTTGATGGGTACCCCCTCCACTGACCTAACTGGGCAGAGGTTTTCAGGATGCCCTTAAGGGGCCTACTCTCCTGGGGTTTCCCACTGAACTGTACTGTACTTGGGTGCCCATACCCGGATGCCCACCCCTCCATTCCTGAGTGGTACTGGCCTATGAGCCCCATACTTTTAGCTGGATAGTAATCTGCCATCCCTGTGGCCCTGTGCTCATGTGCGCCAGGGGACATGGGGGTGGCAGAGTCCAGGGACTGAGAGAGATAAAGGCCTCTGGTACTAGGGCTCCTGAGGTTATGCTCAGGAGTTTCCCTTTCCCAGCGAACCTGGTCTCTATCCGCCCCTGCTCCCTGTTGCAATGCAAGAGCCTGCGCCTTCAGTTCCTCAGTTAAGGCCTTACTAGACTCTATCAGTCTCTCCTGCATCGCTACCTGTTGTTGGAGCCTATCATTGTGCTGGCAGAGAGCCTCATTCTTTCTCTGTGTTTCCTGATTGGTCCTAGAGCACTGGGCCAGTCTTTGATGCAGGAGGGTTACCTCCTGAGCTGTGTCCCTATTGGCCTGCTCCTTTCTTGCTAGAGCATCCTCTGCCCTCCTGGTGTGCTCTAACAAGTTCTGGTGTTCTTTTTGAAGGTCACCCAGTCCCTGGTGGGCCAGGTGATTTTCTTCCATTTTTCTTTTTAAATGGCAGACTTCCTGGCCTAAGGCGTCTCTTTCCTGACTAAGAGCCTGCATTTGTGCCGCCAGGTCGTCCCTCTGCCTTTGAAAGGCACCAGCTTTCTGGCGTTCTTCATCAAACTCTGCCTGGGTATCCAGGTCTTTCGAAATCAGCTTGTTGCTCTCTACCTTCACTCTATCTAGATGACTTTGCAGGGTGGCTACCTGCTCCGTGCATGCCCTGTTAAAGTCTAATTGTTGCTCCAACTTTTTCTGGCTCTGCAGTAAGGAGTCCAAACTGTCTCGGTGCTCCTTCTGCAGGGCCAGAAATCTAGTATCCTGGTCAGCCTTTTCCTGTTGCAGTATATCCATGTCCTCTTTTATTTTAATGATATACTGCCTACTGTCATTTTCTGACTCCTGGCTCCTGAGCAGCCTCTGCTCAGAAGAGTCCAGCTCAGATTGGGCCTTCTGTAATGCCAGCAGTTGCCTACTCGCCAGATCTTGGCCTTCAGCACATTTGTCCTGCATGGCTCCCATATGTAAATATAAATATGCCGCTACCCTGGCAATCTTGTTGTGCTCATCCTTGGCCTTAGAGGACATATATAGTTCACTCAGGGCCACATGTAAGGGACCCTGGTCTCTCCATATATCTGACCCTGTTTCCGTGATTTGGGGTGTGATGGACTGCAACCAGACTGTTTGGTCCTGGTGAGTCCACTCACCTCTCACAAATAACTTATGTAAGAAGTGCTCTCTGGCTATTTTCATGTCTACTAAGGTCGTCATTCTAGAGATTGGTCTCTGTCCTGACTTACAGAAGTTTGTATTTTATTTTAGCAAAACAGACCTTTTTCTTAGAGCGTTCCTTTGAGAAGTGCTTTACAGCGTAACACAGCGTGGTGATCCGACCGGATATGTGTATCTGGTCAGCTGGCACGCTGTATTAATCTGCACAAATGGTAGATCTAACCCAAACGTCCGGCACGAGCCCCCAATTTGTAAGAGGATTCAATTCAACACTACAGCTAAGTCAACGCCTAGTCTATAATACTGAATGAAAACCCTTATTGATATAACTTTATGTCCAGTTCATGCGTTCTGGATGACTACCCCTATATAACACTCCTCTCTTGGAATCCTCCTGACCCCACTGAGCCAAGAAGTAGTTCTGTTTTGCAAGTTAAAAGGTTTAATTGATAATTTAAACAATATATATATATCACGCTTTATAATAAATTAATAATTGAATAGCACACTTAATCTGATATGATAAAGATTAACAACGGAGAATCTGGCACTAGCACACTTCTTTATAATCACTAAGGAGTTGACATGAAATGGATAAGATAGCAACAATACTTTTATGGTTTCAAATGAATGCAATGTGGAATGAAATGCAGTACAGAAAATAACTTGATAGGATTTCAGCAAAAGACAATGTAATCACTTTCTTGGACAATTCACCCCCCCTTTTTATGCAATGCAAGGAAATGGAGGGAAGCACACAGTTCTCAGAAATGCAATCAAATGTGATTCAGTTCACCCCAGCAACTTAGACTACAGAAGTTGAAAACACAGGCCCAAATGCTTTTAAATGTGCTGGAAATGAAGAAAAAATATGCTAAAATGCTTTTAATTCCCTCTAGAGGTTCAGGGTGAGTGGTATCTAGTTAATATTAGTCCAGGCTCACACTAGCAATGATGCAGGGATGGTTTTTATGAGGCAAACGAATTTCTTTCAGAGGAAAGCAAAAGCAGCTATCTTTTTGCAAGTGGAGAAATTTGCAAATCGCGGTAAAATTCGCGAATGCGTCTGGTGCGATTACAGAGGAACTACAAGGGCTAGCAATATCGTTTTGGGGTCCTAGGAAAGCCTAGGATCTCAGCTTCCAGATGAAAGTTACTGCAAGTCGCTAGCACAAGCGGTCACGGAGATATGAGCGATTAAATAAAGGTCATTTTTCAGATTTGAAATTTTAAAGTTCAAAAAGACAAGTGCAGCTTGCAACTAGAAAATGACAAGTGACAGCTTTACAAATGACAGGTGACAGTTAGGAGACAGTTCTACTTAGATTAAAATAGATTGAATTATATTATTTTAACTAAGAGATTGGTTCTGCACAGTTTTGCTATGTACTCACAATATATTTAGAAATATGCCTTGCCACGGATCTGGTCAGGTTTTAGACGGGACTCTGGTCTCTGCACTTCACAGTGATCTGGGTCTGCTCTCTCTCTGGATTCTGAAGATTGAGGGATTTAAAGTCTGTATCTTTCTGCACAGCTTTCTCTGGAGATTGATGGGGGAATGAAATGAAGTGTCATCATGATGAGGTCTGTTTATGATACAGAGAACCCACCCCTGTCAACTTTACACACAATCTATATTTGCTCAAAAAAACATATTTGCACAGGTACACATTTGTTTAAAATTACATGCACCCTTCACATATCACAGGAGGTATACCCTGTCCAAATCTGCTCTTCCTGGGGGCTTGCATTCAAAAAGGGCACATATTTCACTTTTTAACTGGTTTCGCAATTTCGGACATTAACCCAAATTTACACACATGTGCGCAAGGAGTATGGACATTAGTTGATGAAGTGTCAGATTTTTCACATGCACACATTTTGAGTAATATCCATTTTTCCGCTAAAACCCCCCTGAACATGCCACCGGTTCTAAAAACCTCTTAAAATGTGGGCAGAAAAATCACAAGAATTATGGTGTCATTTATACAATTTTCACATGTCCGCTCTATGAGTTATTCATCTTTTTAGAGTTATGTTCTGGCCCCAAAGGGGTGTGGTTTTCCTCCAGCACAAGGTTGAATTTCTGGTTTTTCCAGTTCTGCCAAGCCAGCTTGCTCTCACAGGCAGTGCCCATCCCCTGTGCTTCCAGGAGAAATCTCCATTTACGACTCCCGCCATAAAACATTTGCCTGAGTCAAGACAGGGCTTTGTTCAATTTCCTGCAGAGCCCAGGTAATTCAATCAGGGAAGTGTCATATCCCTTTTGGTGTGAGCAGCAAAAGGGCAGCTAGGCCTGGGAACACAGCTGTGACTCAAGTTTCACTCCTGATGGGGGTAGTTGCCAGGCAAATTGGAATCTCTTTAAGCCAGTTTTTAGCTACATGTCATTTCTGTTCCCCAGTTTCTGCATTCAAATAAAACTAAACATTTTCACATATGCAGCTAGAAGGCTGATTCTAAGTTTAAAACTATGACATTTAAACAATTGCAACCTATGTGACACTCAAAAGTAGGTCACTCAGTCAATTTAAACATTTAGATTTTTTTAGTGTCTTTCAGTCCAAATTTACTTAAACTGCTGAAATCCACAGCTCAGCCAGTCTTGTTATAAACCTTCAGGTCACTTCAGAATATAACTTTACATTGTATCCACCTCTCAGTAAGTCTTTCTTTGGCCTGTTTTGAGTTCATTTATTCAGTTTTCTACAAAAAAGTAAAATCTGGTGGTTTTAAAACGCCGGCTTCATGATAGTGGTGAGTACTGGTACTGCACCCCTTTTTGGGATTTAAGAAAATGAATTCCCAACAGTTATGGGTTTGCTTTTGGCAATCAGCATTGCCACTCCCAATGGTTTCAGACTACTGTGTGGGTAGTCCAATGGTGGTTTTAGGCAGTTTCCTTCTGTGCCCATAACATCGGCAAAAATGAGTGGCAGCCTATTCTTCATGCATTTCCCTGTGCATTTTCTGGGAAGCTCTGGCCATCATGATGTTTTCATGTCAGTACTGCACAGTTTTGAGGTAGGGCTCGGATGCATGGGTAAATACATCCCACAAATCCCCATTTACCCTTCCCCATTCCCATTTTTGCCCCATAGGGCATAATGGGAGTGGGGAAGGCGTTAATTACGCCACCGTAAATTACGGTGGCGTAATTAACAACATGGTCCCCTAGCGCCATGGATTTTAACACCTGCTAAAAGCAGGTGTTAAATCCGCCATGGCGCTAAGGGACCTCGGAATCAGGCGGTAAGGGTCGGCGCTGTTTACGCTGCCGTAAACCCCTTACCGCCTGAGTCGTAATGAGGCCCTTACTCACTGTCTCTGGGCCTCATTACGACCCAGGCGGAAGACCATGGTGCTATTAGCACCATGGTCCAATGCCGGTAAATTACCGACTCTGCCATGGAGAAAGGGGGAATTACCACCCCATTACAAGGTTGGCGGGGCGGTAATTCCCCCTTCCTCCATGGCCCTTCCCCATTCCCATTTTTGTCCCATGGGGCTCAATGGGAATGGGGAAGGCGCTAAGTACGGTGCCGCAAATTACAGTTCCGTACTTAGCACCAAGGTCCCTTTGTGGGTCCCCAAAGGGACCTCGTAATTAGGCGCTAATAGTTTAACGGCGCTGCAGCCTTTTACGGTGCCGTTAACCCATTAGCGCCTGGGTCGTAATGTCTCTTTGCTACCAATGATGCTTCTCTGTAACGAATAACACCATTCGAGCATGGAATTGTTATCAATAATCGAGGATCTCGTGGTGTTCGGATCCATAGTACCATTTGCCTCCATAGCCTTATCATTGAGACGTTTGGCCTCTGCAACATAGGAGCCATAGCTAACAATCACGGGCGACTCAATTGCAAAGAAAGCAGTGATTTTCCCTTTCCGGTCTACTGCGCGCCCCCCACTTGCTGGGTGATTTTACTTTATTACCAGTGCTCTCAGAGTTCGCCACTTCAGTTGGTATAATTATCACTTCTTCCCGCGCTCTCCCCCATTTCCATGTTTGCGGCGCAGATTGTAATTTCGCTTTTCAAACTCACTTTGCATGGCATCGTAGTACTTTTGCTAAGTCGAAAGAGTCAAACAGAATCAGCGCAGGTTAGAGCAGGTGACTTACTTGCTGCAGTTGCTGAACAATCCAAGCTTACTCACACTCCCTGCCAAGCTGATGATTGCAAGACTGCAAGCACTTGGCAGGACACTTAGCACTATGCGCGCTACCCACTCAGTCAGTACACTTATGTCATCCAGGTGACTATGTGGATAGCAGAGCCTCCAAGCAGGAATAGCAGAGTCCAGAATCCACCAACAGTGAACCTCCGTACAAGACGGCAGACGCTTGGCAGGACACTTAGCACAATGCGCGCTACATGCTGGTTCAGTGCACTTATGCTCTCCAGGTATGCGGATAGCAGAGTCTCCATGGAGGAATAACAGAGTCTAGGAGTTCGCCACTTCATTGGCATAGTTACCACTTCTTCCCGCGCTCTTCCCGGTTTCCATGTTTGCGGCGCAGATTGTAATTTCGCTTTTCAAACTCACTTTGCATGGCATCGTAGTACTTTTGCTAAGTCGAAAGAGTCAAACAGAATCAGCGCAGGTTAGAGCAGGTGACTTACTTGCTGCTGTCACTGAACAATCCAAGCTTACTCACACTCTCTGCCAAGCTGATGATTGCAAGACTGCAAGCACTTGGCAGGACACTTAGCACTATGCGCGCTACCCACTCAGTCAGGTGACTATGTGGATAGCAGAGCCTCCAGGCCCGAATAGCAGAGTCCATAATCAACCAACAGTGAACCACCCTGCAACACGGCCGACACATGGCAGGACACTTAGCACAACGCGCGCTACATGCTGGTTCGGTGCACCTATGCTATCCAGGTGAGTATGTGTATAGCAGAGCCTCCAGGCAGACATAGCAGAGTCTAGGATCCACCCACAGAGAACCTCTGAACAAGATTGCAGGCATTTGGCAGGACATTTAGCACAACGCACGCACGCTACACACTGGTTCAGTGTAGTTATGCTATCCAGGTGGGTATGTGGATAGCAGAGCCTCCAAACAGGAATAGCAGAGTCCAGAATCCACCAACAGTGAACCTCCATGCAGGACGGCAGACCCTTGGCAGGACACTTAGCACAAGGCGCGTGCTACATGCTGGTTCAGTGCACTTATGCTCTCCAGGTGAGTATGTGGATAGCAGAGCCTCCAAGCAGGAATAGCAGAGTCCAGAATCCACCAACAGTGAACCTCCGTACAAGACGGCAGACGCTTGGCAGGACACTTAGCACAATGCGCGCTACATGCTGGTTCAGTGCACTTATGCTCTCCAGGTATGCGGATAGCAGACTCTCCATGGAGAAATAACAGAGTCTAGGATCCACCCACAGCAAACATCTGTGCAAGACTGCAGGTACTTGGCAGGACACTTAGCACGACACGTGCGCTACATGCTGGTTCAGTGCACTTATGCTCTCCAGGTATGCGGATAGCAGAGTCTCCATGGAGGAATAACAGAGTCTAGGATCCACCCACAGCAAACATCTGTGCAAGACTGCAGGTACTTGGCAGGACACTTAGTAACTTATTTATGAATTCAATAGACCTCTCCAGGAGTACCTCATATTAACTTCATTGTGAATCAACTAGTGTGTAAATGTGTATATTTAGGCTGACTATGACCCTCTACATGCACCTTTTGTGTAGTCATTGTCAAATAAAGGATGCTAAGCATGCATTTAATTGAAAGTTACAAGCCATGATGTATAGGATCAAGCTAACAACTCGAGGGCTATAGAACACAGGCTTATTTCATATACTCAGCTACATATCAACGTGCTTGCATAGAATATGAGTTCTAACCTATGAACATAAACATACCCATTACCAAATCCCGTTTGCTTTCAGCTTTCAATTCGTCTTGTTTCAAGGATCTTCGGAGGAAGCATGATGTAAATCTGGAAACTTGGCATTAAATCGTTCGCATAAATAGCAAGAGTTGCCATTCTGATTGGCACTCGTCTGTTGAGTGAATGGAAATTCTTACCATAACTGCAGAGTACATGCCAAGGGAAAATAATACTTTTCAGCCGATCTGTCACTTGTGATAAACACTGATTCTATACGGAAAAGACATGCCAGGCTAAAACATCTTAGTACGGCACTTAATTTTAAATGACAGAGAAGTGTAGACTTGTAAGTATTTGTAATGTTCCTACTTCTAATTCTAGAATGTGCAATAAGGGAAAAGTATATGGCCGCCAGTTCTCCGAGGGCGTCTCTTATCTGAAGTATATGTGTAATGCATACACTCCTGATTGTAAACGGTGCAATAAGGGTGGAGTATGTGAGCATTTTGATTCCAACCTATGCATCAAACATACAAAGTGGATGATTCGCGCGTTGTGATAATGAGTATTTCTACATCAAACGGGACCATGAAACTCTAGCATAGTGAAACGTTACACTGTTTCAGTTCCATTTATTAAATATCGTTAAACATCTTGATGATACAGGTGCTAAATTCCCGCACGTGTGAATTGTTTATAATGGGCGAGTGCTTGACTAGGCACCTGGGAGTGGGATATGAATCTGGGAGGTTTGACTGGCACGAGAAAGGGGTTCAGAGACTAAGACTTGACATCTATTCCCGAATTGAGTCATAGTGCCGTGCTTCCGAATTGCATCATCCAGAGTCAACGTGCAATGTCAGCTGAACTGCCAAGAGGAACCAGAATGCTGTGTAGCTGTTGACATGGGGGAATGATGGACTGGGAAACAAAATAAATACCACTAAGCTGACTGATAGAAGCTGGGCAGTCGTTTGCAATAATTCCCCATTCGAAAACGCGGTAAAGGCCTGCGATCCAAGATAACGCTACCAAGTGCAGCCATTGTCATTGGCACCATGGGGGAAATCATTGGGGTGCAACATTCCAGTGAAATTTAGGGAAACACAATAAACTGTGCAACCCATGGTGTCTGGATTAAATATGCAAAAACAAGGGGGGCCCTGGGAGTTTCTCTACTACCGTCCTATATCCTGGGAGAGAGGCATAGCTCCACCTCACTAACGAGGCCCAACCTGGCCGAAACACGTGTCTGGGGTTGCTGTTGGTACTCTTGTTCAAAAGAAAATTGCCAGGCATTTCGGTACTGGACTGCCCTTGGGACAAAGACTGATATGTAATGGACATTTCTCTTCTGTGAAAGGATGGTGAGCTAAAGACTCTGGTTGAGACTCTAACCCGAGATATAGGCAGGTAGTAGAGAAACTCCCAGAACCCCCCATGTTTGTGTCTGAAGTAAATATAATACAACACAAGGCCACCATGGAAAATTGACTTGGAGCTTTGAGCAGAGCAACTCTTCCAGTTTCATGGGAAGTGGAGGGTGGTGCCAGTTAGGAAGGAGGCCGGATGAGGTGAAGGTGCAGGCTTTGTGGTGAGAAGTTAAGACGATGTGGAGGGAGAGGTGAGGAAGGAGAGGTGGTCAGTGGGGGCAGGCAAAAAAAAGAAAGCTTCAGGAAATGAGGTGAGTCAGAAGACTGGAATGCAGGCTTACAACTGGAAACGTAGCCTGCCTTCTTGAGAAAAATGTTGACTGGTTTAGATTCTAGGGTCGGTAACATTGACCAGTTTGAGTCAACTCCAGTGGATTTTTACCTGCTTTTGTCAATCATCCCCTTGTATGGTGCCAACACTCTATCTCTCTTTGTAAACAGGTTCTCCTTTAACTAAACAATGTCGGAACAGAAGTGATATAGGCCAATGCAGGTAAACAATGAAAAACAACCGATGTATTACATCCCAAAGCTGTTTCATCACCCAGCAGAGTTTTCTTCTAACATGGATGTAGTTCATTAGCAAGACATAAATCAGGTTAGGAAGACAATTCAATTAGAGAAGACAAGCAACAGACCTATCTTCAAAACCTTGCACCTTCTAAATCTGAAGGACTAATGAAAGAACCAATGGCATGTCCTGCTGTGCCGTGGGCCATGTGGCATGAGAATGGAGAGGAGGCACATGGTCAAAGCACTGGAATAAATGTATCCATGCGAGGATGCCACCATCCTTCTTTCTCATAGTGTTATGTTATGTCTCTTCTGGGTGTCGCATAGCGAACTCAATGAGACAAAGCCCCAAAAAATGGAAAAGAGGAGAAAAAAGTGAGTAACGATGAGAAAGACAAATAGAGAAAAGTGAGAAATTGAGAGGATGGACAGCAAAGGCGATAGCTGACAGAGAAAGAAAGATAAAAGTCAATCAATGGATCCTCTGTAGAATGTTTTGAACTTGTCCAATGCTTTTCTATCCCTTGCATCTGAGTGCGTTGACAATTAGACGTGGTAACCCATTTTAAAATATCCAAAAATGATATCATTTTTGCTGTTCATGTCTAAGAAAAATCTGAAATTATGTTTCTCCATCTTCATGATGAACATTGGACAAAAATATATTGCTAGCATGTAAGGTACACTTACAACCTCTCACCAACACCTTCACTCCAAACTACCAATCTCTGACTTCTAGAGAGGTTAGAGAAGTAAGAGAGGTTTGAAATGGTCACTACATTTGGAATTGCAAGCATTTGGCTAGCAGTGTCTATGTCACTATTTTGTCATTGCCTCTGATTTTTCGAAGTAGATATTTGACCAAAAAAAGAAAATATCTGCCAGCCTATGACTTGGTAAATGTTTTTCAAAGGCGATACTAAGAGTAATCGTGACTTCCTTGAGGAGTAACTCAGTGTTACTAATACCAACCTGTTTCAACAATGACATTTCCTAAAATATGCCTAAAAATGAGCAATGGATATTTATTGCTAATGGCCTGAGTCTCACAAATATGAAGGTGAAAAGTATGGTGAACCTCCATCCTCCTGCAACTTGGCAGAAAAGGGAGAACAGAATTTACATTATTTTCTATAAAGTTGCAACACATTTTGGGAAAAGTTAACCACTTTCAGGAAACATTTTGTAAACATGTGACACTTGTCCTTGCAGATTTGCTCATGGGCCAAATTTGACTTATGCTACATTGAAACAGAGGCAACCTGCTACAAGAGCGTGGGTGCGTGTCTGGGTGCACAATCCGCTCCCTCCTGTCAATTCGCAGGTAGGCATTTGTTAATTGTGAAAACGGTGTTTTCCATAGTGCTAGCCCGAGGGAACGAGTGGGGCAGTCTGCGGCAGTCCGTTGCGCTCAGGGGGAGTGTTTCGGCTTCCCTGCACACCTGATGGCTCCAGCTCCCACTAAAACCTTCAACTGCTGTGTAACTGCCGATCCCTTGTTGGTCAGCGGACTTGTGCAGAGTAGTAAGGAGATGGCATATCCTTGCAAAGCTATGATGAAACCATACAGAAACGCCTACTGCGAGGTGCCAATTTGTAATGTTTCTGAAGTTAACCCGTTACAAATGCACCTCCATTCAGTTTATAAATGCATATGCAAATAGAATTTTACTGTAGGAAACCTTTCTCTTGGATCTGCAATTGGAACTGGGTGTTGAAAATCTCTCTTAACTGATAACTGTATGATAGGATATGATTGGTCATTTATAACATGCTTAATACCCAGAGGTTTCTAAGCGCGGACCCGGGGATCGAACCTATGTTGCTCTGTGTCGTCTTGCGTCCAAGGCAAGCACGTTGCCCCTGAGCTATCATCCCGAGACATAGGGTGCTCATAAGTGACCCACTGAGAGTGTAGCCTGGCTGAGAGCTAGCTGACTTCTGTAAAATTTCATATGCATGTGTTGCTGCAGTGGAAGAGGGGAGATAGCCATTTAGGCATTCCTCACTGCTAAACTGACAAGTCACTATCAATTTAAACCTCCCGATCCCGATCGTGCCTCATTACAGCCCTAAAATCACAGTGGATAAACCATATTACAGAGCTCATTTGTAGTATCTAATCTGTGAAATGTCTAATGGAAGGAGATGACTGATATCTTCCCAGTCAATGATTCCAAAGGAATAGTGCATATATTATGCCCTATAAGCGAAATTGAGTGGTTATTGGGTGACATCAATCATACAGAGGAGATGCCGGGCATGGAAAACATTGATTAGATCAAGAAACTAGATCATTTGGCCAAAGTTAAATTTAAGCCCAAGGCAAAAATAAAGCCATATAAGCTGCGTTTCACTGATCCGACAAATCTCTTCTGAACCTTTTGCATTGTGAAGCTGTTATGTTATGACCCCAAGAGCACCTTATTAAGAAGACAGATATAAAGTTAATATTTCAGTTAAGGCACACGATACAGTCGTCAAAGCCAGACCCCCTTCCCTTTTACGTGATAAGAATGGAAGAGACTTTGCTGGATGCACTGCAGAATGAACCCCTGATAATTGAGTGATTGTGGAGGGGATAGATGTATCCAACAAATGTTTGTCCGTTGCTCATGAGGAGCTCCAATTTAATGGCAATATTGAGCCTATGCATGTACATTGACCCAAGGAACCACTTATATAGATGGGAAGATCAACGGGGAGAATACAAAGGCTGGTGCTAGCAAGAGGTGAAATCAAAATCACACTGTGCTTCAATCACCACATACTACCATGTCCTACACTACCCTATTAGCAGACATGTTGTGACTGCACTCATTAGTGGACATTCTGAAAAATGAAATTTGCTCCATTAAAAAAGAAGTTAAAGATATTATTAGTATAACGAGGGAGAATAATCAACTCAAGAATACATAGACAAACGATTGATCTAATTTATCTAAGATTGATTCAATTAACAAAGTTATAAATAATGACATCATTGAATACCTGCCACCAAGAAGGGGTGGGTAATTACTCACCATCATATACCTCAAATGTTGTATCTGTTGGGGGGGCTAATAGCCATAAAAGTAGTGAGAGTCATCATCCACCCCAAGACTCCCTGTATGCAAAGCAGTGTGATTTATATGGTACATTTACCAAGTATAGAACTTAATAACTATAGCATCAGTAGGACTACCCTAGTTTTGCTACTCTGGCAGTCAAAATTAAAGGTAGCGGTTTCTGGCCAAGCAGAGCCTTTACTACATGTGTGAACGTTGGGTTAAATGCACTTATGGTAGCTCTGGCAACTGACTCCCCCAATTTGTAAGTACTATATTGCAAAACACTATACCTTTTTATTGTTTAACGTATATAATTGCCCGTATGGGGCCAGGGGTATGGAAACCTTGTACAAATTAGAAAGGATAGTGAACAGATGGAGAAAAGAATACCTGGGAATACCATTCATCCTTATTATGGGTGAGCTAAACACGCAGTTTGAACTTCTAGCTAAGATGTTTAACCTTGTTGAACGGAAGGATCCCAATTGGGATATCCCCTCTCTAACTACTCCAAACTCTAAAAGGTACTATACATATGCACCTCAGACAGCACACAATTTCTTTAAGCTAGGGGTTCGATTTGACATACCTCCTTTTCCCATCTACCACATTGCCCAAAACTATCTGTATTGACTATATCTTAATAAGTGTTTTAGACTGGAAGTATGTTCATAAGATGGCAATCATTCTAACAAGTGACAGTGATAATGATGCCATGAAGAAAATGGCAAACAGATAATGAGCCAGTAAATTCTGGCAGTGGAGGGCAAGACTTACATTATGTCAATAATAGAATAAGAAGAAAGTGACCTGATTGAAACCTTGTTGTAATTAGACCTATAATATATTGTGATTTGATACCTATATTTGAATGGGTGATCTGATTAATCACGATGATAATTGCATATATGGAATTGTCTTGAGGAATGTATTACAACACTAGCTCCCTTACTGACAAAACAAACTAAAGCAGTGTCTGTTAAGCAACATGCAAGGTCTGGATGGTTTGGCAGTGATTGTAGAGGGAAAAAGAGAGTATGATGAGTATGGAGCTGTGAAAAGTCTCAGAAGTTTATTATTGAACAAAAATAAATGAGTATCTTCAATGCAGGCCTCCAATCTGAAGGACCCTAGGGCTTTCTGACAAATAATAATTTATGAAGGAACAAATAGCAAAAGTAACCCACTTGAAGTGGTAGTTACTAAAAAAAACCTGGTATAAAAACTTGTCCATGCTCTGTAAGGAGGATAGATGATCCTTCCTTATTAATCCTGAAGAATTGTTAAATATCATAAGAGATCAATATAAACACGATCCATGAGAACTTACTGTGTCTGACATTTAAGCTGGTATTAGGAGTCAATCGCAGGGCAAGGCACCAGGCCCTGATAGGATACCTGGGGATCTCTTTAAGGATCAAGCTCATGGTCTGGGCACTATATTTCTTATTACTTTTTAATACTTTAATTAAGTTATATAAGTTCTCAGCCACGTGGAACACTGTGGAAATGGTTCCAACCTACAAGAAAAGAGGTTTTGATAACACTGAAAATGATTGCCCAATTTCATTCCTGGACAAAAGTGGTAAGATACATGGGAAGGATTTGCTAATTAGACTTCAAGAGTGGACCCATCAATTTAATTCTATAAGCCATATCTAAGCCTGGTTCACTAAAGATGTCCGCATCATAGATCAGGTTTTTAGGATTTTTGTATTTATGTGCCAATATATCTTTCTTAAGAGTGGTTTGTTGAACCTGATGTTCATCGACCTGAGGTCAGCATTTGATGGGATTATATGGTTAGAACTATGCTAAGAATTGATGACAAGAATGGTATACCGTCCTTTGATCGCAGGACTTTTCATCGCAGGGTTTTTTACCGCAAATTTATTTTCGAAAAAAAACTTGTCGTTTTTTTTGGGGGGGGTTAAAAAATGTAAAAAAATTGTGTAAGGGAATAAAAAAATACAGTGAACGGGGGGTTTGGAGGGGTAACCCCCCCCAAAAAGAAAATGTGATGGGTTTTTTTACGAAAAAAAATGTGCGGTAAAAAACCCAGCGATGAAAAGTCACGCAATTAAATAATGTAAAACCACAAGAATATACCCCATCACTGTTGAAGGCCATCATTGAATTAATTTTATGGCAACAGATTTGCCTCGGTAGGATTGAGGGCTGCACTGAATTCACACATATTTTCAGAGTAGAAAAGGGAGTAAGACAAGATTGTATTCTGGCATCAACCCTCTAAAATATATCTTTTAATGGAGTAACACACTTACTGCCTATGACCTCAGACACCCCACCCCTGTGAGGAGAAAACATTTGTATATTGATGTTTGCAGATGATGTCATTCTCATGTCATGCACCAGAGTAGTTAGCTCAAGATCAAGGAGCATTTTGTTAGCTTTTGCATACAAAATGGCTGTGTGATTAAATGACAAATCAAAACTATTGAGATGTGGGAAAAATTTAAATCTCGGTCTAGCAGTCCCATCATCAAATTAAAGAAATCCGAATTGAAGAGGTTCATGTTCTTTGATTACCTAGAAATTATGTTGAGCTGCAACAGGAAGTTGGGAAAGCATATCAATAAAGCTTGTCTGAGGCTGAGCGAGAAAGAGTAATGTGATCATAGGTTTCTCAAAATCTAATGGTAATAATATTGCGCCCTGTTTCTGCCACTGCTCTATACAGAGCTGCAATATGGGATTTTGTAAAGTCTCTAATCTGACTGCTAAAGAAAATATATTCCTTAAAAGACTCTTCCTTCTGCCGATGAAAACACCCAATGAGAGATTATAGACAGAGCTCTGTTTTACCCTGATTAAAGACCAAATAGCTTTGAAGCTCCTGTTATATTGTGTATAACTGTGGTCGTGTACGAGATTGAACGAATACAGAGATGCCCTGATTGATGTGCTGAGTTGGTTGGTTGCTGTTACTCTGGTGTAGATCTGGTACATTAGGGATTCATTGAGAACATTGAATTATGAGGATATGTAGTCCAACACAACCAGGATTAATATTGGTTGTAAACAACTCATAACCGATGTGCATGTGAAATGGGCCCATGGTAAAACGATCTCCAAATGCCTGGATCTTTCTGCAGTTTTGATTTATTTATTGAAATAATAGCATGATAATGAACTGTAAAGGTATTTGATGATTATAAATAAGCATTATTTGAGATATCTTTACCTTACATTGAGGTTAGGTAGTTTATCAGTAACATTTTTCCAAGCCCATTGGAACAAATTCAATTTGATTTGTTGTCCCCTTTTCCTTGAGACAGTTGAATCTTTTCCTCACATTTCATTTGTCCAAAATATGAGCACCTACGAGGTAGGAATCTGAAGCCATATTTGCTTAACCTTGGATTTTGAACTTTAAAAGTGCCAGATGCTCTGTGTAAGAATTCAAATTTAACAGTGGTGGTCATTGCTGTCTCACCTTATATTGGCGATGCCTGGTCCAGGAGAATTGCGACTGCTGAAAGTTATATGATTTATGAGATTATTAAAAATCTGTTGTGGAAGGTGATTATGACATTTTATATAGAACTTGGCGTGGATTTTATTTCTAATGTTCTTGTTGATTTCATGACATGTGCTATATAACATATTATATTAGATTTTGTTGTATACATTTGACATTATATAACAAAAAAACGGTAAATATGAAATTGTAATAACGTTCTGGAGAAGTCATGAATGATTGTTTACATGAATGTTGTATTTATGTATTAGTTATTATGTATTACTTTTATGGCTCGCAATGATGAAATAATGTACACAAATAAAATAAAGTGATAGAAATCTGGGGCAATTTACACCAAGTGTGATGTGCACATTTTGAGGCAACAAATGCATTTGCAGCGACAAAAAACCTTTGTGCATCATGGCCGAAGGATCAATGGTTTGTAAACTAAACTACTGCAACCTTAAGTAGTCCCAAAGCAGGAGTGATGCCCAGCAACACGAAATGGAATCAACTGGAAAAAATGTCAAACTATTAAATATTGGAGGCATACACAGTCGTCCTAAACAAAAAATATCAAACGAACACCAAAAGGTGTGAATCAAACCAAAGTGGTGAAGAGAGTCAAATGACACACAAATAAGATGGCTGTGCAAAAATCGATGAAATCATTGTGTCTGCTTTCCCTTAAATATATTTACTTTCATCCTCAAAACTAGCGTTAGGGTATTTCTGTGATTCTGCACACATTGAACCAGCTTGTACACCAAATGCCTGCTGCTAAATTCATTAATTTGAAATAAGACCTATGTAGAGGGTAAGCAGGAGTGGGTAAAATGATGACGCTCATGAGAGCATAAGAACATGCATTCACCTTCAACGTTGATTTGTATTTATTTGTATTTGTTTTATTTGTATAGCGCAGACCAGGCCCAAGGGCAACCAGGCGCATATCTTAGTCGAACGTTACATGTATGACATATAATCACAGTGGTCAACAGAATTGTCAAAAAGTATACAATTGACGTTACAGGTCAGGATGACAGCAAAAGCAGTAATGAAAGAGTAAAACAAATCAGGGTCTCAGAGGTGGCCCGTCAAGTACAGAAGAGCTGTTATTGGTGAGATGTAGCTAACCAGAGCTTGGCTTTGTGTTTGAATAGGTTGAATGAAGGTAGAGTTCTGATAGAGAGTGTTAAGGTGTTCCAAAGCTTGGCTGCCAGGACAGGGAAGCTGGTGCCCCAGGAGTTTGGACTTTGAATCTAGGGATTGCAAGACCTTGTGATTGTGCAGATCTAAGTACTCGCAATGGTATGTACTGAGTGAATCGCGAGGCTAGATATGTAGGGGCCTGATGGTTTACACATTTGTATGTGAGGGCCAGTGCTTTCAGGGAGATCCTTTGGGCGACAGAAAGCCAATTGAGGTTCTTCCTGGTATCTGAGATGTGGGCAGATCGGGGGATATTGAGGGCCGCTCTAATGGCATTATTTTGGGTAGTCTGAAGTTTGTTGAGATTGCCTTGGTTAGTGCCTTGGTACAGTGCATTACAGTAATCCAATTTGGACATAATCAAGGTCCTGGCCAAGGTGATGCAGTTCTGCGTGGTAAGGAATGGGCGACAGACTGAGATCAATTTGCAGGTGTAAGCAGATGCAGCAGCCACTGCATTAGTTTCTCTAGTGAGGGTCAGGGAGGAGTCAAGGTAAATACCCAAGGTTTTGGTGTCTTTGGATACTTTAATTAGATTGCCATCAATATTGAAGGAACCAAATAGGGGACTCAGTTTGTTGAGTCTCTGTTGCGTCCCTAAGATGAGAAGCTCAGTCTTGTCATTGTTGAGACATAGTTCATGCTGGGCCATCCAGGCTTGGATGACAAGGTAGATGTCAGTAAGGGCTTTAGAGTCAGCAATGTAGTCACCAGTGATGGGTATGAGTATCTGGGTGTCATCAGCGTAATTCATGTAGGTGACGCCCAGATAATCAAGCACATCAAATAGAGGTTTGGTGAAAACATTGTAGAGAGTTGGGGGGACACAGGACCCTTGCCGGACTCCACAAGGGACTGGTGTAGGATCGGCCGATGAGGTTGGTGAAAAAACTCTCATGTGCCTGTTGTCGAGGAATGACCTGATCCAGTTGGAAGCATTGTCAGAGAAGTGGGCAGCAGACTTCAGGTGCCAACATAATATTTGGTGATTGACCAAATCGAAGGCAGCGGATAAGTCCAATAGTAGTAAGAGGGCCAATTTGCCGTTGTCTTTAAGATCATGAGTTTTAAGGTCAAGAAGAGCTGTTTCAGTCCCGTGCTTGGGTCTGAAGCCAGGTTGTCTTGAGCCAAGGAGGTTATAAGTTTCCAAGTAGTTCTGAATTTGCAGCTATACTGCTCTGTCAAGTATTTTGAGTAAGAACGGTACAGTAGTGATAGGTCTGTAGTTTGTTGGTGATTCAGGGTCTAAGGTCGTTTATTTTTAGGAGAGGGATAACGCAGGCGTCCTTTAAGCTGTTGGGTACCGTTCCAGTTAGGAATGAAGAGTCTAAGATCTTTATAAAACGGAAGGTGGTTATAAATGGAGCGAGGTCATGTGCCGCTTCCTTAATGATAGGTGCTGGGCAAGAGTCGCCTTGGAAATTAGATGGTTTAAGGCTATGAATGATGTTTTCGACCTCGAGGATAGAGAGTGGGGTGAAGCTAAAAGGAGTGTGAGAAAAGGATGCCGTCGGAGTAATGGACGATTTAGTGGGAGGGTTGGTGAGTAAGGTGATTTGTTTGGCATTAATTTTCTATTGCAATGTGGCGACATTGTTGAGGAGGGCGTTTTGGATGTTATTGCACCATTTACTGTCTTTAATGCAGGTATCAGGTGCTGGGGCGGGGGATTCCAATTCTTTAAGGATTTTAAATAACTCCTTGGTGTTGGATTCCGCTTGGGTGATCCGTTGGTTGTAAGTCTCCTTTTTGGCTTGTAAGATCGCTTCCTTGTAGTTGTGGGTGGTGATGATGATGCGATCTTTGTTAGACTCACATGGGTGGCTCCTCCAGAGTGATTCTGCCTTACATTCTTCTTTACGTAAAGTTCTTAACTGCGGGGTTCAGGAGTTCAGATGGGGTTCAGGAGTTCAGATGGGCTTGTTGTTTGGCTTTCCGTAGTTTGAGCGGTGCTATATTATCGATGGCTTTAAGCAGAGTTTGATTGAAGATATCTACTAAGACTGTGGGGTCGTTGTGTTGAGTCATGCTGTTATTCAGGATGGGAAGGATAAGTGGGAGTAGTTTATCCCTGATGTCTTTTTTATTCCTTGTGGGAATGGCAGGAGCTATCAAAGGAGTGGTGTGTGGGTTGGTTGCTGGTAAGTGGAAGATGTTGATGTGGTGGTCAGACCAGGTGCAGGCGTGGTCGGAATTTATGGTGGTGTTACAATTAAGATCAGTAATCCAGTCGAGCGTTCTGCCCTTGATATGGTTGGGTTTGTCAATGCGTTTCTGGAAGCCTAAATTAGCTAGTGTGGTAGCGACCTCAGAGGCCAGGTGATCCTTAGTGTTGGTTAGGCCAAGGTTGAGGTCTCCTAGAAGCAGTACCTGAGAGTTGGGTTTAGTATTGACTCTCAGGATGGCTGTGATCTCATCTATGAAGGCACCGAGTGGAACAGGAGTTCTATAGATGAGGTGGAGAGTTGCAGTTTTGGTAGGAGAGAGGGTGAGTTTCACAGAAAGGGATTCTGCAGAGCTAAGGTCAGTGTTGGGGATAATTCTAAGTGTGATGTTGTTTCTGTGTATGAATGTGACTCCACCTCCTTTGGATATTGATTGTCTGTAGCTCTAATGATAGAGTAACCGTTGGGGATGGCGTGGGCAAGAAGTGGGCCTGAGGCTGCATGTAACCAAGTTTCGGTGATGGCCACAAAGTCGAGGTTATGAGTGGTGATAAGGTCAGAGATGTCCAGCGCATGGGCCGTAATAGATCTGGCATTAATAAGGGCACCCTTGAGTTCTTTGGTGGAGATGGTGCTGTGGGAAGGTGGTATCTTCTGCGTAGTGGGGAAAGTAGGAGTAGTGTGTATGTGCTGAGTGCAAGGGGCACGATGGGCCGGAGGCAGTCTAGATCCAAGTCTAAGATTCCTGAGTTGGAGCGTGCAAGGTTGATTAGGTGTAGGTTTAGTGGCGAAGTGTTGGAGCCATAGGGCGGGGTCATTGAGGTATGGGTTGCTAATGAGCATTGTGGGATAGTATGTGGGCCAGTGATGAAGGTTGCTCTTAACAATGCTAGACGTTTGGGAGCAAAGGGATGTGGTGATGAAGAGCCCTACGATGATAGCGACAGTAGGCAGTGACCGCATGTCGTGATCCAAGTGTCCAAGTTACATGTGCAAAGATGCAATCAATGACTCAAAGGCAATGGATCAGCTAGGCCGACTAGGTAAGTACAAGTGCAAAAATGCTATCAATGACTCAAAGGCAATGGTTCAGCTAGGCCGACTAGGTAAGTACATGTGCAAAAATGCAGTCAATGACTCAAGACAATGGTTCAGCTAGGCCGACTAGGTAAGTACATGTGCAAAATGCTATCATTGACTCAAAGGCAATGGTTCAGCTAGGCCGACTAGGTAAGTACATGTGCAAAAATGCTATCAATGACTCAAAGGCAATGGTTCAGCTAGGCCGACTAGGTAAGTACATGTGCAAAAATGCAATCAATGACTCAAGACAATGGTTCGGCTAGGCCGACTAGGTAAGTACATGTGCAAAAATGCAATCAATGACTCAAGACAATGGTTCAGCTAGGCCGACTAGGTAAGTACATGTGCAAAAATGCAGTCAATGACTCAAGACAATGGTTCAGCTAGGCCGACTAGGTAAGTACATGTGCAAAATGCTATCAATGACTCAAAGGCAATGGTTCAGCTAGGCTGACTAGGTAAGTACATGTACAAAAATACAATCAATGACTCAAAGGCAGTGGCTCAGCTAGGCCGACTAGGTAAATGCAACTGGTTGCAGGCAGATAGATTAACGTCAGGCGCTATGCGAGTACTGTACATGAAGGCAGCTATACAGCATGCATATGCGCAATTTAGGAGAGGCAGTCATGGGTAGTCTACTGCTAAGATATGAATAGAACCACATTGGCGTGTGCACTCACGAGCGAGTGTGGGGAGTGTCTTATTAACCGGTATTTAGAACGAGGATATCAGGCATGTCTTGTTCAGGCTGGGCTCAGCTTGGTTAGGGCAGCGAAGAGTCTTACCACGTTTGTTGTTGGTCGAGCAAGGTTTGTGCGTGTTCTGAAGTCAGGTGTGCGTCTGCAGCTGGAGTGAATTAAATCAGGAGGTGCTGGGAGCAGTGTCCAGCGCCGTAGCGGACCGGTGAGGACAGGGGCAGACAGGAAGGGGCCTTAGTCGGAGTGGGCCTTGGGAGAGGTGGGCCGGCTTCCGCCTCCGGCTTGCCTCGCTCCCTAAGGCCGAACGGCGAGGTGGTTGCTAGGCAACCAAAGTAAACAAAAGCACATCGTGGATGGCGGTGGCCATTTTAAACGCAGCTTCGTTGATGCTGCGTTGCAGCTCTTGGCTGGAGGGCGGTAGGTGCTCGTAGGAGGGCACCAGGGTGCTTGGGGTCATGCCGTAGTGAAGATGTGCCTCAATGGGGTAACGGCACAGAGCAGGCACCATGCGGCATGGATCAGCGGGTGGCACACAGGCGAGCTGCTCCGGCAGCACCGCTCCTCAGCAGGAGACTATGAGGCAGTGCTACTGCTTGTGTCTGGGCTCCTGCCCGGGACCTGAATGGGGCTGAGGGGTAGAAAGGAAGGGGCCTTAGTCGGAGTGGGCCTTCGGAGAGGTGGGCCGGCTTCCGCCTCCGGTTTGCCTCGCTCCCTAAGGCCGAACGGCGAGGTGGTTGCTAGGCAACCAAAGTAAACAAAAGCACATCGTGGATGGCGGCGGCCATTTTAAATGCAGCTACGTTGATGCTGCGTTGCGGCTCAAGGCTGGAGGGCGGTAGGTGCTCGTAGGAGGGCGCCAGGGTGCTTGGGGTCATGCCGTAGTGAAGATGTACCTCAATGGGGTAACGGCACAGAGCAGGCACCATGCAGCATGGATCAGCGAGTGGCACACAGGGCGAGCTGCTCCGACAGCACCGCTCCTCAGCAAGAGACTATGAGGCAGTGCTACTGCTTGTGTCTGGGCTCCTGCCCGGGACCTGAATGGGGCTGAGGGGCAGACAGGAAGGGGCCTTAGTCAGAGTGGGCATTGGGAGAGGAGGGCCGGCTTCCGCCTCCGGCTTGCCTCGCTCCCTGAGGCCGAACGGCAAGGTGGTTGCTAGGCAACCAAAGTAAACAAAAGCACATCGTGGATGGCGGCGGCCATTTTAAATGCAGCTACGTTGATTCCTTGTCTGCCAGTAGCATTTGATACTAAAGCGAGCTGTTACAATGGTCAACAGTCACTTCCTGGCTCTGCCTCAAAAGACATCCATTTACAGAGACGTTTTTAATTATTATTATTCAGGTATTTATTGAGTGTGGACTTAGCTTCGGGAAGCAAAAGAGCACTTTACAATCACAGCAGGAAGACAAAGGTTAGGGAGCAGAGAAATAAAGGAGTGGAGATCTAACATCAAGGAGGGAGGGTAATTATCAGTAATGGGCCTAAAAGTAACCAAGGTAAGAAACAGTGGGGATCAGATCACTCAGTAGCAGATATGGTGTGGAATGTATAGTGTATGGACTGAGGGTGTTAGGGAAGAGCCATTCCTTGAAGAGGAGGGTCTTAAGGCGTGGGCAGTAATGTTTCACCAGCTGCATTATCTATGTATTCAGTGTACCAGTGCATGTTTCTGTGGGTTGACTGTTTTTGACAATCATGACTCCTGCATGTCAAATAAAATAGTAAGACGAGCGGACCTGTATGATGGGAGGCATTTGTTGTACCATGGATGCCTTTTCAGAGCAAACAGAGGCAGATGTAAGCCAAGTGCTGAGAGCTGACATTGAGTGCCCCGCGAGCCGCTGCAGTTACTGCAGTTAGTACAGAGGAGTGGGAAGAACTCTTCTACCTTTAAGGAAGTGCACAGACTTATCTTACATTAAACATTGGCCATCAAGGTCAGTGACAAAGATTCTTTTCAGTGTGAGTGACTATGTCATATGTTGACTCTGTGAGGTATATAACCTGTGGAATGCTCCCTGTATGGATTTGTACAGGGGAAACTTGGAGGAAAAAGGAGCGGAGCAAGGGTGGGAGGCCACCGTGACAATTACATAACAAAGGCGGGAAGCCTGATGGTTCTGAAGAGAGCTGCAGATGTAGCCAATAGAAAGGCATGTATGCGAAAGACCCCAGCATTTCCAGAATTGGGAAAGATTACTGAATTTTTCAAGCAGTGACCCCTGGCCCTCCTCAGGCAGTTGTCCAAATACATAGGCCAGAAAATTCCTCTACCGAGAAACCAAAAGTAGAAGAATCATTAAACTCAAAGGATAGACCACTGAATGAAATTGAGGACTCATTTCTTCTCCTGTGCGACAGCCTGGAGAATGAAGGGAGATATGAGGATCCTGGAAAAAGAAGAAGGCAAAGAAGTCTGTTAAAGGTGCTTCTTCGACTAGGTCAATAGTACCGATCCTTTCAGGAAGCCAATGAGCACAAACACTATGGAGGAGTCAAGTGAAATGCCACAGGAAGATGTGAATAATCTTGTCTCTAGTTGGGGAATAAGAATTATGTGATCAAGGAGATGAGAGTCCTAAAACAAAAGTTAACCCTGATAATATAATAGCGAATTCGAAAATGGGATCAAAGTCGAGTGAAAGCCCCTCTGATAGAAGATCAACAGGGCGTAACTTTGAACTATTGAGGTATCTTACTAAAGAGGGAGTTAGAGATTACTCAGGAAAATTCTTAATATGATTTGACCAGATTTTCTTAGATCAAGGTGGCTCAAGCTTCCCCTTTATGGCAGCTAAAGGCTGGAACATGCTATCGCCTGCCCTGCGAGCTGAACAATCTTACTGGGCCTTCCGAAGAGCCCTAGAAACCTGACTGTTTGCATAAACCTGGACCTGGGGACTTCCACATGTGCCCTGGGCCTTTGATGATCCCTACTATCCTAGTTGTTTACGTATACCTGGACCTGGGGACTTGCAACCCACCAACTTGATAAAGCCATACGAGTAACCTGTTATGTAACAGCGCCTTGATGCCCTTGGGTTTAGCGTGCTTTATAAATGAAAAGAAATGTCAACTTTTACTAAACAGATCTTACTTTTGAGAATGTTCGCACTTATCCCCAGTCAAAGAGCTTTAACTCGCAATGATATACTCTAGGTGGAGTTCCTTGAGAAATAGAGAGTGGATCATGTAATCGAAAATTAACTATAACCTCGTATTGAAGGAATTGGATGACTTTCTCACATTTGGAATTGATGTCTATGAATGGAACAGCATTCAAAGAAAGGGAAATGAAGAGGATAGTCTAGGACAAAGGGGCACATCAGACAAATCTAGACACTTAAAACAAAATCCCCTAATTAAATGTACTATAGATGAAAATGGTGGAAGGTGGGGTGCAGTTTTCATCAGAGGCAAGAATAGGAGAGGAGATAGTGAAAGATTGGTCCTGGGTCTCAAGGGCTCTGGTAGCAAGGCCAAGGTCACATTGAACAGATAGAAACTTTATGCCAGAGAACTTGAATATTGTTTGCTTAAATTCCAGTGATTTCATAGTTTTTTAAATGGGCGGAGGGGTGATTCGATTGGTCCGGGTATCAGGATCTTATGTTCCAATAGTCCTGGCTTTTGACACTTCCTGATATAGATGGATATAAACTATTCAAGAAAAAGGCATTGAAGGGTAACAAAGAGTGACCCTTTGGGAGCCTCTTGATAGGGGATGATACTGCCTGCAGATGTATCACCAGAGAATGGCACACAGACTGTACTGCATTGTTGACCATGAGTTTAAAATTGGGTGATTTTCACTTGTAAGTGGCAAAAATATATTGAAACCCCATTGCTGTCCTAGCTGTCCTAGCCCTGGGTTTGAACTTGATGGATTGGTACAGTGCAATGGATTCTAATCATAGCTTGGTTATGGGAGACCTTAACTGCATGTGTTCGGACTAGTCCAATGATATGATGGGGATCAAAAATTGAGATGCTTCATGAAGAAGCATCCAGAGGGTGTCATGGTCCTGATTGATGGGAAATTGGCAATTGTTTTCAATGGAATTGTGAAGGGTGATATCCCGGGGTGATCCACTTGGAGGAAGGGAACAAGTACCTCTACTATAGGATATGTATTCGATCTAAATCTGTACTAGATCGAATAATTTCACTCCAGATGAATGACATGACATGTCAAAGTGATCATGCATACTTGGTCCTCCATTTAGATTTCTGAGTTTTCCATCCATCTGTATGACAGTAGCTGATATTGAAGCTAACCTTAAAGGATTGAGAATTCAATGGAAAGCACGTATAAGAGAGAGATTGCAAACAAAGTTGGAAGAGGTATTATAAGGGGCAGCACTCAAGCTGATTAGAAGGATTTTCCATCCAAAACTACAACTATGTGAAAGGTTAGATTCTGAGGCCTTTTACAACCATTATGGGCCCTCCTATTCGAGGGAACCATTACACTTACATACATTTGATAAAGAAGTTAATTTGTGAAAACGTGAGCTTAGAAGACTTCCCGGACAACTCCAAAATATCGACAGGAATGGCAAATCCGTCAAAGGCACTGCGAAGTGGAAATAAAAAAATTGACCGACATCGATAAAAACATCCACTGATAGTCCTGATTCCAGAGGGCACACCTTGCTTACTGGGAAACAATCTCCTGAGGAGGTTCTCACTTCTGATCGACTGTGTAAACAATGTCCGCTGGACCCAGACTAACCAGCCAATACATAAAAAATTAGTACCAATTATGCATGCATGAATGGTACCTGATGAAGTGAGGGATGGGCACCATTATGATAACTTAATGTTAGTGTTAAAACTTTAATAGTCAATAAACTTACATGTTGAATTAATTGGAGCATATTGGAAAAAACCCTTAGGCACAGGGATATACAATACACAGGAAAAGTTAAGGGTCGTCCCTTAGCCAGCCAGACGCTCACGTCTTGCCCTATTAACAAGTTGTAACCATGTTTACAATTTTATTTAATAATGTTACGCAAGGCTTTGAGAGTTCTGTACACTCATGTCTACATTTTGAAGATTGATGTAGACTACTTGAACAGGTCTTGCTCCCTCATTCAGCACAAATAATTGTATTGACTCAGATGCTCATAATTTTAAAAGCAGACATTGTCCAGCCTTGAGACAGACTTGGTTCCGAAATGCATTGGCATAGTTTGGACACTTTTGGATTGATATTGCCTTTTATGAAGGAATAAAAGAGACGCTGGCCGCATTACGAGTCCGGCGGTAGCTCAGCTGGAAAATCTGGCAGGCTGTCGCCGGACCCGAAAGACCATTCTTCCTCTGTGATTACCAGAATCACCGGGGCATTACAACCCCAGTGACCCGGTAATTCCAGAGGCGGAATTCCGTAAATCCTCATTCCCATGGAGTCGGGGATGGGGACAATGGAAACACTGGTTCCGTCTTTGACAGAGCCAGTGTTTCCATTTCTGCCTGCAGGTGGGTGGCGTCATTCCCGCCAGGTCAGACCTGGCGCGAGTGATACCACCCGTCTGCAGAACTCGGAATCAGCCGGTCATGAAACAATGGTGGCGGTGGATTTACCGCCACCGGTTTCCAGACCGGCAGGGTCATAATGAGGCCCACTGGGTCACTTTATATGGACTGATGATTTATAACTTAAGGATTACTTGAATGAATAAGAAGTAAAAGTATTGAAATAATATTGTAAACATGCCTGCAACTTGTTAAAAGGGCAAGATGTGAGTGAATGGCTGGTTAAGGGGCGACCCCTAACTTTTTCTAAGCATGAATGGCATCTGCCATTTAATTGATCGACGGTCCGAGAGAGTAGAATTGCATTTCAAGAATAACCAGGTCCCAGACATCATTGTCACCTCTGTAGGAGAACAAACTGTTTATGGCAATCCTTCTCCATTTTTGAAAATCAACCTTCCTCCCAGTTTTAAGTGGCAATCCACACTGGAACGGAACACCCTTAAATTTCACACCAGTCCAAAGTCAGAAGAAACATTGAGTCCTGTGAACCCAGACAATGAAGAACCCACTTAAAGTCTGACAAACATAAAAAAGGCAAAACGTTTTTTTTCCTCATTAAGACAAATGAGGGGAGGAGTCTGGTCTTTCCACTTTCCAGAGTATGTCTGTTTAATGGAAGGAGCTTCATCAGTGAAGGATTATTCTGGAAACCCCCAAAAGATCAGACCATTACCACATTTAAATTGATTGACAAATGGGAAGTAGGTCTGGAAACTCCAAACATCTGCCTCGCAGGTGAATGGTAAAAATGTCCATTGGCAACAATAGCATAGAGCATAAATGTTGGGTCGTGAGAGATGTCCCTTCAGCCTTTTATTTAGGCTGTGATATTCTCAAATGATTTGCAATCAATTTGGACCTAATTAACGAGAAAGCCTGGACAGGACTGGGGGGGTAACCCAGGTGTTTTGATAGCATTGAAAAAGCATTCCCGTTAGCTCAATTGCTGCCTTAGGCCATTGAAGTGCAAGAAGAGGTTACCATCCCAGGAAAGGTTCCACAATGTGTTATTCCCCTAAAAATTAAGCGAGGACAGAACCTCAAACATCAGCACTCCTATATAAATTTGAATTCCAATCTCCAACAACAAGGTTTGTATTTAAATGTGACACCTCTATTAGACCTAGAACATGACACCTTTTGAATATTGGTGGATAACAGCGATCCTCAAAGTATCACTTTGGGTGAAGACACCTTTATCGGAATGGTGGTTGATGTCCAATATTACTCTATTGATCTAGGTAACGAAATCATCGGACCAATCCAAATGACTCTTTCAACATCAGCAACAGTATTCCTCGAAAAAAGTTTTTTACTGGGCATGGGTAGAATTTCTTGGTATGCTCATCCTGCTCTAATGCGTGGAAGAGGTAACCTGTGACATTAGGAGGGAGGAGGTAGTGTTCAGAGTCAAAGACCATTACCTCAAATCCCTGGAACCTCCTGTCCAGGGCAATTCCATCAAAAGAGATTAATCCACGCAACTGGAGGATACTGCTGAAATTGCCAAGTCTGAGGTCTTTCCAGGTTTGAAGCAGGTGGTTGAGGAAAGGATCAATCTTGCTGATGCCTTTGAGACTGAGGAGCAAAGACAAAAGCTGAAACAGGTCTTTCAGGAATTCTAAGATATTTTTGCAGTGAACTCATATGACTGTGGACGCACTACTATTCATTCAACCACCATACTCACAGACCTCGAGATGGCTTCATTATTTGTGAAACAATACCAATTACCTCTTGCGTCCATGGGGTTACTCACAGGGATACTCAAACCAAACGGCCAATGAGGACTATGAGCTGATTTAAGGGAGTTGAACAAATGGGTACACATGTCAACATGGGCACTTTCCTACATCGATAAGGGGCTGGCACAGATCCAAGGGTCAAAGGTGTGCACTTTCATTGACCTGACCAGTGGCTACTGCACAGTACTCGTGAGTAGGAAAGACCAGTACAAGCTTGCCTTTACCTATGTGGCAGAAGTACACTTGGGCCCAGACCCACTTTGGATACATCAACTTCAGCAATGAGTTCAAAATCTTTCTATATAAGGCCATGGCCGACTTCGGTGAAAGGGGAACCCTGGCCTGTGTAGATAATGTTCTGATCAAGAACTCAACTGTGGAGGAACATATAGCAGAAATCTGCTATGTTCTAATACAGTTGCAGAAAGCCAGAGCAAAACTGTCCTTTCTGAAGGCATAGTGGTGTAATACCTGAGTGAACCTCTTAGGGATCTGCAGGTAATTGTGTGGACAGGTGTTTAGCAGACCTTTGACAACTCAGTTGCTGTGCTTGTTCGTGTGTTTCATAACCTATGCTTTTGCCCGTAGTTACATCTAACTTGTCTCTGAGTGCAAGTTTAGAAGCAGAGAGATCAAACACTCTCACGTTGCTCAGAGAAAATCACTCTGTTCTAGGACTTCACATCCCAACATCCCTTAAGGATTCATATTGAAATGTCAGGTGCTTCACTGCCAGTGCTTCTGGGTCCAGCCAGTCTTGGCCAGTACGCACCGGATGTGCTCCAGGACGCCACTACGACCCTAATCTATGTCACAACCTACTGACTTTGCAGTACCTCGCCTTAACATGGGTCCCCACCTTGATCTGGAAATATTATTTTGCAGCACAGAGATTAAAATGTCAGGAAATAGTAGAAAAGTGCCTTACTGAGAGACCCCACAAGCAGAGTTGAGTTTGCAGGGGACACATTGTCATAAACTCATACTATCCGCCCATGGTATCCAGCTCAATCACTAGTGATCTGGCTCTCGATGTAGGCAGCACAATCAAGACATGTACAATTGAATACCAAGCAAATACTCAAATAGGGATGCCTAATCAATTCTATGACGGTACAGTCAGCCCGCCCACAGACCACCACAGAAGTTAATTCTAAAAACAACAGCAACATGGAACTAAAAGATGAAAAGCCCAGTCCATCCAGGGTAGAACCAACAAACTACATTGGAATTACAATGTCATTACTAAAGCACTAGATCACTTAGCAAGCATGCCACAAATATACATGATTACATCCAGGAACTGAATGTGGATAACATGGGTGTAATTGAGACCTGGCTAAATGACTCCTGCACTCCCAAGATATGCCTTGCCACTCCCCCAGGTTATAATTTCTATGGAAAAAAAGTGCCCATGGTATCAGTGGAGGTGTGGCTTTCCTGATAAAATCTCACCTAAATGTTTTTGAATGCGCCATTGAATGTGGTAATTGCGAAATCATGCACCTAAAGCTCCTTCCAAATGAGAACTACTGTATAAGTATACTGATTTACCATCCCCAATAGACTATGCCAACCTTTATAGAAGAACTGACACATCTACTTGCCCCCCTAAATAAACCTAACCGTGCTACAATTTTACTGGGAGACTTAAATAATTGTTTGGGTAACTCAGAGGACAAGGACACGAACGAGTTAGAAAGCCACTTTAAACATCTAAATCTCATAGTCCTCAATACAGAGTCAACTCACTCAAGTGGTAACATTCTGGATTGGGTTGCCACCAGAAACATTATAATGGAAATTACAAACACCAGACCGTGCCCGCGGTTTGACAAATATTTTGTAGAGTGTGATATAGGTCTCCCTAACAAAGCTTTCAAGGTGCACAATCATCCAAAAAGGATTGTCAGCAGAAACCTAACAAGGATAACTCCTGTTGACTTAGAAACGTGTCTTAATCAGGTGATGGCTCTTACATCAAACACTGACCCCCTCAACACCTTGGTAGAAGTGTACAATAGCACACTAAATCACTGCTTGAATAAAGTGGCTCCTCTCAAATCCAAGGTGGTCAGAGATAGGGAGTGTAAACAGATATGGTACAGTTCCATTTAGGCTTGTGAAAAAACGTAGATGGAGAACAACTCAAACTAAAGAGAACATGGAAAATGGAAATCTTTACAAAAGACATACAAAGATCTCATTTATGAGGCAAAACCAACTTTTTACAATCAAGAAATAGAGGCTGGCAAGTATAATTCTAAACAATTATTCAAAGTCTATAGAAACCTCAAAAAACCCAAATTGCATCACTAGTCAACATCACCTACCATTGAAGACTGTAAGATGGTGCAGCAGGACTTCCCAAAAAAAATGAAACTGCACGTACTAAACCTTTTGATCTCACAAAGGGTACTATACATACTCCAGTGCTGGCTAACCATAAAGAGAAACTGCCAGGTTCCACTTTTTTCTTCAGTCTCATATCAAAGGTTGAAATGCTTGTGATGCTTATATCTCTGTGCCCCACGCACGGCCCAGGTGAGATACTCTCATCTAAACTTATCTTGCAAAATCCTAATATCTTTGCCCCTTTTCTGACTCGATTTGTTAACTCCTCCTTCAATCACGGCAATGTACTAGACATCATTAAACATGGGGATGTTACACTACTGCCCAAAAACCCCAAAACCCTGGCTCCTGCCTAAAGTACCAGAGTAATTTGTGCCCTATTACGAACTCGCTCTTCCTGCTGAAGTTCATCGATATATTAGCCACATCTCTGTTGCAACAACGTTTGGAAAATGCTGATATCCTCCATCCCAAACAATACGGCTTCCATGCCCATCAAAGAACTGAAAGTGCCCTATTCGAGCTCCAAACACACATGCTGAATCTCATTGAACAGAGCATACCTAGTTTGCTCATTCTGTTAGACTTATCAGCCGCACTTGATTTGATTGATCACAGCCATTTGCTCGACTGCCCAACCTCTTATGGGGAATGCTCTAGTGAGGTGGTGGATTGGATGAGCTCTTTTCTGAGCAATAGGAGCTCATGTGTATGCTGGGGAGAGGCCTTTTCAAGCCCAAAGCAAATACATGTTGGGGTTCTACAAGGAGCATGTTTGTCTCCGACCTTGTTTAATTTATATGTCAGACCTTACCAGCATGGATATCCACTTTTCCAACTATGCTCATGACACCCAGCTCATTAGGGAACTGAGTGATGACTATGTCTCCGATTCAACCAAGCATACAAACATTTATGACCTGGTTAACAGATGGATAGCCCAAAACTGTTTGAGACTAAATCCAGCCAAGACTGAGCTGATGATCTTTGGGTTTATGCAAGCAAGATCTAAGCCACACCTTGACTACTCTCATATGACCATTGAAAAGAACCAGATAAAAATCATGACCAAAGTTAAAACATTGGGAGTACATATTGATGCCTGGCTAATATCTGAGGCCCAGGTAGAAGGCATCATAGGGAACACTCAGTACCACCTGAAAGTACTAAGGCACATCAAACCATTTCTCTACAAGAAAAATGGTGCCTCTTTGGTCAGAGCAATTATTATGCGGTATATTGACTACTGTAATGCTCTCCGGATTGGAGCAAGTAACAATTGTCATAAGAGACTTCAAACACTACAAAATGATGTTTTTTGCATTGTTTGTTGTTTCCCGAGGAGAGAACATATTACACTGGCTAGAAAGGGGTTGCATTTGATGAGTGTGGCAGCAATAATGTGCTTTAACTCACTATCAGTGGCCCATATGTGTGTCTTTGGCAACACCCCTGTCTTTCTCAAGGACAAACTAAAACTCTATACTCCTCAGCACAATCTTTGCTCTGATTCATGCGGCTTATTGTCCGTTCCCAGATCAAAAAGAGCTCTAGGTCTGTGATGTTCTTTTTTCATCCTAACCCCTCTACACTGGAAATCGCTACGATTGGAATTATGTCTGGTAGCAGGCTATCCAACATTTAGTAAACAACTTAAAATTCTATCATTTGAATAACTTACTCTGACTTGTCAGACCTGTGCCAACCTGTACTGAATATTTTTCCTGTTTGTCCCATCTTTTCTCCTCCCTGGCCCATGTGTATGTATAGCGCCCTGATGCCTAGGGCTTTTGCCACTTAATGAGCAAAACAAAATAAACTAGATTACCCCTGAGAGTCCTAATTCCCAGGTGAAGAATGTGGAAGCCTTATCGAAATTATAAGACTCTACTACTCTGTGAGAATTAAGAAGCCTTCTTGGACTCACTAATTATAGTCGGAAGTTCATTGAAGACTACACAGAGGTCACTCAACCTTTGGCCCATTTCTTAAATGCCGGACTCAAGTGGGAGTGGGGTTCCAAACAGTCTGAGGCAGTTAAACAGCTGAAAGGAAGCCTTTCCCAGGCTCCTTGTTTGGCTTACCCAATAAAGAACAAGGAGTTTTTCTTGGAGACAGGGTTCTCAGACACTTGGCTAACAGCAATGTTGATTAGAAAGCATGATAACATCACCAAAGTCATCTCGTATGCAAGCAAACTTTATCCTCTGTGGAGGAAATGTTCAATGACTGCGAGAAGGCACTCCTGGCAATGTTGTGGGCATTGAAAAAGTACAGCTCATTCATTCATGGGAGCACTTCATTATCGAGACTCCTCACCAACCCTTGCAACATTTAGTGACAGAATTTGGGTAGGGAACTTAAGTAATTCGAGAATTAGCTCCTGGATTCTGTCCATGCAAGGCTTTCCTGTGGAGGTCAGATATGGCCAAATCGTGAGTTTTCATCTAACTGAATCAGATTATGCTGGTAAAGAGGATATCCGGGTGTTGATGAAGTTTACCAAAATGGTCCAGGTCCAAGACAGTTACTTGGTATGGAAAGCCCTATCTGGGTGGTACAATCTCATTCCGAAATCTGATGTTGAACCACACCCAGGACACACCCACTGCCGGTCATAGGGGATTTCTTATGACATATGACATTAGAAATCTTATGCGAGGTTGCCTTTAGGCACGCATGGGCCTGTACCTTCACACTTACCTTAAGGGGTGTCTTGTGTGTGTTCAATCCCAACCCAGTTCACTCACACACAGAGCCCCCCCCTACAAAAAAGAGGAATGAAACTGCCTTGGCCAGATTTGCAAGTTGATTTCATCGGGCCAGTTGTTCATTTCTCTTGGGGAAACAAGTACATGTTGACTGCAACATGCATGTTTCCAAAGTGGGTAGAGTGTCTTCCAGCCCCAAATTGTAAGGCAGAGACAGCTGCTGCACTTATGAGCAACCACATCTTCTCTCTTTTCAGCCTCCCACAAATTATTGAGTTGTATCAAGGAAGTCATTTTATCAGTGAGATGATGGTGAAGATGTAGGAGATGCTAAAGATAAACAGAAAACTCAACATTGCCTACTGGCTGGCCTTGAGCAGGCGGGTAGAGAACTACAACAAGACAATTGGGAGTATCTTAAAGAAGTATGTGGCAGACTCTGGACCCAGTTGGAACTTTCAATTACCGCTTGTCCTGATGGTCATTAAGTCTACACCAAATTCTGCAACGAAATGTCTTCATTTGTGCTCATTACCGGATGATAAATGGTGTTACCTCAGCATCTACTTTACAGAACTCAGGAGCAGACACTGATAAATGTGCCCACCACTCGTGCGTACATTGAAAACATAAGGAAGCACCTTCTGCATGCTTTTGCATATGCTCAGAGCAATTTAGAAAAGTCAACTGAAGGGATGAAAACATATTATTATCTAAAGTCCACCAAGAAGGAGTACGAGGTAGGGGACAAGGTGTAGCTGTACAATGTTCAAAGGAATCAGACCAAGGAGCATAAATATCTTGACGTGATGCCTTTCAAATTGTAGATAAAATATCACATGTTGCCTACAAGATCCACATCCCAAAAGGACAACAGACAGATGAAAAATCTGTCCACATCAATCAGTTGAAAAGCTGTCATCCCAGACAAGCTTTATGACTGATTGATGACCCAAATGAAAGTTGAGCAGGGGAACCAACTGAGGAGTGAAAGGAAAGGGTGAAAACCCCAGATGGAGACTTATAACGGGTGAGTAGATTAATATTCTTTGGAAATGTTAACAAAAATGTATTATGCATTGAAATGTTTTATCTATTTCTCAGTAATGTTTTTCTCTCAAAGGTAATGTCCTATCTGCTAGGGAATTATGTTGTTAAAAAAAGTACTGAACCTTTCTTTTCTTTCTATTGCTAGATATTTAACTTCCTTCACTTCCATCCTGTGGGCAAAAGGGGAGTCTGTGGAGTACCCCAGGGACCCCGCAAAGAAGGAAGGAAAGGGTGTTCCATGCTACAACCTCTAACCTAACGACGGAGTTGGAGGTCAGAGCACCCACTCCCTAAGGAAAGGGAAGGGTGGGGTTCCGTTCCACACCCCCAGACAGTAAGACAGAAGTGGCGGCGGGAGTGCCCACTCCCTGGAGAAGTAAATGGAGCCGGATGGGATCTAACCAAGAGAAAAAAATATCAAAAAGAAAAAAAAGGACAGAAGAAAACCCCACCCTGCCCTGCTATTTCCAATGAGAGAATTATGGAAGAACCAGGAGGGGGGACATGTCGGTTTCAATCAAAAGCACAAACAAACATAACTGAAAGGCCCACTGGAGGAATGACCGGCCAGACTTCAAACACCTTCACACTGAAAATGGCCTATTAAGGCAGACTCTGTGGGTTTCTGCAAGTAACACAAGGAAGAGCTGCGTGAAGGGTGAAGCACTGGAAATCAAGAGACCTATCTTTCATTGTAAAAGGAAAGGTCAAACTGAAAAGCACAATTTTTCAGTGAAACTGCCACCCATAAAAAGGCAGCGCGCTATGTGAGACCCACTTTTCAGCATAAAAACAGACAGCAGATAATTGAAAATATATTATATTAAAGACTAAAATAAACAGCCCTGTAATTTCAGCTGTCACATTTAAAAACCATTGCTGTGTGCAAAGAAATAGAAAATCTACAGATGCAAAAGCAAAGTGAACCATGGTCAGTAAAATACACAGTATTAAAAAAAATAAAGGCTGATGTTTGAAAATGCAATATGTAAGTTCATTTCAGCCAAGGACAATGTGTGGGTCTCTGGGCAGAATTTGCAAATGGCTTCCCCATATGCAGGCCTGTTAGCACTTTGTATATGGAAATGGAATTCCTTTGAAGTGCCTGCATATCAATTATTTAGAACTGCAATAAAGTGACTATGGCCCTCATTAAAACCTTGGCGGACCATGGTGCTATTAGCACCATGGTCCATGCCGCTAAGGTTACGATTCCGCCATGGTGGATGGCGGAATTACCGCCCCATTCCAAGGTGAGTGGGGTGGTAATTCCCCATTCACCATTTGCCCTTCCCCATTCCCATTTTTGCCCCCATAGGGCATAATGGGAATGGGGAAGGCGCTAATTACGGCACCGTAAATTACGGTGCCGTAATTAGCACCAAAGTCCCTTTTGCGGGTTGGATTTTTAACGCCTGCTAAAAGCAGGCGTTAAACACCAACCCGCAAAGGGACACTTGTAATCAGGCGTTAAGGGTTAACGGCGCCGACGGCGCCATTAAACCCTTAACACCTGAGTTGTAATGGGGGCCAATAAGTCCTTGGTGGGAAAATATAAAAACAAATATAGGGTTTTTAGATCAAAATTGTGGTTGACTCAAGAATACAAGGACAGAATGGCAGATGTCAACCTGGCCTCATAACATCATAGGGCCGGCCCGGCTCCTTATCTGCAATGAGAGATCTCTGTGTGGCTGATGCATCCCAACTATTTATGACCAGCAGCTCATTAACTTTTAAAGTACAAAAGGCTACAGGATTTGTTGCGATCAGTGTCAACATTGCTGCCTAAGAGACTCTGAGGGCCTCATTACAAGTTGAGCGGTATTCCTGTGGTACATCTGCCGTAATACAACCCAACGGAATTACTGTGACAGCCACTTGGTCCGACAGAATTATTGCCGGATTTCAAGTGGCTGTGGCAGAGCTTATCCCCATTTTTATAGAGTTCATTGGACTCCATGGGGCAGTTTTTACAGTATTTCCATGGGTGCAATTACTGCTGAGGTCATTCCACTGGTTTCGCCTATTTTTGGTGGAAAGCCAGAGGATTTACCTACAGCATCATGCTGGGGGTAAATCCACCACTCCAGGACCATGCTTGTAGTATGGCGGTACGGGAAAAGTGGCAGTAATTCTGTTACTGCCCATGTTTTTCCACACTGCCATACTTGTAATGAGGCCCTGTAACACGTGGGTTCCAAGAAAGGAACTCTTCAGAGCTATAGTGAAGCTAGCTGTGGAATCATTGAGAGAGAATATGTATCAATATGCATCATGTATCATGTATCTTGCTATTGAATAGTCCAAAGGACCACATTTTTGTGATTTTCTCCATTAAGGGCATGAAAAGCCATTGAGGTGTTATCTGAAAGCTAATTTCAAGGCGGTTCTGTGGGGGTAATTTGCATACATGTTAGATTTTCAGAACTCTGGTACCTAGGCAAGAAGTGATCACATCTCTCCAGAAAGTGAGAAGAAGCTGAAACCTGGGACAAGAGTGGCTAAATGTATCATTGTGGTAAAGTCTGATCATAATCATTGCTATCATGTTCATGTAATTGAGAAAAATACACCAATTGCGCAGGCAACATGGTGCGAACACAGCTGTAATTTTGTTAAATCCCCCATGATTAGCTGAAGTGGAGTAGTGACTGTGTAGTTATGGTTAAGTTGCTGTTTCTATAGGAAGAGCACTTTTTGAGTGGCTTATATCTTCGCTCTCCGTGGACGAATCCTCACCAAACTTTGCAAAAAAAGTATATAGCCCACTCTGAATTGCAAAGTTTGGTGAGGTTTGGTCCGGGGGGGGGGCAAAGTTATAGGGGTGTCCCAAAATGTTTTTTTTCCCATAGGCCTAGATATATCAGTAAAGGAAAAAAGAGTGAGCCAGACATGTGATGTCATCAGTGATGTCATCAATGACATTTGTAATGTCATCTTTGATGTCCTGGTGTTAGTCTTAGCAGTGCACTCTGGTGGCACGAGTTATGGCTGCTTAGCTTACCATAACTGTCGAATTTCAAGGGTTTTTCGGTTTTACTTGGAACCATAACGTCCCTTTTACAAAGTTTTTGCACTGAATTTCACAGGTTTTTAGTGGCGCAACTTAACCATAACGTCCCTTTAACAAAGTTTTTGCACTGAATTTCATAGGTTTTTAGTAGCGCAACTTAACCATAACATCCCTTTAACAAAGTTTTTTCATTGAATATATATATATATATATATATATATATATATATCTTTTTCGCACTGATTGAATCAGGCAGGGTGAGTAGTACTCTTCACTTCTCTAATGTAAACGAAGTCCGGAAACCAAATGGAGTTAAAATAACAGTTTTTATTAGTGCCTTGCAAACAGCACAAACAAGTTAAAAAGCCATCAAAGTTTGGCTCTCCCAAAGTGCAAAGAATATCATGGCAGTTATTAGTGATTTACAAAGTTTTGCCATAAAGGTACTTTTTGACAAAAGGTTGACATGATAGAAAAACCTGAATTTCAAATGGGAGTTATTTTCTAGACTCCTGAACCAATCCTTAGACAGGGGCTGAGCTTGGGGATTGGGGAGAAATGTGAATGTCCAATCCTTGTTGCGAGATCGTAGGTTAGCACCTCCTGATGTGCGGAGGGGCTTAGAGGGTAAAAAGGTCTTGCACCACGGAAAAAGGGGAGAGCTGCAAAAAGAGTACTAAGGGACAGCTGCCTAAAATTACCAAAGGTGGTCTGCTGAAACTTCATGTCAGTGGAAATATTGCTGGGGAGACTAGAACACAGAGGCTGTGAGACTTCCTTGGAACCATAGAGGAAGGATTTCTGTGGACAATTGACTGAAGTGCTAGCCAGAACCCTGTTTTCCCTAAGAGTGAAGTCCTGCCCACTCCAAGAGTGCCAGCCCAGGAATTTCCAAAAGTAAAGGGATTGTACAAAAAATTGCCAGTGCAGGGATCTATTTCATCCACCCATTCGATTTCATAGTGGGTTCTCTTCCATTAGTGGGCGGGTGGAATTGTGTAGACCCTTAGCATATTTGACTATATTAATTTAATTAATTCCCAAATAGATTGACTCAGGGGAGAGTTCGGAAGAATTCAAAAGGTTTGTCCTCCCCCCTAGCAGGAAAATACAAGATAGTAATGTAAAGTGATTGGGGTGCCTTGATGTTCCTTTTCACCACTGACTTCTCTAATGAGAAAGGGTGTCTGTCCCTAAAATGAGAATTTCCCCAAACTTGCTTTTAAATAAAAGGTATTCTTATATTAAAAACGAAATTCCCAATTGTCACCACTCTTTCAATATTTTATTTAACCAAGGGCTGCCCTTGGCCCCACAAAAAGACAATTCCCAACACAGGCTTCTAAGTGAAGGGGGTCTGAAAAACCAAAATTCAAAATCATCCCCATTTTACCGTCTAACTTCTCCGACACAGGCCTTTAAGTGAAGGGGGATCAGAAAAACAAACTTCTGAATTGGCCCCACTCCCTAGACCTAGCCTTTGAACAGAATGGTGTTGTACATCATAGATACTGGTATTTTGGGGGCTGGGGGAGAAGTGCTTTGCCAAAGTGAAACCTCATGTATTCAACACTGAATGCGTGATGTATGTCTGCTAGCATTTTGAGTGTGCATGGAACTCCATATAGCAAGCCTTGGTGGTGAACATTTTTCCACAAAATGAAAATGAAGCTTCTGTTTTGATACTAAACCTCTAAGCCATTAGTGTTGAAGAGTATGTCCTAGCATTGTGCCATATTATTATTATTATTGACATTCAACATTCCACTGGATTCATGGGAAAAGCTTTGACATTTTATTCAGCCTCTGTTCCTTGTTTGTAGGACAAAAGTAAACATAGACCAAGTGTGTTTTGTAATTGAAGCTGTGTTTTCTTCCACTGTGATTGAACAAAGTTATTATTCATTGAGTTTATAATTAAAATAAATATATATTCTTTTTATCCCGCCGGCCTGGTGCTTGGCTCACTGTGGGCAAAGGGGGGGGGGTGATTTAGCAGCTCTATATGAGTCTTCAGTAAGGCCAGTGCTAAAAAATGTACGCTAGTATTGCAGGGCTCCTTTATTGGGGGAACTCCCTAGGTTAACGGTGCTCTCCATATAATATGACAGACAACATTAGCAAGGTCAGGGGATCCATCTCTTGAAGTATCTGGATGACCTTCTGATAATTGTGTCTACGAAAGAATTAGAGAGAAAAACATCTAGGGATGGGCCCCACCCTCTTCAGGGACTTAGGGGCATCATCACAACTCAGAAATTCCTTTTTCCAACAGATGGATTTCTTGAGTTTCCCATTAATGCAGTCCAATCATCCCTACACGTTCCATGAACCAAGTTTAAAGTGATTACAACATTTTTTTACCAAAGTGTTGAAAATAAATGTATTCAATATGCATGAAGGGTATAGGTTGTATTTTGTTAATTCATGAGATCTTCCCGGAGTACTGATATTATGATGTTTACAAAGGCTAAACTTCAAACATATATGTCAGAGCAGGATTTACACAGATTGAATACCTCTGTCTTTGAAGGTGGAAGCAGTGGTTAGATGGCGGCTCCTGCACAGGATGGCAGACTAATGTTTAGCTTCTCCCCAATCTACTATTGGAATGCAATGCAAGTCAGATAGATTGGGTATCCAGCTGTACTGAAAGCACAAGAGGTGAGCCATGGCCTTGTTGTAAGACAAAAACGGACACATTCTACAGAGCTTAGCATTTTTATAAACATGTCAGCTATTCAGAACATAAAGAAATGGGGGGACTTAATCAAAATACCTCACAGACATGGCTAAAAAGCCTTTGGGGACTTAATGTACAACAACTTCATATCATGTAAATACAGAATTTCCCCTAGGAGCTTACAACACTGCCACAGACTGGTGCTCTAGAAAACCATGGGACTCTAGTGTGTGCCCTTTATTTCATCACACTTTTTAGGCTGTCTGGTCCCCCAATGGAATCTATGAGTATGGCTTGATTTGCATTTATCCTGAACACTGTATTATTATTAATCTTCAGTTGGAGATCAGACCTAAATATTGTATTTACTGATGCATGTTTTCAGACCTTGGGTCCTTACTTGCTGTAGACATTCTCTCATTTTGCCTCATTTCTGAATTTCTGGTGCAGACACAAATCAAAAAGCATCCACTGTCTGGGTAAGCCCATTCTGGCCTTATTTTTATTTGTGTTTAATCCAAACAGATTTTTTGACAAAAAGTAGAAGTAGAAGGTGACAAACGTACTTGAGATAACCTTTCATTTTAAGTGAATAAAAAGGAAGGAGAGTCTTAAATTGGTGTAATCGAGGCGGTGTTTAAGTTTTGAAGAGGGAGCATCTCTTTAGTGATGTGTTGCATGATGTTCACTGCTGCCAGTAACCAAGTTGGTTTGTCCCCTCCAATCAATTTGTGCCAACAATTTTTCTCATCTTGAAGAATAAAATTGGAGAAGCTGTTTTCCAAATATAACAAGCGGATATCCTGGGTCGCAGGGCAAAGCAAGAGGAGGTGGACATTGGTTTCCTTTTTCGATGTGGATTTACAAAGCCGACAACAGTTTCCTGGAGCTAAACCTCTAATTGCCAGAAATTCGTTTGTTTACAATAAGTTCAGGCGAATTTTCAGAAAGAACAGGGAACAGTCTAACGGGGGAAGGTGAATAGCCAGTTTGTTTTTGCTTGCTGTTTTGAGGGTCTTTATCCAGTCTAGTTCCCGGATCTTTTTTGTGACTTTGACTGGGTTATTTACAAGCTTGTCTTCAATGCTTTCCACTGAATGTAGAAGAGCCATGTTCTTGGCTTCCCATTTGGACAGCATTGTACAGGATCCAAGGCAAATGTCTTGGTATATCAAGCAGTAGAAGTATGGAGCGTCTTTTATTATGCATTTCCTGTATAACATGTGCTGTTTAAGTCTACTGTTGTTTCCAGCGATGAGAGGCTGAGTTTGCGTCTGATCAGTACGACAGAAGTTGATTTTGGTAGGCCAAAGATGGTTCTCCAGAAGATTGCTTCTAGTTTGGACCATAACTCTCTAGGGAGATTAGGCATTGCATCTGCACCGTAGGTTAAAGATGGTATAACCTTCATTTTATAGAAGTCTCTTACCGGGATCGAAGAATAGCGTCCATATTTTGATGTTGATGGCTTTCCCTTGGATGGCCAACTTTTTTGTTTTCTCGTACAGTACCTCTTGCATAGCTTTTTCCTTTGCCGAGCTATCTAGTCTGACACCAAGGTACTTAAAGTTGGTAACTCTTTCGACAATGACTGAACCCAAGTGAAGAGAGATCTTTTCATTCTTCTTGGTTGCTTTAAAATAGTAATTGTTGGGTGATCCGTCGTTATCAAACTTCTCGAGAGCAGTTAATGCTTATAGACCAGCCATTTCAGCCCAAAACGACAGGATGAATGGATTGACCATGGTCAACAACTTTTCATCTGCAGACTGCTACAGGTCCTTTGTTTTATATATCCACCTACACATATGTATTCAGTGTTGTGGGACATAAATCTGGTCCTCTTCCTTTTTCGGGATTGGGGACACAACGTCTCTATGTCTATTGCCTGTCAAGTTGGTGAACTTGTTCCATCTTCTTTCTTTTAAACATATATCCTAAAGCAGGAAGTTGCATTTGAAGGGCCACTCTTTTTTTTTATCTTCAGGTTTTACATTCAATATCACTCAAAGGCATAACAGTAAATACAGAGAAAATCCAGACCTCCTGATCGTCATCGAATGATATGATAAGATATGACATTTATAACGCGTCTATATACACAAGTGTGCTGTCATTTGTCTCAAAGCATTTGACGATCAGATCCCACACTGCCAGAGTCGCCATGGCTTCTTAGGTCTTTTGTGCTGGAGAATATTTGGAAGATTTCCTCAGGTCTACTGACTGGTCAAATAAATCGATTTTCAGTGCATTCTGCTACAAATCTTCTGTCCATGCTTTGGCTGTCGCATGGGGCCAGATTTATAGTTACATAATAACAGGCTCCAACTTCTGAGTTTTCTAGTTGTGTAATAAAAAGGAGATATGTTATTATGAGTATGGAGGGGACTATTAACATAGGGCATTTGCATTTGCAGATACCTGCCCTGATTCCAACAGGAGGTACCCATTTTTATTAAGGCTGGATTGCCCTCTGGAAGTGAAAGACATTTAAAGAGGAATATGTGATCAAGTGGGACAAGAAAATGGGACCATAAGATACTGACACTTAATTAGAAGTAGGCAGCCTGCGCTCACTTCTCTGCAGAAATGTGAGAGGTGGATCATGAGAAATGTACTCCATAAAATTAAACTATCAATAAATGTCTTGTTTTACCACATTCCTGAGGTCAACACCAAGAATGCCAGACACTTCACAAATCCATTCCGGAACATTGTTCCACTAAACCCGGCTCTTGTAATGCATTGTTCAACAAACACAACACATGTAGAGACAAATAACTCTGGCACATGTTAATGAGTTTCCATTCTGCATGTATTCCCTTGGTTAAGCCTGTCACCATTCTCTTGCTCTGCTGATGGTTAATCTGCTAAACATGTATTTCATAGTGGTAATCATTTATAGTTGCCACAACAGAAAGAAAAGCTGACATAGCACTTTAGCCATTAAGGGATATTTCTGATGACTGTTGTTACAACGTTGCCAAGTATCTTACCTCAAAGCTCTTCACGTTAATCTTACCCAGAGTCTGCTTTGACAGTGAGAGGCTCTATTGGTGTGTCAGTTGTATTACAGAAAAGGATGTTGCATGTTAAAGATGGCTGCTGATATGTAAGTAAATACATTCTTGCTTGCTCAATAACCAATAGTGTGGTGCAATAAATACAGAACTGAAAGAATAACCCAGGCTTGCAAGACTGACATATGCCATCTGGTATGACCTTTTTTGTCAGCCATCTTTGATGAAATCACTTGCATGAAATCTGAGCATGAGAATGGCAGAAAATCAAATAAAAGTAGAGGACGAGTATAGGCTACACATTCTACTACAAAGACAACCAAAGATATCTACATTGTGTATTGATCTAGATCAAGTTAAGTTCATTTAGAAAGATTGTCAATTAGACTATCGAAATTCATGTGAAGCGAGTGAACTAAGAACTACTGGGGTGGATACCTCAAGGACAATGCACTCCTCATCGAAGCAAGAAAAAGCAGAGCAACACAGATTCAAACCCCGGATCTGCGCTTAGAAACCTCTGGGTATTAATAACTAACCAATTACAATTACAGTTACAATTTGTTATAGTCTCTGGAGGCTCAGTTTTCCTTAAAGCTTGACATTCATAGGGTTTTCAGGATTCTTTATATTGAGAAAATAGGGGAAAGACAGCTCCATGCAATCATGTTCTATCGCCAATGATGCACAAGCGTCCTGAATTACTATGGTGAATACAAATCAGGTGAGGATAGCTCAGAGGTTACACATTTATCTTGCAAACAAGGTAACTTACTCATAGAGGCTTCTCTCTAGCCTGAATTGTTACATAAAAGCGTCATTTTTATTTTTTATTTTTTAACGTTTATGTATTCCTGGGTTTTTAGCATTAACCATACAAATTAATATAGTTACGAAATTAACAACCAATTATTTACATAATTTGGCCCATAAATGATTTTAAAAATGTGCTTGTTTAAAACATCCTGCTTTCTCTATAGCCTGAGCAATAAAGTAATTGTTTATAGAATTTTACCTGTGCAATACTATACAATGATGTTACTCTAATACAATGTTCTTTCATGGAACAATGTTACACATAACTAGCCTATGGACAATATCTTGCAAAGCCTGTGTACAAAGAGGGAACATTCTTTCAAGGCACGATGTACCTGACTAGGCCTCTCCAACTCCAACTCCAAATCCAATTATTTCACTTACTTATGCATTAGGCAAATATCAATTTCAATAGGAACTGTTATTTCAATATTTCCCTTAAGCCTTTAGCAATTTCCGATGTCATACGAAAAACATGTGTTGGCTGCATTTTCCATCAAAATCAATTTCAACTGGTTTCTTGATTCTACAAACCTCAGGACATCTAGTTCAAATTCCAATTTTACTTTTTGCCAGCCCTCCACACTTACCCATAAATGCATGTTCTCACTGTTATTACTAAGGTATTTTTTAATGCATTTTAGTGTTTTAGTTGAAGGTTGGCCAAAGTAGTCCTATGACGTGTTTGCTTTTGGGTTTATGTAAGTCAGGGATAAAGCATAGTTTGGTTTTCTATTTTGTTCCTGTAGAGCAGTGGTCTTTGAAATGTTTAGGCCTGTCCCCGCAGCCCCCTGAGCAAAATGTGGCCAGGCCCGGCCCTCCTAAAAATGCCAAATGGACAGTAAGTCCAAATGGCTGTGAAGTATTGCGCGCCGTGACCGCACCCTACTCCCAGTATAGTCCCTGGGCTTCTCCTCCTGCACCCATCAAAGTCTCTGACCTCCCTCATCCCACTCCTAGCCCAGTCCCTGCGCTCTCCCCACCCCACCACTGACTCTGGGCTCTCCAAACCCTGCTCCCACCACTATCCCATGGCTCACGCCCGTCCTGCTTCCACTACAGTTCCTGGGCTCCCTCCCCCCTGCTCCCAGCACAGTCCCAGGGCCAGAGGTGGCTGGTCAATTTTTTAAGTCGAGGTGCATAAATATTTCCATCAGATATACCATAGCAAACAAGCGCAGAGAGGTAGCCCGAACCGATCAACGTGGGTTTGGGGGTTTTCCCCACGTGATTTTTTTTTTAAATAATGGGTTCAAATGTTGCATTTTAGAGAATACTTTTAATATAAAATAGGTAAAAAGCCGAACAGTTTGCAAGGCGCAGGGAGGCCAAGGGGGTAAGCATGGTATTTTTTACTGGACATTTATGAGGGATATCCAGTAAAAAAAATATGATCCCTGTCCCCTGGGCTCCAGAGCGCCTCAGAAGGAGAGCTGATTTTGGCAGGGGGATTGTGCAACGAAGACATTTTTAAAAGGCCTTTGTTGTACAACCTTCCTTCCCCTCTCTACCCCCCCATCTCGCCAAAATCAGCTCCACAGACCAAAACGAACACACACACGCACACACACACACACACAGCAATCACTCTATCATTCATATGAGCACCCATCACCATACACTCACTCGTAACACACGCATCCCTACACATATTTAAATAAAAAATAAATTAGCATGAATGTACCTTCTGCAGGGGCCTGCGTGCAGGTGCTGAAACACCCACCTCCTGTTTGCTCTGTCCGTATGTGCAATCAGGCGCAGGAGCTCCCCCTCGCACATACACACATGCAGTGCCCCAGCCACCACTTCCAAAGAGCTATGCAAGGCTGGTGAAGCAAAATGCCCCCAGTCTTGCATGGCTCAGAGAGCATGTGCGGCTGGGGAACTGAACTGTCAAAGGGAAACAGTGTTTCCCTCTGACAATTCAGCCAGCCCAAGAGCACTCCCACAGCTGGAAAAAGCAGCTGAGGGAGTACTCAGTGTTTCACTGCGCTGCCTCCTTGGCTCAACCATAATGGGTGAGGGGGCCACTGGGTGGAGGCCCCCTCGGCCATTATGGATGAGTCGCCATGCTCGGACTGTCCTATAGGGCTATAGGGCAATAGGGTGCTTCCAGGATGCTTTGACACTATTTGGGGTCTTTGGGGTCCTGCCTGCAACCTAGCACCTAAACATCAATGATGCTGCCACCTCACCCCTCTAAGAAATCTGGACTTCATTGACATTACAACCTACTGAACTATGGGTTAGTTCCTTCCTTCTTGACTCACTCCTTCCACCTTTGACTATCACTGTTCTTTCTGCTTGTTTCTCCAAAGTTGTAATTCTGATTCACACTGTTTCTTAAAACCTTTTGCTAACATCTGAATCCGTAATTGGAAAGACAAATTGCGCAGTTTTTTTGCTTTTTGCTTGAAAGTGACATTTTGCTGCCCATTGCTAATTTCTCTGTAGTTTGCTTGTAAACGGTTGCTTCTCTGTAACTTACCGGCCTAGTGACCTTGCCACTCTCTTTTGTTCCACACCTACCAGTCTTATCCCTCCCTGCTTCTCCCTCCTTTCTTTGCTTCCACTCCCATGGCACTTTCTGTTTCTCCTATCTTTTCCAACTGCTTCTCCATTGACTATCCTTCCCTTCTCATTAGTTCTGGCAGGAAGAAATTCAAAAAGGATATCTTGGCCTCCAACCTTTGTCTCTTTATGACTGACACCTACTCCAATGCTTCCTCCAGACAGACTCTCACTGACATCCTCTTTGTCGTTCCTTCGCCAGATCTATGGACTCTTCATATGATCTCTGTGTTCTGTCCTAGCTCCTCCTCTCCCATTAATGGTGGCACTCGCTGTGGAGTTCTCATGGCTTCCTTCGACTCCTCTAAAGTCATCATTAATGTCTACCTTAATGGCATAATCATGGTCCAAGGCCCTCAGGCCAATCTCCTCCTCTTCGATAGGCGTTTCCCTCACCTTATCAATTTCCTCTAATCTCCTGCTGTCCCCACCTCTCCCCCCTTGGCTACCTTCCCCTCTCTCTCCTCCTCCTCCTCTGCCCCTCCCAGGCCTCCTTCACCTCCACAGGTTGTACCTCTGATCTGTATCCCTCCCGGGAAGGTCTTTAAGGCTGGCAACCTTCTTCATCTTGCCACTCTCAACTCTCGCTCTGCTGTCTAACACCTGTCTGACATCTGCCATCTCCTTGAAGAACTAGACCTTAATGTCCTTGGTCTTACTGAGAATATGGTTCACGGACAACTCTTTCACAAGCTTCGACACCCTCCTCCCAAAGGGCTTCAAGATCCTCTCTGCACTCAGATCCCCCCGGTCAGGTGGGGGTGGGGGGAAGCTGTGATCTTTCCTGAGTGGATTCCTGCCTCTATCATTTCCACTAAGACCGACTCCTCTTTTGAATGCCTTGTCTGCAGGCTCTCTCACTCCTAGCCACTCCCTTACCATGGCTACTATGTACTGGCCTCCTGGTCAAATCACCTCATTTCTCTCTGATTGGGCGGACCTCTCCTCTTCCCTCCTGGCCTCTACCACTCAACTTATTCACCTTGGTGACTTCAATATCCATCTAGACTCTCCTTGTCCTCTTCCTTACTCTTCTGTGACCTCTGTGACTCCCTCTCCCTGTCCATCCTCTAGTCTGGCCCGACTCACTCTGCAGGGCGCACACTTGATGTCTTGATCTCCTCTGACCTCCCCCTCTCCATCCCTCTGACCACTCCTCTCTCCTGGAGCGATCATTCCATCCTCTCCTCTCATCTCTCCCTCTCTTCCCCCCAGGCCAAGCCTACTCCAATATTGCCACCTACGTTCTCGGACATCTGGCCCATGAAGCATATGTCAGTTGAGGCTTTTCACCGCCACCTTCTCTCTCCCTTCCACCCCTGGATGACTTGCATCTTGACACAGCACTGACTATGATCTACTCCTCTATTTCTGATAGTCTTGATGCTCTTGCCCCTATCATGAGGATCCGTTTGAATTCCAAAGCCAAATGCAATTCCGGTATGAATCCGACCTAGCTACACTTTAACTTTGTGTAGGGTGGCTGAGAGGAAATGGAGGGCTTCTTGTTAATCCTCTGACAAACTAGCCTGTCATCTGCTCCAAAGGCAATACTGACTCTCTGTCCTCACCAAGAAGATAGTCTTTATTCAAGTATGTGCCTCTGCGGCATCTAACAACTCAGCCAAACTCTTTAAAATCTGCAAGGATCTGGCCAACCCTGCTGCAGTCTCTACCCCTACTGTTCCCCCCCAGGCTCTTTGCAATGCCCCCTGCCTCTCACTTTATCTCAAAAACCTAGGACATCCTATCCATTCTCTCCTCACCTGCCCTACTCTCCCCACTCCGTCTTTTCTTGCTGACCCTCCTTCAGCCACTGCCCCATCCTCTTTCTTATCCTTTCCTCTTTACTCCCATCATGAGGTCGCTAGACAAGTCCGATCTGTGAAAGCCTCATCAAAACAGGTTCATCCCTGTTCGTCTAAAAACATCAAGGACCATGTCGATACCCTTGCTATGGCCCCTGCCGATTTATGCAACCACTCCTTTGCCTCTGGATCCTTCCCCTCCCCTCTGTAGCACTCCCTTGTGCATCCTCTTCTCAAGAAACCCACAGCTGATCCTTCTTGTCCATCCAACTATCACCCAATTTCCATAACTCCTTTTCTGGGGAAGCTCTTGGAAAAGCTGGCCATCTCTCAGCTTAACCTCCTTTCTAATTCTGTTGGCTATCTCCACGACCACCAGTCTGGCTTCAGAGCTGCCAGAAGCATGGAAACTGCTCTCCTGAACATCCGTGAAGATCTGCTTTCCAACCTTGACCCTAACATTCCCTCTGTCCACATACTACGTGAACCCTCTTCTGCCTTCGACATGGTCAACCATACCATCCTGCTCAACCATCTCCATGATAACATGTGTATCACTGATCAGGGTCTGGCCTGGCTGACCTCTTTCCTCTCTGATCCAACTTGGATCCTTCCCATCATCTATCTCCCTCTCTACCTGTGGTGTTCCCCAGGGGTCTAACCTCTCGCCCTGGCTTTTTAACCAATACCTGGCAACTCTTGCCCACTGCTTTGTCATTTTCTGCTCCAATATCCAGTGCTATGCTGACGACACTCAACGCATTTTCAGGCTTCCCTCGGCCACCTCGTCTCATCTCTGATTGCCTAACTGCCATTCAAGATTGGTCTGCCACCAATGATCTTTGTCTTAATGCCAGCAAGACGGAGATCCTCATCGGCATACCTTCACCCTCCTTTCCCCTCACTCTGTGGCCGGCCTTCCTCCTACCTCCTACTGTGACGCTAAGAGCCTCAGGGTCATCTTTGACTCCACACTTACCTTCTTTGCTCACATCTCTGATGTCTCTATAAAGTAAGATTTGCTACTGTACCTCCTGAGAGGTACTATGTCTTTCCTCTCCTTTCCCCGGAAGCTCACTGTCTCTCAAGCTCTGGTTCTCTCTACGTTGGACTATTGTAACAACCTCTTTCTAAATCTACCTGCCCCAGGATTACATTCAAAACCCTCTGCATTGTCCACAAGGCTTTCTGGGGCCTGGGTCCAAAATACCTTCAGCTATTCCTCTGCAAATACCTCCCTTCTCGAGCTCTTCGCTCCTCTACCTCGAGCTCCTTCAGGGTCAGTCGTATTTCAAAGAAACGAGCTGAGGGTAGATTGCTGTCTTTGGCTGGGGCCTCCCTCTGGAACAGCCTCCCTGCCACTCTGAAACTTGGGGAGAAACATCTCTTGTTCCGGAAGCACCTCAAGACCTTCCTCTTTGTTCCTTCCTTCGCCCCCTCTCACCCCTGCTGATCTGTTCTCTCTCGGCACCGTGCACATGGCCTACCCTCTGTCTTCCAGGCCCAGGTACCTGCTCACCCTGCCACCCTCCTGCACTGCCTCCGGACCACCCCTTGCACTGGTGTCTGTATCTGTACCCATACAGCCCCCCCTTTTTTCTTCCTGCACTTATCAGACATGCCCTGTCTGCTATTTTAAGCCCAGCACATGCCGCTTGCTGGTTGCACTACCACTATTTGTTGTCCTTTATTTATTGTATTTATTATTATTTATCTGTTTTCTCCTTTGCTCTGCACTATCCACTTCTCCCTCATCTCTTCCACTTCTCCTCTCTCCCTCTCACATGCACTTGCACGTTCTCAATGTCACTGGGCCTAGTAAGATTGTTGTTTTTGTTCTCCCTTGTTTCCCCTCCCTTGTCTGGTTGCGCTTTCAAACACTTGTGTACGAGCGCGATATAAATAAAATATCAATATCAAGGCATTTTTTACCGAATCAATATTACTGAACAAATATTGATTTTTAAAAGTATATACATATATGGGGGTAATGGCTTAAATAAGATGGAGAGGAGGTTGGGGGTGTTAAAACATGGATAAACAGGGGGCTTGGAGGGGTGAGTACCCCAAATAAAAAATGGTAACAATTTCGATATTTTTTCAGCAAAATTGTTTCAGTGATAAATGCCTTGAATAAAAGGTTTTCAGTAAAATCACATAGAACCAGGTAGCTTCGACATTAAAGACAGCATACTGTATTATAGGCGATAGTTAAGGTTTGTCAGTTTCCCACAGGAATCCCTCAAACTTCTATTTTTAAAAACACTTAATTTGAGTAACGTATATGACCGAAATTTTAAAAGTGATTAGCAACTCGCACCCGCATACTGCAAAGTTTCATAAGGATTAGTCAAAAAATAAAAAAATATTAAGAAGACAAAACAAATCTTTTTCCAAAGTTGCAGCCTGCTTCCCATTCATTTTACCATAGACATACAAGGTGCATTTTTGGCAAAGTGTACAGTCAAAACCACTGCATGGATTTGGACCAAGTGAGAAATAATTTAAGCACAAAGTATTGACTTGCGATGCATGCATGGTTTGGGGTTATTCCCTGCAGTAGTTATTTAAATATTTGATGGAAAAGGGGGGACCCTTCTCAAAAATAGTTAGCTATATTTGGTGTAAATTACCAAAACCAGGGTTATTTAGAAATGAAACAACTGCCATCTTGTTTTTCTCTCAATGCGAGAGATAAATGCGGTTAAAGCAGAGGAGAAAAGGAAAAGAAAAGTAGTTCAAAAGCTATTTGCAGGTTAAAATAATTCCTAATAATATTTGTCTAGAGGTGGAGAGTTTGCTGAAGGACACCAACTGAAATTGGGAAGTTATAGGACATTGAGGAACTGAATTTGCAACACAAAGCTTTCTGTAGCTGTGGCTATAGCCTCAAATAGCCAAGATATCAAAACAAACTGCGTCACAGAAACAGCATGTGTTGTGGGGGAAACAGAGATAGCAGGGGAGGTGAGGAGGCCATCTGGATATTTGGGTGAGCTGGCACAGATAAGGGGGCACTTGCTGAGGGCCTACGGGGCAGAAAAGCATATTTTTTCCACCCGTTTTCTGATATTTGCGGCTATATGCAAGGCTATAAATGACTACAGATAGCCACGGGCATCAGTAGTTCTTTGCCCGCAGCTATAGATTTTGGGATGTTTGTGTTTTATTTCTTTTTTTAAGTAATTTTATAGGTATGGTGATGTGAGTGAAAAATCATTGGCTTTTAGTAGGTATTTGGGAGTGTTATTTATTTTGTCTGTGTGTTTCCAGATTTTATTACATGGCAGACTGTGGAGAAAAAAAGAAGAAAACTATCAAATGAACACTCAATACGAAAAAGGAGTGTGGTTATTAAAATGCAAATACTTTGAAAAAAAATACAATGAAGTAAACCGAGTACTGTTTATTTACATATATGTTATATACAATATAATATAACATTTTTAAAACATAATAGGTAGCTGATTCAGCCACACTGCTCTAGTTTTAGCTGCCTTATCCAATGTATTGCAGGTTGTGTATTTTTACCCATGTTACTATGTCTTGTATAATTGTACCCATAAATGTATCCTCAGTTAGTGTACTGAAATGTATACTATGCACTCTTCATCATCAATCTATCTTACACAACTCCCGCTGACATTTATAATATTAACCTTTTTATTAACATTGACTCATTACTGTCTTTTTCATTATTCGTATTCCGTACTTAGATTTTTGTTTTAAATGTTTAAAAAAGAAAAAATCCATAACCACAGCTAGACAAAAAGGTATGTGATTGGTGTATTCATGATTGTGCCTAGTTACAGCAACGACTGGTGTGTTTACCCGTGGCTACCCGATACCTGTTTATAACTTGGTGTTGCTACCTGCAGGCATAGATGGACACCTCCCACCTGCTGTGCAGCCGCGTCTATATGCCCGCAAATGGTACATTGTGTGTTCTTCAGGCGCGTGATAGCCATGTTATGGACAATAGCCACGTCTATTGCCATACATTTTCTGTGTGATCATCATGTGGTTATATGGATGAAAAAGTAAATCATATCATTTGTGTTTGTTATTTAATGTGCTTAGGTGTTCCCTTGTTTCATTTGAAGTTTTGAAGGTTGGCTTAGTTTGATTTTAAGTTTGCAAAATAAATGTACTTGTAGCCGCAGCTACAAGGCAAGGTTCATAGCTGCGTTGGATAGCTGCGGTTACGAGAGATGTCGGGCAGGGATGAACAAGATGTCTGTGAGTTTGTTTCTTTATTATTGGTTGTTGTTACTGTTCCATTTGTGTAGCTGTCTGTGATAGTTTAGTAGTTTTATTTGAATTTAGTCCTCTTTTTGTGGTTTTCATTTTTGAAAGTTTAAAAGCCACAATTGTGTGCATTATTCTCATTTTCATTGCAGAACTTCCACAGTACAGTATGCTGAGTGTGTGGCTGTTGTGGAAGTAAATACCAGTAAATATTTAAATATTTAAAAGTTTAATTGGGGTGTTATTTGTCAGCTAAATTACCATTGGTATCAGATGGTATATATTGGCACTATTTTGGGCCTAGTTAGATAAAGTAGTCGTTTATTATTCATGTTTTGTTTACCTTTTACTTTAATGCTGCTTAATAAAATGTGTGTCAGTTCCATTTAATAATATTGTCAGTTAGTATAATTTGGTACTATTTTTCATATACTCAAATTTAATGGCAGTTAATGTTTGATTTTTTTAAAGGTTTAGTAATATGCTGTTTAAATTCAATAGTATGTTTATGTATCTATTTTTTTGTATGCAGGATTTGAGGTGTGAACATTAACTTTTTTGTACGTGTACATTGGCATGCTGATTGTGGACTATGTGCTGACATTTTGTTGAACAAGAGCCTTCCTATAGGGCTCCTCCACATCATGTGAATGGACCTGAACAATGTGGTGGATTAAAGTTGAGGTTCTCACGCTTTGAGACGGTTTATTGTACAAAATAAAACTGCACTTCCTGAATGTCATTCTTACTGTGTTGCTCCTTGGCCCGAAAATACTGAGATTTTTCAGCAACAGTTTTCTGAGCATTTGGTTTGTTTTTGAGCAGAGGTAAAGCAGAAGACACCCACACCATGTTTTATTCCCCAATAACTGAATGGGTCTTTTTTGTCATGTTCTTGGCAGTCTTGCAGATCATGTGTGGACAAGATGAGATGAGGTTGGAGGAAGTGACAGTGGTGGCAGAAGTGGAATGTAATGGTGTCCTGCCCCTATGTTTTTTTTTTAATCCACCTTGGATTTTATTTACAAATGACCCAATGATTACTATGTGTAAAGAGAACAAGAGTGGTGTATGCACAAATGTTTCATCTGATATAGTGCATGCGATGCATGGCATACGAGATATGAGAGTCATAAAACTTGAGTATTAAAATGTGTTTCTTAAAGTGTGTATGTTCTTTAACTAATAATGTTTTCTTTTTTACAGATAGAAGGATATTATTGTATTTTCCCTTTTCTGTATCTAGTGAATCTATTCACTGCTTCTGTACCTCAGAGATTCAACATAGTCCCACCTCTTTATTCTCATTGACTTTACATATATATATATATATGTATTTTCATTTATTTTTTAAACATAGATTCATAACAGTGGCTACCGTACAACCCAATAGGGTATTGAGCTTTGGAGATGCGATCAACAGCAACAACGCCTGGAGGTTGTAACCACAGGTTCAGTCATCATTACCCACAGCGATCCGGACTCTATGCACTGAAAAAGTTATGTTTGTACCTGAAATAGTCCTTTGTAAGAACTATCTATTATATAAATAAGCATATATGTATAAAACTGTGTTTGAGACAACCTCCAACTAACATTTTGTAACAGCGGTTATGAAAATAATCAATTAACTCTAGCCGCGGATATACACAAAAATATTTTTGGTATAATTTAATTGTATTTGTATATGTATATGTGATAAGTAGTCCTTAAAAGGACTGTTTTGCAGTACACTGGGTGTGGTATTTTAGCAAATTTGGAGTACTGTTTTGATGTTATGAAGGAACACTGCATTTCCATTTCCTTCATCGGTTAGGTGTACTCCATCATGTCTAGAGAAAGTGGCCATGTAGAAATGTATGTTGCTGTTTGAAATCCATAATTGGTTGTGGTCACTCATGAATGCCGAAACGACTTTATTTATTTATCTACTTCTATAGCGCCGAAAACCTGCAGGCATCGGGGTGCTTACATAAACACAAAAATAACGACACAGTGACGGACAAGATTATTTATTTCTTAACATTTCTCTGTGATTTTTCAATTTTATCATTAAATCTAGTGATCCATCTCCATTTTTGCCTCTGAGTCAGATTGGAAAAGATTAAGTTGGTGTGAGGAAAAAGTTTCATTAGTTTTTCCAAGTCTTGTTTCATCATTAAAGTAAGGGACACACCTCGCACATTCTCCAAATAATTGCCTCCACAATGAATAAGTATGACGTCTGTCTGCCCTGTTAGACTGAACAACAATTTGGGAAACACTTGCAACCAACGCATTGCCTGCAATACAAACTATGTAATTGTAACATTTCTCAAACCATGGTCCATGTTAATATTTATTTTCTTGTATAGGGGTGCCAACCCCTCCCCCCTCAACTGAGTACAGATAACATGATAGGAGGATCAAATGGTTCAATTATTGTAAAAATCAGAATTATAGTGTGTTTATTTAAGTTAAAAAGTGCACATGGCACTGCACATATTTGGGTTAAAATGACCCAGGAAGTGAAGAGTGCTTTAAATATCACACACATATCATGAGTATCAATAATGGCTCCCTGAATGATTATTAGAGTCAGACATAGATATATTTCAAAACGAATATCTCAAGCACAAAATGGCATCTAGTTTTCAGGCCAGGTGTGAAAACCCTGACTCATGCTGATAAGTAACTAAGGCTGGTACATTTGAAATAGTCTTTGGCAGCATCTTGTGGTGAGATAATTGAGTTTACTAGCCAAAAATGAACTTGGCAGGAAAAGCAGACACGATTCATAATGAGAAGGGCATGATGTTATTTCTGCAGACTATTTTGAGAGACTAGCTGTATTAATTGGCACCACATAATAGAGCATATCTATTTTTCTATGGTATAAGGCACTAACTTGGCAGGACCCCCTGTTACTTTACGCTCAGCCATGGGGCCCTAAAGTCTTGCATAAGATTCATTGACAAGGACCCATGCTTCATTTTGATGTGCTGACAGATAGGGGTAGATGCCTGAAATAGATGACAAGGTGAGTGACAAAACTGCAGTATGCTCTGATTTTTGGAAGGGGCGTCTCCCCATGACCATCAGCATGGCATGCTTGGCATCTGTGAATTATGGTATGTATTATGAGGGACAGAAGCAACAGAAAAAAAAATGTTGTGTACATATCAAGGGGATTGTGGTAAATCAAAAGTAACAGCAAATATTGTGTGGAGATAGAGATAAGAAGTGCCCATAAACCTGAGCTAAGGGGGGTCTAGAATAACTCATCTCACCCTCCAGTCAGAGTCACTAGGCTACGTATGAACAGGTTCATATACAGAGACACGTTAAATCCTATGACAGGATATTTAATTAGGGACAAGATGAAAAAAAGGTGATCACAGAGTATTTTATGTATGTAATTGTGGAAAGTCGACAAGTCAGTCTGTGTAATTAGTAGAAATATTGAAAAAGTGGTAAAATAAATTGTGAAGTCATTGAGAAAAGTTGAGGAGCAGCAATAATTGAGTATAGCAAAGCGATTGGCGCCAATCAAGAGAATAGATAGGCTATTGAAATTAAAGGCTTGAGCTGCAATTGATGGGGTGAGCTCATATTTGTTGTTTTGAAATGTTTGGAGGCTTTGTTTAAGGATCTGGTAAAAGTATGCAGTCAATTGTGACTCTATTCTACACTTTTAAACAAGCTAATGAAATAAAGTGAAGGGTTACAGACAAATAAAAATTATATATGCACAATGAGAAGGCTTTTGACAGATTGAAATGCTTTGAACGGTAGAAATTTTGACAAACGAAACATTGAAACGACAGTTAGGACATGTTGGAGATTCTGCAAGCATTTTCCTGGCTACGAAAAAAGTGTGCATTTGAAAAAAATAAACAAATAATAATTACTTAAACTGGGTTGTGAGCCAAAACCTGACAGTGATTTCATTATCTGTTTGAAGAAATGAAGACAGTTTTGTACATGGCATGCTCTAAAATTAACAGAAGAATGAAATGTGTTCATTTTGAGAAAAAGCCGAAAGTGTGTAGCAGATAGAAGCTACACATCATGAAGAGTGAGATTTATGTTTCAAAACCGCGCCGCTGAAGTTAGCAAAGGCTCTCTTTTTCAAAACTAAGATAATAACTGACACAGAACCAGGAAGTAATTAATAATTGCAGAAAGCCAAGGATGCGCGCCTTCGAAAGCCCTGCGAGTCAAAGCGACTATGAATCAATTGAGTAGGTTTTCAGAACAGTATGTTTTCATGGCATTTGTGCATGTTTATTGGAGGCAGGTGCTAGAGAAACACTGGATTGAATTATAGGACATTATGGGATAGTAAACCCCTGGATGTTTAGGTTAAGCAAAGAGATATATTTTGAAAAATAGTTGATTTTGCCAAAGGAACTATGCATGATTGAACCCTATTGTGAATGTACTGTTGTATAGTAGAAGCTGCCCCCAGTTTTGCACATATGTGAAGTAAGGAGGTCCCATTAGGTCACTGTTTAAAAGTCACACAAGTCACTTCTAATTTGAAGGGGTTGTTAGTGATATTTAAAGTTAATGCTAGATACTTTCTCTGTTAAGCACACACTAGATAGTCCCTGATTTGTTAATTTCATTTTAAGGAATGTAGGCATTTTCATTAGTGATAAATGGAACATTATGGAAGAGCATAGAGCATAGATCATAAGACATGCATGGGCCAATCACACAGATGAGGAAAAGAGGAAAGGTTCTTCCATAAAAATTGTACTACCAAAAGGAAGAGAAGATGCACACAGTTCATTTTCATAGAAATTGAAACAGATGGCAAGGAAGTATGTCAGCATAAGGAGAATGGGAAAGACACACTATTTATTAGAAGAGCAAATGAAAGACAGATTGCAAATGAAAGCACAGGAGAGTGTTATAAGTAACCAAAACAGTGGGAAAATTGTTAATAAAAGACATAGAGAGTTGAGATGGGATATGCCTCATAATACATTAGAGTTATAAAGATATTACACATGCAGGCTCAATCACATGCACCAAATCCACAGCAAATCAGGCAATCTTCAAGAGGGGGGTCAGCATCTCCCCCATGCCACAGCAAAATAAAAAAAGGATGAATGTGCCTAAGATCACACAATTTGTGAAAACATGCGCTGAGAATAAAAAATATAATTATGAGTACAAATTACATTAAAAAGTAGATTAAAGTATTAGTGAATGATATTAAATTAAGTACAGTGAATTTATATGGGGAATAGCAAGAATTAATAAGATAAAACACCTTTTTCCGCAACAATGTTAAAAGTGCATGTATTGATGCAAAAATGTGCATTTAGAATGTGGAAGCAGTAACTAATGAGAGGAAGTGCTCCCAAACGCACCAAGGATAAGGTTACACACAATATAGATGAAAAGCATGATATATTTAACAGTTCTATTGAGGAGAGATCTCAGTAAATAACTAAGGAAATAACATGCATTAGTTTAGGGATTAATTATGAGGACACACAAGAAATCACACTAAGTATTTTTTAAGATCTTAACATGTAAAAGAGTGTGCCATTAGGTCAAAGGAGTATTTATTATAGAGCACACACCCTGATTGTTCTGACTTCCAAGAATAAGGTGTGCATTGTTTGGGGTTCTTGCACAGTTTGTTTAAATGAAACATATTCAAGAATAAATATGAGCAGCTGGCCACTGACAAGGAAAAAAAGGAAGGCTTAGCACAATTATTTAGTATAATATGGATTACTATTATGCATGATTAATTGATTTATTGGGAGAAGTCGAATTTGGAGATATGAAAAGAGAAGACATTTTTCATGAGTTCGGGAAAAAATAGAGGTAATGAGGTCAGAGTCCCTGTCATGATATGCTTATAAGGAGAGGAGGAGTGACACATGCATGCACACACACACAAACACACACATACACATACACACATGCACACATGCATGCACAAATGCACATAGATGTACATACAACATGCATGCACACCTGCACACACATACACACATGTGCACATGCACACACACATACACACACACATGCACATACATGTACACACACACACACACATGATTTTGCGAAAGCACAGGCAATCAATGGATCACAGGCTCAATTCACATAAAAGCACATTTACATAGTCAGAGAAGGAATTCAATACTGCAATGAGAACACACACACACACATAGGATGCTTTCGATTTACATTGGGAATACCAGTTAGAGACATTATCTCTTGCTAAAAAAAGATGATGAGAGTAGACCATGCCGAACAGTAATAGCTCTTGAAGAAGGGTATAGATTGACTGACAACACTGATGATGACATGTTTAGAGAAGACCAAACAAATAATGAAGTGGTGTTTTTCATGAGCATCACATATTGTATAAAAATAGAGAAGAGGGAAATCTCACAGCATATGGCAATAATGCGGTAGTGCCCAGCATCATTTCAGGAGGACTTGGAAAAGGTGCCGAGTGTCCTGTGGACCACATGCCCTTATGACATGGGTCTATTGAAAGGAATAGGGGAACAAAATAAAAGGACACACATGTAAGGGATTACAATATGTAAAATATGAGAGTTTGTGTTGTGATTATACTAATTAACATAAGATAATAATAAAGAGTTAAAACTAAAAGCGCTGAAGTAAGAAGTTCAAAACCAAATGATTGATGTCAATCCAGGGGTGAAATAAATAAATAAGTAAATACAAAATGTTGAATGAATGACTGGATATTAAAGCAGCAAAAACACACGTTGATAGAAGGTGTAAATAAAGGTACAAAATGTAACATTGACAGACAAGTGTGATGGAGAAAGGTGTGGGTCAAATATTAAGATTTCAAATAATAAGCACAATGGATGGTGCTTGTTTCAATTGGTCAGTGTACTATATTTGATGAAAATAAAATGTGATTAATGAAAGGCCAAGAAGGTGTGGGATGGCCAAGATTGATATAACAGTATGAGAGAACTTTTAGTAGAACTGCACAAAGGAACATATGAGAGTAAGTAGCAAGAACATTGTGTTTATATGAAGATGTTTATTTATGTATCACAGATGAAAAATATTGTCATTTTTGGAGCACAGGAGGAATGTCTATATGGCCTTAGTGGAATATAGCGATATAATGAGAAGAAAGATTATGACAAAAGTAAGTACAAGTGGACAAGTAGAGAATGAAAAAGTAAGTACCAGTTGACATAGTAAGCATGTGAACAACCTTATTGATCATTATTAGGAGTAAGAAGACTCATGTGAGTACAGAAAAAAGCTAGTAAGTGATGCAGTCCTTTTAATAGATAGTATTTGTCCCAAGAAATGTCTTAGCAGGTGTGAGTGTAGGATAGCACATGTATGCGATTATGGCCATATCTAATGACGAGAATGAAGATGACTTTTGTATTGAAGGTGGAGCAACCTTTTTATAATCTTGGTGATAAGGAAATGCCATATATATACATTTGGCAAATCCATGGAAGTTTAAGGATATGCAAAACAGTATATATCTATGTGCCACACTTGCATGAACTTAATAGGATCAGTGCTTGTTTTCAAATAACACAGATAGGTAAGATTAGTGTAGGAAGGGCAACGGAAAGTTTTAATTGTCTCAACAGAATAAATACTGCAAATAAAGAAGGGAGTGTGGTTCCACGCCATCAGGAGGAGGACTCCAAAAGTACAGAGAACATTTTCAGCATAGCAGAAGAGACTTAAACAGGCCTGTTACTACACTAATAACAATTCAACTAAAAGTGCACCAACATTTCTATTTTTCCAAAAAAGCAAGCCTACATTTTATTGGCTGCGAATGCCAAGAGATGACCTCAGTAGCATCATGGCGAAGGAAAAAAACAAAGGCCTACATTAAGAAAGTAACTGATCACTTTTCCAGTTTATCATGACTTTGCATCTATTTTGGTTTCTACAGGACACAAGAAACCACACCAGTGTTGTCTTCTTCTTCAGCTACAGATACACCAAGAAGAAAGGTAGGGAGCGGCTGAAGACCACATACTCTTTTTGAAAAAATCCTTTGAATTTGTTAAGTTGTTTGTTTTTCTTTTATTATTTTTATCATGAAGAAGGAGACTGCATAAACTCTATTAGTGTGAAGAATGACACAACCACAGAGAAAATGTTTTTTTTGTCACTTCGAAAATGAGTCCACTACAACATTTTTGGAATGGAAGTCCATGAAAATATCGAGTGAGAAAAAGAAAAAGCAAATCATATGTGCTTTATGGTCTCATGTCATAGCCATATTCTGGTATCAGACAGTATATATGAAGCATAGGTGATACTAAGATATACAGGAAAGGGAAGGAGAAGCTGTCATTCTATATTAGAAAAAGAGAACATTCAGTAGTAATTGTTTTTAGGAGGTAGGAATGCTTAAAGGAAGGACATGGTTATTATAAGGTTTAGGTTTGAGGAGGCAGTACTGATGATGAAAATGTTCTTATTCTTAAAGGAACTTGTTCAGTTTTTTATATTGAAGATGGGCTGGAGGTACCTGCACTCCCGGTGATTGACGACAACAGATACTGTGAGCAGGGAGAAAAACCCATCGTGAAAAGGGTTTTGAGGGACCCAGCCAGATGCCCAGTTGCAACTACAATTGAAGACCTTTTTTCCATGAGACTCCCCCATCCTTGCATTCCCCAGAAACAATCAAATGCCCCCGACTATTTTATGTGAATAAAGAACATTGAGAGTTTGAGTCATCTGTGGTTACAAGAACAGTGAATCCAAACAGACTGGCCTATGAATTAAGGGACCCTTGAACTTGCTGCAAAACAGCCCAAAAGACAAATAAAATAAAGTATAGACTGAATCAAGAAAGTCCTTGGACTTGGAATAAGGAAAATAGGATGGATCGGGTGGAAGATGTGCTGATGGAATACAAATATGTTGAAGACGAAACTAAATATGCATGGAGAAAGGGTAGGGACCAAGGTAGTGATGTGGGGTCAGAAGGAAGGACAAAGCGTATATGAACAGTACAATGTTGCACACAGAATGAACAGTAGAAAATGGGCTGGTGGGTTCCCTCGAGGAATGATCTCTCCTGATTCTCGTGGTGGCTGAAATCACTTGTTGTGCATGTTATTTTATATTTAATTGGGTAACAGGGGTGGGTTCTAGATAGGATCAAAGTTATTGTTTGGGGATATCTACATGCAGAGATTAAAAGAGGACAAAACATATGCAATGTTTTTTTGACAGAAAAAAATACATACCTATATATCTTAGATTAGGAGAATACAATATGGTTGAAGGCACTGTTGATTCTTTAGAAGTATCTTTTAAGTAACCTATCATGTTAAAATAGAGCATTACAATTAGTGGGTGACTGAGATAGGGATGCATAGGTACACTGTATATGGGTGATGTGGACACTAGGTGTAGTAGTTGTATATTAAACAGTGTTTGCATATCGACGAGAGGGGGTTGTATAGGGGTGCCAACCCCTCACCCTTCAACTGAGTACAAATAACATGATAGGCGGATCAAATGGTTCCATTATTGCAGAAATCAGGTAAAAAGTGCACATGGCACTGAGCATATTTTGGTTAAAATGACCCAGGAAGTGAAGGTTGCTTTAAATATCACACACACATATCATGAGTATAAAACGATAAATTGTGAAAATGGGATACAAAGTGAGAAATGCTTAAATAAATAAATAATGACTCCCTGAAGGATTAATACAGTGGCAGACAGAGATATATTTCAAAATGCATACCTCAAGCACAAAATAGTGTCTAGTTTTAAGGGCAAGTCTGAAAACCCTGACTCATACTGATAAGCAACAGAGGCTGGCACATTTGAAATAGTATTTGACAGCATCTCGCGGTGAGATGATTGAGTTTGTTAGCCAAAAATGGAACTTGGCAGGAAAAGCAGAAAAAATTCATAATGAGAAGGGCACAGTGTGTTTCCTGCAGACTATTTGAGAGACCAGCTGTATTGATTGGCAACATATAATAGAGCATATCTATTTTTCTATGGTATAAGGTACTAACAAACTTGTCTTAACCACGAAAATCAGATAAGGTGTAGACATTGGTGTAACAAAGTTTTTTTTGGCAGGAGTTGAGAACTGTCATAATGTCCAGCCAAGTCTAAGAATAAGCTTCTCAGTTTTGTGCGTCAGGGAAAAATAGTGGATGCAAACTTTGCTAATGTGGGCTTGATGTGCATCAGATAAGTCATCCAATCGCAGTGAAGGAGGTTTTTTTCTGGTTAAGAGGACCTATTAGAAACATGCTCCAAACAAAGTAGTCATTTGCATAAGGATGTTCTATCATCCAAGTAGCCTATATAAGCAGTTGGAAGACAACATGTTGCTGAGTGCTGATCCAGAGTGTGTTGTGGAACCACACTTAATAAAGAATGCTGAAAAAAACTGCCAGGTCCTGATTTCCCTTTGTCTCTGTCCCTGGGAAGTGTACATACATGCCAGAAGCTTGATGGCATGGGAAGAGGACCCCCTATTCATTCTCACAAAAAGCCAGTAACCAAAACAGTCAACTGTCTCTGATCAGCCACACCGTTTTCAGAACAGCCATGATATCTGCAGTCTTTCCCTGTTTCCACAAAATTATTTCTGTTTTGACTTTATAGTAATTTGTAATAGTAGGGTATGTATGATGTGTGTGTTTTTGTGTTTGTAATTGGTTGATGTTGCAATTCTCGACTTGTCTGTGATAGGTTACAGTCAAAATGTGTCAGCCATTTTAGTGTTTTGGTTAGTAAATATAGTCCTATTTTTGTGGTTTTGATTTTGAAAAGTATAAACGCCATAATTTTCTTTATCATCATCCTCTTTAAATGTATCCATAAGCAGTCATTTATTGTATTTACACTTTTTAAGTACCATTGTATCACTACTGTCTCTTTCGTCATTTATATTCCATACTCCTATTTTCTTTTAAAAAATAGAATTATTATAGCCACAGCTATACAAAAAGGGAGGTGATTGGTGTATTTAGGATCGCGCTTAGCAAAAGCAACAGCTGGGGTGTTTACACAGGACTACCGCACAATCAACTGGCACACAACTTTGCTACTCGGGTACAAGTGACACCCCCGTGCAGCCATGGCTCTATGCCGGCAAAAGACACAGGGCCTCATTACACGTTAGGCGGTAAGGGTTTACCGGTACCGGTAAGGGCACCGGTACCAGTAAACCCTTACCGCCTTAATACGAGTTCCGTTTGCGGGAACCGACCTTAAGGCTGGTTTTACCAGCTGTTAAAGTAGGGTGCCGCAAAGGGACCTTGGTGCTAATTACGGTACCGCAATTTGCGGTACCGTAATTAGCTCCTTCCCCATTCCCACTATGCCCTACGGGGGCAAAAATGGGAATGGGGAAGTGCCTTGGTTAATGGGGAATTACCGCCCCCGCTCACCTTGGAGTAGGGCGGTAATTCCACCATCCACCAAGGCGGACACAGTAAAATACCGGCGGCAACCATGGCACTAATAGCACCATGGTTACCGCCGTCCGTGTAATGAGGCCCACACTGTCTGTTTGTGGATGTGTGGTAGCTGCAGGTAAATGTGATGTGCCAAGCAGCCACAGCTATATACCAGCAAATAGCACATCAAGTGTTTGTGAACACGTGGTATCTGTGGCTATCCAAAGTTTTGGGTGAGCAGCTCCATAAATACATGGAGTGTTTGAGGGATTGGGAGAGACCAGGGGAGTGGAGGAGGCCCATGGGGGGAGAAATGGGGGCTGGTAGGCAAGTTAAGGACACTTGTTTAGAGTTTGGGGGAGTGGGAAGAACGTTTTTATATTTATAGTTTGCATTGTATTGCCGTTGATAACAGCAAACGGCCATGATGGGGCTTTTCTACAACCGAAAAAACCTATGCGAAGGTGCATCAATGCTGTCCATAATTTTATTAGTTGCACCTATAGGCGCGGCTATGCATAGTCACGTCTATCAAACCATACATTTTCTGTGAAATAATCATATTGTTATGTGGATTATACATTTATTTGTGTTTGTTATTCTATGTGCCTAGGTGTTGCATAGTTTTATTTGAAGTTTGGCTTAGTTGATTTTGTGTTTATGATATGATATTTATAATCCGCCTGTACACAAGTGTTTCTAGGCCCAGCAAGACAGGGAGGGAGGATAGAAGTCAGACAAAACAATAATCTTACTAGACCTTGTATCAATCAGATTGTGCAAGTGCATGGAGGAGGGGGAGAAGTGCCAAAGGGAGAGGGGTGCAGGTAACTCAATAAGTGCTGCCGGATGGTGGCTCATAAGTGCAGAAAGAACCGGGACTGTAGGGTTGCAGATACAGACCCTTAAGTGTTGGGGGAGCCCAGAGGCAGTTCAAGGGTAACTGGACATGCAAGAGCCTGGGCCTGAGTTTCAGTGGGTGGCCAAATGACCAGTGTGTGGAGCTGTCAGGGACATTAGCAAGGGAGAGGAAGCGGAAGGGAAGACGATGGTCTTCAGTTGTTTCCATAACCAGAGGTGGTTCTGCTCAAGTTTTAGAGAGGCATGGAGGCTGTTCCAGAGGGAGGCCCCAGCCGAGGAAAAGAGATCTACCCACCACTCTGCTTGGAGAAGCAACTGACCCTCAGAGAGTTGGTGGTGGATGAGCACAGGGCTCGAGAAGGAAGGTGTTTAGGAAGAGAGCATTGGAGGTAGAGCTGTCCGAGGCCCCAGAAAGCCTTGTGCATGATGCAAAGGGTCTTGCACTTGATCCTTGCAGCCACAGGGCACCAGTGGATAGATTTCAGACCTGGAGGGATGCAATCCCTGTGCTTGAGGCCAAGGACAAGTCTCACTGCTCTGTTCTGGATAAGTTGTAGATGTCAAAGAGTAGAGACAGGCAGATTAAGGAAGAGTCTGCTGCAATAGTCCAGCCTAAAGAGGAACAGGATTCTGGAGACAGTGAGCTTCTGGGGGAGAGTGAGAAAAGGCAGAGTACCTCTGAGGAGATGCAGCTGATAGTGAGACTTCTTAGAAACATCACAGGTGTGAGAAGAAGAGGGCAGAGTCGAAGATGATGCCAAGATTATTAGCCTGACAGGAATGAGCAGGAAGAGGGCCTAGGGTGTGTGGCCAGAGAAAGAGAGGAAAGGAGGAAGCAGGTGTCCCGATGAGCAGGATCTCAGTCTTACTAGCATTAAGGCAGAGATCATAGGTGGCACACCATTCCTGAATTGTGGACAGTCAGGTTTCAGCAGAGGTGGCTGAGGGGAGCCTGAAGGGGAGCTGGGTGTCATCTGCATAGCACTGAAAGTTAGAGCATAAAGTATCAATGTGGTGGGCAAGAGGTACCAGGTAGTGGTTGAAAAGCCATGGAAAGAGGTTAGACGCCTGGGGAACACCACAAGTAGAGGGAGAGCTAGAAGAGAGGAAAGACTGAAGTTGGATCTGGGAGGGTCAGTCAGTGAGAAAGGAGGTCAACCAGGCCAGGTCCTGACAAGTGATACAGATTGTAGCAGAGGGGATTGAGAAGGATGGCATGGGTTGACCGTGTCAAAGCAGAGGATATATCGAGGAGAATGAGGACAGAAGGAAGGTGAAAGTCAAGATTAGAGAGCAAGTCTTCACGGATGTTCAGGGGAGCAGTTTATGTGCTTCTGCAGCTCTAAACCAAACTGGTGGTCGTGGAGACTACCAACAGATTCAGTATGAAGATTAAGCTGGTGAGATGGCCAGCTTTTCCTGGAGTTTGCCCAGGAAAGGAGTGATGAAGATCGGGTGATAGCAGGAAAGGAAGGATAGACGGAGGGCTTCTTGAGAAGGGGGTGCACAAGGGAGTGCTTAAGGGGGAGGGGAAGGTTCAAGTGGCAAAAGATTGATTTCAGAAATCGGCCAAGGCTGGATCAAGGGTGTCCATGTGGTCCTTGATGGTTCTGGATGAGCAGGGGAGAGCCTGCTTTGACAAGACTTTCATAGATCAGACTTGTCTAGAAACATCGTCAGGGGTGAACAGGGGAAAGGAGGAGAATGGAGGAGGAGAAATTGATGAAATGGGCCAGGGATAATAGAGGAAGAGTGGACAGGATTTCCAGAGTTTAAGTGGTGAAATGAGATGCCAGGGACGTGCAGAGGTCCTGGGAGGGGAAAGGAGATGTAGAGACTGCAACAGGAGTGGCCAGCTCCTTGTATATTCTGAAAAGCTCAGCCGAGTTGTTGGATCCTGCACAGACGTGGGCTTCGATGTAGGCTCTCTTCTTAGAGAGGACAGAGAGTCTGTACTGCCTTTGAGCAGGAGGCAGGCCAGTTTGTTGAGGGGTGCGCCTGATGCCCTCCACTTCCTCTCTGCCACTCTACACTTGCGTTTAATCATGCCAAAGAGTTGCACTTGGAAGTGGGCTACAAACGTGGGCTACAAGCGGATCCTCATGACAGGAGCAAGGACGTCAAGAGTGTTAGAGATAGAGAGATGAAGGTTAGAGAGGGCGGTGTGAGTCAGTCAAAGGTATAGGAGGAGAGAAAGTAGTGGCAAAAGCCTCAAGTGACACACGCTTCATGGGTTGGATGACCAAGAAGGTAGGTGGCAGTGCTGGGGTCAGCTTGGCCTGAGGGTTACAGAGAGTGAGGTGGGAGGTAAGAAGAAAGTGGTTTCTCCAAGAGAGAGGAGTGGTGAGTGGGTTAGAGAAGCAGAGGTCTGAAGAGATCAGAACACCCAGAGTATACCCTGCAGAGTGAGTGAGGCCAGAGGGAAGAATAGAGAGCGAGAGAGAGTCACAGAGGTTGTGAAGGAGCCCAGAAGAGGGGCTTGTAGCATCAAGGTGGATGTTCAGATGTCTGGGTAGAAGATGTGAGCGGTGGAGGCAAGGAGGGAGGAGAGGTCGATCAGAGATGAAGAGGGTGACCTGACCTGGCCAGGCAGCCTGTAGATGGTGGCCACAGTGAGAGAGAGGCCAGGAGAGATATAGAGCTTGCAGACCATGCATTCAAAGTAGGTTTGCTGGGATGGTTAGTTCTGAGTTCAGAGAGGATCTTGTAGCCATCAGGAAGGAAAGTGTCAAAACCTGTGACAGAGCTGGCCGTGAACCAGGTGTCAGTGAGACCAAGTACATCCAAATCAAGTTCTTCCAGGAGACGGCAGATGTCAGAGAAATGTTTGACAGCAGAGCGAGAGTTGAGAGTAGCGATGTGGAACAGGTTGCCACCTTTGAAGGGCTTCCATGGAGGAGCACAGGCCAGAGGTACGCCCTGCAAAAGTGTTGGAGGCGCCCGAGAATGTGCAGAGGAAGAAGGAAAAGATGGCAGGATAGTTAGAGAAGAGGAAGAGAGCCAAGAGGTGGCAGAGGAAGGAGGCAACAGGGTGGCCAAGGAAGCAGCAAATGGTGCCAGAGAGGATGGCAAAGGTAGGAGGCGGCAGAGGAGCCAGAGAGAGGTAAGTAGGGATAGCAGGAGAAAGGAAGTTGATATGGTGCGGGAAGCATCTATCAAAGAGAAGGAATTTGGCTGGAGGGCTATGGACCAAGACAGTGTCATTTAGGTAAAAATGAATGATGGTCTTAGAGGAGTGGAAGGGGGCCTGGAGGTGCCACCATTAATGGGATATGAGGAAAAAGGAGATAGAACAGAGACCATATGGGGGGTCCATAGGCCTGGAGAGGGAACGACAAAGAGTAAAGAGTATGTCGGTAAGGGTCTGTCTGGAGGAAGCACTGGGGTAGTTATCAGCGATAGGGGGGCCTGGGTTCGGGACCAGGATGCCTCTTTTCGGCTTCATCCAGCCAGACCTGCAGGCAATGCAATAGAATGCCAAAAATGAAGAGAACAACACAATGTCAACCTAAAAAATCAAATGCATTACAGAAACCATCAACAGCACAATAATCAAACAAGGAAACCTAGAAGAAAAGAATGCAGGCAATGCAATGGAGTGCCAATACCAAAGAGAACAACACAATGACAATACAGTAGGGAAAAAACTAACAAAGGCACTGTACACAAATAAGGAACCTGGAAGTAGAGGAATGCAGGCAATGCAAGGCACAGTAGAGAAACAAAACAATGGAATGACCAGGGAACACCGCACAGGGGAAATCAATGCAATAGTTCAGAGAACTAAGGGGTGAAGATGTGAGAGGCAGAAAGGGAAAACGCTGGGAGGGGAAGCGTAGGCAGGATGCAGGGACCTAGGATGCGAAGGAGCACACAGGGCCTAGGTTGCGAGGGAGTGCACGCCGTCTAAGTAGCACATGCGGCCTGAGTAGCAAGGAGCGTGTGCGGGCTAGGTAGCGAGTGAGCGCCCATGGCCTAGGTTGCGAGGGAGTGCACGCAGCCTAAGATGCAAGATAGTACAAGTGGCCTAAGTTGTGTCACGGCCTGATGAGAGGAAGCGCATGCGGCCTGAGTAGCAAGGAGTGTGCATGGCCTAAATTGTGAGGGAGCACACGTGACCTTGGAGGGTGAGGGCGCGCAAATAGGCAGGGCAGAAGGTTCGTCCATGGGGGAAGGGGTGTGAGGACCTGGATGAGGGATGCGAGGACCAGTTGCAAGTTGGGAGGGGCACAAGGTCAGAGGGGTGCGTGAAGTGTAGCAGTGCTAACGCTCCCCATACCTTCTTACCTTGTGGCCATTGAAAGGAGGGTGAAGTCATCTGTGCTCACAATATGCCTTGCTACACCATCGTCGCCAAACACCTGCATCCCTCAACACTGTGGCCTTGTCCTGTGAGGGCTTTGCCGCAGAGGGTCCGAACCTTGGTTCTTAAAGGCTCAGAAGCATGGTCATAGAGAGTGCATGCTACATGTAATTGGGCAACGTGATAGTATTAATCACATTGTTCTAGTGGACCTGTACCATATGTGATTGTCTTTGGAAATGTTTTACAGTTAACTCCTGTGAAAGGCCAACCCATATTCAAAACATAAGAGTGGACGGAGGAGGTATTGCTTTTGTACATTCATTGTCCCTCTGTAACTGTAACAGATGGTTGGTTCTGATTGGTCATCGGTACTGTTTCTACCTATGTGACTGTTTTGTTTACCATGTTGTCCAAGTTTACTTAATCTACCCCATCCTCTCTTGCTTTCCAAGTTTACTTAACCTATTCCATTCACTCTATTGTACCTCTTTAGCATAATGTGCCCTGTTTGTTCTCACCCACTTTATATATGTATGTTCATTGATTATAGTAATCGTTTTAAATACTTGTATTGTACCCTAATGTGATAGTGATTTAGTGATGGCTATGTGCATTATGTTTGGAGAGACTCATTTCCCAATGGGTTAGTGTGGCATGTGATAGTGATTTAGTGATGGCTATGTACATTATGTTTGGAGAGACTCATTTCCCAATGGGTTAGTGTGGCATGTGATAGTGATTTAGTGATGGCTATGTACATTATGTTTGGAGAGACTCATTTCCCAATGGGTTAGTGTGGCATCTTTCGAAACCAGTCCTTTGTGGCTTAGGCATCACATTAATCTCATAATTGAAAATTTGGAAGCCAGTCAAATTGGAACAGGTGGATTGACAATGCTGCAATAGTTCAGGGTTCATTCACTGTCGGTGGCGTCGTACTGAAACTGGATATTTGAAATTTTACATTTGGATGCCCACGTCTAAGTGTCTTTTTGAACAAGGTGCATCGGATTGTGTACATTTTCTTTTTAACAGTGTTCTTTTATCTTGAAATATTTCCAACTATTGCAGTGGAAGACAATGCTACAAAAAATGAAAAAAAATATTTTTAAAGTTCTAGTGTTTCTACCTGTATGATAGCTTTCTATCCTCTGTTCTCCATGTTTACTTACACCAACTAATATTCTCTTTGTCTGCAAGTTTACTTACCCTACCTCATCCGTTCTATTACAACTACTTAGTATAATCTCCACTGTTTATTCATGCCCAGTTTATGTATCACTGTTTATTGTAGTGACAGTTTTAATACTTTTTTATATTAGTATATTTGTTATTTATTCAAGTTGGAATTTGTTTCCAAATGAACCAATGATTAGTATGTGCAAAGAGAACAACAGTATTGTATGCACACATGTTGTATCCTATATAGTGCATGTGATGCACTGGATACGAGATATGAAGGTCATAAAAACATGTATTAAATTATGTTTCTGAAAATGTGTGTTCTTTAATGATATTTCCTTTTTTAAAGATAGAAAGATATATATTTGTTTAAACATAGATGCATAACCGCGGCTACCATGTCGTCCAATGAGGTGTTGAATTTCAGAGGCGCTGTCAACCACAGCAATGACTGGGGAGGGTCGTAACCACAGTTTTATTTGACCTTACCCGCGGCTATAGGATTAAATGTGTAAAAAGGTACTCTGTCGCTGAAAGAGTCCTTTCTACGAATTATTATTTAAATATGTACATATGTATAAAATCCTATGTGACTTGCTTCTTTTGGTATCATATTGTAACCACGGGTAGGAAAAAAGTCAATGAACTCTAGCCACGGCTATGTGTGATGAGTTATTTTAGAAACATTTTAAAGCCTGAGCACTGCTAATGCAGCATTAAATATGCAGGTAAAATGCAACCAATAGTTAGGCAAAGTTAATAAAAAAAAACACCTTCAGCTTCTATTATCAAACACAACAGAAGGGCCCACATTGCATTGACAAAGAATGGTCTCTAGCTTTGCCTTTAATTTGTAGCGCTTGATATAATGTGCTACTTTGTAATGTGACAAAGTGTCTCATTACGAGTTTCATGGTAATTCAGCAGTAAATCCACAAAATTACCACCAAACTAGATGACCGTTACCTACACTTGTATATGAGGGTTTACCAAAGGATTACACATGGTGGCAGTTCTCCATTTCTGTAGTGCATGGGGATTTTGACTGATTTGCCGGTAGTGTTTTTACTGTGTCGTAAATCGACTGATTTTATGGGCAAGAGTTTGTTGCTCGGTGTTAGGATGTGCAGTGTTTCCAATGTTTACCTGTTAAACCATGAGTGTATAATATTTCTTTCACTATGTCTATTGTCACTTAGATACTATAGAACATAGAACTGCATCTTATGTAGCAGGGTTCCAAGGAGAGCCAGTGAAGAAGCAGGGCCTTAGTGGGAAGATTGTACTCCTCCTGCTGGGGGTCGTCTTATCTCATCAACTTGCAAATAAAAGGTTCTTTACCTTTAAACTACTGGTTATGTGAAAGCCTCCCTTTGTACATAACATTTGGCGACGAGGATGGGATTGGGACCCGGAGGACGACCCCCAGCGCCTTTTCTACAGATCTAGTGTGCTGGCTGTGGAGCGGAGCCAGCCTGACTTGCCTGAGGGAGGGCCTTTTTCAGTGGATTATTGACGGCCTGACATCCAGTGTGTGGCATCCACCGGAGGGACATTGCTAGCGCCAGAGGAAAACCCCTGGAGGCTCCGTGGTCTGTGGGAGCTGGAATTGGACCCCTGCAATTTTGTTGAACTTGTGGAGACTGGGCTGGCAAAGACACGGCTTTGGCACTTTTATAATTGGATTTTGGGTTGTGTGTTTTCTGAGCGGCCATTGGACACCCTGGCCCCACACTGAGCAAGGTTGAGAAAGGAGTCGCCGCCGATGACCCTGGTGAGGCGCTCCAGGGTGAGTACATAACCAAGCAGCTATCTTTTAATTAGTGTCACCTACCTGATTGGGTGGGAGCTCTATTGGTTAAACCAGAATTGCAAGCTTGTTATTCTATTCTGCAACTTTGAGACATGGCAAATGTGCCTGCTCCTGTGTTTTTTCTGGCAGTGCCAGGTGAACCCAGGGTTAGATGGGAAGACTGGAAGGAAGGATTCAGCAAATATGCCTTAGCAGTGTTTGGTGCCAACTACTCCAATGAGCGCAAGGAGGCATTGCTATTTCACTGTTTGGGAACTGCAGGCCAAGAGGTCTTAAAGAGATTGCCGGAGCCTTCTGACATTTTGGATGCTGGTCCATATGAAAGGACATTAGCCAAACTGGACAGGCATTTTAGAGTGGAGGAGAACATTATATTGGAAAGATATAAATTTGCCACGAGAGAGCAGAAGAATGGGGAAAGTATCGAGGATTTTGTCACGGCTTTAAGGGGCTTAGCAGTGAAATGCAAATTCACTCACTGTCAGGATGAGCACTTGAGAGACCAGCTAATGATTAAATGTTCCAATGACAGTATTAGGAAAGAACTATGGAAAGAGAGGAACCCCACTTTGGATCGAGCAATTGAGATAGCGAAAATGGTGGAACACACAGATAAGTGCATTGAAGTTCTTCAATCGGATACTGTGAACAATGGTAAACCCAAGTTGGATGAGAGTCAGGGTTCAGTGCTGAAGGTGTCAAAGGTTGTTCAGAGGCAGAGTACGTGGAATCCAAGACGCGCCTCGCAGAATGCTAAAAGGAGCGAAGAGAACAGACCGGCAACTGGCAGAGGATGGCGTCAATGGGTTCCTGCAAAAGATAGCAGAGGGATTCCCAAAGACATGAATTCTTTCAAGATGGTTAGGGATTCAGGACAATCCAGAGGTTTTCCAGGGAGAAGATGCTTTAGATGTGGAAGCTTGTCGCATATAGCCTCTGATAAGGATTGCTTTGCTATTCATATCATATGCAATGAGTGTGGTGTGAGAGGGCACATTGCCCGATGTTGTAGAAATTTTAATGCTGGGTCAAATCAAGTGCATGAAATAAGTGCAAGTTATGAAGATGAGTCATATTGTGAGGATGGCAGAGAAGTGGTATTTACAGTGAATGCTGTCAATGGCAGAGTGAAAATGCAGAAACCTTATGCTGAGGTTGTAATTCGAGGTGTACCCGTACGCATGCTAATGGATAGTGGTGCTGACTACACCTTGATAAGTGCGGAAGTGTGGAGGAACAAATTCGATAGTTGTACTCTGTGGGAAAATACTGTTAAAGCAAATGCTTATGGAGATGTTCCCATAGATATTATAGGTTGCTTTGATGCTGAATTACAGTTTAAGGACAGGAAGGCCAAAGGTTGTGTGTATGTTACCAACAGAGGGGGTGAATTGTTGTCATGGAGTGATCAAGCTGAATTGAAGATAAGGCTTGAGGCAAGTCATCCCGAGCAGGTAATGTCTGTTGCGGGAGGAGAGCCCACAGAGATACAAACCACGTTATCTGGGAAATTGGGGTGTCTCAAGGGCTTTGTACATGTAATTCGCCTAAAGAAAGGAGCTGTCCCTAAGATTGCAAAACTGCGAACTATTCCTCTTGCTCTTAGAGGAGATGTAGAGGAAGAACTCAAGAGAATGGAAAGAGATGGTGTCATTGAAAAGATAGAAGCATCTGAATGGGTCAGTCCTATAGTTGTAGTCAGAAAAGGCAATGGGTCTTTGAGGCTCTGTATAGATCTTAGACATCTAAACAGCATGGTTGTGGCAGACAGGTTTCCCCTTCCCCGAATAGATGATCTGATGGTGGGAGTAGCTGGGTCAAAAGTGTTCTCCATACTAGATCTTAAATCGGCCTACCATCAGGTTGAATTGCACCCTAATTCCAGGGATCTCACCGCCTTCATCACCCCGATTGGATTGTTCAGGTGTGTTTGCATGCCATTTGGTTTGGTCTCAGCCGCAAGTGTGTTTCAGAGTATTATGCATAAATTACTTGGGGGTGAAAAAGGGGTGATGTGTTATCAGGATGATGTTCGTGTATGTGGGAGCGATGAGAAGGAGCATGATGTTCGTTTGAAAAGAGTTTTGGATATTTTGAAGGAGGCAGGCCTCACCGTTGCCTTGGAAAAATGTACTTTTAAAGCCAACAAAGTGGTGTACCTGGGTCATGAGATCACTGGGGAAGGGGTTAGACCCAAGGAGGAGGCTATTGAGGCCATAAAAAGAATGGAGGAGCCTAAGTCTAAAGGGGACATACTATCATTTTTGGGACTGGTGGAGTTTTACGGCAAATTTGTCAAGGGGTTAGCAGAAATGTCGAGGAATATGAGATTTCTCACTCGCAAGGGAGTCGTTTTTAAATGGTGTGACCGGTGCAAGAAAGAATTTTTGATGATAAAAGAGGCTATTGTCAATGCTCCCATTTTGAAAATATTTGAGGAAAGTAAACCCACATTGCTTTTTGTTGATGCCAGTGATTATGGTGTTGGGGCTGTTCTGATGCAGGAGGATCAGACAGGTTTACAGACTGTGGCTTTTGCGTCCAGGTCTTTGAAGGGCCCAGAATCTAGATATTCAGTTATTGAGAAGGAGGCTCTAGCATGCGTTTGGGGTGTCGAGAAATTTAAAAGATTCTTGTTGGGGAGGAGTTTCACCATTTGCACTGACCATAAACCCTTGGTTGGAATTTTTACAAAAGGTGGTTTGGAGGGAGTGTCAAGACGCATTATGAAATGGGTCACGGCATTGCAAGGGTTACAGTATACCATGCTCCACGTAAAGGGGGAGGTTAATGTGGTTGCAGACGCCTTGTCTAGATCTGTCCAGAGGGAAATTTCTGACGATAGTGACTTTACAAGTTCAGAGGAGAGTGCAGAAATATTCCAGGTGCATGAAACATTAAAGAAAAGTGAGTGGGATGTGTCTTGCACGGAGGATGTTGTATATCAAGGAGTACTTGCTCTGGTTGCAGAAGGTAAAATTAAGAGCCACAGGGGCGAGATGAATGGTTTCGCCAAAGTGAGGGAGGAGCTATGGATTCAGGATGGTTATTTATACAAGGGTCACCAGATGGTTGTGCCAGTCGGTATGAGGAAGTCTGTCTTGGAGTTGGCCCATGTTGGGCATTTAGGTCTGGCCAGGACGAAGGGACTTGTGAGGTCTGAATTTTGGTGGCCTGGTATCGACAAGGACATAGAGGAACAAGTCAAAGACTGTGTGGAATGTATTGAGGGAAACAAAGGCTTGAAAGTGCAAAAAGTTCCCATGGTAGTGAGGGAGTCCCCGCGTGTCCCTTGGGACGAAATTGCGTTGGATCTCCTCGGTCCATTTAATATTGGTGGTGGCAGAGATAGCTACCTATTAGTAGTCATAGATTTATTATCAAAATGGCCGGAGGTATGTGTACTCAAGGACATATCCAGTAGTAGTATAATCAGATTTTTGGAACAACTGTTTTGGAGAGAAGGGTTTCCAAGAAAGTGTTTGTCTGACAATGGGACCCAACTTGTTTCCAGAGAGTTTAAAGAATTCTTAGAGAATCATGGGATTGAGCAGGTGAATACTTCTTTATATCATCCCCAGAGTAATGGGTGTGTGGAACGATTTAATAGGACTCTGATGGAGGCTATTAGGATAGCGGTGGCTACTGGAGGAGATTGGGTGAGAACAGTGATGGAACGCACGTTCCAGTATAGGCTAACTACCCATAGTGTCACAGGCGTGAGTCCATTTGAGATCTTGAGAGGAAGAAAACCAAATACTCATTTATGTCCAGGTTGGATGGGCAAATCAAAAATGGTGGATGTGGATCTAGAGAGTGTAAAAAGGAGAATTTTTGAAGCTGGAGTTTGATCCAAGGAGAGGTATGATCAGAAGAATTGTTGTAGGGAACTCAAGGTCAAAGAGGGTGATTGGATTAAAGTCAAGCTCCCCACCAAAGTTCGTAAAGGAGCCTCGTTGTTTTCTGAACCCAAGCAAGTTGTGAAAGACTTGGGTTCGTCAGTGTTGGTCAAAGGAGGAGCTATTTGGAATAAGGAAAGGGTGGCTTTTCCGTTTCAATGTTAATTTGTCTTCAGTTAGTTGGAGACAGGGACTTTCTTGTGACTCTACCTAATCAACCACTAGATGTCATATATCTATGCTCTTGATTTGTGCCAGGACTTGCAGCGCATCCAATGTTTTACCTGTTAAACCACGAGTGTATAATATTTATTTTACAGGTTTCAATTTCAGTTGTTCAATATGTGTTTTACAGGTTTCAATTTTAGTGGGTCCTCACCCACACAGTTACTTGTTATGTTTAAGGAGGAGAGGTGTTAGGATGTGCAGTGTTTCCAATGTTTACCTGTTAAACCATGAGTGTATAATATTTCTTTCACTATGTCTATTGTCACTTAGATACTATAGAACATAGAACTGCATCTTATGTAGCAGGGTTCCAAGGAGAGCCAGTGAAGAAGCAGGGCCTTAGTGGGAAGATTGTACTCCTCCTGCTGGGGGTCGTCTTATCTCATCAACTTGCAAATAAAAGGTTCTTTACCTTTAAACTACTGGTTATGTGAAAGCCTCCCTTTGTACATAACACTCGGTTATTGGCAGTTACTCTTATTGATCTCACATGGATGTGGGGTTGTGTTGGCAATGGCTGGGTTTTGAATCCTAATCCAAAATTAAACATTTCTCTCTCCTCATCCTTAAAGGCTTAATTAATTCCTATCTCCTTTCAGAACTCAGCCCTTCTGCCTCTTTTTTTCCCTTCTTCTGAGTCACTTTGCCTCGGTGATGCTGAAAATGCCTTATGATGGACAGGGCCTCCTGTCCTTGTCCTACCACTTCTCTGTGTGTGTTTTATCTAGGTTATCTGCCACTGAGGTCCCGCTTGGACCTCTGGCAGCGCAGCTCCTGATTCTTATCTTTCGGTAAACATCACCCATGGGATATTCTTCTGGCACCCATGGGGGGTGAGGGTACACCCTTATACCCCTTATGTGTGTTTTTGGGCACCTGTGTGTTGCCCACAGAGCAGGGTATGGGCTGGTGGAAGCTACGGTTACATGTGATTATGTGGAATCACAAAATAACTAACCCAATTACAACTAATACCAAAACAACTAATTCCAACATAACAAATTCCCTTTTCATTGTTTTAGGGGAGTCCCCCCAGAATCCCCCTTTTGTTTTTGATTCTAATACTTTCCCCCACCTCCAAAACCACTATTACCACTCCCATCACCCTGTTTAATTTTTCCCAAAATATGTTATTTCAGAATTTGTTATTTTGGATTAGTTGTAATTGGATTTGTGATTTTGTGATTCCACATAATCACTGCATAGCGTCAGCTACAGGCTGACTTGACAGTGGCTCTTAGTGTCCTTCATTTTGGGATACCCAGGCCCTGCCATAGGAATCAGTGGGTTCCTGACAGAAGGCAAGAGGGCCCCTGTGGCCCTTTGGTTTCTATTGCCTGTTACCTTGTTTCCCAACGTCCTGGGAAGCCTTGACTCTGTTCCTTCCTCCTGAATGGCTGTTGGGTGGAAACACTATATATGTATCTGGGGCTGCCTGCTGTCAGTCTGACTGGAGCCTTCCCAGGTGTTGTGTGTTGTGGTGACACCCTAGGTGTGGGACCTGTGTGAATGGAGTCTGAATTAAACTCACATTCTCTGTTGTGGGTGTCTGGTTTATGTGTGTGTGAGACACAATGAATGAGACAGCCCTGCTTGAAACTGACATATATGCAGTGTAATGTGCTGAAAGGTTGGTTACTTGCCTCAATCAGCATCTTTTGTTATGGGTGTCTGGGTTGAGCGAATGGCATGAATGCCTGTGAGCCTGATTGGCTGCTTGCCTGCATACATGCCCTACTGTGAGATTGGCTGACTGAGCCTGACCCAGCCAGAGCCAATGAATGACAGATGTGTATATCTGTGGACATCTCACTTACCAATTTGTTCAGTAGCTGAAGTCGAAGCTTAGCAAGAAGAAGCTGCTCCTTGAAGCACAGCTGGAAGAGAAATCTGCTGCTGCATTTCTTCAACAATAAAGCTGTCGTGTCTCCCAAGGACTGATCCAGTGAGGACCTGCAAAGTAGGCCTCTCCCGAGCTACGAGGACAATCGTGCAAAACAGCTACTCTTCATTGAAGTATCCCGGGAAGCCAATCCTGTGTGCCTGCCATAGGAGAAGGGGTCTTCAAGTCCAGAAGAGGAGTGCCAGGAAAGCCAGAAAAATCCATTGGTGCAACCCAGGGTCCGGAGGTGCGTTTTGTGACCGTTGAAAGCCATTGCTGTCTACTGCGCAGAAGAGGAGATACCCTGGCATAGTGCTGCTGGATAGACAGAGCTGCAAAAGTTCCAAACTGCCTAAGAATAGTTGAAAGGACATCCTTGCAGTCACCACTGACCACTTTCTCCCACCGGAGAGAGCCTAGAGTCGCTGGGTGCCGTGGAAGGTCTCTTGGTGGGTTTCCCACCACCAGAAGCTATCAAAGTTGTCTTGAGGGTCCAGACTTTGTGAGGGTCTGAGGTCCCCTCCAGTGGTGGAGTCCAGGTTGCCTGAAGCTGTCCAGACATCTGTTCTGTGGCTGCAGCACTAAAGAACTGAAAGCTGAAAAATGCGATATTTTGAAACCTGACAACAAAAGTGTCCTATGAACCCGTCGCCGGCAGAAGTCATTAAATGGTCCTAGGGGTATTTTCTTCATCCAACAATCCTTTAAAGAGGCCACAGCAAGTTTCTTCTTCACAGGACTTCTACAGTCAGAGAAATCATTGTCCAAAGGAGAGCACTGCGAAGAGCCAAACTGCTGCCATTCCGAAAGACTTTGGTTCCTTTTCATTCTTGTACTCAGCATCCCAGTGGCTCCTTCTTCCAAAGGGGGTCCATCCTCTGAGGGAATCATCAAGTAAAGCCGAGAAACTCTGCCACTTCGCCTGCCAAGGCACCAGGGGTACTGTGACAAGGAAGAGTATCTTCTAGACTCAGGAGTCATTCAGGGGCCCCAGATTCGTCTTGGATCCTGTTTCCCTGTGGCGTCTCGGGTACTTTGGAGTGGTAGAACCTTTTAAAAGAAAGCACAACGCTAATTAACAATATTGGACTGGGCTGTAAAAGGCAACATTAGTTACTCCTAACTTTTCTATTACAGGTTACTCAGGTGGGGAGATCCTCACTCAGAATTACTTGTCTAGTCTAAATAAAGCATTCTGCCACTGTCTATAACTAACCTGCCTTTCTTTCCTAGTCTTTGCTGGTTACACTGTATTTAAGAATTCACCTATCATTTACAACTGTCTGCAGTTAGTGAAGATATTACTGAATTTAAAACTTGTGTGGTACCACATAAAGTGTATATATTTACCATTCTTTGAATAAGTCTTTCCAAGTACAAAGTGTTATTATTTATATGTGTATATATTGCTAAACCTTATTGTATATACAGAAGCTGTGCGTTCACTTAACATAGTGCGTGGACATTCCTTTGTGGGGGCTTTGGGGAAACACCATACTTAAGAACCTGCCTACATCACCTCCTGAAAGCTTAAGCCTGGCTGCTCTCCACGTTATACTAAATTGAGAGCCTTGCTGGGGTTGTTCTGTACCTTTACCCTACCGTATTGAGGGCAGAAGTACAGATACCTCCCTCCAGTCTTTACAGCCTCCAAAGTCCATCTCCTCTTGTTGGCTCTCCAAGTCTCCCATCCTTTTCTCAGTTTGTATATAAAGACTAAACAGGGAGTTCACTTTTCTGTGCATGTAACATCTGATCTTCTTCCTCAAAAAACATAACAGTCTGTTTCTGAACTGAAAGATAATACCAGCAGGAACAAAGAGTGCACAGAACAGATGTTCAATCCTATTAAAATTAAAAGAACATGAGTCCCATAAGATACCCAAAGCAGCCCAGCAATATTAGTGACTCAAAATGTTACACTTGCATAGCGTCACATGTGCAAAAATGGCTTTGATAAATGAAATCAAGAAAAATAATTTCATACATTTTTATTTGCTTGTTTGCTTGCACTTTTCACATACTGGCACTTGATATGTTGGTTGACGTGGACAACCACAAAAAACAGAAAGGGCTGGGAGAATAGGACATGACGAGTAAAGATTTGAGGGGAACTACTACAGCCTATTTACATGCTGCTCCATCTACTTCTGACAAGATGAAGAGGGAATAATCACAAAAGACACACACGTATTAAATCAGAAAATGTGCACTGCTGCATTTCTGCAGTTGATGTTTTTACAACTGTGGTTCCTGCCTTTTTGTCAAAGTTGCTTCTGATAAAAAAACAATTCCTTGTGGAATGGTATACTAATTCTCTGAGCACAAACAGAGGGTGCGGGATCCCCAAATTTGAGGTCCTCAAGTCAGGAAATGTTAACATAGCTCAGCACTGAAAGCTTTTATATTATCCTAGTATTAACATCCTGTGAAAATATTATGGTGAGATGAAGGTGTTTGCCCAGGATTACTGCATAATTTGGACAGTCGGGGAATCCAAGATTTGAGCAAAACCTCCCTAGTTAAACCATTTATAATTTGGAAGTAAAGCACTGTCAGGCACTCCCTCAATTTTCTTTTTAGTTTGTATACAGCATAGGTCTTTTTTAAGGTCATTGTCGTATGAATTAATTATTTTTCTACACGTGGACTGAGTGCATTGCGATAAATTTATTTGCAAAGGATCACACAAGTTTTGTGATGTGTGGAAGCCCGGATTATACATACTCGTCACGGTTGTTGGTAGGGGTACACTTGTAAAACAATTAAGTATTGGTGTGTGCACGCTCATGTCATCCATTAGACATCTTTTAAATATGAGGTTGAGTCATTTTTATGTGTGTCTAGTAGTTTATAACTTGAAATGTTGCACCCTGCATTTATTGTTGGTGAGGAAATTGTGCCTAGATGAGGTACATAATACAATGATTACATTAGAGAGCTAGTGCTGCACTATTAAAAAATGCCCCATGTAGAACTATACTAATAATTCAAGATAAAGCATGCACATATGAAGTGAAAGATAAGCAAAAACTATGGGATTTGCCAGGTCATACCTATACAAAAAGAAGCAAAGACATTTGATAGATTACTGCAGACAAGCTGAAATGCAAAGTATGAGGCCTTAGCGACTGTGAGATCAGCTGCTTCACTTTGATTCACATTTTTTCAGAAACCATTGACCTGGTTCATTTGGCTTCAGTTCTTCAATAGGGTTCAGCTTGTGATTACATTTGTTCAGTTCTACTGCAAGGCAAAGTCAGCCACTTTCTAATATGCAATGTTAGTCAAAATATGCGTATTAGTTAAATATGGACAGATAACCAGCATTAGAATGGTTTCAGTAGTGGCATTTCTGATTATGTAAAAGAATCCCCAAATTATTTATTTGTCAGAATTTGCTGCATAAAGAGGTACACTTTGGTTTTTAGGAATACATTTTAGAGCACATTTAAAAGTGGGGGTCATTACAAGGTTGGCGGTAGGAGTTTAATGAGGCCGGTAGAGCTGCCGGCCCCGTTAAACCCCTACCACCGCATTACGAGGTTTGCTCGCAGTACCCGGTATGGGCGCCTGGTTTCCCCCAAGCCGACAAGGGTGCTAACAACGGGCCCATTATTAACGGGCCTGTTGTTAGCACTCTTCCCATTCCCTATGGGGGCTCGAATGGGAATGGGGAGGTACAGGGTCCGGGTTCCTTGAATGAGGAATTACCGGGTCCTCCAAGGTTGGAATGGTCCGGTAACTCCTCATTTAAGGAACCCGAACCCGCTACCCAGTAAGGGGTAGACATGCCGCTAATAGCTGTAATGACCCCCTATGTGTGTATATCGTAATTATATTTTACTATCTACTAGGAATAATTTAGTATTAGAAAAAAAAACTTCAAGATTCTTCTTTGTATTTTATTATACAATACATTTCATTCTGTTTCCGAATTAATATTATAAAACATAAAAGATAACAATATGCAAAAGGTATGAAGACATATTTTTAAATATAATATATATGTACAATCCACATATGTATACACAAAGATTTGTATTTTTTTATCTAAATATATATATAGCTGTGTCTACAACACCAGCCAATGAGATGCAGGTATTTGTAGGCGCGACTAAGGTGAGCAATGACTGGGCTGATTCTACCCGTGAATACTGGCTCACGCTGCATCATTCTAACCACGGCTAAAAGTAAAAAGTCAGGGAATTGTCTGTGCATTAGTCACTGAAACTGCATGAAATAAATTATAATATATATATATATATATATATATATATATATATATATATATATATATATTTTAGCAGTCTGTGTTTAATTTTATCTATTTTGGTGACTTAGGCGGTGGCCCGTCAAAGGGCTGTTTTGGGGGAAGGAAAAAAGGTGTTGAACAGGGATGGAAAACACAAGAAACATATAACAAAGGGAAATATAAGGAAAAGAAAATATATTTTGTTTGGTATTTTCTTTTTTTAATTAATGTCTTTTTCTGAGAAAAAGGGGGGAATTGCAGCTTAACAAATTGTGGTCATAGGCTGCTCAACAGGGGGCATGAAGTTGAAGGTGGTTTTAACTGAATTTCAGGGGTGTTGTTGTGTTAATTTCTCACCTTAACGTCCATGCAAAAAAAGTTTTTTTCTTGAATATATATATGTATAAATGTGGCAAAATATCTATTGCTCTGAAAGAGGACACAGATGAGTACTGGCAAAACTACATACTCAACCGCAGACCACTGTCAAACCAGCAGGGATCCAATCATAAAGTTGAAAAAAGGCACAACCCAACAGGTGTACCTCCTTCTCCTTTTGTTATAGTGCAGGACGAGGGCAGGCTATACCATTCATGAGGGGTGTGACCAGACAAGAGTAGCAACCCAAACAACTTAAGTACAATGGCTCCAAAATAAAATAATATTGAATCAATAATAGATTTTTAAATTAACAGAAAAATGCAATCAACTAACCAGAAAACATTGGGAAAAACGATCTCTGCAAAAGAACACATAGAATGCAAGCTTTTGTGAAATTGGCATTCTGGGGAGATGAGACGCTTTGTTCATTCACAACATTGGACAATGTCACTGTTCAAAGATAGGTCTTGAAGGACAAGATGGAGTGCGGGGGCTCAGAAGTAATGATGGTCCCGAAAGCTGGACCAACCGGGCACAGGCTCTTCACAGTACCTTATGGTCCTGTCTTTGGGGATCAACAGCAATAGGTCAGGCTTTTCAGTTTCAAACCAAGAGTTTAGGTGCTTTCAGCATCAGGCCTGCATTAAGTCGAGGAGCGGGTGCACAGCAGCAGAGGCTGTAGTTCGATGTGAGCAGACTGGCTGGCTCATCACATCATCTGGGTATTGCAGTGGCATTGGCTTGGAGCTCAATGAATCTGGTGATCCGGAGGTAGTGTCAAGTTGGGGATGCTAGAAACCCAGTGGTTCTCAGATGCCAAGACAGTGTAGTTTTGGAGTTGGTGCAGGCAAAACTCTGACACATGGAGGTGGTTTGGCATTGAGGTTAGAGAAGACTACTGTGATTCTTGTGAAGCAGCTTTGACTGTGTCGAAGGTACCCAAGTTGGAGATGCTAGAAGACTCAGCAGGTCCCAGATGCAGAGACAGTGGAGCTTCAGCATCAGTGTCAAGGGAATCCATAGAAGCAGAGGGCATTGGGCATTGAGATCAGTGAGGACCTCTGTGGATCCAGTGCAGCAGCTTGGACTGCATCAAAGGCATCAAGAGCCAGGATCACTTCTTTGTTATGTGGTTGCTTGAAGTTCTAATCCAAGGACTCTAGGGAAAGTTGCCAGTACACAGGCCTTGGCCCAAAATCAGTCTTTCCCACAGTTCCCTGGGGATGGTTAGGGGACAGAACTCTCTCCTGCCTTGGATGCATTCTGTCTTCACTTTTTTGGTATGGGACTTTGGGAAATACTGTATCTCCAGCAGTGGTCAAGATGGACTCTTCTTGTCCTTTTTGAACTGCAAAGATGAATACAAAAATGAGAGGGTGCCCCTCTCGTTTCATAGGCAAAATTGCACAGGACATTGGTCCAAATCATGCTTGCTATAAGGGATACAATTCAGGTTGTTGCAACAATAGCCCTTTGCCTCGTGGCATCTCAACGAAGTACCTTGCCTGCAGGAAATGGATGGGAGAGTAAAAGGAAGATAGCCCTAACAGAAATCAAGATGGTAGGACCTATCTCTTGGCCTACCTCCCCCTTCTGGTTACTCTACCTCCACCCTTCCCATGCCTGCTGACTTCAAATAGACTCTAGTAGCCTACACCTTGTCGTGTGTGTGGCTTTGTTATCTCAGTACTGCCTCTGAAGTACTGGTTCCCGGGAGATTTCCTGGAAGAAGTTCCAATGATATAGGCAAAGTTGTTACCTTTCCTGTAGGAGAATCAAAAGGGCAGCATCTTGGCTCTTGTTTCATGTGGTTGTAGTGGAGGCAGTCAGTTTAGACACTAAAAAACATAAATCCTGTCATACCTGGGCCCTGCTCTTAGAGCGGACACTAGTGTAATGTCAAATTGCTATGGCTGTATAATTGTGGGCTGTTGCCAGTCATCAATCCACATCATGGTATGACCTATTTTTAAAGATTGACATGCCACCAGACTGACTAAAGCAAATCATTATTATTTACATCATCGGTGCGGGAGAGTAAACAGTCAGCACTACTTACAGGGAGTTTGTGTCTCAGCAGCTGCCATGGATTCTCACCTGGTCTGAGTCTGCTCTCTGCCACTGCAGAGCTGGAGCTGTAGATGTCAGGAGACTGATTACAGCAAAGTCACATATATGCACTATCATTTTTCCTGAGAGTGTTTGTGAAAGTGGGCTCTGATTAGCAGGACTCCCTTTCAAAAACATATTTAGCTTCATCATTTTATGTTAATAAAAATCAAAATTCTCAGGCTATGTTGCTTCCTAATTTATTTTCTATTAGTTTGCTGCCACTTATTTTGCTTTGTAGAATTATTTGTACCATTTTGAGTCAGGGAATTGTCTGTGCATTGCACAATCATGTAGCACGTTGTTTGGATATAACTCGGAAATCTACATTTCCCAGTAACACAGGTGCTGCTTTGTTCTCCTTCGCAGTGCATTAGCACTGGCACAATGACAAGCCGGTCTTCACTAGCTATGTTAACTAGCTAGCCAACTTCACTCAGCAGGTTGCTCGCTTCCTAATTTGTGTTCTACTTGTTTACTGCCACTTAGATTGCTTAGCAGAATTATTTGAATCATTTTGAGTTAGGGAATTGTCTGTCTATGCATTGTACAATTGTGTGGCACGTTATTTGGTTATAACTAAGGAAATTACATTTCCCAGCAACCCAGAAGCTGCTTTTTTCTCCTTGGCGGAGCATTGCCACCTGTGCATTGCCAATCCAGTTTGCATCTGGTTTGCGTGTGTACATTGATATGGACTGACAGCTACTGTTCAGATTCTGATACGGTCAGGTATTTTGGTGCCTTATTTTCACTTTAGCCCGCTGACCTGCTATATGCACATTCTTTCAGATGCATTTGTTGCCGCATGATATTATGTCTGACATCCTGGCTTTACTAGATAATATGCCTCATTACACGGGTGTGACCGCCCCTCACCAGAAAAACACCAGACAACGCACAAAGCATGCAGCGATTGTATCTCGCTATCTGCCCATGGATTTTTCTTTCTCAGTTGTAAAACCTGGTTACAGGATTTTGCCCCAGGGCGACACCAGGCACACTAGTGAGATTAGGAAAGTACACACTTTAGAGGATCTAAAACTGCTGTGGGATATTTCATCTCGGATCATTGGAACACAGCGTGATGAAAATCCCTTCGAGTCGGCTGCCTTAGTTACTAAAAACTACCCTGAAGCAACCGCTCTTAGTAACGTCATGGTACTCCAGCAAGAATCTGGAGAATCATTGCAATTTTATAGGTGTGTCTCGCAGGCTATTTCCTTATTGCCCTCCAGAAAAAATTCACTCTGTGAGAATAAATCTGGGTCAACCTCTTTCCCTATATTTAAGTCATTAACACCCAAAACGGACACATTATTTTTACTATTGAATGTTCAGAAAAGAACCAGGTTAGAATAGAACCATCACATATTTAATTGGGCCCATTGATTGTTAACAACATCTGTCAGGAACAGCATCTTACCATCGCCCTAGTCAATACACGTTGAGATTGCAGACTATCTTGCTACATCAAATTTAGCCATCTCAGAGACCTGGCTTCATGAAGTGGCCTTTCTTACAGCCTCTCATGCTCTCCCGCCTGATTATAAGATGTTTAGGTCAGACTAATCTGGGCAGAGAGGTGGAGGGGTTGCTCTGATTATAAAAGAGCATTTACACTATCATTCAGTTAACACAGTAAACCTTGAGGGCTATGAAATTCTGCTTGCAAAAAGTAGGGTTAATCAGAATATATCAGTGAGTATTCTCATGTTATATAATCCTCCTAACAGTATGCTGCAGTTTGAGGAACATTTTCTTGCTCTTCTTAAAGATGTTACCAAGCCCCAATCACCGGTGCTTGTGCTGGGAGACTTCAACCTCTGGGCAGAGGATAAGCAGGATGTTCAGCCGTCATCATTACTTGCCACCCTTGAAAATACTGGCTATACTGAGTCAGTTAACGAGTAAACACATAAAGATGGTCACACGTTAGATTGGGTCCCGACTCAGAATGTTACTATTTCCCCTACTACCACGCTTCTTTGCCCATAATCGGACCATGTAATAATCAAGTTCCCAATATGATTACCCTCAAAACCTCTTAGAAGGGATAAATTGCCTAGAATGATAAAAAAAAAGAGTAAGAATTTCAAGCATATGATGGCATCTGCCTTCGCAGCAACTTCAACTCCAAAACTAAAAGCCCTGGAGTCGCTTCACGATCCTACTGATTTGGTATCACATCCGTTACATTCTATCTCATCTACGATTAGTCTTTTAGCGCCAGAAAAAATCTAATCAATTAAGCCAGAGATTGTTAAGTATTCATGGTTAGTGATGATATCATTCTGGCCAGGAAACAGATAAAAGCCTTGGAATGGGATTGGAGAAAAAAATCCCTGTCTCTGTACACTGGCTGCCTATAAGGAATCAGTGCTGCGTTTTAAATGTGTAATTTTTTAGACTGAATGTACCAGTGTCAACACCAGAATTAATAATGCCAGGTCTAGATTGAGTGAACCTTCTAAAATCTTGAAGTAGATTGAGGGTAAATCCCCCGTTTACCCACAGTATTAAGGAATGCTGCCTGGTGTCAGGAAATACAGGATGAGTTCTCGAGGAAAATTCCAGACCATCAATAAGCAATTATTATATCTCAGCAGCATTGGTTGAAAGACTCTTCCCAGATACAGAACCTTCACAGATTACTTGTAGTCCTAACATCAAGTCCAACCTTCCTGAGTTTAAACGTGGACAATGGGCCTCATTACAAGTTTGGTGGCAGCTTGCCGGTAAAACCGGCAGGCTGCTGCCAAACTTGCAAATGTTTCCACCCCCTGGCAATGGGGAAATACAGGGCCATTACAACCCTGGTGGACCCTGTATTTCCCCATTGCCAGGGGCCGGAAACCTTTACTCCCCATTCCCATTTGAGCCCCATAGAGCCCAATAGAAATGGGGAGGTCGGATGCACCGGCACCATTCAAAATGGTGCTGGTGCATCCGACATCCTCTGCACGCGGGTGCCGGTACGGCCGCCAGGACAGACCTGGCAGCCGTAATGGCACTCGTGAGCACAACTCGTAGTTTGCCAGTCCGGGAACTACCCTACCGGCAAGCTTACCAGTACCCTAGTTCCCAGAACGGCAAACTTGTAATGAGGCCCAATGTACTGAAGCAGAAATTGCCATGATAGTGTTGAACCTCAAACTGACCTCTTGCATCAGAGATGCTTTCACAGCTAACATTTTCAAGGAGTCCCTTGACTTGTGGGTCTCTTGGCTCACAAAGATTATGAATGCTTCTTTCCAAGATTGTCTAGGTCCTTCATGTCTCAAAGAAGCTTGGATAACTCCAATTCTAAAGAAAAGCAGCCTGGACCCTTCTATTGCAAAAAACTATCATCCCATTCTCAATGTGCCGTACCTCCTGAAGATCCTCGACTGTGTTGCATACCTTCAGTTCCAGGAATTCATGGAGGCAAATAACATCTTAGGCACACGCCAATCGGGATTTCGATCTAAACTGGTACTGAAACTGCTTTATTGGACTTAAAGTCCAATATCCCCAGTATTGTGGAGAGGGGTCATCCGGGCTGCTGATGTTACTGGCCCTCTCAGCAGCATTCCACCTCATGGACTACACTCTCCTGGTGAACAGACTCAAGGGCACCACTCATTGCTACGGGCCTCTGTGGATTTATTCCTTTCTGGGCCTAAGATCCTTCAGAGTAGTGATTGAGCGGGCACAAGCATCCCACATTATCATCACCTGTGGAGTACCACAAGGCTCCTGGTTATCGGCAACCCTTTATTCAATATCCTGGATAATCTGGATTTACAGTACACCAACTATGCTGAGGATACGCAGGTTATCCTTGATCTATCATGTAACCACTCCCAAGATACCAAGGCTGTGAATAGATTTTACACTTATATTCAATCTTGGATGGCCCTCGTATCCCTGGCCCTCAATGGCAGAAAAACAGAGCTTATTATTGCTTCTGGCCCTCGGTTAAAGAAACGGGACTCACTTTAAAATCATTACACAATTATGAGTTGTGAGATAACTAGTCAAGCAGGTTAAAACACTGGGAGTTTACTTGCATGCTGTGTTGTCCATGAAACCTCATATTTCCCATCTTCGTTCTTCTTGTGGCTATGTCACAAAGCTCTTGCACCTAATAGGGCTACATTTGTCCTTTGAAAACAGATCCCTTCTTGCATCCGCCCTTGTCAATACAAGATGTGATTACTGTAATAGTCTCCTGATTGGACTTCCTCGAACTAATCTACATTATCTCCAGACTGTGCAAAATTGAGCTGTTAGGGCCATCTATGGTCTACCAAAACGTGATCATGTTACACCTTCAAGTAGGGCCCTGCATTGGCTCCTAGTGGAGCACAAGATGACTCATAAACTGCTATTGTTGACATATAAATGTCAGACAGTTCTGGCTCCTCAATATCCAATGAGTCGTCTGGCAGTTGATCAGCCCAGGTGTAATTTGCGCTCCAGTGATAATCACAATGTTTTCCAACCACGGCTTTAAGCTTGTGAAATTTGGCAGGACGCAGGGGAGTTGCTAAGTCTGGAAAAGACCCGGGGCTACGCTGATGTCGGAACTGTTGGGACTGGGGGCTGGCTAGACTTTTGGCTGTAGCTCCTGAGATTCTATCCGGGGCTACAACCAAAAGATCAGGGGCTATAGCCCCCTTGGCCCCCCATAGCAACGCCCCTGGCAGGACGAGCTTCGACATGCAAGCGCCCAAAGAATGGAACGCCCTTCCCCTTTCCTTGAGGATGTCTTCGTCCTTGTCGTCTTTAAAAAAGCCATCAAAACTTGTCTATTCTCTTTGATGCCGGATTGAGTAGATATGATACCACCACCTTTTTTCCTTCATTCTATGTAATTGTCTACTTGTCTGTCCTTAATTGTTATGTGTGCTCCCTGAGATCCATGGGGATGTGGTGCGGAATAAGAATTGAATAGTAATAATAAATAGATGGCATTCTGTCACAGCAAGGGGATTTATTTATTTATAAACAAACAAAAATATGGATGATGATAATGGAACAAAGTCTTAAGTTGTTGTAAAATGCGAACATTTCTAGCCATGAAGGCTTAATTTCATATGATATTGTGCATCGGCAAAGTTCACAAATTGCTACATGTTGGACCGATTTGCTTTTTCAGTTCTGATTTTTGTTTTTCATTCTGGCTGGGACTTCTTGCACTTGTTTTATTTATAATTGTCCCTGACGCAAGTAGAAACGCGAGTGGATGGGCTTCACTACATTTTCTTCTATAATAATATGCTGCATTTTTACTTTGGCTTCAGAGAAAAGTGTTATTTCATGCACAGTTCATACATTAAATGTGCTGTTTACATGTATGATTGTGTACTACCTGTGTTCTCTGCAGGGAACACATGGTATACCTTCAGTAGTGATGCTCCTTGGTTGACATGCTATTGGGTGAAGGTGGCTGTGTTTGGGTCCACTTGAGCTATAAATGGGTTTCCATTTCTTGCAACTCTGTCGGTAATTCTGCTGTGTAGATGAGGAGGCAATGATGGGAGGTAAACCATTGTTAATTTGAAGAGCACTGTTGTATTTTGTCTCAATAGACAGTCCTGCAAGGGTTGCGTAACAATGCTTCTCTTTATTTCTTTGTGTTTGCAGCCTCCCATGCCCTGTGTTTTCCTGGCTGGCCCCACACAGTTCTTGTTTTCCCCTGTCCCCTCCCCCAACTTTGTCCTTGCTCAGTGTTAGGGCCAAGATGGGAGAGAGGCAGTGACTTCTCCTGTGCACCTCCTTTGCATCCAACAGTACCCCCTATGCTTCACAGCCTGATTTAAAATACAAACATATGACATGATAGGTTATTTATAATGTGCTTAATACCCAGAGGTTTCAAAGTGCAGATCCGGGGATCGAACCTGTGGATTGCTTCCAAGGCGAGCACGTTGCCCATGAGCTATGCTCCAAGACAAACATCACATATACAAATTAATTGCTACAGTGTTTCCCTCCATGAGTTGAGGAACGCCATGCTAGCAACCAAGTTCAGATCCAGCCTGTCCCACTTGTGTATTACTTCTTCCACCAGTCATCCTTTACCATGCCGAGGGGCTAATGGCCAGAGCAATGTAGGAGGGGCTATGGGCTATTCATTGAGTACAAGTGATTTGCTTGTGAAAAGGGAAACATACAGGGCTACAGTAATATTCTGCTTTATAGTGGTTACGTGCACAAACTACATATTACAGCAATCTGACACTATACACATGGAACCCAAAGAAATCCAGCCCAATTATACCCCTGGCCATTTTTACTAAAAATATTATTATATCCTAATATTATAACCTAGCAAGCACCGCCCCAGCCGCAGTTCTCTATGGAGTGCCTCAGGGATCCTGCGTGTCACCCACGCTTTACAACATCTTTACCAAGCTTTTGTTTGATCGATTAGTGGAACTTGGAGTGTCATACACTAATTACGAGGATAACACGCAGATCCTACTCCACCTCTCAGGAAACTATGACATTTCAAACATGGATGGCCCAGAACGAACTCTGTTTAAACAATGACAAAACTGAGCTTCTGCTATTCGGCACACAAACCTGCCTAAAAAAACTAGACCCGAAGTGTAAAGCTTTCACAATAGACAGGAACACCATCACCTTCTCAAAAGTGGTCAAAACTTTGGGGGTATACCTGGACTCCTCATTAACCTAAGCAAGACAAGTTAACGCTAGTATCTTTTCAGCTTCCTGTACAGACAAGATATACAGACAAGCTCATTAATGCTTGCAGACCTTACCTCACACCTGACAGTTGTCTAACCTTAGCAAGAGCCCTTATTATGTCCAAATTTGCTTATTGCAACATCCTCCTGGCTGGTGCTTTGAACAACAGTATAAAAAAAAAATCAAGTTACTCAAAATAACGCCCTTCGAGCTGCATTAAACCTCCCTAGGAGAGAACATATCTCAGAGACAAGACGCAAAGCACGTTGGCTACCGATCCAAGACAGAATTAGATTCAAAATTCTGGCAACTACACACAAATGCCTTATTAGCACCGTCCCCAAATACTTGACTAACCTCTTAAGCCCCTCACAAACCATGAAACATACACATGCTTCCACAGACTTTCTCCTCACAGTCCCCAAAGATCCAAGTCAGGTGGACACAGTTTTCCAGTAATAGCCGCCAAAGAATGGAAAACTCTCCCATTGGCCATCAGATCTGACCCGTCACACATATCCTTCTGCAGAAAACACAAATGCTGACTCCTCCTTTTCAAACGTTAGTACCTAGAAAACAACTTGGCTTATTGTAAATATCTGCTAGAACTGTAAATATTTTACATTGCAAATCACACTTTATTTCATGTTATATGCTCGTTATGTTCTATGTTTCTGTAACAATGTCTGTAAATATCTGTCCAGCGCCCAGATATCTACCTACGGGTTATGCGTGCTTTACAAGTGCCAAATAAATAAATAATAAAATAATGAAATAAATAAACATCCCAACTCCCAGCAATTCTCCTATATTCTCCTATTTCCTATTTCTCTCTCTATTTGCTATTTCTCTCTGTGGGATTTTCAATGACACACAGTATTAAACTGCAGTCTGGAATATGGAGCATTTACGTTCTGTTTCGGGTTTAGCTGAATAAATATACTAGCACATTATTTTTGTGTTCTGTACATTGATTTTGTTTTATCTAGATTTATTTTCAAATTATTTTCAGTGTACTAATTACAAACTCTTAACAGTGAGCACTGAAAGCCCACCAGACTCAGATATAGAAGAATGGGTTCCTCAATGTATTATAAAATCTGCATACCATGGGTGTGGTCCTAAATACTAGAACTACTAATACATTGGGAAGTGACAGCATTTCCCAAAATTGACCTAGGAGAATGGGTTCCTCAATATATTATAAACCCTGCATGACATGTGTCTGGTCCTAAATACTAGAACCACTAATACATTTGAATGTGACAACATTTCCCAAAATAGAACTGTAAATACAACAATTGGGGTACTTGATATAAATATTTATTCCATACATGTGAAGGGACATTTGGTATTGTAGTCCCTTTTTTAATGGTTGCAAAAATCTTTTGAAATATAAGTGGTTGTTATGACATTCAAAAGAAATAAATTGTGTGACTTTTTTTATGCTAGGTTAAGAGTTTTCGATACTGCACCAGTATTGACCGAAGAGGTCTAACACCACTAAGGTTTGTCCAGAAAGTGGAATAGTGTGCCCGTTCAACAGCACCTAGATCTTGGGGGCTCATTACGAGTATGGCGGGGCAGTCATGTTGCAGTAATTGAGTTACTACTGCATTACCACTGCATTACTGCACCGCCATACCATAGGTATTGCAGTAGAGTGAAGGATTCACCTACATCAAAAAGCTGGAGGTGAATCGTCTGCTTTCGTGCCAAAAATGGGCCAGCAGCAATTCTGCCGAAGTCCCCAAGAAGTCCTATGGACTCCAATAAATGGGGACTAACACCACCTACCACCACTTGTAATGTGGCAATAAATCAACTGTACCAAGTGGCGGTAACAGTAATTCTGTTTGGGGGAAGTTCAACAAACTAAAAAAAGAAGCGGAGGAGAAAGGACATGGGGGTAGCAAGATTAATAACATCTGTAAGGTTTATAGGTATGAAAGGGATAAACGGTAGGGGGAAGTTTGTGACAGCTTGCGTGACTACTATACAGTGGGCCTCATTACAAATCTGGCAGTAGCCGTGTCGTTAAAAACGGCACGGCTGCCGCCGGAGTTGCGATTTTTATGGCACCCGTGAATGGGCAAGAACCGGGCCATGCTGAGCTCAGCGGACCCGGTAATTGCCCATTTGCGGTTGCTGGTAACATGGGACTCCCCATCCCCATTCGGCCCCATAGGGCTGAATGGGAATGGGGACGTCGGATGCACCGGCACATGCAGAGTTGTGTCGGTGCATCCGACGTGCTATGCTTGCGGGTGCCGGTCAGACCGCCAGGAAAAACCTGGCGGGCTGTCAGGCACCCACGAGCACAGCCCTTAGTATGGCGGTCTGGAAACTATGGTACCAGCATGCATACCGTAGTTCCCGGACCGCCATGCTCGTAATGAGGCCCAGTCTGCTTAGAACAATCAAAAAGTCAATGGGTCTCATGAGGTTTTCGGGTAACCCACCGGTGCAACCAGTGGGTTGCCGCTGACCTCGTAACACTGTTTTCGGCACCTAGCTTCCCAGTGTCACCCGGACATTACAAGTCCCGGCGGTCTGGGTAGTCAGGCGCTGGAAAATGTAAGTCCCCATTCTATTGGAGTCCCGTAGGACTCCATGGGAATGGAGACTCGGTTTACCAGCACCTGCTGACGGTGCCAGTGCTTCCATAGGAACTCTGCCTGCCCGTCAGACCTGTCAGGCGCAGCGGCCAAGGCAGACTCGTAGTGTGGTGGTCCAGAAACAAGGGTGCCAGTAAACCCTTTTTTCGAGACCACCACTCTTGTAATGAGGCCCAATGAGTGGTAAAATGATGACCTTCAGTTGTGCCCCACTGTACTCTGGAAACTTAGTGGGAATTCCCAAACACAGCTTCAGTAACTTCAGGTTCACCAACTTTTTGTATTTAATAAATACTGAAATATTGGTTCTTGTTAGGATTATTATCAAAGTCTCAAGTGAGTGATTCATAAAATAATATTTCCTATTGATAATGCTGGATTGATATACCTATTAGACATTTTTTTAAGAGATAGAATACAGCCTCCTTTCTACACGAACTATTCCAACCATAAATTGTTTTTACAATGACAATGTCCTTCCCACTCTCAATGTTTCGCAGGTGAGGTGCTGCATTGTCTGCAGGGAGCATCAGGCTATGTGTTCTGCCCGTGGGCACCTTCAAATCCGACCTCCTAAAATAAAAACGGATAGTGTCACACTGATATTGTATCAAACATCCATTGCCCGTTTGACGGTCCCTTGACGCTTCAATGTGTGAGAAATATAGACTGTTTAAAAAAAAATGAAATATCGACTTGAAGCACTAACAGCTCAATGAAACAGCAAGATCGTCGGCGTACTACGGAGCCGAGTGTGCACCACTCCTGCTTCAGCAATGGATCTGCTGTTGGGTTATTTTTCATTACTTCAATGGGCCGAGGAAAGGAGGTCCTTTGTGATAAAAGAAAGAAATGATGAAGTATTTGCAAAACATGAAGCAGACATGCAGAGGAGGGCCATTAAAGGCAAAGACAATTAGTCAGCCTAAGAAAACAATGAGCTGAGATACGCGCGTCTAGCCCAGATAGAAACAGTAGCTGCAGTCTGGAAGCCATTACCACGGGATTACTGCGTTTTATCTATAGAGAACATTTGGTAAGTGCACCCACCAGGTCATTTCCAATGGGCGAGTCTCGTTTAAAAAAAAAGAAAACAGTCTGGGCTATAATTAGTAGCTCTCCTGCGAATGCAGCCAAACAGTGTATCCCTGGCAGCGACACGGCCTAATACAAATGAATTTCTAAACCCGGTCATTAACATGGGTCTTGGTGACCTAGGACCTCATTATGATTCAAAGAACAGGTTGTCATGCCATGTTCTTTCTAGAGAGGGGCGCCCGCTACCTTTTTTTGTATTTTTGTAGGGAACGTGGGGTTGGTCACAACCCCACCTCACTGATGAGGCCCAACAAGGCTGAGACACGTATATGGGGTTGCTGTTGGTACTCTTGTTCAAAGGAGGTTTGCCTGACATTTCAGTGCTGGACTGCCTGTTGGGCAGGACGAAGACTGATATGCAAATGGATATTCCTCCTTTGTGAAAAGTACAGTGAGCTAAAAACGATGGCTGCGGAGTCTCAAAGTGGGAAAAAAACACAGAACAGGATATCATGCCATGTAGTGGTGCTAATAACTCCAAAGTGAACTGCTAATACTGACAGCGGTAATTGTAGTTCACAGTCAGATTTTCGGTGTTTGTTACTCCCCATTCTGAAGTCCCAAAGGGCTAAATTGAAAAGCCTTGGTATGAACCATGCAGTAATACCGTCTACACATCTTCCAGCATTTTGAGTGGAGTTAACGCCTCCAGTCAGAAGCAGGTTTTTTTTTTTTTTGCTCATGGGTTGCAAACCGTATAATTAGGCAAGTGCTGAAAAAGGCACTATTTTGAAATACTGGGCCTCGTTATAAATTTGCCGGTCCAGAAATTAACGTGCCGGTAACTCTGTTTACCGGGAAACGTTTCTAGACCATTTGCCGATGAGGTAGCCTGGTGTACCTCCAAGACCCAAAAGCTGGAAGTAAATCAGGCCCGGGGATTTACTGGTATTCCCGCCTCCTGTAAAATGCTGGTAATTCTGGCATATCAGGCGGCTGGAACCGTAATACCGTTTGACAGTACTGGCCCTGTCTGTTTTAGCATGAGCGTCATAGCCATAATGAAGCCCCATGTCATCATGGGACATTGGCAGTCCATCCATGTTCTTCTCCTGGCTCAAGCCGCTACTTCTGCTCCGGGTTGATCTCAACCTGGACCACTCCTGAGCTGTTTTGGTTTCAGAGCTCACATCTCTCCATTCGCCCATATTAAACACATTCTTCAATCCGCAAGTTGGCTTTGCACACCCATTACTTTCAAAGAATACACATTCCAGGGCTAAGTTTAAACACATTTTTAATCCGATTTGAAACGAGTGACTTGGAAACCATAAAACCGAACGATCTTAAATGGCTTTTTATTGCTCTGTGGTGTCTTGGTAAAAGCAAACACGTTCAGTATTATTTCACTCCTCGTTCAAAATGGTGTGGCATTTTATAATCGTGTTACTTTCATTAAATGTTTATATCAGTGTGCATTCATAGTGCCTCTTCAAAGTTGGCCGCAGTTGCGCACTGTGGCTCTTGCACGCTGCAAAATATGAAAACAAATATAAACGAATTATGTTTTTATTGAAAACAGTGGTAGCAGAATAGGGTGCTTTTGGTTTTTGCTTTATCGTTTCCTCACCATGAAAAATATTTCATGGACGGCTGTAAATGCTAACTAAATCGAATCCCTTGTATCGCATATTGTACAATTCTTGTTTTTTTTGTTTCAATCCGTGAACCTCTAAATGCCTCATATTCTACCGAGCGTAATTGACGAATTGTAAAGGATCTCGAATGTGGGCAAGTAATGAATGTGAAATTACTGCAAGGTACTTCCTGCAGGGCACGTGCCTACTGTTCATGACAGTAAACATATCAGGCGGTTTTACAGAAAATGTGCACGGGTGGCAATTACAATTAGAGCCACAGCAAAAATGTCAAGTGATTAAAACACATTGTTTCAGTGTTTTTTTTTTTTAACCAAGGAAATATTTGATTTGCCCCAGTCCTAGCCTGTGGGCCTAGTGAAAAAATACACTTAAAGAATACTTATTTGTGCTGTAAGGTGGGGTTCTGCAACCTTTGGATCGCAGATGTTTAGGACTACAATTCCCATGATGTTGGACTATTGACTATGCTTCTTTGGTATGATGAGAGTTGTAGTCCAAAACATCTGGAGACCAAAGGTTGCAGAACCCAGTGGGAAATGTGATCTCTAGTGCGAATTGAACTTGCACTGGTGCAACGTTTATGTTCTATGACCTTGAACGGCAGAAATGACCTCTAGAAAATAACAAGTAGACATTGGGCCCCATTACGGGGCTGCCGGTAAAACCCACTGAGCTCTTCCCGGTGCCACCGGGATGTTATGGCAGGCAGCGGAAACTGCAAATTCCCGTGGAGTCCCGCAGGACTCAGCGGGAATGGGGACACTGAAGCATCGGCACCCTTGCTCAACGTGCCGTGCTTCATGGAAAAGCATGCCGGGAGAGGACTGAACTCCCGGCAGGTCAGGCCTGTCGGGATTCTGTGCCCCTACCAGCAGACTCTTAGTTTGGCGGTCTGGAAAGGGTGCCAGTACGTCATTGCTACCGGCACCCTTATTTCTGGACCACTGAACTCGCAATGAGGCCCACTGTCATAATCTTCCAGGACATATCACACAATTACTTTGGATGCTTGTAGATATTTGGCATGGAAAACCATCAATGTTGTATGTTTTCCTTTTTGCAACAGCTCGTATCCAAACACCATTTGTATTTAATGAAAAGAACACTGCGTATAACAGAAACGTGTTCTTCACATACGTACATCAACCAGATAATCAGGCTGCCAGGGGCCTTACAGAGCAATGTGAGCAAGAGTGGGAAACTCATTGTTCAAGGGGGATACACAGGACAAAAAACAAAGACACGATTGAAAAACCTAGGAGAATATGCACTGGGACGAAAGGAGTGCCATAATGAGAATAGGAAAGGGAGATTGGAGAGGTAGAAAGATCAGCCTGCAGTTTGTAGGTGCATTTTTCAGGAGGCGTTTCAGTGCAAGAAAAAAAGCATGGATGTTGGTGGCATTTTTGATGTCTGGAGTGAAGAGTAAGTAGACAGAAAGGACAGAAATGGGAGGCAGCACAGGGAGGGTGAGGTACTTGTAGGATAAGAGTACTTCTGGATCAGAGGGAATGAGTAGAAGAGTAGGAAGAGAATAGCGATGATATGTGAATTGTTTTTTAAGATTAGGAGTAGGAATTTGAAGAGGGAGCAATCGGTGAGGAAAGGTTGGAGAGAGGAATGATTTTGAAGTCAGAGGATCGCATATATGTGAGCCTTGGGGGCTAGGGAGAGAATGTCATTGGAGAAGAGTAAAGGGGAGCGAAGCATGTGGCACTGGAGGGCCATCCGGTAGCTGATGGCCAAGAGGCAATCAGAGATTTTCTGAGAGAGCTAGGCGGGAAGATATGGAATTATACAAATATCTGGCAATCACCAGCAAAGAGATAGCAGGAGAAGCCTAACGAGGAAATAAGCTTACCTAGGATAGAGGCACGCAAGGTTAAGAGCAAGGGCTCAGGGGGCGGCCAGATCTCTGTGCATCTCTGATAGGCAGGGGCTAGCATTAGCATATTGTGTTTCAAGAAATGGTGAAGGGTGGTTCTAAGAAGTAGGAGTCAATGCATGTGAGAGCTGTATCCTGGATTGCTGGGTTAAAAGGAGAATGCGGGAGAGTTTGAAATGAACAGTGGTGAGAAAGTTATAGACATGGGCAAGAGCTGTATTGGTTGAGTGGAGACGGTGTAACACTGATCACAGTGACTCTGAGAGACTAGTTTACTCAAGGTAGTGGGTGATCCTATAAATGTCATGCGTTTGATAGTGATGGAGAAGAGCGGCGGGCCAAAATTTAGCAGAATTATCTGGGTTAACTGAGGGGTTCTTAAGGTTTCTTAAAGGTGGGTAAAACATTAGCAATTTTAAAGGCAGTGAAAAGATGCCTGACGATGGTGAGGGGTTAAAGAATGAGGAGAGGTATCTGCAGGTAAAAGGTGCAATAACTATTGAGTGGAGGGGTGCACGAATCAGAGTACACATTGGTTTAGCAGTTCAGAGAATAAGGGTAAGTTCAGTGGTTGACTTACTGCGGAAGGAACAAAGGCAGGTTGAAAGATGAAAGAGGGATTTGAGGGGGACGATAGAGAGGGAAAGAGAGTGGTGAGGATGTCATAATTCGTGGATATTTTAGAGGAAAAGTAAAGGGCAAAGTAATTGGCAGGGAGAGAAGATGAAATGCAGCAAACGTGGAGTCTGAACGGGAGATGATAGCTTCTGGGGACGAAAGGAGAAAGAAGAGAGGGAAGTAAAAAGGCGGGAGTGGGCAATAGTGAGTAAAGTTACATGAGCGATCTTGAGAGTAAGGAGAGTGATAGACAGGAATGGGTGTCAGCTACCTAAGTAAAGGCAGATGAATCGTTTTACGTCTTAAGCTGTCAGGTTTCGACAGAAATGATGGGTGAACATGGCAGAACTAACACTCGCAATTGGCTGTGAAAAACAACCAGCACACTACGGTACACTAAGGGGTGAAGGTGCGGGCAGGGCAACAAAGTTTAATGGGGGGGGCGGGGCTTGGTTGAAGTCGTTTAAAGTTTGGTCTGTGCTGAATGCAGGAGGAAGAGAGGCAGCAAGGAGAGAGAAGCGGAAGTCAGGTAAGTAAGGGGCCATGGAATATTTTAGAATTTGTATTTCATGTTAGAAAAGTGCAGGGTAGTGAGAAAGGAGGAGCAATTGTGTCCTCAAAATAAAAGACAGCAGTCACGGGGGTCATTAGCGAGTTTGTTTATGCTGCAGGCAGAAGAGAGAAATGCAGGGTCATTAAAGTTTCTCTGGTCTGTCGTAGTTATGGAGGTTAGAAAGTAAGTATGCTGAAAAGAGTCCATTTGATAGGCATTAGACATTTTTGATCAGCAAATAAGTAATACTATTGGTAAATCTCTTTTCTTTAGCATTTCTTTAAATAATCTAATTTGTGGCACAGATCAATCCTCATAACGTACCCCCACACACCTTGCAGCAAGAGAATTGTGTAGTCATCATAGTATTCGTTGTCAAGGCAGGGAACAATGAACACAAGAGCCTCTGCATGTATCGATTGACACGAGAGGCTACAATACAGAATGTCAGGAGGCCATGTGGCTATCTGAAGGGGGCGCAAGAGTTCGAAAAAATACTGTGATGTCTGTGATAGCTAAGCTTAAGGGAACCTCATGAACGCATTCCAAGAACTCAAAACTATCATTGGCACATCATGGGGTAGCTTGAGCAAAGCTAACTCTGAGGAAGATGTGGTATTGTGAAAGAAAGGTGCAATTAACCAATCAAACACGCATTCGCAATGCCAATAGTTTTGGTGTTTATTGCTGTTCTTTGCATTTTGCATTTATTGGCAACAGGGTGCAAGGAGGAGAGTGCAAAGGTTCAAAGGGTGGTGCGATAAGGGGTGCATGTGTGCAGTAGAATGAGAAGGGGAACAGAGCAAGGGAGGAAACCATTGATAGCGTGTGCCATCATGATAAACAAGAGGAAATGTGAGCTAGAAAGGGTAAGAAATAAAGCGAGAGTTTGAGAGGAAGGATGAGAGGGGATAGGGGGTAAGATGGGTGGGTGGGGGAATAGCGGAGGTAGTATGGGGTAAGGTGGGGAAATAAAGTGTGTAGCCTTGGTGGTGGGGTAAAGAGAGAGGTGGTAGAGTTGAGTAGAGAAGGAGGGGTTAGGGTCAGTGGGGATAGGGATAAAGGTGGTAGGGTGGGTGAATGTGGGTAGAGAGAGGGGGTGGGGTGGTTTAGTGGTGAAAGAGAGGCCGAGGGTAGTGTGGGTGGGTTAGAGAGAGTTGGTAGGGTGGGTGGAGTTAGAGAGAGTTTGGTAGGGTGGGTTTGGTTGGGGGTGATGAGAGTGGGCAAGGTTGGGTGAAGAGGAAGGATTGGTGAAGGTAGAAAGAGTCAGAGTGGGTGGGGGTAGAAAGAGTGGGGGTAGGGTGGATGGGGATAGAAAGAGTGGTGGCAGGACGAGTGGGTGCGGTTGAAAGACTGGGGTATGGTGGGTGGGGGTTAGAAAGACTGGGGGTACGGTGGTGGGGGTAGAGAGAGTTGGTAGGGTGTGTGGGGGTAGAGAGAGTTGCTAAGCTGGGTGGATGGGTAGAGCAAGTTGGTTGGGTGGGGGTAGTGAGAGTGGGGATAGCGTGGATGAGGAAGTAGCGTGGGTGAGGGGAAAAAGAGTAAGAGTTGGATGGGTGGGGGTAAAAAGACTTGGGGTGGGTGGATGGTGGTAGAAAGACGGGGTGGGGTGGGTCGGGTAGGAAGAGTAGGGGATGGGTGGGGGAGGGAGACAGAGTGGAGGTAGCATGGGTGGTGGTAGAACAAGGGGGTAGGGTGCGTGGGGGAAGAGAGTGAGGGCAGTGTGGGTGAGTGGGGTAGTGAGTGGTGGTAGGTTGGGTAAGGGTAGAGAGACTAGGGGTAGGGTAGGTGGGGATAGAGATAAAGGTGGTAGTGCGGGTGGGTGGGGTAGAGAGGGTGGGGTGGTTTGGTGGCAGAAGAGAGGGTGAGGGTAGGGTGGGTGGGGGTAGAGAGAGTTGGTAGGGTGGGTGCAGATTGAGAGAGGTGAGACATTTGGGTAAGGTGGGTGGATGGGATAATGAGAGTGGGGGTGGGATGGGTGAGGGTAGAGTGAGTCAGAGTTGAGTGGGTGGGGTAGAACATGGGGGTAGGGTTGGTGGGGATAGAAAGACTGGAGGTAGGGTGGGTGGGGCTAAAAAAACGGGGTAGGGTGGGTCGGTGTAGAGAGAGTTGGTAGGGCGTGTGGGGGTACAGAGAGCTGCTAGGCTGGATCGATGGGGTAGAGAGAGTTGGTTGGGTGGAGGTAGAGAGAGTTGGGGAAAGAGGGCGGGTGAGGGTAGAGAGTTGAGTAAGGTGGGTGGGGCGAGAGAGGGAGGATAGGGTGGTGAGGGGGTTAGGGTGAGTGAGGGTAGAGAGAGTCAGGGTTGGTTGGATGGGTGGGGATAGAAAGACCTGGGGTAGGGGTATAAAGACTGGGGGTTGGTGGGTGGGGGTAGAAAGAATGGGGTAGGGTGGGGGTAGAGGGAGTAGAGGTAGGGTGGATGGTGGTAAAAAAAAGAGGGGGTAGGGGGAGTGTGGGAAGACAGTTTGGGGTAGCGATCAGGGGTAGGTTGGGTAAGGGGAGAGAGAGAGGAGTAGAGAGGGTGGGGTAGAGAGAGCAGGGGTAGGATGGGTTGGGTAGAGAGAGTAGGGGTAGGGTGGAGGAGTGGGGGTAGGGTGGGTGAGGGTAGAGAAAGTGGGGTAGAGAGAGTGGATGAGGTGAAGTGGGGGTATGGTGGGTGGGGCAGAGAGAGTGCTGGTAGGGTAGGTGGGTGACGAGATAGAATGAGGGCAGGGTGGGTGGGTGGGGATAGAGAGAGTTGGTTTAGAGAGAGTGGGGGTTGGGTGGGTGGCAGTAGAGAGTGGGGTAGGGTGGGTGGGGGTTGAGAGAGTGGGGGTAGGGTGGGGTTCAAGAGTGTAGGGAGAGTGGGGGTAGGTTGGATGGGGTAGGGAGAGTGGGGGTAGGGTGGGTGGGGATAGAGAGTGAAGTTTGGGTGGGGCTAGAGAGAGTGGAGATAGGGTGGGTAAGAGAGAGTGGAGGTAGGGCGGGTGAGAGTAGGATGGGTGGTTGGGCGTAGAGTGAGTGGGATGTAGGTGTGGCATTGCTGGTTGCTATGTCAACCAGATATTCTCAGTTCAGAGCCCGATTTGCCTCGCTCTCTCTTTTAGCTTTATGTGTAATTCAACTACAATATTAATATAAGATGTAATGGCATCTGATTGGTCCTAGCTGGGTGTCCGATTTAATTGCACTTCATGAACCACAACCACCTATGGGCTCTTCCCAAAAAACGCTCCCCAAAGAATGTAGAATTGTTCATTCAGCATGCCTCTCTTTGCATTCTGGTATTTGTATTTTCATTTTCACATTGTAAACACAATATTGAAATGCACAAACCGCATGGCTATGTGGGGTACCAAGCAAAGGCTGGCTACATATCTTGCATGTGGCACGGTGCTAAAGGTGACCTGTCAGCACTGCTTTCAAGCGCCCCAAACCTGCCACATAAATAATCACAGGGCAGGAGTTTCAGCATCTGCCCTCCTGGGTGAAAACGTGTGGATTGTATTACAGAAGCGTGAGGGCTGGGGTGAAGGGAAAACAATAGATGTGCCTGGCCTCGGACTACTGCTGCTGGGTCACAATATGTGTGTGTCTGGGCAGCGCTGACCTGAGTTTATCAAACAGGATTTAAAGTTGTGCAGCTGCCCCCGTGTGTGATGTGAGATGACCATACTGTGTGGTAAACAGCCAGACATGTTTCAGTCCCCAAACACAAATACTGGGACATTCCTCAGAGGCTCACAAGACACAGTTCTACACAGATTGACGAGTGGGAACGACTGGTCTCCACAGCTTAGCACCCACACCATGAACTGCTTCCAATGCTCGGTATTTCTTTTAATGCATCAGAGCAGGCATGCTCCTCGTAAGTAGGACTGATATTAATTTCATTAGGGCATCACCAGATCATCCACACCAAAACACTTACAGGGTAATTCATAGAATTTCGCAGAAAAGTGTCGCAAGCGGCTGGCGCAGAGTGTCCGCGTGCGATTGTCTGCGCCAGGCACGTGCGCTAAAACCGATTTCCGCGCACAGCGTATTCATGGATTTTAGGCTCCCAAACCAGCCGTGGCGCAGAGTATCGCAGCGACCCTGCAGCAGCGCCAGTAACGCCCCCAAGAACGCCCTCGCGCAAGGAAAAGCCATCAAAATCGCTAAATCATCGCAAAGGGCTGCGCTAACCCTGGACCAGTCTACAGGGCGGCCAAACAAGGAACGCAAAGCGGGTAACGTGCATATCAGGGGTACGCGTGAAGTTATACACGTGATTAGCCAGGGTACGTGTATTACAGGGGTACGCGTGAAGTATTACATGCGATTAGCCAGGGCACGTGTATCACAGGGGTACGCAGGAATTATCACACATGATTTGGCTGGGTACGTGTATTACAGGGGTACACGGGAAGTTCTACACGTGATTCGGCTGGGTACGTGTATTACAGGGGTGCGCGGGAATTCTCACATGCGATTTGGCCAGGTACGTGTATTACAGGGGTGCGCGGGAATTATCACACACGATTTGGCTTGGTACGTGTATTACAGGGGTGCGTGGGAAGTTCTACAAGCGATTGGCCAGGGTACGTGTATTACAGGGGTACGTGGGAATTATCACACGCGATTTGGCTGGGTACGTGTATTACAGGGGTACACAGGAAGTTCTACACGCGATTCGGCTGGGTACGTGTATTACAGGGGTGCGCGGGAATTCTCACATGTGATTTGGCCAGGTACGTGTATTACAGGGGTGTGCGGGAATTATCACACGCAATTAGGCTGGGTGGGTCCTCACAGGTGTTCCCTGTACACCCTCCACGGTCCCTGCAGGCAGCCCACAAAACAGGGGACTACCCTGCACACCTGCTCATGTCCCCCTGCACCCCCACCCCCCAGCAGTGCAGGGGCAGCCTCCACCAGGCCCCCACCCATGTCTCCCAACACCCCCACCCCCCAGCAGTGCAGGGGCACCCTCCACCAGGCCCCCACTCATGTCTCCCACCACCCCCACCCCCCAGCATCCAGGGGCACCCTCCACCAGGCCCCCACCCATGTCTCCCACCACCCCCACCCCCCAGCATCCAGGGGCACCCTCCACCAGGCTCCCACCCATGTCTCCCACCACCCCCACCCCCCAGCATCCAGGGGCACCCTCCACCAGGCCCCCAACCATGTCTCCCACCACCCCCAACCCCCAGACACCAGGGGCACCCTCCACCAGGCCCCCACTCATGTCTCCCACCACCCCCACCCCCCAGCATCCAGGGGCATCCTCCACCAGGCCCCCACCCATGTCTCCCACCACCCCCACCCCCCAGCATCCAGGGGCACACTCCACCAGGCTCCCACCCATGTCTCCCACCACCCCTACCCCCCAGCCACCAGGGGCACCCTCCACCAGGCCCCCAGTCATGTCTCCCACCACCCCCACCCCCCAGCATCCAGGGGCACCCTCCACCAGGCCCCCACCCATGTCTCCCACCACACCCACCCCCCAGCCACCAGGGGCACCCTCCACCAGGCCCCCACACATGTCTCCCACCACCCCCACCCCCCAGCAGTGCAGGGGCAGCCTCCACCAGGCCCCCACCCATGTCCCCTATCACCCCCACCCCCCAGCATCCTTGGGCACCCTCCACCAGGCTCCCATCCATGTCTCCCACCACCCCCACCCCCCAGCAGTGCAGGGGCACCCTCCACCAGGCCCCCACTCATGTCTCCCACCACCTCCACCCCCCAGCAGTGCAGGGGCACCCTCCACCAGGCCCCCACCCATGTCCCCTATCACCCCCACCCCCCAGCATCCAGGGGCACCCTCCACCAGGCTCCCACCCATGTCTCCCACCACCCCCACCCCCCAGCCACCAGGGGCACCCTCCACCAGGCCCCCACTCATGTCTCCCACCACCCCCACCCCCCAGCATCCAGGGGCACCCTCCACCAGGCCCCCACCCATGTCTCCCACCACCCCCACCCCCCAGCAGTGCAGGGGCAGCCTCCACCAGGCCCCCACTCATGTCCCCTATCACCCCCACCCCCCTGCCACCAGGGGCACCCTCCACCAGGCCCCCATCCATGTCTCCCACCACCCCCACCCCCCAGCAGTGCAGGGGCACCCTCCACCAGGCCCCCACTCATGTCTCCCACCACCCCCACCCCCCAGCAGTGCAGGGGCACCCTCCACCAGGCCCCCACCCATGTCCCCTATCACCCCCACCCCCCAGCATCCAGGGGCACCCTCCACCAGGCCCCCACCCATGTCTCCCACCACCCCCACCCCCCCCGCCACCAGGGGCACCCTCCACCAGGCCCCCATCCATGTCTCCCACCACCCCCACCCCCCAGCAGTGCAGGGGCACCCTCCACCAGGCCCCCACTCATGTCTCCCACCACCACCACCCCCCAGCAGTGCAGGGGCACCCTCCACCAGGCCCCCACCCATGTCCCCTATCAGCCCCACCCCCCCGCCACCAGGGGCACCCTCCACCAGGCCCCCATCCATGTCTCCCACCACCCCCAACCCCCAGCCACCAGGGGCACCCTCCACCAGGCCCCCACTCATGTCTCCCACCACCCCCACCCCCCAGCATCCAGGGGCACCCTCCACCAGGCCCCCACCCATATCTCCCACCACCCCCACCCCCCAGCCACCAGGGGCACCCTCCACCAGGCCCCCACTCATGTCTCCCACCACCCCCACCCCCCAGCAGTGCAGGGGAGCCTCCACCACGCCCCCACTCATGTCTCCCACCACCCCCACCCCCCAGCATCCAGGGGCACCCTCCACCAGCCCCCCACCCATGTCTCCCACCACCCCCACCCCCCAGCAGTGCAGGGGCACCCTCCACCAGGCCCCCATCCATGTCTCCCACCACCCCCGCCCCCCAGCAGTGCAGGGGCACCCGCCACCAGGCCCCCACTCATGTCCCCTATCACCCCCACCCCCCAGCCACCAGGGGCACCCTCCACCAGGCCCCCACTCATGTCTCCCACCACCCCCACCCCCCAGCAGTGCAGGGGCACCCTCCACCAGGCCCCCACCCATGTCCCCTATCACCCCCACCCCCCAGCATCCAGGGGCACCCTCCACCAGGCCCCCACCCATGTCTCCCACCACCCCCACCCCCCCGCCACCAGGGGCACCCTCCACCAGGCCCCCATCCATGTCTCCCACCACCCCCAACCCCCAGCCACCAGGGGCACCCTCCACCAGGCCCCCACTCATGTCTCCCACCACCCCCACCCCCCCCACCCCCCAGCATCCAGGGGCGCCCTCCACCAGGCCCCCACCCATGTCTCCCACCACCCCCACCCCCCAGCATCCAGGGGCACCCTCCACCAGGCTCCCACCCATGTCTCCCACCACCCCCACCCCCCAGCCACCAGGGGCACCCTCCACCAGGCCCCCACTCATGTCTCCCACCACCCCCACCCCCCAGCATCCAGGGGCACCCTCCACCAGGCCCCCACCCATGTCTCCCACCACCCCCACCCCCCAGCAGTGCAGGGGCACCCTCCACCAGGCCCCCATCCATGTCTCCCACCACCCCCACCCCCCAGCAGTGCAGGGGCACCCTCCACCAGGTCCCCACTCATGTCCCCTATCACCCCCACCCCCCAGCCACCAGGGGCAGCCTCCACCAGGCCCCCACTCATGTCTCCCACCACCCCCACCCCCCAGCAGTGCAGGGGCAGCCTCCACCAGGACCCCACTCATGTCCCCTATCACCCCCACCCCCCCGCCACCAGGGGCACCCTCCACCAGGCCCCCATCCATGTCTCCCACCACCCCCACCCCCCAGCAGTGCAGGGGCACCCTCCACCAGGCCCCCACTCATGTCTCCCACCACCCCCACCCCCCAGCAGTGCAGGGACACCCTCCACCAGGCCCCCACCCATGTCCCCTATCACCCCCACCCCCCAGCATCCAGGGGCACCCTCCACCAGGTCCCTACCCATGTCTCCCACCACCCCCACCCCCCCGCCACCAGGGGCACCCTCCACCAGGCCCCCATCCATGTCTCCCACCACCGCCAACCCCCAGCCACCAGGGGCACCCTCCACCAGGCCCCCACTCATGTCTCCCACCACCCCCACCCCCCAGCATCCAGGGGCACCCTCCACCAGGCCCCCACCCATGTCTCCCACCACCCCCACCCCCCAGCCACCAGGGGCACCCTCCACCAGGCCCCCACTCATGTCTCCCACCACCCCCACCCCCCAGCAGTGCAGGGGCACCCTCCACCAGGCCCCCATCCATGTCTCCCACCACCCCCACCCCCCAGCAGTGCAGGGGCACCCTCCACCAGGCCCCCACTCATGTCCCCTATCACCCCCACCCCCCAGCCACCAGGGGCACCCTCCACCAGGCCCCCACTCATGTCTCCCACCACCCCCACCCCCCAGCCACCAGGGGCACCCTCCACCAGGCCCCCACTCATGTCTCCCACCACCCCCACCCCCCCAGCAGTGCAGGGGCAGCCTCCACCACGCCCCCACTCATGTCTCCCACCACCCCCACCCCCCAGCATCCAGGGGCACCCTCCACCAGGCCCCCACCCATGTCTCCCACCACCCCCACCCCCCAGCAGTGCAGGGGCACCCTCCACCAGGACACCAACTTCCCTGGCACTGAAGCTGGTGCCCCTCTGCCTCCTTGGCCGGGGGTTGCCACTGGTGCCAGATGTTGTAGTGCCCGACATGGCAACCCCAGAGGCAGGAGTGGGTGGGCAACTGGGTCCTGGGGCTGGGCTGTGGGGCGATGGAAAAGCAGTCGGGAGCCTTTGGTTCCAGCAGGGGTGGTCACAGCAACAGCACCCCTGGCTGATGTGCAGGCAGCAAATGGCAGGGCACGTGGGCAGCAGGCAGTCAGGCAGCAGCAGATGGCAGGTGGGAGCGTGCTCAGGGCTCTGGGGGGCAGTAATTTGGCCTCCTGGGCAGGAGCGTGGTCTTTCGTGTGTGAACGCGTGGACAGCTTGATACGTAGTGAGTGATTTTGCACGTGAAAATCCCACACGTCTGCGTGTAAATCGATGAAAGGCCCTTAGCGCGTAAACGTGTATGCGCGTCTATGAAGTCACGTGCACGCGTAGGAAAAAGTTGCGTGACACGTCCGAGTTTCAAAGCGTGTTATTGGTGGAAATAGCCCTACACGCAGAAGTGTCAAAGCGTGTAATTTGTGCAAATGGACCTACACGCAGAAGTGTCAAAGCGTGTAATTGGTGCAAATGGACATACACGCAGAAGTGACAAAGCGTGTAATTGGTGCAAATGGACCTACACGCAGAAGTGACAAAGCGTGTAATTGGTGGGAATGGCCCTAGCACGTACACGCCGCGTAAGTGACGCTGTACGTGTGGGCCTGCATATAAGGTACGTGTAGAACACCAATTCCTTGTACTGCTTTTCGTGGAGAGCGAGTGGGTGAATTCTGTACTTCTTGTCGTTTCACACGCGATTTACTTCACAGCGTTTCAAGTTCGTACTCCCTGTTACCTCTGACAGCTTTTTCTATTTTTTCTCTTGTACTGGTTTACCTGGGCCTGTTCCCTCAAACAGTGTTCCCTTCTACTGTTGTCCTGTCTCCTCAGACAGCGTACATATCTTCTTTTGGCGGGGGTGTTGCCAACCAAACGCGCTCATTTTTCACGCTCTTTTACCTGGCAGACGGTGAGTCACGCACGTATCTAACATCTGTGCTTGCCCCATGTGTAGCCTACCCCTTCAGAGGTCATTCTAGGCTGCGTGTGACACGCATACGTTCATTCTTATGTTACTGGGTGCCACAGCGTAGTGCAGGTTTTTCTTTCTGCACACGTGGTCTAGGAGGGGTTGCGTGCACGTCATCTCCCTTTTTTGGGCCTCCTGTGCGTTGCGTGACCCGTCATCTTTCCCCAGGGGTTACATTCAGCCTTGCTAGAGCACTAGGGTACAATTACCATCTGGTACCCAACCCCTTTGACCCCCAATTGCCCAGGACAATAGTCTACATCCACTCCCATACGCACATTAACATCAGTGCCATGGCTGGGGAGGCGAGGATTCCGTAAGGGTGGCAAAGGTGGAAGAGCCACAAGTGGTGGCCGTGGTGGATCCGGTAGGGGACGTGGTCGTAACTTGCAGGGTGAGCCTGTCCCCCCATGTGTGGAGGACCAGTCACGGGCACCCATAATCCCCCCACCTCCCCCCCTCCCGTTGAGGCTGATGTGGCTGACACCATCCATGCTCAGCCCTTGTTGGACCAGCCCATTGTGGCACCAGACCTGGCTGACTCCATGGCTGACTTCCAGGTCAGCAGGGCTACGACACGTGCGCTGGTGCACGTTGATGCCATCATGCCACGTGGATCTGGGGCAGCAAGGTCATCTGCTGCACCAAGGAGGCAGGGCGGAGAGGCTGCAGGGGCAGCTGCGGCTCTATCCACCCCAGCCCTCACACACCCAGCCAGGACAGTGTCGGTCCTAGTCCATGTTGCTGACATTCCCCCTGACACCATCACACTAGAGCCAATGCCTGCACCAACTCCCATGCTGAGTGTGCAATCCCACACTCCTGATACAGAGTCCACCAGGGCTCCTGCCCCTAGTGTCCAGAGCGGCGCAGGACACTCAGGATCACCACCACCTTCCAAGCGGAAGAGGAAGAGTGCTCGTCCGGCACAGGCTGATGCCCCAGACACGGCTACACAGTCCGGCCCGTCCAGGAAGCCCAGCTTCACGGATGACGAACTGAATGCACTTGTCGAGTATGTGTCCGGACATGACAACGAGATGGTCATTGTTGCAGGATCCAAGACCACACCTGCACAACGCCAGGCACACTGGCAGACCGTTGCGGACATCATAAGTGCCCTTGGAATCGTGAGGCGCACAGCCAATGATTGCTATAAGCGCTGGAATGACCTTAAGCGCAGGGCAAAGAGTAAGCTGGCCTCAAGTCATGCCGCAACTCTAGTGACTGGAGGTGGGTCTCCAGTAGTAGACATGGAACTCACTCCACATGAGTCAGTCGCTGGGACCTACGTCACGGAGGAACAGATCCAAGGCGTGGGAGATCTGGCTGATTACGAGGCATTGTCCGGTGAGTGCACATGCATGTGTGTGTCATCCATGTGCATGGTGTGTGTGTGAGGGCTTCTGTTTGTGTGCCAGGTGAGAGTGTGTGCGCCTGAGTCGTATGGGTCAGCCATGTGCTTCATGCAATACTTCCTGCGCAGCTGCATTTGGCCATAGCAGTATCCCTTCTGCCAACAGTAGACATCAAGCCCAACTGCACGCCAGTTGCCCTTGAAGTGTCACCTTGCCACAACATAGTTGCTTATTTTTCACTGTTCATTCAGTCAGATTGTTTGCATTCCCCCACTTTTACTAGCCATGACGCTGTCCACTAGTCACATGTCTGACATGGCTATGGTAAAGTGGAGTGACTTTGTTACCTGGATATCATTTGTACACACATGTCCCTGTGCAATTGGACCATTTCAGACTGGCAGCTCCAGGTGAAAAATCTGACCTGTTAGAATTAGAAAAGCAATTACATGCGGGAACTGGACTGAATGAATAGGTGCTGCCCTCCTCTCCATCTTCACTCAATAGCAATGGTACATGCCATCTGTGTGATGGCATGTGTGTTTCACCTGGCAATCACAGGCCAATGTGTGATGCCACTGCCAGGCAGCATGCAGAAAATGTGTTCATCTTCCATCTTGGTGTCATCAGTGTGTGCCATTTGCCTGCACTTCATACGCAGTGAGGGTGCATGCATGGGAGGGTTTTAGTCATGTGGGACATGTGTCAATCAAGTACTGGTTCTCTTGCTTCTCAGCCCTCATTGTGTGCCATGGTACTAATGCCTGTTTCCATTTCTTTGTTTTCATGTCTTTGCAGGGGAAGACGCACCTGATACTGCTGGGGTTGTGGAGATGGTGCAGACCCAGGAGGGGTCCGAGGGCCGACCAACCACCAGTGAGGGACGTGGTGTGGTGGTGGGGGAGAACCCACAACTGCTGCAGGTCGTGCTCTCAAGGGGTGTCTCTGGCTGCACCTCCCCCGAGCTGTACTCAGGTGTTGATTCGGATGAGACCTACGTGCCGTCGCAGGTGAGTGTTCCAGGGAGGGATTCTGTTCTGTCTCACCCACCTGCACCAGGGTCAGAACCCTCCATGGGGATGTCAGTGTTGGCAGCTACGCCTTTGGTGGTTACGGATGCAGGGTCACACTCCGCGACATCTGATCCTGTTCCTGGGCCAGCAGATCAGAGGGGGAATGCAGTCCTGCAGCCTCAGGCAGTGCCGGCACAGCAAGGCGCAGTTCGCCTTGCCCCAGACAGGTGTGGTGCCCGCCGACGTGGTGGCCGTACGCCACCTGGCAATACCGCATGGGAGCAATCCATTTACGGTATGGCAACCCAACAGGCTGCATCATCCGAGATGATGGCTCAGGCCATGGATAGGGTGGCCACTTCCATTGTCCCCCCAGAAAGGCTGATGGAGCGACTAGAGCAGGCAACCGACTCCATCTGCCAGTCACACAGGGAGGGCATGTTGGGGTCCAACAGGGACAGGCGGGCGGCACTGGCGACTCTGCAGGAGGCCATCTCCATTGAGTCCCAGGGCCACAGGGAAGCCCTGAGGCAGGAGCTCCTTCACCTCAGGACGACTCTTGTTGAGCTTGAGGCTTCAACACACCAAAGGACAGAACAGCAGCTGGAGCGTCTCACCCGTACGCTCTCAGCTGAGATGCAGGCAACGAGGGCGGAGGTCCGGGCATCCCGTGAGTTGTTGCATGGGGACCTCCGCACACTCATCCTCCAGAACCAGACCTACCACACCCGCATGCTTGCAGCCATGGAGGAGCAGACTAGGGCCTTGCGTGGGCTGCCTCCCATAGTGCAACCACCTCCGGATGCAGCTGCACAGGGTGATAATAGCGACAGCAGTGATACTCCCAGAATAGGGTAGCCGTGTGGGCCATGAGCCCATGGAGGTGTTTTATTTTCCCAGGATCCACGCAGGTGGGTTCTGGTGTGCATCCTGTCCTCGGACCTCCTGGGTGGCCTCCCCAACCCCCCCGGGCCCATCAATGGCCATTTTTGATTGTTTCTTATTTTTATTTTTATTTTTATTTATTTTATTCCCTATTTTTTTGGACGATTTGTTGGCTTCCGTGGTTCCTGTGGGCATACGCTGCATTGTGGCTGGGCACATGCAGGCTTGTAATGTATTTGGTTCAGATGCTTGGGTTTGAGTCACACACACCCCTCCTGCTTCCCGTTTCCTTGGGCTTGCAAAGGGTGTGCCCAAGTGACAGTGAATTACACAGTGACGTTGGACTCCCATGAGCTGTGTGGGCAGTCTGTAGTCAATACTGTGTATACATTCCTAGTGCATATTGCTGTTGTGTTGTACACTGCATGTTGCATTGATGTGTAACTCATCTTCTGTGTCTACCTCCCAATTTGCAGGTCCCTTCCTCATGTCTACACAAGGACCTCTAGTCTGGAGATGGGGTCCATGTTGGCAGCAGTGCACCTACAACTCAACATGGTGCCAACACTGCACAATTGGTAGTGGTGGGAGTGCAGGCATTTCCAGGTGGTGAGACTACTAATATGTAACATTTGTGATGTCATGTTAATGGTAGTACGTGCTCAAGTATGTTGTTGGTCCGGCATTGCTGTGAGCATTTCAGGTGTTGCAGGTTTCTAATAGGGACACTGTCCATAGTGACACTAGTGTCATGTTGTGGGGATTACTTTGTTTACCTGCAAATAGCATGACATGGCATGGTGTGTCGTGTGGTGGTGCTGGGGTTGGGTTGGCTGACATGGCACTGTCCTCTTGTTGCATTTTGCAAGTGGGTATTCTTTTTAGCTGCTTGAATGTGTAACTCCACCAAACTGCATTGGTGGTGTCTGTGTGGGTAGGGATGCACACATTGTGACACTTCCAGGTGAACAATCTCAGGCTGATATGGTATTCACGGTTCATTCTCCAGACATTCTGGATCAGTGTCAGGTTGAGTCATCATTGATTGTCAGATGGAATGTGCCAGGGCAGTGTGCACTCCACAGGGGTGTGATTTCTATGTGAAGTAATTAGCTACTAGCTGTGTACGGGCTGCCTCCCCCCGTGCCCTTTCCCCTCCCATGCGCAGCGGCTGTGCATGTGGTTGGGGATGTGGGGCCACCACCATGTCCACGGCCAGGCCCCGGCGTGTTGCAACGTTGTGCAGGACACATGCTGCCACTATGATCCTGCACACTACTGGGGGAGCGTATAACAGCTGGCCGCCAGAACGGTCAAGGGAGCGAAAGCACGACTTTAGCACTCCGAATGTGCGCTCCACTATGCCCCGGGTCGTAATGTGGGCTGTGTTATATCTTACCTCGGGTGGCGTGGTGGGGTTCCGAATTGGCGTCATCATGTGGGGGTGAGAGGGTAGGCACTGTCCCCTGTGGAGGTGGTGATTGGTATCATTGGTGGGGTTGTGACCTTGCTCAGTATCCAACATGCATGCATGTGCAGTGGCATACATACTCACCAAGCAGCCATGTCTCGCCATGCCGCCCAGCTTCTAGGTCCCGGCTTAGGGTGGACATTCGGTAAATGAAGCTGTTGTGGGTGGACCCGGGATAGTTGGCATATACTGAGGTGATGATTCCCTTGGCATTACATGCTACCTGCACGTTGATGGAATGCCAGTGCTTGCGGTTCCTATAGATGTGCTCAGATGCCCTGGGGGGACGGAGAGCCACATGGGTGCAGTCGATGGCACCTAGCACTTTGGGGAATCGTGCCACACCGTAAAAATCCAGGGCGGCAGCATGCCTTTCTGCAGGTGTTCTGGGCAGGTATATGTGCCTGCGGACTGATGGGCGTGCAGTGATGATGTTCAAGACCTGGTGTAGGCAGCGTGACTGGGTGGCCTGTGACACCCCACCCACTATGGCACTTGTCCGCTGAAATGATCCAGTGGCTAAGAAGTGCAGTACATTGAGGACCTTCTCCAGGGGGCTGAGTGCTTGGGAGCACAGGGTGGGTGATGTGAGGTCATCCTCCCACTCACTCACCAGGTCCAGTATTATGTGTGGTGGAAACCTGTACCTCCCATACACCTGGTCATCAGGCATCCCGAAAAGGCTGGTTCTGGGTGTGAATATTCTGGCCCTGACTATCCTCCTCCTCCTCCTTTGGTAGCCCACTGCCACTGCTGCTAGGAACGGTATGTTCATCCTGGCGTCTGAGCTTGTTATTGTTAAAGTGCGCAAATTTATGCTTTGCGCGTGTTCTAGGCGAGCGTGTGACCCGCGCACCCCTGGAATCCAGTTCCCAGTCCAATAGCGTGTGGAAATTCCCACTCACCACGGGATACAGGTGCGCTGACGTACTTGCGTGTGTAAGTGCCCGCGCACCCATGAAATACACGTACATAGGCCAATCGCGTGTACGCGCACTTTTGTCCAATTACACGCTGACGTGCAGTATTTCCACGTGTGCTCCGTCATCACGTGCTGAGTGGGGAACACCCGTGCGGGTCACGTCACAGACGGGCTTACGCGCCGAGGGACTCTGGTCCAATAGAATCACGTATGCGTGCTGACGCGCTTACGCGCTAAGGGCCTTTCCTCGGATTTCACGCTGACGTGCAGGATTTTCACGTGCCAAATCACTCCGTATCAAGCTGGCCACGCGAAAACACACGGAAGACCACGCTCCTGCCCAGAAGGCCGAGTTACTGCCCCCAGTGCCCCGAGCAGCCTCCCACGTGCCATCTGCTGCTGCCTGCCTGCCTGCCTGCCTGCTGCCACCGTGCCCTGCCATTTGGTGCCTGCACATCAGCCATCTGCAGGGGTCCAGTTGCTGTGTCCACCCCTGCTGGAACTGAAGACTCCCGACTGGGATTACATCGCTCCACAGCCCAGCCCCAGGACCCAGTTGCCCACCCACACCTGCCTCTGGGGTTGCCATGTCGGGCACTTCCACATCTGGCACCAGTGGCAACCCCAGGCCAGAGGGGCAGAGGGGCACCAGCTTCACTGCCACCGAAGTTGGTGTCCTGGTGGAGCATGTCCTGGGGCAGTATGATGCCCTCTTTGGATCGTCCCGCGCCAGCAAGGAAGGACGGGAGAGGATCTGGGCCGACTGTGTGGTTGCCATCAACGCGGAGGGGGTGGCAACCCGCAACGTCCTGAAGATCAAGAAGCGCTGGGAGGACTTGAGGTCGAGGACCCTTGTGAAGGCCCGGCGCCTCGTGGAGGGGGGCCGGGGCCGCATGAGTTCCATCCAGATGAGGGTCCTGGAACGCGTACGCCCAGCGCTCCACGCCCAGATCCTTGAGAGGGAGGCCCGTCTGGAGTTGAGCGGTAAGTGTCCAAGCATTACTGTGTGAGACAGGGCATGTTGCGGTGTGCTGGTTCTATGATACTTGCCTGTATGTGTGCCATAGGCCATGTATGCATGTATGTGTGCAGGGACATCATAGTAATGCATGTGCGACCAGTGATGTGTGACCCACATGGTTGTTGCATGTGTTCAAATGCCGCATGGGGAGCCCTATGCATATTTTGAACATGAGAGCATGCCAGTCTCTGTACCTGGACATGGGTGGGGGTGAGGGATGGGTGCTGATGCCAGGTACATATATGGTAGCCATGTCTGTGTGCCTGACCTGCGTGTCTGTGACTTGTGCATGCCATGGATGCATGACACATGTGTGTGACAATGCACAGATTCAGGGAAGCAGCCAAATTACCCTTGTATCCGCTGTGTTTGGTGTGTTTGGGGCCAGATGGATGTGACTGAGGTGAAGTGTGTGCATGTGATAGGCATGAGCCATGATGCATGTGAGTTACATATCATTGAATGTTTCAAGAGTCCATTGGACATGCATGGAAATGTCCATGGCATGCACCATGCCTGTTACTGTGTGTGTTTTGCCTGGACTGACCCATGTGTTGTGGAGGGACATGATGGAAGTGTACTTTGACAGTGGTGCTCATCTGCTATTGCTTCCTGTCTAGGGGACCATTGTACAGTACCCTGATGCTTGTGTTCTTTGTCTCCCTCTACACAGCGGCTAGTGAAGAAGAGGGCGGAGACGGCGCTGTGGAGCAAGGCGGCGGGGATGCCCCCACGGCTGCAGCGGAAGGGGTGGGTGAGCCCCCACAGGGGCCTGCTATGGTGGGAGATGGTGAGGAGCCATCCAGGTTGGTGGTTTGCACAGAGGAGGAGGAGGCCGCCACTGGGGCACACATGGGGCCTGGTGGGGGCATCCCTGCTGGTGCAAGTGGTGCAGTCCAGGGCCAGGGGCAGGAGGCAGCACAGGTCACCGTGGAGGGGCCTGTGCATGTCGCTGTCCCTGACCCTGTGAGTGCACCACCATGCACCAGCAGGGATGCCCCGTCCCAGGCCCGTCCGGAGGTAGAGGGGATGTCCATGTCACCTGACTCCCCTCCACCTGCGGACGTGGGAACCCCTGGCCGTGTGGAGAAGGTCCTGATTGGGGTCGCGATGCGCACGGCTGTGATTCGTGATGCCGTGCATGCTTCCCGGGAGGAGCACGCACGTCATCACGAAGTGCACCGTGCCGACGTGGCCCAATTGGGATCGGCCATGTTCGGGGGTTTGCTGCATGTGTTGGCCAATCTGGCGGCCCTCTCCTCCTCTGTGCAGGCTATACACCAGTCGTTCTCCTTGCCGTCTTCCGGCCCAGATGACACCAGGGCCCCCTGTGGACCTGCCCCGACCAATGCAGCCAGCTCGGTGGGGATCCCATCCCTGCCACAGTTGGGAGTCGGAGGTCCAGCAGGGGTGGACAACACAGCAACTGGACCCCAGCAGATGGAAGATGTGACAGCATCATCGGGCAGGGCACGTGCACGACGGCGTCGGTGGTTTCCATCAGCCTGGATGCCGTTGTGCTGGCAGAGGCAGTGGCGTCGGAGGCAGCAGCAGGCTCGACGTGGGAGGCATCATGGCTCGGGGCCATCAAGATCAGAGGGGCAGGCACCGGCCGGAGGGCAGGGCAACCCTGGGATGGTGGTGTCTTCCGTGTGGGAGCAGTTGGTCCAGCGGATAGGTGCGGAGCGGCAGCGGGCGGAAGAGGAGCGGCTCACCATGGTCAGGGCGGAGTTCTCCATGCGTCGGGCGTTGAGGCGGGCTGAGTGCCTCGAGGAAGCTCGCAGGGAGTTTGAGCTGAACATGGGGTTATCCCTGCGAGACCTCGGGGCCAGGACAGAGTCCCGCCTCCAGGACATCGACATGGAGTTCGATGATGCCCTGGCCAGCAACATCACCGAGTGAGCCGCAGGACTTGCCCGCTGCCTTTGTATATAGTTATTTAGTTAGTTAGTGTTAGGTTTCCTTTATTCATTTTTATTTTTTTGGACCGCTCGGACAATGGCCACTTTTTTGTAGATATTTTTTTCATTAGGTAGTAGTAGGTTTCATTTATGGTGTTGGGCTCATGGACCCTGGAATATTCGTGTATATAGTTTGCTTTTTGAAGAAACATTTTTTTTATTGATTATTGTGTTCACCATGAGGAAATGGTTTTTCATTATTTTCCTTCCACATGACATTGCTTTGGACAACATTTGTTTTTGGATTACTTTTTTTTTTATATTTTTACATTTGTTCTCGGACATGGACCATTTATTTTGTTATCCCCATTGTTGTATGTTTCATTTGTTTTCTTATTTTTCATCTTTAATACATGTTTTTTTAACTTTCACTTGTGGTATTTTCTCATTGGTTTCATACATGTCATGATATGGGTTTTGACATTCACTTGCACCCGTTGTGTATGTGTGTGTGACGGACATGTGTTCATTTACATACTTGCCATTGGGGTTGTATCATGTAATTGCATTCACTATGTGGGTGGATGCAATCCTTGCCTGGGTGTTTGTGCTGGGTATGCTGCCCATTACTGCCATGATTGAGTATCGTCAGGACCTGGGGGCAGGGGGACATGTGTGGGTGCCTGGTGGAGGATGCCCCTGCACTGCTGGGGGGTGGGGGTGGTGGGAGACATGGGTGGGGGCCTGGTGGAGGGTGCCCCTGGATGGTGGGGGGTGGGGGTGGTGGGAGACATGAGTGGGGGCCTGGTGGAGGGTGCCCCTGGTGACTGGGGGGGTGGGGGTGGTGGGAGACATGAGTGGGGGCCTGGTGGAGGGTGCCCCTGGATGGTGGGGGGTGGGGGTGGTGGGAGACATGAGTGGGGGCCTGGTGGAGGGTGCCCCTGGTGACTGGGGGGGTGGGGGTGGTGGGAGACATGAGTGGGGGCCTGGTGGAGGGTGCCCCTGGATGGTGGGGGGTGGGGGTGGTGGGAGACATGAGTGGGGGCCTGGTGGAGGCTGCCCCTGCACTGCTGGGGGGTGGGGGTGGTGGGAGACATGGGTGGGGGCCTGGTGGAGGCTGCCCCTGCACTGCTGGGGGGTGGGGGTGGTGGGAGACATGAGTGGGGGCCTGGTGGAGGGTGCCCTTGGTGACTGGGGGGTGGGGGTGGTGGGAGACATGAGTGGGGGCCTGGTGGAGGGTGCCCCTGGTGACTGGGGGGGTGGGGGTGGTGGGAGACATGAGTGGGGGCCTGGTGGAGGCTGCCCCTGCACTGCTGGGGGGTGGGGGGGTGGGAGACAGGGGTGGGGGCCTGGTGGAGGCTGCCCCTGCACTGCTGGGGGGTGGGGGTGATAGGGGACATGAGTGGGGGCCTGGTGGAGGGCGCCCATGGTGGCAGGGGGTGGGGGTGGTGGGAGACATGAGTGGGGGCCTGGTGGAGGCTGCCACTGCACTGCTGGGGGGTGGGGGTGGTGGGAGACATGAGTAGGGGCCTGGTGGAGGGTGCCCCGGGTGACTGGGGGGTGGGGGTGGTGGGAGACATGAGTGGGGGCCTGGTGGAGGCTGCCCCTGCACTGCTGGGGGGTGGGGGTGGTGGGAGACATGGGTGGGGGCCTGGTGGAGGGTGCCCATGGTGGCAGGGGGGTGGGGGTGGTGGGAGACATGAGTGGGGGCCTGGTGGAGGGTGCCCCTGGTGGCAGGGGGGTGGGGGTGATAGGGGACGTGAGTGGGGGCCTGGTGGAGGCTGCCCCTGCACTGCTGGGGGGTGGGGGTGGTGGGAGACATGGGTGGGGGCCTGGTGGAGGGTGCCCATGGTGGCAGGGGGGTGGGGGTGGTGGGAGACATGAGTGGGGGCCTGGTGGAGGCTGCCCCTGGATGTTGGGGGGTGGGGGTGGTGGGAGACATGAGTGGGGGCCTGGTGGAGGGTGCCCCTGGTGACTGGGGGGGTGGGGGTGGTGGGAGACATGAGTGGGGGCCTGGTGGAGGGTGCCCCTGGATGGTGGGGGGTGGGGGTGGTGGGAGACATGAGTGGGGGCCTGGTGGAGGCAGCCCCTGCACTGCTGGGGGGTGGGGGTGGTGGGAGACATGGGTGGGGCCTGGTGGAGGCTGCCCCTGCACTGCTGGGGGGTGGGGGTGGTGGGAGACATGAGTGGGGGCCTGGTGGAGGGTGCCCCTGGTGACTGGGGGGGTGGGGGTGGTGGGAGACATGAGTGGGGGCCTGGTGGAGGGTGCCCCTGGTGACTGGGGGGGTGGGGGTGGTGGGAGACATGAGTGGGGGCCTGGTGGAGGGTGCCCCTGGATGGTGGGGGGTGGGGGTGGTGGGAAACATGAGTGGGGGCCTGGTGGAGGCTGCTCCAGCACTGCTGGGGGGTGGGGGTGGTGGGAGACATGGGTGGGGGCCTGGTGGAGGCTGCCCCTGCACTGCTGGGGGGTGGGGGTGGTGGGAGACATGAGTGGGGGCCTGGTGGAGGGGGCCCCTGGTGACTGGGGGGGTGGGGGTGGTGGGAGACATGAGTGGGGGCCTGGTGGAGGGTGCCCCTGGTGACTGGGGGGGTGGGGGTGGTGGGAGACATGAATGGGGGCCTGGTGGAGGGTGCCCCTGGATGGTGGGGGGTGGGCGTGGTGGGAGACATGAGTGGGGGCCTGGTGGAGGCTGCCCCTGCACTGCTGGGGGGTGGGGGTGGTGGGAGACATGGGTGGGGGCCTGGTGGAGGCTGCCCCTGCACTGCTGGGGGGTGGGGGTGGTGGGAGACATGAGTGGGGGCCTGGTGGAGGGTGCCCCTGGTGACTGGGGGGGTGGGGGTGGTGGGAGACATGAGTGGGGGCCTCGTGGAGGGTGCCCCTGGATGGTGGGGGTGGTGGGAGACATGAGTGGGGGCCTGGTGGAGGGTGCCCCTGGTGACTGGGGGGGTGGGGGTGGTGGGAGACATGAGTGGGGGCCTGGTGGAGGGTGCCCCTGGATGGTGGGGGGTGGGGGTGGTGGGAGACATGAGTGGGGGCCTGGTGGAGGCTGCCCCTGCACTGCTGGGGGGTGGGGGTGGTGGGAGACATGGGTGGGGGCCTGGTGGATGCTGCCCCTGCACTGCTGGGGGGTGGGGGTGGTGGGAGACATGAGTGGGGGCCTGGTGGAGGATGCCCCTGGTGACTGGGAGGGTGGGGGTGGTGGGAGACATGAGTGGGGGCCTGGTGGAGGGTGCCCCTGGTGACTGGGGGAGTGGGGGTGGTGGGAGACATGAGTGGGGGCCTGGTGGAGGCTGCCCCTGCACTGCTGGGGGGTGGGGGTGGTGGGAGACATGGGTGGGGGCCTGGTGGAGGCTGCCCCTGCACTGCTGGGGGGTGGGGGTGATAGGGGACATGAGTGGGGGCCTGGTGGAGGGTGCCCATGGTGGCAGGGGGTGGGGGTGGTGGGAGACATGAGTGGGGGCCTGGTGGAGGCTGCCCCTGCACTGCTGGGGGGTGGGGGTGGTGGGAGACATGGGTGGGGGCCTGGTGGAGGCTGCCCCTGCACTGCTGGGGGGTGGGGGTGGTGGGAGACATGGGTGGGGGCCTGGTGGAAGCTGCCCCTGCACTGCTGGGGGGTGGGGGTGGTGGGAGACATGAGTGGGGGCCTGGTGGAGGGTGCCCCTGGTGACTGGGGGGGTGGGGGTGGTGAGAGACATGAGTGGGGGCCTGGTGGAGGGTGCCCCTGGATGGTGGAGGGTGGGGGTGGTGGCAGACATGAGTGGGGGCCTGGTGGAGGGTGCCCCTGGTGACTGGGGGGGTGGGGGTGGTGGGAGACATGAGTGGGGGCCTGGTGGAGGGTGCCCCTGGATGGTGGGGGGTGGGGGTGGTGGGAGACTTGAGTGGGGGCCTGGTGGAGGCTGCCCCTGCACTGCTGGGGGGTGGGGGTGGTGGGAGACATGGGTGGGGGCCTGGGGGAGGCTGCCCCTGCACTGCTGGGGGGTGGGGGTGGTGGGAGACATGAGTGGGGGCCTGGTGGAGGGTGCCCCTGGTGACTGGGGGGGTGGGGGTGGTGGGAGACATGAGTGGGGCCTGGTGGAGGCTGCCCCTGCACTGCTGGGGGGTGGGGGTGGTGGGAGACATGGGTGGGGGCCTGGTGGAGGCTGCCCCTGCACTGCTGGGGGGTGGGGGTGATAGGGGACATGAGTGGGGGCCTGGTGGAGGGTGCCCATGGTGGTGGGGGTGGTGGGAGACATGAGTGGGGGCCTGGTGGAGGCTGCCCCTGCACTGCTGGGGGGTGGGGGTGGTGGGAGACATGGGTGGGGGCCTGGTGGAGGCTGCCCCTGGATGGTGGGGGGTGGGGGTGGTGGGAGACATGGGTGGGGGCCTGGTGGAGGCTGCCCCTGGATGGTGGGGGGTGGGGGTGGTGGGAGACATGGGTGGGGGCCTGGTGGAGGCTGCCCCTGCACTGCTGGGGGGTGGGGGTGGTGGGAGACATGGGTGGGGCCTGGTGGAGGCTGCCCCTGCACTGCTGGGGGGTGGGGGTGGTGGGAGACATGAGTGGGGGCCTGGTGGAGGGTGCCCCTGGTGACTGGGGGGGTGGGGGTGGTGGGAGACATGAGTGGGGGCCTGGTGGAGGGTGCCCCTGGTGACTGGGGGGATGGGGGTGATAGGGGACATGAGTGGGTGCCTGGTGGAGCCTGCCCCTGCACTGCTGGGGGGTGGGGGTGGTGGGAGACATGAGTGGGGGCCTGGTGGAGGGTGCCCCTGGATGGTGGGGGGTGGGGGTGGTGGGAGACATGAGTGGGGGTCTGGTGGAGGGTGCCCATGGTGGCAGGGGGGTGGGGGTGGTGGGAGACATGAGTGGGGGCCTGGTGGAGGCTGCCCCTGCACTGCTGGGGGGTGGGGGTGGTGGGAGACATGAGTGGGGGCCTGGTGGAGGCTGCCCCTGCACTGCTGGGGGGTGGGGGTGGTGGGAGACATGGGTGGGGGCCTGGTGGAGGCTGCCCCTGCACTGCTGGGGGGTGGGGGTGGTGGGAGACATGAGTGGGGGCCTGGTGGAGGCTGCCCCTGCACTGCTGGGGGGTGGGGGTGGTGGGAGACATGAGTGGGGGCCTGGTGGAGGGTGCCCCTGGATGGTGGGGGTGGTGGGAGGCATGAGCAGGTGTGCAGGGTAGTCCCCTGTTTTGTGGGCTGCCTGCAGGGGCCGTCGAGGGTGTACAGGGAACACCTGTGAGGACCCACCCAGCCTAATCGCGTGTGTAACTTCCCACGCACCCCTGTAATACACGTACCAAGCCAAATCGCGTGTGATAATTCCCGCGCACCCCTGAAATACACGCGCCCAGGCTATTTGCGTGTGGATATTCCCGCGCACCCCTGAAATACACGTACCCTGCTGTAATCGCGTGTGGGACTTCCCGCGCACCCCTGAAATACACGCGCCTTGCTATTCGCGTGTGGTACTTCACGGGCACCCCAGTAATACACGTACCTCAGCTGTAATCGCGTGTCGGACTTCCCGCGCACCCCTGAAATACACGCGCCCAGGCTATTCGCGTGTGGAACTTCCCGCGCACCCCTGAAATACACGCGCCCAGGCTATTCGCGTGTGGGACTTCCCGCGCACCCCTGAAATACACGCGCCCAGGCTATTCGCGTGTGGAACTTTCCGCGCACCCCTGAAATACACGTACCCTGCTGTAATCGCGTGTGGGACTTCCCACGCACCCCTGAAATACACGCGCCCAGGCTATTCGCGTGTGGAACTTCCCGCGCACCCCTGAAATACACGCGCCCAGGCTATTCGCGTGTGGGACTTCCCGCGCACCCTTGAAATACACGCGCCCAGGCTATTCGCGTGTGGGTCTTCCCGCGCACCCCTGAAATACACGCGCCCAGGCTATTCGCGTGTGGAACTTCCCGCGCACCCCTGAAATACACGTACCCTGCTGTAATCGCGTGTGGGACTTCCCGCGCACCCCTGAAATACACGTACCCTGATGGAATCGCGTGTGGAACTTCCCGCGCACCCCTGAAATACACCTACCCTCATGGAATCGCGTGTGGGACTTCCAGCGCACCCCTGAAATACACGCGCCCAGGCTATTCGCGTGTGGAACTTCCCGCGCACCCCTGAAATACACGCGCCCAGGCTATTCGCGTGTGGGACTTCCCGCGCACCCCTGAAATACACGCGCCCAGGCTATTCGCGTGTGGGACTTCCCGCGCACCCCTGAAATACACGCGCCCAGGCTATTCGCGTGTGGAACTTCCCGCGCACCCCTGAAATACACGTACCCTGCTGTAATCGCGTGTGGGACTTCCCACGCACCCCTGAAATACACGCGCCCAGGCTATTCGCGTGTGGAACTTCCCGCGCACCCCTGAAATACACGCGCCCAGGCTATTCGCGTGTGGGACTTCCCGCGCACCCTTGAAATACACGCGCCCAGGCTATTCGCGTGTGGGTCTTCCCGCGCACCCCTGAAATACACGCGCCCAGGCTATTCGCGTGTGGAACTTCCCGCGCACCCCTGAAATACACGTACCCTGCTGTAATCGCGTGTGGGACTTCCCGCGCACCCCTGAAATACACGTACCCTGATGGAATCGCGTGTGGAACTTCCCGCGCACCCCTGAAATACACCTACCCTCATGGAATCGCGTGTGGGACTTCCAGCGCACCCCTGAATTACATGCGCCCAGGCTATTCGCGTGTGGAACTTCCCGCGCACCCCTGAAATACACGTACCCTGCTGTAATCGCGTGTGGGACTTCCCGCGCACCCCTGAAATACACGTACCCTGATGGAATCGCGTGTGGAACTTCCCGCGCACCCCTGAAATACACCTACCCTGATGGAATCGCGTGTGGGACTTCCCGCGCACCCCTGAATTACACGCGCCCAGGCTATTCGCGTGTGGAACTTCCCGCGCACCCCTGAAATACACGTACCCTGATGGAATCGCGTGTGGAACTTCCCGCGCACCCCTGAAATACACCTACCCTGATGGAATCGCGTTTGGAACTTCCCGCGCACCCCTGAAATCCACGTACCCGGCCAAATTGCGTGTGAGACTTCCCGCGCACCCCGGTATACACGCACACGTATTTTTTGTCAGCGTGTCCGTGTTTGTGGGTACCCCTTTGCACGTCATTTGTCCTGGAGGGCCACAGTATTGGACATTCATCATGGCAGTATATGGGTGCTATTTGTTGGCGCACCTTTTGGCGCACATTTCTTACAGCCGCAGAGACGCTACCGCCTGCTTTCTTGTGGCGGTCGTGTTTGTGCCTGTGCGCTGGTTTGAGCGTGCGCTTTTTTGCCCTATTCTATTCCATGAATACGTGTTGTAGGCGAGCGTGTGGGCGTTCCGCGCACTTGTGCCCTGTACTTCCCCCGTGACGCCCACGTTTTTGCAAGTTGTTCCCCATTCCGAGTGTTATGCCCGTGTTCCGCCTACTTTTGTTGCATGCGCCGCGCTATGTGCGAATTTCGCTGTGGCCTGTGCGATTTTCGCTGTGACCTGGCGCACGCTGTTAGATGGCCTGTGCACCAACGTGCGCGGCGCACTTTTTATCGCACATCCGCTGGTTTTCTCGCGCACAGACTTCCATGAATCGACGTGCGCTGCTTTTCGTGCGATTTTCGCACTTGCACTGCGATTTTCGCTATTCCACTGCGATTCGCACGTTTTTGCCCACTTGCGCCGCGCTAATTATTCCATGAATCGGCCTGTTAGTTTCGGCACAATGGCTCCTGGTAGCTGCAACACTCTTAAATCAGTCAAGGCATAATATGTCGTTTCCAAATTCTGTGCACAAATCAGTCCCTCCACAGCGTCTGAATCGTGCATAGAATTTGGAAACGGCAGATAATGCCTTGAAGAATGTCCCAGTATTTGTGTTTGGGGGCTGAAAAATGTCGGGCTGTTTACATTACCACACAGTATGGTCCATGATAGATTTATACTTGGGCCTACGTGTTGGTGCTTTTGTTGACTATTAATGTAAATGATTAGTCGTATACATGCATTTTGTGCAATATGTGTTTTTTATGTGCAGTGGGTTTTCTGTGATGTTACCTTTTTTGTAACTATGTTTCTAAACATATGAATTTTTACAATAAAAGAATGTGTTTAATGAAAAATAGTTTTGCGTACAGAAGCATGTTAGGGCTTTGGATGGGAGACGCTCGTATCTTTTGTTTCATTTGTGTGTTGTCCTCTCTTCTTTATATACCCATTGTATGGTTGCCCAGACAGTAGAGAGGAAAGCTCTGTGGTGTAAGCCACGTGCTAATTTGGGTGGTGTTACCTGTTTATATAAGAATCACTAAAGCAACATGGAATCCTCACGTTTCTCGCAGTCTGTATTTCCCTTTACGTGTAGGGCATTGCACTTGCAGATTAACATGGCCCTCAACTCAGATGTTGGATGATAAAAACTCTTTTCAATGTTTTACCCATAGAAGTATAAATAGGTTGCTCAGGGCATGCAGATCTAAATGCAGGGACGCTTTTGCTTGTCCACAGACCACTTGACCGGAGGCACTGTAGGATGCAAGTCAAGCAGTGCAACACTCTAGCTGGCCCACCCAGGCATAGAGCGCTAGATTATAGCTCTTCATCTCTCAGGGGCTTCTGCCAGGCACAAGGTTTCAGTGATTGACAACTGAATCACCCTGGCTCTCCCAGTGCTTCAGGCATGCATTGTCAGGCAAGAAGCTGCACAGCCGCCAAGGCAGGTCATGAGACATGCAGAGGAATCTCTTTCACTTGTCCTTTCAAATGGGTAATTGTAACGTAGTGGTTCATCTCTGGAAAGTAGGTATATTTGACAGATAAGAATAGAGACCTGTCATCTGTGGTTTCTTGTAAGTTGAGTTGCTGGTGCATCCCAAAAGGCTATAGCAGGCTTGAGGTCAGGTCACATTGACAATGTGAAGGCATGTTCTGGGATTCATCCTCATTGGAGCCTTTCTAAATTATCCATCTATGACCATGAGGTGCACACCTTTTTCAGCAGTGTGACATCATCAAAGATTTGCTTTGAGGTAGTCCAAATAATACCCTTTGCCTCATCTGAATTTAGCTGACTAGTGCCCCTCCTCTTTCTCCAAAAGGCAAGGCTGCTGTGTATGTGGTCTACACACCACATGCCGGAAATGGACCGAAGAGTCTGATTTGGCCCTTTTTAAAAGAATCAATTGCTAAGTGCATGCCCTGATTAACAAGTGGCTTAGACCTCATCGCCAATGATGAGGTGATATTTGCAGCACTAAATATTATGTTACCCATATTCCTTCAAGTTTAGAACATTCTACCCAAGTGGTGTGTTGTACCATAAACTAGTCCCAAGTGAATTGGCACCCCAGATATGTCATTTAAAAAACACTGGACACATGCTGAAATACACTCTTGCCGATATCATTCAGTGACTCCACAGTAGCAGTTACATCTTCATAATCCAGAAACCGACTTCAAAGTCATTTGACCTAACATCAAGGGATACAGGGGCAAGATCTCTGTCTTCGGCTGGGGCCTCCCTCTGGAACAGCCTTCCTGCCACTCTAAAACTTGAGGAGAACCATCTCTGGTTCCGGTAGCACCTCAAAACCTTCCTCTTTGCTTCTGCCTTCTCCTCCCCTCTCCCCTGTTGATTCTGCTCTCCCTCGGCACCATGAACCTGGCCACCCTCTGTCCTCTGGGCCCAGGTACCTGCTCACCTTGCCAGCCTCACACACTGCCTCAGGGCCACCCCCTGCACTGGGGTCTGTATCTGTACCCATACAGCCCTCCCCTTTTCTTCCTGCACTTTCAGACCTACACAGCCTGCTGCCATAAACCCAGCACTTGCCACTTGCTGGCTGCACTCCCATTGTTTGCTGCCTTTTTATTTATTATTTTATTATTATTATTTTATTTTTCCTTCTCGCTCCGCACTCTCCTTTTGCTCCCCCTTCCATGCGCTTCTCCCCCTTCTCCCTCTACCCTGCACTTGCATGTTCTCAATGTCACTGGGCCTAGTAAGATCGTTGTTTTTGTTCTCCCCTGTTCCCTTTCCCTGCCTGGTCGCGCTCTGAAACACTTGTGTATGAGCGCGATAGAAATAAAATATCAATCAATCTATCAAGCGTATTCAAAGTTGGGGCAGCAATTCTTCCCTCTCACCTAGCTATACCCATCACTAGACGCACTTGTGCAAGTTATGTCGAGGTTAAAAATATATAATGCTAGTACGATAGAAGAACATTTAATTTTTTATAGAAACTGGGTGCCACCGCAGCAGGTAGAAATTACCCCACCATAGAAGTCCGGGTAAGGGGTTAACGGCGCCAGTAATGGTGCCGGCACCGTTAACCCCTTACCGCCCTATTAAGATGTCTCCTCACGGGTAAAATCAGGCATCCTTAGCAAGTCTCGCGAGGAGACCAGGGAGCTAACAATGGGCCCGGGTCCTACAAGGTTGCAATGGCCCGGTAAGTCCTCATTTGAGGAACCCGGACCCAGTATGCGCTAAGGAGGTAACCATGCCGCAAATTGCAGCATGGTTACCTCCAACCTCGTAATGAGGCCCATTGCCTTTAATTTGCAGTCACAGATGTGGCACATCTCTGGTCTGAGATTTGCCTCCCAAAATGAAAAGGATTTTCTACGATTTTCTACGATTTTGTCAGAATCCAAGAAGTTCTACTCATGTTTCTCGTGTTACAAGTGGCACGCTCTAAAGGAGAAACAACTTGTTGTTTTATCTAAATTAATTGAACATCTAGTGACATCACAACTGTAGACAATAGACTGATATGATGCAGTAATCAGGGGACAAGGACAATGGTATGAAAAGGACACACACCCTTCAGCTATTTGGAGATTGTTATGTGTGATTTTCTTTCTCCATACAATTGACTGTGCTCAGAATATTGTTGTGGAATGCCAACGCCCGAAATAGTGCTCAGAAATGGGCAACGGTATTTGTAAGGATTTAAATGCTTTGAGGAGTTTGAAACTACATGATAATGGGTGGGAGTTTCGCTTGAGTGCATAATCCCATCCGCCTTGCTGGCCTCGATGAAAGCTATCGAGCACACATAGCCTGTCCCATCGTGGACTGAAGAACTAGGAGCATGTCACTACAATCCTTGGGCAATTAAACAGGTACATCACCTTCAAAATGAAATGCATCACATACAAGGCTATGACAAACAAAGTTCCATCCCACATCACTAGAAACTCACCTATGTTGGATGCATCATGATCCACGCCACCAATAGCTGCAACATCACCAGGCTAGATTCTAGGAGATATAAGAAGGATAGAGCGAGAAAATATACTTCCTCTTGCTATCCACCTGTACTCTGGAATTGGATGTCAATACACATCAGTCTGGTCTCATCCCTCTGGCAATTAATGAGGGAAAAGAATATCCTCATTTTCAAGGACCACCTCATCACTTGTTGTCCTTAGCATAGCAACTGTGCCTGGCCCCCACTAACTACTCTGGCTCTCACTGTCCTCTCTCTGAATTCCCTTTCTGTACAGCATTCAATTGCTCCCCCCCACCCTGCATCACTCAGGCTGCCAAATTCACAAAACTACTAAATCTTCAATGGAATGAATAAACTAAAACCCATATGTCCTGTATTATTATGGCAACATTAACAACTCATTTTAGAACCATTCCTAAAGGTATTGATATTGATTTGAATATGCCAACTCACAGTGGTTCTCTAATTACTTAAAAGCATGTTAGTGCATTGATAGGCCCCACAGTTTAAAACATGAGATAACCTGAAATGTAAGCCTAGGACAATGACACAGCGGTTTTCCTAACTGGCCACCAGGCTCCACATTACACAAGGAAATGGTCGAAACTTTGAATTCAGCTTTTTGTTGAGTGACCCTATGAAATACACTTTTGCATGTAACTTCAGAACTGCTGTAACAGATGGCACAAACATTACTCCCAATCTTTGAGACAGATCAAGCGTTGTTATGAAAAGGTTTGTGGGGCCTGGGGCCATTCATCTCTCTCTCTCGTCTAGCATTGAACCTCCACCCTAAGCCAGGGGGTCCCTGACGCCAGGTTAGTAGATACAGACGATTGAGCCATACTGTCTAAATCTATTTCCCGCTAGTGATGAGGACCTAAAGGCCAATTGCCTTATCTCACTAACCTCGGGCTTCCTAACGCTCCCTACACTAGCCAGCAGTTAGTGTGCTCATCAGAGTGTGGAATTGTGCCTTTCATGGACTCTGTTTGGTTCAGGCAGTCTAACATGCACACTCTCACCTCTCCCTTTCGATTCTTTGCTTCACGTTTCTCCTCCACCAATCTGCTATCCTTTCGATATTCTCACTCATCCTAGTTATTGCCTCTTCCCTGCGATGTTACTCCTCATTTCAATTCTTTATTCCCTGTGCCAAGCTTCTCTCCACTCCTTCATATTACTAAGTCCTTGACCTCACTAATACTCCTTTCACCCTACTGATTCTCCCTCCTCCCCAGTAGTACTCCCCCTCCTTACTACTACTCCCTCCTCCTCACCACTACTATTCAAACACCGTCCTTTCACTCAGTAGCATGTGCTTCCCAACCACTGTTTACACTAACATTTCCACACAAATGCCACACAAACATGCACACTCGCACTCCAGTACAACTTCCACTCTATAACCAATAAATCATCCCCTCCACTGTTTGTCGCTTCTTCCCCCCTCCTCTTGGTCTCTTGGTCGTGCTCCACCTCTGGCTTCACCCGAATAATTAATTAATTAGTTAATCTTTTATTACACGTTTAGTACCAGAGACCAGTCTCTAAGCATGGGACCAGGATTCAAACCTGTATTGCTCTGCCTTGTCTTGATTCAAAGACAAACATGTTGCCTATGAGCTGTCTTCACTTCCTGCTTATAGCCATTTCTCTTAGACAGGTTTGGTCCCTTTCCATGGCCAATCTAATCATGTCTTTCCCACCCAGGGTGTGTGTGAAGTGGAAAGTCATAAATAATGGGTTAATCACCACTCACTTTTCCATGCAGTCTCACCGCCTATCAGAGATGCTGGCCTGTGAATGCTAGTGTTCCTTTTCGGATTCCAGTACTCGGTTTTGACTGGTCCCAAAGTAAGTTCTTTGTGAGAAGGCAGATATGGCTCCTGTTTCGATCACCAATGGTCAAGGGGGCATCTGGGTTCTTGTGCAAGCTTACCATTGTAGCTCGGTGGCTCTTTGAGGTCCTTTGGTCTGCTGTGTATGAGGGTGGCTTCTTTGTACAGCTTTGCTTCTCCCCACCACAGAGCACCATTGTCTCTGGTTTTGGCTCAGCTGTGCATCTCTCTCTTTCTCAGCCTCAAGCCATCTCCGGTAGTGTAACGATATATTGGGAGACCACGCTCAACATAGAGAGACCCTCCCCACAATTATGATGCCCCACAATATATAATTCATGTTGGGTTCAGCAAGCACTATCTATGACCCATAAAGAGCCACAGAGATCCCTCCCCCATTACAACTATGAGCTGAGAACCAGGCCGGGGTATAGAGAAAATATATCTTTGTTTAAGGTATAGGTTGAATTAATAATTTCCTTTAATGGTTACACACACCACCTTCTCTGTGGCACAAAACACAGCTTCAAGGTAACACACTTTTTTCCTTTTTGTAATAAGCAGATAAATGTCACTTGATACACATTAGATTTAACATGAAGCACAGTTTGGTTTCTAAAGCAAGTGACAGATTACACATGCAGAGCTTGATACAAAGGGCCTCATTACAACCCTGGCGTTGGACCATGGTGCTATTAGCACCATGGTCCATGCCGGATTCAGCCATGGTGGATGGCGGATTTACCGCCTCATTCCAAGGTTGGCGGGGCGGTAAATCCCCATTCACCATTGCCCCTTCCCCATTCCCATTTTGGCCCCATAGGGCTCAATGGGTATAGGGAAGGTGCTAATTACGGCACCGTAAATTACGGTGCCGTAATTAGCACCAAGGTCGCTTAGCGCCTTGGACTTTAACGCCTGCAAAAAGCAGGCGTTAAAGTGTGAATCTGGCGTTAAGGGTTTAACGGCGCCGCAGCCTTTTACGGCGCCGTTAACCCCTTAACGCCAGGGTTGTAATGAGGCCAATAGTGTTTCCTTGCACACTTGAAAATGCTGGCACCACTCTGTTTAAAGGTCAGATTTAGGGAGTGGGGACAGTTTAAACATTTCGTTTTGGGACAAAAACACCCTTTTGTTTAAAAGCAAGGTTTGGTAAGTGGTAACAGTTGGGAATTTAATTTCGGGACAAATAAACCCCTGCTCTTTATAGAAGTCTGGGTTTGACCGGAGAAATAAATGCACCCTATTACTTTAATGACAATAACTTACTTTCTGTTAGTGAAGAGGGCAGAGTTTTTGAACTCTGATGAGATCCCCACTGCGTTTTTGTTCAATGCACTTTTGAATCAGTGTATTTTCTTCTTGATTTGCACAGCATTGGTTTATTAATGGGGCAAAGGAAAATGAAACCCTGCTGTTTATTGTCATTTACCATGTGCATTTTCATCCTCAGCAACAGTTTTACTCCATGTATTTGTGACTGTAGCTGCAAAAAGCACATGCCTTCCCATTTGCCATAATGTCAGTTTTTTAGTTGCTTACATTTCAGGGTGCACAGCATATGCAAGTGTGACAGTTTCAATGACAAATGCCACTTTTTGTCTCTCAACCAACAATGTGCTTTTTCCATCTTCACCTATTTCCTGTGTCAACTGCAGAACTACCTGTATTTGGATTTACTAGGCACGTTTAGCAGTATGGACGTTTTAAGGCAAACTTTCCATTCACAGGGGTGCCTTGCCATAAGAACATTGTATTTCAAATAAGAGGCCTAACCTGGCATTTCCCTTTGTGTGCGGTGGCTGTTATTAAGCCCTGCAAGTAGTGGCTTCACTTTCACTGTGGGGCTTTCTTTATTGCTGATTATGGCAGCAGTCTGGCAATAGTTTGAGTCTTTCTTCAGTTTCTTAATTTCAATGGTTTTCCTTGCCTTTTGCTTCTAAATTTGGAGTTCTGAAAACAACAGAAAGACACTGTTAAAGGAATAGTTTGCTCAAAAAATTATTATTGTCCCTATGGGTCGGCCATGTGCTTTTAATCATAATTCGATCGATCGTACAAACATTTCCTATGCACCTTACCCGAGTTTTCGTCTCTTGAACACAAGCAAAATCAGGCAGAAGGGCGCTGCCATTTTGTGATAATCCTATCACTTACCGCATCGCCCCGGGTGACCTGCGTTTGCGGCACTAAATCATATCCCCCGCCCCTGAGCCTGACATCACTATATGCGTACCGCCCATTTCACAACTCCTGTCAACATTCTCTGCACCTCAGCTAATGACATGTCGCCATGGAAACGGCAGGAAGCCTCTTTCCTCGACAAGTATAAACAGAGCGTTTCACAACACACAACAGCAGATTTTCTTTTCCATTCCTCTCGCTGTATTTCTTTGAGTATTCTGTGACTCGTTTCTGTGCTCTGGTCAGCTACCTTTGTTGCTTGTAGCCTGTGTGAACAGATACCAGTACGACCGCTATAAATTATTTTAGTTTCTTTACCACACAATGGCAAAAATAATGCCCTACCTGTATGAGCCCGAGTATTTCGAGGAGGAATTACTGGAAAGAGCAAGCTCTGTAGACTATGGGGATTTGGACAACAGTTGGGTGGACGTTTCAACAGATGAAGAGCTTGGGCCTAGTCGCATGGACGGTGTTTACACCTGGTGTACCTGCAATCAGTGCGCGTTAATGCCAACCGAGGTGGAGAACTGCTGCTGCCGAGAAAACTCTGGATGCTTGTCCTACATATCGCAAGGCGATCCACAGCCGCAATGCGTTACCGAGCTGCCAGACTTCACGGCAGTCTGTCTCACACAGTCCGTGTTGAGGATTTTGATGGTGCTTATGCACGAACTTCACGCAACAGTTCGCCCTCTTAATCCAAGTAACAAGTAAGTGTAGTCTGGTTGTGATGTCAGTTAGGCCACTATTATTTCTTGGTTGTCCCCTATATTCTCGTAACTTCAAGATATCATTGTCATATCTGTTTAGTCTTGCAATTCTCTAGTAATAGTCGCATAAAAGTCGTTCAATATTGTGCAGTGTCTACTTAGCATTTTTCAAGGCAAAAATGCCATTGCATACAAGAATTGTCATTGACAACTAAGGTTTAATACACTTATCTTGGTCTTTTAAAAAATGATTGTATCTTTCTCTTTCATAGGTGGTACCGGCTGGTGGCCTATCGTTTGTACACATGGTGGCTTCTTGGGAGGCTTGGACACCGCGTTCGATGAGTAATACTCGCCTGTGTTGTTGGCGCAATTAGAAAAACTTTCCCCAGCGACAGTGGTCAGTACAGGGGATTTTCCTTCGCTGAGCTTCAACCAGACCTTTACAATCACTAGTATTATTGTGCCATCAAAATAAGAAACCAAATAAAACGCAACATATTTTTTATCAATGGTTGTTTCAGTTTTTAAGTGAATCAAGTGTGTCTCCATTCAGCAGTATTCCAGTGCCTTGTCTGCACGCCTCCCGGCCCATCCAGCCTACCCCCCACTATCAAAGGCAGTTCACACCAGTAGATGTGCGCTGCCATTGGGGCTTGTCAGGGGCGCGAACGACCAAGGTGCCAAACAACATGTACACTTCAAAAGGTATCAAGTGTGTCTCCATTCAGCAGTGTTCCGGTGCCTTATCTGCACGCTTCCCAGCCCATCCATCCCACCCCCCACTATCAAAGGCAGTTCGCACCAGTGGATGTCCGCTGCCATGGGGTGCTGTCAGGGGCGCGAATGGCCAAGGTGCCAAACAACATGTACACTTCAAAAGGTATCCTACGCCCAGGGGCCAATGCTCACATGGCCTCCTCAGACCCCGTGTCTCCAGGCAGGCCTCGCCTGAAGCAGACAGTGCCCCTGCAATCCACATAAGTGTGTCTTCATTCAGCAGTGTTCCGGTGCCTTGTCTGCACGCCTCCAAGCCCATCCATCCCACCCCCCACTATCAAAGGCAGTTCGCACCAGTGGATGTGCGCTGCCATGGAGTGCTGTCAGGGGCACGAACGGCCAAGGTGCCAAACAACATGTACACTTCAAAAGGTATCCGATGCCCAGGGGCCACTGCTCACATGGCCTCCTCAGACCCCGTGTCTCCAGGCAGGCCTCCCCTGAAGCAGACCGTGCCCCTGCAATCCACATAATACCATGACATATACACATCATTCATTCACAAACACACCCCTTTTTTGTTATTCTTTATAAACCACTGGATATTTACCATGAGAACATCTTTGAGCACAGCAAGTTAACTGGTGAACGTGCTACTCTGTGACTGCTTCGAGTAAACTCGTCAGTGTGCTACCTGTGAACATCTCCCTGTTCTCCTGCCACTAATTACTCTGCTTGTTGAATCCAACTGTTTGTTGGTCAAGGTAAGGGCATGTATCCTAATCATATCTCCTTCATTTGTAAATTTATAACTATTCCGATGTATCTAACTCTGTATTGCTGCTATGTTAATTTGTATCATTGCTATTGACTTGAGTTTCTTTTGTTATGTTATCGATATATCAATTTTTATAAGTGTCAATTGGCATCGTATTGCATCCTTCGCGGACCATTTCTATAGTATAACCATGTTTCCTTTTCGTGCATGATAGAACATTCAAGGGACAAGCAACATGTTCTGATTTTCAACACATCAATGAATCGTTTCTGAAATTTATCCTATAATACAGCCGCACACACTGTACTGGATTTGCTGTGGTGCCCAAAAGAAAGCGTGGAATGAACAATGTATAGTCCAATTCATTCTTTCTCACATGCTTATGCAAAATATTTTTTTAAGAATGTTGACCTTTATTTTGCAGAATTTACAGCAATGCCTGCATGTTCTATTTTAGGGGTTGCCCTTCGAAGACCCATGACAAATCCGAAGGCATTACAATGCATGTATTCCCTAAGACTGTTGATGGAATAAGAGAATGGGTCAGACGTTGCGGATATCCACTGGAAGACCTTGAAAGTAGAGCCAAACAAGTATTGGAGGACAAGAGGGGTCATCGATACCGCATCTGCAGCCTACACTTCTCCCCGGATATGTACGACACATCCTTGTACACAAAGAGGAATCAACTGACAACAACTTGGAAATTGCTCCCAAACGCTATTCCGACTTTACTCGTGAAAATGCCGCCACAGGTGAGTCACTCTTCCAGATTTAGCTTTACGCCTGTATTTTCGGTGTAAATGCCACTTATAGTACTTTCCATATTTATGTGATTGAATAGCTGTTGAAATAATGACTTTTTTGCTAAACATCAGTCCTTGTTTTGTAGAAACCACATAGAAAATGATTTATGGGGACAGATAACTATTCTATATTATGCATTTCAATAAGTGTAATTTTCTCGTATTCAGTCTCCTTACATGCCATTTTGTAATGTTGGAATTTCTAAATCGAATAATACTTTCCCTTTACCACTCCATGACTATCCACCGAATATGAAGGAATAAGATTCAACATCCATGTCTTGCCTGGAGTCATCAACCACTTCGAGCGTGTATCAGGTAATGTTACCTAGCTATTCTGTTCCAGACTGGTTTTATGCACGGAATTCTAGATAATGTGATCACATTTTCGCAACGTATCATTACATTACACAATGTTTCTTTAATACTTTACTATTGATATGTACCTTTGTCGTCTTTCCAAATTGTGTGTCCTGTTTACAATCTTTTCGTCCTTACTAATGCAAGTACTGTGTTCCAGGGAGATGCTGCAGCGTCCACTACAATTAGAACATCCCTCTTAGTCGATCCGGTGCCAGTGGTATGAGTCTTCATAGCTCAATAGGAAGAGACAATCTGATCATATTTTCATATTGTGTAATTGTTTTACACAATGTTTCATTCCTACTTTACTATTGATATGTACCTTTGTCGTCTTTCCAAATTGTGTGTCCCATTTCCAATCTTTTCGTCCTTACTAATGCAAGTACTGTGTTTCAGGGAGATGCTGCAGCGTCCTCTACAATTACATTATCCATTGTGGTTGTTCCGGAATCAGACCTTACAGTTGATCTGGACCCAGAGGTATGCACACTGACAGTACCATCGAATGAAAGAAAGTCGGTCTAATTAGATGTGCAATGCCAATTACTTATTTTAAATGGATACTATTTTTTGTAGGGATGTATACAAGAACTGTATATTGAACCGGAGGAACATGTATCTGAGTCGGTGCACCAGTTTGCTGATGTTATAGAAAAGAAGGTTTCAGAGAAAAAAAATAAAAATAAGGTTAGTTATAAACACTTTCTATTGTTGGCAATAGTTTTGTGTTAAGGCCTTCATTATATGCTTTTTTAATGTCAATTTTACAACACTGTATGTTGGATTTACACTGAACATCCCTTTTCCTATCTCTCCTGTAGTTGCCCGATGGAGTATGGACTATGCAGACACAAACAGCGATACAAATGACAGATGCTGCTTGCCAAACTGTTTTCACCATGGAGGAACTATTCATTGAGGCGCGTCGTGTTCACACTCGAGATGCCTATGTTCAATGGCCAGAAAATGAATTTAATAAGACCGGCGATTCCAGCAAAGTGTTCTTGGACTATTGCTACAATGCGCCCGCTCCGCCAAAGGAAGGTGAAATTGAATTTATAGATGATAGTTTAACATTATTAGATGAGCACTTGACACAATCTACACCCGCCAAATAAATGCCCCCAAAAAACAGTGCACATTGATCTTTTCTCCTATCCATCGTCAAGTAACAGATGTTGAAATGACAGAAACTGAAGCATCAACACTATTGACCGACGAAACAGACAAAGATATCGACTATAGTATGTCCGGTTTGGCTGATATGTCCACAACGGTTCACTCCGAAACCACAATGTTGCCAGATGACTGTATAATATAAGAGGCCAAACACATAGTATTCGACAGCAGCTTGATGGAGATTATACCGATGCTGAAATGTGTGCATTCAGTGGGAGGGGAAGTATGTGGAAAGCCATTGGTGAGCGTGACTCGTCTAACACAAGGCAGTAACCTCAAAATACATGCCACCTGTGAAAAGTCACATAAAGCATTTTCATGGTCCACTCAACCGATCCTGGCAAAACTGCCAGCTGGCAATCTACTGTGTGCAGCAGCTTTACTTTTCAGTGGCTCCAGTTTCATGAAGTTATCCGTTTCTTTCAGTTTGTGGGACTCCATTTCATTTCTAAAACGCAATACTACAAATACCAACGTGATTATCTATTCCCTGCCATTAGTGATGCTTGGAGAATTGAACAATTGGCTATTCAAAGTACATTCCCCAACAAACGGTTCAGGCTAGCCGGCGATGGACAGTGTGACAGCCCCGGATTTTCTGCTAAGTACTGCACCTACCATCTTCAGGACATGGAAAGTAAGAAAATTGTGTGTTCGACGGTCGTGCAGGTGTCCCAATGTAAATCCTTGGTGGCCATGGAGAAACTTGGTTTTATAAAATCGCTAGAAGATCTACAATCGAGGGGAATACAAATCGACCTCATAGCCACTGACAGACACGTTTCAATAGCCAAGACAATGAGAGAGCAGTATCCAAATATTAAACATCAATTTGATGTATGGCATATTGCCAAATCAATCAATAAAAAAATCTTGGCTGCAGGGAAAAAAAAAAGGTTTGGAAGGTATTTCGCAATGGTCCCAGTCTTTCAGCAACCATCTTTGATGGAGCTCAAAAACATGTGATCGGTCTGTGGAAATTATACTGGAAAAAGGGCGGTTACTAATGCACCACTGTTCCAACGTTCACCACTGGACAGACAACCAACATTTCCACCAATGTGAACATGGCCCTTTGTCCCCAGAGCAGGCACGGAAGAAGAAGTGGTTAATCCCATCTTCACCGCCACACAAAGCCCTTGAGAAGATTGTGCTTGATAAACCTCTATCAAGAGATCTTAAGGGACTCACAGAATTCTCTCACACAGGAGATTTGGAGGTGTTCCACAATATGTGCCTAAAGTACAGGCCAAAGAGATTGCATTTTGGCATCCAGGGGATGAAATGTCGGACTTTACTTGCGGTATTAGCGCATAACAGGAATATGGGCTGGGAACAATCTAGGACTGCAGGAAACTTAGGTATGCTTTGCTACACTATGGCCTTTATGAAAAGAAGCAAAAAATGGGTTGTCAGACCAGTATATGAGAAAATGGAATTTGATTTTGTGAAAGATCGTATTGTTAATGTCGTTGAGATGCATACGCATGGAATCGCGCAAAAATCTGTTCAGAGCACACATACATTGCCACAAAACATTGCCAGCGTGCCATGTCCACCGAAAGCAGAGCTTGTTAAATCGTTCAAATCCCGGTTGAAATGATTACCGTCTGTTTTCATTTTTGCAAAAAATATTTCTATAAACTGTACAAATAAAGTATGCATTTTGTCTTTTGAAATCTATCCTCTCAGTCCTTTTCTTAAAAAATATATTACAATTATTACAATTGCTTTCACATTTCACAGTTTAGTTCAGGTATTGTGGGACCTTCATTTTTCGTGTTAATGACCAATGGGTAACAGTGTGTAAGAATATTTGGGTTTTGGCAGTTGACTTGCAGTAAAGTTCCACAAAAAGCTGAATAACTGCTGGACCTACAAAAGGGATTAAACCTAGGCCACAAAACATTCTAGGCACGCAAGAAGTACTGACTGTGAAAATATGCCATGCGGTAGGAGGCCATGAGATAAGCAGCGGTGGCCCTATTATTAGACACATTTTGACTCCGTTTTTGGGTTACACCGACTATAATTTGGGAATAGGGGGCATTCTGTCATTGGCAAATTTCACCTACAGCTGAGCAGCGTCACGAACAGCGATCAATGATAGCCCCCAATTTTCTGTGCCTGTGCTTCAAAATTCATGTTCTCATGGATGCGTTGACACGGGCTGTTGCAAAGTAAAAATGTATGTTCAAATTGAGTGAAGGTCACCAGCTTTGAATTTTTGCTTGGGAGCTGGGAGGCCCACACCTCCCACGCACAGTATAAGGATCTATTGTTTTTTGACCTTGAGAGGCAGGGACCATTCCGAAAGGGATTGAATTGAAGGGGGGTGTAATAACGTATGATATGATAAGGTTGCCCATTCCAAAACTGCACCTACTTACATATATGTTCAGTTTATGAGAAAACTTTGACACGAACAGAGGAGTCTGCATTACGGTCTGCATTACACCTAGAGAATGGAAAGGCCGAATATAATGTAAGTTTCTCTTAAGCCGATTTCATACCCGAACTAATCGAAATACGAATAGCTGACCATTACTGCTGGGCAACATTGTACTTGTTAATTCTGTTTGGCATATTGCAATGAAGTGCTAGTACAACCTTTGTGTGCAGGGCTATCTACCGGGCACATGGGCAGGCCAGCATCGAGACGCATGTAGACTACCACTCGTTTCTACCTGGCTCTGCACTAATAAATCATTACATTGTTTTTGCACCTCGAAATCTTGCCCCAGTTTACGCATTATGTTTAGAGCTCAACATTCTCATTCGCACTATCCTCGGAAGAAAATAGCAGAGTACTTTGATATTTCATGTTGTATTCTCTTGGTTCACATTGTGTCACCTCTGCACCAATAAAGGAAATGATTAATTGTAATAAAGATCGGCTACTGAGACACTTTTCGATTTTTATCTTTTGCAAACAGGTACATCGTGCCGTTCTGCGATTGTCATCTATTCCAGACCCGACCGATGGCTTCTTCAACCACCAGCTGCAGCTACATGTCAATCACTGGATCTACTTGACCGTATTTTGGGACGACAGACAAGGTCCAATCTGTCCGCACGCGGTACCGGCGATTAGGAGCAACATAACAACCTTTACGGTGGTCTAGTGGCAAGTTGAAGCACCAGCCTTGCAATTCACCGTGCGACTGAAGTGCTTTGTTTACCCAAAACAAGCACCCTGTGCACCCAAAAGGAACAGCACATGACTCACGATAAACATTTGCGGATTTATGAAACGAGAGCAAAGAAAAAAAGTTCCATTTTAATTGATTTGGTCACACGCCGAATGTTATCGAAACATTTAATGTGAAATAAATGTACTTTACCAATTGTACAGTCTTGTTGTTTCCTTTTAAAGTACAATTTCATATTTCTAATTGTGACGCGCCGCGCTGTGAGACGATGTGTGATGTTTTCCGGGTTCCACGTCTAGTCGCGTAGGTGACGACTGGGCACGTTTGGCCACACTGCCCAGCAACGTCACAGAGAGAGGCGGAGAATATAAATGATTTGGTGATTTCAGGCTCAGTGGCGGGGGATATGATTTAGTGCCGCAAACGCAGGTCACCCAGGGCGATGTGGCAAGTGATAAGATTATCACGAGATGGCCGTGCCCTGCTGCCTGATTTTGCTTGTGTTCATGAGACGAAAACTCGGGTAAGGTGCATATGAAATGTTTGTACGATTGATCGAATTATGGTTAAAAGCACATGGCCGAACCATAGGGACAATAATATTTCTGACCGAACCATTCCTTTAAGTATCTGACATTGGAGGTAAACTGGAGATAACAGTGGTCTGAATAAAAACATGCTGGCACACGGGATGCAGGAATAGGGGCAACTCATGTGGCACCACCTTTCCATTTCACACCTTTATAGCAGTATGATATGATATTTTATTTGTATCGCACTCATACACATGTGTTTCCGAGCGTGTACGTTTCAGAGTACATTTTAATTTCCTGTTTTAATGTTTTAATGGTTGTGGGTTAAGCATACACCAGTCATATGGAGCTGTTCGCCTCTAGTAGAATGCTTGATCTTGTTGCTGTAGTCTGGGGTTTTTGAAGGTGGAAGGCATTATGTCATAGGAACTGAGGGAGCATGTTGGGAAGCAGGGGGTAACAGTTTGAATGGTGATGGATGATAACTGAGAGTTGCCAGTGGTGACATTAAAGGCATACATACTTACCTTGAAGGCTACAGTAAATTTTACTTACTATCACTTTATGATGAGGGTCGTGAGGGGTTGACAGCACTCAACACTCCCCAGGCCCTCACAGCACAGCCACCTCACCCCGTGTTGCACCTTCCACAAAAACTGTATGCTCAGGGTGCGCACAAAACTTCTGTGAAGTACCATGAAGCAGACACCAATACAGGGAAGAAAATTCCTCCTTCAAAGTGCAAGCTAGCGCTGGCAATAGTGCACCGCAGCAGCCCTTGCAGTCAAAGTGAAGCTGTTATGGAGCTGGCAGCCATATTGTGTGAACACTAGACTGTGCCTTTCAATTCAACATGATTAGTCCAATATGAACTGCGTATCAATTGGAAACACTTCCTACAAAGAAACCACTCTTGCAATAAATTATACAGTATCCCATAAGCGAGGCACAATGCACCTTCACACAGTCCTTGCAATGGCTACAGCAAGCATGGCGCTACCACCACCACATTTGTACTTGAATCAGGTCCTCCACCTATTCAATGGAAGAGATTAATACACATTTTGATGCTTACTTGAATGCCATGGCGGACGAAACATTGTCGGTTGCCAGAAGAGAAGGTATATTGTTGCATACCTTAGGTGCCGGAAGATACAGTATCTACAATGGACTAGCAGACCCCATTGAAAAAAAGTGCAGGAGACAGAGGTGAATTTGTTGAAGCTGAGACTAAAGTACAAAGTCATTTTGGTCCGGAGACTAAAACAATTTTTGAATGACACACTTTATTTCAAAGTGCTCAAGGCCCAAATGAACCATTCAAAAACTATAAACTTTGTGGCTGCCTTAAGGGGGCTTAGCTAGGCATGTGATTTTGGCGAATTGACATAGTCTCTCATCAGAGACCAACTTCTGAGATGCACTAATAACCCCTGAAAACATGAAAACATCTTGTCTAAAGACCAATCTTTAGAGTAAGCAATAACAGTATCCGGTAATACTGAGCAGAGAGCCACATACATCAAACAAATGAAGATAGGCGAGAATGAGAATGATTCAATATTTGTGGTGGAATCCAATGAGAACAAAATGAATGAATGGATTAGAGACACCAAATGTTTTTGATGTGGGAGTCCTAAACATTTCACCCCTAGTCAGCTCTTCCCTATGAAATCAGCCACTTGCCTTAGATGCAAAAATGGGGGCATTTTGCACAAGAAACTAGGGGACAGCTGACAGATAAGATAATTGCATTGATTAGGCAACAGTGGAATTTGGGAGGCATGTCTTTGAAGTAGCAATTCCGTGCAGTCATAAGGAAACCTTAGACAATTTCAAGATTGATGGAACTGAGATAATGATAGAAGTTGATACTGATCATGGTGGACCATAATTTCGAAAACAGCATACACCAAAGAACTACAATAAACTCTAGACAAACTTTTGCCATCAGACATAGTCCCGATGGTGTGTGGAGGGGTGGGTATAGACCTTAAGGGAAGGTTCAGTTCTAACACAACTCACAAGGATCAAGTATGACATTCATGAATATAAGTGGCTGAGAAACGTTTGTCTCTAGTAGGCTGGAAAATGATGCTTTATCTCTGCTTCCATGCTTGTGCTATGCTTCTGGTGTACGTCTCCGAAGTGATGGATTCATGGTCAAGAGATTACCTTGAATTATTCTCTAACATCCTGGCAGTGTTAAAAAAAACTTTGCGCATCATATCAAACTGAAAGAGAATGCTAAGCCAATTGTACATAAGGTCAAACTGATACCACATAGAATTCAAAGTGGTCTAGAACAAGAATTGGACGCCATGTGGCAGTGAAGGGTGATTGAGCTTATTGAAAGGTCAGAATGGCTAGATATGATGGTACTGGACACCAAACCTCATGGCAAAATGTGAGTTCATATTGATCTCACAGGTCTTAACAACAGCATATGGGTAAATAGACATTACCCACCCAACATCAGTGAGACCTTGGCGACCCTGAGAAGGGCCAACGTATTTGGCGTGCTAGACCCCTCATCAGCTTATCATCAGTACAACTCTCAGAGAAATCCCACACTTGATTCCTTTCTGTGCCCCTTTGAGAGCTTTCAGGTTCTGATGCATGCCCCTTGGCCTACACTCGGGGCAGCTGTTTTCAAAGGCTCAGGGAAAGAGTTCTCAAGGGATTGACGAACACAATGGTATTTCAAGACGATGTACTGCATGACAGTACACTTAGTTAAGTGAACACAAGCCACATCTGCAAGTCTTTTCCAGAAAGGGATGGAATAAGACCTCCCAGGTATTGTCTGATGGACTGTAACTGAAAGCCTTTAACTTTTCTGCTGTGTATTTGCCATGGGAACAGAATTCAGCTGCTGATTGCTTTTCCTGTTTTGCTATTACTTTGGTGCAGGAATGGAATGAGTTTGCTGACAGTGAAGGGACTGTAATGAGTGTAGGATTACCAGCCTCTTCTGAAGAGGAATGGGATGTGGCTGAGGGTGGAGACAGAGTTATAAGGGGCCTCAAGTAATGGATGGTCAGTGGGTGGCTGAACCAGGCAATCTGCAGAAGGAGTTCTGGATCTTGTATGAGGTCAGGGAGGAATTATGCCTAATAGTTAGCAAACTAAGAAGAAACAGTAAGATTGTTCCCCAGAGACCTTAGATGAAAGTATAGTACAGTTAGCACATAAGGGACACATAAAATGCAGTCTCATCAAGGGGCAGCTAAGGCAAATCGTTTGGTGGCCATGTATGGATTTAATTAATGGCTGATAAAATTCTAAAGGGGTTTCAGGTGTACTCCTCCCACAACAAAACAAATGTCACCAGGAAGGCCCTGTTTTGTCCAGTTAAGGTAGCGTCAGAACCATGGGTGGAAGTGGTGGTATGTGATGGGACCCATGCATGGTGTGGTTTGGGGCAGAAGGTTCATTTTTGTCTAATTGAACTACCATCCCAAATGGAGTGAGATAATAAGGTGCAATTTATTTCTGCAGCTATGACAGGTTTCCTGAACTACGCAGCTATTAAGCGCACAATGGGCCTCATTAGGAATATGGTGGTAAGGCAACAACCGCTCTGGTATTGCTACCGGCACCGTTGCTACAGTACCGCCATACTAGGACTTCTGCTCGCGGGTGCCCTTACAGCCACCTGGTCTGAACAGGTGGCCGTGCCGGCACCCGGGAGCAAAACTTGATGGTAGCAACTGTACCGTTATGAACGGTACAGCTGCTACCATCCTCCCCATTCCCATTGAGCCCTATGGGGGCTCAAATGCATAGCTCTCAACTCACACGCTTTTGGCGGGTGTCACCCGCCTTGTAAAGGGCTGACTCACCCGCCAAGCCTCCTGCACGCCCATTCATTCAAATGGGCGTCTCACCCGCCAAAAACAAAATCGGGTGATTTCACCCGCCTTTGCAACACAAATGGTTGAGAGCTATGCAAATGGAAATGGGGACGTACCAGCTCCGGCACCTGCGCAAGGGGAATTACCAGGTCCGCCGAGGCCAGAATGGCCCGGTGATTCCCCTTTCGCATGTGCCGGAGACGGATGCGAGTTTGGGAGTAGCCTTGCCGGTAAAACCGGCAAGGCTACCTCCAACCTCCTAATGAGGCCCAATAACTGGTCAATACTACCCCTTACCAGCGTTTTAGTGTTGCGAGTGAATAGGCTGGAAAGGATGGCATCCAACTAGCTGTCAAGGTGGGTCTGCCTTCGAAGGGAGTATTGAGGCAAATGATTCGAACATACAACACCACACCACACATGGTAACACAGGTATCACATTTTATCTCCCTGAAGTGTAGGGAACCTGGCATATTGCAATATCCTAACTGGGTGGGATTAGCAAACCCAGTCAGGGTGGACAGACCCATAAGCATGAAAGCTATTCAGGAGGCACATTATAATTATAAGCAGTGCTTTGGGTATTGTGCCTTTTTCCTATGATCTATTGATTGCGGGCAAAACAGAACAAATACCTTTGCCTGGCTCTTTGTTTCTAGAGTGTTCAGGCTTCTTAAAAAAACAGGGGGCTCCACAAGTGCAACACTTTGAGCAGTGAACCAAAGAAAGAATAGGAATAATAAATATTTTGTCTTTCTGGAATTCTATACAATAATTACTAGACTCATTAAAGGTTTATTTCAGGTACACTACAGGGGGTTAGTCTGTTCTTAAACACCTCAATTTAAAAATGTAGCCAACATACTCCAAAAAGCATTTACAGCAGAATAAGCATCCATTTTGGACTTTGTACTTTGCTTTTTGCTGTAAGATGTTTTTTGCTGTCGATACATATGGTGATCCGTTCTTGTATGAAATGTTTATCACGTTACACTGATATTGTAAACATATTTTTCATAGTCTACTTAGGAACAATGCTATGTGATGCCACTTCCTGTCATCGCTTCCTGTGATGTCAATTTGGGGTGGGGTCAAATAACATCACTTCCTGTGATGTAATCAGAGGTCAAGGTTCATGTGATTTCACTTTCGCTACCCCAGGAATTTTGGTGAAATGATGTCCCTGGTAGGAAGGGGTGCGGCATTGGGTACAATGATTTTTGCAGGGAAAAAAGGAACAGTGGAGAGAAGTGTAATACTGCCTGAAATTGACATAATCCCAGCTGTTGAAGGCCACACAAAATCAGCCTAAAAACCATAATATTTTTTCAGTGTGAAAGAGCTAAAGTGTGACTGCGGACTCTTGAGCGGGTGCCTTCCCAAAGAACAGGTCATTTAGCCATGTTTGTTCTCAAAGAGGGGTGCCTATGGACTATTTTTTGATTTTTTAAGGGACTTCGGTTTAGTCACCCTAAGTTTCCTAGGGTCATCCAGATGTGGACTCCTTGCTCACTGTGCTCAGAGAGGCACAGCTCCACCTCTCTGATGAGACCCAACAAGGCTGAACACGTGTTTGGGGTTGCTGTTGGTAGTCTTGTTCAGAAGAGAATTGCCAAGCTTTTCGGTGCTGGACTGCCCATGTGGGCGGGACACAGACTGATATGCAAATGGGTATTTCCCGTCTGTGAAAGGTACAGTGAGCTAAAGTGTGGCTGCTGACTCTTGAGTGGGTACCTTCCCAAAGAACAGGTATTTCAGCCACTTTCTTTCTCAAATAGGGGTGCCAATGGACTATTTTTTCATTTTTTTACGGACTTAGGTTTAGTCACCCTAAATTTCCTAGGGTCATCCAGATGTGGACCTTTTGCTCACTGTGCTCAGAGAGGCACAGCTCCACCTCACTGATGAGACTCAACAAGGCTGAAACACGTGTATAGGGTTGCTGTTGGTACTCTTGTTCAGAAGAGAATTGCCATAGCATTTTGGTGCCGGACTCTCCATGTGAGCGGGACAAAGACTGATATGCAAATGGGTATTTCCCTTCTGTGAAAGGTACAGTGAGCTAAAGTGTGGCTGCTGACTCTTGAGTGGGTATCTTCACAAAGAACCGGTCATTTAGCCGTGTTCGTTCTCAAAGAGGGGCGGCTATGGACTATTTTTTGATTTTGCTTTTTTCAGTGTAGTCACCAACAGTTGGGATTATGGCATTGAACCCTGCATTGATGTCGACCACACAATGAAGTGTAGTCCATGGGAGGTAGGAGACTGGGTGCTGGCGTGGAATCAAAAATGTAATGCCAAATGCCAAGTGGGTGAGTTTCTGGGTCCCAAAAGAATTTGTTCAGTGTGGGGTCACGTGGTGATAGTAGAAGGAGTGGAGGTGTGTTCCATGGGAAGGATGATCAAATGCACGTCTGATTGGAGGTTGATGGTGTTACGCTCACCTGGTATCCACAGGGACGCCACCCAGCTGGGTTACTCGCTGGTATGCTTCTCAGCTTTGCTCTGATGTGGTCTGCGGGGAAGGTTCTGCCTGAAAATACAGGAGGACTGTGTTGAAGACTGACCGACTGGGGTAAGTATCCTCCCTCCACCTCCGTATGCTTTCAGTCCCTCTGGTGCCCTCTCCTGACCTTGTGGTAGAATTAGGCGTGCTCTCCGTCCTGCCTTCTTTGCAGGGCCCGTTGTCTTTCATGGGCGAGTGCGGTCCAGTTACTTCACTGACGCCGGCCCGTTTGATATTGTTCAGGTAGGTCTTATTGCTGTTCTTTAGTTTTGTTGCTATCCTGCATGCCTTTCTTTGTTTAAAATGTCTCTTTTTTCTCCCTTAGGTATCCAGAGCTTCAGCGCAGCAAGCTGGCTTGGTTGAGCCCCGCTGGTAAATTATGGCGCATTAAGAGCGCTATGATGCGGTAAGTAAGCGCTACGCGCAGCGCTGCAAAGTCTTGCCTTTGCTAACCTGTGTTTTCCTTCCTTGTAGGTCGCGGTGTTCTTCAGCACGAGTGGAATGCGAGTGGTGCCAGCCGAGAGGCGACCAGCCAGGTAAGCCTTTTGAGCAGTTCGTAATTTGTAAATGTCTCTACAGCTTTCTTTAATGTTGCCTCTATCTTCCTCTTTCAGGTCGTTCTGTCCGGGAGGCGTGCAGATTCGAGGAAGCTGTTCTCAGTAGCTGCGAGTGTTTAAAGATGAAGACTGCAGGTAAGATGTTGCTGCTAATGATGTTCCTTTTGTGTCCTTGCAGGATCTGTTTCTCCGAGGTTCGAGGGAATAGCTGGACACGGTGAGCGTCACGTTGCAAGCTGCAAAGTAACACGAAGCATGTTCTGCAGTCAGGGTGTGGTTTATATAGCCCAGGTAAAGTAGTATCATGGAAAGTAGTTCCAGGCTTGCCACACCCAAAACACTAGACCGCATAGCTTGGTTCTTAGGAACCAAGCTATGTGGATGCCTCCATGTTGGCTGACAATACAATAAAGTAGTTCCCAAGCACATTGTTGTTCATGGTGAATGAGCCTGGCGCCATAGGTGCCAGGACTGGCCCCATGAGGGCTTTTGAAGAGGATGCCAGGCTCTAGGGGCCCGAGTCCTGCCTCCACCTAGCCAATGGGTTTGCCAGAGGGGATTTTGGGCGAGGGTCGTGACAGCACTCCCCCCTAAAGCCCCTCCCAGGCTGTTCCTTTTGTCTGGCCCAGGTTTGGTTGGGAAGTTCCGATGGAATTTCCTGATTAGACGTGGTGCGTGGATATTCTCACTGGGCTCCCAGAATCTATCTTGTGGTCCAAATCCTTTCCAATCGACGAGATGATATAGCTTGGTCCTATAGTATTTAGAGTCCAAGATATCTTTGACTTCGAATTCTGGTTCTCCGTCAACAAGTATGGGCTTAGGTGGTGTCCCAATCCGTGTGCCGGGTTGCATTGGTTTCAGGAGGGACACATGGAATACCGGGTGGATGTGTAGATTAGGTGGTAAATCCAGTTTCACGGCTGATGGGTTGATATTTGCCTTAATGGTATAGGGTCCTAAGAATCTTGGATGAAAGGTCCGGGTTCCCTTGATGGGTACGAATTTAGCGGCTAACCAAACTTTGTTTCCTACTTGCTAATCAGGGGCCTTTTTCCGGTGTTGGTCGGCGAATCTCTTTTGTTTTTCTTTGGCATGAATAAGGTGTTCCTTTGCCCTTTTGGAAGCCTGAGTAATGGTTGTGTGTAGAGTCTTTACCGCTGACATTTCCAAGCTGGCTGGAAGATCTAGTTCAGAGGTACGTGGATGTCTGCCATGAAGGGTATAGAAGGGCGTTTGTCCCGTACTTGAATGCAAAGAATCGTCATATGCATATTCACCTATCCATAGTAGGTCTTTCCAATTCATTTGTTCGTGGTGCAGCATACACCGTAACTATTGCTTGAGTGTCTGATTGGTTCTCTCGGTTTGGCCGTCCGTTTGGGAAAGGTGACTGGTAGATAGCCGAACGTCGATCTGCGCCATTGCACAGCATTTTTTCCAGAAGTTTGAAACAAACTGCCTGCCTCGATCAGAGACCAGAACCGGAGGGAAGCCATGTAGCTTAACCACGCCCTCCAGGAACACTTTTGCTAAATTGGCTGCGTCTGGGAGGCCTTTGAGGGGAATAAAATGGGCCATCTTCGAGAATAAGTCTACAACTACAAGGATGGTGTTGAATCCTTGGCTTGGAGGTAGATCAGTGATGAAGTCAAGGGAAAGAGTGTGCCATGGAACTGGAGAAATATCCAATGGTTGTAGGAGACCAGATGGTTTTTGTTTCTGTGATTTATTTTGTGCGCAGACACCGCAGGACTGAATATACTGAACAATGTCCTTACGCCAGGTAGGCCACCAAAAGTTCTCTTTCACCTTAGCTAGGGTTTTGGTGATCCCAGGATGCCCTTCGATCAGTGAATCATGATAGTTTGAAATAATATGCTGTTGTAATTCCTTCTTGGGTACATATAGGCGATCCCTAAAAAAGAGTAGGTGGTCCTTGATGGTATATTGTTCACCTTGAGTTTGCCATGCGAGGTAGGCATCAGGATTCATTGTCCGTTGGATTTCTTTTCGTAGCTCTGCTTGTGTTAAGGCTGTCGTGATACCCAAGAGTTTGTCTTCAGGTATAATAGGTACTGGGTCTGGAGTTGTATATAATATTTCATCTATGCCCATGCGAGATAAGGCATCCGCCTTTCCATTTCTGACTCCTGGTTGAAATGTGATTACATAATCATATTGGGCGAAGAAAAGGGCCCACCGTAATAGGCGCGAGGACTGGGCCTTGGCTGTTTTGAGATATTGCAGGTTTCAGTGGTCTGTGATGACTGTAATGGTGTGTCTGGCCCCCAGAAGGTAGTGCCTGCAGGCTTTAAAGGCAGATTTGATATCCAGGAGTTCCTTGTCTGTGATGGCATAATTAATCTCTGGAGGTGAGAACTTTTTTCGACCAGAAGGCCACAGGTTGTAGCTGGCCGGTTTCCAGGTCTCTTTGTGAAAGGACAGACCCATTGCGAGACTGGACGCATCAGTTTCAACGACATAAGGGAGGTCTGCACGAAGATGTTGCAGGATTGGAGCGGAGGTAAACCTTTGTTTAAATTCCTGAAAGGCTTCTTCTGCTTCTTCGGTCCAAGCAAACTTTTTATTGTTTTTTCGTAATAGTACTGTTACTGGGTGCACAACCTGAGAGAAGTATGGGATGAACCGGCGGTAGAAGTTCGCAAAGCCCATCATGCTTTGTACCCCTTTCAGAGATGTCAGTGAAGGCCATTTCAGAATGGCATCTACCTTGTGCACGTCCATTCTGATGCCTCCTGGAGTAAGGATAAAACCAAGAAATTCTACTTCGGTGACATGAAAAAAGCATTTTTCAAGCTTTGCAAACAAGCGATGTTGACGGAGCTTGGTGAGGACTGAACGAACGTGCCTGACATGATCTTCTTCCGAGGCTGAGTATACTAAGATGTCGTCTATGTACACTAAGGCGCACACATCAATTAACTCCCTTAAGACGTCATTCATGAAATATTGGAATGCCGCAGGAGCGTTGCATAACCTGAAGGGCATGACTTGATATTCAAACAAGCCATACTTAGTGCAGAAGGCGGTTTTACGTTCCTCTCCTTTTCTGACTCGGACCAGGTGGTATGCTCCTCGAAGGTCCAATTTGGTATAAATCTGGGCATCTTTAACTTGGTCTAGCATCTCAGGGATAAATGGCAAGGGGTAGCGGTTCTTCACAGTGATCTGGTTCAATGCACGGTAGTCAATACAGGTTCTCAAGTCTCCTTCCTTTTTCGGTACGAAGAACAAAGGACTGGCTGCGGGGGACTTCAAAGGACGTATAAATCCGTTTGCAAGGTACTGGTCTAAATAGGATTTCAAATGAAGGTTTTCTGGATCTGTGAGAGCGTAGATCCTGCTGCAACGGATTTGTGCACCAGGAACACGGTCGATCTGACAGTCATAGGGCCTGTGCGGCGGCAATGTATTGGCTTGGTCCTTTTGGAAAACATCCTGGAAATCATGGTATTAACTTGGCAAGGTATTAGTTGCTCCCAGGGTTGATACTGCCGCTGCGGGAGTCATGGGGATACAGACATCAGCTTTCTCCTCTTGGTAATAGCAGGCAGGGGAGCATTCCCCGGGAAGGTAATTTTCATGCCCGCCAGTCTATCAAAGGGTTGTGAACAACCAACCATGGCATCCCTAGTATTAGCCTGAACTTAGGTGCCTTGATGAGATCGAATGAAATAGACTCCCGATGTCCGTCCTGACACAGCAAGTTTACCCTGGCTGTGCACTGGGTTACTGGTCCGGAAGTGATTTCTGTCCCATCCACGGTGGTTACCTTGTCCATAGTTGGCTTAGAACACAAAGGAAGCCCCATCTCTGCTGCCAGTTCTTGATCAATATAAATTCCAACTGCTCCGCTATCGATGTATGCTTCAACAGCATGCATTCTTGACGACTGTTGGTGGTTAATTAAGATCACTGGTATTGCAAAGTGCGTGGTCAGCAACCCTTTCTTCTCACTCGACAAACTGACCTCTACGTTTGTCGAGCTTGGTAGTTTCCCGATTCCTTAGCTTCATCCTTCTCTGTGGCCCGACTGTTCTTGTTGGGGGTTTTACTGCAAGTCCTTCAGGAAATGTCCTGGTTTCCCACAATACAAACAAAGCTGTTGTTGTCTTCTTTTGTCCCGCTCTTGTTTTGTTAATGGAGGCCGTATCCCTCCAATCTGCATGGGTTCTACAGCATTTTCAGGTACACAGGGTGTGTTTTCCCTTGGTCGAACATATACGGTCCGAAGGTCCATTTTAGACCGGTCTGCCTTTCGGTCCTGCAACCGGTGGTCTAGCTACACAACCACATTTATGAATTCTGCACAGTCTCTGGGTGGATCAACCACCTGGGCTAAGACGTCCGATAATTCGCCTCATAAGCCTTGATGGAATAACGTGGTTCTTTTGTTTTCTGGCCACCTAGCTTCGGCAACCAGTCTTTTGAAGGTAGCAATGTACATTAACAAGTCCTGATTCCCCTGTCGGAGGGACAAGAGATAATTGTCTACTGCTTGTTCCCGGGTATGGCGAGCAAAAAGTTTTCCATTTCTCTCTGGAACCCCCCAAAGTCATGTAATAGAGGATCGTCATGGGTTACCAACGGCACCGACCAATCTGCTGCACTACCACTCAGGTATGATAAGACAAAAGCTACCCGAACTTGGTCATTTGGAAATGCTCCAGGCCTACAAAGAAAATGAAGGCGGCACTGATTGATGAATGACGCATACTTCCGTGGGTCACCTGAGAACCTTTCTGGTGGTGCCAGGGGCACTGTTCCAGGTAATGTGATCTGTACCAGAGTGGGTGGTATGGCAGGGTTTTGCATTGTTGGATTGCTTCCAGGTAGAGGCGTCTGTCCTGCCTGTGATTGCAAGTATTGCCTGCTAATCTCTTCAGTGCGTTCTTTGGTCACTATTAGGTCTCTCCGGAGGGCATTAGTCTCTTGTCGGGCAGAATGAACCTCAGCACGAAGTTCTCCTAGTAATTGGGCCAATTGGTCCATTTCTGATGTCTCCATGGCGCCCAGGTGGATTTGTTATGGTAGGCATCTGTTACGCTCACCTGGTATCCACAGGGATGCCACCCAGCTGGGTTATTCGCTGGTATGCTTCTCAGCTTTGCCCTGATGTGGTCTGCAGGGAAGGTTCTTCCTGAAAATACAGGAGGACTGTGTTCAAGACTGACCGACTGGGGTAAGTATCCTCCCTCCACCCCCGTATGCTTTCATTCCCTCTGGCGCCCTCTCCTCACCTTGTGGTAGAATTAGGCGTGCTCTCTGTCCTGCCTTCTTTGCAGGGGCACGTTGTCTTTCATGGGCGAGGGCAGTCCAGTTACTTCACTGACGCCGGCCCGTTTGATATTGTTCAGGTAGGTCTTATTGCTGTTCTTTAGTTTTGTTGCTATCCTGCATGCCTTTCTTTGTTTAAAATGTCTCTTTTTTCTCCTTTAGGTATGCAGAGCTTCAGCGCGGTGAACTGGCTTGGTTGAGCCTCGCTGGTAAATGATGGCGCATTAAGAGCGATATGATGCGGTAAGTAAGCGCTATGCGCAGCGCTGCAAAGTCTTGCCTTTGCTAACCTGTGTTTTCCTTCCTTGTAGGTCGCAGTGTTCTTCAGCGCGAGTGGAATGTCCGGAGTGGTGCCACCCGAGAGGCGATCAGCCAGGTAAGCCTTTTGAGCAGTTCGTAATTGTAAATGTCTCTACAGCTTTCTTTAATGTTGCCTCTATCTTCCTCTTTCAGGTTGTTCGGTCCAGGAGGCGTGCAGATTCGAGGAAGCTGTTCTCAGTAGCTGCGAGTGTTTAAAGATGAAGACTGCAGGTAAGATGCTGCTGCTAATTATGTTCCTTTTGTGTCCTTGCAGGTTCTGTTTCTCCGAGGTTCGAGGGAATAACTGTACATGGTGAGCATCACGTTGCAAGCTGCAAAGTAACACGAAGCATGTTCTGCAGTCAGGGTGTGGTTTATATAGCCCAGGTAAAGTAGTACCAGGGAAAGTAGTTCCAGGCCTGCCACACCCAAAACACTAGACCGCATAGCTTGGTTCTTAGGAACCAAGCTATGTGGATGCCTCCATGTTGGCTGACAATGCAATAAAGTAGTTCCCAAGCACATTGTTGTTCATGGTGTATGAGCCTGGCGCCATATGCGCCAGGACTGGCCCCATGAGGGCTTTTGAAGAGGATGCCAGGCTCTAGAGGCCCGAGTCCTGACTCCACCTGGCCAATGGGTTTGCCAGAGGGGGTTTTGGGCGAGGGTCGTGACAGATGGATGATCGTTAAGGGGTTTTGTGTCTTGACATTCGCTCTATGTCAGGTGACCACAAATGGATAACCATGTTCAGGCAACAAATGACTTCTGTCGGCACAGCTCCAGACAAAGATTCCACCTAACTGGTAGTGTACATACAGTGAACACTTTTTTGTTGTCCTCTCATGTACCATTTAGGGGGTGAGAATGTGTTGTAGTCTGGGGTTATATGCTTAGGTAATAAAAGGTGGAAGGTGTGATTTCACAGATGCTGAGGGAGAATGTTGGAGAATGTTGGAAGGCAGGAAGTGTAACGATTTGTATGGTGATTTCTGATAATTGTGAGTTGCCAGTGGTGTGATTAAAGACACATACACTTAATGTGGTCAGTCAGATATAGAAGGCATAGAATCAAAAAATAGGGCTCCTGGTGTGGAACCTATTCTACCCAGGAGGGTTAACTAGGAAAACAAAAGATACAAATGAATAGGTCCAAAGATGCTAGGCTCAGAACAACACCTCCACATGTATTATCAAACTCTGCATTGCTAAGGAAGGAATCACTCTTCAATAGTATGTTGTAGAGATAAATCTCATTTTTTTATATTAGAGTTGTGTGCAAAAAGACATAAATCCAACATTTAGAGAAATTAAGACATCAAAATGGTTTACTAAAACAGAACAATCAGACAAAAAAAAGAAAGATATTTACAACACACAGTGCCAAAAAAACATTTTTTGGGACAATCTCCAAATTGTGTGTGTGGAACAAACCCGACTCCTATTAGGATTTGCCAAGAAATTCACATATTACAGTGTACATATTCAAGTCAACATTTGTGGAAAACACATAGAACAATGGTGGGTCCACAAAATTATTTTTCTTGCGTAAACAGCATTAATGTGCTGTAGTTCAGCCGTTTCTAGGTGGGCTAGGTGTGCATCATCTTTAACACGGCCTTCATCAGGACGGAGTTCTGTGTAGATTGACGTCTGTGCTGCAGGGGAAGGAGACTACAGTCAGGGGGGTGTCTGAGCCAAAATTATTTAGTTTGAGTGAATCACGTGTGGTTGATGTAAAATCAAAAAGCACATAACTTACCTATGGGTTAATAGATTTCACAGGCGCTAAATTTGAGATCTGCTAGCCGCATGTGCTGGTCTCTGTATGATCCTGTAGCAAATAACAGAGAACGAGAGAAGCAAAGGGAGGTTGAAGCTAAACATGTCCCCGTTTAAAAAGGCATGAAAAAAAGTTCAGGGATAAAAGTCTTACCTCTCGCTGGAGGTCGAAAAATGCTGATCCAGGGTGGTATCAGTGGGAAACAAACACGGCTTGCACAGCTAAACAATATATATGGCTCAAGGTGAGTGTGGTTACCTAGTAACAACTGTCTCATATATATAGCAGTAAGTGCAGGGTTTATTTTAAAGTACCTGTGAGGGTTGCAGCATGGGCAGTCTGTCTGCAAAAAAGTACGAGCTGGAGCTCCTCAGGCTGCTGGGTCACAGATGAGACTGCAGGGGCCTGACTGCAAAGTGTTGGTAACGCTGTTGCTAGGTCCCTGTAGTTATTTATATGTCGGCCATCTTGGAATGGCCCTAGGATCGAGTGGGAAACAAAATGATGGATTCTGCTCCATCCGGGGGGCACAAAAAAAGATCAATCAATTATGGGTGTGATTAGTGTCAACGCGTGTCTAAAAAGTTAATTTAGACAATATTGTTGACAAATGGTTGTCATGGCAACCGTAAGCATTGCGGAGTGGCATTGGTTTTTTATACTCTGAAACAACATAGCTAATGGCCCCATGAGGTTGTGATTACCGAAGATACTTCATTACAATATGAAAATAAATAATTAGGGTGTCTGAGACATTGTGCACATCAGATCAGACTAAGAAGCAATGCACATCCCAACCTCATCACCAGTGTTGTAATGGGGTTGTGGTGATCTGAAGGATACTTCACACAGGACATGATGAGTAATACGACGAATGCCTTTATTTGTAGTTGTTACAATTTACCATTTGTCGGGCTCACAGCATCCCTCACACTCATCTCAACTGCTGCATCCTCCCTCAGAAAATTGTATCCCCTATCCTTCCACAGGAGTGAGGGCACCTCGGACTTAATGCTGCCTGTCATGTGTGCAACAGGTTTAGCCTAAAATAGTGCACAGAAAGTGCAAAATTGAATGACATTGAATAGAAGTTCTTCAAAACAGTCAGCAGAAGCAGAATCTAACCCTGTTTTATATAAAAAATGAAAGTGTTAATTATTCACTAATAACTAGGCAGATACATCAGTAATGTGATCTAATGCTCACAGACAAATGACTAATGCCCAGTGAAGAACCATCGCAATTGTTTGACATTCAGCTTGCATGTGTACAGTGGAATCAGAGACAACAGTCCCATTCCATGTAACACTTGAATGATGGCAATGAAAGTGAAGAGAAATAAGGTTTCAGGTTTATTTCAGGCAATTAAGGTGCAGGGTCAATGTGCATTATCAGTGATGGTGTATACTGGATCCCAAGCTACCGTCCTGGCCACAAAGGCCTTTGACCAACTAAATTCAGGATGTGAGTTCAAATGGCACATGCCACATGATTGAAGAACGGTCCAACACAATAGAATTCCACTTTAGGAACAATCAATTCCCAGACATCACTGTCATCTCTGTAGGAGAACAAACTGGTGATGGGAACCCTTCTCCATTTTTCAAAATTAACCTCCCTCCCAGTTTTAAGTCGCATTCCACACTGGAAGGAAACACTCTGAAATTGTTTACCAATCCACGATCAGAAGGAAACCAAAATCCCAGGATAAAAGATAATGAAAAACCAGCTCAAAGTTTGATCAACATCCAGAGAAAGGGTGAATAGCTGTTTTTCCCCATTCAGATAAATATGGGGGGAGGGGGGTCCTGCTTGAATAACGGAAGAAGCTTCAGCAGCTCCCAAAAGATCAGACCATCCTCACGTTTAAGTTTATTGATAAGTGGGAAATGGGCCTGGAAACTCCAAATTCCAAACATCTCCTGCCTAGCAGGTGCATGCTAAAAGTTTCCATTGGCGACAAAAGCTTAGGACATAATTGTTGGGTTTTGAGAGATGCCCGATCCACCTTTTACTTAGGCAGTGACATTCTCAATTGATTTGCAACTAATTTGTACCTAATTAATTACAAAGCATAGTTCCAACTGGGGCTAACCCCATGGCTTTCACATTACTGAGAAAGCATTTTGGTCAGCTCAATTGCTGCCATATGCGGTTGTAGTTCAAGTGGGAGAAGAGGTCACCATCCCAGGACAGGTGAGACAATTTACAATTCCCATACAAATTAAGCGAGGACAGAACCTCAAAAACAAGGACGCTTATATAAATTTGAATTATCAACTCCAACAGCAAGGTTTGTATTTACATCCAACACCCCTAGTTGACCTAGAACATGACACCATTTGAATATTGGTGGATGACAGTGACACTAGAAGTATTCCTTTGGGGCGGAAGACACCTTTATTAGAATGGCGGTTGATGCCCAATATTATCCTATTGATTAAGGTAATGAGATCCTTGGAGCAATTCCAATTGACTGTTAACAATTTTGATGACGATATTCCTCTGGAAAATATTTTCACCTGGCAAGGGGTGGATTTATTGGTGTACTCTTCCTGCCCTTATGGTGTGGAGGAGGTGACCTGTGACATCAGGAAGGATGAGGTGGTATTTTCGAGTCAACAGTGACTAGCTCCCATCCTTGAAACCTCATGTGCAGGCCAACACCATAACAAGAGAACTCTCCACTCCACTGGAGGACACCGCTGAAATTGCCAATTCCGAGGTCTTTCCAAGCTTTAAGCAGATGGTCAAAGAACAATGCAATCTCGCTGATGCCTGTGAGACCGCAGATCAAAAGCAGAACTGAAGCAGGTGTTTTTGGATTTTCAGGATATCTTTGCTGTGGATTTGTATGACTGCTGATGCAGAGATATACATTCAACCTCCATACCTATGGACCCTGAGATGGCTCCAATGTTTGTGAAGCAATACCGGTTGCATCTCGCATCTATGGAGTCACTCACAGAGATTATTAAAAACTTAGAATCCCGTGGGTTAATTTGTGCAGTCCACAGACCTTTAACAACCCAGTACTGGGGATACTCAAATTCAATGGCCAATGGAGACTTTGCATAGACCTTAGGGAGTTAAACAAATGGGTCCACATGTCCAGATGGCCCCTTCCCTACATCGATCAGGGACTGGCCCAGATTCAAAGGTCAAAGGTGTATACCACCATTGACCTGACCCACGGTTACTGGACCGTACCCCTGAGTAGGAAAGACCGGTACAAGCTTGCCTTTACCTTCGGGGGCAGCAGTACCCAAACCCCCTTTGGATACATAAACTCTGGCAACAAATTTAATATCTTCCTACATAAGGCCATACCCGACTTAGGCGAAAGGGGAAACCTAGCCTATGTAGATGATGGCTTAATCAAGAGTTCAACTGTGGAGGAACACATACCTGAAATACGATATGTTCTGACCCAGTTGCAGAAAGCCAGAGCAAAACTGTCCTTTCAGAAGGCACAGTGGTGTAAGACCTGCGTGAACTTTCTAGGGCATGAAATCACCCCTGAGGGTCTCAGTCTGCAAGCGAAAAAGATGGAAGCAGTACTGAAATTAAAAGACCCTACAACCCTGCGAGAACTAAGAAGCCTTCTTGGACTCACTAATTGTAGTAGAAAGTTCATTGGAGACTATGCAGAGGTCGCACAACCGTTGGTCCATTTATTAAAGGTTGGGGTCAAGTGGGAGTGGGGTCTGGAACAATCTGAGGCAGTAAAACAACTAAAGAGAAGACTTTCCCAAGCACCTTGTTTGCCATACCCCATAAAGAACAAGGAATTCTTCTAGGAGACTGGGTTCTTAGATACCTGCTTAACGGCAGAATTATACCAAAAGCACGACAAGGTCAACAAAGTAATCTCCTGGCAACAGTGTGTGCATTGAAGAATTACCACCTGTTCATCTAGGTAGAGCACATCATTGTCGAGACTCCTCACCAGCCCTTGCAATATCTCCAAAGTAACCCAATCCAAACAGGGAACATGAGCAATTCCAGAATTACTTCCTGGATTTTGTCCACGCAAAGCTTTCCTGTGAAGGTCAGATATGGCCAAAACAAGAACAGTCCCCTAGCGCAAGGTTTGGCTGACTTGCATAACTCTGCTCAAGAAAAACATCTTGAGGATGAAAGTCTAAAGACCGAAGACAATATGGAGGCGTACCTTACTTTCTCGCACAAAGTCTATGGGTAAGACATGTGCCAGGGGATACCCACAGTTTATGTGAATGGGTGCTCCTACCATATTGATAATCACAGGGAAAAAGAACTAGTAGCTGGCATTGGAAATGCCTGGGTGAATGATGCCCCAGAGCCCTTTGATGGGTACAAAATAGGTCCCTGAAGTAGTCAGGTGTCAGAGTTGATAGCGGTGCATCAAGCCATCCTCATTGCTGTGCAACACCAACTCAAAGGCTGGTCATAATCATTGATTCACGTTATGTCAGGAATGGGTTCATGGAGCACTTGATTACTTGGAAAAATGGAGGCATGCTGTGTGCGAATAACAAAAACAAGAGGGGTTCTGTGAGTTTCTCTACTACCGGCCTGTATCCCGGGTTAGAGTCTCTATCAGAGTATTTAGCTCACCATCCTTTCACAGTAGAGACATTTCCACTACATTTCAGTGTTTGTCCTGCCCAAGGGCAGTCCAGCACTGAAATGCCTGGCAATTCTCTTCTGAACAAGAGTACCCTACAGCAACCCCAGACACCTGTTTCGGCCTGGTTGGGCCTCGTCAGTGAGGTGGAGCTGTGCCTCTCTAAGAACAGTGAGCAAGGGTTCCACTTCTGGATTACCCCCATAATTTAGGGTGAAAATCCAAAACTACTTAATATGCAAAATTAAGGGGGGTTCTGGGAGTATCTCTACTACCGGCCTATATCCCAGGGAAGAGTCTCAAACAGAGTCTTTAGCTCACAATCCTTTCACAGAAGAGAAATTTCCACTGCATATCAGTCTTTGTCCTGCCCAAGGGCAGTCCATCACCAAAATGCCTGGCAATTCTCTTCTGAACCAGAGTGCCAACAGCAACCCCAGACATGTGTTTCAGCCTAGTTGGGCCTCGTCAGTGAAGTGGAGCTCTGCCTCTCTAAGAACAGTGAGCAAGGGTTCCATATCTGGATTACCCTCGTAACTCAACCAGACTCTTTTATGTCTAAATATCTCTTTGTGGAATTAAATGAAAGATGCATAGGAGATGCCACGCCAAATTTGACCCTCAAGACAGGGTAGAGGAAAACTATCACAGACTATTCTTTAGTGGACGGTTTGCCTTTTTCAAAGCCAAGCGCTTTGAGGAACAGCACCGCTCATAGAGCGATCACAGCCCTATGGTGTTAGAGTGGAAATGGGGTATACATTAAGCCCATGTCCCCAGGGATAACGATACTCTGGCAGAAGACTGCCAAATTAAAAGAGCCAGTAGATCTGAGATCGCAAAATATGCTCCAACATGACGGAATTCTGGGCAACCTGGATGAACTACTCAGAGGCCAATGCCTGCTTATGGTGGTGTACCGGTTTGAATGACTTGAGAGCTAAATTTACAAAACCTGCCACCCAACTCAGAAGCAACAGGGTGCAAGAAAATAGCGCTAAGAAATCACTCCTCTTGGTTCGATGTCGAATGTAGGCACAAGAAAGGGAACTTCCATTTTGCCATCCAGACAAGATCACTTAACTCTCAGCAACTTTTTGCTATGAAACAAGCATATATAAATCTTCTTAAAAAAAGAAAGTGCAATGGCATATGCTCTCCAATACATTTAAGGAAAAAACCTGCCACCCAACTCAGAAGCAACAGGGTGCAAGAAAATAGTGCTAAGAAATCACTCCTCTTGGTTCGATGTCGAATGTAGGCACAAGAAAGGGAACTTCCATTTTGCCATCCAGACAAGATCACTTAACTCTCAGCAACTTTTTGCTATGAAACAAGCATATATAAATCTTCTTAAAAAAAGAAAGTGCAATGGCATATGCTCTCCAATACATTCAAGGAAAAAAACTGAAATTGTTTTGGGAGCTTGTAGCAAGGGGTTTCCAGGTAACAGAGGAGGGTAATGCAGGATTAATCCTCTCAAAAAGTTTAGACCTCCCACTTCCGAGGAGTGCTTTGTGATGCAGAGAAATGTGACCTCAAGAGCCCCGAAGAGTAGCAAGGCTCAAGACACCATTTGTTTTTCCCAGGAGGAAATTGCTACTCATTTGAAGACCCTGGAAAGAGGCAAAGCCGCCGGCCTGGACGGTTTAAGGACTGAACCTTTCCAAAACTGCAGGGAACACGCCAATCTTACTGCAGTTTCAATTTCTTCTCTGCCTTCCCTGGCCTTGTGCACTGCACTGGCCTCTCACTTCATTACTAAAACTCAGGACCCCCTGTCCTCATTTTCCTCTACACCACTCCCTCCTCCCTCCCCCTCTCTCAGGCCTCCATTGGCCCCCTCTCTCATTCCCTCCTACTCTCTTCTTTCTATCCCATATCACCTGATGAGGTCTCTAAACAAGTCAGCTCTATGAAAGTCTAATCCCAACATGTGCACCCCTGTTCCTCTAGAACTATCAAGGACAACATCTCCCTTGCTCCAGTGTTGGCTGATTTTTGCAATCACTCCTTTGCTACTGATCCGTCCCTTCCCTTCACTCCTCAAGCACTTCCTTGTGCACTGCCCATGCAGCCTAGTGGGGCTAAGGGCCAGAGGCAAAGGTCAGCTCCTACAGTAGCAGCTCCAGATTGTGTTTGCCTGTGTTCACCATGGGAGCATGCAGCAGAGCTGTCAACCAGCTGCGACTGACAAAGTAAGAAAAGGGTGAACATCCATTACTGCCTCCTATTTAACTGGCCATCCTCTCTCATTACTCCTGTTAGTTAATGGTATAGTCAGCTGCACATCACAGTTGTATGTTATCCATATCTGGCATTAGATGAATTGTCGTAGTTAGCCTTGTGGGGCTTTTTCCCTCTATCTAGGAAAGTTGAATCTGTGTGTTTTTGCATTTGTCGTTTCGCATGAAAATTAGGCTTTTACGTCCAGGCTTTTAACTCCTGTTAGTTATTTTTATAGTCAGCTGCACATCACAGTTGTATGTTATCCATATCTGGCATTAGATGAATTGTCGTAGTTAGCCTTGTGGGGCTTTTTCCCTCTATCTAAGAAAACCGAATATGTGTGTTTTTTTCATTTGCTGTTGTATTTGAAAATTAGGCTTTTACCCTCCAACTAGGAAAGTCTAATCTGTGTGTTTTTGCATTTGCTGTTGGTTTCGAAAATCGGTTCTTCCCTCGAGCCCTCTATCTAGGATTGTTGTCCCTCTATCCAGAAATCTAGGATCTAGGTGGCTTGCTTTTCTGATGTATGCTAAAGCCTAGGCCTTTTGCCTTTACCCCGGACACTTGATTCTAGATTGTTGCCTTGCTGTGTGTTGTAGTTCGGTGTTGTGCATGGCAGTTTCTCCCTCTCTCCCCTCCCTCTCTTTGTGCTCTCCCTCGTTGGTGCTTTCAATCTCCCCTATCTTCTCTAACTGCTAATATATCACCCATCCTATCCCTCTTTCGAAGTCTGGAAGGAAACAATTAAAAAAGGATCTCCTGGTCTCCAATCCAGGACTGCCCATTGCTGATACCTATGTCAATGCTTCTTCCAGGCAGACTGTCACCGACATTCTCTTTGTCATTCCAACTCCAGACCTTTGAACTCCCCATATGGTCTCAGTACTCTCCCCTTTCTCTTCTTCTCCCATTAATGGTGCCACCTGTTGGGAAGTACTCTTGGCATACTTCCTTTCTTCTAGGGCCATCAATAATGTCTACCTAAATGGCACTGTCTGCCCAACCTCCTCCTTCTTGATAGACATCTTCCATATCTCAACAACTTCCTCCCTTCTCCTGCCACTACTCCATCTGCCACCCCTCTGGCCTCTCTGTCACCACCGACGGGTGTACCACATTGTTGCACCCCTCCTTGGAAGACCTTCAAAAGTGGCAAACAGCTCCACTTAGCTACCCTCAACTCTCAATCTGCCGTCAAATACTCCTTTGACATTTGCCACCTCCTTGATGACATTGACGTTCTCGCTCTCACCAAGACATGGTTCATGGCCAGGTCTATCACAGGTTTTGACACTCTCCTCCCAGAGGGCTACACAATCTTCTCTAACCCTCATCGATACACCTGGGACCTTAATGGGATCCAATGTCGATATTCCCACAGAGTTTGTTAATATTGTGGTGGCAGAAGGTGCTGAGTCAGTGGTTGGTATGAGTAGATCAAAGGAGGGCTGCATGGAGTTCTGGCAAGCTTTATCCACCAGTCTAATTGCACCATTCAGATCATTAATGCGATTACCATGAGTAAAGCTGGGGGTTTTCAGAAGCCATTCAATAATTTCCATACACATGTCCAACCTAGCGAGATCGTTGTTTCTCTCCATGAGTTGGGCCTGTATGCTCTTTCTAAATTCCTTAGGGGGGAGTCAGCATTCACTAGCAGAGGAGTAAGGAGAAGCGTAACATTGGCAATCAGATCCTGCTGAGAATTACTATTTTCGGCATCCAAGGGACCAGATGGAGAATGTGCAGTAGGGGAACATTTGCTGGGGCCTACTGTAGAAGTGATTGGGGCGGCCGAGAACCCCTGCATCCTAGGTTGAGTTTGGGAGTGTTCGCTGATTATAGCATCGTAAGCAGGAATCTTGAAAATGTTTGCCTGTGTGCTGTCATGGATGGGGCAGTGTTACCAAGACCTCTGCAAGAGGAGGATCTGACCTCCTCATCAGGGGCATATTCCATCAGACCAGGTTCGGGTTCCGTTGCTTGTGGTCCACTTACTGTGCTGCGTTCGGGGTTAGAGCTGTCCTCACAGTTTTCTGCATAAAGTCAGTCAATCGAACGTTCCAGTGCCTCTAGGATCGATTTATCAGAGGGGACAGCAGAAGGGTCCAGATGGGTGACCATATTAAGCAAATAAAGACATGATGAGTTTGCGTCTGAACATGAACATGTACCCACAATACTCTAATCAGCTGCTTATAGGCACTTTCAAACGAAGTGCTGGTCACAAAATTGCAGAACACAAGTGGGTACATAGGCTTATGCGAAAGCAAATAAAGATGTGAGGATCTTGCCTCTGAACTTTTACATGTATCCCTATTTGGCTGTTTCTGAGCGCTTTTAGACGAAGTGGCTGGACACGAAATAGAAAAGACGTGTTTCATCCCCAGGCCCTTACTTAAGAACACACAGTAGTAGAGGTGGTGTTCTAAAATATATAATGCCACAGGGGCCCTTGACACATGTCCCCTTGCAAGGACAAGACCACTACTACAATATGACAATTACAAGCAGCTGCCAATGGACCCCCAGTGAAGGAGTAACATGGGTAACAATGTTGACCCAAAGACTTAAATCTGGCATCATTGTACGAGACGGCGTACCAAATGCACTTTGCTTGGTGCAGCATTTATTTTATTTTTTATTTATTGGTTATTTTTAATTGCTCCTATACACCAAAAAGGTGATTTAAGGCGCATCAACACAAAGGGATGGGGGGAACAGGGATGAATAAAAACAACAAAAACATTCCTTCTAGGCCTTGAGATATTCGCAGCATGCAAGTTCTGTAACATGAAATGAAAGGGTGAAGAGGAGGAGGGTGTCATGAACTAGAGCGCAAGCCCGGTTTCCCACTATCCTGCACGCAATACCTGGAGGTTGCCTTGGCGTTTAATGCAATCCCGGCGCCATAGGCACTACATTTGCCATCATTCCAGAGTCTCTCACGATCACGTGACTAATGCATGACGTGCCTCCCGTTGCTTGCAAAAAGTTATATGAATGAACTGTTAGCACTGTGCAAGCACTCCTTAACTGTGGCATTTCCTTGTTAAGTCGCGCTATGTTACTCTGTGTTTTCTTACGATACCCTGATATTTCAGCTCTGGACGGTTCTATGGATTGCCTTGGTTTACGCCTTATCTGTTTTTCGACGCCAGGTGCCTCCCCTTGTTGAACTTACTGGTTACCGACTCCTGCCTCGTCCCAGACACCGCTTCTGCGAATCCCTTTGGAACTTTTTGCCTCGTCTCCTACCGTGACCTGCTTCATGCTTGAACCCCGCAAATTGTGTTTCTGATTTCGGAAAGGCGCTCGCATCATTATTTCATGAGAGCGTTCTACTGCACCTCCAGTCTCACTGTTTGCTTACCTTACTGAACTACTTCCTGTGTTCCTTTCTCATCATCTCTTCCTTATCTATTCTTCACTGTGTCCTAAATTTTCTTGCTCCTTCCATATTTGGGACGCTCTGCAGTTGAATTTCCACACATCATTTTCCCCAGTAAGGGTATTGGAGGCTCTTCTGATATTACCCTTCTGGCCACGTTTTTTCCTACACTTTTGGATTACCTGAATGGACGCATTGCTGCTCCTGGTGGATTGTTATGGACATTTAGTTGTGCCCTTGTGCCATTCGGGATAGGTGATTTGGGACTTCTTTATTGAAAACTATATTTTGGGACTTTTCTTCAATCATCACTATCTTCACATACAAGTACCTGGGTTACTGTTACCACTATCAAGTAGGTTCTTCACAGTTTCACCATACACTGCAGGTAAGAGTGGGGTTGTGAGGGGGAGTATTGGCAGTTGCACTACATGATCAAATGCTCTGAGTATTGACCATGTAACCTTACCCTTTTTCCCTTTTAGCTCTGTTGCTGCTCCTGACTTTTCACCCAAGCCCCTGGCCTGTCAGGTGTATTTCCTACCCTACAAGCTGCGCTCTTGGGGGGGAAGGTTTATTCTGTCATCGGTCCATGTGCTACGACTGAACCAACTACTAGGAAACAATTTGAGCAGGCTCATCGTTCTAGTGGTTCAGGAAAGATTAAGGAGCCTAAATTTAGCCTAGCGGTATGGAACCCAGGGCGGACCCTATGGCTGCATTGATGCAAGCCTTTTCGGCCCTACCTACCAATATGGCATCTGCCCATGCTACGCTGCACCAGCGCATGGACAGGCTACATAGTTTTGTGCAACCTCTTCCCCCTGATGAGGAATTTGGGGATGCTCCGGTTGCAGCTGCATCCCCTCCAGTTCCCCAACCACTACCACCACCACCTGCTCCAGAGCCGGTTGTTCTCCCTGGCCCATTTCGGTTGGCTCCACCGGAGTGTTTTTTGGGTGATCCAAAGTACTCTGTAGACCGCTGGTTTTCCCTGATGCAACCACGAAAGCAGCGTTTGTACTGTCCCACTTGGGTGGCAAAGCTGCTGCTTGGACCAAGCCTCTTCTGGAGGCTAATGATCCTGCCTTATATGATTTTGATACCTTAATACAGGCGATGAATCCCATCTTCGATGCTCGTTACAAGTCACAAGCATCTGATTTGGAGTTTCTCGCTATCGTCCAGGGCAAAAAAGATATCTTGCAGTATATCGCCCGTTTCAATCAATTGGCAGCTGAAACAACTTGGCCTGAATCTAAGAAGGCTGCAGTTTTCTACAAGGTGCTTTCAGACGATCTTAAGGACGCTTTATCAGTGGTACCCTCCATTCCATCTGGGTTTCCGGAACTCTTGGATTTGGTACTACAGGTGGATGCCAGGCTCAAACAATGAAGGGGTGAGCGGAGAGCCCCCAATATGCGTCCATTGAAAAATGATACCCCTACTGCAACCACGTCTGGAGAGACCGATCCAATGCAGATTGGGGCTGTTACGGGCCCGCTAACCAAGGCAGAGAGGGAATGGAGATTGGCAAACAATGTATGTTATTATGGTATTATTGTGGTCAATCAGGTCATTACAAACGTGTGTGCCCAAAGAGACCGTTGAAGGCGACGGGAAATGCCAAGACTCGTCCTTGAACCGAACCGGGGGGATAAGTCCGCTTAAGATCAGTTCAGACAGTACTTACCTGTCTTCACACATTTATCTGTTTATGTGTTTTTCTACCTCAGCTAAGTATTCCTTCTCATGCCCTGTTATGTTGGATTCTGGCAGCTATATGGATATTCAATTAGCCAAAGAACACGGCTTGTCCTTGTTCCCTAAAACCGTACCTGAAGAAGTGCAGGCCATAGACGGCTCCTGTCTGGTTTCGGGATATGTCACTGAAAGTACAGAGTCCATCATAATGTCCACTTCTGAGGGACACTCCGAATGGGTCTCTTTTGACCTCATCTCAACACCACAGTTTGGGGTTATCCTTGGGATGCCCTGGCTGAGAACCCACAACCCTGTTATCGATTGGGTCTAACATACAGTCCTTTTATCCTCTGAGTATTATGCTCAACATTGTCTACAGAAGCCTCTGGCAGCCACATCCTCACCCTGTCTAGCTATGGTTACTGCCTCTCCTTCGATCCACGCCACTTCGCATACCTCAGTTCCTGTGTTACCTGCTGAATATGTGTCTTATGTGGACGTTTTTGATAAAGGTTTATCTGAAAAACTACCTCCTCATCGGAGTTATGATTGTCCCATTGATCTGGTACCTGGGGCTGTCATTCCACATGGCCGTATATACTCCCTTACCCAGAGAGAGGAAGAACATCTGTGGGAATATATAGACAAAGCCTTGTTGTCGGGCCATATTCGTTCTTCTCGTTCTCCTGCTGCCTCACCAATATTCTTTGTACCAAAGAAGGAGGGAGATCTGCATCCCTGTGTGGACCTGACAAGATAACCATAAAAAATCAATACACTCTACCGCTCATTTAAGAGCTGTTGGACAAGTTGTGTTCTTCCACTTATTCACCAAGCTTGATTTAAGAGGGGCGTACAATCTAGTGAGGGTTTGAACTGGTGACGAATGGAAAACTACATTTAAAACTAAATTCGGCCTGTTTGAGTATGTGTTATGCCCTTCGGGCTATGTAATGCCCCGGTTACCTTTCAGAATTTTGTCAATGATATATTCCAGGACATGTTGGATTGTTTCTTGGTAATATACCTGGATGACATCCTGATGATTTCTCAAAACCTCCCGGAACATGTGCAACATGCTCGCTCGGTTTTGTAGAGACTCAGTGAACACTCTCTTTTTGCCAAATTAGAGAAGTGTGTATTTCACGCTTCTTCGATTGAATTTTTCGGATTTCGTAACTCTGCTGAAGGAGTGCACATGTGTCATTCCAAGGTGCAAGCGGTGCTGGATTGGCCTGTTCCGTCTTCTGTAAAAGCTTTGTAATCGTTTCTGGGTTTCGCAAACCTGCCCACAATACCTGGAGGTTGCCTTGGCGTTTAATGCAATCCCGACACCTTAGGCACTACATTTCCCAGCATTCCAGAGTCTGTCACGATCAAGTGACTCACGCACGACGTGCCTCCCGTTGCTTGCAAAAAGTTATATGAATGAACTGTTAGCACAGTCCAAGCGCTCCTTAACTGTGGCATTTCTCGTTAAGTCGTGCTACGTTACTCTGTGTTTTCTATGATACCCTGGTACCTCAACTCTGGACTGTTCTACGGATAACCTTGGTTTACGCCTTATCTGTTTCCCGACGCCAGGTCCCTCCCTTTGTTGAAGTTAGCGGTTACTGACTCCTGCCTCGTCCCGGAGACTGCTTCTTTTGCGAATCCCTTTGGAACTTTTTGCCTCGTCTCCTACCGTGACCTGCTTCATGCTTGGACCCCGCAAATTGTGTTTCTGATTTCGTAAAGACGCTCGCATCATTATTTCCTGAGAGCGTTCTACTGCACCTCCAGTCTCACTGTTTGCTTACCTTACTGAACTACTTCCTGTGTTCCGTTCTCATCATCGCTTCCTTATCTATTCTTCACTGTGTCCTATGTTTTCTTGCTCCTTCCATATTTGGGACGCTCTGCAGTTGAATTTCCACGCACCATTTTCCCCACTAAGGGTACTGGACGCTCTGCTGATATTATCCTTCTGGTCACGTTTTTTCCTACACTTTTGGATTACCTGAATGGACGCTTTGCTGCTCCTGGTGGATTGTTATGGACATTTAGTTGCGCCCTCGTGCCATTCGGATAGGTGATTTGGGACTTCTTCATTGAAAACTACTGTGCAAGTGCAGTAGCATGAAATGCAGGGGAGAGGGGGAGGAGGGGAAGTGCAGGTCTGGGAGGAAAGTGACAAAGATAAGGAAGGAGGGAGTTGAAAGGAACATTAAGTGCAAGTGGGCAGGTTCGACACAGCACAAGGCTATAATGAGGAAACAATTAAGTATGAAGGTACAAGTAGGTAAGTGCAACATTCGAATATTTAAAGGTGCAAGATCACATAAGCAGGTTACAAGTGGCACTTAGTAGCATAATCTGGTTAAGCCACGCCTCATGGTGCGGGATGGCTGCATCAGGAATACAGAATTTGAGTGGGTGCACAGTGAAGCAGAGCAGTGACTCAATACATAAGTAAATTGAACAGCATGTGGCTGCCAGTGATAATCAGAGAAATGTTCTTCCAGTGGTAACAGGTAGGTTAAAGGCAAGCACAATGCAGGCTGCAAAATGTCAATGCAGTGGTTACAGGTAGGTTAAATGCAAACACGGCGCAGGCTGAGAAATGACAATCCAGTGGTTACAGGTAGGTTAAATGCAAACACAGCGCAGGCTGAGAAATGACAATCCAGTGGTTGCAGGTAGGTTAAATGCAAACACAGCGCAGGCTGCGAAATGTCAATGCAGTTCTTATAGGTAGGTTAAATGTTAACACAGTGAAGGGTGAGAAATGACAATCCAGTGGTTACAGGTAGGTTAAATGTGAAACAGAGGGCAGGGCTGCGAAATATCAATCCATTGATTGGTTACAGGTAGGTTGAAGGCAAACCCAGCGCAGGCTGTGAAGTGTCAATCCAGTGGTTACAGGTAAGTTAAATGTAAACACAGCGCAGGGCTGCAAAATTACAATCCAGTGGTTACGGGTAGGTTAATGCGAAAAACAGCGCAGGGCTGCATAATGTCAATCCAATGGTTAAAGGTAGGTGAAATGTGAAAAACCATGCAGGGCTGCGGAATGTCAACCCAGTGGTTACAGGTAGGTTAAATGTGAAACACACAGCAGGGTTAGAAAAAGTAATTCCAGTAGTTACAGGCAAGGGACGCAATAGGTAAGTGAATACATACTGGCAAGCCTCAACTGATTGTGCGGAGGCTAATTTAGACACGCAGCACACATTCTTGAAACTGCCCTGCTTGCCTTGCTTTCAAATAATTAATCCTGTGACTTCCATCGTTACCTAGATGGGCGAGTATCGGCTTAGAGTAGGATATAATAAGTCATATAGTCAGGGGAGTGTCCTTTATTGACAATAAATGGTGTCACAAGTGAAGGCTGTCTTAAAAAATGTAAAAGATAGAGGGAAAGGATGCCGAGAGGAGAGGCAGTTGTGAACTTCCCAATAGCAAAAACAGATGTCAGTGTGATTAGCTGGTGTGAGGCAAGCTGAAATGCTTTTGAAGTGGGAGAATGGGACAAAAGAGTCCCACCAATCCCCTCACGCCCCTGGCCTAGAGGATCGCAGGCCAGACACCCGCCACGAGAGGAGTTTGCCTATCTACCAGACGACCAAATACCCTGGTACAGGAACATACGGATGTGCCCACCAGCCTGCCCTGCCCAAGCCGATACCTGCGGCATGGATGAACTCGACTGAACCATTCAACAGTAAATAAACACATCGTTAGAGATGCCATGACGACCTAGCCAACGATCAGAACACCCGTGCAAACATGCACACTGGACACTCCCACACCAATCCACACGAAGAACATATTCAGTGCTATGACGTAGGTGACGGACACACCCACTGACGCGCATCTTTATTATTTTTCACATAGGTTTTTCAAAATGCAGAAACGCAAGACGCACAACAAACTCATCTAAAATGCTTGCTGACGCTTCTCCTAACCCGTGCATTGCGATGAGAAATATAACGAAGACATGATACTGGGGGTAAAGCAATATGATACCGTAACTTAAAGTGCCGTGCATCAAACATCCCCACCTATGCACCAGGCCCAAGTAGGCCGCAAGCAAGAGCCTCCACGAACATTGAACGAGCAAGAGTACAATTGCTGACCCTGCAGAATGAGCCCGGCGAGAACGGACAGCCAAGGGAACAATGTTGCAAACTCGCATGCCACAAGCTGAAGCCAAGGTCACACCTGCAAACTAAGCCAGACACACAGTGGAAAATGCAACATTAAATGTGCAGAATTCTGCCTCAACCACGGTCTCTCCTCACGTGACCAAGCCGAACCTGACAGGGTGCCAGACCCAGGAGGGAGGAGGCGCCTGGGTCCCACGTTTTGAGACACAGGCAGCAACAATGAAGCGACTCAGTGGACACCTACGGCAGTGGGAATAGTCTGCCCTCAAGCATATGAACAAATCCACGCATTGTCTGCACAAACACATAGTTACATATTGTCGCAAATGACAGGTGCACCGTGAGCTGGGAACAACGATGGTCCCAGGCTGGGGGGCTCGCGAGTGGACCAATCAGAACATGGGGCACTCATCACTGACGCCATTAACATTAGCCAATCATCAGGGGTCTTTATGTAACAATTTTCATGTATCTAATGGAAGGGACAACCCAAGTATACCACCTGACTGACCCTTAACCACTAACAGCGTTCTCTATACGTATGCTATACTAACCCTACCACTCGAGGAACCAATCCAGAGTGACGATAGGTTTTTTGCTAACTTTCCCAGATGACGCGAGTAGCGCGTCATACTGAGGTAAAAAGGGCCTGCGAGCCCCACGAATTTCGAGAGTCAGGACGGACGCGTACGATCCTTGACCCATCCCTGCCGTTGTTTAATAAACAGCAGAACCACCTTGCTTCTTGCGTGTGCCTCATACTCATTTTTGGGATACGCAGGAGGAGTTGGGGCCTCCCTGCCCGGGGGTCCGCGGACAGCCCAGCAGACCCCGGGAGAATTTCCCCCCGACACTTTTTAACATGTTAGACTTCTAGATGATTCAGTGTGTTGGTAAAACGCACAAGTTTGTTATAGGCCAATGGATTTCTGATGGAGCCCCGGTGATGGGAAAGTAAACAACTTGGAAGTAGGGCCAAGTTAAAGCAGTTGGGCGATGAACAAGTTGGGAAATACAACATGCTTGAGTATTATCCTTCTCTGACTATCTCTTGACATTGATTCATTTTATTTTACATAAGCAACATATGTACATATAGCTTTGTTCTCTGCCTTTATGCATCCTTTCTAGAGCTTTAAAAAAGCACATGTTCTTTCCAAGTGAAGAAACCATCAATCTTGCCCAAAATCATACTTAGGATAGCCTAAGAGCATCTCGAGCTCCCAAGCATTCAGACTGTACACTATACATAGATATATATTCAGTAAAAAAAACATTGTTAAAAGGACATTATGGTTACAAGTAAAATCGAAAAACCCCTGAAATTCGCCAGTTATGGTAAGCTAAGCAACCATAACTCGCGCCACCACCGTGCACTCCTAATACACCCAGGACATCAAAGATGACATCACAAATATCATTGATGACATCACATGTCTAGCCCCTTCTTTTTTGTTCACTGCCATATCTAGGTCAGGTGGTTTTATTTACTGACAGTCAGAAACCTAACTTTCAAAAGGTATTACATTTATAGATATTGCTATTCTCACATGTTCTTACACTACTTTCCTTAGAATTGAATTGCATCTTATGATGTACATATATAGAAGAAAAAGCAGGCCTGAAACACAGCAATCATTTTTGTGCGTGAATACAATCATGTAGATTATACACAGTTGCTAATGATACTGCCTCTTGTTTGCTCACTTTACTCTCCATGTATAAGCCCCATATTTGTATCGGGCTTGTATGTATGTTCGTTTGTTTGTTTGTTTAGTATTTATTATGCGCACCGGACCCGAGAGTATAAGGGCGCAAAGGCATAAGAAAACGTACAGCTTGGTGCAAGTTACAATTTACATAGTGTTGGTAGTGAGCAAGGATTAAGCAGTATGACAGTATAAATGAGCCATATCGGAGTAACAATTGAGCAAGTTCAGCAGTATATACATCCAAAACAGATTTGTGCATTCATTTATCATTTGATTCTATTAACCAGCTGATCACGTTATGCCTGAATTTGGAAAAGGATTGTTCCATTCTCAGTGGCGTAGGTAGCTCGTTCCACAGTTGGGCTGCTTTGACAGGGAAACTGGAGCCTCCAATAGTGGAGAGTTTGAATCGCTGTACCTGGAGGCGATTAGTATTAGCTAGTCTGGTTATTCTGGAAGATGCTGTTCTAGAGAATCTGTTTGCTAGGTATTGTGGTGCTTTGTTATTTAGACTTTTGTATGTGAGGGAAGCGGTTTTAAGTCTAATTGTCTCATAGGTGGAGAGCCATTTGTGCTTCCTTCTAGTTTCAGAGATATGTTCTCTCTTAGGGATATTCAGTGCAGCTCGAAGAGCATTGTTTTGCTGAATCTGTATTTTGTTGATGGTGGATTTGGTCGCTCCAACGTAGAGGGTGTTGCAATAGTCTAGTTTTGAAATAATCAAAGCTATGTATGTCTATTTATGTTTTGTGCGTGTTAGTAGAAATATGTAGTAAGTGATGCATTATTAGCTACTTAGTACATGTTTCACAGTACGGAAAAGTCTGATGCAGAACATTCACAGTTTTATTATGTAGCTTTGGAAAATTACAAATATATCACCTCTGTGGTGTATGCTGCAGTCAATACCTACATTTCTGTATGAGTAGGTTCCTGTACTAGAAAGAACACTGCAATGGAATGTTCTTTAGAACACTACACTGCGTAATGAAGTATGTAGTTTATTACACATTTCCCGATAATCCCTAATACTTTTTTGCCAACAGTACATTCACAACCCCTTGTATGAAAAGTAAATGCACATGTGATGTCATTAGTGATGTCATCAATGATATTTGTGATGTCATCTTTGATGTCCTGGTTTTTAGTCTTAGCAGTGCACGGTGGTGGCGTGAGTTATGGTTGCTTAGCTTACCATAACTGGCTAATTTCAAGGGTTTTTCAATTTTACTTGTAAACATAAAGTCCTTTTAACAACATTTTTCATTGAATTTCATAGATTTTCATTAGTGCAACTTAACCATAACGTCCTTTTAACAACGTTTTTTCATTGAATTTCATAGGTTTTTATTAGTCCAACTTAACCATAACGTCACTTTAACAACGTTTTTTCAGTGAATTTCATGTGTTTTTACCAAAGTATGCAATTTTCCTACAACTTACTAATATCCTACTTACCAAATATAACAATATTTGTGTCCAATTTCCCACCTTCTAGAATCATTTTTAACACTTCTATACACTTTTTGCAACTATTTCAACTAGTTTTGCATCTGTAGACGTCTCCGAACATCTGACTTCATTGTGGACCTTCAGGACAGCGCCACATGACCAAGCGCTGGTGCGTGGCATGATGACGTGTCCGAGAACCCATCCGCACTTCACGATAAGATCCGTCCTTCGCGGACAGTTTGGAACTGCATTTTCTGCTGATCTAGGAACTTTCAACTTCAAAATTTCCCTTGCACACCTCCTACACCTGTTCATACTCATTATCCATTAACAATCTAGTACACGGTACATACTTGGAAGAATTTTATCAAAACTGCTATTTATCTTAAAAATGGCACCAGTTATTGCCATCCCTCCTCCCCAAGAGCCACCACCACCACAAGCTGGAGGATCTTCACAACAAAAAAGCTCAGTACTTTCAAAGACAATGAAAATGAAGAGGACCAAGAAGATGAGGTAGAGGAAGTGCCTACTTCTAGCACCAAGATTGAATCATGGGTGTGTCAGTTCTTTGATACTATCGGGAGTGTACCAAAGGCTAAAGCTACCAAAGTGAAATGCACTGAGTGCACTTAGTTGTAGACTACCTGGACAGTACTCCTATGGGACCACCTCCATGCGCCGCCACACCAAATCCAATGACCGCAATGCTCTCAGAAAGGTTGTTCCTTTCTCAGCAAGTGGTAAGCTGTCTTCCTCCACCTCATCTACTTCAAGAAATACTGTAACTACAAAGCCTGATGTCTGCGGGCATTGGTGCACAATAAATAAATAAATAAATAAATAAAGAGGGCTACAGACCATTATCGTCCATTGCAGCACCTGAAATGGGTGATAAAGGCCATTAGCACCCCTGGTTCCCAAAGCGGGAACCCAGGGTGTTAAAACATAGATTTTTCTTCCTATAGCGGGACGCCTCTGGCGTCCCGCTGTAAGAGGGAAGGATTATTCTTCCTACAGCGGGACGCCTGTGGCGTGCCACTGTAGGAAGGAAAATCCTTTTCTAAGACAGCCAACATGGAAAGAGAAGGTGGGTCTCCGTATACAGCCCCTCTTCCCTTGCCATGGCAGCCTGCAAAACCCTATGAACATATTACCACAAGCACTTTTATCCTACCTTCGAATAACTTTACCACATAGCCGGTCCCAGGTAAACATAGCCACTTTAACAAAATGTTTCGTCCCTAGCAGTCATGGCCAGTAGCCAGATTACCTCGTCATGACGTCATGACAATCTGGCTACTGCCACAGGCTATACCTCAGTCACCAAAGGTATATGACTATTTTTTGTACCTACATTATTACACTTGTAAAAAAATTAAACACAGGCACAATTGCAAAACCATGCTTTAATGTCCTTGCCAATGCTCCTCACGAGTTTGCTCGAAACCCGCCCATGTTTAATTTTTTAAAAGTGTCAAAATGTATGTACATACAATAGTCATGTAACTTAGTCCCCACTTGACAAAATCCATTCAGTCTTTACACAAACATTGAAGGTCGGGTCTATAATCGTTCTCAAAACTTTTGTCCACATTCGTCAAATAGCAACAAAGTTATAAGCCATCTAAAAATGTTAAGACCTCCCCTCTAATTTCACCCCCTCTTGAGAAAATCCCAACAAACTTTAGAAAACCATTTATACCTAGATCCAAAATCGTTTTGCCAAATGTTGTGCAGATTCGTCAAATGACACCACATTTATATGCCTTTACAATATTTTGGGATCCCCTCTAATTTTGCCCCCTCTTGACAGAATCCCACAAAACTTTGCAAAACCAAAATTACATGCAGTTTCATTGGATGGCGCAAAAGTTATAAGCCATCCAAAAACTGCTTTTCCCCAACCCTGTAATTCAGAAATAGGTACAGATGTCCTAGGACATCTGAAGTGTCCGCGAACACCACAGGACTGACCCAGGACATCTGGAGTGTTTGTGGACTTTCAGGGGGTGAAACAACCTGTTTTTTGGCTTCTTATTGCCATATCCAATCGAATCCTCATTCCCCCGTCCTCCCACATCCCCAGAGATTGTTTGTTGAGTTTGACAAGTGAAATGCTGCTTTTTTTTAAAATGCTTACACCGCGCTGTCTGCGGACCTAAAAAAAAAGTCTGCGAATCCAAGATGGCGGGCGCTTCACAAAAAACGACGCATTTCATGTTTTCCCACCAGCCAATCAGCGAGCGCGTCCCGATGTCCATGGACCATGCAAAAGTCAGCAAATTTTCTGGCCAATTGGAGGCCAGTCCGCGGACAGTACAGCCAATCAGAGGCCAGTCCGCAGACCGAACAGGGAAGTGAGTCCGCAGAGTGGACATAGAAATCAGTAATTTTTTTGCCTCACATTTTAGTCATTTAAAAAAGAAAATACTGGATGGATTTAGACCAAAGCACGCTTTCGGGACGAAGCCGCCGCTCCTGCCATAAGTTTGGTGAAAATCCATCCAGCGGTTTGGGCTGTAGGCATGAGCAAAGTTTTTTCTCATTATGTCTATGGGGAAAAACGACATTTTGGCAAATCCCTATAACTTTGCCACCCCAGAACCAAATCTCACCAAACTTTGCAAAACAATTCAGAGTGGGCCATATACCTATTTTGCAAAGTTTGGTGAGGATTTGTCCAGGGGGAGCGAAGTCATAAGCCGCCCAAAAAGTGCTCTTCATGTGAGATGAGCAATTTAACCATAAATACATGGCCGCTAACGCAGGCCATGTAATTTACCTTACCTCAACCCAGGAAAAAAATATTTCGCTCTGTACTCTACTTTTCAGGCCCCCACCACTCCCTACTAATTGGCTTTCATGAGTTCTCTCCTACATCATACTACTTTCCGGTCAATGAGTTGCAACAGACCAAGGTGCTGCAGTTCCTGGGCAAAACTAAATTGACATTAACTCGGACATTCGCACGTGCTTTGAACTGATTATTAATAATAAAGAAAGGACGTAGTAAAAGAAAGTAAATTTATTAGAGATAGAAAGCTGGAATAAGGGTTCGTAAAAGGCAAAAGCAAAAGAGCAAGAGTGGAAAGAATGTTTGAGGAGATACAGAAATAAATAAAAGAGTAAATGTATGAAATGAGAGTAAACATAAAAGAAGGAAATGGAAAGTGTAAGAGAAAAGATAGATCAGCAAATGATACGGGCCTGCAAGCCAGAGGATTGAATCCTATTAGGACTGTCAAATCCCTTCACCCTCACGACGACAAAACATTGACTGCCAAAAAGAGGGAAATAATTACACCTGGTATTAGTGTTTTAAAGTGGAACGAATGTGGCTAAAAGTTCTATATAAATGTGATTTTAGTTTCAATTATTAACGGATAGAAAATGTATGTGATACAGCAATAGAATGTGTGTGAAGATAGGTCAAGCAGTGGTGATAGGGAAAGGAATTGAAAGGAACAAAACAATAGTCAGAGATCAAGCAATAGGAGGGAGAAAAGTGTTGGAAGGAGAGCAAAGAATAAAAGGAGAAGAAGGTGTAAAGTCACGGAGGAAGAGCCGTATGAAAAGATAGAAGCGTCAAAAGCTGAAATCGAACATATGAAAGGAGTGGAAGGAACTCGAGAGAAAAGGTATGTGAATGCACAGAGATGCTTGCGGGAAATAAATGAGTTGAAAAGAAAAGTTCTTCAACCATACAAGAGGATACACGAAGGAATAAAACATGTAAGAAAGAAGAAAGACAAATTATGGAATGACGTAATGAAGAAGTGTATTGGGGCATATCAGAGGAGCGAGAAAAGAGTAGAAGAAAATGGGGGTTTATGAGAGGAGAAAAGAAGGAAAAGAACTTAAGGTGTAGACATGGGAGGGAAAAGGAATGAATATAAAGGAAGGGGGTTACGAAGGGAAATTGCAAGAAATGGAAATGAAAGACAACAAATTAAACCGGCAAGTATATGTAGAATTTAGTTATCAGGTCACTCTGTTTTCTGGGGTGGAATGCACCCTGTGGTGCAGAGGTCTGCAACCTTTGGCTCTCCAAATGTTTTCGAATAAATCTCCCATTAGCCCAACACAGCATAATCAATTGTGAAGGATCATGAGTCGTACCAGAGTCGAAAACTACCCATCTATAATTGTAGGTTGTGGATGCCACCGTGCCTCTTTTCCACCACGTGCACTATCTGCATAGACCAGCATTACAGAGGTGGAGAGAGGAGGCATGAACAAACTATATAAAACACTTAAAAAAATACCAGGTTCGGAGGTACCACCCCTCTCGCCCTGCAGCCAAGCAAAAATGAAAAACAAACCTGGCAGAGAAAATGTCATGTGTACCCTGTTTTGAGGTCATAGCAGTTTATTATGAAATCCTTAATCCTCTGCCCGATATCACAGCAGGAAGAGACTGTATTCTGAAATGGTAAGATTTTATAATGGCTTGAAGCCATGCAGAGTAGTAAGAAATTCAAAGTCTGAGGAGTGAACAATAAGATGAGTGAGAGGCAAAGCGCCCCAGAGCCAGAGTGAGAGCAAGAGTGAGGAACTGTGCCAGAGCACGCACAATATAAGATGATAAAAAATGTTAGTGGATAAAAGAGTAATAGAATACAATGGGCCTCATTACGAGGCTGGCGGTAATACAGGCACGGCTGCCGTCGGTATTTTATTTTTTCCGGTGCACAGAAATAGGCAATTACCGGGTCATTACGCCTTGCTGGAGCCGGTATTTGCCCATTCCTGGGTGCCGGGAAAAATTCTTCCCCATTCCCCATAGGGCTCATGGGGAAGCCGGATGCACAGGCACCGTTATGAAAGTTACCGGTGGATCCAACATGCTGTGCTCATGAGTGCCGCTCTGCCCGCCAGGTCGGATCTGGCGGGGCAGAAAGGCACCCGTAAGCACAACTCGTAGTTTGCCGGTCCGGGAACTACGGTACCGACGAGCTTACCGGTACCGTAGTTCCCGGACCGGCAAACTTGTAATGGGGCCCAATGTGTCTCATTACGAGTTTGGTGGTAAACTGGTGGTAAATCATTTACCAGGATTGCGGGTGGTGGTATGGCAGTGTAACCCCACACTTTTGAAGTCCATAGGACTCCATGGTGATTTTTGGTGGATTTATCATGAGCAGTAATGCTGCCAGGTAAATCCGCCAAATTGCCAAAAAAGTGGAGGATTTACCTCCAGCCTCATGATGGAGACAAGTCCTCAATTTAAATATCAAACTCGAAATTCGGCTGTGCTGTAAAAGCAACAATAATTCCGTTTCTGCCAACAACAACAAAAAAGTGCCGGGATCAGAATAACCTCCACTTTTTTATGGGACAGCGAAACTCAATGGACAAGGCGAGCAGTAGGAATAAAACAAAGATGCTGGTAGAAACTCATTCTATTGCTGTGATGTCATTCCCTATGATCTCTTCCCTGTGATATAGTTGGGCATTATTTACATTAGTCGCCTTCACTTGTTCTCCCAGGCCTTGTGTCCGGATTCCTTACCTTCAACCTATCCAACTGGCTCTCTTTCATAATAATGTATTATTTACTACAAGTGCCATACATATGAATCAACCTCTCAAAATGAGAGAACCCTGATTGGCTCCTCTGAGCACACTGATAGGTTGCAGATGCGTCAACCGGACATGGCTAACGCCACGTCGGTTTTCTCTCATCATAGCAAAGTGTTGAGTTCCTAACTGGCCTAATAAAGAAAGCGAGTTTCACGGCAGAGCTGTCACGCCCGATAGTTGCCCTTGCTGACCAGCTCTCTCCAGCGATTAGAGCATGTTTCCTCTGAGGGAGAGCTATAATTGCCGCGGGCTGTCAGCGACATTAAAGGAAATGGAAGTCGCTCACCTTCTTTGCTGTGTTAAAAAAAAAACTGTTTACAGCGATTAAAAAGCAGCTCTGCTACATTTCATGACCTTAGCAGGTTCTGCTTCCCTCTTCTAACGAGGTGCATTAGGCCAGGGCTGGCTGACCTTTCACCTTGGGATCAAGTGCCTACACAGGAGAGGCAGGGCTCAGAATGAGATTATGGCATGACAGGAGGCAGCTGGGTGAAATACCTTCCAATTCGCACTCAGAGTAATCCCTGTAAAATGAACAGTTTTATGTGGAAGTAACAAGCATAGTCTGAAGAGAAAATTCTAATAATAACGAGCTTTCAGCCACAAGTGAATAGGTTGTGAGTAGTTCCGGAAAATAACATATTTTTTTCGGATTCGTCCACGAAAATGACAAGAGGTGTCAGAGCTGCAGACCTTCTGACTTGCCTCACCCTGAAATGTGTCAGTGATAGCGTGATTTCATAGAAATAAACGGCCTGCGACTGCGGTAATCACACAAAGGCATTCGACAAAAAAAAAATGTAACGTGGGACATCAAACATGTATTTCAATGTACGTAGCATTCCGATGTATGGAGAGTCTATGAAACATTCTCTAGGCAGTTAACAACGCCGAAAAGAGGAGCTGCCATCCCTTGAGAAAATTGGACTGGACCCATTAGATTCAGCAACAAACTAAATATCCACAACAGATAACCGCGAACCATTAATGGCCATTGAAACTACCTGCCTGGAGCACACTGAATGTTATGTTCATTTATTTTTATCTTTATTTATTTATTTATATTGCGCCGAAGCCCACAGGCATCAGGGCACATACATTTAGACTAGGAGAAACATATTGTAATGGGACAGCAGGGAAACTACCTCATATTCTTATTTATTGGTTCACTATTTAAAGATGACTGTCTTCATAGCTTTCCTGAAAGCTATGTGGTTATTCTCTCGGCTCAGTGATTTCGGCAGTCCGTTCCATATTTGAGCGGCTCTTACTAGGAAAGATCTGTCTAGACCATTTGATCGTTTGAAAGTTGGACATATAATCTGCCTCAGTGCTTCCGATCTCAATGGATGGCCCAGGTTGTAGTGGGTTATCTGTTCCTTCAAGTAAGCCGGTGCCTTCCAAATAGACAGTGATGCACCATGCTCATAGCCTTGAACGTAATCCTGTCCTTCAGTGCAAACCAGTGGAGGGCTTTCATGTCTGCTGTAATGTGTTGCTGTCTCGCTTTCTTCATTACAATACTTAGAGAGTTGTTCGGTATGGTTTGGCATTGCGTAATTCACCCATTACTTGCTCCTATATTGTGGCCCTTGCTATGGTTGCACTATTCTTTTCATTCAGATGGGGTCTGATATGCTTTAATAATCGCAGATAGTATTGACAGTTTCTGTTCAGATAGCTAACATGTGATTCTGCACTCAATGATGCTTCTAAGTAGATCCGAGTGTTTTTACTTTTCCAGGCACTTGGATGGGGGAGTTTTTGATTTGAAATGTTTCATATTCCTGACTTACTTTGGGTCGTGCTTGCTGTGATCCAAAGATCATGAACTCGGTTTTACTCCCGTTGAAGCACATCCAATCAGCTTGAATCCAGTTCTCAATGGTGTTGTAAATAGTTGCCACCCTACGAGTGTTTGTATCATAGCAGCCACTTAATTCCACCACCAACTGTGTGTCATCTGCTTAGTTTGTAAAATAGGCTCCGATGTTATCGAGCACTGTGGATAGACACCTAACGTACAGATTAAACAGCAGGGGGGACAATTCTTACGGTGGATGCTAGCAAGGTGGGGCTTGGAGCTGTGTTGTAGCAGTGGTGCAATGGAAAGTATGGTCCCATGGCCTTTGCTTCCAGGGCCCTGAGGGATGCTGAGGGTAGGTATTCGGTGATTGAGCGAGAAGCTCTAGCAGTAACGTGGGCATCCAAGCACTTTAGAACATTTTTATGGGGCATTCCTTACGTGGTCAGGACCGACCATAAACCGCTTGTGCATGTATTTTCCACTCGGGGAACTTCATCGGTTTCTCCAAGAATATACAGGTGGGTGATGGAATTACAAGAGTACAATTATACCATGGAATATTTGCCTGGGAAGAAAAATGTTATGGCTGATTGCTTATCTCGTTTACCGGCGGCTGCGCCTAATGGTGTACAAGGAGAAGCAGCTGGAGAGGTGGATATGCAGGTTGCTAGTATTCTTCCTACGGTTGACAAGGACGATTGGGAGTTGGAAAGTGAGAAAGATGTTGAGTTATGTTGGATTAAGGAGGGTCTGCTCAAAGGCTGGGATGTTGTCAGAGGTAGACCAGAAGGAAGGGGTTACGCCCAGGTGTTGGATGAGCTAGCTGTTGCGCCTTGGGGTGTGTCGAGGGGCAAGAGATTATTTCCGCCTGTTAGTGTAAGAAGTAAGTTGGTGGCATTGGCACATGAGGGTCATTTAGGTCGCTCGTTAACCAAGAGGAGGTTGTGTGTGGAATATTGGTGGCCATCTATGGATCGGGATGTGGAAATTATGGTTAAGGATTGTGGTGAGTGTGCGCTTAGTGATAAGAGCAAGGTGGTTCATCCTCAGCTAATCCATCCAGTGAAGAGATCTGAGGCACAGTAGGTATCAGTAGTTTTATTCTGGACCCCGAACAGAAACAGCTGGCAGGGCCACAACAAGAAATCAACTGACACACCTGGAATGTTGATTTACAAGGTAGAACAACATTTCACAGGCGCCAGGCTACGACAAGATGCTTTCCAAAAAGGCTCATAATGTTGAGATCATTAGAATAGCTAGCGGGGAGATGGTCCTGACACTCTTGATGTTGGCATGCACAGCAATACACTTTGTCTTACACTTTTTCTTTTCTGGTTTGATTTGATTTCGAAATGGGTAGCACGCATATCCCAAAGGAGCCAGGCACAAACTGCATCTGGGCGTAGATGAAACACTAATACAGATCATCGGTCACAAAGACATTGGGCCTCATCACGACTTGGGCGGTAACGGTAACGCTATTAGCGTGGGCGGTATTAGCCCTACCGCCGAACTCCCCGGCGCTAATAGCGCCGGATCACGAGTTCGGCGGTAATGTAAGTCCCCATTCCCCACTGAGCCCATTCGGGAATGGCCCATTCCTCATTGGGCGCAATGGGGAATCTTCACGCTAATACCGCCGGTGGATTTACCGCCGGCAGTAATAGCGTGAATTTTTCAGTGGACCCTTAAATCCGGCGGTAATAGCGCTACCGCCGGATTTAAGGGTTACCGCCGAAGTCGTGATGAGGCCCATTGATTATTTGCTTTAGACAGCAGGAAGGATTTTACATAAATAGATGTGTTTTCAGTTTTTGTTCTCGAAAGATAGAGATTCAATTTGCCGTAGGTTCAGTGGGAGTGGGGTTCCAAGATTGAGGGCCTGTGAGGGAAAAGCATCTGTCCCCCCGGGTTGTGGTCCTAGAACAGGGGACCACCAAGAGGCCTTGTCCTATGGATCACAGGGATAAGTTAGGGCAGTTAGTTACTATCTTAGTTGACAAATAGGCTAGGGCCAAGCCATGAATGCATTTAAAACCGTGCATATGATTTTAAACAAAATCCTCTGCTGTACAGGAAGCCAATGAAGCCAATGAAGCCTTTTGGCTGATTTCTTAGGCAGTGTAGAAATCAGTCTCAACGCAGAATTCTGAGCCACCTGCAATCTCTGCAGTTGGTATCTAGGTATGCCCATCAGAAGGGCATTCGAAAAGTCAAGCTTAGAATTTGTGAGTGTGCCAACCACAAGGGGGTGGTACTTCTCCGAAAATAGAGGAAGTAAAGGCTTGAGAGGTTTAAGTTGAAAATATACAGGCTTGACAATCTGTTTAATATGTAAGTTGCAGCTCATGCTGCAATGCCATATGCAGCCAAGATTTTTCACTGTCTGGGTAAATTTAGTTGGGATCCCAAATAGGGATGGATTGTAAAATGTTAGCTAGCTTCTTTTTTGACCCAAAGACAATAATCTAAGATTTGGATGGATTCAGTTGGAGCTTGTTTTCCAGCATCCAGCTTTGTATTTTGTCTGCGCATGTTAAAACTCACTCCATTGCCTCCAGTGGTTGCTTTAGCCGGACATAGATCTGGGTGTCATCAGCATATGAATGATAGTGTAAACCAAACTGGGAGAAAATATTAAGCAATGAATGGATGTAGACATTAAACAACAGCAGAAACAGAGGAGCCCTGGGGCATTCCACAGGTAACAGGTAATGAGTCAAACAGATATGGACCTGCTTTGACCTGCTGAAAATGGTCTGTCAAGAAAGAGGTTAACTATTTCAGTGCATCATCGGATACCTGTGACAGTAGTGATAATCGAGACCTATCAACATCAAAATCGACTGTGTTGAAAGCTGCGGACAGGTTGTATGGTGAATGAAATATAGCCCCTGGATGCCAGAAATAAAGAGGCCAGAGTCAGTTATGAAGACACACTAAAATACAAGGCCAGCACAGAAATGATGTCTGACATAAAGCCAAGTGAGCCTAAATCACAAAAGAAGGAAAGTAGGCCTCAATTTCAAAAGGCAAATATATGCAAAATGCCTTTAACGAAGGAAGAGAAAGACATGTGGGAATTATGTTTTGACAAAATCATAGAGAACTGCACCCACACATATGAAACATTGCACAGTATCTTCAATGAGAAGCCAGAATTATGTTCAAGCAGCTGCAGTAAAACAGAGCATTTACATGTAAAGTAAAGAAAAGAAAGTCATTTTGTTTTTCCCTCATCTAAATTAATAATATGCTCAGCCAAATGCCCACCAGACTTTCAGGCTTGGGCATGGTGTCTCATGTACATGTACCATTCAGAATATGCACATATTGTTGAATTGTGTGCCGTGCAAGATGTCATTTGAAGTAATTGTGGGTGAGTTGAAAGGACTTGGGCTGCGGGCTATTTCTTCAGATGTGAAACTAAAACCCCAGGCCCTCTGTACGTTGCCCTGGAGATACAGGCCTTGTTGCCTCCATCTATCAGTGCCTTTCCTTAAAAATACAAGTAGAAATACTTTTGAGATCAGAAATGCAGTGAACACCAGATAAAGGGAGGTCTGCTCTGAAGCACTTGTAACCTCCAGGCCACAAGTCTCATAAAACAAAAAAATGTGTGGATGTTGGGTAGCTCTGCTTACGTCATGTGCCTACCAAGAGAAGAAGTGAAACTTAAAAAAAGGTGGGGCCAGAGAGACAGAGAGATATGAAACTGCATTGACTTAAAATGGGAGAAATTTATTTAATCGCATAAAATGAACAGCGTACATCGCTAAATGGTCATTCCAGGCTTTTATGAAAGGTGACAGTCAACCCCTTCTAACCATGCTAAAACGATTTTGGTGGGATAAACACAACTAAAGTTATCAATAAAACTGTGATTTGGGCCTTCACATAATTCCAAGCAATGTGAAAGTTTGCATGATCATGCCGGTAATTATTATTATGATGCAGCATATTTTTCACTGATATGGTTCCTGAGTAAATGAGGAAAAACTGTATATCTGCACAGGAAGGGCATGAAGTGGCCAGGCTAGTCTCATCTGATTCGCTGTAAAATGTATTTCTCAAAAATGTATTCATACATGTCAAGATGTGAACATTAAGGGTACTTGCGATGTGGTGATATTTTTAAGTCCCAATGCAGACCAAGCCCATCTGTCAAAGTGAGATGATGAAGCTATCTCCTCCCGCAGCTAGTCCAAATCACTCCCCCATCCCCTTTTCCTATCAGCACATAGGTGGGAGATGGGTAGTGACAATCTACCAATCCCTTTAGCAGGAATCATGACAAAAATGTGATGTCATTTTCCCTATATCTAAGCCAGTTTGCCTCAGAGCAGGGATCTACCACTAATTCCAAGAGGTGAACTGCTGCCGAAATCTGTGGGGGAGAAACATCCCAGCAGAGAGAGGCCTAATCTTGCAGTGGAGACAGGAGCCAGGAGACATAGAAACTGATTGGGACCCCCTAAAGGAATGGGAGGAGATCCTTGACTGACTTCCTTGCTGTCTCAGCGGTGTGTTCTGATGCTCCCTGTTGCCCAGTCCAGACCTCTCCTGCATGTAGTACTACCACCACAGCCCTAGATTGTATAGGCCCTATATTTTTCAAGCAATGTTTTAGTTATTTCCCCATTGAAAATCCTGTTTGCCTGTGTAGATCCTTAGCATGTTTATCAAAGTAAATCAATTAATTCACCTATTGCATTCACAGGATCTGTATTGTTGGCATTCAAAACCAACACTCTTTTCCCAGTGTCTTGTGAGCCAGTATAGTCATAAATATCTGGCAAAAGAATTAACCCCATAGCCTTATTCCACGTGTGTGCACAAGGTGTAACTAATTCCCCATTGATCACCTTCATGTTAAATCAGGAGTGGGAAGCCCAGTAGTGCCTGTGCATATGCAAGGGTCAAAACGAAATTGCCTCTGTGCTCTGCAAAACAAATTTTCCCATTTACATTTTCTGTCTATCTGTTCTTGTTAGGTATAGAAAAACGAATTTCCCATTCCTTTCTATTCTTTGCCATTGCAGCTTTTCTAGATAATTTAAAACCGATTTTCCCATTTGCTCTGGCCAAAATCCTAAAGCCCTATCTGTTCTTGTTAGGTATGGAAAAACGAATTTCCCATTTCTTTCTATTCTTTCCATTGCAGTTGTGCTAGGTAATTCAAAACCCATTTCCCATTCTGTTCTGATTGCAACACCAAGGCCCTGCCTGTTATTGTTAGGTGTGGCAAAACACATTTTCCCATTACTTTTCTGTCTCCCATATCATTTCTGTGAGTAATATTCAAAATCTGAATTCCCATTGTGTTCCCACACTCTGCCACTGCCTTCGATTCAAAAGAGTCAAGCCTAATTGATGTTTGGAGGGTGAGGGTTGCTGAGAGAAAAGCATAACCCTGTTTGAAATTACTGTGTGCGTTGAACTATTATTTTCTTGTATTGGTGGGTGATTTAAAAGAAATGAATTGTGACAGCATATCTCTATGTCAGTGCCTTTACGGAAGTTATTTTGTTTTTGCGTTTCCACAACATTGGTGGCTGATGTAATCTATTTGTGATATTTGGCTAAATAAATAAAGAAATATATTCTTAATAAACACCGGCCTGGTTCCTAGTCCCTTGTGGCACCGGGTATTTGTTGGGGGTTGTGTGCGATACGGGTTGGAGGTCTTATCAAAAAGAACCTGATATAAATAAAAACGTTATTGTGTGCCACATTCATTGAGGGGAAAGGATCTCCCTGACTTGGGTGTGACTGTGTAATAAACCATGATAAAACATAGCATGACAAGCATGCTGATGCCTGTGGCACCTGGAAACACCTATGGCTGTATAGGCGCCATACAAATGTTCAATAAATAAATATCACTGCCATCGGCAGCTTCGAGCAGGTCATCCGAGATGGCTGTTAGTGCCCCCTCAGTGCCATGTTCTGGTCTAAATCCTGATTGTTATGAGTCCAGGATGTTGTGCTGTTCCAGGAAGTTGTATAGCTGTGTGGTCACAATACTTTCAAGACTTTTGCAGGCCTCAAAAGACCAGCAATAGGGCAATAGTTGTACAATATCTTGTGATCCAATGTTGGCTTTTTCAGAAGAGGCATACGGTAAGATTTTTTCAATTCTGATGGCACACACCCTTGGGTTATTGAGGCATTTACCAGTGCTTGAATAATTCCACTGAGACGGTATGCATGTTGTTTGGCAAAGTAGGCAGGAATACGGTTGTAGCTGAAGTTGGTAGGTTTAAGATTGCTTATCAAATTAGCAATGATTTCTAGGTCTACTAATAGGAAAAAAATGTCGGAGAGGTGGCTTGCGCCTGGAAGTATGCTCCCTCAATGATCGGATTGAATCATGGAGCGGTAGATTGAGTATCAACATTGTCCTAAACAAATCAATTTTTTACAGAAATGCATTAACCATTTTTTGTGATGCAAGTAGGCTAACATTAGTGCAAGTGGGACTGGTAAAGTTTCTGATTGGTCGATTATCAGCAAGTTTCATTTGCTTTTGAAGACAATTTTGCTGTCATAATTTCTTTCTTATATGTCTTCAAGGCAGCTTTAGCTTCAAGGCGATCAGTTATGTTTTTAGTCTTGAGCCATCTTTTTTCCTTCTTTGGGTAAATACCCTTAAGAATGTTTGGTTTGTCACTATACCATTGTTTTTTTCTCCTAGGGAGTTTCTTAACAGTTTTGCAGGGAGCAATAATGTCACAGTTGGCTTGCAGCTGTGACATCAACTTGGTGTATAGTGCTGTACAGGTCATATCAGGTTGTGTCGCCATCAGGTCACCTAATAATTCATCACTAGAGATGCAATCAAAGTCCTTTTTGGCAGAGCAATTCTGAATTAGCACTCAGGCTCTTTTCTGTTAAAACTCACCATAAAGTGGTCAGACCAACTAACTGGCATACTTTCATGATGGCATAAATGTATGACTCTGAACTATATGGGATCCAGGCAGAGCCCACCAGTGTGAGTCAGTAAATTAGATAATAATTGAAAATCATGTGATTGCAGAATGTCCTTAAAATGTCTGCAATCTGTTTCTTCAGATTCATTAGACCATATGCTGAGGGCCCCCGAGAGGATGAACTTCAAATGGCAGAGTGCTTCTGTGCTCAAATAGACATCAAGCATGTCTAAAAAAGTGCTGGGTAGACCTGGAGGTCTATAACATAGAATCAATTGACAGGATTCATTGGGGATCCTGTGATGGGTACAAGCCAGTATCTGAGATGTTATGTTACTTTTAAATACTTAACCCACTACTTACATGTCCACAGAACACCCTGCTCATCTGAACTCTGGATCACCATGAGTGCACCATAATAAGGATTCTCCAAGCCCCAAAGGAAAGGAACATGTGGTTGTCATAACTATAAACCACACACAAGGAAAGGCAGATGAAGCTATGCTGGTGTAAGGTTCCTTTAGATGTTGTTTTTGATATATAGATACCTCCTTTTACCCCAGTGCGCTAGCAGTTTGTAGCTTTTTTAATACAAAAAGGATAAATCACTGTAAACATTATATACACACTCTATAACTATCCCTAAGCAGGTGCAGTACACTAAAACAAGAGATCCTACACACTACAAAGTGTCTTAAAAATATAGAGTTCTTGAAGAAATATAACAAAACAGAGTCCTATAAAAAATATACTAAGTCCTTATAATGTTTACCTAAAAACTAGATACGAAAAGCTTTACCTGGGAGACAGCCTGGCCAGGGTTCTCTCAAAGCCCTTCGTGCTGCAGGTGATGGTGTTGTGTCTCCTGGGTTGTCAGCAGGCAGGCAGGGCACCAGAAGCATGTGGGGCCCAAAAGTCTTTTTCAGCTGGGCTGTGTATTCCAGTGACATCCTGGCACGTTTGCAGCAGTTGGGGTGTCTCGATATATGTTTAGCCATGTTGTGTATGCCAGAGAGGTTCCATGTTCATTTGCCAACAGGCTTTTAAAAGTAATTAATTTCTGACACCAAAATTACTTCAGAAAAAAAACATAGATTATCATTTCTTTTTAATTTGGAGGCTCCCCCCAAACTCCTCCTTTCGCTATTTCCCTATTCTTTTACCCCTACATCAACCTCCTCCCCACCCATTTTAACCCTCCCACATATATTTTGATGCGTTTTTTAAAAGTAATTTTGGCGTTGGAAATTACTTTAAAAAAAAGCCTGACTCAAAATGAATGCAATACCTCCAGAGTAACCTGGTGTTGATTGCACTGTGGAGGGCCCTGTCCTTTCCCTCAACCTGGGCCGTATCTACAAGCAGCAGCCCAGGAGGTCTTAGTGGGCCCACCTTAGCAGGGGACGTGCTCTGCATCAATCACATTGCTTCTAGTTCGGGAGGGAGCGCCAATGAATGAGAAACAGCCACAGCAGTGCTCTCATGCCCCTCCTGGCAAAGGAGGGCCACAAGTATGAAGAGCCTGGGCCATGGCAATGAATATGCAATCAGTATCAACCAGGTAACAGTTTTTTTTATCAGCAGCACTGTACAGGGTCGGGCAAACTCACACTAAGCTAATGGTGCTCTGCTCACGCACCATTCAGAGTACTGTTTTGTTTTGAATGAAGGGTCCCCCATATAGCATCACACACCAGGGGTCCTCCATTTATTTTCATTGTATTTCTTTATTGTTCTTCCCCCAGGGGGTTACATTAGACAAACTTGCGAGGCCCGAAGTCTTTAAGGAATAGTGCACTCAAACATATTATTGTCCCAAGCGTTTGGGCATGTGTTTTTAAGCATACAATCGATCGTACAAACATTTCTTATGCACCTTACCGTAGTTTTCCTCACTTTTACACATGCAAAATCAGGCAGCAGGGCACGGCCATCTTGTGCTAATCTTATCCGTTGCTGCATCGCCCTAAGGTGAACTGCCCTGGGGGCACTAAATCATATCCCCCGCCCCTGAGACTGACATCACCATTCCTAGCAATATTCTCCGCCTATCTCCATGATGTTACTGGGCAGCATAGCCAAACACGCCCAGTCATCACCTACGTGTTGACGTCAGTTGACGCAGAACCCGGAATATCAACACACATCCTCTCACAACACAGCGCGTCCCAATTTTGAATACAAAACATTATTTTTTAATGGAAACCACAATACTCTGCAATTTATAATGTTCTTTTATTTCACAATAAACGCTCCGAGAACATCCGGCGATTGCCATATTCAACAACATTGGTAATTTCTTTCTTTGTTCTCGATCCACAAATGTTTATCGTGAGTCACACAGTGTTCCTTTTGGGTATAAGAAACGCATTGGACGCACCGTGAATCGCAAGACTTCGGCATCAGCTTGGTGCTAGACTGCCGTGTATGATGTCAAGTTGCTCCGTATCGCTGGTACCTTGAAAGGGCATATCGGCCCGGGGCGGTCGTCCCAAAAAAGCTTCATAGTAATCCAGCCATTTAAGTGTATCTGCAGCTGCCGGCTAAAGAAGCCATCAATTGGTATCTGGAACTGATGACATTCGCAGAAAGGCAGGTTGTTGCTGTGTAGAAAACATAACAGAAATGTGTCTCAGTAGCCGTTCTTTATACTAATTTATCAATTTACCCATTAATTCTCCACCGTGTTAAAATTAATGATGAACACAAATGTGAAATAATGGAAGCACAGGGAAAACATTGTGGAAAGTTGGAGTCTACGATGTGCTTGATAGGTTAGTGCTATGGAGTATCAGGTTACAGAACAAACCATGTAGGAAACACGAACAGTCATCCCAATCAAAAAATATATACCGAAAACATAAGGATGTATATCCAAAAAATCCCAATAGCTTATGTTAAAGAATGTACACATTCCCTTAAGGAGATAACAGGCGTAAGTGTCATTAAGGAAAACTCAACAAACCACAGGTTTCGGATGATGCCCAGCTTAAAGCATTATAAACATCACAAAAAGGCAATATAAACATCACAAAAAATACTGCAAAATCGTCCATTTAAAAAAACATGCAAAATCATCTGTTTCTGCAAAAAACACACAAAATCAGTGTTTAAAATTGGTGCCCACAAGTTGAGTAAAGAATACTGGCGCAGAAGCCATGATCCAAGACAGAGCAAAACACACAGGAGCATTGTTTACATTTTTACAAACGCCAATACAGCATTATGATTTTTTTTCCGAAACTCTTACCAAGAAAATTAAAGACATCAGCAATAGATTTCAAAATACTTTTCTTCCTCGAGAGAGAAAGCAAACAATGGTTCCACGAAAGCCATATTTTGATTGCACACAGTAGACTGAAGGTTTTGATGTGGGGAATTGTTTTGAAAAAGAAACAAAACCCATTCACTAATTGCATAAGAAGGGCAGAAAAAACAGACAGGATGTATTTGTAAGTCATAATGTGATAGTGGTAGAACTGTTTGAAACTGTGGCTGCTTAGAAGCGCTGACAGTATACAACGATGTTAACGAATCCACAATAACGAATAACTTTAATAATGAACCCTAAATAACCAAAACATTTAAAGTTATTTGATAAAAGTATATATAGGGGTGGGTTAAGGGATAAAACAAGGTGGGGAGGGGGTTTTGAGGTGGGGTAATAAAGCTAGGGAAACAGAGGGCTTGGGAAAGAACCACCACTCCCAAATTGAAAAACAAAAAAGAAATCGACATTTATTTCATTATTTTTAATTAGTTAAAAACGTTTTTCGTTATTTTTGGATTCGTTAACATCACATGGAATCGCACTGACACACAGAGATATTGCCAGAGGGTACAAGTATGCGAAACTACTAAACATTGATGAGGGAGTCAACAAAATTACAAGAACAGAAAAGATGCAGAGTATTTCATCTGACTGGAATAAACTAGAAAAGAACCAGGATCAATTATTTTTGGTACAAGGTGACTCATTGCTGCAAAATTTTAAAAATAAGCTTCTGGTACCAAATATTGTAATTAGTTGATGGTGCCAAAGTCCAGCAACGTCTCCTTGTCATTAAAGACCTAACCACATCCGACCCTGAAATTGAGGTTAACAAAACAAAAAACCTGCACACACATACTGGTATTTTTTTTAAAACACGTCCAACCAGAATAATATTTTTGTGATTACAGAATATATGAACAAAGACAACCATGCTGCCATACGTGGAACAAATGCCAGTGGAAGTGTCCACAAAAAGCAAAAGCTGAGAACAACAACAAATGTTACTGTGATCAACACAGCAAAGCCATCCACAGAAGTTGCCAATGACACAACAATCAATTAAGGGTGTTGGGATGCTGTTCCAATTGCTGTTCCAATGCCCCAAACGTGAGGGAAAGTATACATTAAGAAACTCCCTATAGAATGGACTATAGGCCTGTTAGAATGCCAGTGGCCTTACTCACAAGTGCACCCTCCTTTCTCTGTGTAAGCAGCAAGAGGGATAGATATGTTTCTGAGATCATTCCATGAAAAAATGTAGGGCAGCATTATATAGTAGAAGTCACACTGAGAGTATACATTATGTGACATAATGCAGCAGGTAAAATTGTGTGCAGTAGTGCATTAGGTTTGAAACACATCCATAAGCATAGAAAGGTGCAAAGGGCACAACAAGTAGTTGGGAAAAGCTTTCTTTTATAATGTCGCAGGTAGTAGCAATAAAGCACAGTACAAATATGTTTAACAACCCACTGGCGGCATAGAATCTATAATGCACATTTATGAAGTAGGCCCATCGTAGAATCAGCTTCTTGGGCCATTTTAAATTGTTAGGCACATGGATTTTTCCCTGCAATAAAATACACTTTATTCATGTTTCTTTTAGACAGTGCATGGACAAGGCAGGTGCCCTTAAAGGTAGGGTGAGGAGCCGTGCAGGGATTGGTTAGGAAGGAAGGGCGTAGCGAGTTCTCATGCCTCAAGCGGAAAACTTCAGTACAAGTCAATGATGCAACTCAGAGCTCATATTTAAGCAGGCGAAGGACACAGGTTAGTGAAGACACACCTTTTTAGGTGAACGTGTAATGTCTTCTAGCTGTAATATTGGGGACAACGAATTTGTCCGTACTCTTTTGGCATAGTATGTGTTGTCTGTCATAAGTGCCCTGATGCCTGCGGGGTGCTGGCGCTATACCAGCTGACATACATATATACATACATAGTGAGAATAGGGTGATGCTGAGTGGGGACCAGAAAGAACATATCAAGTTGTGAATATCCTCTGCCCCTGGCAGTAAATGGGCACTTAGGATGGAACTGCAAGCAGGTAGTTCGGGACATGGTTGACAAATGAACGGAGGAACTAGGAAATTAGACCGAACAGGGAAATAAATATCTGAGTGAGGAAGGGACCAACTAATGGACCATGATGTCAGGAAGTGGGAGGGGAAATACCCCTTCCCCCAATCAATGCTGTCCAGAAACTGCAAATAAATTAAAGCACACACACACTAATTAAACTATTCCCCAAAAAAGTGATGTTGAGTAGTGTTCACTAGGATGTTGTAAGAGGATTCAATTCAACACTACAGCTAAGTCAATGCCTAGTCTGGGATACTGAATGGAAACCCTTATTGATATATCTTTATGTCCAGTTCATGCGTTCTGGATGACTACCCCTATATAACACCCCTCTCTTGGAATCCCCCTGACCCCACTGAGCCAAGAAGTAGTTCTGTTTTGCAAGTTAAAAGGTTTATTTGAGAATTTAAACAATATATATATATATATATATCACACTTTATAATAAATTAATAATTGAATATCACACTTAATCTGATATGATAAAGATTAACAACAGAGAATCTGGCACTAGCCCACTTCTTTATAATCACTAAGGAGTTGACATGAAATGGATAAGGTAGCACACTGGTAAATAGGGACAGAAGAATAATGTGGTAGAGAATGCTTTATAGGGTTCAAGGAAATGCAAGGTTGAATGAATGAAATGCAGTATAGAAAATAAACTGATATGGTTTCACAAAAGACAAGGTAATCACTTTCCCTTTGTGGCAATTCACCCCCCCTATACAATGTAAGGAGATGGAAGGAAGAGCACACGGTTCAGGTATACAATCACAATGTAATACAGAGTTCCAGTTTCCCAGCAAGCTTGGAGGAGAATAGATATGAGTTTTACACAGGCTCAAAATGCTTTAAAATGTGATAGCAATATATTGGAAAATGTGCTAAAATGATTTTAATTCCCTCTGGAGGTTCAGGTTGAGGATTAGTTGGTTTAAATAAGTTCAGGCTTACTTTAGCAATGTTCTAGGAATGATTGGCAGGTTAAACGAATTTTTGGCAAATGAAAGCAAGGAAGCTGCTGTTTTCACACATGGAGAAATTTGCAAATCGCGGTAAAATTTGCGAGTGCGTTTTTCGCGATTGCGGCAAAAGTATAGGGAATAGGAATGCGGTTCTAGGTTCGTTGAAAAGCCAAGATTCCCAGCCTTCAGAGGAAAGTTACTGCAAGTCTCTAAGACACGGAGATATGAGCGATATGGTAAAGGTCGTTTTTCAGATTTGAAATTTTAAAAGTTCAAAGTGACAAGTTACAGCTAGCAACTAGAAATGACAGGTGACAGCTTTGCAAATGACAGGTGACAGTTAGGAGACAGTTCTGGTTAGATTAAAATAGATTGAATTATATTATTTTAACTAAGAGATTGGTTCTGCACAGTTCTGCTAGGTACTCAAAATATATTTAGAAATAGAATGGGCCTCGCCACGGATCTGGTCAGGTTTTCTTCACTCGCCACGGACGGTCTCTGCGCACAGCGGTCTGGGTCAGCTCTCTGGTTCTGCGAACAGCGGTCTGGGTCAGCTCTGCTCTGCCTCTGGTTCTGGATATTGCTCTGCTTTCTCTGGGTACAGCACTGCTTCTGGATCTTTCTGCACAGCTTTCTCTGGACCCAGCGCTGATCTGCACGGCTCCTGGATGCTGCTATCGCTGTTAGGTTTGCTGGATGCTGAGGCCCACTGAGAAGAGTTCTCAGTTTGTGGGTTTAGGCCCTTGCTTTGAGTCCTGAATCAAGTTCTTTGGAGTTTTAAAGTCTAAGTGTTGAATCTAGTATCTTCTGGATGTTGTGTGGTCCGGCAGAGCGCGTTGCAGCAAATGGAATTGAATGTCCCTATCTGTCCTGACTGTCTGCTTTTATGTGTTTTGAAAGTGGGTGGAGAGGCTAGCTTTCTAGACCCTACCCCTCTCCACTTGTCATTGGCCACTTCATCCTCTTCCCCTTGATTGGGGGAATGAAATGAAGTGTCATCATGATGAGGTCTGTTTATGATACAGAGAACCCACCCCTGTCAAATTACACACAATCTATATTTTGACCCAAAAGACATATTCGCACAGGTACACATTTGTTTAAAATTACATGCACCCATCACATATCACAGGAGGTATACCCTGTCCAAATCTGCTCTTCCTGAGAGCTTGCATTGAGAAATGGCAACATTTGCACTTTTTAACTGGTTTTGCAATATCGGACATTAACCCAAATTTACACACATGTGCGCAAGGCATGCAGGCATTAATTGATGAAGTATCAGACTTTTCACCTGCAGACATTTTAAGTAATACCCTCTTAACTGCTAGTTTGCCCCCAGATCATACCACCGGTTCTAAAAACCTCTTAAAATATGGGCAGAAAAATCACAAGAATTATGGTATCATTTATAAAATTTTCACAAGTCCGCTCTATGAATGATCCATCTTTTTAGAGTTATGTTCTGGCCCCAAAGGGGTGTGGTTTCCCCCCAGCACAAGGTTGAATTTCTGGTTTTTCCAGTTCTGCCAAGCCAGCTTGCTCTCACATGCAGTGCTCCTCCCCTTTCCTTCCAGGAGGAAGCCACATTTACGACTCCCACCAATAAAACCTTTGCCTGAGTCAGGACAGGGCTTTGTTCAATTTCCTGCAGAGCCCAGATAATTCAATCAGAGAAGTGTCATGTCCCTTTTGGTGGGAACAGCAAAAGGCAGCTAGGCCTGGGAACACAGCTGTTGTGCAAGTCTCAACTCCTGTCGGGGGTAGCTGGTGGGCAGAATTCAGTTTCATTAAGCCAGGTTTCAGATAAAATGTCACTTTTTGTTCCCCAGTTTAAGTCAAGACAATTTTTACATATGCAGCTAGAATGCTGATTCTAAGTTCAAAACTATGACATTTCAACAGTGACAAGCTATGTGACACTCAAAAGTAGGTCACTCAGTTAATTTAAACATTTTCGATTTTTGGTAGTTTTAAATCCAGTTTCAGTTAGGCTGCTACAGACCTGCAAAGCTCAGCCAGTCTTGCTATGAACATTCAAGTCACTTCAGAATATAACTTTACATTGTATCCACCTCTCAGTAAGTCTTTCTTTGGCCTGCTTTGGGTTCATTTATTCAGTTTTACACAAAGTCTGGTGGTTTTAAAACGCCGGCTTTCTGATAGTGGTGAGTACTGGTAATGCACCCATTTTTGGGATTTTTCTTGGATTAATGCATTCCAAACAGGAATGGTTCTTACATGGTAGTAAATCCTTGCTTAACATTGTTTTGATGGGGCTCCTTACAGTAAAATGGTTATGTGGAACCCCACAAAAGGGTTGAATCTTTAAAGTGGTCCGGTGAGCCACGATTTCAGCAACTTTTTGACATCAATAACAGTGGATTTTGTTAACAAAGATCTTTCTTTACACTGGTGGGTGGCAAGTGAGGTAACCATTTTGGTGTGCGCAGAAACTGCGTGGTTCTCCTGGATTCTGGCGCACTTGTGGGCTTTTTGGCCATCTTGGATTTTCTAAGCCCACAGCACCAAATGTTGCAGCATGATAGCTCAAACGTGGGTCAGGACACCCGACAAATCCCCCCACGTGACTGCCCTTTGAATTTGAGTCGATGGGGAGTCGGGTGCACAAGGGTTTTGACCCACGCACTGGTCTGTCCGCATAATCTTCTTCCAATTCTGCAAATGGCACAGTTCAGCATCTTTTCCTCCATCCGGTACTGATCGATTGGTTCTCCTCGCCGGTCCTGATGGGAATATTGGGCGGTACCCTGGGCCCCTTGCGTCTCTGCTCCCGGTCTCCGGATCTTCCTCCTTGGCCAGTCTCAAGGTTTTCTTTCTCCTAGGACGACAAAGGAAGAGCGGCAATACCTATTCATAGACATTTCTCCCCCACCATTGATATAGTGGGGTGGCATATATATTTTAGAACTCAACCGATATGAACATGCACATTTTTTTTTTTTTTTTTAATTAAGAGACAGGAACACATAAACTTGAGAAACACAGAATTTGATAGGCTATATGTAGGATCTTTTAGGGTTGGAATTGAATTAATCTGAGACAGTAACCTCTAGGATTCCAGAGGATTCCTCCAGTTGTTGCAGAGTGTGCCTGGGATGGCAACACTTCAACTGGTTAATGTGGACCCACTTGTCTTCCCCCTCTGCCAAACCGCCTTTGGGGATGCGGATCTTGTAGACCACAGGGGAGATTTTGTCTATAATCTCAAAGGGTCCCTTCCATGTAGGCAAAAATTTTCGCTGCTTGGCCTGGTTCCTTTGGAAATTGTATAGATAGACCCAGTCCCCCACCTGATATTCCTTCCTGGAAGTTTTCAGGTCATAGTGGGTCTTCATGCTATCAGCTGATCTTTCTAGATTCCGCTGAGCATAAGCAAAAGCATGTTGAAGGTGTTTCCTTAAATTCTCCACATACTCATGAGTTGTGGAGGCATTTATCAGTGTCTGCTCTTGGGTCCTGTAGACCAAATGCTGAGGAAGCACCATCTTGCGCCCAGTCATCAACTCAAATGGTGAAATTTTGGTTGCAGATGAAGGGGTAGATCTGATGGCCATTAGGACCAGAGGTAATCGGATATCCCAACTTGGCCCAGAATCTGCCACAAACTTCTTTAATATGCTCACAATGGTTCGGTTATATCTCTCTACTGCCCCAGAAGAAGCTGGCCGGTAAGCAATATGCAACTTCCTTTTGACCCCCAGTATCTCCCACATCTTTGTCATTACTTCACTGGTGAAGTGGCTACCCCTGTCTGACTCAATCCTTTGAGGTAGACCGAAACGGGAAAAGATGTGGTTAATCACCAGGGCAGCTGCAGTTTCTGCCTTGCAATTTGGGGCTGGAAGACATTCCACCCACTTGGTAAACAAGCATGTAACGGTCAATATGTACTTGTTTCCTCTAGACGAGCGAATCACAGGGCCTACAAAGTCGATTTGCAAATCTGACCATGGCAGTGTCATCCCCCGCTTTTGGAGAGGCACGCGGTGTGTGAGGGACGTCGGCTGAAATTGCGCACACACAAGACACCCCTTCAAGTATTGGTCAAGGTCCTGCCCCATGTGTGGCCAGTATGCAATCTCTCTTAAGATTTCCAGTGTTGTGTGAAACCCCCTATGACCGGCGGTGGCCGCATCATGGGCGTGACTTAACATCAGGCTTCGGAATGAGATAGGAACCACCCACTGATCGTGGCCAGCGTTGGATTTCCTTACCAGCAAACCGTCTTGGATTCTGAACATTTTTGGACATTTCATCAACACTCTTAGGTCCTCTTTCCCAATATAATCGGTATCCGTCAGGGGAAAGTTCTCAGGGTCCTCAAGGTGTTGGTAAAACTTACCAATAATTGGATCCCCCTTCTGAGCGGTAATCAAATCAGCATCAGGGGTCTCCTTACTCCATTGTGCAATTGAAAGGTCGTTGTGAGCATTTGTCTGGGACCTAGTGATAGCAGTGACCTGGATTTCCCCCAACAAGGACTCAATCTCAATTAGATCCCCTTGGATGGCCCCGGTTTTGGCCAGCTGATCAGCTAAGTCATTTCCAGTTTTGTCTGGTCCCTCTACTTTGGAATGACCCTTGATCTTCTTCCAATAGATGGTCATTCCTTTCGAGGTGACCAGATCATCAATGTTTTGGATCAACTTCCCATGTTTCAAGGGTTTGTTGTTAGCACATAACATGCCTCTGGTTTTCCAATTAACCAGGTGCTCCACGAACCCGTTCCGTACATAATCCGAATCTGTGATTATGACCAGTTCGTGGGGTTGATGCTGGACAGCAGTGAGGATGGCCTGATGCACAGCCATCAATTCTGCCACCTGACTACTTCGGGGACCAATTTTGTATCCAGCGGAGGGTTCTGGGGACTCATTCACCCATGCATTCCCTACGCCGGCCACCAGTTCTTTCTCCCCGTCGTTGTCAACATGGTAAGAGCATCCATCCACATACACAGTGGGCATTCCCTCACACTTGTCTTCTTCAAAGACTTTGTGGGGGGAATTAAGGGATGTCTCCATGTTGTCCTTTATTTTTCGACTTTCGTCCTCGAGACAGTTTTCTCTGGCACAATCATGCAAGTCAGCCAGACCTTGCGCGAGGGGACTCTTCTTGTTTTGGCCATATCTGACCTCCACAGGAAAGCCTTGCATTGACAGAATCCAGGAAGTAATTCGGGAATTACTCACATTTCCGGCCCGGATTCTGTCACTTTGGAGATATTGCAGAGGCTGGTGTGGAGTCTCCACTATGATGTGTTCCCCCTGGATAAACGGGCGGTAATTCTTCAATTCCCACACCGTTGCCAGGAGTGCCTTCTCACAATCGTTGAATTTTTCCTCCACAGAGGATAAAGTTTTGCTCGCATAGGAGATTACTTTATTGACCTTGTCATGCTTTTGGTATAATACTGCCGTCAAGCACGTATTAGAGAACCCCGTCTCCAGGAAGAACTCCTTGTTTCTGACAGGGTAAGCTAGGCAAGGCGCTTTTGAGAGGCTTCTTTTGAGTTGTTTTACTGCCTCGGCTTGTTCTGGACCCCATTCCCACTTGACCCCCCCCCTTCAGGAGATGAATCAGGGGTCTGGTGATCTCTGAGTAGCCCTCAATGAACTTTCTGCTGTAATTAGTCAGTCTAAGGATGCTCCTTAGTTCCCGCAGAGTTGTGGGGTCTTTCAGTTTCTGAAGTGCTTCCACTTTCTTTTCCTGGGGACAGAGACCCTGAGGAGTAATCTCATGCCCCATGAAATTAACACGGGTTCTGCACCACTGTGCTTTTTGAAAGGAAAGTTTTGCTCCGGCGGCCCTCAACTGTGTCAGAACATAACGGATCTCCGCTATATGTTCCTCAACAGTTGAGCTTTTGATGAGGACATCATCTACATAAGCCAGGTTACCCCTCGCACCCAGGTCGGGCATGGCCTTATGTAGGAAAATATTGAACTCATTACCGGAGTTAAGGTATCCGAAGGGAGTCCGGGTCCATGTGTACTGCTGGCCCCCAAAGGTAAAAGCCAGTTTGTATTGGTCCTCCCTGCTGACAGGCACGGTCCAGTATCCATTGGTCAGGTCTATTGCAGTGAATACCTGTGACCCCTGAATCTGGGCCAGCCCTTGGTCAATGTAGGGAAGAGGCCATCGGGAAGTATGGACCCGTTTGTTGAGCTTCCTGAGGTCGGCGCAGAGTCTCCACTGGCCGTTTGGCTTCAATATTCCCAGCACCGGATTATTGAAGGTGCTGTGGACTGGACGGATTATTCCCCGGGACTCAAGGTTCTTAATTATTTCAGTAAGGGACTCCATTGATGCGAGAGGCAAGCGATATTGCTTCACAAACACAGGAGTCATGCCAGGGTCCGTGGGGATTGTTGTTGTGTGGATGTCAGTGCGACCACAGTCATATGAGTCTACCGCAAAGAGATCTTGGAAATCCAAGAAAACTTGTTTCAACTTTTGCTTTTGTTCCAGAGTCACACAGGCATCAGCTAGGTTGACTCTCTCTTCCACCATCTGCCTGAAGCCTGGAAAGACTTCTGGTTTGGCTATCTCCGCGGCCTCCTCCAGCTGGGTGGAGAAGTCCCTGGTCAGAGTGCTGATTTGGACCGGAGGCTTCAGGTGGGAAAGGCAGCCCTCATGGACCTGGAAAATCACCTCATCCCTCCTGAAGTCACAAGTCACATCTTCCTTACCATAGGGGCAGGAAGTGTACACCAGGAAGTTCCCCCCATGCCGGGTACAAATCCTGTTTGGTGTTGTATTGTCCTCACTGTCACTGTCAATGCAGTCCTTGGGGATTGGCCCTAACAGTTCATTACCTAAATCAATGGAAAAATGTCGGTCATCAACCGCCATTCCAATAATGATGCCTGCGGCTAGAGTAATACTCTTTAAGTCGCTGTTATCCACCTCTATTAGAATGGTGTCATGTTCTATGTTGACTAATGGTGTTGGGTTTACCCCTAACCCTTGCTGTTGGAAAGAAGCATTTAGATGTATGTAAGCATCAGGGTTTAGCAAATATTGTCCTCTTTTAGCTTTCACTTCCAGGGAGAATTGTCGGGTCCTTTCTGGGATGGTGACCTCCTCTTTGATCTGAATTTCAACTGCATAAGGTAGCAATTGAGCTGACCTAAATGCTTTTTCTGGATCATCAAAGCCCATGGGATTATCCGCTAATCGGGACCAAGATTTGAAGTTTATTAGGTCCAAACTAATGGCAATGCGATTGAGAATGTCACTGCCTAGGTAAAAGGCGGCAGGGACGTCTCGCACGACCCAACAATTGTGGACTATGCTCTTGTTGCCAATGGAGATTTTGAGCATACACCTGCTTGGCAGGAGATGTTTGGAATTAGGTGCTTCCAGGTCCATTTCCCATTTGTCTATCAGTTTGAAGGTGGGAATGGCTGGATCTTTTGGGAGTTGGCGAAACATGGCTTCGCTGATGAAGCTCTTACCGTTGTTCACACACACATTCGAGTGAGAACAGAGTCCTTCCCATCATTTAACTGAACAGGGATGAACAACTGCTCTCCAATTTGCTGAATCTCAGCCAGGCTCTGAGCTGATTTCACATCATTCTGGACTATAGGAGTGGGAGTTTCTGATTGTGGATTAGTAAAGAATTTCAGGGTGTTTCCTTCCAGTGTGGAATACCACCTTAAACTGGAAGGAAGGTTGATTTTCAGAAATAGAGAGGACCCCCCATCACCAGTCTGTTGTCCTACTGCTATTACTGTCACGTCTGGAATTTGGTTGTTCTGGAAGTGAAATTTTACTTGGTCAGATTTTTGTTCAACCATGTGGCAGGTGCCGTTTAAACTAACATGGTTGACACTCTGTTTTAATTTTATTGGTCGGCTAGTCTGGGTCCAGAGGACCTTGTTTACGCAATCTATTAAGGGTGACAACCTCCTCAGGAGGTCATTCCCCAGTAAACAAGGGGTGCCCTCTGGATTCACTACTATGACCGGGTGTTTCACCTTGTGTCGCCCGATCTTAATGTCCAAGTCTGCAGTCCCCTCAACGGGAATTTCCTTCCCGTCAAAGTTCTGCAGTTGTCCAGGAAGAGAGGTGAGAGGAATTTGGTAATTCTCTCCCCTTCCTGCATTCAGTTCGTCAAAGGCCCTTCTGGACAGAAGGGTAGCTTGAGATCCAGTGTCCACCAGTGCCAAAATTGTACCCTGCCCCTGTACTTGTACCGGGGCATAGTATCTTCCCTCCTTCTCCTCAAGGGGGCACAGATAATGCACATTTTTGGACAACTGGTGGGCTAACTTTCTGGTTTTGGACATCGCTAGCGAAGAGATTTGGGCAGAATTCTGTGGAGAGCCTTGGGAATCTGAAAGAAAAAATTGGCAACTGGAGATCAGAGCCATTGTGGGTTCCCCTGGCTCCGGTTCCGGGCCGCCCCCCCCTTTTTGGAGGCAGTCACCAGGATGGGTTTGAACCAGGGGATTTTCTTGCTGTTGGTTCTGGGATGAGATGGTGGGCGGCGGTAGCTCAGTCTCCACATCTCCCCAGTCTGGATTTGCATCCCTAGGGACCCATTTTTCTTTGGGAGGAGTTCCCCCCTCTCTGAAGGAGAAGATCCTTTTCCCAGGATCCTCTGAGGATCCCTCTCCCTCAAATTGGAAGATCTGTACCTCCTCCTCAAACTGAGTCTGTTTGGGTCTTTTGTTTATCCTACCCCCCCTCTGCTCCTTAGGAGGCAGACTTTCAGGGGGAAGAGATTTTGTTTCCGGTTCCTGGGTTTCCAGGGGCTGTTTACAAGTGAGGAAGGAAGCTTCCTCCAAGGCTTTACACCCCCCTTCCCTTTGTGCCCCCTCCCTGGGAACCGGTGAGTTATGGGGGTGCTGCCCCCGTCATTGTTCTGGAGCACCAGGTCCAGAGTTGGGTGCGTTCTGCGCCGGCATGCTGATCTGAGGGTTCTGCTGAGCCCTCAGTATGTGACCCAGATCCCGCGCCGTGTTTTGAACCTGGCGCTCTAACTGGGAAACCCGCTCAGGCTGATACGGGGCCCTGTTTTCTCCCCTGGGCTGATCCCGGGAAGGGTAGCTATCCCTTCTTTGGTAGTACCCCTGGTTGGGAAGATTTGGATACCCCTCCACCCTTGGCCTCCCCTCTCCCGGATTCGGTTGTCTGGGCTCAGGGAATTGGGGAAAGAAGGGTGGAGGATTTTGGGGCTGGAAGTTGGGTGGATACCTGGGGAAGAAGTTCTGCCCAGGGTTTGGTGAGTTTCTGCCCTCCTGTGAGAAGTTGGGAGGGAAGTTCTCTGGGTTAGGTGCTTGGCTGGATCCCCCCCCTTGGGCTGGAGGAGTCCACACATAACCCAGGATGGGTCTGGTTCCCTTGTAACGGGGGCTTACATAATCAGGAGAGCGAGTGACCCCATTTGTGGGGCTGCCTCCCTGGCTCCCTGTCTGTGACTGGCCCGAGGACCTTCTGGGCCTAGCATTATTAGGTGCAGGTAGGTTTTTAGGCCCCCCCATCTCCAAATCTAAAACGGGGGTGACCTTTACCTCTGCCACCTTGGCAGCAGCAGGGGTGTTGTTGGCTTTGGGGTTTTTGGGCGCATTATTTTTATTTTCTATTGGCTTCTGCACCTCATAGATCCGGGTCGCCTGTTCAATGACCCAGTCTAAAGATCTTTTCTCGTGAAAATCCCTCACGAGCTGGGTCATTATGTATTTGGGCAAGGCATGGAAAAACGTATTAATAAATTCTCTGCTATCCGTGCGCACCTTTCTTGTGGTCTGTGCAAAAGCACGCTTTAACTCCTGCACAAATTCTTGTGGGGCCTGATCCTCCCCACATTGTAAATTGTAGGCTGCCTTGCGAGCCTCTTGAGGATTTCTATGAGTAGAAAAATGTTTCAAGATGGCCGCCTTATAGGTGGACCATCTTAAATGATTTTGGTCCTCCAGCCCCGCAAAGAAACTGGAGTATTCAGGGGAGAAGGTCCACTTTACATATTGAATACAGCTTTGGCTGTCCTTCAAATGGAAAGTCTCCATCATTTGCTCAAACAACTCTAAGTGCTCCCAAACAGAATACTTGGCGTTCTTATGATAAGGCGTGATGACGCTCCTGATTGCCTTAATCTGCTTTAAGGGGTCCTTAAGCAAGGTCCTTTTTGTCTTATTGGCCCTTTTGGTCCGGGTAACCCTGGTCCATTCATCTTCTGACTCAGAGGCACTGCTCCCAGAGGTTCCCGTCTGTTCTTCTAGGTTTTCCCGGATTCTGGGAGCCTGGGAATGGCTGGCAGAATGTGGGGACCTGGTCTCCTGTGTCCTGTACCACTCAGAGGAGTCTTCAGATCCCTCCTTGCTGCCAGGATTTGATGGGTACCCCCCCACCGACCTAACTGGGCAGAGGTTTTCAGGATGCCCTTAATGGGCCTACTCTCCTGGGGTTCCCCATCAAATTGCACTGTGCTTGGGTGCCCATACCCGGATGCCCGCCCCTCCATTCCTGGGTGGTACTGGCCTATGAGCCCCATGCTTCTGGCTGGATAGTAATCTGCCATCCCTGTGGCCCTGTGCTCATGTGCGCCAGGGGACATGGGGGTGGCAGAGTCCAGGGACTGAGAGAGATAAAGGCCTCTGGTAATAGGGCTCCTGGGGTTATGCTCAGGAGTTTCTCTTTCCCAGCGAACCTCATCTCTATCCGCCCCTGCTCCCTGTTGCAATGCAAGAGCCTGCGCCTTCAGTTCCTCAGTTAAGGCCTTACTAGATCTATCAGTCTCTCCTGCATCGCTACCTGTTGTTGGAGTCTATCATTGTGTTGGCAGAGAGCCTCATTCTCTCTCTGTGCCTCCTGATTGGTCCTGGAGCACTGGGCCAGTCTTTACTGCAGGAGGGTTACCTCCTGAGCTGTGTCCCTATTGGCCTGCTCCTTTCTTGCCAGAGCATCCTCCACCCTCCTGGTGTGTTCTAACAAGTTCTGGTGTTCTTTTTGGAGGTCACCCAGCCCCTGGAGGGCCAAGTGATTTTCTTCTGTTTTTCTTTTTAAATGGCAGACTTCCTGGCCTAAGGCGTCTCTTTCCTGACTAAGAGCCTGCATTTGTGCCGCCAGGTCGTCCCTCTGCCTTTGAAAGGCACCAGCTTTCTGGCGTTCTTCATCAAACTCTGCCTGGGTATCCAGGTCTTTCAAAATCAGCTTGTTGCTCTCTGCCTTCACTCTATCTAGATGACTTTGCAGGGTGGCTACCTGCTCCGAGCATGCCCTGTTAAAGTCTAATTGTTGCTCCAGCTTTTTCTGGCTCTGCAGTAAGGAGTCCAAACTGTCTTGGTGCTCCTTCTGCAGGGCCAGAAATCTAGTATCCTGGTCAGCCTTTTCCTGTTGCAGTATATCCATGTCCTCTTTTATTTTAATGATATACTGCCTACTATCATTTTCTGACTCCTGGCTCCTCTGCAGCCTCTGCTCAGAAGAGTCCAGATCAGATTGGGCCTTCTGTAATGCCAGCAGTTGCCTACTCGCCAGATCTTGGCCTTCAGCACATTTGTCCTGCATGGCTCCCATATGTAAATATAAATATGCCGCTACCCTGGCAATCTTGTTGTGCTCATCCTTGGCCTTAGAGGACATATATAGTTCACTCAGGGCCACATGTAAGGGACCCTGGTCTCTCCATTATCTGACCCTGTTTCCGTGATCTGGGGTGCGACTGCTTGCAACCAGACCGTCTGGTCCTGATGAGTCCACTCACCTCTCACAAATAGCTTATGTAAGAAGTGCTCTCTGGCTATTTTCATATCTAGCAAGGTCGTCATTCTGGAATTTGAGTTCCTTCCTGACTTACAGAAGTTTGTATTTTATTTTTGCAAAACAGACCTTTTCCTTAGATCGTTCCTTTGAGGAGTGCTTTACAGCGTAACACAGCGTGATGATCCGACCGGATATGTGTATCTGGTCTGCTGGCACACTGTATTAATCTGCACAAGGGATAGATCTAATCCGGAATCCCTGGCTACGAGCCCCCAATTTGTAAGAGGATTCAATTCAACACTACAGCTAAGTCAATGCCTAGTCTGGGATACTGAATGGAAACCCTTATTGATATATCTTTATGTCCAGTTCATGCGTTCTGGATGACTACCCCTATATAACACCCCTCTCTTGGAATCCCCCTGACCCCACTGAGCCAAGAAGTAGTTCTGTTTTGCAAGTTAAAAGGTTTATTTGAGAATTTAAACAATATATATATATATATCACACTTTATAATAAATTAATAATTGAATATCACACTTAATCTGATATGATAAAGATTAACAACGGAGAATCTGGCACTAGCCCACTTCTTTATAATCACTAAGGAGTTGACATGAAATGGATAAGGTAGCACACTGGTAAATAGGGACAGAAGAATAATGTGGTAGAGAATGCTTTATAGGGTTCAAGGAAATGCAAGGTTGAATGAATGAAATGCAGTATAGAAAATAAACTGATATGGTTTCACAAAAGACAAGGTAATCACTTTCCCTTTGTGGCAATTCACACCCCTATACAATGTAAGGAGATGGAAGGAAGAGCACACGGTTCAGGTATACAATCACAATGTAATACAGAGTTCCAGTTTCCCAGCAAGCTTAGAGGAGAATAGATATGAGTTTAACACAGGCTCAAAATGCTTTAAAATGTGATAGCAATATATTGGAAAATGTGCTAAAATGATTTTAATTCCCTCTGGAGGTTCAGGTTGAGGATTAATTTTACAAAGGTAGCGGGCGCCCCTCTCTCGCAAGAACAGACATGATAACCTGTTCAGTGGTTATTAACCACTTGAGAGTTCGCAGCCACTGCTTTTACTCACTGTGCCTTTCACAGATGGGAAATATCCATTTGCATATCAGTCTTTGTCCTGCCCAGGGGCAGTCCAGCACCGAAATACAATGGCAATTCCAATCTGAACGAGAGTACCACCAGCAACCCCATACACGTGTTTCACCCTTGTTGGGGATCATCAGTGAGGTGAAGCTGATGCCTCTCTAAGCACAGTGAGAGGGAGACCACGTCTGGTTGCCCCCAGGAGACCTAGGGTTACCAATCCCAGGTTCCTTAACAAATAGTTTTACAAAGGTAGCGGGCGCCCCTCTCTCGCAAGAACAGACATGATAACCTGTTCAGTGGTTATTAACCACTTGAGAGTTCGCAGCCACTGCTTTTACTCACTGTGCCTTTCACAGATGGGAAATATCCATTTGCATATCAGTCTTTGTCCTGCCCAGGGGCAGTCCAGCACCGAAATACAATGGCAATTCCAATCTGAACGAGAGTACCACCAGCAACCCCATACACGTGTTTCACCCTTGTTGGGGATCATCAGTGAGGTGAAGCTGATGCCTCTATAAGCACAGTGAGAGGGAGACCACGTCTGGTTGCCCCCAGGAGACCTAGGGTTACCAATCCCAGGTTCCTTAACAAATAGTTTTACAAAGGTAGCGGGCGCCCCTTTCTCGCAAGAACAGACATGATAACCTGTTCAGTGGTTATTAACCACTTGAGAGTTCGCAGCCACTGCTTTTACTCACTGTGCCTTTCACAGATGGGAAATATCCATTTGCATATCAGTCTTTGTCCTGCCCAGGGGCAGTCCAGCACCGAAATACAATGGCAATTCCAATCTGAACGAGAGTACCACCAGCAACCCCATACACGTGTTTCACCCTTGTTGGGGATCATCAGTGAGGTGAAGCTGATGCCTCTCTAAGCACAGTGAGAGGGAGACCACGTCGGGTTGCCCCCAGGAGACCTAGGGTTACCAATCCCAGGTTCCTTAACAAATAGTTTTACAAAGGTAGCGGGCGCCCCTCTCTCGCAAGAACAGACATGATAACCTGTTCAGTGGTTATTAACCACTTGAGAGTTCGCAGCCACTGCTTTTACTCACTGTGCCTTTCACAGATGGGAAATATCCATTTGCATATCAGTCTTTGTCCTGCCCAGGGGCAGTCCAGCACCGAAATACAATGGCAATTCCAATCTGAACGAGAGTACCACCAGCAACCCCATACACGTGTTTCACCCTTGTTGGGGATCATCAGTGAGGTGAAGCTGATGCCTCTCTAAGCACAGTGAGAGGGAGACCACGTCTGGTTGCCCCCAGGAGACCTAGGGTTACCAATCCCAGGTTCCTTAACAAATAGTTTTACAAAGGTAGCGGGCGCCCCTCTCTCGCAAGAACAGACATGATAACCTGTTCAGTGGTTATTAACCACTTGAGAGTTCGCAGCCACTGCTTTTACTCACTGTGCCTTTCACAGATGGGAAATATCCATTTGCATATCAGTCTTTGTCCTGCCCAGGGGCAGTCCAGCACCGAAATACAATGGCAATTCCAATCTGAACGAGAGTACCACCAGCAACCCCATACATGTGTTTCACCCTTGTTGGGGATCATCAGTGAGGTGAAGCTGATGCCTCTCTAAGCACAGTGAGAGGGAGACCACGTCTGGTTGCCCCCAGGAGACCAAGGGTTACCAATCCCAGGTTCCTTAACAAATAGTTTTACAAAGGTAGCGGGCGCCCCTCTCTCGCAAGAACAGACATGATAACCTGTTCAGTGGTTATTAACCACTTGAGAGTTCGCAGCCACTGCTTTTACTCACTGTGCCTTTCACAGATGGGAAATATCCATTTGCATATCAGTCTTTGTCCTGCCCAGGGGCAGTCCAGCAGGTTGAGGATTAGTTGGTTTAAATAAGTTCAGGCTTACTTTAGCAATGTTCTAGGAATGATTGGCAGGTTAAACGAATTTTTGGCAAATGAAAGCAAGGAAGCTGCTGTTTTCACACGTGGAGAAATTTGCAAATCGCGGTAAAATTCGCGAGTGCGTTTTTCGCGATAGCGGCAAAAGTATAGGGAATAGGAATGCGGTTCTAGGTTCGTTGAAAAGCCAAGATTCCCAGCCTTCAGAGGAAAGTTACTGCAAGTCTCTAAGACACGGAGATATGAGCGATATGGTAAAGGTCGTTTTTCAGATTTGAAATTTTAAAAGTTCAAAGTGACAAGTTACAGCTAGCAACTAGAAATGACAGGTGACAGCTTTGCAAATGACAGGTGACAGTTAGGAGACAGTTCTGGTAAGATTAAAATAGATTGAATTATATTATTTTAACTAAGAGATTGGTTCTGCACAGTTCTGCTAGGTACTCACAATATATTTAGAAATAGAATGGGCCTCGCCACGGATCTGGTCAGGTTTTCTTCACTCGCCACGGACGGTCTCTGCGCACAGCGGTCTGGGTCAGCTCTCTGGTTCTGCGAACAGCGGTCTGGGTCAGCTCTGCTCTGCCTCTGGTTCTGGATACTGCTCTGCTTTCTCTGGGTACAGCACTGCTTCTGGATCTTTCTGCACAGCTTTCTCTGGACCCAGCGCTGATCTGCACGGCTCCTAGATGCTGCTATCGCTGTTAGGTTTGCTGGATGCTGAGGCCCACTGAGAAGAGTTCTCAGTTTGTGGGTTTAGGCCCTTGCTTTGAGTCCTGAATCAAGTTCTTTGGAGTTTTAAAGTCTAAGTGTTGAATCTAGTATCTTCTGGATGTTGTGTGGTCCGGCAGAGCGCGTTGCAGCAAATGGAATTGAATGTCCCTATCTGTCCTGACTGTCTGCTTTTATGTGTTTTGAAAGTGGGTGGAGAGGCTAGCTTTCTAGACCCTACCCCTCTCCACTTGTCATTGGCCACTTCATCCTCTTCCCCTTGATTGGGGGAATGAAATGAAGTGTCATCATGATGAGGTCTGTTTATGATACAGAGAACCCACCCCTGTCAAATTACACACAATCTATATTTTGACCCAAAAGACATATTCGCACAGGTACACATTTGTTTGAAATTACATGCACCCATCACATATCAGAGGAGGTATACCCTGTCCAAATCTGCTCTTCCTGAGAGCTTGCATTGAGAAATGGCAACATTTGCACTTTTTAACTGGTTTTGCAATATCGGACATTAACCCAAATTTACACACATGTGCGCAAGGCATGCAGGCATTAATTGATGAAGTATCAGACTTTTCACCTGCAGGCATTTTAAGTAATACCCTCTTAACTGCTAGTTTGCCCCCAGATCATACCACCGGTTCTAAAAACCTCTTAAAATGTGGGCAGAAAAATCACAAGAATTATGGTGTCATTTATAAAATTTTCACAAGTCCGCTCTATGAATGATCCATCTTTTTAGAGTTATGTTCTGGCCCCAAAGGGGTGTGGTTTCCCCCCAGCACAAGGTTGAATTTCTGGTTTTTCCAGTTCTGCCAAGCCAGCTTGCTCTCACATGCAGTGCTCCTCCCCTTTCCTTCCAGGAGGAAGCCACATTTACGACTCCCACCAATAAAACATTTGCCTGAGTCAGGACAGGGCTTTGTTCAATTTCCTGCAGAGCCCAGGTAATTCAATCCGAGAAGTGTCATGTCCCTTTTGGTGGGAACAGCAAAAGGCAGCTAGGCCTGGGAACACAGCTGTTGTGCAAGTCTCAACTCCTGTCGGGGGTAGCTGGTGGGCAGAATTCAGTTTCATTAAGCCAGGTTTCAGATAAAATGTCACTTTTTGTTCCCCAGTTTAAGTCAAGACAATTTTTACATATGCAGCTAGAATGCTGATTCTAAGTTCAAAACTATGACATTTCAACAGTGACAAGCTATGTGACACTCAAAAGTAGGTCACTCAGTTAATTTAAACATTTTCGATTTTTGGTAGTTTTAAATCCAGTTTCAGTTAGGCTGCTGCAGACCTGCAGAGCTCAGCCAGTCTTGTTATGAACATTCAAGTCACTTCAGAATATAACTTTACATTGTATCCACCTCTCAGTAAGTCTTTCTTTGGCCTGCTTTGGGTTCATTTATTCAGTTTTACACAAAGTCTGGTGGTTTTAAAACGCCGGCTTTCTGATAGTGGTGAGTACTGGTAATGCACCCATTTTTGGGATTTTTCTTGGATTAATGCATTCCAAACAGGAATGGTTCTTACATGGTAGTAAATCCTTGCTTAACATTGTTTTGATGGGGCTCCTTACAGTAAAATGGTTATGTGGAACCCCACAAAAGGGTTGAATCTTTAAAGTGGTCCGGTGAGCCACGATTTCAGCAACTTTTTGACATCAATAACAGTGGATTTTGTTAACAAAGATCTTTCTTTACACTGGTGGGTGGCAAGTGAGGTAACCATTTTGGTGTGCGCACAAACTGCGTGGTTCTCCTGGATTCTGGCGCACTTGTGGGCTTTTTGGCCATCTTGGATTTTCTAAGCCCACAGCACCAAATGTTGCAGCATGATAGCTCAGACGTGGGTCAGGACACCCGACAAATCCCCCCACGTGACTGCCCTTTGAATTTGAGTCGATGGGGAGTCGGGTGCACAAGGGTTTTGACCCACGCACTGGTCTGTCCGCATAATCTTCTTCCAATTCTGCAAATGGCACAGTTCAGCATCTTTTCCTCCATCCGGTACTGATCGATCGGTTCTCCTCGCCGGTCCTGATGGGAATATTGGGCGGTACCCTGTGCCCCTTGCGTCTCTGCTCCCGGTCTCCGGATCTTCCTCCTTGGCCAGTCTCAAGGTTTTCTTTCTCCTAGGACGACAAAGGAAGAGCGGCAATACCTATTCATAGACATTTCTCCCCCACCATTGATATAGTGGGGTGGCATATATATTTTAGAACTCAACCGATATGAACATGCAAATTTTTTTTTTTTTTTTAATTAAGAGACAGGAACACATAAACTTGAGAAACACAGAATTTGATAGGCTATATGTAGGATCTTTTAGGGTTGGAATTGAATTAATCTGAGACAGTACCCTCTAGGATTCCAGAGGATTCCTCCAGTTGTTGCAGAGTGTGCCTGGGATGGCAACAATTCAACTGGTTAATGTGGACCCACTTGTCTTCCCCCTCTGCCAAACCGCCTTTGGGGATGCGGATCTTGTAGACCACAGGGGAGATTTTGTCTATAATCTCAAAGGGTCCCTTCCATGTAGGCAAAAATTTTCGCTGCTTGGCCTGGTTCCTTTGGAAATTGTATAGATAGACCCGGTCCCCCACCTGATATTCCTTCCTGGAAGTTTTCAGGTCATAGTGGGTCTTCATGCTATCAGCTGATCTTTCTAGATTCCGCTGAGCATAAGCAAAAGCATGTTGAAGGTGTTTCCTTAAATTCTCCACATACTCATGAGTTGTGGAGGCATTTATCAGTGTCTGCTCTTGGGTCCTGTAGAGCAAATGCTGAGGAAGCACCATCTTGGGCCCAGTCATCAACTCAAATGGTGACATTTTGGTTGCAGATGAAGGGGTAGATCTGATGGCCATTAGGACCAGAGGTAATCGGATATCCCAACTTGGCCCAGAATCTGCCACAAACTTCTTTAATATGCTCACAATGGTTCGGTTATATCTCTCTACTGCCCCAGAAGAAGCTGGCCGGTAAGCAATATGCAACTTCCTTTTGACCCCCAGTATCTCCCACATCTTTGTCATTACTTCACTGGTGAAGTGGCTACCCCTGTCTGACTCAATCCTTTGAGGTAGACCGAAACGGGAAAAGATGTGGTTAATCATCAGGGCAGCTGCAGTTTCTGCCTTGCAATTTGGGGCTGGGAGACATTCCACCCACTTGGTAAACAAGCATGTAACGGTCAACATGTACTTGTTTCCTCTAGACGAGCGAATCACAGGGCCTACAAAGTCGATTTGCAAATCTGACCATGGCAGTGTCATCCCCCGCTTTTGGAGAGGCGCGCGGTGTGTGAGGGACGTCGGCTGAAATTGCGCACACACAAGACACCCCTTCAAGTATTGGTCAAGGTCCTGCCCCATGTGTGGCCAGTATGCAACCTCTCTTAAGATTTCCAGTGTTGTGTGAAACCCCTTATGACCGGCGGTGGCCGCATCATGGGCGTGACTTAACATCAGGCTTCGGAATGAGGTAGGAACCACCCACTGATCGTGGCCAGCGTTGGATTTCCTTACCAGCAAACCGTCTTGGATTCGGAACATTTTTGGACATTTCATCAACACTCTTAGGTGCTCTTTCCCAATATAATCGGTATCCGTCAGTGGAAAGTTCTCAGGGTCCTCAAGGTGTTGGTAAAACTTACCAATAATTGGATCCCCCTTCTGAGCGGTAATCAAATCAGCATCAGGGGTCTCCTTACTCCATTGTGCAATTGAAAGGTCGTTGTGAGCATTTGTCTGGGACCTAGTGATAGCAGTGACCTGGATTTGCCCCAACAGGGACTCAATCTCAATTAGATCCCCTTGGATGGCCCCGGTTTTGGCCAGCTGATCAGCTAAGTCATTTCCAGTTTTGTCTGGTCCCTCTACTTTGGAATGACCCTTGATCTTCTTCCAATAGATGGTCATTCCTTTCGAGGTGACCAGATCATCAATGTTTTGGATCAACTTCCCATGTTTCAAGGGTTTGTTGTTAGCACATAACATGCCTCTGGTTTTCCAATTAACCAGGTGCTCCACGAACCCGTTCCGTACATAATCCGAATCTGTGATTATGACCAGTTCGTGGAGTTGATGCTGGACAGCAGTGAGGATGGCCTGATGCACAGCCATCAATTCTGCCACCTGACTACTTCGGGGACCAATTTTGTATCCAGCGGAGGGTTCTGGGGACTCATTCACCCATGCATTCCCTACGCCGGCCACCAGTTCTTTCTCCCCGTCGTTGTCAACATGGTAAGAGCATCCATCCACATACACAGTGGGCATTCCCTCACACTTGTCTTCTTCAAAGACTTTGTGGGGGGAATTAAGGGATGCCTCCATGTTGTCCTTTATTTTTCGACTTTCGTCCTCGAGACAGTTTTCTCTGGCACAATCATGCAAGTCAGCCAGACCTTGCGCGAGGGGACTCTTCTTGTTTTGGCCATATCTGACCTCCACAGGAAAGCCTTGCATTGACAGAATCCAGGAAGTAATTCGGGAATTACTCACATTTCCGGCCCGGATTCTGTCACTTTGGAGATATTGCAGAGGCTGGTGTGGAGTCTCCACTATGATGTGTTCCCCCTGGATAAACGGGCGGTAATTCTTCAATGCCCACACCGTTGCCAGGAGTGCCTTCTCACAATCGTTGAATTTTTCCTCCACAGAGGATAAAGTTTTGCTCGCATAGGAGATTACTTTATTGACCTTGTCATGCTTTTGGTATAATACTGCCGTCAAGCACGTATTAGAGAACCCCGTCTCCAGGAAGAACTCCTTGTTTCTGACAGGGTAAGCTAGGCAAGGCGCTTTTGAGAGGCTTCTTTTGAGTTGTTTTACTGCCTCGGCTTGTTCTGGACCCCATTCCCACTTGACCCCCCCCTTCAGGAGATGAATCAGGGGTCTGGTGATCTCTGCGTAGCCCTCAATGAACGTTCTGCTGTAATTAGTCAGTCTAAGGATGCTCCTTAGTTCCCGCAGAGTTGTGGGGTCTTTCAGTTTCTGAAGTGCTTCCACTTTCTTTTCCTGGGGACAGAGACCCTGAGGAGTAATCTCATGCCCCATGAAATTAACACGGGTTCTGCACCACTGTGCTTTTTGAAAGGAAAGTTTTGCTCCGGCGGCCCTCAACTGTGTCAGAACATAACGGATCTCCGCTATATGTTCCTCAACAGTTGAGCTTTTGATGAGGACATCATCTACATAAGCCAGGTTACCCCTCGCACCCAGGTCGGGCATGGCCTTATGTAGGAAAATATTGAACTCATTACCGGAGTTAAGGTATCCGAAGGGAGTCCGGGTCCATGTGTACTGCTGGCCCCCAAAGGTAAAAGCCAGTTTGTATTGGTCCTCCCTGCTGACAGGCACGGTCCAGTATCCATTGGTCAGGTCTATTGCAGTGAATACCTGTGACCCCTGAATCTGGGCCAGCCCTTGGTCAATGTAGGGAAGAGGCCATCGGGAAATATGGACCCGTTTGTTGAGCTCCCTGAGGTCGGCGCAGAGTCTCCACTGGCCGTTTGGCTTCAATATTCCCAGCACCGGATTATTGAAGGTGCTGTGGACTGGGCAGATTATTCCCCGGGACTCAAGGTTCTTAATTATTTCAGTAAGGGACTCCATTGATGCGAGAGGCAAGCGATATTGCTTCACAAACACAGGAGTCATGCCAGGGTCCGTGGGGATTGTTGTTGTGTGGATGTCAGTGCGACCACAGTCATATGAGTCTACCGCAAAGAGATCTTGGAAATCCAAGAAAACTTGTTTCAACTTTTGCTTTTGTTCCAGAGTCACACAGGCATCAGCTAGGTTGACTCTCTCTTCCACCATCTGCCTGAAGCCTGGAAAGACTTCTGGTTTGGCTATCTCCGCGGCCTCCTCCAGCTGGGTGGAGAAGTCCCTGGTCAGAGTGCTGATTTGGACCGGAGGCTTCAGGTGGGAAAGGCAGCCCTCATGGACCTGGAAAATCACCTCATCCCTCCTGAAGTCACAAGTCACATCTTCCTTACCATAGGGGCAGGAAGTGTACACCAGGAAGTTCCCCCCATGCCGGGTACAAATCCTGTCTGGTGTTGTATTGTCCTCACTGTCACTGTCAATGCAGTCCTTGGGGATTGGCCCTAACAGTTCATTACCTAAATCAATGGAAAAATGTCGGTCATCAACCGCCATTCCAATAATGATGCCTGCGGCTAGAGTAATACTCTTTAAGTCACTGTTATCCACCTCTATTAGAATGGTGTCATGTTCTATGTTGACTAATGGTGTTGGGTTTACCCCTAACCCTTGCTGTTGGAAAGAAGCATTTAGATGTATGTAAGCATCAGGGTTTAGCAAATATTGTCCTCTTTTAGCTTTCACTTCCAGGGAGAATTGTCGGGTCCTTTCTGGGATGGTGACCTCCTCTTTGATCTGAATTTCAACTGCATAAGGTAGCAATTGAGCTGACCTAAATGCTTTTTCTGGATCATCAAAGCCCATGGGATTATCCGCTAATCGGGACCAAGATTTGAAGTTTATTAGGTCCAAACTAATGGCAATGCGATTGAGAATGTCACTGCCTAGGTAAAAGGCGGCAGGGACGTCTCGCACGACCCAACAATTGTGGACTATGCTCTTGTTGCCAATGGAGATTTTGAGCATACACCTGCTTGGCAGGAGATGTTTGGAATTAGGTGCTTCCAGGTCCATTTCCCATTTGTCTATCAGTTTGAAGCTGGGAATGGCTGGATCTTTTGGGAGTTGGCGAAACATGGCTTCGCTGATGAAGCTCTTACCGTTGTTCACACACACATTCGAGTGAGAACAGAGTCCTTCCCATCATTTAACTGAACAGGGATGAACAACTGCTCTCCAATTTGCTGAATCTCAGCCAGGCTCTGAGCTGATTTCACATCATTCTGGACTATAGGAGTGGGAGTTTCTGATTGTGGATTAGTAAAGAATTTCAGGGTGTTTCCTTCCAGTGTGGAATACCACCTTAAACTGGAAGGAAGGTTGATTTTCAGAAATAGAGAGGACCCCCCATCACCAGTCTGTTGTCCTACTGCTATTACTGTCACGTCTGGAATTTGGTTGTTCTGGAAGTGAAATTTTACTTGGTCAGATTTTTGTTCAACCATGTGGCAGGTGCCGTTTAAACTAACATGGTTGACACTCTGTTTTAATTTTATTGGTCGGCTAGTCTGGGTCCAGAGGACCTTGTTTACGCAATCTATTAAGGGTGACAACCTCCTCAGGAGGTCATTCCCCAGTAAACAAGGGGTGCCCTCTGGATTCACTACTATGACCGGGTGTTTCACCTTGTGTCGCCCGATCTTAATGTCCAAGTCTGCAGTCCCCTCAACGGGAATTTCCTTCCCGTCAAAGTTCTGCAGTTGTCCAGGAAGAGAGGTGAGAGGAATTTGGTAATTCTCTCCCCTTCCTGCATTCAGTTCGTCAAAGGCCCTTCTGGACAGAAGGGTAGCATGAGATCCAGTGTCCACCAGTGCCAAAATTGTACCCTGCCCCTGTACTTGTACCGGGGCATAGTATCTTCCCTCCTTCTCCTCAAGGGGGCACAGATAATGCACATTTTTGGACAACTGGTGGGCTAACTTTCTGGTTTTGGACATCGCTAGCGAAGAGATTTGGGCAGAATTCTGTGGAGAGCCTTGGGAATCTGAAAGAAAAAATTGGCAACTGGAGATCAGAGCCATTGTGGGTTCCCCTGGCTCCGGTTCCGGGCCGCCCCCCCCTTTTTGGAGGCAGTCACCAGGATGGGTTTGAACCAGGGGATTTTCTTGCTGTTGGTTCTGGGATGAGATGGTGGGCGGCGGTAGCTCAGTCTCCACATCTCCCCAGTCTGGATTTGCATCCCTAGGGACCCATTTTTCTTTGGGAGGAGTTCCCCCCTCTCTGAAGGAGAAGATCCTTTTCCCAGGATCCTCTTAGGATCCCTCTCCCTCAAATTGGAAGATCTGTACCTCCTCCTCAAACTGAGTCTGTTTGGGTCTTTTGTTTCTCCTACCCCCCCTCTGCTCCTTAGGAGGCAGACTTTCAGGGGGAAGAGATTTTGTTTCCGGTTCCTGGGTTTCCAGGGGCTGTTTACAAGTGAGGAAGGAAGCTTCCTCCAAGGCTTTACACCCCCCTTCCCTTTGTGCCCCCTCCCTGGGAACCGGTGAGTTATGGGGGTGCTGCCCCCGTCATTGTTCTGGAGCACCAGGTCCAGAGTTGGGTGCGTTCTGCGCCGGCATGCTGATCTGAGGGTTCTGCTGAGCCCTCAGTATGTGACCCAGATCCCGCGCCGTGTTTTGAACCTGGCGCTCTAACTGGGAAACCCGCTCAGGCTGATACGGGGCCCTGTTTTCTCCCCTGGGCTGATCCCGGGAAGGGTAGCTATCCCTTCTTTGGTAGTACCCCTGGTTGGGAAGATTTGGATACCCCTCCACCCTTGGCCTCCCCTCTCCCGGATTCGGTTGTCTGGGCTCAGGGAATTGGGGAAAGAAGGGTGGAGGATTTTGGGGCTGGAAGTTGGGTGGATACCTGGGGAAGAAGTTCTGCCCATGGTTTGGTGAGTTTCTGCCCTCCTGTGAGAAGTTGGGAGGGAAGTTCTCTGGGTTAGGTGCTTGGCTGGATCCCCCCCCCTTGGGCTGGAGGAGTCCACACATAACCCAGGATGGGTCTGGTTCCCTTGTAACGGGGGCTTACATAATCAGGAGAGCGAGTGACCCCATTTGTGGGGCTGCCTCCCTGGCTCCCTGTCTGTGACTGGCCCGAGGACCTTCTGGGCCTAGCATTATTAGGTGCAGGTAGGTTTTTAGGCCCCCCATCTCCAAATCTAAAACGGGGGTGACCTTTACCTCTGCCACCTTGGCAGCAGCAGGGGTGTTGTTGGCTTTGGGGTTTTTGGGCGCATTATTTTTATTTTCTATTGGCTTCTGCACCTCATAGATCCGGGTCGCCTGTTCAATGACCCAGTCTAAAGATCTTTTCTCGTGAAAATCCCTCACGAGCTGGGTCATTATGTATTTGGGCAAGGCATGGAAAAACGTATTAATAAATTCTCTGCTATCCGTGCGCACCTTTCTTGTGGTCTGTGCAAAAGCACGCTTTAACTCCTGCACAAATTCTTGTGGGGCCTGATCCTCCCCACATTGTAAATTGTAGGCTGCCTTGCGAGCCTCTTGAGGATTTCTATGAGTAGAAAAATGTTTCAAGATGGCCGCCTTATAGGTGGACCATCTTAAATGATTTTGGTCCTCCAGCCCCGCAAAGAAACTGGAGTATTCAGGGGAGAAGGTCCACTTTACATATTGAATACAGCTTTGGCTGTCCTTCAAATGGAAAGTCTCCATCATTTGCTCAAACAACTCTAAGTGCTCCCAAACAGAATACTTGGCGTTCTTATGATAAGGCGTGATGACGCTCCTGATTGCCTTAATCTGCTTTAAGGGGTCCTTAAGCAAGGTCCTTTTTGTCTTATTGGCCCTTTTGGTCCGGGTAACCCTGGTCCATTCATCTTCTGACTCAGAGGCACTGCTCCCAGAGGTTCCCGTCTGTTCTTCTAGGTTTTCCCGGATTCTGGGAGCCTGGGAATGGCTGGCAGAATGTGGGGACCTGGTCTCCTGTGTCCTGTACCACTCAGAGGAGTCTTCAGATCCCTCCTTGCTGCCAGGATTTGATGGGTACCCCCCCACCAACCTAACTGGGCAGAGGTTTTCAGGATGCCCTTAATGGGCCTACTCTCCTGGGGTTCCCCATCAAATTGCACTGTGCTTGGGTGCCCATACCCGGATGCCCGCCCCTCCATTCCTGGGTGGTACTGGCCTATGAGCCCCATGCTTCTGGCTGGATAGTAATCTGCCATCCCTGTGGCCCTGTGCTCATGTGCGCCAGGGGACATGGGGGTGGCAGAGTCCAGGGACTGAGAGAGATAAAGGCCTCTGGTAATAGGGCTCCTGGGGTTATGCTCAGGAGTTTCTCTTTCCCAGCGAACCTCATCTCTATCTGCCCCTGCTCCCTGTTGCAATGCAAGAGCCTGCGCCTTCAGTTCCTCAGTTAAGGCCTTACTAGATCTATCAGTCTCTCCTGCATCGCTACCTGTTGTTGGAGTCTATCATTGTGTTGGCAGAGAGCCTCATTCTCTCTCTGTGCCTCCTGATTGGTCCTGGAGCACTGGGCCAGTCTTTACTGCAGGAGGGTTACCTCCTGAGCTGTGTCCCTATTGGCCTGCTCCTTTCTTGCCAGAGCATCCTCCACCCTCCTGGTGTGTTCTAACAAGTTCTGGTGTTCTTTTTGGAGGTCACCCAGCCCCTGGAGGGCCAAGTGATTTTCTTCTGTTTTTCTTTTTAAATGGCAGACTTCCTGGCCTAAGGCGTCTCTTTCCTGACTAAGAGCCTGCATTTGTGCCGCCAGGTCGTCCCTCTGCCTTTGAAAGGCACCAGCTTTCTGGCGTTCTTCATCAAACTCTGCCTGGGTATCCAGGTCTTTCAAAATCAGCTTGTTGCTCTCTGCCTTCACTCTATCTAGATGACTTTGCAGGGTGGCTACCTGCTCCGAGCATGCCCTGTTAAAGTCTAATTGTTGCTCCAGCTTTTTCTGGCTCTGCAGTAAGGAGTCCAAACTGTCTTGGTGCTCCTTCTGCAGGGCCAGAAATCTAGTATCCTGGTCAGCCTTTTCCTGTTGCAGTATATCCATGTCCTCTTTTATTTTAATGATATACTGCCTACTATCATTTTCTGACTCCTGGCTCCTCTGCAGCCTCTGCTCAGAAGAGTCCAGATCAGATTGGGCCTTCTGTAATGCCAGCAGTTGCCTACTCGCCAGATCTTGGCCTTCAGCACATTTGTCCTGCATGGCTCCCATATGTAAATATAAATATGCCGCTACCCTGGCAATCTTGTTGTGCTCATCCTTGGCCTTAGAGGACATATATAGTTCACTCAGGGCCACATGTAAGGGACCCTGGTCTCTCCATTATCTGACCCTGTTTCCGTGATCTGGGGTGCGACTGCTTGCAACCAGACCGTCTGGTCCTGATGAGTCCACTCACCTCTCACAAATAGCTTATGTAAGAAGTGCTCTCTGGCTATTTTCATATCTAGCAAGGTCGTCATTCTGGAATTTGAGTTCCTTCCTGACTTACAGAAGTTTGTATTTTATTTTTGCAAAACAGACCTTTTCCTTAGATCGTTCCTTTGAGGAGTGCTTTACAGCGTAACACAGCGTGATGATCCGACCGGATATGTGTATCTGGTCTGCTGGCACACTGTATTAATCTGCACAAGTGATAGATCTAATCCGGAATCCCTGGCTACGAGCCCCCAATTTGTAAGAGGATTCAATTCAACACTACAGCTAAGTCAATGCCTAGTCTGGGATACTGAATGGAAACCCTTATTGATATATCTTTATGTCCAGTTCATGCGTTCTGGATGACTACCCCTATATAACACCCCTCTCTTGGAATCCCCCTGACCCCACTGAGCCAAGAAGTAGTTCTGTTTTGCAAGTTAAAAGGTTTATTTGAGAATTTAAACAATATATATATATATATCACACTTTATAATAAATTAATAATTGAATATCACACTTAATCTGATATGATAAAGATTAACAACGGAGAATCTGGCACTAGCCCACTTCTTTATAATCACTAAGGAGTTGACATGAAATGGATAAGGTAGCACACTGGTAAATAGGGACAGAAGAATAATGTGGTAGAGAATGCTTTATAGGGTTCAAGGAAATGCAAGGTTGAATGAATGAAATGCAGTATAGAAAATAAACTGATATGGTTTCACAAAAGACAAGGTAATCACTTTCCCTTTGTGGCAATTCACACCCCTATACAATGTAAGGAGATGGAAGGAAGAGCACACGGTTCAGGTATACAATCACAATGTAATACAGAGTTCCAGTTTCCCAGCAAGCTTAGAGGAGAATAGATATGAGTTTAACACAGGCTCAAAATGCTTTAAAATGTGATAGCAATATATTGGAAAATGTGCTAAAATGATTTTAATTCCCTCTGGAGGTTCAGGTTGAGGATTAATTTTACAAAGGTAGCGGGCGCCCCTCTCTCGCAAGAACAGACATGATAACCTGTTCAGTGGTTATTAACCACTTGAGAGTTCGCAGCCACTGCTTTTACTCACTGTGCCTTTCACAGATGGGAAATATCCATTTGCATATCAGTCTTTGTCCTGCCCAGGGGCAGTCCAGCACCGAAATACAATGGCAATTCCAATCTGAACGAGAGTACCACCAGCAACCCCATACACGTGTTTCACCCTTGTTGGGGATCATCAGTGAGGTGAAGCTGATGCCTCTCTAAGCACAGTGAGAGGGAGACCACGTCTGGTTGCCCCCAGGAGACCTAGGGTTACCAATCCCAGGTTCCTTAACAAATAGTTTTACAAAGGTAGCGGGCGCCCCTCTCTCGCAAGAACAGACATGATAACCTGTTCAGTGGTTATTAACCACTTGAGAGTTCGCAGCCACTGCTTTTACTCACTGTGCCTTTCACAGATGGGAAATATCCATTTGCATATCAGTCTTTGTCCTGCCCAGGGGCAGTCCAGCACCGAAATACAATGGCAATTCCAATCTGAACGAGAGTACCACCAGCAACCCCATACACGTGTTTCACCCTTGTTGGGGATCATCAGTGAGGTGAAGCTGATGCCTCTATAAGCACAGTGAGAGGGAGACCACGTCTGGTTGCCCCCAGGAGACCTAGGGTTACCAATCCCAGGTTCCTTAACAAATAGTTTTACAAAGGTAGCGGGCGCCCCTTTCTCGCAAGAACAGACATGATAACCTGTTCAGTGGTTATTAACCACTTGAGAGTTCGCAGCCACTGCTTTTACTCACTGTGCCTTTCACAGATGGGAAATATCCATTTGCATATCAGTCTTTGTCCTGCCCAGGGGCAGTCCAGCACCGAAATACAATGGCAATTCCAATCTGAACGAGAGTACCACCAGCAACCCCATACACGTGTTTCACCCTTGTTGGGGATCATCAGTGAGGTGAAGCTGATGCCTCTCTAAGCACAGTGAGAGGGAGACCACGTCTGGTTGCCCCCAGGAGACCTAGGGTTACCAATCCCAGGTTCCTTAACAAATAGTTTTACAAAGGTAGCGGGCGCCCCTCTCTCGCAAGAACAGACATGATAACCTGTTCAGTGGTTATTAACCACTTGAGAGTTCGCAGCCACTGCTTTTACTCACTGTGCCTTTCACAGATGGGAAATATCCATTTGCATATCAGTCTTTGTCCTGCCCAGGGGCAGTCCAGCACCGAAATACAATGGCAATTCCAATCTGAACGAGAGTACCACCAGCAACCCCATACACGTGTTTCACCCTTGTTGGGGATCATCAGTGAGGTGAAGCTGATGCCTCTCTAAGCACAGTGAGAGGGAGACCACGTCTGGTTGCCCCCAGGAGACCTAGGGTTACCAATCCCAGGTTCCTTAACAAATAGTTTTAGAAAGGTAGCGGGCGCCCCTCTCTCGCAAGAACAGACATGATAACCTGTTCAGTGGTTATTAACCACTTGAGAGTTCGCAGCCACTGCTTTTACTCACTGTGCCTTTCACAGATGGGAAATATCCATTTGCATATCAGTCTTTGTCCTGCCCAGGGGCAGTCCAGCACCGAAATACAATGGCAATTCCAATCTGAACGAGAGTACCACCAGCAACCCCATACACGTGTTTCACCCTTGTTGGGGATCATCAGTGAGGTGAAGCTGATGCCTCTCTAAGCACAGTGAGAGGGAGACCACGTCTGGTTGCCCCCAGGAGACCAAGGGTTACCAATCCCAGGTTCCTTAACAAATAGTTTTACAAAGGTAGCGGGCGCCCCTCTCTCGCAAGAACAGACATGATAACCTGTTCAGTGGTTATTAACCACTTGAGAGTTCGCAGCCACTGCTTTTACTCACTGTGCCTTTCACAGATGGGAAATATCCATTTGCATATCAGTCTTTGTCCTGCCCAGGGGCAGTCCAGCAGGTTGAGGATTAGTTGGTTTAAATAAGTTCAGGCTTACTTTAGCAATGTTCTAGGAATGATTGGCAGGTTAAACGAATTTTTGGCAAATGAAAGCAAGGAAGCTGCTGTTTTCACACGTGGAGAAATTTGCAAATCGCGGTAAAATTCGCGAGTGCGTTTTTCGCGATTGCGGCAAAAGTATAGGGAATAGGAATGCGGTTCTAGGTTCGTTGAAAAGCCAAGATTCCCAGCCTTCAGAGGAAAGTTACTGCAAGTCTCTAAGACACGGAGATATGAGCGATATGGTAAAGGTCGTTTTTCAGATTTGAAATTTTAAAAGTTCAAAGTGACAAGTTACAGCTAGCAACTAGAAATGACAGGTGACAGCTTTGCAAATGACAGGTGACAGTTAGGAGACAGTTCTGGTAAGATTAAAATAGATTGAATTATATTATTTTAACTAAGAGATTGGTTCTGCACAGTTCTGCTAGGTACTCACAATATATTTAGAAATAGAATGGGCCTCGCCACGGATCTGGTCAGGTTTTCTTCACTCGCCACGGACGGTCTCTGCGCACAGCGGTCTGGGTCAGCTCTCTGGTTCTGCGAACAGCGGTCTGGGTCAGCTCTGCTCTGCCTCTGGTTCTGGATACTGCTCTGCTTTCTCTGGGTACAGCACTGCTTCTGGATCTTTCTGCACAGCTTTCTCTGGACCCAGCGCTGATCTGCACGGCTCCTAGATGCTGCTATCGCTGTTAGGTTTGCTGGATGCTGAGGCCCACTGAGAAGAGTTCTCAGTTTGTGGGTTTAGGCCCTTGCTTTGAGTCCTGAATCAAGTTCTTTGGAGTTTTAAAGTCTAAGTGTTGAATCTAGTATCTTCTGGATGTTGTGTGGTCCGGCAGAGCGCGTTGCAGCAAATGGAATTGAATGTCCCTATCTGTCCTGACTGTCTGCTTTTATGTGTTTTGAAAGTGGGTGGAGAGGCTAGCTTTCTAGACCCTACCCCTCTCCACTTGTCATTGGCCACTTCATCCTCTTCCCCTTGATTGGGGGAATGAAATGAAGTGTCATCATGATGAGGTCTGTTTATGATACAGAGAACCCACCCCTGTCAAATTACACACAATCTATATTTTGACCCAAAAGACATATTCGCACAGGTACACATTTGTTTGAAATTACATGCACCCATCACATATCAGAGGAGGTATACCCTGTCCAAATCTGCTCTTCCTGAGAGCTTGCATTGAGAAATGGCAACATTTGCACTTTTTAACTGGTTTTGCAATATCGGACATTAACCCAAATTTACACACATGTGCGCAAGGCATGCAGGCATTAATTGATGAAGTATCAGACTTTTCACCTGCAGGCATTTTAAGTAATACCCTCTTAACTGCTAGTTTGCCCCCAGATCATACCACCGGTTCTAAAAACCTCTTAAAATGTGGGCAGAAAAATCACAAGAATTATGGTGTCATTTATAAAATTTTCACAAGTCCGCTCTATGAATGATCCATCTTTTTAGAGTTATGTTCTGGCCCCAAAGGGGTGTGGTTTCCCCCCAGCACAAGGTTGAATTTCTGGTTTTTCCAGTTCTGCCAAGCCAGCTTGCTCTCACATGCAGTGCTCCTCCCCTTTCCTTCCAGGAGGAAGCCACATTTACGACTCCCACCAATAAAACATTTGCCTGAGTCAGGACAGGGCTTTGTTCAATTTCCTGCAGAGCCCAGGTAATTCAATCAGAGAAGTGTCATGTCCCTTTTGGTGGGAACAGCAAAAGGCAGCTAGGCCTGGTAACACAGCTGTTGTGCAAGTCTCAACTCCTGTCAGGGGTAGCTGGTGGGCAGAATTCAGTTTCATTAAGCCAGGTTTCAGATAAAATGTCACTTTTTGTTCCCCAGTTTAAGTCAAGACAATTTTTACATATGCAGCTAGAATGCTGATTCTAAGTTCAAAACTATGACATTTCAACAGTGACAAGCTATGTGACACTCAAAAGTAGGTCACTCAGTTAATTTAAACATTTTCGATTTTTGGTAGTTTTAAATCCAGTTTCAGTTAGGCTGCTGCAGACCTGCAGAGCTCAGCCAGTCTTGTTATGAACATTCAAGTCACTTCAGAATATAACTTTACATTGTATCCACCTCTCAGTAAGTCTTTCTTTGGCCTGCTTTGGGTTCATTTATTCAGTTTTACACAAAGTCTGGTGGTTTTAAAACGCCGGCTTTCTGATAGTGGTGAGTACTGGTAATGTACCCATTTTTGGGATTTTTCTTGGATTAATGCATTCCAAACAGGAATGGTTCTTACATGGTAGTAAATCCTTGCTTAACATTGTTTTGATGGGGCTCCTTACAGTAAAATGGTTATGTGGAACCCCACAAAAGGGTTGAATCTTTAAAGTGGTCCGGTGAGCCACGATTTCAGCAACTTTTTGACATCAATAACAGTGGATTTTGTTAACAAAGATCTTTCTTTACACTGGTGGGTGGCAAGTGAGGTAACCATTTTGGTGTGCGCACAAACTGCGTGGTTCTCCTGGATTCTGGCGCACTTGTGGGCTTTTTGGCCATCTTGGATTTTCTAAGCCCACAGCACCAAATGTTGCAGCATGATAGCTCAGACGTGGGTCAGGACACCCGACAAATCCCCCCACGTGACTGCCCTTTGAATTTGAGTCGATGGGGAGTCGGGTGCACAAGGGTTTTGACCCACGCACTGGTCTGTCCGCATAATCTTCTTCCAATTCTGCAAATGGCACAGTTCAGCATCTTTTCCTCCATCCGGTACTGATCGATCGGTTCTCCTCGCCGGTCCTGATGGGAATATTGGGCGGTACCCTGGGCCCCTTGCGTCTCTGCTCCCGGTCTCCGGATCTTCCTCCTTGGCCAGTCTCAAGGTTTTCTTTCTCCTAGGACGACAAAGGAAGAGCGGCAATACCTATTCATAGACATTTCTCCCCCACCATTGATATAGTGGGGTGGCATATATATTTTAGAACTCAACCGATATGAACATGCAAATTTTTTTTTTTTTTTAATTAAGAGACAGGAACACATAAACTTGAGAAACACAGAATTTGATAGGCTATATGTAGGATCTTTTAGGGTTGGAATTGAATTAATCTGAGACAGTACCCTCTAGGATTCCAGAGGATTCCTCCAGTTGTTGCAGAGTGTGCCTGGGATGGCAACAATTCAACTGGTTAATGTGGACCCACTTGTCTTCCCCCTCTGCCAAACCGCCTTTGGGGATGCGGATCTTGTAGACCACAGGGGAGATTTTGTCTATAATCTCAAAGGGTCCCTTCCATGTAGGCAAAAATTTTCGCTGCTTGGCCTGGTTCCTTTGGAAATTGTATAGATAGACCCGGTCCCCCACCTGATATTCCTTCCTGGAAGTTTTCAGGTCATAGTGGGTCTTCATGCTATCAGCTGATCTTTCTAGATTCCGCTGAGCATAAGCAAAAGCATGTTGAAGGTGTTTCCTTAAATTCTCCACATACTCATGAGTTGTGGAGGCATTTATCAGTGTCTGCTCTTGGGTCCTGTAGAGCAAATGCTGAGGAAGCACCATCTTGGGCCCAGTCATCAACTCAAATGTTGACATTTTGGTTGCAGATGAAGGGGTAGATCTGATGGCCATTAGGACCAGAGGTAATCGGATATCCCAACTTGGCCCAGAATCTGCCACAAACTTCTTTAATATGCTCACAATGGTTCGGTTATATCTCTCTACTGCCCCAGAAGAAGCTGGCCGGTAAGCAATATGCAACTTCCTTTTGACCCCCAGTATCTCCCACATCTTTGTCATTACTTCACTGGTGAAGTGGCTACCCCTGTCTGACTCAATCCTTTGAGGTAGACCGAAACGGGAAAAGATGTGGTTAATCATCAGGGCAGCTGCAGTTTCTGCCTTGCAATTTGGGGCTGGGAGACATTCCACCCACTTGGTAAACAAGCATGTAACGGTCAACATGTACTTGTTTCCTCTAGACGAGCGAATCACAGGGCCTACAAAGTCGATTTGCAAATCTGACCATGGCAGTGTCATCCCCCGCTTTTGGAGAGGTGCGCGGTGTGTGAGGGACGTCGGCTGAAATTGCGCACACACAAGACACCCCTTCAAGTATTGGTCAAGGTCCTGCCCCATGTGTGGCCAGTATGCAACCTCTCTTAAGATTTCCAGTGTTGTGTGAAACCCCTTATGACCGGCGGTGGCCGCATCATGGGCGTGACTAAACATCAGGCTTCGGAATGAGGTAGGAACCACCCACTGATCGTGGCCAGCGTTGGATTTCCTTACCAGCAAACCGTCTTGGATTCGGAACATTTTTGGACATTTCATCAACACTCTTAGGTGCTCTTTCCCAATATAATCGGTATCCGTCAGTGGAAAGTTCTCAGGGTCCTCAAGGTGTTGGTAAAACTTACCAATAATTGGATCCCCCTTCTGAGCGGTAATCAAATCAGCATCAGGGGTCTCCTTACTCCATTGTGCAATTGAAAGGTCGTTGTGAGCATTTGTCTGGGACCTAGTGATAGCAGTGACCTGGATTTGCCCCAACAGGGACTCAATCTCAATTAGATCCCCTTGGATGGCCCCGGTTTTGGCCAGCTGATCAGCTAAGTCATTTCCAGTTTTGTCTGGTCCCTCTACTTTGGAATGACCCTTGATCTTCTTCCAATAGATGGTCATTCCTTTCGAGGTGACCAGATCATCAATGTTTTGGATCAACTTCCCATGTTTCAAGGGTTTGTTGTTAGCACATAACATGCCTCTGGTTTTCCAATTAACCAGGTGCTCCACGAACCCGTTCCGTACATAATCCAAATCTGTGATTATGACCAGTTCGTGGAGTTGATGCTGGACAGCAGTGAGGATGGCCTGATGCACAGCCATCAATTCTGCCACCTGACTACTTCGGGGACCAATTTTGTATCCAGCGGAGGGTTCTGGGGACTCATTCACCCATGCATTCCCTACGCCGGCCACCAGTTCTTTCTCCCCGTCGTTGTCAACATGGTAAGAGCATCCATCCACATACACAGTGGGCATTCCCTCACACTTGTCTTCTTCAAAGACTTTGTGGGGGGAATTAAGGGATGCCTCCATGTTGTCCTTTATTTTTCGACTTTCGTCCTCGAGACAGTTTTCTCTGGCACAATCATGCAAGTCAGCCAGACCTTGCGCGAGGGGACTCTTCTTGTTTTGGCCATATCTGACCTCCACAGGAAAGCCTTGCATTGACAGAATCCAGGAAGTAATTCGGGAATTACTCACATTTCCGGGCCGGATTCTGTCACTTTGGAGATATTGCAGAGGCTGGTGTGGAGTCTCCACTATGATGTGTTCCCCCTGGATAAACGGGCGGTAATTCTTCAATGCCCACAACGTTGCCAGGAGTGCCTTCTCACAATCGTTGAATTTTTCCTCCACAGAGGATAAAGTTTTGCTCGCATAGGAGATTACTTTATTGACCTTGTCATGCTTTTGGTATAATACTGCCGTCAAGCACGTATTAGAGAACCCCGTCTCCAGGAAGAACTCCTTGTTTCTGACAGGGTAAGCTAGGCAAGGCGCTTTTGAGAGGCTTCTTTTGAGTTGTTTTACTGCCTCGGCTTGTTCTGGACCCCATTCCCACTTGACCCCCCCCTTCAGGAGATGAATCAGGGGTCTGGTGATCTCTGCGTAGCCCTCAATGAACTTTCTGCTGTAATTAGTCAGTCTAAGGATGCTCCTTAGTTCCCGCAGAGTTGTGGGGTCTTTCAGTTTCTGAAGTGCTTCCACTTTCTTTTCCTGGGGACAGAGACCCTGAGGAGTAATCTCATGCCCCATGAAATTAACACGGGTTCTGCACCACTGTGCTTTTTGAAAGGAAAGTTTTGCTCCGGTGGCCCTCAACTGTGTCAGAACATAACGGATCTCCGCTATATGTTCCTCAACAGTTGAGCTTTTGATGAGGACATCATCTACATAAGCCAGGTTACCCCTCGCACCCAGGTCGGGCATGGCCTTATGTAGGAAAATATTGAACTCATTACCGGAGTTAAGGTATCCGAAGGGAGTCCGGGTCCATGTGTACTGCTGGCCCCCAAAGGTAAAAGCCAGTTTGTATTGGTCCTCCCTGCTGACAGGCACGGTCCAGTATCCATTGGTCAGGTCTATTGCAGTGAATACCTGTGACCCCTGAATCTGGGCCAGCCCTTGGTCAATGTAGGGAAGAGGCCATCGGGAAGTATGGACCCGTTTGTTGAGCTCCCTGAGGTCGGCGCAGAGTCTCCACTGGCCGTTTGGCTTCAATATTCCCAGCACCGGATTATTGAAGGTGCTGTGGACTGGACGGATTATTCCCCGGGACTCAAGGTTCTTAATTATTTCAGTAAGGGACTCCATTGATGCGAGAGGCAAGCGATATTGCTTCACAAACACAGGAGTCATGCCAGGGTCCGTGGGGATTGTTGTTGTGTGGATGTCAGTGCGACCACAGTCATATGAGTCGACCGCAAAGAGATCTTGGAAATCCAAAAAACTTGTTTCAACTTTTGCTTTTGTTCCAGAGTCACACAGGCATCAGCTAGGTTGACTCTCTCTTCCACCATCTGCCTGAAGCCTGGAAAGACTTCTGGTTTGGCTATCTCCGCGGCCTCCTCCAGCTGGGTGGAGAAGTCCCTGGTCAGAGTGCTGATTTGGACCGGAGGCTTCAGGTGGGAAAGGCAGCCCTCATGGACCTGGAAAATCACCTCATCCCTCCTGAAGTCACAAGTCACATCTTCCTTACCATAGGGGCAGGAAGTGTACACCAGGAAGTTCCCCCCATGCCGGGTACAAATCCTGTCTGGTGTTGTATTGACCTCACTGTCACTGTCAACACAGTCCTTGGGGATTGGCCCTAAAAGTTCATTACCTAAATCAATGGAAAAATGTCGGTCATCAACCGCCATTCCAATAATGATGCCTGCGGCTAGAGTAATACTCTTTAAGTCGCTGTTATCCACCTCTATTAGAATGGTGTCATGTTCTATGTTGACTAATGGTGTTGGGTTTACCCCTAACCCTTGCTGTTGGAGAGAAGCATTTAGATGTATGTAAGCATCAGGGTTTTGCAAATATTGTCCTCTTTTAGCTTTCACTTCCAGGGAGAATTGTCGGGTCCTTTCTGGGATGGTGACCTCCTCTTTGATCTGAATTTCAACTGCATAAGGTAGCAATTGAGCTGACCTAAATGCTTTTTCTGGATCATCAAAGCCCATGGGATTATCCGCTAATCGGGACCAAGCTTTGAAGTTTATTAGGTCCAAACTAATGGCAAAGCGATTGAGAATGTCACTGCCTAGGTAAAAGGCGGCAGGGACGTCTCGCACGACCCAACAATTGTGGACTATGCTCTTGTTGCCAATGGAGATTTTGAGCATACACCTGCTTGGCAGGAGATGTTTGGAATTAGGTGCTTCCAGGTCCATTTCCCATTTGTCTATCAGTTTGAAGGTGGGAATGGCTGGATCTTTTGGGAGTTGGCGAAACATGGCTTCGCTGATGAAGCTCTTACCGTTGTTCACACACACATTCGAGCGAGAACAGAGTCCTTCCCATCATTTAACTGAACAGGGATGAACAACTGCTCTTCAATTTGCTGAATCTCAGCCAGGCTCTGAGCTGATTTCACATCTTTCTGGACTATAGGAGTGGGAGTTTCTGATTGTGGATTAGTAAAGAATTTCAGGGTGTTTCCTTCCAGTGTGGAATACCACCTTAAACTGGAAGGAAGGTTGATTTTCAGAAATAGAGAGGACCCCCCATCACCAGTCTGTTGTCCTACTGCTATTACTGTCACGTCTGGAATTTGGTTGTTCTGGAAGTGAAATTCTACTTGGTCAGATTTTTGTTCAACCATGTGGCAGGTGCCGTTTAAACTAACATGGTTGACACTCTGTTTTAATTTTATTGGTCGGCTAGTCTGGGTCCAGAGGACCTTGTTTACGCAATCTATTAAGGGTGACAACCTCCTCAGGAGGTCATTCCCCAGTAAACAAGGGGTGCCCTCTGGATTCACTACTATGACCGGGTGTTTCACCTTGTGTCGCCCGATCTTAATGTCCAAGTCTGCAGTCCTCTCAACGGGAATTTCCTTCCCGTCAAAGTTCTGCAGTTGTCCAGGAAGAGAGGTGAGAGGAATTTGGTAATTCTCTCCCCTTCCTGCATTCAGTTCGTCAAAGGCCCTTCTGGACAGAAGGGTAGCTTGAGATCCAGTGTCCACCAGTGCCAAAATTGTACCCTGCCCCTGTACTTGTACCGGGGCATAGTATCTTCCCTCCTTCTCCTCAAGGGGGCACAGATAATGCACATTTTTGGACAACTGGTGGGCTAACTTTCTGGTTTTGGACATCGCTAGCGAAGAGATTTGGGCAGAATTCTGTGGAGAGCCTTGGGAATCTGAAAGAAAAAATTGGCAACTGGTGATCAGAGCCATTGTGGGTTCCCCTGGCTCCGGTTCCGGGCCGCCCCCCCCTTTTTGGAGGCAGTCACCAGGATGGGTTTGAACCAGGGGATTTTCTTGCTGTTGGTTCTGGGATGAGATGGTGGGCGGCGGTAGCTCAGTCTCCACATCTCCACAGTCTGGATTTGCATCCCTAGGGACCCATTTTTCTTTGGGAGGAGTTCCCCCCTCTCTGAAGGAGAAGATCCTTTTCCCAGGATCCTCTGAGGATCCCTCTCCCTCAAATTGGAAGATCTGTACCTCCTCCTCAAACTGAGTCTGTTTGGGTCTTTTGTTTCTCCTACCCCCCCTCTGCTCCTTAGGAGGCAGACTTTCAGGGGGAAGAGATTTTGTTTCCGGTTCCTGGGTTTCCAGGGGCTGTTTACAAGTGAGGAAGGAAGCTTCCTCCAAGGCTTTACACCCCCCTTCCCTTTGTGCCCCCTCCCTGGGAACCGGTGAGTTATGGGGGTGCTGCCCCCGTCATTGTTCTGGAGCACCAGGTCCAGAGTTGGGTGCGTTCTGCGCCGGCATGCTGATCTGAGGGTTCTGCTGAGCCCTCAGTATGTGACCCAGATCCCGCGCCGTGTTTTGAACCTGGCGCTCTAACTGGGAAACCCGCTCAGGCTGATACGGGGCCCTGTTTTCTCCCCTGGGCTGATCCCGGGAAGGGTAGCTATCCCTTCTTTGGTAGTACCCCTGGTTGGGAAGATTTGGATACCCCTCCACCCTTGGCCTCCCCTCTCCCGGATTCGGTTGTCTGGGCTCAGGGAATTGGGGAAAGAAGGGTGGAGGATTTTGGGGCTGGAAGTTGGGTGGATACCTGGGGAAGAAGTTCTGCCCAGGGTTTGGTGAGTTTCTGCCCTCCTGTGAGAAGTTGGGAGGGAAGTTCTCTGGGTTAGGTGCTTGGCTGGATCCCCCCCCTTGGGCTGGAGGAGTCCACACATAACCCAGGATGGGTCTGTTTCCCTTGTAACGGGGGCTTACATAATCAGGAGAGCGAGTGACCCCATTTGTGGGGCTGCGTCCCTGGCTCCCTGTCTGTGACTGGCCCGAGGACCTTCTGGGCCTAGCATTATTAGGTGCAGGTAGGTTTTTAGGCCCCCCCATCTCCAAATCTAAAACGGGGGTGACCTTTACCTCTGCCACCTTGGCAGCAGCAGGGGTGTTGTTGGCTTTGGGGTTTTTGGGCGCATTATTTTTATTTTCTATTGGCTTCTGCACCTCATAGATCCGGGTCGCCTGTTCAATGACCCAGTCTAAAGATCTTTTCTCGTGAAAATCCCTCACGAGCTGGGTCATTATGTATTTGGGCAAGGCATGGAAAAACATATTAATAAATTCTCTGCTATCCGTGCGCACCCTTCTTGTGGTCTGTGCAAAAGCACGCTTTAACTCCTGCACAAATTCTTGTGGGGCCTGATCCTCCCCACATTGTAAATTGTAGGCTGCCTTGCGAGCCTCTTGAGGATTTCTATGAGTAGAAAAATGTTTCAAGATGGCCGCCTTATAGGTGGACCATCTTAAATGATTTTGGTCCTCCAGCCCCGCAAAGAAACTGGAATATTCAGGGGAGAAGGTCCACTTTACATATTGAATACAGCTTTGGCTGTCCTTCAAATGGAAAGTCTCCATCATTTGCTCAAACAACTCTAAGTGCTCCCAAACAGAATACTTGGCGTTCTTATGATAAGGCGTGATGACGCTCCTGATTGCCTTAATCTGCTTTAAGGGGTCCTTAAGCAAGGTCCTTTTTGTCTTATTGGCCCTTTTGGTCCGGGTAACCCTGGTCCATTCATCTTCTGACACAGAGGCACTGCTCCCAGAGGTTCCCGTCTGTTCTTCCAGGTTTTCCCGGATTCTGCGAGCCTGGGAATGGCTGGCAGAATGTGGGGACCTGGTCTCCTGTGTCCTGTACCGCTCAGAGGAGTCTTCAGATCCCTCCTTGCTGCCAGGATTTGATGGGTACCCCCCCACCAACCTAACTGGGCAGAGGTTTTCAGGATGCCCTTAATGGGCCTACTCTCCTGGGGTTCCCCATCAAATTGCACTGTGCTTGGGTGCCCATACCCGGATGCCCGCCCCTCCATTCCTGGGTGGTACTGGCCTATGAGCCCCATGCTTCTGGCTGGATAGTAATCTGCCATCCCTGTGGCCCTGTGCTCATGTGCGCCAGGGGACATGGGGGTGGCAGAGTCCAGGGACTGAGAGAGATAAAGGCCTCTGGTAATAGGGCTCCTGGGGTTATGCTCAGGAGTTTCTCTTTCCCAGCGAACCTCATCTCTATCCGCCCCTGCTCCCTGTTGCAATGCAAGAGCCTGCGCCTTCAGTTCCTCAGTTAAGGCCTTACTAGATCTATCAGTCTCTCCTGCATCGCTACCTGTTGTTGGAGTCTATCATTGTGCTGGCAGAGAGCCTCATTCTCTCTCTGTGCCTCCTGATTGGTCCTGGAGCACTGGGCCAGTCTTTGCTGCAGGAGGGTTACCTCCTGAGCTGTGTCCCTATTGGCCTGCTCCTTTCTTGCCAGAGCATCCTCCACCCTCCTGGTGTGTTCTAACAAGTTCTGGTGTTCTTTTTGGAGGTCACCCAGCCCCTGGAGGGCCAAGTGATTTTCTTCTGTTTTTCTTTTTAAATGGCAGACTTCCTGGCCTAAGGTGTCTCTTTCCTGACTAAGAGCCTGCATTTGTGCCGCCAGGTCGTCCCTCTGCCTTTGAAAGGCACCAGCTTTCTGGCGTTCTTCATCAAACTCTGCCTGGGTATCCAGGTCTTTCAAAATCAGCTTGTTGCTCTCTGCCTTCACTCTATCTAGATGACTTTGCAGGGTGGCTACCTGCTCCGTGCATGCCCTGTTAAAGTCTTATTGTTGCTCCAGCTTTTTCTGGCTCTGCAGTAAGGAGTCCAAACTGTCTTGGTGCTCCTTCTGCAGGGCCAGAAATCTAGTATCCTGGTCAGCCTTTTCCTGTTGCACTATATCCATGTCCTCTTTTATTTTAATGATATACTGCCTACTATCATTTTCTGACTCCTGGCTCCTCTGCAGCCTCTGCTCAGAAGAGTCCAGATCAGATTGGGTCTTCTGTAATGCCAGCAATGCCTACTCGCCAGATCTTGGCCTTCAGCACATTTGTCCTGCATGGCTCCCATATGTAAATATAAATATGCCGCTACCCTGGCAATCTTGTTGTGCTCATCCTTGGCCTTAGAGGACATATATAGTTCACTCAGGGCCACATGTAAGGGACCTTGGTCTCTCCATTATCTGACCCTGTTTCCGTGATCTGGGGTGCGACTGCTTGCAACCAGACCGTCTGGTCCTGATGAGTCCACTCACCTCTCACAAATAGCTTATGTAAGAAGTGCTCTCTGGCTATTTTCATATCTACCAAGGTCGTCATTCTGGAATTTGAGTTCCTTCCTGATTTACAGAAGTTTGTATTTTATTTTTGCAAAACAGACCTTTTCCTTAGAGCGTTCCTTTGAGGAGTGCTTTACAGCGTAACACAGCGTGATGATCCGACCGGATATGTGTATCTGGTCAGCTGGCACACTGTATTAATCTGCACAAGTGATAGATCTAATCCGGAATCCCCGGCTACGAGCCCCCAATTTGTAAGAGGATTCAATTCAACACTACAGCTAAGTCAATGCCTAGTCTGGGATACTGAATGGAAACCCTTATTGATATATCTTTATGTCCAGTTCATGCGTTCTGGATGACTACCCCTATATAACACCCCTCTCTTGGAATCCCCCTGACCCCACTGAGCCAAGAAGTAGTTCTGTTTTGCAAGTTAAAAGGTTTATTTGAGAATTTAAACAATATATATATATATCACACTTTATAATAAATTAATAATTGAATATCACACTTAATCTGATATGATAAAGATTAACAACGGAGAATCTGGCACTAGCCCACTTCTTTATAATCACTAAGGAGTTGACATGAAATGGATAAGGTAGCACACTGGTAAATAGGGACAGAAGAATAATGTGGTAGAGAATGCTTTATAGGGTTCAAGGAAATGCAAGGTTGAATGAATGAAATGCAGTATAGAAAATAAACTGATATGGTTTCACAAAAGACAAGGTAATCACTTTCCCTTTGTGGCAATTCACCCCCCCCCTATACAATGTAAGGAGATGGAAGGAAGAGCACATGGTTCAGGTAAACAATCACAATGTAATACAGAGTTCCAGTTTCCCAGCAAGCTTAGAGGAGAATAGATATGAGTTTAACACAGGCTCAAAATGCTTTAAAATGTGATAGCAATATATTGGAAAATGTGCTAAAATGATTTTAATTCCCTCTGGAGGTTCAGGTTGAGGATTAGTTGGTTTAAATAAGTTCAGGCTTACTTTAGCAATGTTCTAGGAATGATTGGCAGGTTAAACGAATTTTTGGCAAATGAAAGCAAGGAAGCTGCTGTTTTCACACGTGGAGAAATTTGCAAATCGCGGTAAAATTCGCGAGTGCGTTTTTCGCGATTGCGGCAAAAGTATAGGGAATAGGAATGCGGTTCTAGGTTCGTTGAAAAGCCAAGATTCCCAGCCTTCAGAGGAAAGTTACTGCAAGTCTCTAAGACACGGAGATATGAGCGATATGGTAAAGGTCGTTTTTCAGATTTGAAATTTTAAAAGTTCAAAGTGACAAGTTACAGCTAGCAACTAGAAATGACAGGTGACAGCTTTGCAAATGACAGGTGACAGTTAGGAGACAGTTCTGGTTAGATTAAAATAGATTGAATTATATTATTTTAACTAAGAGATTGGTTCTGCACAGTTCTGCTAGGTACTCACAATATATTTAGAAATAGAATGGGCCTCGCCACGGATCTGGTCAGGTTTTCTTCACTCGCCACGGACGGTCTCTGCGCACAGCGGTCTGGGTCAGCTCTCTGGTTCTGCGAACAGCGGTCTGGGTCAGCTCTGCTCTGCCTCTGGTTCTGGATACTGCTCTGCTTTCTCTGGGTACAGCACTGCTTCTGGATCTTTCTGCACAGCTTTCTCTGGACCCAGCGCTGATCTGCACGGCTCCTGGATGCTGCTATCGCTGTTAGGTTTGCTGGATGCTGAGGCCCACTGAGAAGAGTTCTCAGTTTGTGGGTTTAGGCCCTTGCTTTGAGTCCTGAATCAAGTTCTTTGGAGTTTTAAAGTCTAAGTGTTGAATCTAGTATCTTCTGGATGTTGTGTGGTCCGGCAGAGCGCGTTGCAGCAAATGGAATTGAATGTCCCTATCTGTCCTGACTGTCTGCTTTTATGTGTTTTGAAAGTGGGTGGAGAGGCTAGCTTTCTAGACCCTACCCCTCTCCACTTGTCATTGGCCACTTCATCCTCTTCCCCTTGATTGGGGGAATGAAATGAAGTGTCATCATGATGAGGTCTGTTTATGATACAGAGAACCCACCCCTGTCAAATTACACACAATCTATATTTTGACCCAAAAGACATATTCGCACAGGTACACATTTGTTTAAAATTACATGCACCCATCACATATCACAGGAGGTATACCCTGTCCAAATCTGCTCTTCCTGAGAGCTTGCATTGAGAAATGGCAACATTTGCACTTTTTAACTGGTTTTGCAATATCGGACATTAACCCAAATTTACACACATGTGCGCAAGGCATGCAGGCATTAATTGATGAAGTATCAGACTTTTCACCTGCAGACATTTTAAGTAATACCCTCTTAACTGCTAGTTTGCCCCCAGATCATACCACCGGTTCTAAAAACCTCTTAAAATGTGGGCAGAAAAATCACAAGAATTATGGTATAATTTATAAAATTTTCACAAGTCCGCTCTATGAATGATCCATCTTTTTACAGTTATGTTCTGGCCCCAAAGGGGTGTGGTTTCCCCCCAGCACAAGGTTGAATTTCTGGTTTTTCCAGTTCTGCCAAGCCAGCTTGCTCTCACATGCAGTGCTCCTCCCCTTTCCTTCCAGGAGGAAGCCACATTTACGACTCCCACCAATAAAACATTTGCCTGAGTCAGGACAGGGCTTTGTTCAATTTCCTGCAGAGCCCAGGTAATTCAATCAGAGAAGTGTCATGTCCCTTTTGGTGGGAACAGCAAAAGGCAGCTAGGCCTGGGAACACAGCTGTTGTGCAAGTCTCAACTCCTGTCGGGGGTAGCTGGTGGGCAGAATTCAGTTTCATTAAGCCAGGTTTCAGATAAAATGTCACTTTTTGTTCCCCAGTTTAAGTCGACAATTTTTACATATGCAGCTAGAATGCTGATTCTAAGTTCAAAACTATGACATTTCAACAGTGACAAGCTATGTGACACTCAAAAGTAGGTCACTCAGTTAATTTAAACATTTTCGATTTTTGGTAGTTTTAAATCCAGTTTCAGTTAGGCTGCTGCAGACCTGCAGAGCTCAGCCAGTCTTGTTATGAACATTCAAGTCACTTCAGAATATAACTTTACATTGTATCCACCTCTCAGTAAATCTTTCTTTGGCCTGCTTTGGGTTCATTTATTCAGTTTTACACAAAGTCTGGTGGTTTTAAAACGCCGGCTTTTTGATAGTGGTGAGTACTGGTAATGCACCCATTTTTGGGATTTTTCTTGGATTAATGCATTCCAAACAGGAATGGTTCTTACATGGTACTAAATCCTTGCTTAACATTGTTTTGATGGGGCTCCTTACAGTAAAATGGTTATGTGGAACCCCACAAAAGGGTTGAATCTTTAAAGTGGTCCGGTGAGCCACGATTTCAGCAACTTTTTGACATCAATAACAGTGGATTTTGTTAACAAAGATCTTTCTTTACACTGGTGGGTGGCAAGTGAGGTAACCATTTTGGTGTGCGCACAAACTGCGTGGTTCTCCTGGATTCTGGCGCACTTGTGGGCTTTTTGGCCATCTTGGATTTTCTAAGCCCACAGCACCAAATGTTGCAGCATGATAGCTCAAACGTGGGTCAGGACACCCGACAATGTCACTGATTCCTAAAGGAGAAGGAAAGAGGTGCAACATGTGTCCAGAGAGAAGTCACAAAATGAACTGTTAGTTGTACAATTACAAGGCTGTGATTCATCAGGGGATGCCAACATTCTTGTTGCTTGGAAAAAGGATGAGGTATCAATTTCTGAAATGTCACACTGTCTGCTCCTCACAGGGGATTGGTCAAGAATGAGGGGTGAAGAACACCATGAGACACCCAGAGGCGAGACAACCAATGGAGAAGGGGCTCTTAAATAGCAAAATCTATAACCAGAGTTAGCCAATGAGAATGAAGAACCTTACCGTAAGAGAATATTAGGTCATAATTACAGGAATGGTACTGGTCTGGTCACGAGGGAGAGGTTTGAGCCAATAGGGCTAATTAATATATAGGTTTCTTTAGGGCACTTAAATTGTCAGCCAACCAGTGCATAAGGATTTACGTGTGGTAGAAACAATGTCAAAAATATGCATTGGCGGCTGGTGACTTTGAATGGTTGTTGGGGCATACATTTCTCAGGGAGAATTTGGGAGCGAGCGAGTCACACATCCTGCAGGCCATGCATATCCAAACAATCCTGTCAGCCTCCCTCCGCCCATGTTGGAACCGCCATCCAAGTCTGTCCCATTGATCTCCAATCCCACTGAAGGACTACCCACATGTTGAAATCTCAACCCACTATCAAGTGTCCCACTCCATCATTCAGGGCCTTCGCTAACATGGGCTTGAGGAAGTGCAACTGCCCTTGGTTGGGGGCATACAGTATCATAAAGGTGAATCGGACTCCCCTCAATGAGCCCGCCAGCAATATCGCTCTCCCCTCCCCATCAGACCACACCATCTCTAACTCGTTGCTCCCCTCTCCCAACCAACTCCCGGTGCCACCTCCCTCCTTCTCCCCCTCCCTCTCCGCCCCCACCCCGCCTGTGGCATCCGGTACACTTTAGTTAACATCACTGGACGAACACCGGACCACCAATAGGACCCGGTCATCCGGACCGCTTCACCTTGCTCTTCAACATCAAGAGCCCCCACTGTCTTTATTCCCTTTGAACTCCACTCAAAAACTCCCCTTTGTTGCTCCCGCAACAGACACTGGGCCTCATTACATGGACGGCAGTAACCATGGTGCTAATAGCGCCATGGTTGCCGCCGGTCTTTTACCGGTTCCGCCTTGGTGAATGGGGGAATTACTGCCCCATTCCAAGGTTGGCGGGGCGGTAATTCCCCATTCACCAAGGCCCTTCCCCATTCCCATTTGAGCCCCCATAGGGCTCAATGGGAATGGGGAAGGAGCAAATAACGGTACCGCGATTAGCGGTACCGTTATTTGCCCTGAAGTCCCTCAGCTGGTCCCTTCCTTAACGTGTGGTCTGACCACACGTTAAGGACAGGACCCACTGAGGGACCTCGTAGTATGGCGCTAAGGGATTACCAGCACCGGTGCCCTTACCGGTGCCGGTAATCCCTTAGCGCCATCCGTGTAATGAGGCCCACTGTCTCCTTTGATGGGTCCCCTCCTGAAAGACCACTCCACATAATCCAGTGCAATCCTTCAACCACCTCCCAAGCCCCTCCACTCATCAGAATCTTCCCTCCCTTGAAACACTAACCATGACCCCTCTTACATTAACAATAGAACAGAAAATACGTGCATGCATGTGTAGGTGCCCAAAGAGGTGCTGAAATGTCAAGATCCGGAAGCCCCAGCCATAGGGGTGTTCAACTTCCTACATATCCTCGAACCAGGAACCCTCCGCCAGTTCAGACCTTTTATGTGCCATTGTCTATCTTCGAGGCCTCTTGGTCCTTCTTCTGTTGGGCCCACCTCCTCTTTCATTAGTTCTCCTGTGACCCTTTGTATGTCCTCATCCATGACCAGTTTGTATCCATAGCCGTACACTTCAAATGAGATGGAGAAGGGGAAGCCCCACCCGTACTTCACTCCCTTTTCAATCAGCCACTTTGTAAGGGGCATGCATTTTCATTGCTTTGCCAGCGTAAGTAATAAGCGGTCCTGGAAGTTCGTAAGTTTTGCATTTCCCAGCACCACCACAGCTGCCCCCCTCACTCTCTCCAGGATCTCCTGTGTGTCAGGGTAGTTGTGAAAGTGCACCAGGACAGTTCGAGGGCCACTACATGCCCCTCCCACTCTGGGCACTCTATCTTCTTTTGGCTTATCAATGATATCAACCATGAATAGTGCATTCACGCTCTTGTGTATGATCCTTCTCAGGTCTCTTTCCATTTGGCCCTCTTTCTCTGGTATTCCAAAGAATCTCAGGTTGTTCCTCCTTTCACAATTCTCGAAATCATCCATTTTGAGGGTGACTTCCCCTTCCCTCCTTTCCAGTTATGCCATTCTCATGTCCATCTGTATCTCCAGGGTCTCCAGGGATGTCTGGTTGTTTTCGACCACCTGGAGCCTCTCGTCCATCTTGTCTATCCGCAGATTGATTTTGTCAACTTTCCCTCTGATATCGGCCGTCATTCCCCTAATCTCCTCCAGCAAAGAGGCAATGTCCTTCTTTGTGGACACGGGGACCTTATCTCCCTCTGCCATGCTGCCAGGTGAGGTAACCCCTCTCAATTATGTGTTCCTTGTGTATTCAAAGTGCCCCGATTTCGATTTCCAGTCCATGAGAAAGTCCAGTCCTCTGTCCGGGGCCGCCACGATTAGGGGTTGGGATAGACCACAAAGTGTGCTTCTACTAGGAATCCCCACCAGTCTCTACTCTTCCATGAAGGTGCCTCCTTATAGGGCATCTGGGGAGGTCGCTGGATGCCTGCCTTCCCCAGACACTCGACACTCTGGTGCACCTTTGTGCCTCTGTGCCTTCCGGTTCTGCTGGGTTCCTGACACCCACCAGAAACAAGGTCCTTTCTGGGGCCCCTTCTGTAGGTGTTTGCTCAGTGCCAGGATGCCGGGGTCCGGGCTGACTGCACACTTCTTCCTGAGCTTCTCCACAGGCCAGCTCCTCCACACATGGTGCCCTCTCACCGGGTCCACTGATCCTCGATGGCAGCTCCCCCCACTCCTCCAGTAGGTCATCACCTGGTGTTTGCCTGGCAGTCATACCTAATTTGGGGCCTTTGCCAACCCAGGAGGTGGGCACGCACTCCTGGCCACAGCCTGGGGGCCCACACCTTCCCAGGCAGGGCAGAGCCCTGTTCCCTACACCAACACTGACTCTCTGAGGGGGGTCTGCTCCCTTCTGGTGCAGCCGTTACCGCACTGCACCCACACTGCAGTCTCACCTCATGGGGGCCAGTCCTTACTGTGCATCCACTGGCCCTGCTAGGCCTCCCTGCCTCCAGGCGAGCCTCACCTCTCAGTTGCCACACTGTCCCTCTGTAGGCACACCACTGTTACAGGTCCCTCTCCTCTGGGGCTAGCTGGACATGCGCTGGCAGCTCCTCCAAGCCCTGATTCTCCCCTCTGATGCTGAATTCGGTCCTCTCCATGGCCCAGGCCTCCACGTACATGCCTCACACTGCTCCTGCAGCCACGATACTCTCTCAGGCTGGGCAACCGCATCAGGGAAAGTTACTTTCACTTGCCCGGGGCTGGCTTCAGTCAGCCACAACTCTGTCGGAAATGGCACAAAGTCCTTCAATCTTTGGGGGGATGTACCTTGATACTTCTCACCCAAGTGGTGCCACTAGTGTCTGCCTGGAGGCGTCTAGGTGGGGGCTATTCATACCTAATGGCGTACCAACATGGGAGCTATGCGCTCGTGCTGCTGACATGAGCGTGCCCCCTGGTGGCCTCGATGTATAATTCCTTTTAAACACATGGCTATGTTTGGTATACTCTCCTGCCAGGACCTCTGTGCAGTCTTTCAAATGTTTGATTCATAATTCATTTACGTCTGGTTAGCCATTGCGCCTTTGCCTTCACCAATTTTGCTGTGTGCACGCCCTGCTGCATTGCGGTCCTTGTCAGTTGGCTTACTGCAGCCTGGTTTCTCCCTGTGTCGAGATTCGCCCTCTCCCCACTTCCTACTGCCAGCTTCTCTTCAGCAGCCAGATCAGCGTTCGCAGAGGCCACCGCACCACACAGCCTGTTGGAGCAATTTCCAATGACTAGAGCCTAACGTTGGTTTTCCAGTCTTAGTCTTCTTTACTGCTCCGCCCCGCTTTCTCTTCTCAGTGGCCAACACACTATTGAGAGTAATTACTACTGCTACCTGTCTCAGTTGCTGGTGCATTACTTCTTGGAACATATGGGGCAATGCCTGAAGTAGGTTTGGGAAGTGGATGGGGAAGAGTATCACAGTAGGCCATCAGGGCCTCAGGAAAGGAAGAACATCCCTGAAAGGGAGGGGGTTATGTAACCTCCTCCAATGATGTTGTGTCATCCCTGTTAGGGTCACCTCCCCCATGTGATCCTCCCACATATAGCTACCCCCAGGGGCAGGATCAGGAGGCGGCTGCCGTCCCCTAGCCACATGGGGAGAGGCTAGCCCAGGGAAAGGAGTGATGACATCAATAGATTAATCTCACACCCTCATACTAACTTCACACTTATTATCAAACATGTAAGTGTTGGACTCAATGCAAAAAATCTATATACATACCTAAAAGCACCAACCAAAAAAAGGAAAGGCCAATTTGAGTCATGACTCTTTAGAGGAGCTTTGGACCAAATCATTTCCATAACTCTGAAGGGTATGCATGGTTTCGAGAGGTAACCATGGAGTATTCACATGCCAGGAACTGGTTCTGAAGGAACCTACAATTCCCCAAAGCACTGACAAGATATGGGCCATTATCAAAATGAGAGTTATTTTTAAGCCAGCTGCGAACCTTTCTTCGAATCATGCTCCTAACGTGATAGGAACAGCGGGGTTAATGTAGTGTGATCCCTTAAAAACACTCGTGGGCATGAAATCTACATCTGAGAGTGAGCCAATTTCATTCTATATTGAAATGAAAGAGCCTAGTATATAATTCAAAGGATTATGAAACAGTCAGTAACTCTGGTGGAGATGAATACAGTGACAGTCGGAAAACATCAGACACTAGACCTAAGAAAAACTAGAAAGGCAAGATCCAGGGAAGCATCACATAAATCAGTTTATTACATAACACAGAGTGATTACCAGATAGTCAGACATCACACTTGAAGACATATGTACCAGAGACACGTGAGCATAGAGCAGAGGGGGTTGCTATCAAAGCTGACAACAGAAAATATACATCACCCACTCTGCGAGGGAGAGACGAAAGGATTGCACTCAATAAACACGGTGACGGGTTTAAACAGCCCTGAAATCCGTAAACAGACAACACAACCTTCAAAACACAAGTATGGTAAAGGGGTAGAGAAACCCCCATCATTCTAAATAGAACTGAGATACATATGATTCTTCGAGAATCATACCACAAAGAGGTCTGATGTTAAAACGCATCATTTACTGATTAATAATATAAATGTGAGTTCCTTTCTACGGGGCATCTCATACAATAAAGAGAGGCCTCCCAGAAGACAGCAAGGAGCTACTTCTCACAAATGTAAACACTGAATAAAATCAGAAATGAATTAAGTAGCACGCCAGTACACATGTCAAAGAATGATGTCTAAAAACATACCTGCAATAAGTAGACTCAAATGCTCTGATTTAGAAGTACCTCCATTAAACATTGTCAACAAGTGTACAAACAGCTCTGCTTTCAAATAGATTTTACATCCTTCCGAATAAGAAGGTAACGGAATAATCACAGATTATGGCCAACACTGCATACCCAGGTAAACAGTCAGCCCACTTCTGGGTCCAGGATTAGGTCAGCTACTGAGTTGTGTTTAGAAAGCACATGAGAGGGAGTGGGTAGAGAGGGCTAAGGTAGTGTGGGTGGGGTAGAGATGGGTGAGGTAGGGTGGGAGGGTAGAGAATGGTGAAAGTTGGTGGGGCAGAGAAATATGTAAGCCCTCGGAGAAAGGGCGAGCTTTTGCTGTTGTGCTGCATTACGTGGGGAAAGAGAGCCTACGAGATACGGAATCCATTCATTTATTCACTTGAACTGCAATCGCAGTAACAGCTCTAAGAGGTGCGTGTGCCCTTAAGAAGACCAGGTCGGCTGAGTCAGCTGACCATAAAAAGGCCGCCTCGACGCCCTTGCGGCGTAAACCCTCAGAGAAAGGGCGAGCTTTTGCTGTTGTGCTGCATTGCGTGGGGAAAGAGAGCCTACGAGATACGGAATCCATTCATTTATTCACTTGAACTGCAATCGCAGTAACAGCTATAAGAGGTGCGTGTGCCCTCAAGAAGACCAGGTCGGCTGAGTCAGCTGACCATAAAAAGGCCGCCTCGACGCCCTTGCGGCGTAAGCCCTCGGAGAAAGGGCAAGCTTTTGCTGTTGTGCTGTTTTGCGTGGTTTTGCGAGGTCAGAGCTCCTGGCTCACCATATCTGAGTTCGCCTTTCACATAGCACTGCTGATAGAAAGGAACAGAAATGAGTTGGCGCACAGATGGATCTGTTGCTCCACCACCAAAGCTACAGAAAACAAGAGCCCAAACGAGAAAAGAGATGCAATCGGAACCCCAGCAAGACGCCACAGAATTTCCTCCATCTCCGCGACGTAGAGTTCAAATAAGGCAAGTAAGTATATCTCTTTCGTATGACTCGCATGTTTCGTATGACTCAGATGAACCAAACGACACGGTCATGATGATGTCTGGTGGGGTGCACTGCGCAGAAACTATACCAGACAATCAAACCGAAAGTGAAAGTGCAAACGGGAATTGCAAGACACTACCGCTTTCTGTGGAAAACATGACAGACATTCATACCAGGCACTCTGAATGTGCCCAGATTGAAGCGCCACAGACAAATTCAAACCTCACTATAGAGAAACCCGGGAATTACAAACAAAAAGAGAATGCTGGCGTAGAAACAACGCCCTCTGTGGCGCCCTTTGAGGTAGAAACGCCTGAATGTAATAGTGACGCAGTGATAAATAGCATCACCACTCTGACCCCACAGCAGGTGAGACCACTGAATAAGCCGCGTTCACCACATTCGCCAAAAATGGGATGTTCTGAAAACCACACATCCTTATCCACAACAGAGCAAATAAATACTCTGCAAAACAAGAAACGAAGCCTCTCAATCTATGAAAGTGCATCAACTTCTCCAGCCTATATGTGTGGAAAAGTCGCTGGGAACCTGATTGATGACGCTTTCTATAATGGAACACTGACTAACGAAGAAAAAACAAACTCCCCTAGCGATTTTCAAAATACACACCTAACCAAAACTACATTAAAAACGCTGTGCACACCGCCAACTGCACATAGTTTGGAAAACCGTCGGGATTCTATTGGCATTGCAGAGAAACTAATAGCCGACCTAGCTCGGATCAACAAAGCCCGGCATGACCAGCAAAACGCACACACTGTCCAAGTATCTTCCATACGTACACCTGAAAGAGCGAAAACACCAACACAAGCCTCCCTTCCAAACACAAAGTTAAATACTATATCAAGAGACAAATCCATACTCAAACGCAGACGAACTCATGTTAGTAGTTCTCCAACACTGCAATGTTCACAGCGAAAAAAGCTTAAACTCGGTGAAAAAGAAACAAAGAGTAATCCTAAAACAAGGCCAGAATCTACGACATCTGAGCATGACACACAACCCCCAAGAAACATGGAACGACACTTTTGTCAGTCTCAAACATCCGATAGCACATCATCTGACTCCTCATTAATGGAGCGTCCCTACCCCAAAATTAGGAACTCTAGAAGACATATTCAACAAAAACAGGATAGAAAAGATCGGTACATAAAGCCTGAGCAAAACATTTCGTCAGGCAAAGATTTACAGGCAATCATTATGGCAGCTATGGGCATGTCCAGTGCCCCATTTATTAAGCTTTATGAACATCTAAATGAAAACATCAAAGATCTCACAACTCTATCGGCTCTTCAAAACACAAAACAAATGGAAGCTGAAAGAAAAATCACGAGCTATAAAAAGGATCTCTCTACCATTAGTAGTAAAATGGATCTTCTGTTAGAAACAGTCTCGGCGCAGATGCAAAATAATAAGGAGGAAAAAAAACTTCTCGCGGAAGTAGCTAAAGAAGCCCTAAAATTATTCAGACAAAATCCTGAGCAATTTATGGAAAACACCAACATTGAGAAAGTGCCTGCAGAAATTCCCGTGACATCAAAAGACACTGATATTCCAAATCTAGGAAGATGTAGACAACCAGCCAACCCAATAGAAACCTATAGCCATATAGTAACAAATGGCAGATTTGGAATCTCTAAACTTGATTTAATAACAAAGAATATCGTACTTAATACGAAAAGCTGTGACACTCCATGCTCTAAAACAAAAGAGGCAATAATGATAGACAGTACTACAAACGCGGATCAACCAGTACTGAAAGACACAGGCACAGATCTAGCAACTCAAGATTTGACTTCCTTTGATGAAGCGTTGGAAGACAGCCGCAAAGTGAGTAACCTAGCAATACTGGACCCACAAACTCCTTCATCATACAAAACTCTTTCTGAGACATCAAACGAAAGCACACAAGGAAAATCGGGAACTACAGAAAAACCGGAGACAAAATCCAATAAAAACCTACCTACTTTCGACATCTTCAAAGGAGTGAATTGCCCCATGAGGCAAACTAAAACCTTTACCTTTGGACAAACAAAAACCCAGGGCAAAAAAACAAAAAATCAACTAACAAACAGGTTGAGACGAGGAAACGGATCAAGAAAATGCTTACGAAATATAAAAACCGTCAATTTAACGGTCCATAATAACACTAAGACTAAAGAACAAAATCTAAAGAAAACAACACCGAAACAAAAAATCACGAGTGTTGAAAATTCCAAGTCTCTGGATGGATCACAAAATGATGAAACATCACAAAATGACAAAAACAACCTGATTAACTTATCCACATATGATGATGTTGAGGAAATCCCTCAAACAGAGCTGGAGTGTCCCGAAAAAAAGGAACCAAACAAATCAACAGTAGGTCCATTGATCCTAAATGTCGATATTGCAGATACAAACGAGCCTTCCACTGCCCAACTTCAGAGTGCTGTAAAACAACGGAAACAACATAGAATCTGCAAATTGATGACAAAAAATACAGATCTAAACCCTAAAGAAGAGCCGGGTACTCCATTTCTGACAATGGAGGAAAAGCGCGCAAAACAAATGGCCTCTAGTCAGGAAGCAAATGACTACGCTTCTGTGTCACTAAAGATGGAAAACGCCTTGGAAAAGCTAAATAAAATACAGAAATCGCATCAAATTCAAAATACATTAGATTCACAACCACAAATTAAAAACGAAACAAAAACTATTGCCCGGTGCAATAAGACAAATCATAAAACAATGAAAAAAAACTCAACATTTGAAAGACTGATCTTAGAAAAGGTCGAGGTGATGGAAAACTTTATTCTAACCCGGTACTATGTAACCAGGCTTTTCCATCTTGTGCCTAGCTTGCGAACCATATTCCCAGAAGAACTAAAAATTGTAGAATTCCACTGTGAGCAAATAAATGATATAGTAACTTTACATCTTGCCTCAAGAAGGATAAGAGATCTATTACTAGATGCAGTACCTGCATTACTATCATTGGGTTTTGATTTGTACTTCAGGCCACACAACGATGCTACACAAGAACGCCTGATCAAGGGCATGACCAACGAAACCCTGAAGAACGTAGAAAATTGTAACACAAATTAAAAGTCACCGGTAAGCAGGGCAAATCTGTCACCTACGCTTACAGAAACAAAATCTAAAACAAAAGAAATAGGTCGACAAAAACTAGAGGAGCAAATCGAAATAACGATCGAAGGCATTACCACAAAACTTGACAAAACGATCGGCGAAAACGACAATGCAAAACACAATGAAGACGATAACTGGGCTTGGTTGGCCTCCACTCTAAACAATAAACAGCGAAAGTAATGCCAGAACCATTGGGAAAACCGGACACTGAACGTTGGATCGTGGAATACGCGCAGATTTACCCATTTGTTCCAAACACAATGGTCCCAGAGTTTAGACCTGATTTGCCGTCAGGAAACATGGTTAAGGGAATGCCCACTCTCTTCCGAATTTGAGATAGTCCTAAACCCTGCTATCCAACAGAGAAAGGGTAGACCAATGGCTGGACTATTAATAGCCGCAAAAAAAGAATCTGGCCTTAGGATTATTGAGTCCAAGAGTGTTACACCCTATATACAAACTGCCAAAATAAAGATATTAGGCACTTGCGGGTCTGAGTTCCTCTATATTATCAATCTTTACTGGAACCAGACCGCAACGGGAATGTTAACATTTATTAACCAAGTGACTGCAACTCTAGACGAAATTCTCGAAAATTCAAGCGTTGCTCAAATAATAATCTGTGGCGATTTGAATATCGACTGTGTGAACATAGATACAAAGAACGTATCGAAAACAGGTAGAAAAAGGGCATACGAGGAAGTGACTCATTTATGGTGCCTCGAAATGGACTCTCGAAAAGTGACAATTCTCAATGGAAACTTGCCTGGTGACATACCGGCAAACCCAACATGGAGTAGAGAAAACCAATACTCAACACTTGATTACTTCTTTGTATCCGAATCCTTTTTACCAAAAGCTTGTGAACTGAAAGTATGTAAGATGGAACACAGTGACCACAATCTCCTAAAAATGACCTTCACTTCTAGCAAAAAACTTACACAAAAATTATGGACACATGACATCTCATATCGCTCAGGAAGGATAAGGCTAAACCTGAAAACTAGTGACGTAAATCAGATCACATCCATTATGGCACTAACATCTGATGCGATTGAATATCAACACATACTTATGCAATTTGCAGAACATAAACAAGGGCTTAAACAGCGGCGACTGCAACACAAGCACAAGTTTGATATCCAAATATTACAATGAAAACGTATGATGCGCAGAGAAATCCGAAGGCTATCGTGTAAGGATAAAAGTCTTTTTCTTGCAGGGAAAAAACTTGAAACCCAAAAATATCGTAACTGGAGAAAGGTTTATAACGCAACATTGCTTCAAAACGACTCTGAAGAGATGCTCAAAAAACTAAAAAATAACAACTCCTCTGAATTTTGGTCCTTAATAAATAACATGGCTGCACCAGAAGATGCAATCCAAACGTCACTAGTCTTAGAGGAAACTTGGATAAAACATTACACAGAAATGTTTAGTAGCTCAAAAGTAAAAGGTAAAACAAATGCTAAAACATTAACATTGTGGGATCTGTCCTTCGACAAAAATGACATCTTAAGCTCTATCATAAACTCAAGCACCTCAAGAGCCCCAGATCCAGACGGGCTGACAAACCATATGCTAAAACAAAATCCTGAAGCATGGGCCAAATTCTGCAGCATGTTGTTCGAAAGAGTAAAAACCAAATGTACGACACCGAAAACATGGAAAAACGCCATCATAGTACCAATATTTAAAAAAGGTGACAGATCCAACCCAAAGAATTATCGGCCAATCGCTTTGCTTGACGTGCTGGGTAAGATCTACGCACGTCAATTGCAAAAAAATGCTGTCAGCATGGTCGATAGAAACAAATCACATTGATATCCGACAAGCTGGCTTTGCCAAAGGAGTTAGTTGTAGTTTAAACACTCTACTACTGAATCTACTAAAAATGGAATCAATCAGGACCAACGCCCCAATTTATGTGGCATCAATTGACTTCTCGCATGCCTTTGATAGTGTCAACCGACATATTTTATGGGCTAAACTTGAAGCTTGGGGGTGCCCGGCAAGTCTACTCGCTGCAATAAAAGAATTGCACTCAGATACAACCATACAGATTAGACTAGACCAAGGCAGCACACTATCTAAACCAGTAAAAACATACAAAGGCGTGAAACAAGGGTGTCCTTTGGCGGCCATCATATTTAACCTATTTATATTAGATATAGGAGATACCCTTAACAGGGTAGCAACTTTTCCACCAAAAATCCATGGTTCTCATATAGGATGGTTAATATATGCAGATGATTTAATACTCTTAGATGTTACTCTGATAGGGCTACAACGAAGGTTAGATGCCCTTGAAAGGTTCGTCACCGAAAATGATCTCTGCATAAATAAACAAAAATGTGAAGTACTGACACTACGAAATCTGTCAAACCAAAAAAGAGGAACCAAACAATTTGTTTGGTATCTAGAAAAAACACTTCTCAGAACATCATCCCACATCAAATACCTTGGATCCTTGATAAGTTCGAACATAAACGATGGACCGTGGGTGGAAGAAACAAAAAGAAAATGCAAACAGTTAGCCTGTCAAGCCGCGATTATAAATAAAAAGTACGGAAAAATTTTCAGCAAAACCAATGACCGACTTTTATCGACAAAAAGCTGTCCCAGCTTTAATATACGGTGCAGAAAACATGTTTGGTTGTCCATATGAATTATGGGACACACTGGATAACATTTTCTGGACTAGAGCATTACATCTACCAAAGGGCTGTCCTACAAGTAACATACGATACGAACTGGGGTTGATATCAATAAAAGCGAGGGTGAGTTGGAACGCACTTACCCTGTACAGGAAGACTTTGTTAGACAATCCAGTTCCACAATTCAAAATCCTTCAAAACCCAGCCTCTGACCTACAACACACGGTACTATCAGAGTGGAGTAATCTTTGTATAGGGTTAATGGACACAAATAACATACAAACCGAAACTCTGATAAAAAACCCTGATAAAGCAAAACTGACGCTATGGAGATCAGATTGGCATCGAACTTCTATAGAGCGAGAAAGCTCACGTTTGATGAAGGATGTTCCACCAGAAGCCCGCGAGTATGACAAATTACAGTCTTACTTAACTCAATCACCTGATCAAAACACCAGATTATTATTTTTGCAATTTCGACTCAATCTGTTTCAGACCAAAGACCGCACAAAATCTTGGAAGCAGAACGAAAGTGCAAATACAACATGTCGTTTTTGTAATCACTCTGTGGAGACTCTAAAACATCTGACTCTATTCTGTAAAAAGTTCAGATCATTACGAACTAAACTGTTCGGACCACTCTTTAAAGAATGCCAAACTTATAGTGCCATGGACTGGTGGAAAACCATGTTCGATGGCTCAAACCGAAAAGTCATGTTTGGACTGGTAATGTTTTTAAAGGATCTAAAAACTTGCTTAATTGAGGCAAATCCCACATCTGCTTCGCAATTAATCTAGCCTAAATGAATCTATGAATATGGCGGAAGATGACTGAGAAACTTATTGCGTGAGCGTGTGGGACTGTAAAACGATAGTAATGAGAAAGAAACATTTTTAAAGGTTTATTTCGAAACCAATAAAAAAAAAATAAAAAAAAAGAAATATGGAGATTGTGTAGATGACCACCGAAAGAGTGATGTAGGTGGGTTAGACTGGTTAAAGTTGGTGGGTGGTGCTAAAGGGAGGTGAGGTAGGGTGAGAGGGTGGGGCTAGAGGGGTAAGGCAGGGTGGGGTAGAGTCTAATGAGGTAGGGTGGGTGGGGATAAAATGTGATGAAGTATGTGAGGGCAGAATGTGCTGCGTGGTCTAGTGGGGCCAGGTACAGTGGATGGGGTATGGTTGGATTAGGGTTGAGTGAGATGTTGCGGTGGGGGTGAGGTGAAATAGAATGGTTTGGAGTAGAATGGGTTGATATGAGGCGGGTTGATCTAGAGTAGGGTGAAGTAGGGTGTGAAGGGGTGGAGGTAGAGTGTGGTGATGCAGAGTGGGGTGAGGTTCAGTAGGTGAATTAGGGTGGGAGTTAGGTTGTGTGGGTGAGGTGGCTGTGCTATTGTGGGTTGGATACAGTGGGATGTGGTAGGATGGGCTAAAATGAGGCGAATAAAACCTGTGACGAAGACCGGGGCACGGATCCTGCTTCTCAACATCTCTGATGCCCATGTCTTTCTCTCTGTGGGGCACGAGGGCTCAGCCAAGCCAGTGCTTAGGCTGTGTTGGCTGTAAAGCAGTGCACATTTAGTGCTTAATTTGTAGAACAAAAATAAGTGTCCAGGCTCAAATACTTTCTAACACGCCCATGACACGTCAGGATGGGCAGCTCCCCGCCCACTGTTGCCACCACCCATGGTTACTCCCCATGATGTCAACATATATGTCGTTAAAGGTGCAACTCCCACCGGCATATTGTTGTTGACGGATGCACTTGGTCACTACGACAGATGTGTGATTCACAAATACCAATCAACATACACATAAAATAACAGAATCGTGCATCTTGACATGAGACAAATGCTTGAGTGTTTCTTTAAATACAATCAACAATTACATTTTGCTCTAATTGCATAGGTGTTTATTATGTGACTGGCATTTACAATAATAAAGTTGCCAAAACACCACATTATAATCAAACTGACTCAGTGACACTAAGTGCAGGGGCTCAGAACAAAGTGCCAGGGCTGAGCTCTGGCAATGACCCCCACAAATTAAGCACTATGCACATGATGGGCCTAATTCACAGAAGCATTTTATAATCTAAAAATCCCAACGGAAAACACTCTGTAATCAGGTCTTGAGTGTCTTTACGCTACCAACAATGCCAACATATACTAATATACTAATGCATATTATAACGGTGGTGGCGCTGTTTTCATTGCCTACTGTGGTGTGCTTGACAGAGAGCAAAGAACTCCCATGTGCGGCTGCTATTTTGGGTGTTTATATGTATGCCTGTGTGCTTGTGCTGTAGTACCTCTAGACTACATTTCCCACCATCACCAGGTATATTTTGGGAGTCCAGGCGCTTCAGCTCTGGCGCTTCTGGGATGTGCCGGTCTTCACCAGTCATCGCCGCAGCTCGCCGGCTCGCTGGCACTTACTCCCTGCTAGGCTTCCGTTCCCTCCAGAAAAGCCTGACTGATCGCTGGACAAACGCACTAGTAAGTTCGCCACTTACTGTTAGTGGACGAAGTGAAAGGTGCTCACAAATACAATCATGTGCTTAGTCAAAACTGCACGCATGAATGGTGAAACTGTCTCTAACATTGTGCCGCTGCTAGTACTGTCTCTTTCCTTGCTCAACACTCACTCTTTGTATAAACATGGCATTGAAATTGCAGACTATGTTAATGACTGTAACCCTGATTTTTTTGGTATCTCTGAAACATGGCTTAATTCCAATCTGCCTACTGAAGAAACCCTTTCAACCCCAGATGAATGCACTCTTTTTAGAGCAGATCGCTCCCAAGGTCGGAGTGGCACCCATGTGCACATCCAGCCTCAATTGTCATGTAATACCACACAATTCATCCAATGGTTGTGAATCACTGTGAGTCAAAATCAAGACATCCCCTCACTCTTCTCTTAATGTATTTACCATCTATCGGCCACCCAAGGACATGCCCCTTTTTGAAGAACAACTCACTGATCTTATCATACAAATCGGTAAAAGTAAAAGCCCTTTCATCATCATGGGCGATCTTAACTACTGGGCCAACGACCAACTTGACAAAGCAGGACCCTAGAGGACTTAATCACCTCTCTCGGACTAACTCAGTGGATTAAATCCCCCACACAAAAAAGTGGACACACACTCGACTGGCTTATCTCACAAAAAGCGACTATTTCCGAAATCTTGGTTACACCATATATATGGTCTGATCACTCTCTTATTCAGGCAAAAATCTCACTACCAGGTTCTCCACCTAAACTCAACACTTATCCGCGCTTGCAGGAACTGACTCCTCTAAATTCTCATCCCTTGTAGTATCCCAGCTACAACCTATAACCAACTTAGCGGATTCTTCCGCTTTAGTTAACCACTTGACTCACTCTATCAAACAAGCAGTGAATGAACTTGCACCCATGAAAATGAAGACTGAAGTTACTGAAAACACCTGGTTCTCAGACAATATTGTTAGGGCTAGACAAAACAAAAGGGCTCTTGAAAGATCCTGGAGAAAAACCCTAACAATAATACACTAGATGCTTGCAAAAAATCCACACATGAATACAAAAAACTTATCATTATTGCCAAAGCCACACATTATAATAAAAGAATCACCAACGCTCAATCCAGTGTCGGTGAACTGTTCAACATTTTAAATGACTTTCTGGGTCAGCCTCCACCGTCCAATAACATAACCAAAGACTCTAAATGGTGCGAAGACATCCACAATGCCCTCCTTTCTAAAATTGACTCCCATAAGGAAAAAATCAATCAAGCTGTCACCAATGTCACACAGCCATCTTCCTCCAAAAATATCACACATCCCAATAACACCCAAAGTGGAATACCCTAATTCTCCTTTTCCCACTACTCTGAAAAGGAAGTGCTTAGAGTCGACAAGATCTTAAAGCTACCTCCTGCCCTGGTGACGACTGTCCAACTAACATCTTTAAAGAATCGACTGACTTGCTAGTACCCTGGATCTGTAAACTTGATACATTTATCCTTTGATGAAGGTGTGGTACAAGATGCGCCTAAATCCACCTGGATAACACCTTTGCTGAAAAAAGAAAATCTAGACCGTACCAACAAAGATAATTATAGGACAATAACCAACGTGCCTTTCATATTGAAGATACTAGACAAGCTAGCATATAAACAACTCCAGGCTCATATTGACGAACACAAGTTCCTCGGCACTCGACAGTCTGGATATAGGGCTCGGCAGGGAATGGAAACAGCCATGCTCGACCTTAAGTCCACCCTGGCGGGCATCGCTGACAAGAATCAAGCCGCACTATTAATGCTACTTGACCTCTCTGCAGCTGTTGATCTGGTTGATCACAGTTTACTAGTGACAAGGCTCGGAGAGGTCGCAAATTGTTCCTCGATGGCATCAAAATGGATTGCTTCCTTCTTAGGCCCTCGCATGGTTAGGGTTAGTGTAGGTAGTCATCACTCCACTCCTATCTCACAAACCTGTGGTGTCCCACAAGGCTCCTGCCTGTCGCCATTACTATTCAATTTGTATATTCGACCTCTTCTGGACCTCTTGAACAAGCTAGGTATTCAGTATACTAACTACACAGACGACACACAGGTCATCATCCAGCTAAGCAGTCAGTACAAAAATGAAGTTGATGCCTTCAATAACATCTACAAAGCCATCCAGATTGGATGGCTTGTAACTCACTTGCTCTGAACAACAACAAGACCGAATTAATGATAGTATCCTCCAAGAACACCGGAGCAAACTAGATACTAACTACTCCCATTTCCCAATTGCAGATAACATCATTACTGTCCAAAGGAAAGTAAAAACTCTGGGAGTTGTTTTAGATAACGAATTATCCATGAAACTGCATGTTTCTAACATCAGGTCCAGCTGCGGATTGATCAATAAAAGTATAAATTACATACGTCCATTTATTACTACTGAAAACTGTGCACTTCTGTCTACGGCACTGATAAACTCCAGACTGGACTATTGTAATAGCCTACTGTCTGGCACTACTGCCGCAAATATTCAATCCTTACAAGTGGCACAGAACAATAATGTACGGACCATTTTATCAATTTCGCCGTTCCCATATCTCCATCTTCAGGAGGAAGCTTCATTGGCTTCCTGTAAAACATTGCATTTCACACAAAATGCTCACTACAACACATAAATGCCTCTCTTTCAGCAGCCCCATCTAGCTGTCTGAACACATTCACATCAAGAGCAATGGAAGAAATCTCCACTCCTCCTCTGCTACTGTCCTTGCTCCCCCCAGATTTAAGACTGCTAAATTTGGTGGCACCACTCTTGACGTTCAGGGTCCTCTACTCTGGAACGCCCTGCCGGCTGTGCTACGACAGATCCAAAACTACCTCCTATTTAAAAAAGCCATAAAAACTCACCTTTTTAACATGGAGTAATCTTTTATGACCCCCTCTCAGCTCCTACTGGCTTCTTTGTTGTCTTGTCCTTGTTTTTTTGTGCGCCCTGAGGCTCACGGGCATGCAGCACATTATAAGAATTCAAATAAATCAAAAAAAATAAATAATGCAGATTTGCAAAGATATACAAACATTTCTAGTACATATTAATTATTTCCGTATACCCAAACATTGTAATAGCTTACAGTCTTTCCTTGCATTGTAAACCAAAAAAATGCACACACTCAACGATTTGGGATTACACAATAAATTCATTTACGGATACACCGTAATATATTTAACGAATCAAGTTAACTTCACTCCCAAACATCAACAAAAGAGCCCCAATGCCTTGCAATCTATACGTATTTCGGTACATTGTGCACAGCGACCTTTCGAAAGCAGCCTACAGTCTAAGGCTAACCTTCCCAAGTTGTAAAAGGCACACACTTCCAGTGCATGAGCTGTTAGTTAACAGAACATCATGCAATTCTTTCTGAGGAAAACAAGACATTTTCAAGTGCCAAGTGTCTTGATAGTGCCAATTTCCCTAAATAACCTCCACCCAATATGTTGAGATGTTCGTAGAATCCTACACAATGTTTCAGAGGGAAGCCAAAACCTTTCAAAAAGTCCAACACCCATTTTTATCAGACAGATGCAATAAATATTCTCACAGCAGTGCCCAGTAATGTGTGTGTGCTATAGTAATGTATGTGTACAATTTCAATTTGGATGATGCTGAAAAAGTATGCACAAGACATTTAAAGAAAAGCAACCAGTATGGACGCCTTGTTTCTTAACATACTTTTAACAATACTAGATACAAACTAGATACTAACTACTCCCATTTCCCCATTGCAGACAACATCATTACTGTCCAAAGGAAAGTAAAAACTCTGGGAGTTGTCTTAGACGACGAATTAACAACTTTTAATTAACTTTAACTTTTAACAATAAGGCAGCTGCGCATTTTGTTATCAAAGAGTCCAACCTTTGCTGTTACTACTTTGAGAAGAAGGTGCACAGTAAATGCTTTGCTCTGTCGAATGTTATGAAGACCAGTTGTCAATGTCCTTGCAAAGTGTTCCCCATTACTTTGCTGTTTTTCGTGGAAGTTAGCCAAAGCATTGCTACCACGTTAGCATCTTATTTGCATTTTACAAAAGCGCTGTTTTACATCCTAGCATGTGGGTTGTAAATGAGTCTGGTTTTCAAACACTATTAGCAGTGCGTCTTGGTGAAATAGATGCACTGGCTCTGTTTTCGTTTGCTGCATACATAGCTTTGCGTGTTTTCATTCATTGATATTTCTGTACAGGCATTCAGTGGATGTGTTCACTGCACAAGTATTTTGTACACTTGCTGACTTTCACATATGGGAATTTGCTCCCATAAAGGATCACTGACTACAAGGGAGCATATTAGCCTATGTAAACATGGCAGCAAAGTTGGACGGTCTAGACAGTACTAGGCCGGAGGGAGGAGGGAGGGGGGATTTAATGAGAAGTAAGCATAAGAACATGGTATCAGTGGAGGAGTGACCATTTTATCCTTGGTGCCCAGGTGCTTTTGTGTCCCTTGTCCACCCCACCTCCCACTGATGGTTCAGTATCTGGGGCTGGTGGCAGCATAACGGCCTGTCACAGTGGAGATGCGTGTGGATCAATAACAAGCTGCAAACTGAAGAGACAGTCATTCATATGCTGTGATCTCCACTCAGTGGTCAGACCAGGTTGGTTAATAATATTAATGTCCACCTGGCAGCAAACACATCAGAAGCCAGGTCCAACAAGTTAGTCCTCTTGACCATGCTCAGGTCATTCATAATGCAATCTTTTCTCTTATTGCGTGCCTTTTTAAGAGACACTGGCCCTGATTCATGGATTATTTGCGCCAAAAAAAAATGGGATTTTTGCGCCATTCTGCCTGCAAATCCCTGTTTAACTTGTGGGGATTTGCAGGCAGAATGGTGCACAAATCCCGTTTTATTTGGCGCAAATAATCCATGAATCAGGCCCACTGTATCAGAGATATCTCGGCCACTCTTCATTTGCTTCAAGTAAAAAAAACATATTCTCTTCAACGTCCTCTGCCCTGTGCACAAATCATAGTACTGATCCCTGGTATCTCTCCAAAAATGTAAATTTTATCACTCCAGGTTGCCATTTTCCGTTTTGTGCCAAGCACCTCTTCTGGATTAGGGGTGCGCAAAATGTCCACCTCGAAGTGAAAAGTGCAGAATTTGCACGGGAATCCGCTTCCACCCATTCTACGAAATCAGCATTACGGTTCTTCCCCAACTGATATTTTGCTGTTTTCGCACAGAGCGTGGTGTTTCGTTCCCATACTGGTTTTGTGTAGCAAGATGAGAACTTCACACAGGTCTTTTTTCGGTCCGTGCAGAGACATGATAAACTTTCTGCATGTTTTTCTGAACTATGTTAGTTTTGTTCAGTGCCATGAGAAACTTTGCGCAGACCCTTAGCATATTTGACTGTATTTTTACTTAATTGACTACCAGATAGATTGACGCTGGGGGTGCTTGGAAGAATTCACAACTTTCACCCTCTCTCTTAGTGGGAATAATGTGATAGCCACCTAAAGTAATTGGGGTGTCCTTGGCACAAAACGGAAGTGATAATTGTCACTATTGCCAAAACTTGTTTTTAAACAAAAGGTAGATTTATCCTTGCCACAAAACAAAATTGATATTTGCCACCATGGCCTTTAAAACAGAAAGGTGTCCTTTCCATAAAAACAAAAATCCCAATTGTCACCTCTCCGTAAACCTAGTATTTCAACAGAGGAGTGCAACATCTATTTGTTGCCTCGGTTTTGGGCGCTGGGGGGGGGGGGGAGTGTTTTGAAAAGGAAATGCAACAAAGTGTAATTCTCCATTGAACAATATACACTCTCTCCTGAGAGTGGGTAAGTGACCCTATAGCAGAACAATTTTGGTAGTGCTTTTGGGTGAAAAGAAAACAAGGTTCCATTTGCCACATGTATTCATACAAATCTGTAATTTCAAACTCAAGCATTTTGAGTGTATCAAGTCTTGAAGGAGAACTAGTTTTCATAAGCCAATAATTGTGCCTGTGTTTTAACACTAAACTCTCAGTAAGAAATGTTGAAAATTATGTTCTAGTATTGTGCCATATTATTATTATTGAAAATTCAACATACAACGGGGTTCTTGGGAAAAGAGTTTTGACCAGTTTATTTAGCCTGTGTTCTACGTAGTGGAGACAAAAGTAAAATGCAGAAAAAGTGCATTTAAAAGTAACAGCCTACAGAAAAGTGTGTTTTGTAATTAAAGTTGTGTTTTGTGCCACGGAGAAAGTGGTGTGTGTACTTTTAGTGTGATTTTCATTAATCTGATCATTTAAATTAATATATATATATGTTTCTGTACACCAGCCTGGTTCGTAGCTCGTTGGTGGCACAGGGGTTGGCTCTATATGAATTTGAAGTAGGGCTAAAGAAAATAATCCATTAAATGGTTTGTTGTGTGACACCTTGATTGAGAAGGGAAGGAACTCCCCATGTTGAGAGGGGTCTATCCTTATACCATTACACATCTGTGAGGTTGGACTAGCATGAGCTGGTTTTGAGTTTTGTAACCAAAAATGGCGCTGATAATTTTGACTCTGAAAGTGAGGTCTGTTAGTCAGCTTCACTTTCAAATGCTCCATGATACAAAAAGTATAGTGCAAACATGGAAATCTCCTGAGCCTGTCTATTGTCACCTCTTAGCAGCTGCTTTTTAGTCTGCTTCCAACAGTCAGGGACTGCCTTTAACAATGGGAAACCCTGATCCAAATTACAAAAAAGAAGGTGGGTGAGGCGCGCACTCCCGGTCCTGGTCAATTGAACCTGTTGCAAAAAATATAATAAGTAGCTGGGTCAAATCCCAAAATGGACAAATATTCACAGGGTTAGATCCCTTCTGCTGCAAATCAGGTACTCAGTAATAACAGGGTTAGATCCCTTGCTGCAAATCAGGTACTCAGTAATAACAGGGTTAAATCCCTCAGCTGCAGTTCTGTGGTCTGTAGTTGTTCTCCTCCTAGCGCTTTCTTATCTCAAATAATCATCAGGGAGGCTGTTGAGCAGGTGTGTCTAATTAGACTCAAAGGATTCTGGTAGCTGTAGTGAAAACGTTTTTTTCTGTTCAGGTGACCAGCAACCGACACCCCTCCAAAGCACAAGTCCTTCCCAAATTTGGGGGAGGGGAGAGAACCATCTTTATGATTCTCCAAAGTGGGGCACAGTCACCCCGTGGCGCTGCCTCTGGAGCCCGGGACTCCCATAGCATTCAGTACAAAAAAGAAGGTGGGTGAGGCGCGCACTCCCGGTCCTGGTCAATTGAACCTGTTGCAAAAAATATAATAAGTAGCTGGGTCAAATCCCAAAATGGACAAATATTCACAGGGTTAGATCCCTTCTGCTTCAAATCAGGTACTCAGTAATAACAGGGTTAGATCCCTTGCTGCAAATCAGGTACTCAGTAATAACAGGGTTAAATCCCTCAGCTGCAGTTCTGTGGTCTGTAGTTGTTCTCCTCCTAGCGCTTTCTTATCTCAAATAATCATCAGGGAGGCTGTTGAGCAGGTGTGTCTAATTAGACTCAAAGGATTCTGGTAGCTGTAGTGAAAACGTTTTTTTCTGTTCAGGTGACCAGCAACCGACACCCCTCCAAAGCACAAGTCCTTCCCAAATTTGGGGGAGGGGAGAGAACCATCTTTATGATTCTCCAAAGTGGGGCACAGTCACCCCGTGGCGCTGCCTCTGGAGCCCGGGACTCCCATAGCATTCAGTACAAAAAAGAAGGTGGGTGAGGCGCGCACTCCCAGTCCTGGTCAATTGAACCTGTTGCAAAAAATATAATAAGTAGCTGGGTCAAATCCCAAAATGGACAAATATTCACAGGGTTAGATCCCTTCTGCTGCAAATCAGGTACTCAGTAATAACAGGGTTAGATCCCTTGCTGCAAATCAGGTACTCAGTAATAACAGGGTTAAATCCCTCATCTGCAGTTCTGTGGTCTGTAGTTGTTCTCCTCCTAGCGCTTTCTTATCTCAAATAATCATCAGGGAGGCTGTTGAGCAGGTGTGTCTAATTAGACTCAAAGGATTCTGGTAGCTGTAGTGAAAACGTTTTTTTCTGTTCAGGTGACCAGCAACCGACACCCCTCCAAAGCACAAGTCCTTCTCAAATTTGGGGGAGGGGAGAGAACCATCTTTATGATTCTCCAAAGTGGGGCACAGTCACCCCGTGGCGCTGCCTCTGGAGCCCGGGACTCCCATAGCATTCAGTACAAAAAAGAAGGTGGTTGAGGCGCGCACTCCCGGTCCTGGTCAATTGAACCTGTTGCGCCTCATCCACCTTCTTTTTTGTACTGCCTGATCCAAATTAGACAATTGTGTTCTCTCAGGGTGCTTTGTCAGATTAATAGCTAAATATAAGCCAAGACTAGTTTTGACATGGTGGCCTCTGGGAAGCTACACTTGTAATGGCCAAAGCCATTTGATATCATTTTATTGTCAGCTTGGTTAGTAGTGGCACATCCTGTCAGGGCCCTCTGTGTATTTACTGCCTGTGGCTGGGTTTCAGCCTAAAGAGACCATTTGGGCTCAGCCCCAATAAACCATTATTCTCTTTGGGAAATACTTGTCACCTTCCAGGAGGACAGGATCTGCTTCAGGGAACAGGTATAGGCCTAGTGTTTTGAAGGACAGTCTCTGCCAGCCAGTGCTGAGTTGCACCAGGGTAGAAATTACTAGAGAATCTTTGAAAGGGTGGAATTTAGAATAGCCAGGAGAGGAGTGCAAATCCCGAGAAGAGTCTGTGGCAGACCAGTGGTAGGACCCAGACTCTGGGACATCATAGTCATGGATTTTTATTATCTTATTTTACAATTACTCTGACCTCTTGGCCAGCTTCAAAGAAAATAACAAACTAAAATAATGAAAATGTACTTCAAGTGCTAAGTTACCTATACTAAAACTCAAATGTTCAAGGAAAGGGTATTCAACGATATATCATGTGTGTGAATCGAGGAAAAACCTAGATTTACCACAAGTTTTACCATCATGGAATCGACCAGAGCGCCCTCATAGAGTGTCCATACTCGGTAGTGCAGACAGACTCTGGTATTGACATCACTAGGAAAAGTCACTGGTAACAGCAGCCAGGATTGCAACCTTACTGAAGGTTTGAAAATGACAATTCATAGTAGTGTTTGAATTTAAAATCATATTTGGACTACAGAATAAGCAAGATTTAGCTGGAGCTCTATCTGGGTCCATCTGTCCAAAGTCCTCTGCCACAGAGGTGAAGGAAGAGGCCAGCAAGAAAGGCGAAAGACCATTCCCTCGCCCATCCCAGAGAAACATTTGGGGTGAACTGCTGTGTGGACAAGGCCTATCTGCTCCCTCAACATTGAAAACTGGATCCTGCTGACTGGTGGTGATACCCCCTCCATGTTCTCTCTGGCAATACCGCTGGCTTAGAAGAACAGAACAAAGACTCCCATTATCCCTAGAGACTCAATCCCACAGAAACCAAGAAGCAAAGGAATACTCAGGTGATCTAGTAGAGAATAGAAGGTTGCTGTGGTCTCAAAGTGTCTACTAGAGATGCATGGATCAGGCAGTCACCAGGTTTGATTCAGCTGACATGGAAGCTTCAGACCTGAAGGGAGTGCCGGAGCTGCAGAAGTTATCTTCAGCTGGCGGGCCAAGTATATTGACTTTTGCCAGGAATAGAGGGACTGTCCCATTCTGACGAGTCTGTTGAGGCAGACAGAGGAGCAGGTGCAGGGTGGTGCCATGAACCACTCCAAAAAAAAGGGAACAGGCACAGAGCGAAAGGCCTGGCCTAGTCCAAAACCAGGAACAGGTGCAAGGAGAAAGCCCTGGCCAGTTCGAAGACAAGGATCTGAAGAATTCTGGGTTACGCCCCAGCCAGGAGTTGGTTGTTCACCCAGGCCCCAGGAGTTTCTTAGCAGACTTGGTTTCTGGCATGCCTGCTAGTCCCTTAGATGTGGCATGGATGGCTGACACCCTGTCTGACCATTTCTGTATTCCTGGGATGGATCTAGAAATGGAAACTGTGCACACAGTCCAGTCCTGCTTAGGTACTCACAGGATAAGAGAAGCACCTCGACCTCTTTAAATCCACTACCTGTGGTTTGGTGATCTTTACTTTACTTTGTTATTTGTAGCACCCTGGCATACCCTCAGGCTTCAGAGAGCACAGTCTTGTGAGAGGAAAGGTAACTTCTCTCAGGTAGGATCCACCAAGATGTCATAACTGACAAAGGACACCATGTCATCTCTGTGGCTGTAGAGACACCACAGAAACCTCAGTAGACCTCTGTCAGCCAAACCAAATTCCAGTGCTGGAAAGAGGCTTCAGCAGGTCCCCTGTTCTAGAACTCCCAGACTATGGGCAGGAAAATAAAAGACAGGCAGGCACCTGTAAAACTGGAATGGGAGCTGTGAAGAACCTGAGGGCGTTCTCATTTCTTTTCCCCTGGATCCTACTCCCAGTTGCCAGGAAAAGGCCATCACATTTGGATCCTGACCCTGGGGGTAGATATGCGAGGGAGGATCATCTAGGTGAAGGGAACCTGGGGAGAGGACGTCCTTAGTGAGACATTTTATCGCCCATTCCCTTTTCAGAATGAACCCTACATCCCTCAAGCCTTTGTAGGCTACTGTCAGACCTGTCCCTTTTTTCCCTCTGAAATGTCCCACAGAAACACCACCTCAGTACTGGGACGAGGAAGACACCAACTAGGAGGATACATTTCTCATTTGGGTGAGAAAAACACATATCAGCCTTATATTGTCACACACATCTTGGCACACATCAATCAGATGACAAGATGAAGAGGAGACAGTACAGAGTTATACACACTTGCTTCATTAATTTAGACAGCCCCAAACACCACTCTGGTACTGTGATGAATAAGAGGGATAGGGGGATGTGCCGGTGGAACAGTCAGGCACATCCAGCTAGTGTGTTTTGCCATTGTCAGGCAGTTGGACTTAATGACCAACACCCGCGGACATTAACAATCCTAATGGGTATAAAAATCCTTGCTGCATGCTGGCGGCATTACTTGCAGCCGTGCAGTAAGGTGGCTGAACCTCAGAGCTCCCGATAGATCCTCTAATATAAACCAACAATCAGTCCTGAAAACCGCGACGCACAGAAGAAGGACCCCGGCATACGGCAACTTTGAGCGTGGATGCAGAGTTAAGCGCAAACAAGATGGCAGACCGGGTCTAACTGGCCACAGCGAACACTGTGTGCGGCGCATAAGACAAGAGGCAGAAACATAAGCTGAAGAGGAAGGTACAGAGTGAGGTGCAAGCCGGCACTGCCGGCGGCGTGTGTCCCCATGCAGAAGGGTGCTGGCAGACCATGTTGGAGGAGGCGGCCTGCCTGCAGCGACAAGGGTGATGTAAGTGGTTTCAGCCCAGCACTCCGCCTAACTCAATGCCTAACGTGAGATGCCCAGCTGGAACCCTTAATTATATATTTTTACGTCTAAAGTTCTTTTATTTCTGAAGATGTACCCTTATATCACGTCCCTTTCTTTTAATCCCCCCAGTCTCACTGAACCAAGAAGTAGGTTGTTTTGTAAAGTTAAAAGATTTATTTGATGAATTGAACAATATATATATCATACCTTTATGAATATGAACAATATCTAAATATCACACTATGAATATTTATACAATGATCAGCAATGGGTAATATTACAATCAACAATCTCTTTAATCAATAGGAGTATGGGTGAGAAGAATAATGTAGCATAGAATAAAACTTTGTGTGGGTTCAATGAAATGCAATGATAGGAAAGAATGCAGCAGAGAAATAAAACTTGATATGAATTCAATCAAATGCAATGTAATCACTCTTTCCCCAGATACTACTCAATCCCCCCTAAAATGCAATATAGAGATGGAAGGAGAGAAAACAGGTTTCAGGAATACACACTCTTAAATACAGTTTCAATCCCAATTCCCCCAGCAAGCAGAGAGAAACAGGAATGATTTTAAAACAGGTCAATTGCTTTTCAGGTGGTTTTGTAATGAATGGAAAAAATGCTGAAATTGATTTAATTCTCTAAAGTGGATTCAGAACTAGTGTGACCTGCTTTGGATAGGTTCAGGTAGACACTAGCAATGATGGTTGGATAACTAGCAGATAGAAAACTGAATTCAGAGGTTGAGTGCAAGAAATAGCTATTTTACATGTGATGAAATTGAGCCAAATGCAGAATTGCGGCAAACCTTTTCCGTGCGCGTTAAGTGCAAGTGCAGCAAAACTATAAGGAGTTGGAATGCAGTTCTGGAAATCTGAGGATGCTAGCTTCAATTTCACACATAAATTTCGTTGCTTGCATGTACGGTTCAAAAGTTATGAAGGTTTGAGTAAGGCCGATTTTTTTCAAAAAGAGTCAAGATTTCAAATGAAAGATGCGCTTTTGAATATTACAAACAAGGATTGCCTTTACACTAAGGGGCTATAAAGATGCGAGATACCAACGGTACAGCCACCAGTCCAGAGGCACCTCTGTCTGATCTTTGCCCGCTGCGACACTTGCCTTTCTTCAGCAACTATAGATTAGCGCAAGGATTATTTATCACTACAATTATCACAGGACTATATGGATGCGAGAAAGACTCAGGACAGACAAAAGAGATTCTACAATGCAGTTCTGGATATGATAGAATGGGTTGGATAGGATTACTTAAGGATAAGAGATTGGCTAAGGAAAATTATATGCTAAATACTCACAACTATGGTTATGGAATAGGTCCGTCAGGATCTGGTCAAAGGGTTTTGGAATGGAATCTGCTCGCCACCGGACAGGATTCAGGCGCTTGGTTCTGCACTCAGCAAGGCACTCTGGTCTCTGCATGGCTTCTGGTTCTAGATCTGACGGGTTGGTTCTGGGTTACAGCTCTGCTCTACTGGTTTGGATCTCCGGGTTCCAGCAAGGGTTCTTGGCAAGAAGCAGAAAAGCAGCACAGCCCGGCTGTTGAATTTGTTGTGCCCCTTGGAAGTTTGGGGTTAAAATCAGGTTGCAAGATTTTAAAGGCCAGCTGAGAAGGGTTCATCTTTGGATTTGTGCCTTCTGCTATCAGGGTTCTGGAGTCTTGATCTGGGTTCCCCTGCAGAGTGCTTCACCAGTGAATCAGTTGATGGGTGAATGTGTCGGTGCCTCTCTAGGTCTTCAACAGTCCCTATTTATGTATTTCCCAAGACGTTGGATAGGCTGATTATACTAAGCCCACCCTCTAGGAAACTGATTGGTCAAAGTATTCCCTCGCTCCTGATTTGAGAAGGAAACCAGAGTGTCATGATGTGTCATGATGACGCTGTGTTTATGGTCCAGGGAAAAACCTCCCTTTGTTTCTACACAGAAAATATATTTTCATATAAAGCATATTTACAATATCACCAACTTGCTAATAATACATATTTATATCCCAAATTAAATAAGGCACGTACCAGTCCAAGTCCCATCTTCTTAAGAGTTTCGGTTCACAATTGATAGTTTTTTTGTGCTTTTTGTTGGTTACCCAGAGTCAGATCTGTACACATTTTTCCACATACATGCGCATAACATCTGGGCACAATCCTGTAAATTTTCATATTCCTAGCATTATCACAATTGCTACAAAGTCAACATTTTAGTGGTCTGGCCTCTGAACATCGCACAAATTCCAGAGTAGTTTCTACTTGTGAGCAACATTTTCCTTCTAACAACCTATACATTTCAGATTGTTACCGGTTTGGCACAGTTTTCAATGAGTCTTTTTCTAAAAACTATATCTTCTACTGTTCCAGATACACATTTAATTCTAGCCCCGCCTCCAAGGTTTGGCTGAGCCAAGAGCAACCTGAGCCTCTTCCTGCCAGCAGCTGGTTTCTGTTGACGCCCAAATTTGCATTTCCTTTCAGTCAAGGGAGTCTTTTGTCTCCTGTCAGAGCAACGGGCCAAAGTCCCCCTCCCACCTCCTTTCACAACTCCCTGCCAGTTCCTTAGCAGAGAGCAGGGAAGAAGATTCCTTTATTTGGGAGAAGCTGTGGAATGTCTTTGAAGCCCAGTGTGGCTGGTTTTAACTCACTTTTAAAACACTGTTTAAAATAGTCTTTTTCTAAAATACAATTAACATTTTTAACAAATATAACCACAAATCTCTTAATTCCAGCCTTTTTAAAATATAGAGATTGAATTGTATCAACCTATATTGCTTTTGATGGGAAGTCTCTTCTTTTCCATACTTTGATTTTTAATGTACAAGTTTAAACTGACAGTATAAGTAAATGCCATCTTCAGACACAGGCGAGCAGCGGTGCTGCGCCCATTTCTGACATATTTTTCCCATGCAAGCACCTTTGAATGTGGATTTTCTTATGATGAGATGTGTTTCTGCTGACATTGTGCTTAGGTGGATTCTTTAAATAAAGTGATGTTTAACACCCAACAAGGATGTTGGATCTTTTCTGCTGTTTGAGAATCATTATTTTGCAAATTTAACAGCCAAGGAAAAACAGATTTTTGAAAGCAGTTCTGGGTTTCCCTTGCAATGCAGCACTGCTTTTTCAAGTAGTTTCCTTTTACTCTGTGGGCAGCGAAAGGTTTTGGCAGTGGTCTCCTGTGTTACCACTGACATAGGCAAAATGGATTGCCAGCCTATTTTTCAGGTTTCCCTGTGCACTTCTCTGTGATTTGTAGCGCATAGATCTTTTTGGCGCATAGATCTTTTGGCGGCCATCCTGTTGCTTTTGATGAAAGCAGCGCACAATGATGTTGCAGGGCATAGACTAGTGGGTTAGAACATCCCACAGTGAGGGCAGGTGAGCTCCCATGGGCATAGCCTGCAGCCCAGCACAGAGACAAAATGGGAGATATAAGGCCTGGAGGTACAGATTGGTGCACAAGTCACTTATAAGCAGCGGCCCTTCCCCCCAGCAGTAAAGAACAAAGAGCTTCAATAAGCCCGGAGCGCTTGCTGGTGGACCGGGCTGCCATGCGCGGCCAGTAGAGCACATTTTACAATGGAAAGACAGTCAAGATACAGACCACAGAACCTTAATCGGGACACAAGGAAAATACTGACATAATGCACCTTATTGCACCGAAGTGGTGAACCCCCTGCTGCACAGCATGCGGAGGTACAGAGGCCCCCACCCAAATGCAGACCGGGTAAGACCAGTGCCGCACATTTACGAATAAAGGAAAGTGCCTACCACACGGGGAATAGGCGCTGTGGGCGAGTGCCGCAGGCTGCGCCCCCCCTCCCTCTGAAAAAGCAAATTTCTGGGGAGAAAGACCGGAAGAAACTGGCGCACGGCCTGATGCCATTCCCTAGGTTGCATCAGTGCAGCCCAGCAATGTGGTCTGAGACCATCCGGGTGCAAGAACCCACCACCCCAGACAGCACAATCCACAAGGCTCACATCACGGAGCCAGATCACCTGTCTGGAAAGCATATTGAGAGCATTGGTGCTGAGGTCAGCTAACTATCTATGCTACTCCCACGTGACCACCCAACAAGTCTGGCCATCAGCACCCTACCCACTACAATGACACCAACGGTGCAGCTGCGAAAGCCAACGGGAGATTTCAATATGCCAGTCAAACAATGTGGGGGCAAAGCCAAATAGACCAGTAAGGAATCTTATGCCCGCAAGGGTGTAAACAGCCCGCACACTTCCGCAGACTCTAGCGCAATGAGTTCAGACCAGCAGACACAGTGCCAAGAAGACGGCCCTATCCTAGAGGCGATAGCAGCATGGAAATCCACACTCGAGCACAAAATGGACGCAGTAATTCTAGAGGTTGGCCTACTGCGGCTGGACATGAGGGCCCTGGCAGACAGAATGGGCACAGCTGAACAAGCAGAGACAAAACCCAGAGCTATGGGTCCGAAGCCGAGGACCGCAGAGGAAATGAGACTGACAGCCAGCACAGGGGAGTAAATAGGCCCATGGGAAGAGACGGGCCCTATGAAGAACTGCAGTGATAAGTCCTGAAGGTATAAATATAGTCACATGGAATGTATGGGGACTGAACAACTACGTAAAATGACGAAGTGTATACGAATGGTTAAATAGAATGAAAGTGAAAGGTAAAGTATTCAGATCAACCTATTCCACCTATGCCAGAGGCATGCTGACCTGGATAGCCCCCACCATCCCCTTCCAACTCATAACTGTATACCGAGATATAGAAGGAAGGCTTGTAATAGTACATGGATTACTAGACAATAGAGACATGTGTTTAGTGAACACGTATGAACCGAACCACGATGCCACCAAGTTTTTAGGACACCTGCTCCCCAACTCTCACCATATAGAGGAGCGACATACATTTGGGGCCGGGACTTTAATTACACACTTAATCCGTTATTAGACAGGTCGGACACCAAATTTAGGAGACCAGCCGCCCCGGCAAAAGCCTTAATAACACTCCTAAGTCAACTGGTTTTGGCGGATATCTGGAGGGAAAAACACATTGAGGGCCACGGCTACTCCCACTGCTATGCCCACATGGCACACACACACAGATAGATTATGTCTTCACCTGGAATGAAACCCTAAGTGAGTTCACAGAAATAGAATTTAAGGCACGGACTCTCTCGGACCATGCTCCGCTAGTGGCAATATAGATGCATACAACCACGGGGGCCCCTGTGCCAACATGTCGGCTGCGGGAAGAAGCACTATTAGAAGAGGAATTCCATGACCACATGCAGGTGGCCTTAGAAGAATAGTTTCAGCATAGCACAGGGAGTGTATACAGGTTGAGAACTCTGTGGAACGCCTTTAAAGAAGTGATCAGGGGCGCAGTGCTGGGGAAAATGGGGGGCCTCAAGAAGGGCATGCTAAGGGAACTATCTGACATAGAAAAGAGCATAGCATAACCTGAGCAAGAAGCCAGACTAACAGGTGTAAAACCAGCTGCACCTATAGCACTGAGATTACAATGCACTGCTATTTGGGAGAAATTAGGGAAACTAAATGATGGGAAATATATACAGAAACTGCATGCTGAGGGTTATAAGCCAGGCAGACTACTTGCTTGGTTAACCAAACAAGAGATACGGAGGGACCTGGTCAATGCAATACGAAATCGGGAAGGGGCAATCGTCAGAACCCAAAAGGATATTAACCAGGTCTTCTCTCATTTCTATAAGGCACTGTACTCCCAAACCTGAGCACGCAAGTTAAAGATGCACATGAGGCCCTAACACAAATTGAACTACCGAAACTAACCGAAGAACAGGTAGCAGTACTAGATGCCCCACTAACAATAGAGGAACTGTAAATAGTAATTGGAGACCTCCCAACGGCCAAGCCCCCAGTTCCGGAAGGACTACCGGGGAGTTTTATAAGAAATATAAAGCAATAATAGCACCCAAACTACTTGAGGTCTATGAAGAAGCATACGCACAGGGCCAACTACAGGGCAGTATGCGAGAATCATTAATAATACGTGTTCTGAAATCGGAGAAAGCAACTACTTGACTGTGGATCATACAGGCCACTCTCCATGATCAACCTAGATAGGAAGATCCTCACGAAAGCCCTGGCCAACAGATTGAAACAGGTTATTCATACCCTAGTACACTCGGACCATACAAGATATGTCCCGGGCCGTAACCCTACGTGAACTCTGAGAAGACTACACCACGTCATAGCCCAAACCAACCATAGGAAGGGAGAAAGTGCGGTTGCTTCCCTAGACGTGGTAAAAGCTTTTGATCCCGTACACTGGGACTGGCTGCTGCATGTACTGGGACACTTTGGGATGGGTATGAGTTTTCTGAGGTGGGTCACTAGCTGAGTTGATAGTATGGCATGGAGCACTATAAAGAGGTACACACGAAAGCAGTTAAAAGATAGTTGCATGGTACACACTGGTGCAAGAGATAAGAGATGTTTGCCCCCTGCCTGAGCAAGACCAGGAGCGCCATAGCAAATAACGAAAGTCGCTGTCACTGACCTGGACAAAGAGCGGAAGCTCAACACTCACTGGGACCCATTGACAGCCAGGAACTGGCGGACCAGAGCTTGCATACCCCAGCAACCCACATAGAATAATGCAAAACAGGACAAAGAGCAAGACCCGAAAGCACTCTAAGTAGAAATATTCTGTATAAAACTCACGCTTGCATAGTGGTATGGTTGTGTGTTTGTTAACAAGTTGTGTATAAAAACCAATAAAGAGGTTAAAAAAAAAGAAAAAAATCCTTGCCCCATAGCACAAGGAAAGACAGCCTGGAGAGGAGGAACAAGCTGGAGAGAAGGAACATACTGTAGATAAAAGGAGCTGGGAAGCTGAGGTCAAAGTCAGCCTTGTGACGGTCTGGAAGTCCTGCAGCCCTCCTTGTCGGGTGCACGCAGCAGGAGGTGTGGGGTGTTGAAGCACTCCAGCCGCCGAAACACTCTAGGAGAGCAAGCAGTGTTCTCTATAGCTACCGCAAGGGAAGAGTGGAGCCAGTGGAAGCTGGAAAGCAGATCACAGAGTGGAAACAAACCTGAGGGAGCTGCCATGTATAACTGTTGAGTGGAAAGAGGGGAACACTCATACCGGGGCGCACCGGGAACCTGAAACAAGCACTTTTGAATACTGAATGAAGTGAAAGTGTTTTGAATGCTGAAAAAAGCAATTATGAATACCGAATGAACAGAAAGACATCAAAAGCATTTTTGAATTATGCACAGAGGAAAAGCAAGTTTTGAGCACACGTGAGGGTAGTGAAAGAGAGGTGGTGCATGCAGCAGATACCACGGAATTAATTGCCTGAGACCTGAGACACAAGTTTTGGTAAAGCCAAGAGAAGACCAAGAAGAGTATGAGTTCAGAAACCAAGTATTGACAAAATTTAAAGGGTTCAAGGAATTGTAGGTTAGGAGGAAACCTGTATTGGCAAGAGCCAGAAGAATACAGAAAGTGCATACAAAGTGCATGATGGCCAACCAAGCCACGGTGAAATGTTAGAAGAATGTGACACTATTGAAAAAAACAAGATTCACTGTTAAAGGAAAGCAGTGAACAATGGTTGATGGAAAGCAGTCAAGAAAGGGTATTGGTTGCATGAACTGTAACGAGTGGACCGTGTGGTGTGACAACTGTGCCTAGATCGAGTACCCTCCTTTCTGGAAAAGTAGATGAAAGTATCCATAACAAAGCTTGTATTTTACAACAACCTCTTATGTGATTTGGCAGTCAAGATACAGAACTATTTAAGTGAACCAGTGATAAGTACTGATGGGGAAAGATCCGGGAAGTGTCCCAAGGAATTGTGTTGTTTTGAAAAGTTGGATGATTTGAACTCTTGGTGAGGGGAACCCCAATATCTAGTGAATTTCTTTGAATTTGGGGGAGGGGAGCTGATTACAAGCCAAGAGCTGGACGAAGCTTTGAACTTTATTTGAACACTATTCATTGTGATGCTAACATCCCTACACTTTGAATACAGTTAATTGTGAGGTTAAGTATAGGTTGTGGACACAGATAGTCATTTGATTTGTACATCCTGACACAGACTATTCTTAAATTTCTTTAGGTAGGGAAATCCCACCTTAGCATAAGGCAGGTTAGGCCTTACTCCATCCTGCCTTTTAAAATAATAAAACTATTGAGAACAAATCTTGAATCTGTTGCCTGTGTCTACTTCATGATGCCTTCACAGAGTCGACTCAGTGCAGTTGAGCCTAGATGTTGCTGATCAACCAATTACCTGCCTTCACACGTGGATGATGGCATTAGAGAAACTGGGCCATCATTGAGGAGAGTCCAGAGCTTAGGCATTGGGAGATATTTCTACAGTGAGTTAAATGGATATGCTGCCTAAGCCCAGACCTCAACGTGCTAGTCTAGATGTCATTGAGTAATTTTCTTGCCTTGAGGATGGACCCTTATGAGGATGTTTCCCAACCGTTTTTGGCTGGGGGAGTGTGAAGTGTGAAGATATGCCAACTGTCACGGTTGTGAAAGCACTGGCTTTTTTAATGTGGATTAAATAACAAAATGATGGTGGTAATTCCCTCTATGAAAGGGTAATCAGCTGATCAGATTCCCCTGTCATAAACTCCATGCTAAAAGCATAGTGTGTGTCTTTGCAATGGTGCATCAGTATCCTGATTTCCAGCACCTGTTCTACCAGTGGCACAGAGCTGGATTAGAGGCAATAGTTGTCCATTTGACAGCTGCAGTGACAGCAAAGCCCCCGTGACAAATGTACTACTGCCCTGCAGGTGTACAAGGAAGATCAGAGGCTAAAGTGCCTACTCAACCCTCCCACTTCTAGAAACTGAGAGCCAGCTCAGGCGAGTCCAAAGAAGGACACAGATCCTTGTATGGTATGATTTACACAGTTTTATTAAAGTAAATAAAAAGGCCTACCTTTCCCTATCACTTTGGGTTGTCCCTGCCTACGTTATTAATTAAGGTGCTTGTCCATCAGTCATGAATGTCCAAAATACAAGTCCACTGTTGCAAATTACCCTATCTGGCCCTACCACTTATGAAAACTAACTTAAATCAGGAGAATGACTCCCTTCTCCTGAAGGTACTACTGTTACCTCAATAAGTGTTCCTGGTTAGTAGTTGATTCGCAAATAGTCTGTTGTGACTTTGTGAATCAGTCTCTTTAGTTCATCAACTGCATTATAAGATCTTCTCTATTTCTGGATCCCTTTTGGTAGTTTCACATAAGATCCATAAATATTGTTAGTAGTATTAACATATCTTGGTAAAGTATTCTTGTTATGATAGGTTGTCCTATTGAACAGATGTATGTCCCCTTTAGTTTCGCTACTTTTCTCAATATATCTTCCAATTGTCTATCTCTCTCAGATCTTGGTTCACACTGGGTTCTCTCCTTCTCTTCATTCTTTTCTTCTGTAACATTATTAGTTACTTTCCCCTTTTCCCCAGGTATTTCATTTCTTTAGCCTTGTTCAGCTTTTCATCGATTCATTTTCTAGTAGTAACACAATCCTGGTTAGTTTGGTTCAAAATACACTCAATTTCATCATTCAAACTTTATTCAGAAATTAATCCATAAAAGTTACAAAAGCATAAAACCCATTATACAACATGATAATATGAAATACTAGCAGTTGTACCCATGTTTCTCCCGGTAATTCCTACTAAATCCCCCCAAAACCAAGGTATAGTTTTATTGTATACTTTTTACATTGTCTACACCATGGAACCTACCCAAATGCCACATTTCAGGTTTGTAGCATGTTGGGAGGTATCCTAAACATTTGGAAAAGACAAGCACACATATCCACACATTTCCCCCCCAAAAAATGAGACAAAGTTATATTTATATTCCATACTTTTTACATTGTCTACACCACGGAACCTACCCGCATGCCACATTTTAGGTGTGTAGCATGTTGGGAAGTATCCTAAACATTTCAAACAGACACGCACACATCGAAAAGTTTCCTTCCAAACAAATATTAGATAAAGGTATATGCATATTTCATACTTGTTACATTGTCTACACCATTGAACCTACCCACTTCCCGAATTTCAGGTTTGAAGCATGTTGTGAAGTATACTGAACATTTCGAGCAGACACGCACACACATATCCACACATTTCTCATATATATATGTATATATATACATATATATATGAGAAATGTGTGGATATGTGTGTGTGTGTATATATATATATATATATATTAGTCAGTAAAAAAAACTTTGTTAAAGGGACGTTATGGTTAAGTTGCGCTACTAAAAACCTATGAAATTCAGTAAAAAAACTTTGTTAAAGGGACGATATGGTTCCAAGTAAAACCAAAAAACCCCTGAAATTCACCAGTTATGGTAAGTTAAACAACCATAACTTGCGCCACCACTGTGCACTGCTAAGACTAACACCCAGGACATCAAAGATGACTTCACAAATGTCATTGATGACATCACTGATGACATCACATGTGCATTTACTTTTCATAAAAAGTCTGTGCAATGCATTCTTATTATAATGTTCACAAAAAAGTGTCAAGGATTATTTGCATAAATATCATGAGCTACTTAGTGCATTAATCAATACATTGATATAAATACATTCTATTATAAATTCTATCAAGTATACTAACATACTCATGTAGAAACATACGCATTGTGTGCAGTTTCTGCTTCACCTTCTCTGTCGTAAATGTAACATCCATATATAATAAAGTAAAATTATTATATTGTGTCCTAATTGATTTCTTGTTGTTTTTTTTTTTTAAAAGCAGTTGAGGTGTCCCCGGACAGCGCAGGTGTCCGCGGACAGCGCAGGTGTCCGGAATGTCCGTGAAGAAACAAAAAATGGAGGTGTCCTAAGAACACTACACCTGTCCGTACTGTTCGCTAGCAAGTTGAAACTGTTCTAAGAACACACAAGATGTCCGGGATATACGCAATTAACCAAAATGGAGATGTTCTAAGAACATTATGCCTGTCGGTAATGTTCGCAAACAAGTCCAAACTGTTCTAAGAACACATTCGGTGTTCGGTGTCCGGGATGTCCGTAATCAAACTAACACACGCAGTGTCCTGAAATGTTTGTAAATAAACAAAATGGGTCTGTCCTGAGGACGCTATACCTGTCCTTGCTGTTCGTAGGCAGGATGAAACTGTTCTAAGAGCACATCAAGGGTTACGGGATGTTCGTAAATAAACAAAATGGGGGTGCCCTCAGGACACTCTGTCTGTCCGTATTGTTCGCAGGCGAGTTGAAACTGTTCTAAGAACACAGGCAATATCCTGAAATGTTCGTAAATAATCAAATGGGGGTGTCCTGAGGACGCTGTCCGTATTGTTCGCAGGTGAGTTGAAACTGTTCTAAGAACACATGTAGTGTCTTGACATGTTCGTAAATAAACAAAATGGGGGTGTCCTGAGGACGCTATGCCTGTCCATAATGTTTGCAAGCAGATTGAAACTGTTCTAAGAAAAAACGCCTGTTCGTAGCTGTTCGTTTCGCTTGTGTCGCACTTTTAATTAGTTTCGGGACATGAACAGTGTCCGTAGAACACCAACGCGCATGCGCAAAACAGTTCCCATGCATTTGGTGTCCTGCGGACAACCATTCCCTTCGCGGACATGTTCGCGAAGCTATCGTGTGATCGCGCCCACGCTGAGCGTGTGTCTGACTGCGGACACTGTTCTTGTCCCCGAACAATTTAAAACGACCTTTTCAGGCAATCCACAATATTTTTCAATAATAAATCACCATAGCACAATTCCCAGACAGTAATCCTGACTTTCTACATACTTTTTGGGACTTTTTGATCCTTTTCTTAGTGTTCGATCTGTCTGCGGAAAGTGTGGGTGTCCGCGAACCGTGCACAAGCACCCCTATAAAAGGCCACACCCCAGAGCTCATCCTCATTGTGTTTCTGGCTATTTTACAGAACACAGTGCATTTCTGCTGCCAATTTTCCAGATTTATTTCTGAAACCTGATGGCATCCATGGCTCCACTACAGCCACCTGGTGCTACATCTGCCTCAGCACCACCCCCACCCCCTCCACCACCACCACCTCCCCAAGGGCCTGAAGAGGGGAACAGGAGTGGTGATGCAGAGGAGGATGAAGAGGATGATGAGAATGAGGTAGTGGAAGTCCTTACTACCAGCACTCGCCGGGAGTCTTGGGTGTGGCAGTTATTTACCATTCATGGTAACGGACCTAAGATGCGTGTGAACTGCAAAGAGTGCAAAATTCTGCTCAGTCGCGGGAGGCTTGGTTCGTACAGCTTTGGTACGACTACTATGAAGCAACACCTAAGGTCGTTCCACGCTGGGGCCATTCGCAAGCTTGTACCTTGCGAAGAGCGTAGTAGGTTGACTCTACTACATCCTCCTGTGGGGAAGCGTATTCCTCCAACTGCCTCACAGGCCATTTGCAATGCTGATGACCCTTTCCTTTCGAGGGTCACAGTTGTGTGTATGTACTGTGACACAGTACTCTGGAGGGGGAGAGACTTCGAAGTGCTTTTGAGACTCTAGTCTCAGAGCACGAGAAGACCTGCTCACTACCTAAGTAAGGCCCACCCTACATCTTCCTCTCTCTACCCACCCTTTCTTATCCCCGTGGTTGTTGTCCCCCATTTACTTCCTTTTCCCTCCTCTCCTAGTGTTTTGTGTGTAAAAAAAACCCAAAAAATATAAAAAAACAAAAAGAAAAAAAACGCTCTTTTCAGAGCCCCCTTTCAGAGTTTAAAAATAGAAGTGGAAAATAAATGGAGCAGGGCATTGTGTATTTTTTAGAAGTCCGCGGACAGTTCGCGAATATCTAAAATTTTGGGGTGCTGCCCTATCATAACCATTGCAGTTTTGTCTGGGAGGAAGTGGTGGCTCTGAAAAGAGCCTTTTGGTGGTGTTTGTTTGTGTTTGAAAAACTTGAAATGGTCAACACCTACTACAAAATGGATGCTGTAATTCCAAAAAAGGTTGCAATGCATTTTGTACATTTCTCAGAAAAATCTGATTGCCAGCATAAGTAAGATGGACTCCATCGCTGCAAAAAATGTATGTGCTACGAAACATAATATTTGCATTGTGAAAAGAGGAAATGTCAACATCTCTTCGAAAGGCACAAACAGCCTTATTGACATTGCACCTTGCTTTCTCCACTTGTGGACCAAATGAAGAAGAACACAGCCACATTTGTCTCTGCACAATCTGAGAAAAAATTACTTGAGAATTTGGAAACATGTCCATGACCTTCCCAAGTCTTTCTTTCATTGCAAATTGCACAGAAATTCCAGACACATGTCCTAAACTGTTCCCTCCACAATGAATTACAATTATGTCTGGATGATGCTCTGTCTCCAAAGTAGCACAGAGAGGTAGCAAGTCCAACCACTTCATTCCACGTATTCCATGCCAGTGCACTTCCCCATGTGGGAATCCAAGATCTACAGCTACTCCACACCTTTCTGCATGCACCTTCAACCAATGTATCCACGAGTCTCCCAAAATCCAAACAATCTGTTTTCTGAAACACACAGCCATAGCGATCTGTTCTTCTCTCAGGAAAAAGAGTATCTGACAAACTCTCTCCTTGCACAACACACCCACTAAACTTTACCGACCAATCCCTTGCTCTGCTCATTCTCATTTGCAAGCCTCCCCGCCCCAAAATCCCCGGATGAAACACGCAATGTCCGCGGACTACCACCATGTCCACGGACATACCGTAACATGGACAGTCCTTCTACCATTTCCATTTCACTCTCTGTGCCATTCCCTCATTGGATATAGCTAAGCAGTCACACGACCATCCACCAATCACATCCATGACCTCTACATCTAACTTCATCATCATAGATCAGCACTTCAAATGTACTGTTAATCACTCTGAGTACAAGTGTCATATCATTGGAAAGCACCTTATACAAGAAATACGGTACAACTTTCCAAGATTTCTACTTGCAGCTGCATGCATATCCATATGCATGAACACAAACTACAGGCATGTATATTTTCTGTATAGTAGAGTACAATTTTTACACATTCATATAAACCGATTAACTGACTTTTAGCTTGCATAACCTATAAAATGAACTTACTGTCATTTTTCCCATCTGATATAATCAACTGTCACTTCCAAACCTATCTGCTATTTAATTTCTTTTTACACACACATTTGCAAAGCATGTTGAACTAACATATTTAAAGTAAAATATAATGAGTGCACATAGTCAAACAAAATTGCATGCACACACTATGTTCAAATATCAAACAACAATACTTGTACAAAAACATAAAAATCAATGTCTAAATTAACATCAGTGCTATATACAAACAAAATTACTAATTTGTTTCCTTCACAATTGCAGTGAAGACCACTCTCCTGAAAAGCAGCAGCAGAATTTGAAGTACAAACAACAACTAAGAAGAAACCTGCTCATTCCACAAAAAAAGTAAGTTAAATACCACCATAATATTTGACTATTACTCAAACACACTGAAGGGTTAATTCATGTTATTTCTGCACCTAAAAACAGAGATTGTGCACCATTCTGTCCACAAATCCCCATTTGTTAAACAGAGATTTACAGGCAGAATGGCGCACAAATTCCCATTTTTCGGCGCACAAATGACATAACTCAGCCCCTAGAATTTTAATATTATAGAACAAACAACTGTTTTAATTGTATACCATTAGAATTACTATTTGTGCTTCTCCTCACCACTAGCTTACTTTCTACTGTCATCTGAACCCCAGTTTAGTAGCACATAAGTTCAAGAATACCCACCCCAACTAGTTGTAGTTGCCCAATGCCCAATCACACACCATCACATACATCTTTATCATCATACTCAGACACTCATGCACACAGCACACATACATTGCAGAACACCCCAACCCATACCTTCTTTATTTTTTTCAACAGACCCTAAAGAATGCCTACCAAAAATCAAGTCCATAGAAAGCAACGCAGAAGTAGAGCACATGAAAATAGATGTGTCCAAAATAAGCATCCATCTCTAGCAGAATTTGTAAAATAAGTTCAATCAAAACTTCTAATACAGTCATATAGCAAAACAAAACAAGCTTCAAGTACCGAAACTTTGCCTCCTCTATCAAAATGTAAAACAAAACAGAAAACAATTAACAAGAATTCAGCTACCACTACTGATAAAACTGCTCCTATAAATCTTGATATAGTGCCAAGTAAGCATACCAAAAAAAGTATTTTAGCAAAAATGTTCTGGCACAGAGTCCTTCAAAATCTTATAAAAACAGGAGAGAAATCATGCACAACCCTTAAAACCTACCGTAGGAAATTAATCTTAGAAGCTTTGATAGACAGTGCAATCCTTCTCAAAAGAAAGTTATTTATTTTAGTGTTAAACAAAATGAAACCACTAACAAAACTAATGACTAAATTACAAAAAAGACTTCTCAATAAACGAAATGTCAACAAAAATAACTTCTTAAATATCTGTGGAGGTGAGTGGAGTCACACTACAAGCACAGAACCACATTTTAATGAAGAAGCATACAAACAAAAACAAAACAAACAAATACAATTGCCATGCATAGCAGTAGACGAGGTTATGAAAATGTTAATAATACCATAACGCAACAAGAAATACTGCTTACAAAAATATCCCTAGAAAACTTAGAATTACCTCTTCATTCAACTGAATCAGAACGTCTAGTATACAAATGGACATACACGTCAATGTGTAACATTCCCAAAAAATCTTTCAAGTCTTTATGCCAATTCCTCAATCAGTATGTGAAAGGCAAAGACAAAATCAAAATTAAACTACTGCAAAATATGGATACCTGCCCAGTGCGCAAGTACACAGCACTACAAGGACATTCATTGGCCTGCATTTGAGGACCTACTTGAAAAACTCCTTCCATCATATCAAAATGATATCAACACATCATTCAACTATAAGAAATCTAGTCTATAAACTGTACTGTGCTAAAAGTCCTGCTTTAGCACTAGCCAATTTAAATAAAATTCTTCTACATGGTGCAGCAAAAGACCTACTTGAAGAAATCGACTATATCCAGAAAATATATTTTGGAAGTGAAAGCCACTTACAGAATGAAATAGCTTTAAAACAAATTAGCAACAATTCTATGCATGGCAACCTTCTACTACACACATACAAAAAAGAAATACTGAAATTTAAAAGTACATCTGCTGAAGTACCAAACCATGTGTGTGTACGTTGCCGCAGAAATTTTTATAAAAGTAACACAAAAACTGTAGACCTAACATACAAAATAGAAGACAATGAAGATTCTAAATGGTTTGAATTAGCTCTCTACCTTATAGCAGAAAACAAATACGAAATAACTGACCCCTTAATACTTTGCAGTTACTGCACTACAAAATTTGACAACAACCAAACTCCTTCACGTGCTATCACAAATAATTTGGAATTATTCCCACTACCAAAACCCCTACAACAACTCAATTTATATGAGAGCATCATAATTCAAACAGTGCACCCCTTTCAAGCAATAGTACGTCTTCAACCAAAAACAGCAAAATTACCACCCTCTGAATTGGTGTAAGGCATTCGTGGAAAAGTAGTGTATTTACCATTAGATCTAAAACAAAATGTGCACACTCTGGGAGTGCAACATCCAATGGAGCAATCAATCTTTAATTATCTTAGTAAATTGTATACCTACAAAAGACAAAAAAAATTGGCAACAACTGGTAGATTTACATAAAGTTAGACAAGCCTTGCAATATCTAAAAGACAATAATGAATACCACAAAGAAATTAATATTGAAGGAAACTTGAAGGAAACCATTGAAATAATTCAAGAATCACCAGAAGCTGGTCAATTTGAGCTTCTAGATCCTGCTGCAGTATCCAATACTTTAGACCATTATACAATGCATCCATTGCACTCTAATGACACACTAGAAGATGCACTAGAAACGTGCCAAATGCGACAAACAAAAGGATCACCAATCAGCATATGGGAAAAAAGTGTAGAAGCACGTGCTTTTCCTCTACTCTTTCCTACTGGCAAAGGAGGAAGGTACAATGATAGACCTATTCAAATAACAGCATCAGAATACCGCTCGTTACGGATGTATTCTGAAGATCCCAGATTTAGACAAAATGTGGAATACATATTCCACCTACTCTTTGAAAGTGAACAAGCAACTCTATGTTACGGAGTTGCACACACATTAAAATCAGGAACCCACTTTCAAAATATGTCAGCTACACAATTATTACAAAAAGTGCAACAAAAAGATGAGGTTTTACAATCAAGTATTACAAATCTATTAGCAAACATGCGTGGTACTAAAGAGTACCGGTTCCGACGTCATGGAGATGTACGTTGTATGATAAGAAACCTTGGCCCACCCACTTGGTTTGTTACATTAATTTGTGCAGAATATGCATGGGAAGATTTACATGATTTCCTGCGCAATTCAAACAAAAACAAAACAAACATTGATATACTAACACCTGGAGAACTTTGTTCTCTAGATCCTGTTAATGTTTCAAGATATTTTCACCATCGCTTCATTGCTATGCTACACTTTTTTTTAAACTTAGCTTTTTATTCGCATTTTTTAATAATACAAACAATGTATAAATGAAGTGGATATAATAACCCCTAACCCTGCCTCCCCCCACCCCAACACCGACCGTCTCCCCTATCCCTGTGTCCAGACCAGAGCTTTCATCTAGGGAGGCTCTGAATGTTCTTTCTGTATCTTGTACTTAGGAGATGATGCGATTGGTGACCATATCTCCGGCTGACTTGAGGCCGCCATTCCCCGGGTTGTGGGTCCCCAGGTCGATTACCACACATCTCAGGACTAGTCCCGCCCCACACAGGCCAGGGCCTTGTCTCTGAGTCAGTGAACGTCCCATCCTCAGGACTGTTGCACTCCATACCAGTTTGCAACGAATGAACCAGTATCATTGTTTACCATAGCAGTCAGTCTGTCCATCAAAAACATGTTCTTCACCTTTTTCAGCCAATCTTCCCTGGAAGGGGTTTCCGGGCTCTTCCATTTCTGCGCCAGGGCTACTCTGCCTGCCCTCAACATTGTTTCCTACATCCTTGGGTATCGGTATAATTCTGTTTTCTCCGGGGGAGCCCCAGCAGCATTTTTAAAGGATTTAGCGGGAGAAGTTCATCTGATACTTCTGCAATCCAGCCCCTCACTTTCCCCCAAAAGACCTGGACTTTCGGGCAGTGCCACCACATGTGGCTCCTGGAGCCTGCTTGACCACATCCCCTCGGGCATCTTGGGGACACCCTGGGAACATCTTCGACAATATACTGGGTCCCTATGCCACCCCTGCAGAATCTTGAAGTTATGCTCCATGTCCGCGATGAATAAGTTCCTATGGAATGCTATTTTGAAAATTCTTGACCAGGCATCTTCTGAAATCTCCTCTCCTGCCAGGTCGTTCCAGAATGCGTGGAAACTCCTCCTTCCCTGAAGGTGTAGGTGTTTAAAATTTTGTACATTCTAGATACCGCTCCCTTCCTCGAAGTGGCCGTGTCTAGGAACTTCTCGAAGGGGGTCAATTGTCTCCGCAGGTTTTGACCCCATGACTGGTCGCAGAGGATGCCCTTAAGGCAGAGGTATTCGAAGATGTAAAGAGACCATTGTCCGAGAGCGTCCCTCAGTTCCTCGTACGTTAGGAATTCACCCTCCCTGAACATCTGCCCTGCCCATTCCATTCCCATGTCTGACCAGGTCTGGGAGTGCTGGAACCCCTTAGTGCCCAGTTTGAGAGGGTGGCCCCAGAGAGAGGTCATCGGGGACAGCCATGAAGTGAGGTATGCAGTCTGGGGGCCCTCTTTCCAGATTACCCAGAGAACACCCAAGGTCAGGTGAGTTTTCAAGTGTCTCGGGATCGTCTTGCGCGGGGCCCATAAGAGGTCACGGACCTTTAGAGGGTGGGCGTCCATGTCTTCTAACTATGATCAATACGTCCCCATTCCTTCTTTCATATGTTCCAGGAGGACGTGCAGCTGGGCAGCGCGGAAATAAAGGTGAAAATCCAGTAATCCAAACCCTCGCTCCTCCCTTGTTAGAGTCAGGGTGGCCCTCCCGGTCCTCAGGGTTTTCCCTTGCCATACATAGTCTCGTACTGCATTCTGTAGGTCTCTAAAAGTCTGTTTGGGAATGCTGGTTGGGAGCGCCGTGAAGAGGTACAGAAGCCGTGGTAATACTTTCATCTTTACTGCTGTCATCCGGACATACCAGGAAAGAATCATCTTACCCCATCTCCGCAAATCAGATGTGATCCCTGCCATTATGGGGTCATAGTTAGTGGTGGCAAGTTTCGATAGGTCCCTGGTAAGAAAAATGCCCAGGTATCGTATAGCGTCCTTCCCCACTGCGATCCCATGAAACCTGTCTAGAGGGTCCAGCTCCGAGTCTCGTGTTCTCATTGGGAGCAAGAGTGATTTCGTCGTGTTAATTTTCAGGCCCAAGAAACGCCCAAACACGGTCACCAGGGACAAGAAGGGGGGGAGCGAGGAGCCAGGATCCACCAGGTAGGCTAAAATATCGTCCACAAACAGGGAAAGCTTGAATTCAACCTCCCCTCTTCTAATCCCCCTGATGTCCGGGTGCACTCTGATCGCTATGGCTAATGGTTCCATCGTAAGGACATAAATCGGGGGGAGAGTGGGCAACCCTGCCTCGTCCATCGGGAGAGGGGGAATGGTTCGGACAGCTTCCCATTCACTTGAACCCTTGTGTAGTCAAGTGAATGGGTCGGACTATGTCATGGTCCGACCAGGGGACAGGGTCTACCCTATGGCCCATGACATATCGACGGAGGGTCTTGTCCACCAGAATGTAATCTATCCTAGAGAACGAGGTGTGGATGGCTGAATAGTACGTAAACGAGGGGTCGTCTATCCCGGGGGTCGGGATAGTGTCCACCAGGCCCAGTTCCGTGTTCACCCTCTGGAAGTTTTGCGCCATGGCTTCATCTGCGGGCCTAGAACTTTGGGGGCCCACCCGCTTTCTGTCCGTGGATGGGTCCAGAACCATGTTGAAATCCCCCCCACTACCACCGTGCCTTGTACAAATAGCTTGAGTTTCTCCCTCCCTTCCTCCCAGAATTGGGCCTGACCTTCATTCGGGCCGTATACTACTGCAAGGGTTAGGTGGGAGCCTTGTAGGGAGCCCCTTACCAACAGGTAGCGGGCCTCGGGGTCCTTCAGAATGGCCTCTTTATCAAAGCCTACGTCCCTTGCTATCAAAATGGCCACCCCCCCTTTTCTTTACCTTATGGGATGCGCAGAGAACCTCTCCAATTCCTCCCCCTCGCATTTTGGGTTCCTTCCCCCGCGCCCAGTGTGTCTCTTGCAAGAAAAGCAGGTCAAGTTTCGCCCTCCTGAATTCTCTACAAACCAGAGACCTCTTAGTGGGGGTGTTCAGACCCCGCACGTTTAGGGTACCCACACCCAGGGCCGGCAGGCTATCAGCCATAATCTAGGTTTCCCTCTCTTTTGGTCAACTGCATCACATCGTTGCTCCCTTCCTGTTCCCTTTGTCTCACCTCTTGGACACTTTTGTTCCCCTTACCGCCCCCCCGGGTGGGTTTTAATCGTTTCCCCAACAGCCCCCCAAACCCCATCCCTAACGGAACAACCCCAACTAACTCATGAACCCCCACCCCCCTACCCGGCATCCAGGCAGTCAGTTCTACCATTGCTGACATTTGGCCGGACCACCAGCCTACCCTCCTCGGCCAGGCATTCAGTGAAAAGCTCATTTTTATGAGCCCCCCCCCTGCTTCATCCCCTCGGTAGCCCATGCTTTACTTACTGTTCAAGGGGATTCTGCTTTCGGCATAACCTCCAGTACTTCCATACCCGATCAGCCTTCCGAGTCGCAACGCTCTCCTTCCCTTGTGGCCGGCAGGGTGTTCAATTTTCTATACTTCCTCAAAATGGTTTTCCTTCTCCTGGAACCCGACAGACCAGAAATGCCCTCACCAATCGCAGCTGGGCCAACTGGGCCCCTCCGGGTAGTCGGCTCCATCACATAATCCTGAATGGCCCCCCTTATATCTTCTTCCGTAATCAGCATTGTCTGTTGGCCCATATATTTGAATGCAAGGGAGAAGGGGTACCCCCACTTGTACCGCACGCCCTTATCCTTTAGTAGTTGCGTCAGAGGGCGGCACATTCTGCGTTTCGCCAACGTGTAGGCGGAGAGGTCTTGAAAGATTGAGATCTCGGTGTTGTTGTAGGTGATCACACCCGCCTTCCTCGCTTCTTCCAGCACCTTTTCCTTTTCCGTATAGTAGTGGAACTGGGCCAGGACTGACCGAGGGCTCCTGGCCTTTCCACCAGCCCTGTGCACCCGGTCGAATGTTAGTTCTGTAGTCATCTCTTCAGCGAACAGGAGGGTGTTGATGTCTCTCACCACTCGGGTTAAGTCTCTCTCTGTTTCTCCCTCCGCTTCAGGGATCCCAAAAAATCTAAGATTGTTCCTCCTTTCCCTGTTTTCAAAGTCATCCATCTGCCTGGCCCTCTCCTCGTCCCTCTTCTCCAGGGCCGCCATCCGCATACCCATTTGCACCTCCTGGGTTGCCGAGGTCGACTGGTTGGTTTCCACTTGCAGAAGCCTGTCCTCGACCTTGTCCAGCCTGTGGTCGATTTTCTCAAATTTCTGCGCGATGTCTGATTGCATGTCCCTATTTTTCCTGTAGGATAGAGGCGAAGCCCCTTTCCATTGCTGTTGTGGACTGCATCGGGACTTCCGACTGTGCCATGTTCCCAGTGTGGTTAGGGTCTTTGAAATCGCACCCGGTCTCCTTATAGCGATAAGCCTGCAGGGCCTCCAGCCAGTTCATTCGGTCATCCAGTGTGCCCACTGCGGGGACCGCCGCAGTCCGGGATGTTGGGGTTCTCCTCCAGGACCCGCTCAGCAGTGTCCAGAATGGGGTGTCTCGAGTGAGCCCATAGGGCGATGCAATCCCTCTGTGGGGAGGTTTCCTCCAGGCGGGCACACGCCCCACTGGATCCGGGTGGGGGCCACTCACCTGGGTCCCTCCCCGAGGTTGGCGGTGTGTTCCTTATTGTCTGCAGGGGAGGGAGAAGAGTTTTTCCTGGGTGCAAGTGGCCAAATCTCTGGGGCACCCACAGGTTGAGGGGGCCGCCGACACCGTCCCTCCTCTCTATTCTGTCGCTCCCTCTCCCCTCCTGGGTGGTAGTAGGCGGGCACACACCCTGCGAGAGAGCCCAGGGGCCACCACCTACTGTAGTCTGGAGCTGTTGACCACCGTCTCTCCCCCTGTCTCCTCTGTAGCAGCGGGGCGGGAAAGCTCTTAGGTCTTTCGGAGGAGGGGGACTGCGCTCCTTCCATGAGGGCTGATGTGCCGCGGGTCAGGCTGCGTTATGGAGGCCCGCGGCCGGCTTGCAAGTTTTTCATTGGGCCCACTTGGGGAGGGAGGGCCGCAACCTCGGGGATGCGGTCTCCCCAGGTCTATTTTGGGGTATGTCGTGGGGGGCCTCTGCTCCCGTGCCCGCCCCACCACAGCCCGATCTAGGCCCGGGCCCCCGTGCTTTCAAGTCCTGGATGCCGGGTCCGGGGTTACGTGAGGTCTCCTGCTGCCGGCCCGACTCCGCCGGACGCGCTCTCCAATTCAGGGGGGAGAGCGGCAGCAAAAGCCCGCCTCCCACTCTGGTGCCTCTGTCCCACGTCGGTGTGCTTCACCTGCGAGGGCAGGGAGTGGGACGGTGAAGGGATCTGAGCTCTCCGGTGAGGTTCTCCCGCTACACTGGGCAACGCCTCCTCTGCTTGTGCCACTGGATCTCCCTGCTGCTCTGCCTTTGTGGGCCGCGAGGCCCATACTCTGTTCCCGTGGGGTCCCCGAGGATCGCTCTTTCGAGCGGGTGAGGCCCGGGGGGTCACAAAGTCGAGCCGGCCTTGTGAGTCTGCCTGGGAGGTCCGGCGGGGCTAAATCCATTCAAACGGCCCAGCTTCGGCAGGAGCACAGCGTTCAGGCAGACATTACCTATGCGCCCCCTGGTGGCCTCCAGCTATGCTACACTTTATTTGTAATAAAACTGTTCCTCCCCTCGGAGAAGTTCAACACTTCTTTGGGAGAAAAGAATACCAAGCCAGAGGAGCACCACATATCCACATGCTTTTATGGATTAAAGATGCTCCTAAATTTGGTCAAGACAATGATGCCACTGCGTTACAGTTTATCAAAAAATATGTCACTTGTGAAATTCCATCAGAAGAAACAAATAGTTATCTTCATGCATAAATTTTACAATTTCAAAGATACAAATGTGGCAAATGTTGTCATCGCAAATACAAAAACAGAGGGAAATACTACACCAAATGCTGCTTTGGTTTCCCTAGACCAGTTACAAAAACAGGTTAAGTAAACAACTTCATGTCTTCAGTTAGACATAGTGTAAAAGGTAAATCACCTAAAAATACATGTTACATAAAAAGAACAGAAGAAGAAAAATATATCAATGATTACAATGCAATCATTGCCCATTTATGGAATGCAAACATAGATGTGCAGTACATTGCAGACAATTCCACTGCAGTTGCACGATCTGTTACAGCATACTTAACCAAAGCAGAAAAAACAGTGCTCCAAGACCTCTGGAATAACCTGTCATCAGACAAAACACTGTCTCAGAAATTATACAGCTAGGGCATAAAAATGCTCTCCCATAGAGAATGTGGCTCCTATGAAGCAGCAGATTGTTTAACCGGTACTGCTTCGCACAGATAATCTGAAAATATAGTATGGCTAAGTCTTGGTCCTGCTAAATATAGAAAAAGAGTTCTGAAATCATACAACGGCATAGAAACAATAGCCAAACATAATCCCAATTGCCAAGACATTTTAAAAAACAATTTGCTGGACACATACTACCCAAACAGAAGTACCACTTTGGAAACCATGTGTATATACCACATAGCCCAAAACTTCAAATACAAAAATAATATAAAACCCGATGAAAAAAAAGGTAGATACATGGTGCAAATTGTTAAGGCAGCTTAGTAAAACTCACCAAACCAAATTTAATTCTTCATATCAAATTGTCATTAAAGACTCCTCAACATAAAGAACTATATTACATGTACCTGCTACAACTCTTTAAACCATGGAGAAAAGAAGAAGAAATACTAGTTAACTATGACTCCTACGAAGACGCTTTCAAAGCAAATGAAAACACTATAACCTATGTAAACTTTACACACTACAAAACAATGTTGCCCAATGAACAACAACACAAAGAAGAACTCCAGGCCCAACTAGATAAGGACACTCCTGACAGTAGTCAACCTTCTGTAACAAGAAGCCAACAACCACTGGGACAGCCACTAATAACAAAAGAGGCAGAATTAGCTATGACGGAAGTAGAAAACACCATGTGTCAGTATGAAGATAAAGAAGACTTAATTATACTACAATCAAAACTAAACAATGAGCAACGTAGCATTTTTCAAGAAGTAACAAAAGAAATTGCACATGGTGTACAACATGAAAACAAAGAATGCACCTGCCAAAATTACAAACCTATACTACTGTACGTCAGTGGTGAAGCTTGTTCTGGTAAAACATTCTTAATCAAAATCATCAGCAAATTCCTTCAACAATTGACATACAACAAACTGTCAGCTGTTGTCACTGCCCCCACAGGTTTAGTTGCCTACAACATAGACAGTTTCACTTTACACCGATTACTACTCTTGCCAGTGGAACACCAAAACAAATTAAACTACTACAAACTTTCTACAGAAGCTGCAATGGAACTACGCAGAGAATTAAAACAAATGAAAATGCTACTAATAGATGAAGTGAGCATGGTCTCCAACCTAATGTTGGCTTTGATTCACCTCAGATTACAAGAAGTACTCAAAACAAACTACGAAGAGCTCTTTGGAGGAAAACACCATTATTGTTTTCGGAGATCTTCTTCAATTGACACCAGTGAAAGGTGAGCCTATTTTTACAACCTTAGGACACAAACTCTGCCGTAAAACTGTTGGCAGCATAGGAAATGTCAACCTTTGGCAACATGCAGCAATCTGCAGATCTCACTTATGCCAACATCTTAAAAAGTATTAGAGTTGGTATACTATCTCAAGAAGCACAAGCAATATTGAAAACCCGGCACATTCATGCACTTTATGGTGATAATGCATGTGCTACAGATGTTATGGAACAATTAGCCCACAAAAATGTCAATTGTATGGCCTTAATGCCAACTCTTGCAAGCTGTTTCAAATTCAATGAAACAATGTTAAAAAAAGTAATGCAACCAATAATTGAAATTAGCGCCACAGACAAACTAGACAAACATAGTATGACACTACCCATGTGTGAACAAGCCACAACAAGACTAAATAGTTTAGAAAATTCAATCTCCAACACAGCTGGATTGGAATAATTATTAAAATTATCCTTAAATTGCAGAGTAATGCTGTAACGTTACCTTGACGTGGATCAAGGACTAGTTAATGGAGCACTGGGTACAGTTGTTGGCTTTCAAACATACCCACGTGACAACAACATTCAGTTTGTCAATATTCTCTTTGACAAACTTTCAAAAGTGAAAAGGATAGGACGCTCAACAGCTCGATTCCTTCTCTTCATAGACATGTATGTACGCAGAGAACAATTTTCTCTAACTCTTGCATACGCAGTCACCATTCATAAATCACAAGGTCTTACCCTAGACAAAGTATTGATAGACATTGGTAACACAGTCTCCAAAGAAGGCATGAGCTACATAGCACTATCACACTTACGTACACTTGACAGTCTATTTATAATCAACTTTGATGCAAGTAAAGTAAACGCTGATATTCCTTGCATTTTAGAATACAATAGACTTCGTTCACTATACACCCCCCATCTAAACACATATCCTGTTCCACAAAAAGTAAAATGTTGTAAAAGAAAACTAAATCAAACAGAAATGCAACAGGATGTCACTGCAAATCCTCCAAAGAGAGTAAAAAAAACGTATACTTCATCAAATACCACAAACAAAAAAGAAACTATTAGGGAATGTAAACCAGGTACTTCTTCAAAGAAGGAAGACAAACTCAAAAAAAGCACTCAGATACAGAACTACTTGGTCCATTTAAACTTTCAAATATAATTGATGTAAGTTGCTACGCAAATGTAGCAATGAATATTCTATTTCAATTACCACCAATTGTTGACAACATTTACTTACACAGTACAGACCATTTGTGTTTGCAAATGTTAGTAATTCATAGAAATGCAACAAACAATCCTGACAACACATTTACAGGGTAATTCATAGAAATTCGCATAAAAGTGGCGCAGGCGGCTGGCGCACAGTGTTCCCGTGCGATAGAGTGCGCCAGCCGCGTGCGATAAAATCCATTTCAGCGCACAGCGTATTCATGGATTTTAGCCTCCAAAACCAGCCGTGGTGCAGAGTGGTGCAGCGACCCTGCAGCAGCGCCAGTTACGCCCCAAAGAGCACCCTCGTGCAAGGAAAAGGTATCAAAATCCCCAATCCAGCGCAAAGGTCTGCGCCAGCCCAAAACCAGTTTACCGGACTGCCAAACAGCAAACACCAAGCGGGGAACGTGTATTACGGGTTTTGCGGTAACTTCCACACGCGAAAGGGCTTGTGCAAGCGGGGTACGTGTATAACTGGGGTTCGCGGGAAGTTTCACACGCGATTGGCATGGGTACGTGTATTCCAAGGGTGCGTGGGAAGTTACACACGTGAATGGGCTGGGTACGTGTATTTCAGAGGTGCGCGGGAAGTTCCACACACGATAGGCCCTGTGCGAGTGTTGTACGTGTATTCCTGGGGTTCGGGTGAAGTTTCACACGCGAATGGGCTTGGTACGTGTATTTCAGGTGTGTGCCGGAAGTTTCACACGCGAATGGGCTGGGTATGTGTATTTCAGGTGTGTGCCGGAAGTTTCACACGTGAATGGGCTGGGTACGTGTATTACAGGGGTGCGCGGGAAGTCTCACACGCGAATGGGCTGAGTACGTGTATTTCAGGGGTGCGCGGGAAGTTTCACACATGATTGGCCAGGGTACGTGTATTTCATGGGTGCGCGGGAAGTTTCACACGCGATCGGCCTGGGTACGTGTATTTCAGGGGTGCGCGGGAAGTTTCACACGCGAATGGGCTGGGTACGTGTATTTCAGGGGTGCGTGGGAAGTCTCACACGCGAATGGGCTGGGTACGTGTATTTCAGGGGTGAGCGGGAAGTTTCACACGCGATTGGCCTGGGTATGTGTATTTCAGAGGTGCGTGGGAAGTTTCACACGCGATTGGCCTGGGGACGTGTATTACGGGGTGCCGGGGAGTCCTACACATGAATTGGCAGTGTGGGTCCCCCCAGGTGTTCCCTCTACACCCTCCACGGCCCCTGAAGGCAGCCCACACCACAGGGGACTACCCTGCACCCCTGGTCATGTCCCGCAGGCAGCCCATCCACCATGGGCATGCCCCCCAGCAAAGCCACATGTCACCTTACACTACTGGTCACCAACGCATGTCCCCCTGCACCCCCACCCCCCAGCAGTGCGGGGTACCTGCCAGCAGGCCCCCACTCATGTCCCCCTGAACCCCCACCCCCCAGCAGTGTGGGGCACCTGCCAGCATGCCCCCACTCATGTCACCCTGCACCCCCACCCCCCAGCAGTGCGGGCCACCTGCCAGCAGGCCCCCACTCATGTCCCACTCATGTCCCCCTGCACCTCCACCCCCCAGCAGTGCGGGGCACCTGCCAGCAGGCCCCCACTCATGTCCCACTCATGTCCCCCTGCACCCCCAACCCCAGCAGTCAGGGGCACCTGCCAGCAGGCACCCACTTGTGTCCCCCTGCACCCCCACCCCCAGCAGTCAGGGGCACCTGCCAGCAGGCCCCCACACATGTCCCACTCATGTCCCCCTGCACCCCCACCCCCAGCAGTCAGGGGCACCTGCCAGCAGGCCCCCACTCATGTCCCACTCATGTCCCCCTGCACCCCCACCCCCCAGCAGTGTTGGGCACCTGCCAGCAGGCCCCCACTCATGTCCCACTCATGTCCCCCTGCACCCCAACCCCCCAGCAGTGAGGGGCACCTGCCAGCAGGCCCCCACTCATGTCCCACTCATGTCCCCCTGCACCCCCACCCCCCAGCAGTGAGGGGCACCTGCCAGCAGGCCCCCACTCATGTCCCACTCATGTCCCCCTGCACCCCAACCCCCCAGCAGTGAGGGGCACCTGCCAGCAGGCCCCCACTCATTTTCCACTCATGTCCCCCTGCACGCCCACCCCCCCAGCAGTGAGGGGCACCTGCCAGCAGGCCCCCACTCATGTCCCACTCATGTCCCCCTGCACCCCCCCTCCCAGCAGTCAGGGGCACCTGCCAGCAGGCCCTCACACATGTCCCCCAAACACCACGCCATGACTATACAGACCCATGGCCCTAATGCCAACCCAAATCCCAACCCTCCACCCCCCAGTGCAAACACCCAACGATCCACTGCACCCACTCCCTAGTAAATCACCCATTCCATGATAGTCTGAAAAGAACCAGCATGTCCATCAGCAAATGTCCTACAGAGCCACACATTTGCAACACATGACTGTGCCAATGCTCATGGAGACATGCACCAAACCATCACTGTACACCACACCAATAATGTAGAATAAATAAATGTATTAAAAAGTACAACAAATGTCAAAATGAAAAGCACACATGCAAAAGAAGAAATATTTTTTGAAATAAGAAAAAGAAAGTCAAATCCAAGCAAGAAAAGAAATCCAAAAAATTAAAAAAATATAAGTGGTGCATCCCCAAAGTCCATAGAACGAAATCCAAAGATGAAAAGCATAAAAACATGACTCCATGTGAATATGACTAAAAGAAAGTATATACATGTCCTGAAAATTTAAAAAGAATGTCTGAAGGGTCCATTATCCCAAAAGCAAATGAAACCTAACAAAAACCCTATCTAAAATACAACTATATACAAAAAGTGGAGCAAAGTCCGTGGACTCCAAATCATAATAATAAAGAAATGAAACCTAAATAACTATATGCAAAGGCGGCGGGCTAGTCCGACGGCTCACTGGTTGATGTCATGGGCCAGGGCATCATCGAACTCCTGTTCAATGGCTGCGAATACCCTCGAGGCACTCAGCCTGCCTCAGCGCCCTCCGCATGGAGTTCTCCGCCCTGACCATTGTGAGCCGTTCCTCCTCCGCCCGCTTCCGCTCCGCACCTATCTGCTGGCCCAACCGCTCCCACATGGAAGACACTCCCATTCCAGGGTTCCCCTGCCCTCCGGCCGATGCCTGGCCCTCTGATGTTGATGGCCCCGAGCCATGATGCTTCTCACATCAAGCCTGCTGCTGCCTCCGACGCAACTGCCTCTGCCAGCACGATGGCATCCAGGCTGATGGAATCCACCGACACCGTCGTGCACGTGCCCTGCCCGATGATGCCGTCACATCCTCCATCTGCTGGTGTCCAGTTGCTGGTGTGTCCACCCCTGCTGGACCTCCGACTCCCGACTGTGGCAGGGATGGGATCCCCACTGAGCTGGCTGCATTGGTCGGGGCAGGTCCACAGGGGGCCCTGGTGGCATCTGGGCCGGAAGACGGCATGGAGAACGACTGGCGCATAGCCTCCACAGAGGAGGAGAGGGTCACCAGAGTGCCCGACACATGTAGGAAACCCCCGACCATGGTTGCTCCCAACTGGGCCACGTTGGCACTGTGCTCTTCGTGATGACGTGCGTGCTCCCCCGGAAAGCACGCATCCCATCACGAATGACACCCGTGCGCAACGAGACACCAATCAGGACCTTCTCCATACGGCCAGGGGTCCCCTCGTCCGCAGGTAGAGGAGTGTCAGTTGACCTGGACATCCCCCCTACCTGCGGACGGGCCTGGAATGGGGCATCCCTGCTGGTGCATGGTGGTGCAGTCACAGTGTCAGGGACAGTGACATGTACAGGCCCCTCCACGGCGACCTGTGCTGCCTCCTGCCCCTGCCCCTGGACTGCACCACTTGCACCAGCAGGGATGCCCCCACCAGGCCCCATGTGTGGCTCAGTAGCGGCCTCCTCCTCCTCTGTGGAAACCACCAACCTGGATGGCTCCACACACGTCTTCTGACGTTGCAAGCCCCTGTGGGGGCTCACCCACCCCTTCCGCTGCAGCCGTGGGGGCATCCCCGCCGCTTTGCTCCACAGCGCCATCTCCGTCCTCTTCTTCACTTGGTGCTATGTAGAGGGAGACATAGAACACAAACATCAGGGTACTGTACAATGGTCCCCTAGACAGGAAGCAATAGCAGATGAGTGGCACTGTCAAACATCACTTCCAACATGTCCCTCCACAACACATGGGTTAGTGCAGGCAAAACACCTGCAGTAACAGGCATGGTGCATGCCATGGACATTAGCATACATGTCCAAGGGACTCTTGAAACATACAATGTTTGTTTGAAACTCACATACATCATGGGTCATGCCTATCACATGCACACACCTCACCATAGTTTCATCCATCTGGACTCGTACACCCCAGACACAGTGGATACAAGGATGACTAGGCTGCATCAGTGAATCTAAACATTGTCACAGACATGTGTCATGCATCCATGGCATTTACAAGTCACAGACATGCTGGTCAGACACACAAACATGGACTACTCTATTCTCAAGACAGTGGAAAACCACAGTTGGGGATTGGTAAACCTCTTACTCCGTGGAGTGAAGTCTAATATCTACAAAAAGAAGTTTAAGGTTTTTTCTTAAAAAAGGGGAAGAAAGTGCCACCACTTACATGGGTATCCTGTCTCACAGATAAGTTTTTAGGCAAAATTAGATATAAATTTTATAAGTCATACAAAATTCATTTTAAAAATAAAAAAATCATCATAAAAAATGATCATATCACATAGAACAAACAATCAATTCTAAAACCACACAAGTAATTCAGCTTCAATCGGTTCTAGTCTCAAATTTGATCTTTTGGTCAACCCGTATGACCCAATCACACTGAGTCCCCTCGCCTCGAAATCAACTTTTGGCTAATTTAGTTCTTAGTTTCCCAAAAACCCAACTTGTACAAGTTTCATTCCCATTATCACAACAATGTAGGACATTCTTCAGGGGTGTGTAGTGTCTTGTGTAGATCTTATTCAAGATGAAACCACATTTCCAAAATTCTATCTTCTTTTAGAAGTCGGTATACCCTGTTAATATAAAGGAGGCACTATATTACTCGCTCTTATCACAATGTTAGTCCATTGGTTATGCTAACTTTTTAACCCTTATCCCCATAAGGGTGAAGAAAATGTTATTAATAACATACCTTCCTGACTCGAGGGTTCTCTATCCCGGAGTCTTCTTTCAACCTCAATTGGTTAAATTAAGGCAAATATCCAATTAATTAAGGACTTCATGCCTGTGTTCCTGTATCTTCTGTCCTAGTACACAATATACACACGTATTAGACTCTTATTACCCATAACTATGAGCTCAAAAGCCCTTGTTTTCCTCATGGAGGCATCTTACCATATAGTTCTAGACTTATGCCATCCAGGTTTACTCCATCAATACTGTATCCTTTCACTTGGTTCTGAAAACTTCATCTACCCTTCAGGCTATATATACCTGAAAGACATCAAAACGAAAACACAAGAAACCTCAGTGGAATGTCCACGTGTTAAAATCTCCTACACATCTTGTTTAAGTAAGCAAAAAACATTACTTACTCATGACTCCCACTGGGGCTGGATGTCTTCAATATTGTCCTGCTAGCCCTATCCAGTGTGCTATCTACAGCACTCTAAATGCTCTTTCCCTTAATAGGAAAAAATGCAGGCTTGGTAGTATTCAAATATCCTGCTCTTAACTTCGACCCAGCTTGTTCAAAAAACGAGCAACGAACAGCTCAGGAGAAAATCTAGGTCCAGTGTTTCTCCTCGCGGGCAACGCGATGGCGTCATCACGCCCCACGCGGATCGGAAAATGCGTGTCGCGCAATGGTGACGTCACTACGTCCGGTGATATACATGCGCGAACCCATAGCTGGGAATTGAAGTCCCGGGTCGCCCACTAATCCGCCATACTGCTGCAGAATGCTAGTCTGGCCACCCAGATGCCCTTATGACTGTAATTTCATCCTGAAAAAGACCTCACAATAAATGTGAAACACAAAAACATTTCAATTCAAAACACATTGAAACGTTTCGAATCATTGCAGTAGAATCCTCCATACATTCTGAAAAACAGTCGGTATTATACATGTATTGTATACCCTCTGTAACAATTTCTCATATGTCATTAAATATAATATGTGCACATATTCGGCCATCAACATGATCTCTTAGTTGCATCAATCCCAATTCAAAGTGCCCAATGGAAAAAAAGGAAAAACCGAGTCAGAGGTAGCTGCCTAGGTATTATGCCACTCCACGCCTTCATTCAGACCGTGGAGATGGCTTCTAGATAAAAAAATAAGTTTTTGTTCCAACTGTAATAACTTTCTATTGATCGATAAATGTGACTCCCCTTTGACTTGTTTCAGAATCACCCATTCAAATTCATTACTAGTATGTTTCTTTTCAATAAAATGTTTTACCATTGGCGCTTGTTCAACTCTATTCCTAATGCAGCTCCTATGCTCGATCATCCTTGTTTTACATTTTCTGTTTGTCTTTCCTATATACATAAGTTGACATGGACATTTGATCAAATAAATGACATTACTTGTTTCACAATTTGTGTGTTCTGTCATTTGCCATATTTTACCCAAACCTAAGTCAACTGATGTAGTTTTCCTCGTTTGCTGACACATAGTACAGTTGCCACAGGGATAATGGCCCTGGACTGGTGAAAGGCCCCACAAATTTGTCTGTTGACCTATTCTCTTCTTAGTCTTAACATCATTCCTCATGACTAGCTCACGTACAGTAGTGCTCTTTTTGAAAGCTATAATTGGACTTCCCATTTCCTTAGTCATAATTTTCTTCCAATTCCTCTGAATGATACTCTTGATTTTATATGAAAGATTACTAAATGTATTCACAAATACTAGCGGGGTCTCTCTGGTATCTCTATCTCTACGTATTTGTTGGTCCAAGAGGGCTTCTCGGTTATTATTGAAAGCTCTCTTAGCCGCCTTCTTGACCAAAGAAGAGGGATATCCTCTGTCTACCAATTTGTCAATAAGCACATTTGCCCCATCTTCATACGAAGCATTAGTGCTACTGTTCTTCTTCAACCGAAGAAATTGCCCAAAGGGTAAATTGTTCTTCACATGGTGCGCGTGGTGGCTGTTGTAATGCAATAGTGCATTCCTATCCGTTTCCTTAGTAAAAGGTTTTACCAGTAACACTCCTTGTTCATGATAGATACAGATGTCTAAATAATGTATTTGTCCATTGTTAATGTTGCTGGTGAATTTGAGATATCTATTCTGTAGATTCAGCCATAGTACGAAATTTCTAGACTCCTCTTCGTTCCCCTTCCAGATGACGAAAACGTCATCTATATAACGGAGCCAACATAATATGTTCTCTTGGAAAGGATTTCGGTCAGTGTACACCACCGTTTCTTCGAACATGTTTACATACAAATTGGCCATATTGGGTGCCATTGCCGCCCCCATGGCCGTTCCTTCAATTTGTTTATAGAACTGGCCCATAAACTGAAAAAAATTGTTCGTGAGGGCCATTTCCGTACACCATTTTATAAAGGAATTCGAAACTGGAGAATGATCTTGTCTGTTCAGCAAAGTCTCTTCCACTACCTCTAATGTTGCCAATTGTGGTATATTCGTATATAAGGCTTGTATGTCTAGACACATTAACAAATTCGTCCTTGGGTCAAAAGTGTTGCCCTCAATTCTATTGATGGCATCTGTTGTGTCCTTGACATAACTTTTCATAGTAGGAATGAACGGTCTTAAGTAAAAATCCACAAATTTCGAGATCGGCTCTAAGAGGGAATTGACTCCCGAGACGATTGGTCTACCCGGGGGTTTCTCCAAATTTTTGTGAATTTTGGGGAGGATATAAAATATGGGAATTCTCCCATTCTCTCTGATTAAATACTCCCCCTCCTGTTTGCTAATCATCTCCTGTTCCACCGCTTTAGTGACTTTCTCTTTTATTTTCTTAATAAGATCATTGCTAGGGTCTCTATCTAGCTTTTTGTAATGGTCTGTATTGGAGAGGAGATTTAAACACTCCTCAATGTAATCACTCTTGTTCATTACAACTATAGCACCACCTTTGTCGGCCTGGCGTATAACAATTTGCTCATTTGCCCCCAAGTTTTTTAGAGTAAGTTGTTCAGTTTTACTCAAATTGGAATGATGTGGTATCCCCTGTGATTCTAGGATGTCAATTTCCTCCAGAACCTTTCTCTCAAAGACCTTGGACTCCGGAGTATGCGAATTATAAGGAGCACAAAAAGTGGATGGGTTCCTCAAGCCACTACAATTTCCACCATTCTCGTGAGGGGTGTCTTTAAAAAACTCCCTCAGATGGACTTTGCGCATAAATTGATTAAATTCAGTCCTAAATTCAAAAGGATTATGATATTTAGAAATCACAAAGTTTAGTCCTTTGTTAAGGACCTCTTCTTCTTTTTTGGACAGAATTACATTTGAGAGATTTACTACCAACCCCTGTTGCTGCGTGTTTGCATCCGCTCTGGTGCCCATTGTCTTTGATTTTCGCCCCTTCCTAAAAAAGACTGTCGTTGGTTGTCCCCTCTACGACTATTACCTCTAGTGCCTCTACCCCGACTCGGTCGGGTACCATTACTGTTATTAGGAGGATCATTATATTCGTCGTACTCAGAGGCCCCATCACTAGAGCTATATGAGGTATTGCGGAAACGTACTCTCCGATTCTGCCTCGGATTAGGTCTTGTTTCTCCAAATTTGTAATCTTTATTTGTATAACCAAAAGCTTTCTCATGGGTAAAGTTTTGTATATCTTTCTTCATCCTCTTGATGCGTTCAGATATAGTTTCAGTTTTAAATTCCTGCATCTCTTTTAGGTGTTTGTCTAGGCCTTTCTTAAATGCTTCTACATCAAACTTTTTCTTTATTGCTTCCTCTAGATCTTTTAGGTCTATTTCAATCTTTTTTGCTGTTTCTTGTGCAGTCTCTATAATAAGTATCAGCCAATCACGGCCGCACTTATTGGCAATATAGCTCCACTTTAATTTAAATTCCGGATTGTCTAGAAATAGACGAGGTTCATTTCTAACCATAAGCCCCTGGGGCAAAGCTAAATTTTTCACATATTCTATCATGATTATTGCATGTAATTCAGTGCGTATCAGTCTCTTTCTCATCTGCACAAGTTCGTCCCATTGGTCATCTTTGCCAAGAGTATCAAGATCTTTGTTGAGACCTATTACAGGCAAAGATTCCATGAGCTTTCGTACATAATCATCATTATAGGCTAGACATTTTTCTGAAGTCATTGTTAAGCTACTCATAAAATCCACACAGTATATATATATGCTAAGACAGAATAGGACGTGCTACTGATCACATTAACCACCGAGACCCTAATAGTCTCCAAAATACTCTATTCTCAAGACAGTGGAAAACCACAGTTTTCACTTGTGTGGTTTTAGAATTGATTGTTTGTTCTATGTGATATGATCATTTTTTATGATGAATTTTTTATTTTTAAAATGAATTTTGTATGACTAATAAAATTTATATCTAATTTTGCCTAAAAACTTATCTGTGAGACAGGATACCCATGTAAGTGGTGGCACTTTCTTCCCCTTTTTTAAGAAAAAACCTTAAACTTCTTTTTGTAGATGTTTGTTTGTTTGTTTATTTGGTATAGCGCAGAGAAACCAAACCCGCGAGGGTAACTGGGCGCAGGCAGTACAAGGATACTTGAGAACTTAGTTACAATACAAGAAAAGGTTGTACAGATGAGAGGAAAGCATATACAGGCAGTACAAAATACAGAAATGTAGATAGAGCAGGTAGTCTAGCGACCTGTAATCTGGTTATGCACATCCGCAGTCTCTGGGAAAAGTGGCGGTAAGGTGGACGGGCTAAGTGTCGAGGGATCGAATCCAGGTGAGGGCTTTACGCCTGAAGCTAGTGTAGGGTTGGTCTATTCTGAGGTCAAAGGGGAGTTTGTTCCAGGTTTGAGCAGCTATGACCGGGAAGCTGGAGCCGCCCGCTGTGCTCTTTTTATATCTGGGCACCACTAATGTGTAGGCATTCGTCATTCTGGTGGGTCGGTTTGAGATTCTCTTGTTGATTCTGTTTACCAGGTAGGGGGGCGCTATGTTGTTGAGGCATTTGGAGGTAAGGGATAAGGTCTTGAGCGCAATCCTGTCTTTGATTTTTAGCCAGTGAATATTTTTCCTAGCGGTGGAGATATGAACTCTGTTAGGAATGTTTAAGGCTGCTCTGATAGCGTTGTTTTGGAGCGTTTGGAGCTTGTCATGGATGTATTTGTTAGAGCCAGTGTATAGGGCATTGCAGTAATCCAGCTTGGATATGATGAGTGCGTTCGCTAGGGTAATGCAACTAGCTTCCGTTAAGAATGGTCTGCATGCTCGGATCAGTTTACAGGTGTATGCAGTGGAGGATGCTAGTGAGTTAGTTTGTTTCTTGAAGTTGAGCGCTGAGTCAAGATAGACCCCGAGAGTCTTAACTGCAGGCATCACTTTAATGATATTATTGTCTATGTTAAATGAGGCATAATTAGGGTCCAATTTTTTGATGGCCAGCTCTGAGCCGAGGATCAATGGCTCAGTTTTGTCGTCGTTCAGGCAGAGGCCGTGAGTTGCCATCCATGCCTGAATGAGGAGATATATCTTGTTCACTAAGGCTGTGTCCGCCAAGAAGTTGCCTGAGAGAGGAATAAGGATCTGCGTGTCATCAGCGTAATTAGTGTAGATGACACCCAGTCTATCCAACTTGTCGAACATAGGCTTAGTGAAGATGTTATACAACGTTGGAGATACACATGATCCTTGGGGGACACCGCATGAAACATGTGTGGGATCAGCAGCTTCTAGGGGGGAAAATACTCTCATTGTCCGGTTTGCTAGGAAGGAATGTACCCAGGCTATGGCATCACTTGAAAAATGAGCGGCAGAACTGAGGTGATTGCATAAAACTGCATGATCTACCAAGTCGAAGGCCGCAGAGAGGTCAAGGAGGAGTAGCATAGCTGATTTGCCATTGTCCTTCAGCTCGTCAATTTGGGTCTTGAGGTCAATCAGGGCTGTCTCAGTTCCATGAAGGGGACGGAAGCCTGATTGCCGAGAGCCTAGTAAATTGTTGGCTTCTAAGTAATCCTGTATTTGCAGATACGCTGCTCTGTCAATGATTTTAAGCAAAAATGGGACGGTGGTGATGGGTCTGTAGTTTGTCGGTATAGCAGGGTCAAGTGTTTGTTTTTTTAGGAGGGGGAGCACCCAGGAGTGTTTTAGGTTATTGGGCACTAGGTTTGACTTCAAGGATGCATTGATGAGTTTAGAGATGAAGGGGCTAGGTCTCTAGCTGCATCTTTTATGATTTGGGGAGGGCAGTTGTCTCCTTTGCAATTGGATGGTTTTAAAGATAGTATGATTTTTTCTGTCTCTAGTGTGGTTACTTGTCTGAAGCTGAATGGGTGAGGGGTGTTAGGCTGTTTTAAGGGCGGCTCTGAGTGAGGTATGGGTTCGGTTTGCAGGAGCAGGGCGGCTTTTTTATTAGCGATTTTGGTTTGGAGCAGACTAATTTTGCCCGCGAGGGCATTTTGTATGTTAGTGCACCAGAGTTTATTTTTAGGGATGTTATCAGTCGGGGGTATGGGTGATTCCATTTCCCGAAGGATAGAGAATAGTTCCTTGGTATCTGATTTAGCCTTAGATATTCTGTTGTTAAAGGTGTTCCTTTTGGTGGTTATAATTTCCTTTTTGTACTGTTTGGCAAATGTGGCTAATTTGATTTTGTTCTCCACCGTGGGTGAGTGTTGCCAGATTGATTGTAGCTTTCTTTTTTGGATTCTGAGGTCTTTCAGCTGTGGTGTGAACCAGTTGTTCAGGTGACAGAGTTGTTTACTTTTGCGAGTTTTGGTGGGAGCAATCAAGTCTAGTGCCTTAGTCATCGTGTTGTTGTATACTTCCACAAGCAGAGTAGGGTCTGTAGTAATATCTAGATTGTCGAGTGTGGGGAGAAGGTGAGGTAGGAGTCTTTCTGCTGTGATATCTTTTTTACTTCTGGTGGGGAGAGGCGGGGCCATGAGTATAGGTTTGGGTCGGATGAGGTCAAGAGAGGCGTTGAATACAATTAAGTAGTGGTCGGTCCAAGATTGTGGCAGAATGTTGATGATGCTAATGTTGCAGTTCCGATCAGCAACCCAGTCTAAGGTCCTACCTTTGACGTGAGTGGGGGAGCAGACTTTTTGAGTTAGGGCATAGTCATTCAAGATTGTAGCGACGGATAGGGCGTGTTTGTCGTTACAGTCATTGAAGCCCAAGTTAAAGTCTCCCAGTAGAAGGATTTGAGCATGGTCTTTAGTGTTATTGGTAACATATAACAGATATTACACAAACATGGACACCATACATGTACATGGCATCAGCACCCATCCCTCACCCCCAACCATGTCCAGGAACAGAGACTGGCATGCTTTCATGTGTCCATTCCGCATAGAGCTCCCCATGTTGCATTTCAACACATGCACCAACCATGTGGTTCACACATTACTGGTCCCACATGCATGACCATGATGTCCCTGCACACACACATACGTACATGGCCTATGTCACACATACAGGCAAGTATCAGACAACCAGCACACTGCAACATGCCCTGTCTCACACGGCAATGCTTGGCCACTTACCGCTCAACTCCAGATGGGTCTGCCTCTCAAGGATCTGGGCGTGGAGCGCTGGGTATATGCGTTCCAGGACCCTCAGCTGGATGGTACTCATGGTGCCCCGGCCCCCCTCCACGAGGCGCCGGGCCTTCATGAGGGTTCTGGAACTCAAGTCCTCCCAGCGCTTCCTCTCTTGCTTGATGTTGCGGGTTGCCACCCCCTCTGCGTTGATGACAACCACAAAGTCGTCCCAGATCCTGTCCCGTCCTTCCTTGTTGGCGCGTGATGATCCGAAGAGGGCATCATAATGCCCCAGGACAAGCTCCACCAGGACACCAACTTCTGTGGCAGTGAAGCTGGTGCCCCTCTGCCTCTCTGGCTGGGGGTTGCCAGTGCTGCCAAATGGTGGTGTGCCCGACATGGCAACCCCAGAGGCAGGTGTGAGTGGGCAACTGGGTCCCGGGGCTGGGCTGTGGAGCGATGGTATCCCAGTCGGGAGTCTTCAGTTCCACCAGGGGTGGACACAGCAACTGGACCCCTGCAGTTGGCTGATGTGCAGGCACCAAATAGTAGGGCACGTGGCCAGCAGGCAGTCAGGCAGCAGCAGATGGCAGATGGGAGGCTGCTCGGGATTCTGGGGGGCAGTGATTCGGCCTTTTGGGCAGGAGCGTGGTCTTCTGTGTGTTTTCGTGTGGCCAGCTTGATACGGAGTGATTTGGCATGTGAAAAAATTGCACGTCAGCGTGTGATTCGAGGAAAGGCCCTAGCGCATAAGCACGTCAGCACGCGTACGCGATTTCATTGGACCAAAGGTCCTTAGCGCGTAAGCGCGTCTGTGACGTATTGTGCACGGGCGTTGCCCTTTTACGTTAGAACTTCCAGCGAAAGCCCGTAATACACATACCCTGCAGAAATCGCGGGTGAAACTTCCTGCGAACCCCAGTAATAAACGTACCCCGCTCGCTCCTGGGGTTTGCGTGAAGTTTTACACGCGAAAGGGCCCTGTTGGAGCGGGGTACGTGTATTCCTGTGGCTCGCGTGAAGTTTCACACGCGAAAGGGCCCTGTTGGAGCAGGGTACGTGTATTCCTGGGGTGCGCGTGAAGTTTCACACGTGAAAGGGCCCTGTTGGAACGGCGTACGTGTATTCACGGGGTGCGCGTGAAGTTTCACACGCGAAAGGGCTCTGTTGGAGCGGGGTACGTGTATTCCTGGGGTGCGTCTGAAGTTTCACACGCGAAAGGGCCCTGTTGGAGCGGGGACGTGTATTCCTGGGGTGCGCGTGAAGTTTCACACGCGAAAGGGCCCTGTTGGAGCGGGGTACATGTATTCCTGAGGTGCGCCTGAAGTTTCACATGCGAAAGGGCCCTGTTGGAGCGGGCTACGTGTATTCCTGGGGTGCACGTGAAGTTTCACACGCGAAAGGGCCCTGTTGGAGCGGGGTACGTGTATTCCTGGGGTGTGCCTGAAGTTTCACACGCGAAAGGGCCCTGTTGGAGCGGGGTACGTGTATTCCTGACGATTTCAGCAAGGTACGTGTATAACTGGGGTTCGCGGGAAGTTTCACCCGCGATTGATGCAGGGTATGTGTATTACAGGGGTGCCAGGGAGTCCTACATGTGATTTGGCAGTGTGGGTCCTCCCAGGTGTTGCCTCTACACCCTCCGCGGCCCCTGCAGTCAGCCCACACCACCGGGGACTACCCTGCACCCCTGGTCATGTTCCACAGGCAGCCCATCCACCATGGGCATGCTCCCCAGCAAAGCCACATGTCACCTTGCACTACTAATCACCAACTCATGTCCCCCTGCACCCCGCCCCCCAGCAGTGAGGGGAACCTGCCAGCAGGCCCCCACTCATGTCCCACTCATGTCCCCCTGCACCACCACCCCCCAGCAGTGCGGGGCACCTGCCAGCAGGCCCCCACTTATGTCCCACTCATGTCCCCCTGCACCCCCACCCCCCAGCAGTGCGGGGCACCTGCTAGCAGGCCCCCACTCATGTCCCACTCATGTCCCCCTGCACCCCCACCCCCCAGCAGTGCGGGGCACCTGCCAGCAGGCCCCCACTCATGTCCCACTCATGTCCCATGCACCACCCCACCCCCCAGCAGTGCGGGACACCTGCCAGCAGGTCCCCACTCATGTCCCACTCATGTCCCCCTGCACCCCCACCCCCCAGCAGTGCGGGGCACCTGCCAGCAGGCCCCCACTCATGTCCGACTCATGTCCCCCTGCACCCCTACCCCCCAGCAGTGCGGGGCACCTGCCAGCAGGCCCCCACTCATGTCTGACTCATGTCCCCCTGCACCCCCACCCCCCAGCAAGGCGGGGCACCTGCCAGCAGGCCCCCACTCATGTCCCACTCATGTCCCCCTGCACCCCCACCCCCCAGCAGTGCGGGGCATCTGCCAGCAGGCCCCCACTCATGTCCCACTCATGTCCCCCTGCACCCCTCCCATCAGTGCGGGGCACCTTCCAGCAGGCCCCCGCTCATGTCCCCTTGCCCCCAGGTCATGACGATCCTAAATCATGGCCCTTATGGCCAGCCTACCCAGCACAAAGACCCAACCAAGTATTGCATCCACCCACATCGAAAAGGCAATTACATGATACAACCCCAATGGCAAGTATGTAAATGAACACCTGTCCGTCACACACACACAATGGGTGCAAGTGAATCTCAAAACACAAATCATGACATGCATGAAACCAATGAGATAATACCACAAATGGAAGTATTAAAAAACATATATTGAAGATAACATGAACGTAAATGAAATCAAACACACAACAATGGGAATAACAAAAGAAATGGTCCATGTCCGGTAAATAATGAAAAACAAGAAATAATAAGCCAAAGAAATCCAAATAGGAATGGTGTCCAAAGCCACAGTCCAAATAATAAAATGCAAGGTTTAAAACAAAGTAAAAACCATTGCTCCATGATGAACACAAAACAAATATAAAAAAAGATGATTCCAATGTAGAACTATGTACAATCGAAGAATCCAGGGTCCATGATCCCAACTCAATAAATGGAACCTACCAAATACTACTACCTAATAAAAATAGCTATATACAAAAATGTGGTTTAGTGTTCAAGCGGTACAAAATAAAGAAAAAATGAAAGGAAACTTAACACTAACTAACTAACTATTTACAAGGGCATCGGGCAAGTCCAACGGCTCACTGGTTGATGTCCCGGGCCAGGGCATCATCGAACTCCTGCTCAATGTCCTGGAGGCGGTCCTCTTGCATGGCCCTGAGGGTTCGCAGGGACGATGACATCCAGATCTCCAGGTCCCTGCGAATGGCCTCGAGGCACTCGGCCCGCCTCAGGGCCCTCTGTATGGAGTACTCCGCCCTGACCATCGTTAGCCGTGCCTCTTCTGCCCGCTGCCGCTCCGCATCTATGGCATGGCCCAACCGCTGCCACACGGAAGACACTTCCCGTCCAGGGTCCTCCTGCCCTCCGGCCGATACCTGCCCCTCCGATGATGAAGGCCCCCAGCCATTATGGCTCCCACCTTGTTGCTGCTGCTGCTGTGCCGCTGCCTGTGCCCTGGCTCTTGCTGCCTGCACATCCTCCTCCAGCTTGGGTGCAGTTGTTGATGTGGCCACCCCTGCTGGACGTACGACTCCCGACTGTGGCAGGGATGTGTCCTCCACCAGTCTGGCTGCAGGGTCAGAGGCAGCTCCACAGGGTACCCAGGTGATACATGGGTGGGAAGATGGCATGGAGGACGACTGGGGCATAGGGGGTTCAGTTGAGGGGGTGGTCAGAACAAGGTCCAGAAAACAGAGGAATCCGGCCCTGGTGAGCTGGCCCAGTGGGTCAACGTGGTCAACGAGCCATGCGAGAAGAAGTGCAGTCTCCTCATGAAAAGACTGCAGGTCAGCCCCCATGGCACATTGCCGCAACGCCACCCCACCCAGGACAGGCTCAACCCGGTGCTGGATAGCCACATTCGCAGGGAGAGGAAGGCCAGTTGGTGTAAGCCAATCCCCTCCCTGGGAACGGGTCTGGACGTAGGCATCCCTGCTGGTGCAAGATGATGCAGTGACAGGATCAGGGACAGGATTGCACACAGGCACCTCCGCGGTGGGCTGTGCTGCCTCCTGTCCCTGCCCCTGCACTGCACCACTAGCACCAGTGGAATCACCACCTCCAGACCCCGACTCCGTGCCATCTTCCTCCATCAGACCCTGTGGGATCTCAGCTGCCCCTTCTGCTGCTGAGGAGTCCAACTCCGACCTCCGCCTCTTGGACCTCCCCTCGGCAGCTGCGACCTGGGACGTGGCACCAGACTCCTCACTCCCCGACGAGATGACAACCTGGGAGGGGAGCCAGGCCTTGCATCTCCGGCTGGCGGTGCGATCCCTGCCGCTGTGCCCCACAGCACCCTCTCCGCCCTCTTCATCAGTTGACGCTGGAGACAGGGAGAGATAGGAGACAGGCATCAGGGCACTGTACAATGGACTCATACACACATGACAGTTGCACACGAGTGTCATTGTCAAACTTCAGACATGGCAACACAATCCCCGACACACATGTCATTTATACTCACACACATGAGCTATTCCACAGCCATATTGCAACAGCCAGCACCATCCATACACATACAACAGCATGAACAGCCAAAGGTGAGCCTGACATCACATTAAACACAAGGAGTGCACTAGACACGCACACACGCCACCACACTCACATGCATGTGTACACCTCCTACGACTGTCGCAGTGATGAGATTTGCACCCATGTGACATCTGGCAATCAGTCTTCTACACATCATTCTCCCATCCATCCATGTTGCATCACTGTTGCACCCTTGTCAAATACACACACATGCACATGCACACGGTGCAGACACATGCAGCTGGAACCGACATCCATGTGTGACACCACAACCATCCCAACTAACATACACAGTCATCCATACATGTGTGCCCACACATCAGCATTTTGCATGCAAGCTCACACACACATGCACCATCCATGTGTCACACATGAGAGGCCTTGCATGTGTCAGCCTCACGGCCCTGTACATACATGGCCTGACAAAAACACATGTGCAACCTGCACACTACTGGCACACCACCACACGCACAGCATACAATCAGTATGCATGTGCACTTACCGCTCGACTCCAGACGGGTCTGCCTCCCAAGGACCTGGACGTGGAGCGCTGGGGATATGCGTTCCAGGACCCTCATCTGATCTTCCGACAGGTGGCCCCGGTGCCCTTAGCATCCGCTGCCTTCAAGAGGCGCCGGGCCTTGCTGAGGGTCCTGGACCTGAAGTCCTCCCAGCGCTTCTTGACATGATGGAATAGGCGGACTGCCACCCCCTCCGCGTTGATGGCAGTCACGATGTCCGTCCAGATCCGGGTCCGTCCTTCCTTGTTGGCGCGAGAACTTCTGTAGAGGGCATCATACTGCCCCAGGACTTGCTCCACCAGGACACCAACTTCGGTGGCAGTGAAGCTGGTGGCCCTCTGCCTCTCTGGCTGGGGGTTGCCAGTGGTGCCAGATGGTGTAGTGCCCGACATGGCAACCCCAGAGGTAGGAGTGGGTGGGCAGCTGGGTCCTGGGGCTGGGCTGTGGAGCGAGATGGTACTCCAGTCGGGAGTCTTCGGTTCCAGCAGGGGTGGTCACAGCAACTGCACCCCTGGCTGATGGGCAGGCAGCAAATAGCAGGGCACGTGGGCAGCAGGCAGGCAGCAGCAGATGGCAGGTGGGAGCGTGCTCAGGGCTCTGGGGGGAAGTAATTCGGCCTTCTGGGCAGGAGCGTGGTCTTCCGTGTGCTTACGCGTGGCCAGCTTGATACGGAGTGATTTGGCATGTGAAAATCTTGCACGTCAGCGTGTAATTCGAGGAAAGGCTATTAGCGCATAAGCGCATCAGCACGCGTACGCGATTTCATTGGACCAAAGGCCCTTAGCGCGTAAGCGCGTCTGTGACGTGCGTGCGCAGGCGTTTCTCTGAACACGGGTGCATGTTACACATCTAAGAACTGCACGTCCGAGTGTCAGCTTGTGTAATAGGAGGATAGGGCCTTAGCGCGTATACGCGGAAGTGACGTGGGACGTGTGGGCCGGTTCAAAAGGCATGTGTAGGACGTCATTTCCTTGTATGTGCTTTTCGTGGAGAGCGAGAGGGTGAATTCTGTACTTCTTGTCGGTTCGCACGCGATTTACTTCACAGCGTTTCTAGTTCGTACTCCCTGTTACCTCTGACAGCTTTTTTCTGATTTTCTGTTGGGCCTGTTTCCTCAAACAGCGTTCACTTCTTCTTTTGTCCTGTCTCCTCAGACAGTGTACAATTCATCTTTTGGCAGGGGTGTTGCCAACACGCACATGCGCATATTTTTCATGCTCATTTTCCAGGCAGACAGTGAGTCGCGCACATATTTACCAACTGTGCTTGGCCCGTGCGTCGGGTACCCCTTCAGAGGTCATTGTGGGCTGCATGTAACACGCGTACGTTCATTTTTGTGTTTCTGGGTGCCACAGCACAGTGCGGGTTCATTTTTCCACGCACGTGGTCTACGAGGGGTTGCGTGCACGTTATTTTCTGTTTTTGGGGTGCCTGTGCGTTGCGTGACCCATCATCTTTCCCCAGGGGTCACATACAGCCTTGATAGAGCACTAGGGTACGAATTCCATCTAGTACCCTACCCCTTTGACACCCAATTGCCCAGGACAATAGTTTACTGCAACTCCCATACGCACAACAACATCAGTGCCATGGTTGGGAGGCGACCAAGCGGTAAGGGTGGCAAAGGTGGCCGAGCCTCAAGAGGTGGCCGTGGTGGGTGCAGTAGGGGACGTGGCCGGGATTTGCAGGGTACCCCTAGACCCCCATGTGTGGAGGACCAGTCAGGGACACCCATGCCCCCCCCATAGTTGAGGGAAACGTGGCTGACACCATCTCTGATCAGCCCTTGTTGGACCAGCCCATTGTGGCACCTGACCTGGCAGAGGGTGACTCCCAGGCTGACTTCCAGGTCACCAAGCCTAGGCCACGTGTGGCGATGCAAGTTGGTGTCACCAGGCCACGTGGATCAGGGGTAGCTATGTTATCTGCTGCCCTGAGTAGGCAGGGTGGGGAGGCTGCAGGGGCAGCTGCAGCTCCATCCACCCCAGCTCTGACTCTCCCAGCCAGGGTAGTGTTGGTTCCAGTCCATCTTGCTAACGTTCCCCCTGACTACGTAACACTTCAGCCAATGCCTGCACCAAGTCCCATACTCAGTGTGCATTCCCACACTCCAACTACCCAGTCCACCGGTGCTCCTGCCCCTAGTGGCCAGAGCGGTGTAGGCCACTCATGATCCCCACCACCTTCCAAAAAAAAGATCAAGAGTGCTCGTCCACTACAGGCTGATACCCCAGACACGGCTACGCAGTCCGGCATGCAAAGGAAGCCTAGCTTCAATGATGCCGAACGTGATGCACTTGTGCAGTATGTGTCTGCACACGACAGTGAAATGTTGATCACTTCAGGGTGCAAGACCACACCTGCCCGACGTCAGGCACACTGGAACTTCCGTCGCGGACATCATAAGAGCCCTTGGATCAGTGAGGCGCACAGCTGGTGAGTGCTACAAGTGCTGGAATGACCTTAAGCGCAGGGCAAAGAAAAAGATGGCCTCAAGTCATGCCGCTACTCTGGTGACTGGAGGTGGGTCTCCACAAGAGGACATTGGACTCACTGTACATGAGTCTGTTGCTGGGACCTACATCACAGAGGAACAGATCCAAGGTGTGGGAGAGCTGCCAGATTACGAGGCATTGTCTGGTGAGTGCACATGCATGTGTGTGTGATCCATGTGTATGTTGTGTGTGTGAGGGGTTCTGATTGAGTGCCAGGTGAGGGTGTGTGTGCCTGAGTGGTTTGGGTCACCTATGTGCTTCATCCAAAACATTCTGCGCCCCTGGATTTGTGTATTACAGTATCCCTTCTGCCCACAGTAGACTTTTTGTGCAACATCACGCCAGTTGCCCTTGAAGTGGCATCTTGCAACAACATTGTTCCTTATTTCTCATTGTTCATTCAGGCTGATTGTTTCGATACACCCACTTTCACTACGCATATCTGAGCCCTATTGTCAAATGATATGTGACATGCCTATGGTGCATGCCATCTGTATGATGGCATGGTCATGTATGTGGATTGGACATGCCACTCACAGGCCAATGTGTGATGGCTCTGCTAGCCAGTATGTAGCTAATGTGTTGCTCTTCCATCTTGGTGTCATCAGTGTCTAACATTTTCCTCCCCTTCAAACCCAGTGACAGTGCATGCATGGGAGGGTTATAGTCATGTGGGACATTTGTCAATCAAGTACTGGTTCTGTACCTCGTGAGGCCTAATTGTGTGCCATGGTGCTAATGCCTGTTTCCATTTTTTGTCTTTCATGTTTCTGCAGGGGATGACGCACTTGATGCTGTTGAGGGTGAGGAAATTGTGCAGACCCAGGAGGGATCTCAGGCACGACCGGGCACCAGTAGGGGACGGGGTGTGGTGGTGGGTGGGAACCCACTCTTGCTGCAGACCGTTCTCTCCAGGGGTGTCTCTGGGTGCACCTCATCAGACCTCTTTTCAGGTGTTGATTCGGATGATGAGACCTATGTGGCTTCACAGGTAGGTGTATCTGGGAGGGATTCTGTTCTGTCCTACCCACCTGCACCAGGGGTACAGCCCACTATGGGGATGTCAGTGTTGACAGGTCCGCCTTTTGTTGTTACGGATGCAGGGCCACACTCTGCAACATCTGATCCTGTTCCTGGGCCAGCAGATCAGAGGGGGAATGCAGTCCTGCAGCCTCATGCAGTGCCGACACAGCAAGGCACAGTTTGCCTTGCCCCAGACAGGTGTGGTGCCCACCAACGCGGTGGCCGTACGCCACCAGGCAATACCGCATGGGAGCGATCCATATACGGTATGGCAAACCAACAGACAGCAGCATCTGAGATGATGGCTCAAGCTATGGAGAGGGTGGCCACTTCCATTGTCCCCCCAGAGAGGCAGATGGAGCAACTACAGCAGGCAACAGACTCCATTTGCCAATCACTCAGGGACAACATGTTGGCGTCCAACAGGGACAGGCGGGTGGCCCTGGACACTCTGCGGGAAGCCATTTCTTTGGAGTCCCAGGGCCAGAGGGAAGCCCTGAGGGTAGAAGTCCGTCACCTCAGGCAGACTCTTGTGGAGCTTGAGGCTTCCACTGTCACAAGGACAGAACAGCTGCTGGAGCGTGTCACACGTATGCTCTCAGCAGAGATGCAGGTCACTCGGGAGGAGGTCCGGGCATCACGTCAGGTGGTGCATGGGGATCTCCGCACCATAATCCTCCAGAACGAGACCTTCCACACCCGCATGCTTGCTGCCATGGAGGACCAGGCTAGGGCTTTGCGTGGCCTGCCTCCCATAGCACCACCACCTCCTGTGGTGGCAGCAGCACAGGGTGATGAGAGCGAGCACAGCGATACAGAATCTCTCACATTAGCGTAGCCGTGCAGGCCATGAGCCCTTGGAGGTGTTTTTTTTTTTGCTTTTTTGCAACATCCACGCAGGTGGCTGTTGGTGTGCACCTTGTCCTCGGACCTCCTGGGTGGCCTCCCCACCCCCCCTGCCCCCACATGGCCATTTTTGATTTTTGATTTTTTGATTTTGGTTTTTGATTTTTGATTTTTGCTTTTTTGTTACAGTGTGTTGCCTTGTGTGGCTCCCGTGGGCATCCACTGTATTGCGGCTGGGCAAATGCAGGCTTGTCCTGAGTTTGGGTTAGATGCTTGGGTTTGTGAGACACACACCCCTCCTGCTTCCCGTTACCATGGGCTTGCAAACGGTGTGCCCAAGTGACAGTAACTTACACAATGACGTTGGACTCCCATGACATGTGTGGGCAGTCTGTAGTCAATACTGTGTATACATTCCTAGTGCATATTGTTGTAGTATTGGACACTGCATGGTGTATTGATGTGTGCTTGTGCATCCATGTCTCCCTCCTAATTTGCAGGTTCATTCCACATGTCTTCACAAGGCCGTCTACTTTGGAGATGGAGTTCATGTTGTAAGCAGTGCACTTCCAGATTTCCGTGGCACCAACAATGTACAGTTGGGGGTGGTTGATGTGCTAGCATCACCAGGTTGTAAGTCTATGTATCCTTTAACTTAGTACTGTCATGTGAATGCTATGTTTGGGGTGGCTAGCTGCATTGTATTGTGGTGAGTCTTTGGTCATGTGTGTTGTCAGTTCTATATTAATGGGAGCACATTGTGTGTGGCCATTTTCCCATCGGGACACTGTACTTTGTGACACTTGTGTCATGTTTTGGGGATTCCTTTGTTTGCTCTCACATAGCATGACATGCCATGGTGTGTTGGGGGGTGTTGCTGGGGAGGTGTTGGGTGACATGGCACTTTTGTCATGTTGTATCTTGCAAGGGGGTAATGATTTTAGAAGCATAGAAGTGTGTCTTTTGATGACACAGCATTGGTGGTGTTTGTGTAGGTAGGGGTGCACACAATGGAACACTACCAGGTGAACAATCTCAGGTTGGTATGGTTGTGACAGTTGACTGTCAGTTGAAACATCATCATTGATAGTCAGGTGGTATGTGCCAGGGCTGTGTGCACTCCACAGGGGTGTGATTTTAGGTAAAGTAATTAGCCACCAGCTGCATACGGGGTGCCTCACCCCGTGCCCTTCCCCTCCCATGCGCAGCGGGCGTGCATGTGGTTGGGGATGTGGGGGCACCACCATGTCCACCGGCAGGCCTCTGTGTGTGCAACGTTGTGCAGGACACATGCTGCCACTATGATCCTGCACACTACTGGGGGAGCGTTTAGCAGCTGCCCACCAGATCGGTCAAGGGAGCGAAAGCATGACTTGAGCACTCCAAATGTGCGCTCCACTATGCCCCGGGTTGCAATATGGGCTGTGTTGTATCTTACCTGGGGTGGCGTGGTGGGGTTCCGAATTGGCGTCATAATGTGGGTGCTCAGAGGGTAGGCACTGTCCCCTGGGGAGGTGGTGATGGGTATCATTAGTGGGGTTGTGACATTACTCAGTATCTGACATGCATGCATGTGCTGTGGCATTTATACTCACCAACCAGCCATGTATCACCATGCCAACCAGCTTCTAGGTCCCGGTTTAGGGTTGACATTCTGTAAATGAAACTGTCGTGGGTGGACCCTGGATAGTTGGCATATACTGAGGTGATGATTCCCTTGGCATCGCGTACTACCTGCACGTTGATGGAATGCCAGTGCTTGCGGTTTCTATAGATGTGCTCAGTTGCCCTGGGGGGACGTAGTGCCACATGGGTGCAGTCAATGGCACCTAGCACTTTGGGGAAGTGTGCCACCTCGTAAAAATCCTGGACGACAGCCTGCCTTTCTGCAGGTGTTCTGGGCAGGTATATGTGCCTGCGTACTGATGGGCGTGCAGTCATGATGGCCAACACCTTGTGTAGGCAGCGTGACTGCGTGGCCGGTGACACCCCCCCACTATAGCACTTGTCCGCTGAAATGATCCAGTGGCCAAGAAGTGCAGTACATTAAGGACCTTCACCAGGGGGCTCAGTGGTTGGGAGCAGCGGGTGGGTGATCTGAGGTCATCCTCCCACTCACTGACCAGGTCGAGTATTATGTGAGGTGGAAACCTATACCTCCCATACACGTGGTCATCAGGCATCCCAAAAAGGCTGGTTCTGGGTGTCAGAATTCTGGCCCTGGCTATCCTCCTCCTCCTCCTGCGGTATCCCACGGCCACTGCTGCTAGGAACGGTATATTCATCCTGGCGTCTGAGCTTGTTTGTTGTTTGCGCACACTTTTATGCTGCGCGGGTTGACGTACCCCTGCTTCCTGCTTGTGTACGTGTTTCCAGATTAGCGCGACTTTTTTCGCGTGTCCGTGTGGGCGTTCTGCACATTTGCCTCCTGTACTTCCACGGCCACCACAGTGATACACGTACCCCGCTCTGCCAGGCCCAATCGCCTGTGAAACTTCACACGAGCCCCTGAAGTACATGTCCCCCGCTCGCCCAGGCCCAAACGCATGTGAAACTTCCCGCAGCCCCTGAAGTACACGTACCCTGCTCGCCCAGGCCCAATCGTGTGTGAGACTTCCCACGACCACCCCAAATACACGCTATTTTTGACACAGCGGGTGTCCGTGTTTGTTGCGTACCCCTTTGCACGTCATTTGTCCTAGAGGGCCACAGTATGGGACATTCATCGAGCTGTATATACGTCTTTTCGTTAGCGCACATTCTTTTGATGCGCAGGGACACTACCGCCTGCATTCATGTGGCGGACATGTGTTGATGTACATAGTTGACTTTTGGTTTGTGTCGTGGGATCGCCATTTCACTGCTGGGGGGTGGGTGTGCAAGGGGACATGAGTGGGGGCCTGCTGGCAGGTGCCCCGCACTGGTGGGGGGTGGGTGTGCAGGGGAACATGAGTGGGGGCCTGCTGGTAGGTGCCCCGCACTGGTGGGGGGTGGGGGTGCAAGGGGACATGAGTGGGACATGAGTGGGGGCCTGCTGGCAGGTGCACCGCACTGGTGGGGGGTGGGGGTGCAGGGGGACATGAGTGGGACATGAGTCGGGCCTGCTGGCAGGTGCCCCACACTGGTGGGGGTTGGGGGTGCAGGGGGACATGAGTGTGACATGAGTGGGGGCCTGCTGGAAGGTGCCCCGCGCTGCTGGGGGTGCAAGGGGACATGAGTGGGGGCCTGCTGGCAGGTGCCCCGCACTGGTGGGGGCTGGGTGTGCAGGGGGACATGAGTGGGACATGAGTGGGGGCCTGCTGGCAGGTGCCCCGCACTGGTGGGGGGGTGGGGGTGCAAGGGGACATGAGTGGGGGCCTGCTGGCAGGTGCCCTGCACTGGTGGGGGTTGGGGGTGCAGGGGGACATGAGTGGGACATGAGTGGGGGCCTGCTGCCAGGTGCCCCGCACTGCTGGGGGGTGAGGTTGCAGGGGGACATGAGTGGGACAGAGTGGGGGCCTGCTGGCAGGTGCCCCGCACTGCTGGGGGGTGGGGGCATAGGGGGACATGAGTGGGACATGAGTGGGGGCCTGCTGGCAGGTGCCCCGCACTGGTGGGGGTGCAAGGGGACATGAGTGGGGGCCTGCTGGCAGGTGCTCCGCACTGCTGGGGGGTGGGGGTGCAGGGGGACATGAGTGGGACATGAGTGGGGGCCTGCTGGCAGGTGCACTGCACTGGTGGGGGGTGGGGGTGCAGGGGGACATGAGTGGGACATGAGTGGGGGCCTGCTGGCAGGTGCCCCACACTGGTGGGGGGTGGAGGTGCAGGGGGACATGAGTGGGACATGAGTGGGGGCCTGCTGGCAGGTGCTCCGCACTGGTGGGGGGTGAGGGTGCAAGGGGACATGAGTGGGGGCCTGCTGGCAGGTGCCCTGCACTGCTGGGGGGTGGGGGTGCAGGGGGTCATGCGTTGGTGATCAGTAGTAGTAGTGGTGTAAGCTGACATGTGGCTTGCCTGGGGGGCATGTATGGTGGGTGGGCTGCCTGCGGAACATGAATTCCCCTGTGGTGTGGGCTGCCTGCAGGGGCCGTGGAGTGTGTAGAGGGAACACCTGGGAGGACCCACACTGCCAATTCACGTGTAGGACTCCCCTGCACCCCAGATATACACGTACCCCACTCGCATAGGGCCTGTCGCGTGTGATAATTCCCGCGCACCCCCGAAATACACGTTCCCTGCTCGACCAAGGCCAATTGCGTTTGAAACTTCCCGCGCACCACAGATTTGCACGTACCCAGCCCATTCGCGTGTGAAACTTCACGCGAACCCCAGGAATACATGCACCCCACTCGCACAGGGCCTATCGTGTTTGAAACTTCCCGCGAACCCCTGGAATACACGCATCCCGCTCCCCCAGGCACGATCGCGTGTGGAACTTCACACGCACCCCTGAAATACATGTACCCCGCTCTCCCATGCCCGATCGTGTGTGAAACTTCACGCGCACACACAAAATACACGCACAAACTGATTTTTCACACAGCGGGTGTCGCTGTTTGTCGCGTACACCTTTGCACGTCATTTGTCCTAGGGGGACACAATATGGGACCTTCAACAGAGCTGTTTATTCATGCTTTTTGTTAGCGCACATTTTGGCGCACATTTTTTTCCTGCGCAGGGAGGCTACCGCCTGCCTTCCTGTGGCGGACGGGTTGGGGTCAGTGCACGACTTTGCCCGTGCGCTGGTTTGCTCTATTCGATTCCATGAATATGTGTTGTAGGCGAGCGTGTGGGCATTCCGCGTACTTGCCTCCTGTACTTCCCCCATGACGCCCACATTTTCACGAGTTGTTCCCCATTCCGAGTGTTCTGCCCCGTGTTCCGCCTACTTTTGTTATGTGCGCCGCGCTATGTGCACTTTCGCTGTGGCCTTGGCGCACGCCGTTAGATGACCTGTGCGCCGGCGTGCGCTGTGCACTTTTTCAGCGCACATCCCTGATTTTACTCGCGCACAGACTTCCATGAATAGATGTGCGATGGTTTCCCTGCGATATTCGCACTTGCACTGCGATTTCCGCTCTTTCACTGCGAATCGCACATTTTCGCACGCTTGCGCCGGAATTTTCAGGGCACATTGATTCCATGAATCGGCCTGATAGTGTTTATGGAATAAGACAACAATTGGACTACTGTGCTGGAATGGTGAAATTCACTATAAACTCACAGGAATATCCACAAGAATTTCTAGTGTACTTACTACAAGTACTGGAAAACAAAAACATACCTATGAATTCAATCTTCCAGATTTCATACATGTGGAAACATACATGCACTCTCTGCAACAATGTGACACAAGAACAAATCCCCAATGAGCGCTTTGTGTATGTATCAATACCTAATTGTGAATCCGTTCCATATCAGCAACTTGTACAAAATGCAAACCATGGTAGATTATGTACTATCTGCAATTCGGATAATCGCTCCACCTTAATAATACAAACACATAGTAAATACGTAATACTAATGCTTCTACGTTACAATGCAGATGGTACCAAAAACAACTGCAAGCTGACTGGATTCACACATGGTCAAGTATCACTTGGTAAGAAAACCTTCACAACAATAGGTATAATCTACCACACAAGAGCCACAACCAATGCAGGTCACTATACTGCATATATTTAAAAAAATGTGGATGGTTCGAATGTAATGATAGTACCATTACTCCAAAGCAGAGATTACCAGCAAATCTTACAAACGCTTATTTAATCTTCTAAAAACCAAAATTTATTAACTAAACTGTACTTAAACATTAACAAACCTTCTATTAAAAAACTATAAACTGTTAGAATATGCCAACAGCTATCTAACTGCCCCAAGATTCTACAACAACTAAACAGATAAATGAATACCACTAAATTATATAAAAAAATAAACAGTTAGAATACGCCAACTAGTATCTAACTGCCCAAAGATTTTACAATAACCAAACAGATAAATCAATTCCACTTCATTATAAACAAAAATAGACAGTTAGAATATGCCAACAGGTATCTAACTGCCTCAAGATTCTAAAACAACTAAACAGATAAATGAATACCACTAAATTATATCAACAAATAAACAGTTAGAATACGCCAACTGGTATCTAACTGCCCCAAGATTTTCAATAACCAAACAGATAAATCAATACCACTGCATTATAACAAAATATAGACAGTTAGAATACGCCAACTGGTATCTAACTGCCCCAAGATTTTACAATATCCAAACAGATAAATCAATATCACTTAATTATAACAAAAAATAGACAGTTACAATATGTCAACAGATCTAACTGCTCCACAAATCTGCAACAAGCCAACATATAGAACATTAGCCAGAAACAACAAGTGAACACTGAAAACAAACAAACAAATAGACTGTAGCATAACAAAAAAAGTTGTTTTTTAATCCAACATGGATTTTTTTTTTTCCCACAGACCCAATGATTTTAGCAACAAACACAGAAATTGAGCAAAATGCACAGTACACTGGTTTGTAATCTACTAAATATGAGGGTAAAAAAAAATGTTGATTATTCATTGTTATAAGTCGTTACAAAATACCAATACTAACATGATCTTTTCTTTTATCACAGAAATTAACAAGGAATACATGTACTCCAGTTACTAAACCAAACAGTAAGTATATTATAATAAGTATAACCATCGCAGCAAATCACACGTATAGTGACTTATAACTTCAGTGTTTATAAATTTGGTCTTGACCATGCACCCAAGACTTTAGGCCCTGGCCACAACCACCGCAGCATACCACACCCATGATAGCTTATGACTTCGGTGCTTATAAAGTTGGTCTTGTCCATGCACCCAAAACTGGATAAGCCACTATGGGTGTGACATTCTGTGGTGGTTGTGGCCAGGGCATAGAGTTTAAGGGTGCAAGGCCATACAGCTTTATGCTCCCAAGACTCACACCCATAGAGTCAAACTTTTTAACTATGCCATATGGGCACTTTTAATGTCCGCGAACATGACGAGTGTTCTCAGAACAGTTTCAACTTGCCCACGAACAGTACGGACAGGTGTAGTGTCCTCAGGATACCCCCATTTTGTTTACTTACGAACATTTCAGAACACTGTACGTGTTCTTAGAACAGTTTCAACTTGCCTGCGAAGAATACGGACAGGCATAGCGTCCTCAGGACACACCTATTTTGTTTATTTATGAACATTTCAGGACACTTGATGTGTTCTTAGAAGAATTTCAACTTGCCTACGAACAATACGAACAGGCATAGCATCCTCAGGACACCCCCATTTTGTTTATTGACGAACATCCCAGGACACTTGATGTGTTCTTAGAACAGTTTCAACTTGCCTACGAACAGTACGGACAGGTATAGCGTCCTCAGGACAGCCCCATTTTGTTTATTTACGAACATCCCAGGACACATGTTCTTAGAACAATTTCAACTTGCCTACGGACAATACGAACAGCACCCTTAGGACAACCCCATTTAGTTTATTTACGAACATTTCAGGCCACTGCATGTGTTCTTAGGACAGTTTCAGCTTGCTTGCGAACAATTCGGACAGGTCTAGCGTCCTCAGAACACACCCATTTAGTTTATTTACGAACATTTCAGGACACTGCGTGTGTTCTTAGGACAGTTTCAGCTTGCTTGCGAACAATTCGGACAGGTCTAGCGTCCTCAGAACATCCCCATTTTGTTTATTTACAAACATCAAGGACACTTGATGTGTTCTTAGAACAATTTCAACTTGCCTACGAACAGTACGGACAGGTATAGCGTACTCAGGACACCCCCATTTTGTTTATTTACGAACATCCCAGGACACATGTTCTTAGAACAATTTCAACTTGCCTACGAACAATACGGACAGCGTCCTCAGGACACCCCCATTTCGTTTATTTACGAATATTTCAGGACATCGTCTGTATTCTTAGAACAGTTTCAACTTGCCTGCGAACAATACGGACAGTCATAGCATCTTCAGGACACACCCATTTTGTTTATTTACGAACATTTCAGGACACCGGGTGTGTTCTTAGGACAGTTTCAGCTAGCTTGCGAACAATTCGGACAGTTCTAGCATCCTCAGAACACCCCCATTTTGTTTATTTACGAACATCCCAGGACACTTGATGTGTTCTTAGAACAATTTCAACTTGCCTGCGAACAGTACGGACAGGCAAAGCATCCTCAGGACACCCCCATTTTGTTTATTAACGAACATCCCAGAACACTTGATGTGTTCTTAGAACAGTTTCAACTTGCCTACGAACAGTACGGACAGGTATAACGTCCTCAGGACACCCCCATTTCGTTTATTTAGAACATCCCAGGACACTTGATGTGTTCTTAGAACAGTTTCAACTTGCCTACGAACCATACAGACAGACGTAGTGTCCTCAGGACACCCCCATTTAGTTTATTTACGAACATTTCAGGACACCCGTATTGTCCACGGTCAGAACGAACACAACAGGGATGCATGCCACCCAAATGAATACAACATTTAACCCATCTCTTACTCCCCCACCCTCTCAAAACAGTCTTACACACCAAAACACTTTACTAAATAGTATTTTTCCACCAAGTTCCACCGCGCTGTCCGCGGATGTCCGTGAATCCAAGATGGTGGGCATTTCCAAAAATCTGACGCACTTCACGCTCTTCACCGTCCAATCAGCGAATACGTTGCATGTCCGTGGACATGATGCAAGCCGATTGGCCAATCAGGACACTGTCCGCGGAGCGAACAGGGAAGTGTGTCTGCGGACCGAACATAGATATCACTAATTTTTTGTGACCTATTTTTGGTCATTTTAAAAAAGAGCTGCAGGACGGATTTTCACCAAATTTGCAAAAGCATGCTTTCGGGACCAAGCCGCTGCTCCTGGTCCAAATTTGGTGAAAACAGCGGTTTGAGCTGTAGGCGTGAGCACATTTTTTTCCCCATTCAGTCTATGGGAAAAATAAGTTTTGGCACCCCCCCTATAACTTTGCCCCCTCCCGGACCAAACCTCACTAAACATTGCAAGATAATTCAGAGTGACCCATGTACTTTTTTTGCAAAGTTTGGTGAGGATTCGTCCAGGGAGAGCGGAGTTATAAGCCGCCCAAAAAGGGCTCTTCCTATGGAAACAGCAACTTAACCATAACTACACAGCCACTACTGTGGCTGTGTTATATATATATGTATATATATATATATTCAGTGAAAAAAACTTTGTTAAAGGGACGTTATGGTTAAGTTGCGCTACTAAAAACCTATGAAATTCAGTGAAAAAACTTTGTTAAAGGGACGTTATGGTTCCAAGTAAAACCGAAAAACCCTTGAAATTCAGCAGTTATGGTAAGCTAAGCAACCATAACTCGCGCCGCCACCGTGCACTGCTAAGACTAACACCCAGGACATCAAAGATGACATCACAAATGTCATTGATGACATCACTGATGACATCACATGTCTGGCTCACTATTTTATCTTTTGCTGACATATCTAGGCCACATGGTTTTCTTCAGTAACAGTGAGAAACTAAGAATTTTATTTTATTTGTAGACATATCCTTCTAGTAGGTTCTTACAGTAATTCCCTTAGAGTACAGTCACATCATATGAAACATATACATATGGGAAAACACAAGACTTATGAGCACTTTCTGATAGTTCTGTTGTTTTTTTTATGGCTGTACTTTCCCTGTATATGGTCATATTTCTATACATTGTACTCACACTACTTTCCTTAGGGTCCAATCACATCAAGTGATACATATACATAGGGTAAATAGCAGCTTTGAAACAGAGCAATCATTTATTTGCATGAAACTAATCAGTTAAGTTATGAATTGTTTCTGCTACTACTTGTGCTTTTTTGCTAACTTCACTTTCCCTGTATATACCCATATTGGTATGTGTTCTTGTGTCTTTGTGTTTTGTCTATAGTAATGCAATTATGTAATACATGGGTTTTATTAGCTACTTATTACATATTTCACAGTACACAAAAATCTGTTAAGGAAACAATTATCATTTCATTATTCAACATATTAACATTACGAATATCATACCTTCATCTTGTACGCTGCACACAATGTTATGTTTCTGTATGAGTAGCTTAGTATACTAGATAGAACCCCATAATAGGATGCTATTTATATCAATGCATCGTTCAATGCACTTATTAGGGTATATTTCTAGCAATGATTCTTGACACTTTTTTCGCAACATAATAAGAATCCCTTCTACACATATTTCATGAGAAGTACATACACATGTGATGTCATCAGTGATGTCATCAATGACATTTGTGATGTCATCTTTGATGTCCTGGGTGTTAGTCTTAGGAGTGCACGGTGGCGGCGCGAGTTATGGTTGCTTAGCTTACCATAACTGCCGAATTTCAAGGGTTTTTCGGCTTTACTTGGAACCATAACGTCCCTTTAACAAAGTTTTTTCACTGAATTTCATAGGTTTTTAGTAGCGCAACTTAACCATAACGTCCCTTTAACAAAGTTTTTTTCACTGAATTTCATAGGTTTTTAGTAGCGCAACTTAACCATAACGTCCCTTTAACAAAGTTTTTTCACTGAATTTCATAGTTTTTTAGTAGCACACTTAACAATAATGACTTTGACTTTACATACATGTCATATGGAACTGACTAGATCTCTTCTTATGAACTTGATGTCCGCGAACTAATTTAATGTTTGCGGACATGTTCGGAGAACAGTACCACCACCTAAAAACTCTGGGGAGGTATGTGTAATAGTTATATCATAACATAGGAACATTTAACAAATTCACAAAGCAGCACACATACAAAGTATATGTAGTAATACTTAAAAAATGTTACCCATATATGTAACACACTAACCATTCATGTAAATACAATATGTTTTAAAATCGAATAAACCAAAAGAAGTTAAAGTGGCTTCCACCATAATTACCTCACAGACGCTCCACAACCAACAGCAAGACCAGACATATAAACTACTGATTACATATCTCACCAGACATAGTAAGTGCACTTCTTTTTACTCATATATTTATAAACTTTCTATATTAGAAAAAAAAAACATATTACTTTTTTGTTTTCTCACAGAAATGTGTAGTACTCTCGACTGGCTAGAGGAGCATTTCCCACGAGAGGAAATGTTAGAAAATAGTCCACCTAATGGTACACACTTTACTATATAAACCAATTAATAAATAATTTTTTGTATACATTTAACATATACATTTTTTTTTATTACAGACCATACAAAAATTCCAAGCATCTCACAACAACAATCAGAGGATATCACTCTACAGCAGATTCATCAAAAAATGGACAACCTTATGCAAAATTTTATGGATTTGAAAAACTTTGTGGAAAATTATGTGAAACCCCCAACAGCACACCATTGTCCAACCTGCACTTGTCCCCCCTCACCCTATCCCACGCAGTTAACCCCAAACCCTGTCTATGGACCAAAGCGTTTCGATGAGATTTCCTTCCCTCCTTCACCTGATCCCAGTTATCTAGAAATCCCTAATTCTCCTGTTTTTGTTTCCGTTTCTGCCCCACCTTCCCAGTCATAATTGTATATATATATGAAATAAAGTTACTTTTCTTATATTGTGTTCTAATTACTTTCAGTTCCTTGTGATAAAACCAATTTAGGTGTCCACGGACACCGCGGTTGTTCGGAAATGTTCGTAAAGAAACGAAAATATAACTGTCCTGAGGACACTACATCTGGCCGTAATGTTCTCATGCAAGTTCAAAATGTTCGAAGAACACTCGTAGTGTCCTGAAATGTTCGTAAAGAAACAAAAATTAAAGTGTTCTAAAGAGCACTATATCTGTCCGTAATGTTCGCTATCAACTTAAAACTATCCTAAGAACACAATTGGTGTCCTGAAATGTTCGTAAATAAACGAAAATGATGTGTCCTGAACAACAGTACAACTGTTCGTAGTGTTCGCTACCCAATTGAAAGTGTTCTAAGAACACAATTGGTGTCCTGAAATGTTCGTACATAAACTAAATTACACGTGTCCTGAAGAACACTATATCTGTCCTTACTGTTCGCTACCAAGTTTAAACTGTTCTAAGAACACACGCGGTGTTCTGAAATGTTCGTTTCAGGTGTGACGCACTTTTAATTACTTCAGAACCCGAACAGTGTCCGTAAGACATCAATGCGCATGCGCTAACCAATCTCCGTGCACTTGGTGTCCTGCGGACAGGCGCTTCCTTCGCAGACTAGTTCGCAAACAGATCATATGACCGCGCCCACGCTCATCGTGTGTCCTGAAATGCGGACACTGTTCGTGTCCCCGAACAATTTAAAAGTGCATTTTCAGTTAATCCATAATATTTTTCAATAAAATCTCACCATGCCACAAGTCCCACATAGCAATCTTGAGTTTCTATATACCTTTTGAAACTTTCCGATCCTTTTTTTGTGTTCGATCTGTCCGCGCACAGTGCGCATGTCCGCGGACCGCGCACAAGCACCCCTATAAAAGACCACGCCCAAGAGCTTATTCCCATTGTGTTTCTGGCTATTCTTCAGAACACAGTGATTTTTGCTGCCACCTGCAGACTACACCATCATCGACATGGCATCCTTGGCTGCTGAACTGCCACTTGGTGCTGCACCTGCTTCAGCACCACCACCACCACCACCACCTCCCCAAGGGCCTGAAGAGGGGAACAGGACTGAGGATGTGGAGGAGGAAGAAGAGGATGATGAGAATGAGGTGGAGGAAATCCCTACTACCCGCACTAGGCCTGAGTCTTGGGTGTGGCGGTTATTTACCATTCATGGGAATGGTCCTAAGGCTCGTGCGAATCATGTTACCTGCAATGAGTGCAAAATGATACTCAGTCGCGGGAAGCACGGTAACTACAGCTTTGGGACCACTACTATGAAGCGACACCTGAGGTCATTTCACTCTGGGGCTATTTGCAGGGTTGTACCTTGCGAAGAACGTAGCAGGTTGATTTCCTCTACTTCATCCTCTGTTTCTGATCCTGTCACCACAAGGACCACCTCTGTGGGACAGCGTCTTTCTCAAGCTGCCTCACAGGCCATACAGAATGCTGATGACCCTTACCTTTCGAGGGTCACAGTTGTATGTATGTACTGTAACACAGTACTCTGCAGGGGGGAGCGACTTCGGAGTGCTTTTGAGACTATCGTCTCAGAGCACGAGAAAACCTGCTCACTACCCAAATAAAACCCACTCTACATCTTCCTCTCTCAGCTCGCCCTTTCTTATCCCTGTGGTTGGTGTCCCCCCATTTACCCTCCTTTACCCTCCTCTCCTAGTGTGTTGTGTCTGAAAAACCAAACAAAAATACAAAATGACAAAAAGCAAAAAAAAATAAGGCTCTTTTCAGAGCCGCCTTTCCCAGTTAAAAAATAGAAGTGAAAATAAATGAAGCAGGGCCCTTTGTATTTTTTAGAAGTCCGCGGACAGTTCGCGAACATTAAAAAAATTGGGTTACTACTCCATCACAAACATTGTAATTTTCTCTGGAAAGAAGTGGTGGCTCTGAAAAGAGCCTTTGGGTGGTGTTTGTAAGTCAAAAATTGTAAATGCTTCACATCTACTTCAAAATCGTTGTTGTAATTCCAAAAAAGGTCGCAATGCATTTTGTACATTTCTCAGAAAAATCTGATTGCCAGCATAAGTAAGATGGACTCCATCTCTGCGAAAAATGTATGTACTACAAAACATAATATTTTCATTGTGAAAAGAAGACATGCCAAAATCTCTTAGAAAGCCACAAACAGCCTTATTAACATTGCGCCTTGCTTTTTCCATTTGTGGACCAAATGAAGAAGAACGAAGCCACATTTGTCTCTGCACAATCCGTGAAAATATCACTTGAGAATTAGGAAACATGTCCATAACCTTCCTCAGTCCTTCTTTCATAGCAAATTGCAAAAAAATTCCAGTCACATGCCCTAAACTGTTCCCTCCACAATGAATTACAATTATGTCTGGATGTTGCTCTGTCTCCAAAGTAGCACAGAGAGGTAGCAAATCCAACCACTTCATTCCACGTACTCCATGCCAGTGTACTTCCACATGTGGGAATCCAAGATGTACAGCTACTCCACAGCTTTCTGCAAGCACCTTCAACCAATGTATCCACGAATCTCCTAAAATCCAAACAATCTGTTTTCTGAAACACACAGCCATAGCTATCTTTTGTTCTCTCAGCAAAAAGAGTATCTCAGAAAATCTCTCCTGGCACAACACACCCACCAAAGTTTCCTGACCAATCCCTTTCAGTGCTTATTCTCATTTGCATGACTTCTGAACCCAAAAATCCCCAGATGTAACTCCCGATGTCCGGGAACTACCGCCATGTCCGCGGACATATCGTAACATGAACAGCCCTTCTACCATTTCCACTACACTCTCTCTGCCATTCCCTCATTGGATGTACCTCGAAAATCACATGACCATTCACCAATCACATTCAAGACCTCTACATCTAACTGCATCATCATAGATCAGCACTGCAAATGTACTCTGAATCTCATTGGCAAGCAGCATCTACCACAAATACTGTACAAGTCTTCAAGATGTCTACTTGCAGCTCCATGCATATCCATATGCATGAACACAAACTTCAGGTATGCATATTTTCTGTATAGTAGATGACATAGCTCTCAACCATTTTTGTTTTACAGGCGGGTGAAATCACCCAATTTTGTTTTTGGCGGGTGAGACGCCCATTGGAATGAATGGGCGTGCAGGAGGCTTGGCGGGTGAGTCTGCCCTTTACAAGGCGTGTGACACCCGCCAAAAGCGTGTGAGTTGAGAGCTATGGTAGATGAACACATTTTCAAACAGACTTTTACCTTGTAAAATCTGTACAATGAATTTACTGTACTTTTTTCAATTTCCTAAAATCAACTATCACTTATACACCTTTATACTTTTTACTTTCTTTATACACACACACTCAAATCATGTTAAACTAAAAAATTTTAAATGAAATATATAGACTACATATATTCAAACAAAATTGCATGCAACCACAATCTATGCTTAAACCTTTATAAAAATACTTATACAATTTCATATTTTTTGTTTTTATTTATTTATTTACTTAATTACTTTAAATTAGACATGACACTGAGGCGCTATTACCTAGACCAATTTACTTACAGAAATAGTGGTATTCACTAATATATTATAAATTTCACAAGACATAGTAAAGATATTTTATTTTTGCTACAGTTAGTCATTCAATACAATTTGTTCATTAAGAACATATCATATGTACTGAACTGATGCAATGTATCTTATGTAAATAAATTAGTTTAATGGTTTTACAGAAGGCACTGAGGATTTCAATTAAAAAAATCAATATCTAAATTAAAAACAGTGCTATATACAAACAAAGTTACTAATTTGAAGCTTTTACAGTTGCAGTGAAGACCAGTTTCCTGAAAAGAAGCAGCCGAATTCGAAGAAGAAAGAAAAACTAAGAAGTTACCTGTTAATTTAAAAAAAAAATGAGGGAAAATATCACCATAATATTTATATTATTAATCAAATATACTATAACATTAATACCAGCTATTTTGGTTTCTTAAAATAGAGATTTTGTACCATTTTCTCCAAAAATTTCCATGTCGTAAGCAGCGATTTACAACCAGAATGGCCCACAAATTTCTATTTTTGGACACACAAATTAGCCAACTGAACCACTACAATTTTCATATTATAGAAAAAACAAGTGTTTTAATTGTATACATTAGATTTACTATTTGTACTTTTCCACACCACTAGCTTACTTTTTTTTGTCATCTGAACCCCAGTTTAGTGACACATAAATTAAAGAATACCTATCCCTACTAGTTTTAGTTCCCAATGCACAATCACACACCATTACATACATCTTTATCATCTTACTCAAACACTCATGCACACAGCACACATACATTCCAGAACACCCCAACCCATATCTTCTTTATTTTTTTCAACAGACCCTAAAGAATGCCTACCAAAAGACAACTCCGTAGAAAGCAACGCAAAATTAGAGCAAATGAAAATAAAGGTGTCCAACATAAGCATCCATCTCTAGCAGAATTTGTAAAAAAAAGTTGAAACAAAACAGCTAATACAATCATTTAGTGAAACACAAGAAGTTTCAAGTACAACAACTTTGCTTCCTCTATCAAAATGTAAAACAAACCAAAAAACAATTAACAGAAAAACAGCTATCAGTACAGATAAAACTACTTCTTCAAATTTTAATATAGTGCAAAGTAAGCATACCAAGAAAAGTATTTTAGCCAAAATATACCGTCACAAAGTCCTTCAAAATCTTATAAAAACAGGAGAGAAATCAGGTTCAAAGCTTAAAACCTATCGTAGGAAATTAATCTTAGAAGCATTGATGGACAGTGCAATTCTTCTCAAAAGAAATGTATTTATTTTACTGTTAAACAAAATGAAACCACTAACAAAACTAATAACTAAATTACAAAAAAGACTTCTCGATAAGCCAAATGTCAACAGAAAGAACTTCTTAAGTATCTGCGGAGGTGAATGGAATCACACTACGAGCACAGAACCATATTTTAATGAAGAAGCGTACAAATAAAAGCAAACAAATACAATTGCCATAAATAGCAGTGGTCGAGGTTATGAAAAAGTGAATAATACCATAATGGAACAAGAAGTACTCCTTACAAAAATATGCCCTGAAAACTTAGAATTACCCCTCCCTTCAACTGAATCAGAATGTCTAGTGTACAAATGGCCATGCACGTCAATGTGTAACATTCCCAAACAATGTTTTAAATCTTTACACCAATTCCTCAATAAATAAAATAAAGACAAAATCAAAATTAAATTAATGCAAAATATAGATACCTGTCCAGTGCGCAAGTACACAGGACTACAAGGACATTCATTGGCCTGCATTACAGGACCTACTTGTAAAACCACTTTCCATGATATCAAAAGGATATCAACACATCATTCAACTATAAGAAATCTAGTCTGTAAACTGTACTATGCTAAAAGTCCTGCTTTAGCACTAGCAAAGTTAAATAACATCCTTCTACATGGTACAGCAAAAGACCTACTTGAAGAAATTCACTATATCCAGAAAAAATATTTTGGAAGTGAAAGCCATTTACAGAATGAAATAGCTTTAAACCAATTAAGCAACAATTCTACACATGGCAACCTTTTGCTAAACACATACAAAAAAGAAATACTCAAATTTAAAAGTACATCAGCTGAAGTACCAAACCATGTATGTGTATGTTGCCGTAGAATTTTTTATAAAAGTAACACAAAAACTGTGGACCTATCATACAAAATAGAAGACAATGAAGATTCTAAATGGTTTGAATTAGCTCTCTACCTTCTAGCAGAAAACAAATATGAAATAACTGAGCCCTTAATACTTTGCAGTTATTGCACTACAAAACCTGACAACAACCAAACTCCTTCACGTTCTATCGCAAACAATTTGGAATTATACCCAGTACCAAAACCTCTACAACAACTTAATTTATATGAGAGCATCATAATTCAAACAGTACACCCATTTTAAGCAATAATACGCCTTCAACCAAAAACAGCAAAATTACCTCCCTCTGAATTGGTAAAAGGCATTCGTGGAAAAGTAGTTTATTTACCATTAAATCTAAAAGAAAATGTGCATACTCTAGGAGTGCAACGTCCAATGCAGCAATCTTTAATTATATTAGTAAATGGAGTACCTACAAAAGACAAAAAAATATGGCAACAGCTGGTAGATTTATATAAAGTTAGACAAGCCTTCCAATACCTTAAAGAGAATAATGAATATTACAAAGAAATTAATATTGAAGAAAACTTGAAAGATACAACTGAAATAATTCAAGAAACACAAGAAGCTGGTCAATTTGAGCTACTAGATCCTGCTACAATATCAAATACTTTAGACCATTATACAATTCATCCTTTGCACTGTAATGACACCGTACAAGATGTACTAGAAACTTACCAAATGCGTCAAACAAAAGGATCGCCAATCAGTATATGGGAAAAAGGTATAGAAGCACGTGCTATTCCTCTACTCTTTCCAACTGGCAAAGGAGGAAGGTATGATGATAGACCTATTCAAATATCAGCTTCAGAATACCGCTCATTACGGATGTATTCTGAAGATCCCAGATTTAGACAAAATGTGGAATACATATTCCACCTACTCTTTGATGAAAGTGAACTAGCAACTTTATGTTACGGAGTTGCACACATATTAAAATCAGGATCACACTTTCAAAATATGACAGCTACACAATTATTAGAGAAAGTGCAACAAAAGGATGAGGTTTTACAATCAAATATTACAAATCTATTAGCAAATATGCGTGGTACTAAAGAGTACTGGTTTTGACGTCATGGAGATGTACGTTGTATGATCAGAAACCTTGGCCCACCCACTTGGTTTGTTACATTAAGTTGTGCAGAATATGCATGGGAAGATTTACATGATTTCCTACGCATATCAAATAAAAACAAAACAAACATAGATATTCTAACACCTGGAGAACTTTGTTCTTTGGATCCTGTTAATGTTTCAAGATATTTTCACCATCGCTTCATTGCTATGCTACATTTTATTTGTAATAAAACTGTTCCTCCCCTTGGAGAAGTGCAACACTTCTTCTGGAGAAAAGAATACCAAGCCAGAGGAGCACCACATATCCACATGCTTTTATGGATTAAAGATGCTCCTAAATTTGGTCAAGACAGTGATGCCACTGTTTTACAGTTTATTGAAAAATATGTCACTTGTGAAATTCCATCAGAAGCCACAAATAGTGATCTTTGTGCACAAATTTTACAATTTCAAAGACACAAATGTGGAAAATATTGTCGTCGCAAATACAAAAACAAAGGCAACTACTACACCAAATGCCGATTTGGTTTCCCTAGACCAGTTACAAATACAGGTCAAGTAAACAACCTCATGTCTTCAGTTAGACATACTGTTAAAGGAAAGTCACCTAAAAATACATATTACATAAAAAGAAAAGAAGAAGAAAAATATATCAATGATTATAATGCAATCATTGCCCACTTATGGAATGCAAACATAGATGTGCAGTACATTGCAGACAATTCTACTTCAGTTGCACGATATGTCACAGCATACTTAACTAAAGCAGAAAAGGCAGAGCTCCAAGACCTCTGGAATGACCTGTCATCAGATAAAACAGTATCTCATAAATTATACAGCTTGGGCATAAAAATGCTCACCCATAGAGAATGTGGATCTTATGAAGCAGCTGATCGTTTAACTGGTACTTCATTGTATGGTAAATCTGAAAATATAGTATGGCTAAGTCTTGGTCCAGCTAAATCTAGAAAAAGAGTTCTAAAATCATATGAAGATATAAAAACAATAGCCAAACATGATCCCAACAGCCAAGACATTTTAAAAAACAATTTATTGGACACATACTACCCAAACAGAAGTAATACTTTGGAAAACATGTGTCTATACCAAATAGCCCAAAACTACACATACATAAATAATATGAAACCCGATGAAAAAAAAGGTAAATATAGAGTGACAGACTGTGAAGGCAGCTTAGTTAAACTCACCAAACCAAATTGAATTAATCATATCAAATTGTCATTGAAGACTCCTCAACATAAAGAAGTATATTACATGTCCCTGCTACAACTCTTCAAACCATGGAGAAAAGGAGAACAATTACTAGATAACTATGACTCATATGAGGATGCTTTCAAAGCAAATGAAAGCACTATAACTGATGTAAACTTTACACAGTACAAAACAATGTTGCACAATGAACAGCAACATGAGGAAGAACTCCAAGCCCAACTAGATAAGGATACTGCTGACAGTAGTCAACCTTCTGTAACAGGAAGCCAAGAACCACTGGGAGAACCACTAATAACAAATGAGGCAGAATTAGCTATGATAGAAGTAGAAAACACCATGTGTCAGTATGAAGATAAGGAAGACTTAACTATACTACAATCAAAACTAAACAATGACCAAAGTAGCATTTTTCAAGAAGTAACAAAACAAATTGCACATGGTGTAAAACATGAAAATAAAGAATGTTCATGCCATAATTATAAACCTATACTACTATACGTCAGTGGTGAAGCTGGTTCTGGCAAAACATTCCTAATCAAAATCATTAGTAAGTTCCTTCAACAATTGACAAACAACAAACAGTCAGCTGTTGTCACTGCCCCCACAGGTTTAGCTGCCTACAACATAGGTGGTGTTACATTACACTGATTACTACTATTACCAGTAGAACACCAGAACAAATTAGACTATTACAAACTTTCTGCAGAAGCTGCAATGGAATTACGCAGAGTATTGAAACAAATGAAAATGCTACTAATAGATGAAGTGAGCATGGTCTCCAACCTGATGTTAGCTTTGATTCACCTCAGATTACAAGAAGTACTCAAAACAGACTATGAAGAGCTCTTTGCAGGAAAACACATTATTGTTTTTGGAGATCTGCTTCAATTAACACCAGTAAAAGGTGAACCTGTTTTTAAAACATTAGGGCACAAACTCTGCCGTAAAACTGTTGGCAGCATTGGAAATGTCAACCTTTGGCAACATTTCCAATACAGAGAATTAACAGAAAACATGCGCCAATCTGCAGATCTAACTTATGCCAACATTTTAAAAAGTTTGAGAGTTGGTATACTTTCTAAAGAAGCAGAAGCAACATTGAAAACCCGGCACATTAATGCACTTTATGGCGATAATGCATGTGCTACAGATGTTATGGAACAATTAGCCCACAAAAATGTCAATTGTATGGCCTTAATGCCAACTCTTGCAAACTGTTTCAAATTCAATGAAATCATGCTAAGTAAAGAAATGCAACCAATAATGGAAATTAGCGCCACAGACAAACTAGATGTACATGGTATGACACTACCCATGTGTGACCAAGCCACAACAAGACTAAATAATTTAGAAAAATCAATCTCAAACACAGCAGGCTTAGAAAAGATGTTAAAATTATCCTTAAATTGCAGAGTAATGCTTAAACGTAACCTTGACGTGGACCAAGGACTAGTTAATGGAGCACTGGGTACAGTTGTTGGCTTTCAAACATACCCACGTGACAACAAAATTCAGTTTGTCAACATACTCTTTGACAAACTTTCAGAAGTAAAACGGATAGGACGCTCAACAGCTAGATTCCTTCTCTTCAAAGATATGTACGTACGCAGAGAACAATTTTCTCTAACTCTTGCATACGCAGTCACAATTCATAAATCACAAGGTCTTACCCTAGACAAAGCAATGATAGATATTGGTAACACAGTCTTTAAAGAAGGCATGAGCTACATAGCACTATCACGCTTACATACACTTGACGGTCTATTTCTAATCAACTTTGATGCAAGTAAAGGAAACGCTGATATTCCTTGCATTTTAGAATATAATAGACTTCGCTCACTATACACTCCCCATCTAAACACATATTCTGTTCCACAAAAACTAAAACGTTGTAAAAGAAAACTAAATCAAACAGAAATGCAACAGGACGTCACTGCAAATCCTCCAAAGAGAGTAAAAGAAACTAATACTTCATCAAGTACCACAAACAAAAAAGAATCAATTAGAGAACGTAAACCAGGTACTTCTTTAAAGAAGGAAGACAAACTCCAAAAAAAGCAGTTAGATACAGAACTACCTGGACCATTTAAATTCTCAAATATAGTTGATGTAAATTGCTATGCAAATGTAGCAATGAATATTCTATTTCAATTACCACCAATTGTTGACAACATTTACTCAAACAGTACAGACCCATTGTGTTTGCAAATGTTAGTACTTCACAGAAATGCGGCAAACAATCCTGACAACACATATAGTGTTTCTGGAATAAGACGACAATTGGACTACTGTGCTGGAATGGTGAAATTCACTATAAACTCACAGGAAGATCCACAAGAATTTCTAATGTACTTACTACAAGTACTGGAAAACAAAAACATACCTATAAATGAAATCTTTCAGATTTCATACATGTGGAAACATACATGACTCTCTGCAACAATGTGACACAAGAAGAAATCCCCAATGAACGCTTCATATACATATCAATACCAAATTGTGAATCCATTCCATTTCAGCAACTTGTACAAAATGCAAACCATGGTAGATTATGCTCTACCTGCAATTCAGATAATCGCTCCACGTGAGTAATACAAACACATAGTAAATACGTAATACTAATGCTTCTACGTTACAATGCAGATGGTACCAAAAACAACTGCAAGCTGACTGGATTCACACATGGTCAAATATCACTTGGTAAGAAAACCTTCACAACAATAGGTATAATCTACCACGCAGGAGCCACAACCAATTCAGGGCACTACACTGCATACATAAAAAAGAAATGTGGATGGTTTGAATGTAATGATAATACCATTACTCTAAAGCAGAGATTACCAGCAAATCTTACAAATGCTTATTTGATGTTCTTAAAACCAAAATTTGATAAATAAACTGTATTTAAACCTTTAAGTAAATTTGTGTTACAAAAATATAAACTGTTAGAATACTCCAAAAGCTATCTAACTGCTCAAAGATTCTACAACAACTAATCAGATAAATGAATACCACTAAATTAGACCAATAAATACACAGTTAGAATACGCCAATTGGTATCTAACTGTCCCAAAATTATAAATTTGTGTTAAAATAATATAAACTGTTAGAATACTCCAAAAGCTATCTAACAGCTCAAAGATTCTACAACAACTAATCAGATAAATGAATACCACTAAATTAGGCCAAAAAATACACAGTTAGAATACGCCAATTGGTATGTAACTGTCCCAAAATTTAACAATATCCAAATAGGTAAATCAAAACCACTAAAATATATTAAAAAAATAGACAGTTAGAATATGCCAATTGGTATCTAACTGCTCCAAAATTTTATAATATCAAAACAAATGAAGAATCTGTTACTGCTCCAAAAAAAATACAACAAAGCAAAGTATAAAGCATTAGCCAGAAACAACAAGTGAACACTGAAAACAAACAAACAAATAAACTGTAGCATAACAGAAAAAGTTTTTTTTTTAATCCAACATGGATTTTTTTTTCTCCCACAGACCCAATGATTTTAGCAACAAATACAGAAACTGAGCAAATTGCACAGTACTCTGATTTGTACTCTACTAAATATGAGGGTCGAAAAAAAATAAAAGTATATTGCTTATACAATGTAATAAGTCATTACAAAATACTAATACTAACATGCTATTTTCTTTTATCACAGAAATGAAGAAGAAAAACATGGACTCCCATTACTAGACCAAACAGTAAGTATACAATAATAAGGACAACCATAGCAGCATATCACATCTATAGTATCTAATACCTTTGTTCCTTATACATTTGTTTTTCACCCAAAGTTATAAGCAAATATGAATGTGATATGCTGCGGTGGTTGTTGCCAGGGCATAGAGTCTTGGGTGCATGGCCAAATGGCCATGCACCCAAGACTCTATGCCCTGGCAACAACCACCGCAGCATATCACATCCATAGAGTCAAACAGTTCAACTATGATCTATGGGAAACTTTTAATGTCCGCGAACAATGTGAATGTTCTTAGAACACTTTGAACTTGCCAGCGAACAATACGGACACCGTTTTCAGGGCACCCCCTACGAACATTTCAGAACAACGCAATAGTTCTTACAACACTTTCAACTTAACAACGAACAATACGGACAGCGTCCTAAGGACACCCCCTACGAACATTCCAGGACACCGGGAGTGTTCTTAGAAGCGTCTTCAGAACACCACCATCTTGTTTATTTGCGAACATTTCAGGACACCGCAAGTGTTCTTAGGACACATTGAACTTGACAAAGAACAATACGGACAGCGTCCTCAGGACACCCCCTACGAACACTCCCCGAACACCGGGAGTGTTCTTAGAAGCGTCTTCAGATCACCACCATCTTGTTTATTTGCGAACATTTCAGGACACCGTAAGTGTTCTTAGGACACATTCAACTTGACAAAGAACAATACGGACAGCATCCTCAGGACACCCCCTACGAACACTCCCCGGACACCGCGAGTGTTCTTAGAAGCGTCTTCAGAACACCCCCATTTTGTTTATTTGTGAACATTTCAGGACACCGCGAGTGTTCTTAGGACACATTCAACTTGACAGAGAACAATACAAACAGCGTCCTCAGGACACCCCCTACGAACACTCCCCGGACACCGCGAGTGTTCTTAGAAGCCTCTTCAGAACACCACCATCTTGTTTATTTGCGAACATTTCAGTACACCGCGAGTGTTCTTAGGACACATTCAACTTGACAGAGAACAATATGGACAGCGTCCTCAGGACACCCCCTACGAACACTCCCCGGACACCGCGAGTGTTCTTAGAAGCGTCTTCAGAACACCCCCATTTTGTTTATTCGCGAACATTTCAGGACACCGCGAGTGTTCTTAGAACACATTCAACTTGACAGAGAACAATACGGACAGCGTCCTCAGAACAACCCCTACAAATATTTCAGGACACCGGGAGTGTTCTCAAAAACGTCTTCAGAACACCCCCATTTTGTTTATTTGCAAACATTTCAGGACACCGCGCGTGTTCTTAGAACACATTCAACTTGACAGAGAACAATACGGACAGCGTCCTCAGGACACCACGAGTGTTCTTAGAACAGTTTCACTTTGCTTGCGAACAAAACGCACACATATTGACTCCTTAGAACACCCCCTAGTCAGTTTATTTAGAACATTTCAGAACACCTGTGATGGCCGCAAACAAATCGAACACAAAAAGAACGTCTAACACATAAAAAACACAACTTTCATCCTATCTCATACACTCCCACCCTCCCCAAACACTCCTACACACCAACACACTCTACAAAGTACACATTTTGAACAAAGTTTCACCGCGCTGTCCGGGGACGTCCGCGAATCCAATATGGCGGGCGCTACCGAAAAATCTGATGCGCTTCACGCTCCACGCCGTCCAATCAGCGAACACTTTGCATGTCCGCGAAAAAATGCAAGACGATTGGCCAATCAGGACACTTTCCGCGGAGCGAACAGGGAAGTGTATCCGCAAACCGAACACAGATATCACTAATTTTTTTTTACCTACTTTTTGGTCATTTTATAAAAAAATACTGGACGGATTTTCACCAAATTTGCAAAAGCACGCTTTCGGGACCAAGCCGCTGCTCCTGGTCCAAATTTGGTGGAAATCCGTCCAGCGGTTTGGGCTGTATGCGCGAGCAAAATTTTTTTCCCATTCACTCTATGGAGAGTGAGTATAATGTAAACAAATATGAGCATATAGAGGGAAGGTAGAATAAAACTATGAGAAAGTGCTGATAACCATAATGATTATCTTCATGCACAGAAAGGATTGCTCTCTTTCAAGCCTGTATCTTCTGCTATGTACATGTTTCATATGATGTGACAGGACCCTAAATCTACAAATATAGTACCTTTTCAATTTTTACTTCCTGACTGTTACTGAAGAAAACTATGTGGCTTCGATATGTCAGTAAAGGATAAAAAGGGAGAGCCAGCCATGCGATGTCATCAGTTATGTCATCAATGACATTTGTGATGTCATCTTTGATGTCCTGGGTGTTAGTGTTAGCAGTGCACGGTGGCGCGAGTTATGGTTGCTTATGTTACCATAACTGGCGAATTTCAAGGGTTTTTCGGTTTTACTTGGAACCATAACGTCCCTTTAACAAAGTTTTTTCACTGAATTTCATAGGTTTTTAGTAGCGCAACTTAACCATAACGTCCCTTTAACAAAGTTTTTTCACTGAATTTCATAGGTTTTTAGTAGCACAACCTAACCATAATATCCCTGACATGTAACATAGAACATACTAACCCCATCGTAGTGATTTTCATGTCCGCGGACTACCGCCAGGTCCGCGGACACATCGAAAATCTGAGCGTGGTGAATGTAAATTTAAATAGTGTGCCCCATTTCCCCTTTGAAGTTGGCTCTGAAAAGAGTCGTTTTTTTTTTACAGATGCTTGACAGACACCTGTTATTTTATATTTTTTTCCTTGTTTTTTTTTCTTACTTTACTCCTAAAATCTTCACATAACCTTCTCCAAAGCAACCCTTACATTCCAAAATAGAAAGGCATTTCCGGTAAAAGATAAAGAAATGCCATCTTCGTTAAAATTAACAGCATTACTGGCATCAATATTCTCATTGTTACAGAGGAACATACCAGCTCTAATCATGAAGGCACACATGCCTCGGTTGATGACACACCTAGCAATGTTTTGCTGAGGACAAAAAACTGAACTATTGTCCCATATTGCCCTAGGTAGTAATCCAGAAAAAATTACTTTCGCATTTGGAAGGATCTTCATTACGACTTGAACCAAGCGTTCCAAATCAGCCAACAAAGTAGGGGCACTGACGTTGCCCAAATGGAAAGCACCATAGTGCAAAACTACCACATGCGGACTGTTCATCGTGGCCATATCCGCACAAACTTGTACAATTCCCTGTACATTGCAATCAGGCACAGTGCTCCACACCACCTCCACTCCTTTCACATCAAAGTTCTTTGCAACATGCCTGCATTCAGCGTACTGCTGTAAACCATGCACAAACATATCTCCGAGCACCAACACCCTGACTTTCTCCACTTCTGCCATCTTCACCACACACAGTCTCTTTCAACACAAATCCACAACCTCGACATCTGATTGGCTGATCTGTACAGTCTTCTTTCCATGTTGGATTTCCTGGAAAAACCCGGATGTACCACGCCCTGTCCACGAACAGCCGCGGTGTCCGCGGACGGCGTCCACTTTACTCTCTGTACCATTCCCTCATTGCATACAGCTAAGCAATCACACAATACGAATAACGTCCTCAGAACACCCCCATTTTGTGAATTTTCGAACATTTCAGGACAATTATCATTTCATTATTCAACATATTAACATTACAAATATTATACTTTTATCTTGTACTCTGCACACAATGCTATCTTTCTCCATTAGTAGCTCAGTATACTACATAGAATCCCATAATACAATGCTATTTATATCAATGCATCGTTCAAAGCACTAATAACGGTATGATATTTATTGCAATATCCTTGACACTTTTTTCGAACATTATAATAAAAATCCCTAGTACACAAATTCCATGAAAAGTACATACACATGTGATGTCATCAGTGATTTCATCAATGACATTTGCGATGTCATCTTTGATGTCCTGGGTGTTGGTCTTAGCAGTGCATGGTGGTGGCGCGAGTTATTTTTCATAGCTTACCATAACTTGCTATTTTCAGGGGTCTTTCGGCTGTACTTAGAACCATAACGTCCTTTAAACAAACTTTTTTTAATATCACGCAAACAATATACAAACATGGCGTGCAAAAACCAACTTCTACAGATGGCTTTACACAGAATGTTGCAAAGTAAGAATTTATGCTCGTTCACAGTGAAGGTCAGCTGCTTCCATTTTTTTCTCGGGCCCCGGAGAGGCTCACGAAGCAGACTATAAGGTTGTATTGTGTTTTGACCTTGACAGACAGAGATTGTGATTAAAGACTTCTCTTGAAGGAGTGTTGCTAAAATGTAAGAGAAGATAAAGATGAAATTTCTGAAACGAAACCACTTTTACATATTATATCACTATGCGAAAGATCGTTGGCACACGCGGAGTCGTATTCTGGGACTGCACCACTCGTAGACAATGAAATTGCAATTGTACTGTAAGTAACCCTTTAGATTACTTTATACCAAATATAATTACAATAGCGTAGCATTAAAGACCGCTGAAGTTGAACTTGTTCGTTGAAAGTGGCATAATGTTTTCTACCGCGCACTATCACCGCCGAATTGATCCCCTGTCGTTTAGAGGGCTCTGAAAAAGGCAGACGACACAGGGTGGGTTAATAGAAATAATTTAACTGGTCTATAGGCGGTCAAGCGCTCTACTCGCTGTGCCACTTCACTGTAGCCTGTCAAGTGGCACAGCGAGTACAGCGCTCGCTTTGACATCCGTGCACAGCTTGCTAATGCAAGTTTGAATCCCGGCAAGGCGAAACTCAGCCTTTCATCCTTCCGTGGTCGATAAATGAGCACCACACACGTGGTTAATAATAAGCACCGCTTACATACCTCACAGTTCTTAGCGCTATATGAATGGGAAAATATTATTATTTTATTATTAACATACCCTGTTGCACTATCTTCGATAGCAAATAGTTTCACGCCCTAATAAATAAAATGATGATTTTTAATGAAGATCGGCTGGTGAGACTAATTTATGTTTTTTAAAACAGGTACGTGGCCCCGTTTTGTCTATGTCACGATTTACAGACTCCAGCGGATGGGGTCTTCAACTGCCAGGTGCAAGTCCAAATATGCAACTTCATGACCCTCACCATTTTATGGGACAATCGCCAAGGACCAATATGCCCTTACGCAGTACTAGCGGCTACAAACAACATACCAACCAATAGGGTGGTCTAATGGCTCGTTGTTGGAGCAACCTTCTGATTATCAGAGCGACCATTTACTGCTTTTATCATAAACCAACAGCCTATCTACCGCAAAGGAACAACACGTGGCTCCAAATAAACTTTTGCTGATCGACAGCAGAGACAATAGCAAATCGCTGAATATTCACTAAACATTTCATGTGAAATAAATGTACTTTACCAAATGTACAATCCTGCTGTTTACTTTTAAACCACAGTTTCATATTCCGAATTGTGGCGCACTGAGTTGTAAGCTGATCTAACACTCTCTGTAGTGCAAAGGAACATCGCGTGTCTCAACATGAACTTTTGCGGATCGACAACAAAGACAAATGCAAATTGCTGAATATTCTCTAAACATTTGATGTCAAATAAATGTACTTTACAACATTTACAATCTTGCTCTTTGCTTTTAAATCACAGTTTCATATTCCGAATTGTGGCGCGCTGTGTTGTGACATAATGTGTGTTGTCTTCCGGGTTCTGTGTAAAGTCGTGTAGTACTGGAGACGACTGGGCGCGTTTCATTACGCACTCTGTAACGTCACAGAGAAAGGCGGGGAATATGAATGCTTTGATAATATCAGGCTTAGGGGCGGGAGATATGATTTAGTGTCGCAAAAGCAAGTCAGCCAGGTCAATAGCGCCAGTCATAGGATTATCACATAATGTCGGCGCACACCAGCCTGATTTATCGTTTCTTTAGTGGACAAAAAGTCGGTTGACGCCCCTAGGAAATTGTACTTTTAGCGAACAAAAGGAGTGCTCTTAAAACACTTTCACCCTGACAACGAACAATACAAACAACGTTCTCAGAACACCCCCATTTTGTGTAATTGCAACCATTTCGGGACACTGCGAGTGTTCTTAGAACACATTCAACTAGACAGATTAAAATACGGACAGCATCCTGAGGACACCCCCAGTTTGTGTATTTACGAACAATTAAGTACACCGCGAGTGTTCATAGCTCATTTTTACCTTCCTTGCGAACAAAAATGACACATACTCCGTCCTCTAAACACCCCACCATTTAGTTTATTTACAAAATGTCAGAACAGTCGTGTTCTCTGCGGACAAATCGAACGCAACAAAAAGGTCTAGCACATAAAAAAAAAAAAACATTGAACCTATCTCATACTCCCCAACCCTACACACCAACACACGGCACTAAATACAATTTTTTATCCACGTTTCACTGCGCTGTACGCGGTCGACTGCGAATACAAGATGGCGGGCGCCACAGAAAATCTGACACGCTCCACGCCCCTCACCGTCCAATCAGCGAACACGTCGCATGTCCGCGGACATGACGCAAGCCCATGGGCCAATCGGGGTGCTGTCCGCGGAGCGAACAGGGAAGTCCATCCGCAAAGCGAACGCAGATATCACTAATTTTTTTGCCTTACATTTTCGTCATTTTTAAAAAAAACTACTGGACAGATTTACACCAAATTTACAAAAGCACGCTTTTGGGACCAGGCCGCCGCTCCTGCTGCAAATTTGGTGTAAATCCGTCCAGCGGTTCGGGCTGTAGCCGTGCGCAAAGTTTTTTCCCATTCAGTCTATAGGAAAAAAAAAAGTTTTGGGACCCCCCCTATAACTTTTCCCCCCCTGGACGTATCCTCACCAAACTTTGCAAAAAAATTCGGAGTGACCCAACTACTTTTTTGGCAAAGTTTGGTGAGGATCCGTCCAGGGAGAGCGAAGTTATAAGCCGCCCAAAAAGTGCTCTTCCTATGGAAACAGCAAATTAACCATAACTACATGGCCACTACCGTATATATATAGAGAGAGAGAGAGAGATAATAGAGAGAGAATAGAGAGAGAGAGAGAGAAAGAGAGAAAGAGAGAGAGAGAGAGAGAGAGAGAGAGAGAGCTATAACACACTAAAACATAAACACATATATAATGTGCACTTAGCAAATTTCAACCAGGCAACCATAAGTGCAAGTATCATGTCATCTAAATCATTGCACACATTTCAAAGAGGATCCTCTCTTCTTCCATGCACTACACATAAATGATGAAACTGCATAGACGGAATCCATGGACTTTATGCTTTTGCATAGATGTTCTGCCACAATCAGTGATGTCACACCCCCATTCAACATACAAGATCTTAAATTCCTCTTTCTTAGGGCATCAAACTGAGGACAGGTAGAAAGAAAATGCTGGAGAGTTTCCCTCACGCAGAGACAAAAAGGACACATGGGGGAAAGATTGTCATTCCATTTTGCTAGTATAGCTGCCAATGGAAGATTTCCTCTGTGCATTCTCATGATTAGAGAGTGCTCTAAGGGATCATCCTCCAAACGTAAGTACAAACCTTCCTTGTATTGTAAGAATCTTTACATAGTAAATACTCATACCCATGGATATAGTCAGGCATTTATTAACATACTCATCCCACTTAAACTGCCTATAAGCATCCTGAACAATCTTTTAATGGGGTGGATTAATGTTTTCTGGTCAGGACCACAGCTCACCTAGGTCCAGTCTCAACACTTATATGGCGGAACCACCCAGTTATAATAACCGCCTTATGGGTTAATACTTCTTTTAGCGCCTCATAGAAATTTCATATGATATTACCCCACTCACATCCGTACCCAAAATAGGATTGTTTTGAGAGCAATAACACCCGCAAAACACAAAAGGCCAAGTTAAATATGGAGTGGAATATTTGACGAACTGGCCAGAACATGTAGTCACTTTTTGAGAAAGTTATTCTCATTCGCAGCCAGAGTACCAGTGTTGGAGGGGCCACACAGTTCAGCTCCATACAGGGCACCCGCCAACAATTGAGCTCTGTAAATCTCAATGGCTACAACCTCTGTTTCAATTCCTACACAAAACCATTGTGATCATTTCCTTGGTATTATCAGCTTTGCAAATAGTCTCTACCTAGAAATGTCCAAACGCCTCACCAAAAAACAATGAATCCAAAATACTGCAGCAAGACTTCTTGAGTAACTAGATAGAAGAGAGCACATTGCCCCAGCTTTGAGAGGTCTACAATGGATGCCAGTAAAGAAATGTGTCAACTTCAAAGTTCTCTGCGCGTGCCCATAAATCATTATACGGACAAGCAGCCAAATTCCTCCAAACAAAAATCACTCAATAACAACCCAGAAAAGCTTTAAAATCTAGCACCGATCTCCAAATGGACAAGACACAATGAGAAAACGATTTGGTGGAAACGCCTTCTCCTTTCTGATAGCCAAATGATGGAACTCGATCCCGAAAGAAATCAGAACAACGGAAGACCACATAACTTTCATTAAACAGCTAAAAAAAACTGGTTGTTCAACTTTCTGAGATAAAAACAGACCAACAGCAACTACACAACAACCTTCTTCACGAGCATACCACTACAACCGCATACAATGTCCAAACCTCATACACAAAGGCATTGAAACTGTAACCCGGAAAAAAGGAACTGTGAGATAAATGCCTGCAAAAAGAAAATATAGCACAGCCGCACAATATCCAGAGACCACCCAACATCCACTAACCATTTCCCTTTTCTATTCCACACAACCAAACCTCACACTTGTCATGCAAGCCCAGACGAGCTAGCAAACTATCCTGCTAAAACAAGCAAACTGCAAATACCCTTTAACCAAATCACAAACTCAGTAACCTATGACACAAAACAACACAAACACTGAACGTCACCCATCTGGAAACAATAAGCACCCAGTGCTCAAAACAAAGCACACCCAGAAAACTCACATACACAGACGTCAGAGACTCTTGGTTCTACACGCACACCACATATCCGATCCCTCTCTCCCACACTAGCCAACCCACCCCACCTTACCTGACAGAGCTACCAGAGTGCCTGCAAACCATGGAAAGGGTAGTGGTACACATTAGAAATCAATTTAACATAACATAACATTATTGTCGGACAAGCATATATCAAGCTGGATAGCCCATAAATAATATTGTGGACATTTCTGTCCCTTAAGTGAACCTGTCAGGAATGTATCTGAAAGCAGCACTTGGTAAAGGTATACAGACAAAATTAGAGTAACCAAAATGATACTACCACTGGTTATTGAGAAATCCAAACCTACGTCCTCCCATCCCGCAATTGGAAACTGTGATGAGCACCAAGGAAACTTAAGGCATTCAACAATGATATGTGCTCAAGTGTATAGCAAAATAAATGTCCCTGGCATGAGCTTAGTCTTAGGTAGATAGCAGTTACTTCACACAGCTTTTGCTCCAACTGAAACAATAAGGTCTATTTTGGGCTCAGAGTTGAGCAACAAGTCTGTTAAGCCATATCTCGGGGGTGCTCTTGGTACTGGTTTAGGAGTCACATTTCAATTTTTCAGAGGAAATTACAATTGAAAATTAGGCTATACTGATGATTATCTTTAAGGCTTTGGAACGTTGTTTTCTTTTTGGTGTACTCATTACCTATACTCCTGGTATGTATTAGTCCTATCAACAAATGTCCAGTAAGTTGCATAACAACTGTTCAGAAAGTATGTGGTTACGCTTGAAAGGGAGCCCTGTGCAACCCTGTGAAGCTTCCTTATTGGCTTGGTGTACAGCAGTGGTGGGCTGTCAAGAGGCATCCCTGCCCTGTGACCGCAAAGTCTTGATATATCTGAAAGTTAGTGCATATAAACATACATTATGACCAATGTTCTTGATCAATTTTATTGCAATGTAATGGAATTTCAAAGTATTTTAAATATATTGGGCCTCATTACACGGAAGGCGGTAAGGGTTAACGGTCACCGGTAATGGTACCGGTGACCGTTAACCCTTACCGCCTTACTACGAGGTCCCTTTGCGGGTTGGTACTTTAACGCCTGCTTTTTAGCAGGCGTTAAAAACCAACCCGCAAAGGGACCATGGTGCTAATTACGGTACCGCAATTTGCGGTACCGTAACTAGCACCTTCCCCATTCCCATTATGCCCTATGGGCAAAAATGGGAATGGGGAAGGGCAATGGGGGAAGGGGGAATTACCGCCCCGCCAACCTTGAAATAGGGCGGTAATTCCCCTTTCCTCCAAGGCGTTGCCGGTATTTTACCAGCATGGACCAAGGTGCTAATAGCACATTGGTCCAACGCCTACCGTGTAATGAGGCCCATTGTCATTTATTCCTGACCCAATAATCGAGATTAAACATTTGTTTCATTGTCATGCAGAAAAGCCAGCAAAATGCTAAGCACTTCATTGGGCATGATCAATAGTTGACTGCTTCCCTTCATCGTCCAGTCTTCATTGCCATTGCCGTTTTAGAACAACGCATGTTGGCTTTGTAGCTTTGTGTACATCACAATGAAAACAAATGTGTACTATTAATTGGACCAAGAATAAACAAAGTATTTAACATAAACTGACATTGAATTGCATAGCTATCCATTTTACTTGGGTCAGTTGATGTTGTGAGCTAATGAATATGCAGACTTTCAGACCTACAGTAGGATATACATTCTACCAGCCGGGTTTTAAAAAAGCTTTTAATTTTTCATCTCACTTCGTTATCAGCAAGTAAGAATAGCAACATTCAGAAAATGCCGTCAGACATCAGATATGTGTAGGCCAACAGAAAACGATGAGTCCTCAATACACTTTATCTGTCAGTTTAAATATTTGCATAATCCCACAAGGAGTCAGATTGTTTTCATTTTGACCCACTACATCAGGTTACCATCAGTGACCTAGGAAGCACACCTTTTGACACACGTTTCTCAGACTACACCATAAATCCTGAAGAGGCAGTTCCAGGAGTTGTGGGACTTTGGGTCTCTGATCTATCTCAAAACAAACTAGGATTAGCAGAGTGTTCCGATGCAGGTTCACCACCCACAACATGATCACAAGTAGGACTTCTAGCAGGGAATCAGGACCTGTTCCCATGTGTCATGGGAAAAGTAGCAGTGCTGACAACTTTAGGTTGATAACTAAGATTTGGCACACTATAGCACACAGCAGTGCATTTTGTTTTTACATAAAACAGGCAATTATTGCATTGTGGCTTCGCTTTTTGCCAGCATTGAGGCACATATATTGTATTCCTTCCAGGCATGGCACCTCATAGAGAACGCAGTATATTATATTTCATGTAGCACATTGCCCCAGGTCTCCGAATGGCATGCAGAACACTGCATGACACCATACTTACTAAACTTTGCTGCGCAACATGATTGCAGAAAATACATGGTGCATGGTACCGCACTCCCACATGCATCACACTCCAAAGAAAACACACAACACATTGTTCAGCGCACCTGCCCACAATCAAGCTCATGACACCACATTTTTGAGTTAAATGGCATCTGGATAAAAGGTGCATAACATGTACATCAAGCGGGCTATGTCGCTAAGTTTGAATATCTGCAGACTTAAATTTAAGTCTTCTGTTCTTTATATTGGTTTTTGAATTTCCTACCATTGTAACTGTCTCAAATCAATGGAACGTAACCTGTAAATGTTCAGCTCCCCTTCCATAGGTGAGGCTTGACCAAATTGTGCACCTTCACAAATGTTTCTTCCTTAATGCTTATCTGCACACCTGATGTAGCCACCGCACCATGAGGCGGGGATTTCACAGGTTGCGGATTCTCACATATGTTTTTTCCTTCATGCTTATCTGCATACCTTATGTAGCCCCCCTGCACCATGAGGCGAGGCTTTCCCAGATTTTGCATTTTCACATATGTTTTTTCCTTCATGCTTATCGGCACACCTGATGTAGCCCCCGTGCCATGAGGTGAAGCTTTCCCAGATTGTGCATTCTCACACATGTTTATTGCTTCCTGATTATTTGCACGTCCGATGTAGCCACCCACACCAGGAGGCGATGCTTTACCAGAGTGCATTGTCACTTTGTACGCATATGCTGTAACCTTGTATGCATGGTCTTGTACTTTGTGGACTTTGCGATCACACTTGTACTGTAACTAGTACCTAGATGCCTCAGGGTTTTGTGCACAGCTATAAATGTAAAAAATAAATAAATAATACTTTCACCACCTGGCACAGTACACACACACAGCCCATCGGGTTATATTTTCTTTCATGGCACTGCATTATTGTGTTCGGTGACTGTAGGGATACTAGGTAATATGAGCAACAGCTTTGCCATTTTTGAAGTTGGCCTCAGTTAGAGGTATTGAGCTGCTACTATAGTGTTTTACGCCATAGTTGTTAGTTGGGAGCACTTGACTGAATTTCGTCCTGTCGTGCAAACAGGCTGAGTGCTCAAAAGCAGGTGCAGAAGGGTATGAGGTAGTTGCCAGCTTATTGCAAGGGAAGCATTTCTCGAGGGACAAATGCTCGGTCCAAGCAGAAAATGCTGTTTCATCAGATGGGGAAAGAATACATAATGTTTGTGAAGGCCAGAGCGAGGCGTGTGATTAGTTCCCAGGCAGCCACAGTGTGACATGGGCTGAATAATATGGAGAAAGTAGCAGACATTATGGTCCGGAGCTGTGTTCAGCAGTGGACATGTCACTTTTTTTAAATAGAAGGCCATTCATTGCATGGAGGTTACTGGAAGATGGTGTACCCGGATTGACAACATGTATCGAGATAGGGGGCTACATAGTGAGCAGGTGCAGACAGTGCGAATGGGAAATGAACCGAGGAGGTGTGTGCCATGTTGGTTTGTTTATTCCATCTCTGAGAGATGTTGTGGCCTCAGTTGTCTGAGATATCATATTCCAATTAGAATGAAGCCCCTTATCAAACTATTCCCCGAGATGGAATTTGTACATTTTTGCTGACCAAGGGGGGTGTGATCATGTTGAGTGGATGGTGGAATTTTTTGTGATGAAAAGGCAACTGCCAGTAGTCTTTAAGCAATGTATTGGGTTGTTTAGGGGACTGGTGATGATGAGCATATGATAATGTTAGGATATTTTAGTTAAATTCCTTTTTGCATATGCTAATGTTTTGTTTCGTACTACAAAATGTACAGGCTGAAACACGGGGTGGGAGGGCATTTTTAAGTTGGCTTTGTTCAGTTCATCTTCCCAGCCGTTATGTATGAATACATTTTGTGGTTTTTCCTGGAAGTGGTGCACTCTTTTCTTTAGTTCTGTGAATTGCTTTTTCTACTTTTTTGACCTGTCCTGGGAGTGCCTCTCGTTCAACAAGAGATCACTGAACATCTAGCTACAGTACTCATCCTGGTTGTGGAGATCCAAGGCTCCTAGAAATTCCCTGCTTGTGTAGTGTTACATGTCTTTTAATACCAGGATCGAGCCCATTTTACAATTATGGCAGGTTTGGCAGGTAAGAGAACTGAGACACATGGAGATTAAGTAGTTTGCCTAGGAACACATTAGAACTGGATTGACTTCAAATTTTCAAATGTCATAATCAGCATTTTGGAAACTAGGACATTGAATACTTGATGCCCCACCTCTGAACTTTCCTGTGTAGCTGAAGTTTGTAATTGTCTGCTGGCTATTAGTTTCCCATAGCACATATACTGCAATAGTAGCGATGCGGCAGCAAAATAATGTCTATCGTCATGTCATTGCCCTCTGTACCTTGGGTTAATATTTGCCAATGGGACATTTATTGTAAACAGATCTAAAATCTATTTCCAAAGAGATATTGATGGGACCATTATCAACAAATAAAGAAAGATTTGGTACGCCCTTAATGTTCTTCCTTGTCCTCTTGGAATACAATTTGTCTTGCTATCATGTTATACCTTGTAGTCTCCCTGTAAATGTGACAAAGAAAACTGGATCCTGCCATACCATTGTAATACTGCACCTACAAATCCATCATGCTCTGGTCCCAGGAAAACTGAATCCTGCATGTGAAAATGAACAGATATTTTAAGGTGTACAGTGTTCCCCCAAAAGTAAACATTTGTCACCATGTTGTACACCTTCCGCACATTTTAACATGATAAGGAAAAAAAAAGTGTGTCTTTGACTAGTGAACCACCAGGTGCTTTCAGACACCTTACATCAGTGCATGGGGATCAGCAGCCTTGTCCTACTCTGGTTCAAGTCCTACCTCGCCAACCACAAACAGTTTGTTTAGATGGACTTCTCTAGATCGCCAATGTTACCAGTCACCTGTGGAGTCCTGCAGGGTTGCATCCTCTCCCCCAGTGATCTTCAATCTATACATGGAGCCATTAGGAGCCCTCCTAGCCACACAACATCCACATCCACCAATACGCTAACGACATACAGCTATACCTCAAGATCGACTCTATCAAGGAAATCCATAGGCTCAAAACCTGCCACTCAATGATCCAGTCTTGGGTGTCAAGTGCATATTTGAAGCTCAACCCCTCCAAGACTGAATTCCTACTCCTTACCAACAACAGTGAACACCCAGACATGCATCCCTGGCTATCAACCATGAACTCTGAGAGCTTCACACTCGAGCTCTCTTCCTGCGCCATGTTCCTTGGGTTCCACATCGGTGAACACCTGCCTTTCAAGACACACATATATAAGAAAACTCAGACACCTTGGTATTAACCTTCTCTCTTGTGAAAGGTCAAGCCCTTCTTCCCTCCAGACAGCTTTAGATCCACCGTTCAAGCCCTAGTCCTATCCCACCTGGATGGGGGCAATGCACTCCTTGAGGGCCTCCTATTATCCTCCCTTGTGCCCCTGAGAAGTGTCCTACACGCGCTGCATGCCTCATCAAGGGTCTACGCAGATATGTCCACATCACCCCAACCATCATCGACCTTTGCTGGTTCCCACTGTACACACAAATCGCCTTTAAGTCTTGCTGCATCATTTGTAATGCAGTCACCCTAAAGTCACCCAGCTATCTTGTGGAGAAACTCAGCTTCTCCGGTGGACAGCGCACCACCAGAATCCAGGGCACTGCAGACTTGAAAACCGCTGCTGCAAAAAGGAAAGGACCAGAAAACAAGCCTTCTCTGACTATGCCCCAAGACTATGGAACCTCATCTCTGTCAGTATCATTCTCGCCACCACTCTCCTACAATTCAGAAAAGAACTTAAGACCCACATCTTTAAAGAGTCTCTCATCCTCAACACCTAGGTCATCATGTCGATCCTCTCCTCCCTGCCACCCGGTACAGCTGTACCCCTCCTCTGTCCCCCTCTGTATCTTACCCCCCCCGACTGTATATCGGTTCTGTTGTTACCACTGGAAAGCGCTGTGTTATACATCTGTAATGTTGTACACCGCTGTAAAGCGCTCCGTTTTGTATCTGTATTGATGTATACCTCTGTAAGGTGCTCTGTTGCATCTCAAAGCTAGGTCTGCACTCAATAAATACAATAATAGTAATAATAATGATAAACAACATTCCTATATAGGTATCCAACCAGTGACATGATCTTCGCTTGTCACGCCTTGACATGTATGAACCAGCGTGGCTGAGTTTAGGTTTAGACATCTTTTACTTGCAAATACAGTAACACTGGAGGTGAGCCTAATCTAATTAATGTATTTATGGAATTAGATGATCTTGTGGTATCTGCTGCAATGGATTGACATCCAAGAAAGTAAAAACCAGATGCACTGAACACAAATCTAATGTGTGATTACAGAATATGTTGTCTCCAGTCGCAGGTCATTTTTAACAATAAAAACATACCACTACTCTGATGCAATTAGGAATTTTGGAGAGAGTAGCAGAACCAAAGAGAGTATGAAATCTAAATCAGTTATTCGCTAGAAGAGAGATATTTTGGATTAAGGGATTAGATGAACACAGAGGGGCATGAACACAGAGTGGGACGTGTAATGTTTTTTGTAACATTATCAAGTTATGAAACAAATGTACTGTCTTCATGGTCATCTTTAAAATATTTCAACTACTTAGTTACTGACCATAAAATGACTAGAGATTATTTATTGAGTATATTGATTGTGATGTGATGTAAAATGTATAGATAATGTTGAAGATGAATAATTAGAATGGAGTGTGCTTCCTTTAAAGAGTGCCATTATGATAGAAACAATCTTTTCAGATAACTCTATTAGGCATGTTTAACACTACATGTCATGTCTAGACTGTTAACCTGTGTTATTGTTAGTTTCGTTATAAGGAAATTACTGAAATGAATGATAGCGTTTAACAGTATTCTATTAAAATGCAATCCTTACTTATTCGCAAAAGTAGATTGGGCTCAGTGCATTAACAAACAGTGTTCAAAAAGTTGGTAGCCAATAATATTACATTTAGGGGATCTATTTCAGATTGCTTTTAAACGTCTTGGTTCTACATTTATATTTAGTAGTAGGTTAATTAAAAAATAATCAAAAAACAAGTGAACACTGCAGCTTCCACCACAGCCTACACAAACAAAATAATAAAGGCTTGAAAACCCTTTCTGTCCTCCAACAGTTGCCTCACCCTAGCCAGGGCCTTGATTTTGTCTAAACTGGATTTCTGTAACACCTTTTTCTTAGACACAACTAATCACAATTTGAATAAATTACAAGTTCTCCAGAACAATGCCCTTCGATGCGCATTGAACATACCACGTACCAATCACATCTCCAGCATCAGATGGGACTTACATTGGCTACCAGTACATGACAGAATGAAACTACGCACTCTTGTCATCACCCACAAATGCTTGACTATGACAGCACCTCAATACCTGTCTGACAAATTCTCAAGACATAGCTCCACCAGACCTACTAGATCGCCCTATCTACACTGCCTTAATATACCAAAGTATAATCTGAATAAAGCAGGTGGGTCAAGCATTCCGGTGTTAGCAGCAAAATGCTGGAATACCCTACTCACTGATATTAGAGCCGATCCTTCCTTGTGGTCTTTTAGATCCAAAGTGAAGGACTTGCTCTTTACTCAGCAACACTAGTCCACCTTTCACTTGATAAGTATCTTCACTTGATTAGTATTGTCACTTCTTGACATATGCCTTACCAGTTTTGCCCTTCATTACTGTATCTGTACCTATACTGATAGACACACTGACCACTCTGTAACCTGGTCCGCTTCTTCTGCTGTTGCGACCCTGACCATTTTTTTGTATCCTGGTCTGCACAATGCTTCATCCTTATTCTATTGTAAGTGTAACAAGTGCTTCATGCCTAAGCGCCCTAACCTATACAAATAATAAACTAAACTAAACTTAAACTAGTGCCACCTGATGGCGTCATACTAGAAACACTCTCTGTGTTGTACCAAGGACTTGACAGGCTTTTGTCTGATATCATTTCTGATGCTGCATTGCTCCAATAGTTTATAGGTTTTGTACCACTATATGAAGCTATCAGTGGTGCTAATGTGTTTTTTCTTCTGAAAAACTGTTGTCAATGGAAAGAGGAGCCTTTGATCAACAGATACACACGTATGGTTAAGTTCTTAGTTTTACCATTTGCAATACGTATTTCAGAATTTGAGAAGTCTTACAAAAAGATGGTGTTGATACTCTAGAAAACATTCATTTGATGCCTTTGGCAGCTGAAAAGAAAATTTTTGACAACTATTGAGATAAATTACCAGCTTTTCTTAAATAAAATGTAATAATATTGATTGGAACGATATTTGTACAAATATTGACGATTAGATTGTTCACCTATATTTGGTATGCTAGTGGATTTTAATTTATTTAAAAAAATGAGCAAAAACCTTAAAACTTCACATGATACTAGTTGTAACTACATACATTTCATTTAAGCACCTGTACTATTAAGAAGGATCCAATAAGATTTTCTGCATTCTTGAAGAAATCTGTGTTAGTGAGTACTTGAAGTGTAGTGATTAATATGTTTATAGTGTGGATTGATTTACTATATAAAAGAAATAAATGTACTATATATATATTATGGTTAAATTGCTGTTTCCATAGGAAGAGCAGTTTTTGGGTGGCTTATAACTTCATTCTCCCTGGACGAATCCTCACCAAACTTTGCAAAAAAAAGTATATGGCCCATTCTGAATCGTTTTGTAAAGTTTGGTGAGGTTTGGTCTAGAGGGGGGCAAAGTTATAGGGGGGTCCCAAAATGACTTTTTTCCCATAGACTGAATGGGGGAAAAATGTTGTTCACGCCTACAGCCCAAGCCGGTGGATGGACTTTCACCAAATTTGCGGCAGGAGCAGCGGCTTGGTCCCGAAAGCGTGCTTTTGTAAATTTGGTGAAAATCCGTCCAGTAGTTATTTTAAAAAAATGACCAAAAAGTAGGTAAAAAAAAATGTGTGATTTCTATGTTCGGTCCACGGACACACTTCCCTGTTTGCTCCGCGGACAGTGTCCTGATTGGCTAATCGACTTGCGTCATGTCCGCGGACATGCGGCGGGCTCGCTGATTGGATGGTGGAGAGCTTAGCGTGCGTCAGATTTTTGGAAACGCCTGCCATCTTGTATCCGCGGATGTCCGCAGACAGCACGTGGACAAATGATGGGGAAATACAATTTTGGCAAGTGTGTTGGTCTGTAAGACTGTTTGGGCATGGTGGGGGGTAAAATTTGGTTCAAATATTGTATCTATTTATTTAGTAGGCACCACTGTTGTGTTTGCTGTGTCTGCGGACATCCGCGCTGTCCTTGATGTCCGCAATCGACCCATATGGGATGTCCTAAGGACACTATACCTGTCCGTACTGTTCGCATGGAAGTTGAAACTGTTCTAAGAACACACATGTTGTCCAGGATGTCCATAAAAAAACAAATATGGGGGTGTCCTAAGGACACTGTACCTGTCCGTACTGTTCGTAGGCAAGTTGAAACTGTTCTAAGAACACGAATGGTGTCCGTGGACATTAAAAAGACTATATGGCATGGGTTAAATGTTTGATTCTATGGGTGTGATCTATGGGTGTGATATGCTGCAGTGGTTGTGGCCAGGGCCTAGAGTCTTGGGTGCATTTGGTGGTTGTGGTGAGGGCGTAGGGTCTTGGGTGCATGTGGTGGTTGTGGCCAGGGCTTACGCAAGACCAAATTTATAAGTACCAAAGTTATAAGCTTTCATGGGTGTGATATGCTGCAGTGGTTGTGGCCAGGTTCTAGAGTCTTGGGTGCCTGGTCCATGCATTCAAGACTGTAGTTATATGCACTGTTTGTTTTAGTTGTTGTGTTATGGAACAGTATTTATGAGTTTTACTTATTGTAATATACTTACTGTTTGGTTTGGTAACTGCAGTACATATATTCTTTGTCAATTTCTGTGATAAAAGAAAAGATCATCTTAGTATTGGTAGTTTGTAGACTTATAGCATTGAATAATAGACATTGTTTATTCATTTTGAACCTCATATTTAGTAGATTACAAACCAGTCTACTGTGCTATTTGCTCAGTTTCTGTGTTTGTTTTTCTAATCATTGGGTCTGTGGGAAAAAGAAATCCATGTCGGATTTAAAAAAAACTTTTTTTGTTATGCTACAGTCTGTTTGTTTGTTTTCAGAGTTCACTTGTTGTTTCTGGCTAATGTTCTATCTGTTGGTTTGTTACATATTTTTGGAGCAGTTAGATACCTGTTGGCGTATTGTAACTGTTTATTTTTTGTTATAATTTAGTGGTATTGTTTTATTTGTTTGGTTGTTGAAAATCTTGGGGCAGTTAGATACCTCTTGGCGTATTCTAGCTGTTTGTTTCTTGTTATTATTTAGTGGTATTTATTTATCTGCTTGGTTGTTATAGAATCTTGGGGCAGTTAGATATCTGTTGGCATATTCAAACAGTTGATAGTTTTTTAATTGAAGTTTTGTTAATGTTTAAGTACAGATCAGTTATAAAATTTTGGTTTTAAGAAGATTAAAGAAGTGTTTGTAAGATTTGCTGGTAATCTCTGATTTAGAATAATGGTACTATTATTACATTCAAACCATCCACATTTCTTTTTAATATATGCAGTGTAGTGGCCTGCATCGGTTGTGCCTCCTGTGTGGTAGATAAAAAACCCTTTTTTGTTCTGCTACAGTCTATTTGTTTGTTTGTTTTTACTGTTCACTTGTTTTTTTTTACTAATGTTCTATCTGTTGGCATGGTGCACATTTTTGGAGCAGTTAGATACCTGTTGGCGTATTCTAACTGTCTATTCTTTGTTATAATTTAGTGGTATTGATTTATTTGTTTGGTTGTTGAAAAATATTGGGGCAGTTAGGTACCTATTGGTGTATTCTAACTGTCTATTTATTGTTATAATTTAGTGGTATTAGTTTATCTGTTTGGTTGCTGTAGGATCTTGGGGCAGTTAGATACCTTTGGCGTATTGAAACAGTTTATAGTTATTTAATTCAGTTTTGTTAATGTTTAAGTACAGATTAGTTATTAAATTTTGGTTTTAAGAATATTGAATAAGCGTTTGTAAGATTTGCTGATAATCTTTGCTTTAGAGTAATGGTACTGTCATTACATTCGAACCAACCACATTTCTTTTTAACATATGCAGTGTAGTGACCTGCATTGGTTGTGGCTCCTGCGTGGTAGATTATACCTATTGTTGTGAAGGTTTTCTTACAAAGTGATACTTGAACATGTGTGAATCCAGTCAGTGTGCAGTTATTTTTGGTACCATCTGCATTGTAACGTAGAAGCATTAGTATTGGGTATTTACTATGTGTTTGTGTTAGTATGGTGGATTGATTATCTGAATTGCAGGTAGTACATAATCTACCATGGTTTGCATTTTGTACAAGTTGCTGAAATGGAACGGATTCACAATTAGGTATGGATACATACATAAAGCGCTCATTAGGGATTTGTTCCTGTGTCACATTGTTGCAGAAAGTGGATGTATGTTTCCACATGTATGAAATCTAGAAGATTTCATTTATAGGTATGTTTTTGTTTTCCAGTACTTGTAGTAAGTACATTAGAAATTCTTGTGGATCTTCTTGTGAGTTTATAGTGAATTTCACCATTCCAGCACAGAAGTCTAATTCTTGTCTTATTCCATGGACACTATACTTGTTGTCAGGATTGTTTGTTGCGTTTCTATGAAGTACTAACATTTGCAAACACAATTGGTCTGTACTGTGTAAGTAAATGTTCTCAACAATTGGTGGTAATTGAAATAGAATATTCATTGCTGCATTTGCATAGACATCCTATGCCTCACAGAGACATGGTTACAAGAATCAATGGGCCCCACTATAGATATTGCAGTGCCAAACAAGTACAACATCTATTCCAAAAATAGAGAAACCGGGAAAGGTGGAGGAGTGGCTATAATTGCCAGACAAAACCTTAAATTCTTCGCCTCCCCCATACAATGCACCGGTTGTGAGATCATACACCTCAAACTGACACCCACCAACAATGACTGCACGAACATTCTAGTCATCTATAGGCCACCATCCATAAACTCTGAATTTAACAACTAATTGATCAATATCCTAAACAACCTTAAAACACTCAATACTGAGACCATTCTCCTCAGTCATATTAACAGATGGAGGGGCAACCACAATGACCCTGAAGCTATTAGTCTAGAGGAAGAACTGGATAACTGTGCCTTTACAGTAATCAACAAAGGTCCCACGGCAGTCACTGGGAACCAGCTCGACTGGATAATTAAAAATAATTCAGACATAATAATACTAGGAACCCACCCATGTATTTGGACAGACCACTATAAAATTGAAGCCTTACTCACCCTAAAACAAAAAACAGCGAAAATAAACAATTCTCCTAAAACAGTACTCGAAAGAAACTTTAAAAAAATCACTAGCACCATGCTATCAGAAGGAATAAACAAAGTTATGCTTAACACCAAATATGATGATCCATGTGAAAATATCATACTGGTATACAATCAATGTATAAAAGAACTACTAGAACTCCATGCTCCTTTGAAAAATAAACAAGTTAGGCCCAACATAAACCATCAGAAATGGTTCAATGCCAATGCCATCGAACTAAAAAAGGAGAAACGAAGCCTAGAAAGGAAATGGTTAAAAGATCCCACAGAATCAAATAAAACGAACTGGAAGCACGCAGATAACAAATAAAAGATTAAAGTCATAAAACCTAAGAAAAATCATTACAATGAACTTATTAGCACGGCTTCCAACCCTACAGGCAAACTTTTCCAGATCCTTAAAGCCATCGATAAACCCAAGGCTCTCACCCCGCCTTTTCAGCCAACAGAACTAGACTGTGAGAAGGTTCAAATGGCTTTCCACAATAAAATCATCAAGGCTAGAGAGACCATCCTAAATTGCCAGAACAATAGCCCACCTATTCCCGACAAACCAAGTGAAACCAAGCCTGGATTACAAAATCCCAAATTCCAATTCACACCCATATCATTGGAAGAGATGAAGAAAGCCCTCTCCAGTATCAGATGCACTTCATGCACAGAAAATGTGTTACCACCAAAATTAATACTGGAAAACACAGATATCTTTGCCCCCTTTCTTAGAAGAATGGTAAACGCATCCTTTAGGGACCAAACTGTACCTACCATAGTAAAAAGAGTTACGGCTACACCATTACCTAAGAAACCAGAACTAGACCAACAAGATCCTGCAAATCTAAGACCAATAACAAATTGCAATTTCTTATTGAAAATACTGGACAAGGTTGCTACTGAACATCTCCAAGACTATGTGGACAGGAACTATCTCCTGCACCCTCAACAGTCAGGTTTCAGGACTGGCCACAGCACTGAATCGGCACTATTAGATTTGCAGACCGAGATGCTGGGTATACTAGACAAGGGCAAAACAGGCCTACTGATTTTACTAGACCTCTCGGCAGCCTTTGATCTGCTTGATCACACGAGGCTCCGAGAGGCCTTGGAACTCTCAGGAAACTGCTCGCAAGAGGCAACTGAGTGGATATCCTCATTTTTACAAGACAGACAATCCAAGATCATTTGGGGCAATCAGGCCCCCAAAACCAAACCAGTGGAATGTGGAGTCCCACAGGGAGCCAGCTGCTCCCCCCTGCTATTCAACCTGTATATGCTTTGCCTATGTACTATGCTGACCCAACCTGGCATATTCTTCACTAACTTCGCTGATGACACTCAATTGGTCTTTGAGTTTAGTGGAGACTACAAACAAGACAGGGAAAAATTAACATCATTATATAACATCATTGAAGGCTGGATGAAGGTAAATTGGATGTGCCTCAATGGCACCAAAACGGAGCTGATGATCTTTGGGTCTTCACAAGCCAGGAAAAAACTGAGCCCACTATACTCCTCATTCATCACTGGTAGCCGAGGCCCATACAGCCTACCTGAAAAGAAACTGTCAATACCACCAAAAACTACTCAAAAAAATCAGACCGCTGCTCAATCAGAAAAACAGCACCACCATAGCCAGAGCCACAATACTCTCTCGACAAGACTATGGCAACTCTCTGCTCTTAGGCGCAAACAACAAATACCAGAAGCAATGCCAGGTGATTCAGAATAATGCCATTAGGACTATCACGGGCAAGTCTAGAAGGGAACATATTAAAAGCGACAGAAGAGAATTGCACTGGCTGGCCATTGAAGAGAGAATTATTTTCAAGTCCCTCACACTGGTCCATAGATGCCTATATGGCAAAGCCCCTGCATACCTAAAAAATCATTTCAAATGGCACGAACCAATCAGAAATCTAAGATCCTCTAATAAAGGCCTCCTTCAAACTATTCCAGCTAAAAAGCTAAATGGTCTTGGCAAGGCATTCTCGAGCAGAAGCATCCTTAAATGGAACGAGCTACCCGTGACCCTGAAGCTGGAAACAAATTACATACACTTCAGAAAGAAACTAAAGACTTTGCTATTCAAATAAACTTCTGGCCAGACAAACATTAAATCCTAGCACACTGCTTAAAATGTCTTACATGTGTGGTTATACCACTGTCCCATTTTCTGTCTTCACATGTCTTGTCTTTTTGGATTGCGCTCTGATGCCCGCGGGCTATAGCGCTATACAAATGAATAAATAAATAAATACAAATTTGCGTAGCAACTTACACCAGTTATATTTGAAAATTTGAATGGACTGGATAGGTCTGTGTCCAAGTCATTTTTTGCGTAGTGTTTGTTGCTTCTTTGAAGAAGTACCTGAGTTACTTTGAGTAATAGGTTCTTCTTTGGTTGTGGTAATTGATGAAGTATTTGTTTCTTTTTGTCTCTATGGAGGATTTGCAGTGAGATCCTGTTGCATTTCTGTTTGAATTATTTTTCTTTTACAACGTTTTCTTTTTGTGGAACAGGATATGTTTTTAGATGGGGGTTTATAGAGAACGTAGTCTATTGTATTCTAAAATGCAAGGAATATCAGAGTTTACTTTATTTTCATCAACGTTAATTAGAAATAGACCATCAAATGTACATAAGCGTGATAGTGCTACGTAGCTCATGCCTTCTTTAAAGACTGTGTTACCAACATCTATCAATGCTTTGTCTAGGTTAAGACCTTGTGATTTATGAATGGTGACTGCGTATGCTAGAGTTAGAGAAAATTGTTCTCTGCGTACATACATGTCTTTGAAGAGAAGGAATCGAGCTGTTGAGCGGCCTATCCTTTTTATTTCAGAAAGTTTGTCAAAGAGAATATTGACAAACTGAATGTTATTGTCACGTGGGTATGTTTGAAAGCCAACAACTGTACCCAGTGCTCCATTAACTAGTCCTTGCTCCACGTCAAGGTTACGTTTAAGCATTACTCTACAGTTTAAGGATAATTTTAATATTTTTTCCAAACCAGCTGTGTTGTAGATAGAATTTTCTAAGGTATTTAGTCTTGTTGTGGCTTGTTCACACATGGGTAGTGTCATACCATGTACGTCCAGTTTGTCTGTTGCAGAAATTTCAATTATTGGTTGCATTTCTTTTTTCAAAATTGTTTCATTGAATTTGGAACAGCTTACAAGAGTTGTCATTAAGGCCATACAATTGATATTATTGTGTGCTAACTGTTCCATAACATCAGTAGCACATGAGTTATGCCCATAAAGTGCATGGATGTGCCAGGTTTTTAATATTGCTTGTGCTTCTTGAGATAGTACACCAACTGTAATACTTTTTAAAATGTTGGCGTAGGTGAGGTCTGTAGACTGTCGCATGTTTTCTGTTAATTCTATGTATTGGAAATGTTGCCAAAGGTTAACAAATTCCTAGGCTACCAATAGTTTTCCGGCAGAGTTTGTGTCCTAAGGTTTTAGAAATTGGTTCACCTTTCACTGGTGTCAATTGAAGAAGATCCCTGAAAACAATAATGTGTTTTCCTCCAAAGAGCTCTTCAAAGTTTGTTTTAAGTACTTCTTGTAATCTGAGGTGAATCAAAGCCAACATTAGGTTGGAGACCATGCTCATTTCATCTATTAGTAGCATTTTCATTTGTTTTAACACTGTGCGTAGTTCAATTGCGGCTTCTGTAGAAAGTTTGTAATATTCTAATTTGTTTTGGTGTTCTACTGGTAGGAGTAGTAATCGATGTAAAGTTGCACCTCCTATGTTGTAGGCAGCTAAACCTGTGGGGGCAGTTACAACAGCTGACAGTTTGTTGTTTGTCAATTGTTGAAGGAACTTGCTGATGATTTTGATTAAGAATGTTTTGCCTGAACTAGCTTTGCCACTGACGTATAATAGTATAGGTTTGGAATTTTGGCAGGTACATTCTTTATTTTCATGTTGTACACCATGTGCAATTTCTTTTGTTACTTCTTGAAAAATGCTACGCTGCTCATTGTTTAGTTTTGATTGTAGTGTACTTAAGTCTTCTGTATCTTCATACTGACACATGGCGTTTTCTACTTCTGTCATAGCTAATTCTGCCTCATTTGCTATTAGTGGCTGTCCCAGTGGTTCTCGGCTTCCTGTTACAGAAGGTTGACTACTGTCAGGAGTGTCCTTATCTAGTTGAGCCTGGAGTTCTTCTTCGTGTTGCTGTTCATTGTGCAACATTGTTTTGTACTGTGTAAAGTTTACATCTGTGATAGTGCTTTCATTTGCTTTGAAAGCGTCTTCATAGGAGTCATAGTTATCTAGTGTTTCTTCTTCTTTTCTCCATTGTTTAAAGAGTTGTAGCAGGGACATGTAATATAGTTCTTTATGTTGAGGAGTTTTTAATGACAATTTGATATGATTCATTAAACTTGGTTTGGTAAGATTTACTAAACTGCCTTCACAATTTGTTACTCCGTATCTTTTTTTTCATCGGGTTTTATATTATTTTTTTACGTGAAGTTTTGGGCTATGTGGTATAGACACATGGGGCCTCATTACACGGATTGCGGTAAGGGAATAACGATACCGGTAAGGGAATACTGGTATTGTTAAAAAACCTTCCCAATTATGACCCGGCCAACTGCAATTAGCGGCACCACTAAGAACGGTGCCACTAATAGCGGCTAGTCCGCAGTCGCGCGACCCCTCATCCCGTAAATAGCGGCATGCCGCTATTAGCACGGCATCACAAGCCATGCGGACATGCTAATAGTGGCATGGAACAGCCCCAAAAATCCCATACCGGCATGGCGTAAATACCAGCATCGCGAACCACCCACTAAGAGAAATGAGCAGTGTTCCCACTTGCCATAGGTGGACACAATCAGCACAGGTGGAGGCAATGGAGACTGTGGCAGCACAAAGGAGCACACCACACCCCTTCCCACACCCTTTCCCACACCATGATGGTTCCAATACTAGCAGTATTACATGGGCTGGAGGACATGATTGCATTGCAGCACCAACAACAACAGGCAGCACAGAGGAGATGCAAGAGGAGGAGGGCGAGACAGGCGCAGAAAGCCCCACCAGTGCACCTAGAAATACCACAGAGGCAGCCAGCAATACTCCAGGATCCGAGCCAGTCCATTCAACCTAACCCCTGAGCAGATACACACCCTGTACCGCCTGGACCGGAATACCATCACCAGCATCGTGGACATGATACATGACGACATTGTAAGCCTCATAGACATCCGAACTGCCATCCCCCCACTACTGAAGGTGGTAACTGTGCTCCACCTCCTGGCCACAGGCACCTACCAGCATACAGTAGGGCAGATGCATGGCATCTCACAACCAGTATTCTCACGCACGCTGACTCAGGTGCTCGATGCCCTCCTGAAGCACACAAGTGAACACATATCCCTGCCACGGACTGCCCAGGAGATCTCCCACACCAAAGTTGGCTTCTATTCACTGGCAGGCATCCCAAGTTGCATCGGGGCCATCGACTGCACCCATGTGGAATTGGTGGTCCCACATTACAATGAAGCAGTCTACCAAAACAGAAAGCAATTCCACTCCATCAATGTCCAAATGGTATGTGACTCAAACAAGATAATCACACATTTTTGTGCCTGATATCCCGGATCAACCCATGATTCAATGGCCCTGCGGAACTCAACGATACCACGCTACATGGAGCGACAAGCCGGACAACGTTCGTGGCTACTTGGTGAGTAGCAGGGCAAGTACATGGCAATGTGATGTGGGTTGTGATTGGGGGGGATGAGATGCATACTCCAACTGTGTGTGATTGGGGGGGGGAGATGCATACTCCAACTGGGTGTGATTGGGGGGGAGAGATGCATACTCCAACTGGGTGTGATTGGGGAGGAAGTGATGCATACTCCAACTGGGTGTGATTGGGGGGGAAGAGATGCATACTCCAACTGGGTGTGATGGGGGGGAAGAGATGCATACTCCAACTGGCTGTGGACTGTCGTCTGTAGAACAAATGGACATACAGATGTAGGCCAATGTCCACCAAGGCAGGCCACAATTGACCGGAAACAAAACAACATGCAATTTGAAGCAGCACAACATTGAAAACAATCCATCCACATGCACATTGAACATCATACCACACCCCATATGATACAAATCAGCAACATGGCACCAATATGCGATTAGAAAATCTGCGCTGCACAACATCACTACAGCTATGCGCCCTTGAGTGCATGCGAAGGGATCACCTCTAGCCATTGTACTGAACCACACCCCACACCACTACTAAAGTGACGCTTCACAGCATGGCGACATCGATTTCAGAATGGCAGTACACTAGCAGTGTGGTACCAATTTTGCCTGGGCCCAGGAACACCTAAGACCTGTCCACACCCAGGACATGGCAATTACTGGCGGAGGCATGCATGGTGCATGTCCACTTGCAGGGACTATCTCACCTTCTCACATTGCAGTTACACAGATCGTCTCCATGCATGCTGGGATTCGTGGATGCTGTTGGATGGATGTGGGTATTATTGCACTGGTGTTTGTGGTGAAGCGCACAATGGGCCCTGTCCCCCAATAAAGTTCACATACACAATGATGAAGTCCAAGCCTGTGTCTTAACTTGTCACCAGTGTATTAAACATTATTAGAGAAGGAAAGTGCATGGCCCCGAATATGCAACCACCCTTTCCCCCCTCCCCCCACAACACTCCCAAAACACCCTTTCCCCCCTCCCCCACAACACTCCCAAAACACCCTTTCCCCCTCCCCCACAACACTCCCAAAACACCCCTTCCCCCTTCCTCCCTCCCCCCACAACACTCCCAAAACACCCTTTCCCCCTCCCCCACAACACCCCCATGTGTGGCTTGCACAACGTTGGTGTCCTGCTGCACATGTGCCAGCTAGATCCTGCTGGCCCTACTTCCCATGCCCATCACCACCATTAGGAGGTTGGGAGGGTGTGCGCCCATTGGTGCGCAAGGAGTGGCGGCAGGGGCTTGTCTGCCTTGAACTTGCAGAGGAGGAGGTGCCTGGTTGTTCCTGTGGTGGTGGTGGGTACTGTCGGTCCATCGCGTCTGCTGTGCGGGTGAGGACCTGCCTCAGTTGTGCCATCTCCTCGCAGAGCATGTTGGTGCAGGCTTCCATGCCCTCCCTTGACTGCCTAGCATTCTCCCTGAACTCGCCCCCAGACGGGCTGCCTCATCTAAATGCTGGCCAACCAGCGCTGTAATATCCTCCTGGCACTGCCTGATGGTGGCCAGGTCATGGCCACTGTGTACGGCTTGTGGGGTGGCTGCTGCACCTTGGTGTATGTCTCGGCCATCAGGTGAGGGCACCTGTGGGCTCCAGCACCCTGCCATGGTCTCGTCACCAGACTGGCCATGGCTACTGGATCGTGGTGTTGGCCGTGGGCTTGCTTCTCTGGATCCTGGGGGTCTGCATTTGCATGGGCAAGTCACTGGTCTCCTCCACGTCAGACAGCAGCGCAGTGGCTGCTGCCTCACCAGTCGAACTGGTGGCAGCAGAGAGTGGGCCCTCCGTGGGTGTTTCCTGTGTTGGGGGATCACAGCAGTGGGTGCAGCAATTGTTGCAGCCGTAGCTTCAGGTGTTGGTGCAGTGGCTCTCTTGCTGTGTTTGCCCCTCTGCAGGTGCTCACTCCTCCCTGTGCCCCTTGATGTGGTGGCGGTGTTCCCTGTCTCCTGAGACCTGGCTTGTTTTTGGGCAGGGGGAGCCTGTGTCGCAGTGTCCTGCTCATCGCTTTCGGTCTGTGAGCCTGTGTGGGACAAAGAGGGGGATGGCATTGGTGATGGTTCAACGTGCTTCATGCAGATTTTGTTCATCATACTGTTCTGTGCATTGGGACTTCATTAATGGGCATTCAGGTCATGGGGCTTGTGTGTGGGTCATCCATGCATGGGTCTGTGTGGCACGTGTCTGTGGTGATGCGTGCATGTGTGTGTGTTTGGGTGTGACACTCACTTGGGCAGGGTTGTGTGCATGTATGTTTGTGGCCGCATCCATGAGGTGATTCTGGGCTCACATTTGGGGGGTGCCTCACCTTTCACAGTGCATTGTTTCATGTGTACACTCACCTCCATCTGATGTTGTGGGCACACCACACTCCATGTCCCCGACTCCCTCTATGGATTCTACGCCAATCGTGCTGGCGCAGGTCTTCTCCCACTCCCTGAGTTTGATGGGGAATCAGCGCCACCTCCTGTGGCCATGGCCAGCTTACGATTTGCAGACAGTATGCTGCGGACCCAGAGCTGGAGATCGTCCCACCGCACTGACTTTCTGGGCCACCTCTGCCCAGATGGCCTTTTTTTTAATCAGGGTCTCAGGCTGCATGTCAATCGCGAAGACAACATCCGTGTTTGCAGCAAGGGTCTCCGTCAGCATGATCAGCTCCTCATTTGTGAATTTCTCCTTGCGCTGGCGATCTGCGGCTTTCTTGATTGCCTTGGGCATTGTAAGGGGATCCTTGATGCTTTGGTATGGCACTGGTGTGGAAACAGGTTGTGGGGGCAGAGGATGGCAATGGATTGTGCTTTTAAAGATGGCCGCTGTGCTCTTTCCCGTTCCTGCGCGTTTCCGCAATTTTACGGTGACCGCTATTTGCGTGTTGCTGGAGGTCGGAAGTGCTATCAGTGCTTTTGTCGGTGCCGATAAGGGTCTTTTTGGGGTCTTTAGCGGCATGGCGCTGTGCTCGTGTCGGCGTACTCATAATGGCATGTAACTTGCCAAGACGGACACGTTAATAGCGCCATGCCGGTAAGGGCAGTATTTTACCGCGTTCCGTGTAATGAGGCCCATGGTTTCCAAAGTGGTACTTCTGTTTGGGTAGTATGTGTCTATTAAATTGTTTTTTAAAATGTCTTGGCTGTTGGGATAATTTTTGGCTATTGTTTATATGTCGTCGTTTGATTTGAGAGCTCTTTTTCTAGATTTAGCAGGACCAAGACTTAGCCATACTATATTTTCAGATTTTCCATACATAGCAGTACCAGTTGAACGATCTGGAGCTTCATAACAGCCACATTCTCTATGGGAGAGCACTTTTATACCCAAGCTGTACAATTTCTGAGACAGTGTTTTGTCTGATGACAGGTCATTCCAGAGGTCTTGAAGCTCTGTTTTTTCTGCTTTTGTTAAGTAGGCTGTAACATATTGTGCAACTGCAGTGGAATTGTCTGCAATGTACTGCACATCTATGTTTGCATTCCACAATAGGGCAATGATTGCATTGTAATATTGATATATTTTGCTTCTTCTGTTCTTTTTATGTAATATGTATTTTTCGGTGATTTACCTTTAACACTATGTCTAACTGAAGACATGAAGTTGTTCACTTCACCTGTTTCTGTAACCGGTCTAGGGAAACCAAAACGGCATTTGGTGTAGTATTTCCATTTGTTTTGTATTTGCGACGACAATATTTGCCACATTTGTGTCTTTGAAAATGTACAATTTGTGCATTAAGATCACTATTTGTTGCTTCTGATGGAATTTCACAAGTGACATATTTTTCGATAAACTGTAACACAGTGGCATCACTGTCTTGACCAAATTTAGGAGCATCTTTAATCCATAAAAGCATGTGGATATGTGGAGCTCCTCTGGCTTGATATTCTTTTCTCCAAAAGAAGTATTGAACTTCTCCGAGGAGAGGAACAGTTTTATTACAAATAAAGTGTAGCATAGCAATGAAGCGGTGATGGAAATATCTTGAAACATTAACAGGCTCTAGAGAGCAAAGTTCTCCAGATGTTAGTATATCTATGTTTGTTTTGTTTTTATTTGATATGCATAGGAAATCATGTATCTTCCCATGCATATTCTGCACAACTTAATGTAACAAACCAAGTGGGTGGGCCAAGGTTTCTTATCATGCAACGTACATCTTCATGACATCAAAACCAGTACATTTTCGTACCACGCATGTTTGCTAACAGATTTGTAATGCTTGATTGTAAAACGTCATCTTTTTCTAGCACTTTTTGTAGTAATTGCATAGCTGACATATTTTGAAAGTGGGTTCGTGATTTTAATGTGTGTGCACACTCTGAGAGTGCAACATCCAATAGCACAATCTTTAATTGTCTTAGTAAATGGTGTACCTACAAAAGACACACATTTTTGGCAACAACTGGTAGATTTACAAAAAGTTAGACAAGCCTTGCAATATCTAAAAGACAATAATGAATACTACAAAGAAATAAATATTGAAGAAAACTTAAGAGAAACAACTGAAATGATACAAGAGTCACCAGAAACTGGTCAATTTGAACTTCTAGATCCTGCTACAATATCCAATATTTTAGACAATTATAAAATTCATCCATTACACTCTAAAGACACCATAGATGATGCATTAGAAACGTACCAAATGCGACAAACAAAAGGATCACCAATCAGCATATGGGAAAAAAAGTATAGAAGCACGTGCTTTTCCTTTACTCTTTCCTACTGGAAAAGGAGGAAGGTATGATGATAGACCCACTCAGATAACAGCATCAGAATACCGCTCATTATGAATGTATTCTGAAGATCCCAGATTTAGACAAAATGTGGAATACATATTCCACCTACTCTTTGAAAGTGAACTAGCAACTCTATGTTACGGAGTTGCACACACTATGATAAAAGTCCTGCTTTAGCACGAGCCAATTTAAATAACAATCTTCTACATGGTACAGCCAAAGACCTACTCGAAGAAATCAACCATATCCAGAGTAAATATTTTGGAAGAGAAAACCACTTTCAAAATGCAATAGCTTTACAACAGACTAGCAACAATTCTGCACATGGCAACCTTCTACTACACACATACAAAAAAGAAATAATAAAATTCAAAAGTACATCCGCTGAAATACCAAACCATGTGTGTGTGTGTTTCCACAGAACTTTTTATAAAAGTAACACAAAAACTATGGGCATAACATACAAAATAGAAGACAATGAAGATTCCAAATGGTTTGAATTAGCTCTCTACCTTATAGCAGAAAACAAATACAAAATAACTGACCCCTTAACAGTTTGCAGTTACTACACAACAAAGCTTGACAACAATCAAACTCCTTCACGTGCTATCACAAATAATTTGGAATTATTCCCTATACGAAAACCCCTGCAACAACTCAATTTATATGAGAGCATCATAATTCAAACAGTACACCCATTCCAAGCAATAATACGCCTTCAACCAAAAACAGCAAAATTACCTCCCTCTGAATTGGTGAAAGACATTCGCGGCAAAGTAGTATATTTAACATTAGATCTAAAAGAAAATGTGCACACTCTGAGAGTACAGTTTATAGACTAGATTTCTTATAGTTGAATGATGTGTTGATATCATTTTGATATGAACAAAGCTGCTTTTGCAAATAGGTCCTGAAATTCAGGCCAATGAATGTCCTTGCAGTCCTGTGTATTTGTGCACTGGACAAGTATCCATATTTTGCAGCAGTTTTATTTTGATTTTGTCTTCGCCTTTCACATACTGATTGAGGAACTGGCGTAAAGATTTGAAAGATTTTTTGGCAATGTTACACATTGATGTGCATGGCCATTTGTATACTGGACGTTCTGGTTCAGTGAAATGGAGAGATGATTCTGAGTTCTTTGGAGATATTTTTGTAAGCAGTATTTCTTGTTCCATTATGGTATTATTAAGTTTTTCATAACCTCGTCCACTGCTATGGATGGCAATTGTGTTTGTTTGATTTTGTTTGTATGCTTCTTCATTGAAATATGGTTCTGTGCTTGTGGTGTGACTCCATTCACTACCACAGATATTTAAGAAGTTATTTTTGTTGACATTCCATTTATTGAGAAGCTTTTTTTCTAATTTAGTACTTAGTTTTGTTAGTGGTTTCATTCTGTTTAAGACTAAAATAAATAACTTTCTTTTGAGAAGGATTGCACAGTCTATCAAAGCTTCTAAGATTAATTTTCTATGGTAGTTTTTAAGGGTTGTGCATGATTTGTCTTCTGAGTTTATAAGATTCTGAAGCACTCTGTGGCAGAATATTTTTGTATATATACCTTTTTTGGTATGGTTACTTCCTGCTATATCAAGATATATAGGAACAGTTTTAGCAGTAGTGGTACCTGTTTTTCTGTTAATCATTTCGTGTTTTCTTTTACATTTTGATAGAGGAGGCAAAGTTTCTGTACTGGAAGATTGTTTAGTTTTGCTAAATGACTGTATTAGCTGTTTTGTTTGCACTTTTTGTACAAACTCTGCTAGAGATGGATGCTTATTTTGGACATTTTTATTTTCATTTACTCTATCTCTGCATTGCTTACTACGGACTTGCTTTCTTGTAGGCATTCTATGGGGTCTGTTGAAACAAAAAAATAGAAGGCATGGGTTGGGCTGTTGTGCAATGTATGTGTGCTGTATGCATGAGTGTTTGAGTATGATTGTAAAGATGTATCTGGTGGTGTGTGGTTGTGCATAGGGCAGCTACAATTAGTTGGGAAGGCTACTCTTCTATTTGTGTGTTACTATACTGTGGTTCAGATGACCATAAAAAGTGAGCTAGTGGTGAGGATAAGCACTAATAGTAAATCAAATGGTAAAAATCTAAAACTATTCTTTGTTTTGTAATACTAATATTCTAGGGGCTGAGTTATGTTATTTGTGCTCTGAAATAAAGGGATTTGTGCGCCATTCTGTGTGGTAATCCCTGTTTAATAAATGATGATTTGTGGGTAGAATGGTACACAAATGTTCTTTTTTTTTGGTGCACAAATGACATGAATCACTCTCACAGTGTGTTAGAGTAATATATTTTAATAACAAGATGATAAATATAACAAGTTCAATTATAACAGAAACAGTGGAAACAATTTAAAATTGAGAATCAGACCAAGAAAACAGTAAGTAGATCAATTAAAGTGAAGGGAAGAAGGTGAGTAGTGCAGTAGAAGTGAGAGGGAAGGGTGGGGAAGAGGAGGAGGAGGGAAACTGATGGGGTTAAAGGTGAGAATGGGGGGAAACGGAAGGGGAGGGAGATGATTAAGGAGATAAGGCAAGTGGAGAGGGTGAAGAAGGTGGGATGGGTTTCATGTTGGGGAATGGAGAAGGAGAGATTTTGGGAAAGTGTAGAATGAGGAAAAGGTAGAAATAGAGCAGAGTGAGAGAGGTAAGGAGTTCCAGTGCAGGAGGGCTAGGAGATGAAAGGAGTAGAAATGGGGTGTGGTATAAGGGGAAGGAGGAACAGTGAGAAAAAAGTGGCCAGTAGAGTGAAGGGAGTGTAGAAAGAGAGAAGAGAGATAAGGGAGAGCAAGATTGTGAAGAGATTTAAAGGATAGGCAGAGAAAGTATGGTAGTATTGTTCTTACTCTTTTGTGTGGAATGAGCAGGTTTCTTTGTAGTTGGTGTTTGTAGTTCAGATGTTGCTGTTTTCCAGGAGAGTGGTCTTCACTGCAATTGTAAAAGAAAGAAGTTAGTAATTGTGTGTGTTTATAGCAGTGATGTCAATTGAGAGATTCGTTTTCATGTTTTTGTAGTAGTATTCTTGTTTGATATCTGAACACTGTTTATGCATGCAGTTTCATTTGACTATGTGCAGCCTTCATATTTCATTTACAATATGTTAGTTCAACATGCTTTACAAATGAGTAGAATATTAAGTGTATGAAATTCACTTGTTTTTTTTTAAAGCTGTGTTATAGGATGTTAGGAGAAAGAAGAAATATTTATATATTTATTTTGTATTTTTTATAAGGTAAATGGTAGAAACTGTATAGAAATGCATGGAATGTATGATTTTGTGAAGGTGTGGGTAACAAAGCAGAAGGATGTGATATACAGATATTGGTTTTATTGCAGCTGGGAGCTTTTCAATTATAGTGTCTATGTGTTTGAGTTTATGAGGATGCATGACCTTTTACTGGGGGTAAATAATTTTATAATACACTACTAAGTGTTTTTCCACTATTATATTGTTATTTCTCCCATCTTCTAATATTACAATTTTTTAGATAGGTGTATGTGTAAAAAAAAAATAGATAGCAAACAGGTTTGGAAGTGACAGTTGATTATATCAGATGGGAAAAATGACAGTAAGTTCATTTTATAGGTTATACAGTTTAAGTGGCAGTTACTCTGTTTATATGCATTTATAAGAGTTGTACATCTACTGTGCAGAAAATATGCATACCTGTAGTTTGTATTCATGCATGTGGATATGCATCACGCTGCAAGTAGAAATCTTGGTTACTTGTAGAGAAATGTTTGTAGTAGGTGCTTTCCAATGATATGAGACTTGTACTCAGAGTGACCAACAGTACATTTGAAGTGCTGAACTCTGATGATGGAGTTAGATGTAGAGGCTGTGGATGTGATTGGTGGATGGTTGTGTGACTGGTTAGCTGTATCCAATGAGGGAATGCACAGAGAGTGAAGTGGAAATGGTAGAAGGACTGTGCAAGTTACGATATGTCTGCGGACATGTCGGTAGTTCGCAGACATCGTGTATTACATACAGGGATTTTGGGGTGGAGAGGCATGTAAATGAGAGTGAGCAGAGCAATTGATTGGTTAGTGAAGTTTAGTGGGTGTGTTGTGTAAGGAGAGAGTTTGTCACAAAGTCTTTTTCCTGAGAGAAGAACAGCTAGCTATGGCTGTGTGTTTCAGAAAACAGATTGTGTGGATTTTGGGAGACTCATGGATACGTTGGTTGGAAGTGCATGCAGAACATTGTGGAGTAGCTACAGATCTTGGATTCCCTCATGTGGAAGTGCACTGGCATGGAGTGAGCGGAATGAAGTGGCTAGACTTGCTACCTCTCTGTGCTAGTTTGGAGACAGAGCATCATCCAGACATAATTATAATTCATTGTGGAGGGAACCGTTTGGGACATGTGTCAGGAATTTCTTTGCAATTTGCGATGAAAGAAGGACTTGCGAAGGTCATGGACATGTTTCCAAATTCCCAAGTAATATTTTCTTGTATTGCGCAGAGACAAATGTGGCTGCGTTCTTCTTCATTTGGTCCACAAATGGAGAAAGCGAGGCCCAATGTCAATAAGGCTGTGTGTGCCTTTTTAAGAGATGTTGGCATGTCCTCTTTTCACAATGAAAATATTATGTTTCATAACACATACATTTTTCGTGGAGATGGAGTCCATCTTACTTATGCTGGTAATCAGATTTTTCTGAGAAATGTACAAAATGCATTGCGTCCTTTTGTGAAATTACAGCCATCTTTTTTGCAGTAGGTGTTAACTAGTTCAAGTTTTTCAAATACAAAAAAACACCACCAAAAGGCTCTTTTCATAACCACCACTTCCTCCCAGAGATAAGTACAATGATTTTGATAGGGCAGCACCCCAACATTTTTTATGTTTGCGACCTGTCTGCAGACTTAAAAAAAATGCACAGGGCCCTGCTCCATTTATTAGTCAATTCTATTTTTAGACTGTGAAGGGCGGCTCTGAAAAGAGCCTTTTTTTTATTTTTGTTGTTTTATATTTTTTTTGTTTTTTTACACACGACACACTAGGAGAGGAGGGGAAAGGAGGGTCAGGGGTGGACATCAACCACAGGGATAAGAAAGGGCGGGTGGAGAGAGGAAGATGTAGGGTGGACCTTACTTAGGTAGTGGGCAGGTCTTCTCGTGCTCCGAGACCGTAGTCTCAAAAGCACTTCAAAGTCTCTTCCCCCTGCAGAGTACTGCGTTGCAGTAGATACACAAAACTGTGACCCTTGAAAGGTAAGTGTCATCAGCATTGTGAATGGCCTGTGAGGCAGCTGGACGGATGCGCTCTCCCACAGGAGTGTCTCTTATGGTGAGAGGAGCGGAAACAGAGGATTAGGTGTCGCCTCTTAGTAGTCGTACCAAAGCTGTACGAACCAGGCCTCCCGTGACTCAGCACCATTTTGCACTGGTTGCAGGTGACTTTTTCCGCATGCACCTTGGGTACGTTACCATGAATGGTAAATAACCGCCACACCCAGACTCACGGCGACTGCTGGTAGTAGGGACTTCCACTACCTCATCCTCGTCATCATCTTCATCCTCCTCTGCATCCTCACGCCTGTTCCCCTCTTCAGGCCCTTGGGGAAGTGGTGGTGGTGGAGGGGGTGGGGGTGGTGCTGAGGCAGATGTAGCACCAGGTGGCAGTAGAGGAGCCATGGATGCCATCAGGTTTTAGAAAAATCTGGAAGATTGGCAGCAAAGTTCCAGCCAAAGTAGACAATGCTTTGTCAAATAGTCAAAAGCACAATGAAGATGAGCTCTGGGGTGTGGCCTTTTATACAGGTGCGTGTGCGCGCTCCTCGGACACCCACGCTGTCCCCGGACAGATCGAACATCCCAAAAAGGCTCTAAAAGTTCCAAAAAGTATTTAGAGAGTCAGAGTGATTGTCTGGGACATGTGCTATGGTGAATGTTTACTATAAAATACTGTGGATAGCCTGAAAATGCACTTTAAATATGTTCAGGGACCCGGACAGTGTCCGCAATTTAGAACACACGGTCAGCGTGGGTGCGGTCACATGATGGTGTTGCGAACATGTCTGCGAAGGGAATTGGTGTCTGCAGGACATCAAATACACGGGAATGGATGTGCGCATGTGCGCGGGTGTTCTACGGACAGTGTTTGGGTCCCGAAATTAATTAAAAGTGCGACACAAGTGGCGCGAACAGTTACAGACAGGCGCGATGTTCGGAAAAGTTACGGGTGTGGTGCGCATGTGCGTAGATGTTCTTTAGGTAGTACGGACAGGTAAAGTGTCCTTAGAACACCCCCATTTTACATTATATGCGGACAACCCATACATCGATTGTGTTCTTAGTACAGTTCCCATTTGCCTACGAACAATACGGACAGGAAGAGTGTCCTTAAGACACCTCCATTTTGGTTAATTGTGGACATCCCTGCACCGAGTGTGTTCTAAGAATGGTCCAATTTACTTGCAAACAGTACGGACAGATATAGTGTCCTCAGGACACCTCCATTTTGGGTTTTCCGGACATCCTGGACACCAATTGTGTGCTTAGAACAGTTTCAACTTGCCTGCGAACAGAACAGACAGGTATAGTGTCCTTAGGACACCTCCATTTTGGGTTTTACGGACATCCCGGACACTGATCGTGTTCTTAGAACAGTTTCAACTTGCCTGCGAACAGTACGGACAGGTATAGTGTCCTTAGGACACCTCCATTTTGGGTTTTACGGACATCCCGGACACCAATCGTGTTCTTAGGACAGTTTCAACTTGCCTGCGAACAGTACGGACAGGTATAGTGTCCTTAGGACACCTCCATTTTGGGTTTTGCGGACATCCCTGTCACTGAGTGTGTTCCTAGAACAGTTTCAATTTACCTGCGAACAGTACGGACAGATATAGTGTCCTTAGGACACCTCCATTTTGGGTTTTACGGACATCCCGGACACCGAGTTTGTTCTTAGAACAGTTTCAATTACGGACAGGTATAGTGTCCTTAGGACACCTCCATTTTGGGTTTTACGGACATCCCGGATACCGAGTTTGTTCTTAGAACAGTTTCAACTTGCCTGCGAACAGTACGGACAGGCATAGTGTCCTTAGGAAACCTCCATTTTGGGTTTTACAGGCATCCTGGACACCGATCGTGTTCCTAGAACAGTTTCAACTTGCCTGTGAACAGTAGGGACAGGTATAGTGTCCTTAGGACACCTCCATTTTGAGTTTTACGGACATCCTGGACACCGATCGTGTTCTCAGTTTCAGCTTGACTGCGAACAGTACGGACAGGTATAGTGTCCTTAGGACACCTCCATTTTGGGTTTTACGGACATCCCGGACAACGATCGTGTTCTTAGAACAGTTGCAACTTGCCTGCGAACAGTATGGACAGGTATAGTGTCCTTATGACACCTCCATGTTGGGTTTTACGGACATCCCGGCCACCGATCGTGTTCTTAGAACAGTTTCAACTTGCCTGCGAACAGTACAGACAGGTATAGTGTCCTTAGGACACCTCCATTTTGGGTTTTGCAGACATCCCAAACACCGAGTGTGTTTTTAGAACAGTTTCAACTTGCCTGCGAACAGTACGGACAGGTATAGTGTCCTTAGGACACCTCCATTTTGAGTTTTACGGACATCCCGGACACCGAGTTTGTTCTTAGAACAATTTCAACTTGCCTGCGAACAGTACGGACAGGTATGTGTCCTTAGGACACCTCCATTTTGGGTTTTACGGACATCCCGGACACCGAGTGTTTTCTTAGAACAGTTTCAACTTGCCTGCGAACAGTACGGGCAGGTATAGTGTCCTTAGGACACCCCCATTTTGGTTAATTGTGGACATTCCGGACACCCGCACTGTCCGCAGACATCCTAACTGCCTTTTTAGAAAAAAAAAAAGCAAAAAAGAACTGAATTGAGACACATAATATTTTTGTTTTATTATATATAGATGTACAATTTATGAAAGAGAAGGGGAAACAGAAATTGATACAAACACAGGGGAATTGGGGGTTTCAAGAGGATGGATAGGAGTAGATGAAGGGATGGAAGTCTCATCAAAACGCTTTTGTTCGTGGAGAGGGTTTGGGGATAATTGACTGGGATGTGGAGATGGGGGACAGGTACATGTGGGACAATGGTATTTAATTTTTCCTTTTATGTGGTCCTCCACACAGTTCTTCAAATGGTTGAAATTTGCCATGAGCATGTCCATTTTTTCTTCCATGCGCTGGAGAGTCTTATCCAATGTATCTTTTGTTGTACTATTTTCAATGTTTGTATGGTCTGTTAAAAAAAAATATATATATGTTAAGTGTACATAAAGTAATGCTTATAAATTTGGTTATATAGAGAAGTGTCTACCATTAGTATCACTATCTTCAGACATTTCCTCACATGTGTAATTCTCCTCAAGCCACTCCAAAGTACTGGACATTTCTGTGAGAAAAAAAAAAATTATATTACTTTTATTGGATCTAATACAGAAATTTTAGAAATATCTAAGAAAAATGAAGTACACTTACTAGCTTCTGGAAAGTTGTGTTCTTACTGGTCTGTAGGTCTGCTGTTGCTCCTAGTTGTGCAGTTTCTGTGAGGTAATTATGTTGAAGGCTATCTTTTTTTTTATTTTGGTATATTCCATTTAGTACATATGGTATTTAAATGGATGGTTGATGTGTTAGATATATAGGTTCTATTTCTTATTTATTACTACATATAATGTGTTTGTGTGCTGGTTTTTTAACTTGTGCACTGTTCATATGGCACTATATATCAATTTTAAATACCCCTAAGTTTTTGGGTAGTGTTGCTGTTGTCCGCGTCTGTCCGCGGACATACGCACAGTCCGCGGACATCAAAAACTGTAGCTGGGGGTTCAACATGTTCTATGTTACATGTATATAAAGTCAGGGATATTATGGTTAAGTTGTGTTACTAAAAACCTATATAATTCAGTAAAAAATCTTTGTTAAAGGGACCTTATCGTTAAGTTGCGCTACTAAAAACCTATCAAATTCAGTAACAAAAAGTTTGTTAAAGGGACATTATGGTTAAGTTGCGCTACTAAAAACCTATGAAATTCAGTAAAAAAACTTTGTTAAAGGGACCTTATGGTTCCAAGTAAAACCAAAAAAAAATGAAATTTGTAAGTTATGGTAAGCTAAGCAACCATAACTCACGCCACCACAGTGCACTGCTAAAACTAACACCCAGGACATCAAAGATGACATCACAAATGTCATTGATGACATCACATGTGCATTTACTTTTCATGAAAACTCTGTAGAAGGGATTCTTATTGTAATGTTGACAAAAAAGTGTCAAGGATCATTGGAATAAATATTATGAGCTAATTAGTGCATTAAGCAATGTAATGATATAAATAGCATTCTATTATGAAGTTCTATCCAGTATACTAAGCTACTCATGCAGAAACATAGGCAGTGTGTGCAGCATACATGATGAAGGTGCAATATTCATAATCTTGCCATGTTGAATAGTGAAATGATAACTGCTTTCTTATTAGAGTTTTGCGTACTGTGAAACATGTAATAGGTAGCTAATAAAACCACCTTACTATATTATTGCATTACTGCACACAAAACACAAACAGACAACAACACAAACAAATAGAGCATATACAGGGAAAGTGAAGTAAACAAAAAAACAGCAGTATTACCCGACAATCTTCATAACCTAACTGATTATCTTCATGCACAGAAATGATTGCTCTGCTTCGAAGCTACTACTTCCCTATGTATAACTATCACATATTGTGACTAGACCCTAATGAAGGTAGTGTACATGCAGTGTGTACAAATATGAGCATATCCAGGGAAAGTACAGTAATAAAAAAACAACAGAACTATAAAACAGTGTTGATAACCGTACTAATCATCTTCATACATTGAAAGCATTGCTGTCTTCCAAGTCTGTGTTTTCCCCTTTGTATATGTTTCATATGCTTTGAGTGGGCCCTAAGTGAATTACTGTAAGAACATATTTGAAGTATAAGTCTACCAACATAGTATGTTGTAATATAGTATAGTGAATTTTTTGTTTCTGACTGTTACTGCCCTAGATATATCAGTAAAGGAAAAAAGAGGGATCCAGACATGTGATGTCATCAGTGATGTCATCAATGACATTTGTATTGTCATCTTTGATGTCCTGGGTGTTAGTCTTAGCAGTGCACGGTGGTGGCGCGAGTTATGGTTGCTTAGCTTACCATAATTTACGAATTTCAGGGGGTGTTTGGTTTTACTTGGAACCATAACGTCCCTTTAACAAAGTTTTTTACTGAATTTCATAGGTTTTTAGTAGCGCAACTTAACCATAACGTCCCTTTAACAAAGTTTTTTACTGAATTTGATAGGTTTTTTGTGGCGCAACTTAACCATAATGTCCCTTTAACAAAGTTTTTTACTGGATTTGATAGGTTTTTTGTGGTGCAACTTAACCATAATGTCCCTTTGACAAGTTTTTGTTACTGAATATATATATATATATATATATATATATATATATATATATATATATATATATATATATTTTAGGAAGACAGATTAGAATATCTCATGATAAAGTGTCAAATAACCTGAAAAGCATTGAGTAAGGGCAGAATTAAGAACATAGATGGAGACATTCGATCTGTCAAAGGAAAAAAAGCTATGAAACGAAATACAAACTTGTTTAATGTAGAATTCTCTTTATGTATGTTTGGGCGGACTTTTTTGTCACAAATTTAGAGGTCATATTTTTTTAAAGAAATTGTTAAAAGATGTATTGGTCATTTTTTTTAAATTAAACTGTACATTTTCCAAGAATAAAATATTGTTTGAACTAATAACACACACTTTGTAAGTTACCTAATATAATTAATGTGCTAAATTACACTCATGTTGCTATTATCTTTCACTCTATTTCTAAAACATTTAAGATAAGATGCATGATCTGGAGAAAACGTATTGTAATGTTGACTTTCCTCGAGAAGGGTGCAAGGAAATTCCGGCAGGGTTCTGTTGGAATCTACTGTGCGTTGACTATCCAGACTACAATACATTCCATCCATTGTGAAATGGGGGTTAACTACACTAATTTAGACACAAAGCATATGTGCATCAACACTCAATTGGTAATGCATAGATAATCTGAGGCTTATAGGATTAGTGCATTTTGGCTAATTAGCCAAGTTTTGGCGGCAACAGCTGAAACCAATCCATCTCCACTGGGTGCACAGTAGCCAAGGAATTGTGTGATTGCAGATGCCAATATCGTTTTAGTATGAATGAGGACCTTTTCGGGTACCACTGAATGGAAACTTTTCTTAGGCATTTCTTTAATAAATGTATTTTTCTTAGGATCATGTTAAGTGAAGCAGCCACTGAACATACAATGAATCCTCTGAAGAGATACGTTATGTTAATTTAGAGGGTTATTGTAAGGAAAGAGAACCTTTCTTAGGATGTGCTGCAATGTTTTAAGTTGCTAATGCTAATCCTCAAAACACTGGAGGACCTCCCTCATCGCAATACTCACTCGTTGAGACTTTATCCAAGCTGCAGAACTGTATATGAAATACTTTTTCTTCACTCCTGGCATGGCCACTGCAAGCCCCTCTTACTTTTCTAAGTAAAATGGGGGCGGGGGCTAAAAGAAATGTGGATGCACTCGAGTGGCAGAGAGAAGGCAGGAGATCACTGACTGAATCTGCCCACCTGATTTGCCAGACACACTACCCCAGGTACCAGATAGGCATAGCACAGGGTGAACCAATCCCTGTTTCATATTTTTTAAAAAAGTAATATCTTGTGTAAATAATCAATGGAAGACCCTGCCAAACAGCATATCTCCCGGGAAAGGCATATGCAACACCATGTTTTTCTGGGATGAATCAGTCTTTCGCTAAAGATGCATATTGCATTGAGCGCTACTGCCGCCATGCCTGTAGTAATCATTGGTGACATAGCATCCATGTTAGTGTCCAACATAAGCCAAGCTTGCTTTTCCGTGATGGTCAATGTATCTGCACAGCCTACCTCTTCATCCATCTGATTATTCATTTTGTGAAAATCCTTCATAATTGATTGTGAAAAATGAATCCATACACAGGCTGGGTAATAAGAGATGTTAGATCAAGTGTATGCCTTTTTAATAGCTGCAACAAACTTATTTCCTGAATACCTAGGTGTCATCTCCTTCTCTGGCAGGCTTTTCCTGTTGGCGTGTGTAGTGCGTGAGCTAAACGAGCCAGACAATATGCCGCTAATGCGCTGCCATCTTGGATATTCACTTCCATTTACCGCAAGAAAACAGTAATGAAAGCCTATGTTTTCCCGGGCTCAGCTAGCAAACATGTATTTCTGCAGCAGGGACAAGGCCACATATTTATATCAGATGACCAAGCTGGGGAGAATAGTTATTGTATTGTCCACCGAAGGACAAGCCAAAAAGGGAGTCAGAGAACTCTGCAGGTGCAGTGATAAGGGCCAGTGGGAACGACAGCAAGGAGGGAAGATTGTTTTTTTCTACTTCTATCTGGAATATTCCACTCTGTTTATGCCTCATGCTTATTGTCTGCTCTTCGGCCGAGTGCAGCATGGTAATCCATGAGGGGCAGGAATCAAAAGTAGCCCCCATAAGAGACAAGGGTTTTTCCTCTTGGAATTCAGAGCTAGAAATTGGACCCCAGGTGTTGCAGTCTCACTGGAAGGGAGGACGCTCTGCTCCAGATCCCTTTAGAATGATCGATCTCTTTGTCTACCTACTGTGGGACTAAGCAGTGTTGTTTTGACCGAGATCAAGGTGTCTCCTGTGGTGATCTTAGCGGTGACGTTTTTTCTTCTTTTTGTTTATATATAACCGATTATGTGTTATTCTTTCTTTTTGTATATTATGATTCAATATAGGGCCTATAAAGCACCATTTTCTTATAACTATCACTGATGTGTTATGTGTAATTCGGTACCTATCTGAGTCCAATGAGTACTTTTGCAAAGGTCTGGAGAACATAAGTACGGGATCTCCACAAGCGACCAAGATAAAGCAAAACAGCTTGTCGGTCATAGAATCCACCCTGATATTCTCAAATGTGCATGTAGTAGAACCCTTCATCAGGTATATCTTAGATATCACATTGGCTAGGATTGATTTCTCCAGGTCCTGCTGAGGAGGTGGTATTTTTGCTTTAGCAATCCTTCTGTTCTTCATAATCTGGACTTCCAGCTGTGCATTGTAGATTTCCCCTCACATTGGCTAGTACCTCCAGACCTTTTTCTTTTAATTATGCAATGTATATAACATCCCTTGGCATCCGTGTCTTCCTCCTACTAGGGCTATCAGGATTGTTTCTCTATCCTCTCTGATAGAAATAGCCTCCATGTCAGTGTCTGACCTAAACCGGATCTGTCTTTCAATGATGGCCATTGTATCAGCACATCCTTCCTCTTCATCCATCCTTTTATACATCTTCTGTAAATCCTACATAGTTGATTGTGCCAGCTCCATCAAAAACATGCTGGATAGTAAGGAGAGATTATATCCAGTCTATGCCTTTGTAATAACTTCATCAACCTTCTTATCTACTGCATACCTAGGATCTATATCCACTAGTGACATAGAGGCTTCTACTAGCTCATCCTTTGTTTTATAAAGATCTGAAGAAGGTGGCCTCTCTCTTGGCTGACTTTCTCCAAGATGTAGATCTCTTTGAGGACTCCTGTGAATCCTAGAGGGGTGGTGCCTGGATGACTCATGGACTTCTGCCACAACACGTTTCTGCTTTCCCAAGTCTGTAACTACCACTACTTCTGTTATTTCTGTAGAGTGAGTTGGTTTTTGATAATGATCATCTGTCTCCCACATGCTTTTCCATGTTCATACTGCTACTAGCACTGTTTCTCAAAAGTACTTCTCAGAAACCATGAGCTTGCCTCTCGGATCACCATCAGTCTTGCCTCAACAGACAGGTCATCTACTAATGTCTTTCTGCTTTTGTCCGCTCATCCGGGTAATGCATGTGAGGAAATAAGGGCTCCAGGCAGCAGTGATGAAGAAACAGTAATTTATTTCATTACAGCGACAGCGGCCTATGAGAGCCGAGTGCCAACATGGCTCTCTCCCTGCAGTCTGAACTGTAACCCATCAACATTCTTAGAATAACATTCTTAGAACTTAATGAGCTCATAGTGCAGCTCAATGCTTAACTAGGATCTGGTAATACATTTTTATGAACTTGTTTTAACTTACACTTACATCATAACACATCTCATCCCTTATGTGCATACAGCTGTTTACTCCACATAATAATCCTTAAACCAGCTGGGTTTGTTCTTGACTCTATTTGAATGTGTCTCTGCTGCAGACCTTGAATTGTTGTCATCCTTGGAACACTTATCTATGACACTAGAGTCTCTGATACTGTTATTAGCAAATTCACCATTGTCATGTTCACCATTGTCATGTTTATCATGTGCATTGTCCTTCATGCATTCTGGACATTTCACAATTCTGGACATTGACCAACACTCCCCCCTTCTACAATTACTACATTGTTTCCTACTGCAGATATTTTCTTGGGACCAATGTATTTGCTTTCTACACATTTGGGAGTGAATCTAGGGTTCTTTATGAGAATACAATCTCCCACTTTCCAAGTATTACTTTTGACACTCTTGTCCTCATCAAATCTTTCTTTGTACACATCCGTACACATCCTGTGCTTCTTTGATGAGAGTCATAATTCTCTTGCGATCAATGTTGGAACTCTTGGCTAAGTCCATCCACCCTGGACATAGTTTTGTTCCAGGTTGTCTCCCTTTCAATAACATGAACGGAGATACATTTGTAACTGAGTGTGGTGTGGTACAGTAGTTCCATATCATTTCTCTTACTACACCAAACCATCTTAGATTAGAAGCCATGGCCAATTGCAAACCACCCTTTATGAACCTATTGGCTCTCTCAATGAGGCCGTTGGCCCTTGGATGATATAAAGCAGTTCTAGTGTGTCTGATGCAAAATGTCTTCAAGAAAGTTAACATCCTTTCAGAACAGAATTGTACTCCGTTATCAGTGATTAATTCTGTCGGGAAACCCTCCCTGTAAAACACTTCCTCGAAGGATAACACCATCTCTGCAGTGGTTGCCTCACGCAAAGCCTTCCACTCAATCCATTTGGAATGGTAGTCTACTAACACAACAATGTATTTATACCCATTGTCAAGGTTTTGTAATGGTCCTATCAAATCAACTGCAACTTTTTGCCATGGTTCACTCAGTACTTTGACAGGATTTATTGGTACTTCTCTAACCATCTTGGTCTTGTCACTCTTACCACACTCTCTACAACCCCTAACACACTTCTCTGCATCGCTGTCAATCCCGGGCCACCAGAAATATTGCCGCAAATATCTCTTTGTTCCTCCCATGCCCAGGTGACCTTGATGTGCTATATTTACTAAATGAGACCTGACTCCACTGAGGGGTATTATCCTATTTCCTTTTCTAAGTTTACATCCGTCCTCAGACATACTTAATTCGTCCTTCACACCAAAATATCTGTCAAACTCTTTTCCCACAATATTCTTGTGAGGCCATCCTTCTCTGGTCCAAATCATAACTTGATTCAATATTAAATCCTCCTCACCAGCTCTTATCCACGTCTCTTTATCAATGGCATCATGCTCAATTTCTGCAATGCTCACATCTTGAAATTCAGGTGCTCCCTCCAATTCACCATCACACATAGGTAATCTGGATAAACAATCTGGTACCACATTCTCCGTCCCGGGAATGTAACACACCTTGAAATTATAACCCAAGAGTTCTACCATCCACCTCGAAACTCTTGGAGGCCCTTTGACCCACTCAGAACCGTTCATCAATTGAACCAAATGCTTGTGATCTGATCTGACAATAAAAGGTCGACCCCATAGAAAGAACTTGAAGTGCGTGACTTCCCAAAATACTGCTAGTGCCTCTCTTTCAATGACCGAGTAATTTTTTTCTGCTCCTCTAAGTGGCCTGGATGCAAATGCAATTGTGTATTCAGTTTTACCTGAGTCAAACTGAGTCAAAACTGCTCATAAACCAAGGGTACTAGGATCAACTGAAAGCATTGTTTTCCTGCCAAACATGAATCCACTTAAGGATGGGGCCTTGACTATACAATCTTTGATTTGCAAGAATGCTTCCTGACACTCTTTGGACCATGTGTACGTCACGTTCTTTTTTAGTAACTCCCTCAATGGAGATGAGATGGATGCAAAGCCATTCACAAATTTATGGTAATATTCCGCTAGTCCCATGAAAGAACGTAGTTGGTCCTTGTCTTGGGGCTGAGGAGTATTACTAATACTTTCTATGAGCGACTTTTTGGAAGAAATACCTTCTTTCGAAACTTTGTGTCCCAGATACTCCACTTCCTCAACACTTATTTTACATTTGCTTCTTTGGACCGTTAACCCAGCCTCTTTCAGTCTGCATAGTACTGCCCTAAGTACTCTGTCATGCTCATGGTCATTACTTGCAAAAATCAGAATGTCATCTTGAAACACCTTAACATTTTCCAACCCTTTTAACACTTCCTCCATCACCTTTTGGAACACAAATGCGGCCGAGGCCAACCCAATTGGCATGCGATTGTATTTATATGTGCCTTCAGGTGTGATAAAGGCAGTGAGATGTTGCGATTCTCGGGAAAGGGGAACTTGGTGATAGGCAACAGAGAGATCAATGACAGAGAACAATTTGGGTTTGCCAAGAGTGGAGAGTGTCTCGGAAATGTTGGGTAGGGGATGTCTCTCCACCAGAATATTGTGATTAAGACTGCGCAAATCTACACAGAGTCTTAATTTACCATTATTTTTGGCCACTAAGACAATGGGGGACAACCACTCTGTGGCCTCAACATGTTCAATGACACCCTTATCTACTAAGTTATCGAGTTCACTGCGTAGTTGCGCTCTCATGTTTAACGGCACATGTCTCACTTTATGAACAATAGGCTGAGATTCTTTCTTTAGTCTAATATGAAGTTCAAAGTTCTTGAGTCTGCCCAGACCTTCGGTGAAGACCTCTGGGAACTCTCTTGACCACATATCATCAATCTTGGCAATGGTGACAGGCTCAGTGGCATTAGCTTGCACCCTGACTCTCAACTTCCTTTGTTCCTCCCAACCTAAAAGGGAGGCTCCCTTTCTTGCAACCAAAATGTCAGCTATGCATTCTCCACCTCTGTATTGCACACTTGCAGTAAACTGTCCCAGCATCTCAATAGGGGATTCCGCATAGCCGCAGGGCCGAATTCTTGGTGGATCCAGCATTGATTCATCCTTTTTTAGAACATCTTTAAATGTCTCTTTAGAAATGATGGTCCATGGGGAACATGTGTCAACTTTCATGAGTATTTCTTGACCATCAATTACAAAAACATCTGTTGGACCTTTGCTGTCTCCTCCTCCAATGGTCGAAATCTCGAAGACATGTCTGGGGTTGTCTTGCGAGGAGTATACATCCTGTATGTTGTAAGCTGAGTGAGCACCTTCTTCTTGGTTGTCTCTGGTTTCTAAGAGATTTATTGATGACCTCTTGCATACATTAGCGAAATGTCCTCTGGTCCTACACTTGAAACATTCAGCATTCCTTTCTGGGCATGAAGGGTAATTCGGACCATGCTTGACACTGCCACATCTGGTACACTTCGCACCCCATGTTCCTTTCCTGCTTGTATTGACATTAACAGGGTAATTCATAGAATTTCGCAGAAAAGTGTCGCAAGCGGCTGGCGCAGAGTGTCCGCGTGCGATTGTCTGCGCCAGGCACGTGCGCTAAAACCGATTTCCGCGCACAGCGTATTCATGGATTTTAGGCTCCCAAGCCAGCCGTGGCGCAGAGTATCGCAGCGACCCTGCAGCAGCGCCAGTAACGCCCCCAAGAACGCCCTCGCGCAAGGAAAAGCCATCAAAATCGCTAAATCATCGCAAAGAGCTGCGCTAACCCTGGACCAGTCTACAGGGCTGCCAAACAAGGAACGCAAAGCGGGTAACGTGCATATCAGGGGTACGCGTGAAGTTATACACGCGATTAGCCAGGGTACGTGTATTACAGGGGTACGCGTGAAGTTCTACACGCGATTAGCCAGGGCACGTGTATCACAGGGGTACGCAGGAATTATCACACGCGATTTGGCTGGGTACGTGTATTACAGGGGTACACGGGAAGTTCTACACGCGATTTGGCCAGGTACGTGTATTACAGGGGTGCGCGGGAATTATCACACGCGATTTGGCTTGGTACGTGTATTACAGGGGTGCGTGGGAAGTTCTACACGCGATTGGCCAGGGTACGTGTATTACAGGGGTACGTGGGAATTATCACACGCGATTTGGCTGGGTACGTGTATTACAGGGGTACACGGGAAGTTCTACACGCGATTCGGCTGGGTATGTGTATTACAGGGGTGCGCGGGAATTCTCACATGCGATTTGGCCAGGTACGTGTATTACAGGGGTGTGCGGGAATTATCACACGCAATTAGGCTGGGTGGGTCCTCACAGGTGTTCCCTGTACACCCTCCACGGCCCCTGCAGGCAGGCCACAAAACAGGGGACTACCCTGCACACCTGCTCATGTCCCCCTGCACCCCCACCCCCCAGCAGTGCAGGGGCAGCCTCCACCAGGCCCCCACCCATGTCTCCCAACACCCCCACCCCCCAGCAGTGCAGGGGCAGCCTCCACCAGGCCCCCACTCATGTCTCCCACCACCCCCACCCCCCAGCATCCAGGGGCACCCTCCACCAGGCCCCCACTCATGTCTCCCACCACCACCACCCCCCAGCATCCAGGGGCACCCTCCACCAGGCCCCCACCCATGTCTCCCACCACCCCCACCCCCCAGCCACCAGGGGCACCCTCCACCAGGCCCCCACTCATGTCTCCCACCACCCCCACCCCCCAGCAGTGCAGGGGCAGCCTCCACCAGGCCCCCACTCATGTCCCCTATCACCCCCACCCCCCAGCAGTGCAGGGGCACCCTCCACCAGGCCCCCACTCATGTCCCCTATCACCCCCACCCCCCTGCCACCAGGGGCACCCTCCACCAGGCCACCACTCATGTCTCCCACCACCACCACCTCCCAGCCACCAGGGGCACCCTCCACCAGGCCCCCACTCATGTCTCCCACCACCCCCACCCCCCAGCAGTGCAGGGGCAGCCTCCACCAGGCCCCCACTCATGTCCCCTATCACCCCCAACCCCCAGCAGTGCAGGGGCACCCTCCACCAGGCCCCCACTCATGTCCCCTATCACCCCCACCCCCCCGCCACTAGGGGCACCCTCCACCAGGCCCCCACTCATGTCTCCCACCACCACCACCCCCCAGCATCCAGGGGCACCCTCCACCAGGCCCCCACCCATGTCTCCCACCACCCCCACCCCCCAGCCACCAGGGGCACCCTCCACCAGGCCCCCACTCATGTCTCCCACCACCCCCACCCCCCAGCAGTGCAGGGGCAGCCTCCACCAGGCCCCCACTCATGTCCCCTATCACCCCCACCCCCCAGCAGTGCAGGGGCACCCTCCACCAGGCCCCCACTCATGTCCCCTATCACCCCCACCCCCCCGCCACCAGGGGCACCCTCCACCAGGCCCCCATCCATGTCTCCCACCACCCCCACCCCCCAGCCACCAGGGGCACCCTCCACCAGGCCCCCACTCATGTCTCCCACCACCCCCACCCCCCAGCAGTGCAGGGGCACCCTCCACCAGGCCCCCACTCATGTCCCCTATCACCCCCACCCCCCAGCAGTGCAGGGGCACCCTCCACCAGGCCCCCACTCATGTCCCCTATCACCCCCACCCCCCCGCCACCAGGGGCACCCTCCACCAGGCCCCCACCCATGTCTCCCACCACCCCCACCCCCCAGCCACCAGGGGCACCCTCCACCAGGCCCCCACTCATGTCTCCCACCACCCCCACCCCTCAGCAGTGCAGGGGCAGCCTCCACCACGCCCCCACTCATGTCCCCTATCACCCCCACCCCCCCGCCACCAGGGGCACCCTCCACCAGGCCCCCACCCATGTCTCCCACCACCCCCACCCCCCAGCAGTGCAGGGGCACCCTCCACCAGGCCCCCACTCATGTCCCCTATCACCCCCACACCCCCGCCACGAGGGGCACCCTCCACCAGGCCCCCACTCATGTCCCCTATCACCCCCACCCCCCAGCAGTGCAGGGGCACCCTCCACCAGGCCCCCACTCATGTCCCCTATCACCCCCACCCCCCCGACACCAGGGGCACCCTCCACCAGGCCCCCACCGATGTCTCCCACCACCCCCACCCCCCAGCAGTGCAGGGGCACCCTCCACCAGGCCCCCACTCATGTCCCCTATCACCCCCACCCCCCCGCCACCAGGGGCACCCTCCACCAGGCCCCCACTCATGTCCCCTATCACCCCCACCCCCCAGCAGTGCAGGGGCACCCTCCACCAGGCCCCCACTCATGTCCCCTATCACCCCCACCCCCCCGCCACCAGGGGCACCCTCCACCAGGCCCCCATCCATGTCTCCCACCACCCCCACCCCCCAGCCACCAGGGGCACCCTCCACCAGGCCCCCACTCATGTCTCCCACCACCCCCACCCCCCAGCAGTGCAGGGGCACCCTCCACCAGGCCCCCACTCATGTCCCCTATCACCCCCACCCCCCAGCAGTGCAGGGGCACCCTCCACCAGGCCCCCACCCATGTCTCCCACCACCCCCACCCCCCAGCCACCAGGGGCACCCTCCACCAGGCCCCCACTCATGTCTCCCACCACCCCCACCCCCCAGCAGTGCAGGGGCAGCCTCCACCAGGCCCCCACTCATGTCCCCTATCACCCCCACCCCCCAGCATCCAGGGGCACCCTCCACCAGGCCCCCACCCATGTCTCCCACCACCCCCACCCCCCAGCCACCAGGGGCACCCTCCACCAGGCCCCCACTCATGTCTCCCACCACCCCCACCCCCCAGCAGTGCAGGGGCAGCCTCCACCAGGCCCCCACTCATGTCCCCTATCACCCCCACCCCCCAGCAGTGCAGGGGCACCCTCCACCAGGCCGCCACTCATGTACCCTATCACCCCCACCCCCCCGCCACTAGGGGCACCCTCCACCAGGCCCCCACTCATGTCTCCCACCACCACCACCCCCCAGCATCCAGGGGCACCCTCCACCAGGCCCCCACCCATGTCTCCCACCACCCCCACCCCCCAGCCACCAGGGGCACCCTCCACCAGGCCCCCACTCATGTCTCCCACCACCCCCACCCCCCAGCAGTGCAGGGGCAGCCTCCACCAGGCCCCCACTCATGTCTCCTATCACCCCCACCCCCCAGCAGTGCAGGGGCACCCTCCACCAGGCCCCCACTCATGTCCCCTATCACCCCCACCCCCCCGCCACCAGGGGCACCCTCCACCAGGACCCCATCCATGTCTCCCACCACCCCCACCCCCCAGCCACCAGGGGCACCCTCTACCAGGCCCCCACTCATGTCTCCCACCACCCCCACCCCCCAGCAGTGCAGGGGCAGTCTCCACCAGGCCCCCACTCATGTCCCCTATCACCCCCACCCCCCAGCAGTGCAGGGGCACCCTCCACCAGGCCCCCACTCATGTCCCCTATCACCCCCACCCCCCAGCAGTGCAGGGGCACCCTCCACCAGGCCCCCACTCATGTCCCCTATCACCCCCACCCCCCAGCAGTGCAGGGGCACCCTCCACCAGGCCCCCACTCATGTCCCCTATCACCCCCACCCCCCCGCCACCAGGGGCACCCTCCACCAGGCCCCCACCCATGTCTCCCACCACCCCCACCCCCCAGCCACCAGGGGCACCCTCCACCAGGCCCCCACTCATGTCTCCCACCACCCCCACCCCCCAGCAGTGCAGGGGCAGCCTCCACCAGGCCCCCACTCATGTCCCCTATCACCCCCACCCCCCAGCAGTGCAGGGGCACCCTCCACCAGGCCCCCACTCATGTCCCCTATCACCCCCACCCCCCAGCAGTGCAGGGGCAGCCTCCACCACGCCCCCACTCATGTCCCCTATCACCCCCACCCCCCAGCGCTGTGGGGCACCTGCCAGCAGGCCCCCACCCATGTCCAACCCATGTCTCCCACCACCCCCACCCCCCAGCCACCAGGGGCATCCTCCACCAGGACACCAACTTCCCTGGCACTGAAGCTGGTGCCCCTCTGCCTCCTTGGCCGGGGGTTGCCACTGGTGCCAGATGTTGTAGTGCCCGACATGGCAACCCCAGAGGCAGGAGTGGGTGGGCAACTGGGTCCTGGGGCTGGGCTGTGGGGCGACGGAAAAGCAGTTGGGAGCCTTTGGTTCCAGCAGGGGTGGTCACAGCAACAGCACCCCTGGCTGATGTGCAGGCAGCAAATGGCAGGGCACGTGGGCAGCAGGCAGTCAGGCAGCAGCAGATGGCAGGTAGGAGCGTGCTCAGGGCTCTGGGGGGCAGTAATTTGGCCTCCTGGGCAGGAGCGTGGTCTTTCGTGTGTGAACGCGTGGACAGCTTGATACGTAGTGAGTGATTTTGCACGTGAAAATCCCACACGTCTGCGTGTAAATCGATGAAAGGCCCTTAGCGCGTAAACGCGTATGCACGTCTATGAAGTCACGTGCACGCGTAGGAAAAAGTTGCGTGACACGTCCGAGTGTCAAAGCGTGTTATTGGTGGAAATAGCCCTACACGCAGAAGTGTCAAAGCGTGTAATTGGTGCAAATGGACCTACACGCAGAAGTGTCAAAGCGTGTAATTGGTGCAAATGGACATACACGCAGAAGTGACAAAGCGTGTAATTGGTGGGAATGGACCTACACGCAGAAGTGACAAAGCGTGTAATTGGTGGGAATGGGCCTAGCACATACACGCCGCGTAAGTGACGCTGTACGTGTGGGCCTGCATATAAGGTACGTGTAGAACACCAATTCCTTGTACTGCTTTTCGTGGAGAGCGAGTGGGTGAATTCTGTACTTCTTGTCGTTTCACACGCGATTTACTTCACGGCGTTTCAAGTTCGTACTCCCTGTTACCTCTGACAGCTTTTTCTATTTTTCTCTTGTACTGGTTTACCTGGGCCTGTTCCCTCAAACAGTGTTCCCTTCTACTGTTGTCCTGTCTCCTCAGACAGCGTACATATCTTCTTTTGGAGGGGGTGTTGCCAACCAAACGCGCTCATTTTTCACGCTCTTTTACCTGGCAGACGGTGAGTCACGCACGTATCTAACATCTGTGCTTGCCCCGTGTGTAGCCTACCCCTTCAGAGGTCATTCTAGGCTGCGTGTGACACGCATACGTTCATTCTTGTGTTACTGGGTGCCACAGCGTAGTGCAGGTTTTTCTTTCTGCACACGTGGTCTGGGAGGGGTTGCGTGCACGTCATCTCCCTTTTTTGGGCCTCCTGTGCGTTGCGTGACCCGTCATCTTTCCCCAGGGGTTACATTCAGCCTTGCTAGAGCACTAGGGTACAATTAGCATCTGGTACCCAACCCCTTTGACCCCCAATTGCCCAGGACAATAGTCTACATCCACTCCCATACGCACATTAACATCAGTGCCATGGCTGGGAGGCGAGGATTCCGTAAGGGTGGCAAAGGTGGAAGAGCCACAAGTGGTGGCCGTGGTGGATCCGGTAGGGGACGTGGTCGTAACTTGCAGGGTGAGCCTGTCCCCCCATGTGTGGAGGACCAGTCACGGGCACCCATAATCCCCCCCCCTCCCCCCCTCCCGTTGAGGCTGATGTGGCTGACACCATCCATGCTCAGCCCTTGTTGGACCAGCCCATTGTGGCACCAGACCTGGCTGACTCCATGGCTGACTTCCAGGTCAGCAGGGCTACGACACGTGCGCTGGTGCACGTTGATGCCATCATGCCACGTGGATCTGGGGCAGCAAGGTCATCTGCGCACCAAGGAGGCAGGGCGGAGAGGCTGCAGGGGCAGCTGCGGCACCATCCACCCCAGCCCTCACACACCCAGCCAGGACAGTGTCGGTCCTAGTCCATGCTGCTGACATTCCCCCTGACACCATCACACTAGAGCCAATGCCTGCACCAAGTCCCAGGCTGAGTGTGCAATCCCACACTCCTGATACAGAGTCCACCAGGGCTCCTGCCCCTAGTGTCCAGAGCGGCGCAGGACACTCAGGATCACCACCACCTTCCAAGCGGAAGAGGAAGAGTGCTCGTCCGGCACAGGCTGATGCCCCAGACACGGCTACACAGTCCGGCCCGTCCAGGAAGCCCAGCTTCACGGATGACGAACTGAATGCACTTGTCGAGTATGTGTCCGGACATGACAACGAGATGGTCATTGTTGCAGGATCCAAGACCACACCTGCACAACGCCAGGCACACTGGCAGACCGTTGCGGACATCGTAAGTGCCCTTGGAATCGTGAGGCGCACAGCCAATGATTGCTATAAGCGCTGGAATGACCTAAAGCGCAGGTCAAAGAGTAAGCTGGCCTCAAGTCATGCCGCAACTCTAGTGACTGGAGGTGGGTCTCCAGTAGTAGACATGGAACTCACTCCACATGAGTCAGTCGCTGGGACCTACGTCACGGAGGAACAGATCCAAGGCGTGGGAGATCTGGCTGATTACGAGGCATTGTCCGGTGAGTGCACATGCATGTGTGTGTCATCCATGTGCATGGTGTGTGTGTGAGGGCTTCTGTTTGTGTGCCAGGTGAGAGTGTGTGCGCCTGAGTCGTATGGGTCAGCCATGTGCTTCATGCAATACTTCCTGCGCAGCTGCATTTGGCCATAGCAGTATCCCTTCTGCCAACAGTAGACATCTAGCCCAACTGCACGCCAGTTGCCCTTGAAGTGTCACCTTGCCACAACATAGTTGCTTATTTTTCACTGTTCATTCAGTCAGATTGTTTGCATTCCCCCACTTTTACTAGCCATGTCGCTGTCCACTAGTCACATGTCTGACATGGCTATGGTAAAGTGGAGTGACTTTGTTACCTGGATATCATTTGTACACACATGTCCCTGTGCAATTGGACCATTTCAGATTGGCAGCTCCAGGTGAAAAATCTGACCTGTTAGAATTAGAAAAGCAATTACATGCGGGAACTGGACTGAATGAATAGGTGCTGCCCTCCTCTCCATCTTCACTCAATAGCAATGGTACATGCCATCTGTGTGATGGCATGTGTGTTTCACCTGGCAATCACAGGCCAATGTGTGATGCCACTGCCAGGCAGCATGCAGAAAATGTGTTCATCTTCCATCTTGGTGTCATCAGTGTGTGCCATTTGCCTGCACTTCATACGCAGTGAGGGTGCATGCATGGGAGGGTTTTAGTCATGTGGGACATGTGTCAATCAAGTACTGGTTCTCTTGCTTCTCAGCCCTCATTGTGTGCCATGGTGCTAATGCCTGTTTCCATTTCTTTGTTTTCATGTCTTTGCAGGGGAAGACGCACCTGATACTGCTGGGGTTGTGGAGATGGTGCAGACCCAGGAGGTGTCCGAGGGCCGACCAACCACCAGTGAGGGACGTGGTGTGGTGGTGGGGGAGAACCCACAAGTGCTGCAGGTCGTGCTCTCAAGGGGTGTCTCTGGCTGCACCTCCCCCGAGCTGTACTCAGGTGTTGATTCGGATGAGACCTACGTGCCGTCGCAGGTGAGTGTTCCAGGGAGGGATTCTGTTCTGTCTCACCCACCTGCACCAGGGTCAGAACCCTCCATGGGGATGCCAGTGTTGGCAGCTACGCCTTTGGTGGTTACGGATGCAGGGTCACACTCCGCGACATCTGATCCTGTTCCTGGGCCAGCAGATCAGAGGGGGAATGCAGTCCTGCAGCCTCAGGCAGTGCCGGCACAGCAAGGCGCAGTTCGCCTTGCCCCAGACAGGTGTGGTGCCCGCCGACGTGGTGGCCGTAAGCCATCTGGCAATACCGCATGGGAGCAATCCATTTACGGTATGGCAACCCAACAGGCTGCATCATCCGAGATGATGGCTCAGGCCATGGATAGGGTGGCCACTTCCATTGTCCCCCCAGAAAGGCTGATGGAGCGACTAGAGCAGGCAACCGACTCCATCTGCCAGTCACACAGGGAGGACATGTTGGGGTCCAACAGGGACAGGCGGGCGGCACTGGCGACTCTGCAGGAGGCCATCTCCATTGAGTCCCAGGGCCACAGGGAAGCCCTGAGGCAGGAGCTCCTTCACCTCAGGACGACTCTTGTTGAGCTTGAGGCTTCAACACACCAAAGGACAGAACAGCAGCTGGAGCGTCTCACCCGTACGCTCTCAGCTGAGATGCAGGCAACGAGGGCGGAGGTCCGGGCATCCCGTGAGTTGTTGCATGGGGACCTCCGCACACTCATCCTCCAGAACCAGACCTACCACACCCGCATGCTTGCAGCCATGGAGGAGCAGACTAGGGCCTTGCGTGGGCTGCCTCCCATAGTGCAACCACCTCCGGATGCAGCTGCACAGGGTGATAATAGCGACAGCAGTGATACTCCCACAACAGGGTAGCCGTGTGGGCCATGAGCCCATGGAGGTGTTTTATTTTCCCAGGATCCACGCAGGTGGGTTCTGGTGTGCATCCTGTCCTCGGACCTCCTGGGTGGCCTCCCCAACCCCCCCGGGCCCATCAATGGCCATTTTTGATTGTTTCTTATTTTTATTTATTTTATTCCCTATTTTTTTGGGACGATTTGTTGGCTTCCGTGGTTCCTGTGGGCATACGCTGCATTGTGGCTGGGCACATGCAGGCTTGTAATGTATTTGGTTCAGATGCTTGGGTTTGAGTCACACACACCCCTCCTGCTTCCCGTTTCCATGGGCTTGCAAAGGGTGTGCCCAAGTGACAGTGAATTACACAGTGACGTTGGACTCCCATGAGCTGTGTGGGCAGTCTGTAGTCAATACTGTGTATACATTCCTAGTGCATATTGCTGTTGTGTTGTACACTGCATGTTGCATTGATGTGTAACTCATCTTCTGTGTCTACCTCCCAATTTGCAGGTCCCTTCCTCATGTCTACACAAGGACCTCTAGTCTGGAGATGGGGTCCATGTTGGCAGCAGTGCACCTACAACTCTACATGGCGCCAACACTGCACAGTTGGTAGTGGTGGGAGTGCAGGCATTTCCAGGTGGTGAGACTACTAATATGTAACATTTGTGATGTCATGTTAATGGTAGTACGTGCTCAAGTATGTTGTTGGTCCGGCATTGCTGTGAGCATTTCAGGTGTTGCAGGTTTCTAATAGGGACACTGTACATAGTGACACTAGTGTCATGTTGTGGGGATTACTTTGTTTACCTGCAAATAGCATGACATGGCATGGTGTGTCGTGTGGCGGTGCTGGGGTTGGGTTGGCTGACATGGCACTGTCCTCTTGTTGCATTTTGCAAGTGGGTATTCTTTTTAGCTGCTTGAATGTGTAACTCCACAAAACTGCATTGGTGGTGTCTGTGTGGGTAGGGATGCACACATTGTGACACTTTCAGGTGAACAATCTCAGGCTGATATGGTATTCACGGTTGATTCTCCAGACATTCAGGATCAGTGTCAGGTTGAGTCATCATTGATTGTCAGATGGAATGTGCCAGGGCAGTGTGCACTCCACAGGGGTGTGATTTCTATGTGAAGTAATTAGCCACTAGCTGTGTACGGGCTGCCTCCCCCCGTGCCCTTTCCCCTCCCATGCGCAGCGGCTGTGCATGTGGTTGGGGATGTGGGGCCACCACCATGTCCACGGCCAGGCCCCGGCGTGTTGCAACGTTGTGCAGGACACATGCTGCCACTATGATCCTGCACACTACTGGGGGAGCGTATAACAGCTGGCCGCCAGAACGGTCAAGGGAGCGAAAGCGTGACTTTAGCACTCCGAATGTGCGCTCCACTATGCCCCGGGTCGTAATGTGGGCTGTGTTATATCTTACCTCGGGTGGCGTGGTGGGGTTCCGAATTGGCGTCATCATGTGGGGGCTGAGAGGGTAGGCACTGTCCCCTGTGGAGGTGGTGATTGGTATCATTGGTGGGGTTGTGACCTTGCTCAGTATCCAACATGCATGCATGTGCAGTGGCATACATACTCACCAAGCAGCCATGTATCGCCATGCCGCCCAGCTTCTAGGTCCCGGCTTAGGGTGGACATTCGGTAAATGAAGCTGTCGTGGGTGGACCCGGGAGAGTTGGCATATACTGAGGTGATGATTCCCTTGGCATTACATGCTACCTGCACGTTGATGGAATGCCAGTGCTTGCGGTTCCTATAGATGTGCTCAGATGCCCTGGGGGGACGTAGAGCCACATGGGTGCAGTCGATGGCACCTAGCACTTTGGGGAATCGTGCCACACCGTAAAAATCCAGGGCGGCAGCATGCCTTTCTGCAGGTGTTCTGGGCAGGTATATGTGCCTGCGGACTGATGGGCGTGCAGTGATGATGTTCAAGACCTGGTGTAGGCAGCGTGACTGGGTGGCCTGTGACACCCCACCCACTATGGCACTTGTCTGCTGAAATGATCCAGTGGCTAAGAAGTGCAGTACATTGAGGACCTTCTCCAGGGGGCTGAGTGCTTGGGAGCACAGGGTGGGTGATGTGAGGTCATCCTCCCACTCACTCACCAGGTCCAGTATTATGTGTGGTGGAAACCTGTACCTCCCATACACCTGGTCATCAGGCATCCCGAAAAGGCTGGTTCTGGGTGTGAATATTCTGGCCCTGACTATCCTCCTCCTCCTCCTTTGGTAGCCCACTGCCACTGCTGCTAGGAACGGTATGTTCATCCTGGCATCTGAGCTTGTTATTGTTAAAGTGCGCAAATTTATGCTTTGCGCGTGTTCTAGGCGAGCGTGTGACCCGCGCACCCCTGGAATCCAGTTCCCAGTCCAATAGCGTGTGGAAATTCCCACGCACCACGGGATACAGGTGCGCTGACGTACTTGCGTGTGTAAGTGCCCGCGCACCCATGAAATACACGTACATAGGCCAATCGCGTGTACGCGCACTTTTGTCCAATTACACGCTGACGTGCAGTATTTCCACGTGTGCTCCGTCATCACGTGCTGAGTGGGGAACACCCGTGCGGGTCACGTCACAGACGCGCTTACGCGCTGAGGGACTCTGGTCCAATAGAATCGCGTATGCGTGCTGACGCGCTTACGCGCTAAGGGCCTTTCCTCGGATTTCACGCTGACGTGCAGGATTTTCACGTGCCAAATCACTCCATATCAAGCTGGCCACGCGAAAACACACGGAAGACCACGCTCCTGCCCAGAAGGCCGAGTTACTGCCCCCCAGTGCCCCGAGCAGCCTCCCACGTGCCATCTGCTGCTGCCTGCCTGCCTGCTGCCACCTTGCCCTGCCATTTGGTGCCTGCACATCAGCCATCTGCAGGGGTCCAGTTGCTGTGTCCACCCCTGCTGGAACTGAAGACTCCCGACTGGGATTACATCGCTCCACAGCCCAGCCCCAGGACCCAGTTGCCCACCCACACCTGCCTCTGGGGTTTCCATGTCGGGCACTTCCACATCTGGCACCAGTGGCAACCCCAGGCCAGAGGGGCAGAGGGGCACCAGCTTCACTGCCACCGAAGTTGGTGTCCTGGTGGAGCATGTCCTGGGGCAGTATGATGCCCTCTTTGGATCGTCCCGCGCCAGCAAGGAAGGACGGGAGAGGATCTGGGCCGACTGTGTGGTTGCCATCAACGCGGAGGGGGTGGCAACCCGCAACGTCCTGAAGATCAAGAAGCGCTGGGAGGACTTGAGGTCCAGGACCCTTGTGAAGGCCCGGCGCCTCGTGGAGGGGGGCCGGGGCCGCATGAGTTCCATCCAGATGAGGGTCCTGGAACGCGTACGCCCAGCGCTCCACGCCCAGATCCTTGAGAGGGAGGCCCGTCTGGAGTTGAGCGGTAAGTGTCCAAGCATTACTGTGTGAGACAGGGCATGTTGCGGTGTGCTGGTTCTATGATACTTGCCTGTATGTGTGCCATAGGCCATGTATGCATGTATGTGTGCAGGGACATCATAGTAATGCATGTGCGACCAGTGATGTGTGACCCGCATGGTTGTTGCATGTGTTCAAATGCCGCATGGGGAGCCCTATGCAGATTTTGAACATGAGAGCATGCCAGTCTCTGTACCTGGACATGGGTGGGGGTGAGGGATGGGTGCTGATGCCAGGTACATATATGGTAGCCATGTCTGTGTGCCTGACCTGCGTGTCTGTGACTTGTGCATGCCATGGATGCATGACACATGTGTGTGACAATGCACAGATTCAGTGAAGCAGCCAAATTACCCTTGTATCCGCTGTGTTTGGTGTGTTTGGGGCCAGATGGATGTGACTGAGGTGAAGTGTGTGCATGTGATAGGCATGAGCCATGATGCATGTGAGTTACATATCATTGAATATTTCAAGAGTCCATTGGACATGCATGGAAATGTCCATGGCATGCACCATGCCTGTTACTGTGTGTGTTTTGCCTGGACTGACCCATGTGTTGTGGAGGGACATGATGGAAGTGTACTTTGACAGTGGTGCTCATCTGCTATTGCTTCCTGTCTAGGGGACCATTGTACAGTACCCTGATGCTTGTGTTCTTTGTCTCCCTCTACGCAGCGGCTAGTGAAGAAGAGGGCGGAGACGGTGCTGTGGAGCAAGGCGGCGGGGATGCCCCCACGGCTGCAGCGGAAGGGGTGGGTGAGCCCCCACAGGGGCCTGCTACGGTGGGAGACGGTGAGGAGCCATCCAGGTTGGTGGTTTGCACAGAGGAGGAGGAGGCCGCCACTGGGGCACACATGGGGCCTGGTGGGGGCATCCCTGCTGGTGCAAGTGGTGCAGTCCAGGGCCAGGGGCAGGAGGCAGCACAGGTCACCGTGGAGGGGCCTGTGCATGTCGCTGTCCCTGACCCTGTGAGTGCACCACCATGCACCAGCAGGGATGCCCCATCCCAGGCCCGTCCGCAGGTAGAGGGGATGTCCATGTCACCTGACTCCCCTCCACCTGCGGACGTGGGAACCCCTGGCCGTGTGGAGAAGGTCCTGATTGGGGTCGCGATGTGCACGGCTGTGATTCGTGATGATGTGCATGCTTCCCGGGAGGAGCACGCACGTCATCACGAAGTGCACCGTGCCGACGTGGCCCAATTGGGATCGGCCATGTTCGGGGGTTTGCTGCATGTGTTGGCCAATCTGGCGGCCCTCTCCTCCTCTGTGCAGGCTATACACCAGTCATTCTCCTTGCCGTCTTCCAGCCCAGATGACACCAGGGCCCCCTGTGGACCTGCCCCGACCAATGCAGCCAGCTCGGTGGGGATCCCATCCCTGCCACATTTGGGAGTCGGAGGTCCAGCAGGGGTGGACAACACAGCAACTGGACCCCAGCAGATGGAAGATGTGACAGCATCATCGGGCAGGGCACGTGCACAACGGCGTTGGTGGTTTCCATCAGCCTGGATGCCGTCGTGCTGGCAGAGGCAGTGGCGTCAGAGGCAGCAGCAGGCTCGACGTGGGAGGCATCATGGCTCGGGGCCATCAAGATCAGAGGGGCAGGCATCGGCCGGAGGGCAGGGCAACCCTGGGATGGTGGTGTCTTCCGTGTGGGAGCAGTTGGTCCAGCGGATAGGTGCGGAGCGGCAGCGGGCGGAAGAGGAGCGGCTCACCATGGTCAGGGCGGAGTTCTCCATGCGTCGGGCGTTGAGGCGGGCTGAGTGCCTCGAGGAAGCTCGCAGGGAGTTTGAGCTGAACATGGGGTTATCACTGCGAGACCTCGGGGCCAGGACAGAGTCCCGCCTCCAGGACATCGACATGGAGTTCGATGATGCCCTGGCCAGCAACATCACCGAGTGAGCCGCAGGACTTGCCCGCTGCCTTTGTATATAGTTATTTAGTTAGTTAGTGTTAGGTTTCCTTTATTCATTTTTATCTTTTTTGGACCGCTCGGACAATGGCCACTTTTTTGTAGATATTTTTTTCATTAGGTAGTAGTAGGTTTCATTTATGGTGTTGGGCTCATGGACCCTGGAATATTCGTGTATATAGTTTGCTTTTTGAAGAATAATTTTTTTTATTGATTATTGTGTTCACCATGAGGAAATGGTTTTTCATTATTTTCCTTCCACATGACATTGCTTTGGACTACATTTGTTTTTGGATTACTTTTTTTTTTTTTTTACATTTGTTCTCGGACATGGACCATTTATTTTGTTATCCCCATTGTTGTATGTTTGATTTGTTTACTTATTTTTCATCTTTAATACATGTTTTTTTAACTTTCACTTGTGGTATTTTCTCATTGGTTTCATACATGTCATGATATGGGTTTTGACATTCACTTGCACCCGTTGTGTATGTGTGTGTGACGGACATGTGTTCATTTACATACTTGCCATTGGGTTTGTATCATGTAATTGCATTCACTATGTGGGTGGATGCAATCCTTGCCTGGGTGTTTGTGCTGGGTATGCTGCCCATTACTGCCATGATTGAGTATCGTCAGGACCTGGGGGCAGGGGGACATGTGTGGGTGCCTGGTGGAGGCTGCCCCTGCACTGCTGGGGGGTGGGGGTGGGGGGAGACATGAGTGGGGGCCTGGTGGAGGCTGCCCCTGCACTGCTGGGGGGTGGGGGTGGTGGGAGACATGGGTGGGGGCCTGGTGGAGGGTGCCCCTGGTGGCGGGGGGGTGGGGGTGATAGGGGACATGAGTTGGGGCCTGGTGGGGGCTGCCCCTGCACTGCTGGGGGGTGGGGGTGGTGGGAGACATGAGTGGGGGCCTGGTGGAGGGTGCCCATGGTGGCAGGGGGGTGGGGGTGGTGGGAGACATGAGTGGGGGCCTGCTGGAGGCTGCCCCTGCACTGCTGGGGGGTGGGGGTGGTGGGAGACATGAGTGGGGGCCTGGTGGAGGGTGCCCCTGGATGGTTGGGGTGGGGGTGGTGGGAGACATGAGTGGGGGCCTGGTGGAGGCTGCCCCTGGATGGTGGGGGGTGGGGGTGGTGGGAGACATGAGTGGGGGCCTAGTGGAGGGTGCCCCTGGTGACTTGGGGGGTGGGGGTGGTGGGAGACATGAGTGGGGGCCTGGTGGAGGCTGCCCCTGGATGGTGGGGGGTGGGGTTGATAGGGGACATGAGTGGGGGCCTGGTGGAGGCTGCCCCTGCACTGCTGGGGGGTGGGGGTGGTGGGAGACATGAGTGGGGGCCTGGTGGAAGGAGCCCATGGTGGCAGGGGGGTGGGGGTGGTGGGAGACATGAGTGGGGGCCTGGTGGAGGGTGCCCATGGTGGCAGGGGGGTGGGGGTGGTGGGAGACATGAGTGGGGGCCTGCTGGAGGCTGCCCCTGCACTGCTGGGGGGTGGGGGTGGTGGGAGACATGAGTGGGGGCCTGGTGGAGGGTGCCCCTGGATGGTGGGGGGTGGGGGTGGTGGGAGACATGAGTGGGGGCCTGGTGGAGGCTGCCCCTGGATGGTTGGGGGTGGGGGTGGTGGGAGACATGAGTGGGGGCCTGGTGGAGGGTGCCCCTGGTGACTGGGGGGGGGTGGGGGTGGTGGGAGACATGAGTGGGGGCCTGGTGGAGGGTGCCCCTGGATGGTGGGGGGTGGGGGTGGTGGGAGACATGAGTGGGGGCCTGGTGGAGGGTGCCCATGGTGGCAGGGGGGTGGGGGTGGTGGGAGACATGAGTGGGGGCCTGGTGGAGGCTGCCCCTGGATGGTGGGGGGTGGGGGTGGTGGGAGACATGAGTGGGGGCCTGGTGGAGGCTGCCCCTGGTGACTGGGTGGGTGGGGCTGGTGGGAGACATGAGTGGGGGCCTGGTGGAGGGTGCCCATGGTGGCAGGGGGGTGGGGTGGTGGGAGACATGAGTGGGGGCCTGCTGGAGGCTGCCCCTGCACTGCTGGGGGGTGGGGGTGGTGGGAGACATGAGTGGGGGCCTGGTGGAGGGTGCCCCTGGATGGTGGGGGGTGGGGGTGGTGGGAGACATGAGTGGGGGCCTGGTGGAGGCTGCCCCTGGATGGTGGGGGGTGGGGGTGGTGGGAAACATGAGTGGGGGCCTGGTGGAGGGTGCCCCTGGTGACTGGGGGGGTGGGGGTGGTGGGAGACATGAGTGGGGGCCTGGTGGAGGGTGCCCCTGGATGTTGGGGGTGGGGGTGGTGGGAGACATGAGTGGGGGCCTGGTGGAGGGTGCCCCTGGTGACTGGGGGGGTGGGGGTGGTGGGAGACATGAGTGGGGGCCTGGTGGAGGGTGCCCCTGGTGGCGGGGGGGTGGGGGTGATAGGGGACATGAGTGGGGGCCTGGTGGAGGCTGCCCCTGCACTGCTGGGGGGTGGGGGTGGTGGGAGACATGAGTGGGGGCCTGGTGGAGGGTGCCCCTGGATGGTGGGGGGTGGGGGTGGTGGGAGACATGAGCAGGTGTGCAGGGTAGTCCCCTGTTTTGTGGGCTGCCTGCAGGGGCTGTCGAGGGTGTACAGGGAACACCTGTGAGGACCCACCCAGTGTGTAACTTCCCACGCACCCCTGAAATACACGCGCCCAGGCTATTCGCGTGTGGAAATTCCCACTCACCCCTGGAATACACGTACCCTGCTGAAATTGCGTGTGGGACTTCCCGCGCACCCCTGAAATACACGCGCCCAGGCTATTCGCGTGTGGAACTTCCCGCGCACCCCTGAAATACACGCGCCCAGGCTATTCGCGTGTGGAAATTCCCGCTCACCCCTGGAATACACGTACCCTGCTGAAATCGCGTGTGGGACTTCCCACGCACCCCTGAAATACACGCGCCCAGGCTATTCGCGTGTGGAACTTCCCGCGCACCCCTGAAATACACGCGCCCAGGCTATTCGCGTGTGGAACTTCCCGCGCACCCCTGAAATACACGCGCCCAGGCTATTCGCGTGTGGAACTTCCCGCGCACCCCTGAAATACACGCGCCCAGGCTATTCGCGTGTGGAACTTCCCGCGCACCCCTGAAATACACGTACCCTGGTGTAATCGCGTGTGGGACTTCCCACGCACCCCTGAAATACACGCGCCCAGGCTATTCGCGTGTGGAACTTCCCGCGCACCCCTGAAATACACGTACCCTGCCGTAATCGCGTATGGGACTTCCCGCGCACCCCTGAAATACACGCGCCCAGGCTATTCGCGTGTGGAACTTCCCGCGCACCCCTGAAATACACGCGCCCAGGCTATTCGCGTGTGGTACTTCCCGCGCACCCCTGAAATACACGCGCCCAGGCTATTCGCGTGTGGAACTTCCCGCGCACCCCTGAAATACACGCGCCCAGGCTATTCGCGTGTGGAACTTCCCGCGCACCCCTGAAATACACGCGCCCAGGCTATTCGCGTGTGGAACTTCCCGCGCACCCCTGAAATACACGTACCCTGCTGTAATCGCGTGTGGGACTTCCCGCGCACCCCTGAAATACACGCGCCCAGGCTATTCGCGTGTGGAACTTCCCGCGCACCCCTGAAATACACGTACCCTGCTGTAATCGCGTGTGGGACTTCCCGCGCACCCCTGAAATACACGCGCCCAGGCTATTCGCGTGTGGAACTTCCCGCGCACCCCTGAAATACACGCGCCCAGGCTATTCGCGTGTGGTACTTCCCGCGCACCCCTGAAATACACGCGCCCAGGCTATTCGCGTGTGGAACTTCCCGCGCATCCCTGAAATACACGCGCCCAGGCTATTCGCGTGTGGAACTTCCCGCGCACCCCTGAAATACACGCGCCCAGGCTATTCGCGTGTGGAACTTCCCGCGCACCCCTGAAATACACGTACCCTGCTGTAATCGCGTGTGGGACTTCCCGCGCACCCCTGAAATACACGCGCCCAGGCTATTCGCGTGTGGAACTTCCCGCGCACCCCTGAAATACACGCGCCCAGGCTATTTGCGTGTGGAACTTCCCGCGCACCCCTGAAATACACGCGCCCAGGCTATTCGCGTGTGGAACTTCCCGCGCACCCCTGAAATACACGTACCCTGCTGTAATCGCGTGTGGGACTTCCCGCGCACCCCTGAAATACACGTACCCTGATGGAATCGCGTGTGGAACTTCCCGCACACCCCTGAAATACACCTACCCTGATGGAATCGCGTGTGGAACTTCCCGCGCACCCCTGAAATCCACGTACCCGGCCAAATCGCGTGTGAGACTTCCCGCGCACCCCGGTATACACGCATACGTATTTTTTGTCAGCGTGCCCGTGTTTGTGGGTACCCCTTTGCATGTCATTTGTCCTGGAGGGCCACAGTATAGGACATTCATCATGGCAGTATATGGGTGCTATTTGTTGGCGCACCTTTTGGCGCACATTTCTTACAGCCGCAGAGACGCTACCGCCTGCTTTCTTGTGGCGGTCGTTTGTGCCTGTGCGCTGGTTTGAGCGTGCGCTTTTTTGACCTATTCTATTCCATGAATACGTGTTGTAGGCGAGCGTGTGGGCTTTCCGCGCACTTGTGCCCTGTACTTCCCCCGTGACGCCCACGTTTTTGCAAGTTGTTCCCCATTCCGAGTGTTACGCCCGTGTTCCGCCTACTTTTGTTGCGTGCGCCGCGCTATGTGCGAATTTCGCTGTGGCCTGTGTGATTTTCGCTGTGACCTGGCGCACGCTGTTAGATGGCCTGTGCGCCAACGTGCGCGGCGCACTTTTTATTGCACATCCGCTGGTTTTCTCGCGCACGGACTTCCATGAATCGACGTGCGCTGCTTTTCGTGCGATTTTCGCACTTGCACTGCGATTTTTGCTATTCCACTGCGATTCGCACGTTTTTGCCCACTTGCGCCGCGCTAATTATTCCATGAATCGGCCTGCAAGTCTCTTCCTGTGATCAACTGCGCACACAGCTTGGGTACTCTGTCAGACTTCAGTTCTTTGACATATTGTGAGGTTTGTTCTATGCTTCTGGCTAGGTCCACTGCTTCATCCAACTTCATGTCTTTTGCCAACAATTTCTCCTGTATCCTAATATTATTTGTGCACCTCACTAACTGATCTCTAATTAACGAGTCAGATAGATGTTCGAATTCACAGGAGTGGCTTAATGTTCTTAATGAGGCTATGTACGATTCCACGGATTCTGAGGACTCCTGCGTACGCTGAAAGAACTTGTGCCTCTCGAATGTAACATTTTTTTAGGCTCAAAATGATCCTTGAGTTCTTTAATCGCAAGGGCATATTCATCTGTGTCCTCCGCTTCACCAGCTTGTGCACTGCCTAACCCATCAAACACTGCACGGCCTTCCACACCAAGATTGTGAAGTAATAATGCCTTTTTGCGAGTTGAGCTGAATCTCTCTCCTCCCATTGCCACCAGGTAGTTTTCAAACATGTCTTTCCACCTATTCCACCTACCTTGGGGGCGTCCAGGTTCATTCAAAAAAGACATTGGCGGAGGTATTGAAGCTGCCATGTCTTAAGCGGTAAAAAAAAAAGGTGGTAAAGAGTGGGCTTGCAAGATGCAACCAATAGACTCTGGATCAGTTCAAGTATGCCCAGTGGGTGCACAGACTGAGCAGTGACAGTGCTGTGCTATGCAGTCAAAGGGATCAGTCTTGTAAGAGTACAATCCCTTGTGTATGATGTCACAATCCTCCTTAGATCAGTCTGAATTGGAACGTGATGGCTGCTCATCCACAGAATGGATACATGTCATAATGGGTGGCTCCTGAAACTTGCCAGGACTGCATGGGCAGGTTGCTCAGCAACGATAATGTCAATGCTAGGGAGGCCACGCCCACTTCCTTGCTCAGTGACTAGTGCTCGAGCCGGGGATCCTTGAAAGTAAACACTGTTGCTTTGAGACTGAGTCAATACAGTAATGGGGAAGGCAAGATTACACCCCCAGGGGACGCGCCTGCTGACCTGTTGTTCCGCTCCTCCTGACCTTCCTGCAGCGTCCGCTGTCGCACGGGAGTGTGGAATAATGAAGGCCGCGCTATGACGAGACTTCAAAGGAGTAGGAAGACACTGCTGAGAGCCATCCTCGTCGCCAATGAGGAAATAAGGGCTCCAGACAGCAGTGATGAAGAAACAGTAATTTATTTCATTACAGCGACAGCGGCCTATGAGAGCCGAGTGCCAACATGGCTCTCCCTGCAGTCTGAACTGTAACCCATCAACATTCTTAGAATAACATTCTTAGAACTTAATGAGCTCATAGTGCAGCTCAATGCTTAACTAGGATCTGGTAATACATTTTTATGAACTTGTTTTAACTTACACTCACATCATAACAGCATGTTATCCAAGGAGTAATTTAACCCCCAGTGCTGGACCCATAGAATAAAACCACTGCCCGCGATGAATGATTGTGCCGATTCACAAAACCTCTGGCACACACACCTTGCTCAGTATCATCTGGCCCAGAAAGAGTTTATAGAGGGCTTTGGTTTTTGAAATGATGGACCGATATGCACAGTACGTTTCCAAGTAATTTATTTCTTCTTAAGTCTCCTATATATTAGCCACACCAGTAACTTTTGTCTCTCTCTTCTCTCTCAAACGCTGCCATGTTCTCCCTCTCACTTCTCATTCCCTCTCTATCACCCCTCTCATTCCACATCCCATGTTCCATATGAATGCCACATCAGAATGCTACATTAGACACTAGAGTGTTATGATGCCTCGCTTCAAGGAAGCCTGTGTATCCTCTTGAGAATGGGCTTTTCAGGGGGACTGCGTGACTCTCCACAACCAACCCCCTTTCCACTCTTCATAATGACAAAGCAGGAGGAGCCAGGCCACTGAGACCCCTTAAACCCATGGTATGAAGGAGTGGGTGTGGCTTTCATTGGGCATGAATGGAGGCAGAGAAATAATTGGATGTAGGGTTCTGCAGCTCGGCTTAAGCCTAAAATAGTGAGGATTGTGAAACGCAGAGGTGCAAGTATACTGCATCATTAGCTAATGTTATGAAGTGCCTCTGTTTTGAAGTTGCACTTTGCCCTGAGTAACTGTCACAAAGGAGTCCAGTGCACCATGCCATGGGTGACCACGCAGAGTAGACATTGTCAGTGCCATGACAACGTACTGAAAAGGCAAATACTGACTGTCAGTGCCAGTGGGAGGCAGATTTGAGGGGGGGGCTCTAGATAGGGGGCGGGTCCTAAGTAAAGGTGGGTGTATGTAGGCCATTCCCCCTAGTTCGAGGCCACCCTTCCCTTGGGGTGGTGGGGGACCTGGTAATTGCTTGACTCCCAGGCAGTGGGAGCCAAGCAGGAGAGTTGTGGCGCAATGGCATAATACTTTTGGTGAGCGCCCCTCCTTTTTGTTCCAAATCACAGGCTCTGAGCCCCACTGGCAGGCTACCTGTGCGGGGTTGATGGCTGTGATTAAGAAACAAAAGAAGAGCCCGGGCACACCAAAGGTATGATACTAGTGCACCACAGCTCTCTTTCTGTTACTTAATGAGGAGCTAACCCCCTGCAGGCAGTGCTTTAATTCATGGAACCACATGTTTAAAGGATTGCCTGCAAGGGGGTTGCCGCCCCTGCAGGCAACCATTTACCCATGAGGCTCCTTGAGGGAAAGGGCTGCCTGCTGGCCGTTAGCTCCTCTCTCTAAGAAACAAAAGGAGGGCTGGGCTGCCCCGCCTCTCCTTTTGTTTATTAGTGAAGAGCCAACACTCAGCAGGCAGCCCTTTCATCAAGGTGCCACCACCTGCAGGTGTCAGCTCTTCTGATTAGAAAAAAGGGAGAGGCATCAGACTCTTCTTTTTTCTAATCAGAAGCGCTGACACCTGCAGGCGTTCCTTTAACTATGCAGTGTTTTTGCTAAACGGGCTGTGTTAGGGGTAGGCATAGCTGGGGCTAGTTGGGGGTGAGCTCAGGAGCCCTTTTTGGTGACTGCTGGGACTCTGTCCCTGCTAGCCCCAGCACACTTAAAACCCTGCTGACTGGTACTGTGACAGAAAGATCAGTTTATTTAATAGGAAGTATGTTACACAAGTCCAGCGACCAGACGCGAGACAGGCGGAAAAAGCTGTGAAAACAGTGAAAAAAGGTCCTGTTGTTATTGCCACCTTTTGTTTCAATTGTTGCTTTACAGGTGTCAATTTATGAAGAATCTATAAACAGCAGCGGTTTGCTTATCTGGCATGTTACTTTTCTCTATGTGGTTGCTATTTCGGAATCTAAAATGGAAACTTTGATTTTGTCATTAGACTGATCTAAATTAAGATCGCCTCTGGTAAAGAAAAGCTGAAGCAAGCGAGTGGTGTTTTAAAAAAAAAATAGAAGTGATATATATCAACGCTTCAGAAAATGTTTACTAAGCATATTCTGCGTTGTCTAGCACTGCTAGGAGTTATGTGTATTCAACAATATCAACATGCAGTGCTGATTTGTTCACACACGAGCCTCTTCGTACAATTCTTGTGCCATAGCGTGAAGCATTTTCCTGCTGAACAATACGTATTTTGTCGTAGTAGACATTCTACTCTTTACATTTTACTTGTGGAACAATTAAAAAGGCAAACATTTGAGGTGTTTACATTTCAACCAATGTTACCATAGCCGATGTTGGTACAAGAAAAAACCACGCACTGTTTTGGTCGCTGAAGACTTTTGACGAGTGTCAAAAGGAGAATGGTGGCATTCGGTTTTTTCCCCAATTTCTCAGATTAAACAAAAGCTGTGATCTGTTGACAAGTTTTGCAAAGCTGACAGACCGAGCCTGTTTAGGGCCAAATTCAGTTAGGGTCAAAGAGCATGCCTTGTGATAATGGTCTAGCCAGGCCGTCTCCATGATACATGTATCTGTAATATCCAACCCATGGCAAATAGGTGTAATTTGTGCATGGTCTAATTTGCGTCATCGTTGATCAAAAGTGAGAAACTGCAGGAGATGTTCGTTCCTCAAAGGCCAGGCTCCATCCGCCACTGCAGTGCTACTGGAGTGCCACAGAACTCATGTTCCTGGTCTGTTTAGATCTGCTGCTGCACGGGGATTGCACAGACAGAAGCAATGCACGCTAAGAAATGTAATTAGAAACAGAAGACATACGCATTGGCAGAACCAATAGTTGTGGGTTTGTAATTATAGTGGTGGACATGGTAATGTATGTCGGGGTGCAGTGTTTAAGCTTATGCATGCGTGTACCAACTTCAGAGTCAAAGAACTGGTACCGTGTCTCAGGGATTTGAACGTACATGTCCGAGATGTCAGCAGCCTCGGAGTCACTGCCTTTGTTAAATGTCAGCAGAAGCCCTACAGATAAAAAAAAAAAAAAACGATAATAAGGACCTGTACTGTAGGTTTAATGTGTTTCATGAATCAAATCACCTCAAAACTTCGTATGCTGGGCGATCTTAATTGGGATCTTCAAGTGGTCTGCCCTCGGATCATATAAACCTCCTCACTCATTAGTTCAGAGCCACTTGACGTCCAACGATGTTATGTAGTCCACAGACAACACTAGCACACGTTTAAATGACTTCATTTGAAACACGGCATTATTAATGTAGTGCTTTTAATGACTGCTTCCCAAAAGGAAGTAGCTCGGAATCTCAGTTGAAATCACACCACCTTCGACGTTGTATTTTAAATTAACCTAAAATGGCCTCCAGTTGAAACACAAAACAAACGGATAACTGCGCTGCAAGTTTCACCTTTTTCTGGAAGCAATAAGCCTCATAGTGACCCACTCAACCATCCCTCTGCTTCTGCTTCATAAGGCCAGGAGCCATGCAGTGCATGGGATGTCTGCCTCACGTGCTAGTTTGATATTGAAAAATGTTTGATTTCCCACAGGTCTAATAACCAGTACTCATGCTCAATGTGACAGAGTGAGGGTCTTGACCATGGCAAGGGGGAGCAGGAGCACCCCCCAACCTGGGGTAGGCGGTCTACCAGGAGGTAAACCTGAGCTGCCGACCGTATTCCAGAGGTAGAGTTAGAAACTTGGGGGCGGCGGGGGGGGGGGGGGGGGGGGGAATCCAGGATGCCCATGAGCGTGCACTATGTTGTACAGATACAGCTATTAGTACCACTGTCTGTTCCACCATGCCTACGTGACTTTTTTTCTGGCCCAAGCTCTTTTTCATTCATTTCAGTACTCTGACATCCATAAATTACTGTGTCAACAGCAGACCACACCGACAAGGAAGATGATGAAAGATACGCATCGACTCCACCGACACTCTCTGCAAAGGCACCGGGAAGAAACATCCTTCACCGGACACAGAGAGAGAAGCTACTACAGTGAGCTGTGGCTGCCCCGAGCCAGGAAAGCAGGGACAATGCTGATGAAGGGAAATAGGGCAGTGTCAACCACAGACTTTTAAACTTTGTGCCATGAAAGCTCAGCCCCAGGGGAAACCACAGGGGAGGATTCTACCAATAGAACAGGTGATCTTAAGGACCAATGTGAAGGGGAAGTAGGTCAATTCCCAGATGGACCGCACACTCGGATGAGATCGGAAGGAGAGCATGTGGACCGAGAGACTAGGTGACAGGGAGTGGAAGGTGGCACAGAGTGCTGAGGATTTTGTGGGAGTGTTGGGTGAAAGTACATGTAAGGTATTGAGAGTGAGAGAGAGTTGTACCAAGATTGAGAGACCGTAGTTAATGTTGCTTGTGCGTCAAAGTGTTTGAGGAGGGAAGGGAATGGAGATACAGACGAGTGTGAGAGTAGGAGGAGGGGGTGAGTGTAGATTGCGGAAGGTGAGAGAGTGGGGTAGACTGAGAGATGGCAGGAGAGAGTATGAGAGGGAGGTAGAGGGGGTGGTAGGAGAGAGATAGTAGGCATAGTAAAGGAGGTTGGCGAGTAGTAGGAAGGAAGTTGTAGAAAGAGGGAGGAGAGTGTAAGGGGTGTGAGAAGATCAACAGATAGAGGTAGGGAGCAAGGGAAAGAGAGAAGGAGTAGTGAGAGGTAGAGAGAAAAAGAAGATAATGTGTAAGGAGAGAGGTGAGATCAATCAGAGGTGGAGGAACGGGATCTAGGAAGATCGAGCGGAGAGGAGAGAGTGTGAGAAAAGGAGGAGGGAGAGAGAGAAGGAAGAAGAAAAAAATTAATAGGAGACAGAAAGGGAGAGTGATCAGGGAAAGATAGACAGGAGGGAGATAGTGTGGAACAAAGTGCGAGGCTGGTAAACACCTTTCTGACATCATTAAAACCCAACCTGAGAAACCATCAGAGTATGCAACTCTTAGGAAGTCTCTGAGAGTAAGGTAGATAAGGATACAGCATATAGGCCCTTGCTGGAAGGCCAGTTTAGCAGTAGCCAGTAAGGGTTACTTGTTCATAACTGTTCTATCACATTTTGGTGGTGAGGACAAGGGTTAGACCTAAGACTACATTACTATGGGCTTCCAGGCATCGCTCAACAGGCATGAATTGTTATAGTGATAATACAATGCTTAAACTGTATAATTGGGTTTTTAAGTTATTGAAGCAACCTGTGACATTACAGCCAGGCAAAGAACACAGTTAGAACATGCCACTGTTTGCTGTTATGTTTGTATACATCGATACCACAAGAATTTGTTACAAATATAGAAATTGCATAACATTCAAGGACTTGCACAGTGGGGAAGGGTTAAGAAGGAAGGACATCAGCTTGGGAGAACAAAGTCGAGAGGAGACACAGGGGGCATACAGACCCCCGCCCAACCCCCCACCCCAAGTGGTAGTAGAAAGGGGACCTAAGGCCTCTTTTTTTCTTGCTCAATATCCTTTGTAACAAGCCTTAGGCTGACTATGGTTGTCGCTACTTGATGCATTACTTGCAATATGTCCTCTGGTATATGTTTCCTGCCTCTTAGGAACATCCACTCATGCCTCATCAGCACAGTTAAGTGGTGTCTGTTATTGTACTTTATGTAAGTGCTGTTGCAATATCTAGTGGCTTCCCCTTTACCATCCTGTTGGCATTCTATATGCTACCTTTTTCTATCCCTACAGGATTGGGAGCACTCCAGCCGCTCTCATAAGCTTTGTGAATTTACATAATGGTGCGCTTCCGAGTGAGTGGTTCCTGGAGTGGTGACTGTTTGGCTGTGGAGGCTGTCCTGCTGACTTACGACTGGATTGTAGAATTCTCCATTGGATGCCTTCTTGAGTGTGGCCACGCCCATTATACCCAGAACTCCATATAATCAGAGTATGCGCATATCCAGTGCGCGCGCTTCCGAGCGAGTGTTTCCTGGAGTGGTGAATGTTGTTCGGCTGATAAGCTGGGTAGCTAGGCGGTCTCTGTTCCACACGCTCATTTAGTTAGCCCCCAGCTTACTCACGTGACTCCGGTGAAGTGTGACTAACGCACCGAGAAAGTTAATCTCACAATCAACAACAATGTATACCAAACGCAAGAAGACTGCGAAGAAAGTGGTTCATGTATAATAACAAGTCCGCTGTGCAATGACACATGTAAACCAACGAACTATCTGCAGCATGTGAATATACAGATACATGCACCACATCACCGCAACGTCCCGTGTTTATACTCACAGTTGGTGTTAAAAATATACCACAGCAGCACGTGGAAAAAAGTGGACAGCATAATGAAGTGACAACTGCAGATGATGGTGATCGATCTTTACAAGTCGAAAATGATATGACAATGAATGTCCACAATGTTATTAATCATGCTGTTCACAATTGTGAGTACAATGAAGATATAGTAGTGCCTGAAACACAAATGCAGAGAGCAGATCAATCTGTTAATTATAAAGATTTGCATAATACAACTAATCTATCAGCCTCCCCAATACTAGACAACAGAAACGAAAACAACATGCTAAACTCCTCGATTAACACTGAGGAATCTTATGTACGACCGACCCCAAGGCCTTCATTTGGTTTCAGAAACATGAATATGACGGCACAAGACTCCACTCTTGTTGCTACGAACGTAGGCTTATTTGGACTGACAAAACTATTTGAACAAATTGAGTCAAAAATTGGAAACAATGTCAAATTACACGGCACATATAGTGAAGACTTCCAGCAAGTATTCTCAGAGCTTAATCCCGTCAATTTAAACATGCAGGAAATAAAATCACAAATAAATAATCTTGATAATATTGGAAAGCAAATGGAAGAGTGGGGCCGGTCTAGAAACCCAAAACGAGAAACATAACCAACCATTTGAGCAACAAAAGAGCTTGTCTGCACCCACCACGATACCTCCTGTGGAAGCAGAACTAACTGATAGCAGCAGAATTGAAGACGGTGAAAGCATAAACCAAATGGAAGTTGAGGATGAGATACAAAACCAGAGTTTGATAGAAGTAGAACTAATAGAAAACCCAAATTAAGTGTATGATATATTTCAACCTCCATGCAAAAAACAAAAGGATAGAAAGAAAAACAGCGGGAAAAGAATAAGAAGACAAAAAACCAGAGTAAACTAAAATATAATAAACAAATAGTAGGGAAAAAAGAGATTTCGACAAGCCTTGACCCTCCCATCCAATGTAGATGATAAGCGAAATGGAAACAATCCAAAAAAGCAAATAAACAAAAAATCCTAGAAGAATCAAATCCAATAGAAGGAGCGATAATTGAACATTCTAATTACGTCCAAACATCTGAAATGAAAAGTTCCACTAATTATGAAATAGAGAACTGGAATTATTAAACTTGAGCACCTACACAATACTGGATGAGCCCGAAATGGAAGAAGAGGAGGGGGAGACCCAAGCACATATGAATCTAATGAGACCAGTTGACTGCTACACTCACTGAAATTATAAAACGATAGCTGAAAAAGGAAAGTGGTGTAAAAACATAGAAGACAAAACAAAACACCAGAATAAATATATTGAGACAACAATGAACAATAAGAAACAGACAATACAAAGAGATTAATTAAAACAACAGAGAGCTTCCCCACAGCAGAAACAATGCAATGTGTATAATATTCAAAAATTCAAATTAACAATGAAAGACAGAGGTGAAAGAGATCCATACCCAAATAGACCTACTATGCTAGCGGCCATGCATTCCATTAATGCCCTGAGAGAAATTAGGTCTCGAGACATTGAATTAGTTGCAATTGTCAAAAATAGAAGCATGGATACTGCTTTCATAACACTCCTCTCGTTAATAGTGAGAAAACTGATGTGGGTTGAACCAGCACAAATACGCCACATTGGATTTGAAATAGAGCTGCAACATGAACAAAATCAGGGTGATAGACAGGCGAAATGCAAATTAGATTGCAATGAAAAGCAAAATCAGAAAACAACATGCATCCCCCTAATAATAAAATGCCAGGGATCTGCAGGCAACCTACAAAGAGACGTTTACTATAAAGATCAGGAAGAGCTGACGCCTGCTAAAAAAAACAATGAAGTGGAGCTGGCTCGAAAATGCGAAAAAGGAAATAAGACAAGGAAGATCTACATAGAGCCTAATACAATATGATAGAAAGCCAGTGCGAATTGTGATCTGGAATACCAGAGGTCATAGGCATTTGAAACAAATGGAAAGAGCTAATTTATTGAAAAAGAATGAAATAATATTATTACAGTAAACATGGCTAATAAAACCACCAATCTGGCTTAACTATTAAATCTGTTTGATTACTGCAACTAAAGATAAAAAGTGAAGATCCATGATGGGATTAATTAGCGCCCTGAAAATTACCTCTCCTGGCAAATTCATCCAATGGGATTGCACGTATCCAAGACTGCAAGTAATACAATATGAATTGGGTATGATGGACCACCCAATGGCTCCGGCTATGGTATTGATACAAGTATACTGCAATCCAGTAACCATATCTGAGAAGCAATTTATAGAGCTAGTTACTCAAGTTTTTGATAAAATTAATGCTGATCCGACAATAGGCATGATAACAATCGCAGGAGACCTAAACGCCAAATGTATAAAAAATCGCAGGAGACCTAAACGCCAAATGTATAAAAAATCGCAGGAGACCTAAACGCCAAATGTATAAAAAATAGCAAAAAAAATAAGATGTGCTACAGCTGAGAAATGCATGAAGCTAATGGATGATAGAGACATGGCTATGCTCAATGGCTGCGTGGAGGGCGATATACCGGCAAAATCCATATGGAAACATGCAACAATAGAATCGATAATTGATTACGTCTTTGTCTCCAAAAAACATATGCAAAAAATAAAATGTTTTGAAGTAGTCTACACTGAACAAGCGATCATAATATGCTAGCTATAACTTGCTATCCAGCCCCTCTCTGTCACAGAGAAGAGTATCCTCATCACATAGGTGTCAACCAAGGCCTTAATAGAATAAAATGGTTCGACAACAAGATTGATCAACTATTAAAACACCTCAAGCAAAACAAACAAAAGGAATATGTTAATGTGCTCCTGTACTTTAAGACAGTAATAAATGCAAACAAGCAGAAACGAGAAATAACACCTCAGAAGTTTGATGCAGTAGTACAGGCAAAGAAGAGGGAAAGAAACATAGACATCAGAAATATAAATACTAGAAACCCAGAAGAATATAAGATAGCAAAGACTAGAATCATGACAAGATATGAAAAAAGACAAAATGAAAATGAACAGATGATAGAAACCTTAGCAACGAAATCCAGTGCACTTATATGGCAACTGCTCAGAGAGGGGGCGAATGTGAAGAGCGCACCTCACATACTTAATAGTGTTGGCGAAGAAGACTGGGTAGAACACTGTTCGGGCTTATTCCAATGTGAAAATCCTAATTTAGAAAAAGAAATTGAACCACTCCCAGAGATGCAAAATCTGAAGACTGACCTTGTAGATATAAAATTGGCCATTCAAAAACTGAGTACATCCAGGGTACCTGGCCCTGATGGCATTTCCAATGCCACAATCAAAAAATCACCTGAAAAATGGGCCTTAATACTGCACAACATTTATGAACAAATAAATAGAACAGGAAAAATACCAGATTCATGGAAAAAATCCATAATAGTCCATGTATTTAAAAGGGAGATAGGGTCAATCCTAACAACTATAGACCCCTAGCACTGATAGACCTAACGGGCAAAATATACGCATGATTCTTATTAACAGAACTTGAAAAGTGTCTCAATGAAAATAACATGAAAGATAAAAACCAAGAGGGCTTCATATCTGGGATGGGGACTACTTCAAATCTTTTGATTATGCAAGCCCGCAGCACTAAGGCTCTCTTCCTGTCCCAGCCTGTGTTCCACACAGCACCAGGCATTGAGGGAGCAGGAGCCCCATACACTGCTGGAGCTGTGCTTGCCTCCACTCGCTCTGCAAATTCCAAAAATTCCGAAAATTCAGAAAATTATTCCTTATAGCGCTACTTTAACGTGCACCATCCCGTGAGATGTGTAATCCACAGCGCTGATGCCATAACGCTTGATATCCCATGATATCCGTTTGAGCCTGCAACTTCTGCTTTATTAGAAGCCACGATCGCCATTGTAAGATTGCCGCCCGAAATATCCTGTTTGGCTGCCTCCTTCCTGGCATGAGCCTCTCCAGGCTGCTGACCTGCCCCCTATTGGCTCTCCTGCCTTTCTTAACGGGCCAATCGCCAAGCCGATAGGCGTCGACGCCCTCCAGCAACAAGGCCTGCAGCCTGTCCATGCCTTCCAAGCCGTCGGCCGGTTACTCTACCTGATGATTTATCCACACAAGGTACATTTAATAGAGACTATGTGAGCACTGTGGTGTGAGAACTCACACCACAAGGTACAGCATTATTGTGCATGTTGTTTTAACCTTGCTCACTTCTAAGCTCCCCAACATTTTTAGTTTGGACTGTCCCATGTTATCTATCATGTATTCCGCATCCTGTTGTCATTTAATTGTACTTACATGCTAGCCTAAGATAGCACATTGGGACTCCCACATACTACTGCCTGTTTAAATTAGGCTTGGACATCAACACCTTGCCTGCCCTATAGTTTACTTACTTCTCTGTTACATTATTGAATGACCCTGATTATTGCAATGAATAGCAGCCATCTGCTAGCTAACTATAGACAGAGTATAATTATGCCTATGACCCTACACTAGCATAGAGTACCTAATTACAGATCTACTAGCCCTCTTTCTGCCTCAATTAATGTGAAAACCGTACCAGTTGCCTGCACAGAGCACAACCTAGGTTAGAGTGTTTTGTCAACTTGCACCAAAATTGAATCTAGCTGCTAGTACATTTCAGGCTTTGCATGTTAAAATAATTAATGTTTAGAGTGTTTTGTCAATTTGCACCAAAATCGAATCTAGCTGCTACTACATTTCAGGTCTAGCATGTTAAAATCTTCAATGCATCCTACTCTAGAAACTGCAGCCTAGTATTAGCACTGAGAATATCTTGGTCATAGGCATCTCTGACAGACTGTAACAATCTCGAACTTAGATGCTTGTACCTCCTAAACCTTTTCCTTGAAAACGTTGCATCCCATACCATGACTGTAACTAGTTATTGGCACGTAGCATCTAATATACAACTAACACTTGCTAGATACAGTACTGAAGTCATTCCCCCACTCACCCATACTGAATTGACACTTAGATACTAGTATGCCTTCAGCATAGAATGACAATGACCTCCACTCCGACTAAATCAGTCCAGACCGCAATACTCACCTATGCCATTATAACTATGATGGCCACTGCCATTATAACAAACCCTCATAAGGATAGGAACCTGAGACTTAGGTCCAGATTGTCTCCTATCTATGAACCTGTTAAAAACTTCCCCAACAATGCTAATAATCGAACCACTACCCGGTCTAAGAACCTGTCTCCCATTCTAATTCAAACGACTAATTCCACCTCCCGAATTCCCCCCAAAAATCACGCCTCCCCAAACACCCTCGCTCTTAAAACTCTGATAACTGCCAACCCTGACAGTACCTTAGTGTTAAAAGGGTCCCTCATTAACTCTAGATCTATGGTAGCTCATGCTACTGAAATCGCAGATATTTTAAACAACGACAATCTTGATTTACTGGCCATAACTGAAACTTGGCTACATTAGTCTGCAGGAGCAACTCTCATGTTAGCAGTACCTGACAACTACCAAATCATCAGAGTGGACCGGCCGAATGCCAGAGGTGGTGGCCTAGCCATCATCTTTAAAATAACCCATCCTATTAGACTTGCCACCTCAGCTCACCTCTCATCTTGTGAAGTACTTACTGCTAAATTGCCCCTCTCTTACAACCGCACCCTAACTATCCATCTGATATACAGACCCCCTGGGCCACTAGGCACCTTCGAAGACGACATAACTAGTCTTCTAGCTGACAATACCAAAGATCACTCTCAGTCACTGTTGCTGGGAGACTTCAATCTAGGCTTTAACGATACTGATAATATACATGCAGAATCTATTGCAGCACTACTAAATGGCCACAGTCTTACATAAAAAGTTCTCGTCCCAACGTATATCAAAGGAAGGACCCTTGACTAGGTTTCCGAACTAAACTGTAACATCAACATTACTGATATTGTCCCACAATCTTGGACAGATCATCACTTAATAAATTTCTCTGCCGCATTAGACCTCCTTAGCCCAAAGGCTAATAACATGGCACCGCCCCTTCCCACCAGAAGTAAGAAGGATATCACTGCTGAAAAACCTATCCCTCTTCTCCTCCCTGCCATCTCTGGTATGGAATGTAACAACCCTGACACACTGGTAAATACCTTTAACAAAGCCATAACTAAGGCAATGGACATGATCGCTCCTCTTAAATTGCGCAAAGCTAGGCAAGTAGCACACCTGAATGCCTGGTTTACTCCCCAACTCAAATCCTTAAGATCACAAAAAAGAAAACTCCATTCTATTTGGCACCACTCCCCCACCGAAAATAATAAAAATAATCTAACAGAATTTTCAAAAATGTATCAAAAGGAAATAACCAAAGCTAAAAAGAACACTTTCAATGACAGGATCAAGAAAGCTAAATCTAACACTAAAGAATTATTTGCCATCCTCCGGGAACTAGAGTCCCCAATCCAATCGGTAGATAATGCCCCAAGGACAAAGCATGGTGTACCAATATACAAAGTGCTCTCTCAAATAAAATCTCGACCCTCCAATGCAAAATTGCCAAAAATAAGGCCTCACTACCCCCTACCGACCAACAAACTAGTCAAGCTTTGGTGACTAGGACAACCACTCCCTTTAGACTCAAAACCATTTCCACAATTGAAACAGAAAAAATAATACTTGCCTTCAAAATGTACAACTGTAAAGGAGACACGTGCCCGGCACAGATAATAAAGGATGCAGCTAGAGACCTAGCCCCTTTCATCACCAAACTGATAAACTTCTCATTCAGAGCTAATACAGTACCGGCTAACCTTAAAGAATCATGGGTACTCCCGCTACTTAAAAAACAAACGTTGGATCCTACTATCCCCACCAATTACAGACCCATCACTACCGTGCCATTTCTTCTTAAAATCCTAGGCAGAGCTGCTTATATACAAATCCAGGACTACCTGGAAGCCAACCATTTACTTGGCTCACGACAATCGGGCTTCCGCCGTCTCCATGGCACTGAAACAGCACTGCTAGATCTTAAGATACAAATTGAAGAATTAAAGGATCATGGAAAAATGGCTTTGCTACTCCTTTTGGACCTGTTGGCGGCATTTGACTTGGTGGATCATGCAGTGCTATGCAACCACCTCCAATCTGCCGCCAACTTCTCCAAAGATGCTATAGCTTGGATCCAATCCTTCTTATCCAACCGGACCATGAGAGTCTTCTCTACCGCAGCCTCTGCCAACCCTATCAAAATAACCTGTGGGGTCCCACAAGGTTCATGTGTCTCCCCCACTATGTATAATATCTTCACTAAGCCGTTGTTTGACAAGTTGGACAGACTGGATGTCACCTACACTAACTATGCAGACGACACCCAGATCCTCATACCCCTTTCAGGCAACTTTGAGGCGGACTTAGCCTTAGTGAACAAGATATACACCCTCATTCAGGCATGGATGGCATCCCATGGCCTCTGCCTGAATGACGAAAAAACAGAGTTACTAATTTTGGGGTCTGAAGATAATATCCAGAAACTTAGCCCAAAATAGACAACTTTTAACATTGATAACCGCATCAAGGTGATGTCTGTAGTCAAAACCTTATGATACTACCAGGACTCCTCCCTCACTCTCAAAAAGCAAGTCAACTCCCTTGCCTCTTCCACAACTTATACTTGCAAATTTATCAAAGCCGCTAGGCCTTACGTCTCGAGAGCTAGCTGTACCACACTAGCTAATGCTCTTATTATGTCAAGGCTAGATTACTGTAATGCCCTGTATTCAGGAGCTAACAAATATATTACAGACAAAATTCAAAGACTGCAGAATAACGCCCTGAGAGCAGCATTGAACATCCCTTACAGAGAGCATATCACCCAATTCAGGAAAGAGGTTAACTGGCTGAAAATATCGGATAGAATTCTCCTCAAAACAGCATCCCTCACCTCAAAATGCCTGAATAATCTAGCACCCCCATACCTAATGGATGAAATTACCAGGAGAAAAGCCACACGCCCTACAAGATCTGCCAACTCATCTATGTTAGAGATCCCTAGATTCAAACCATCGACAGCGGGAGGAACAAGCTTTCCAGTTAAAGCTGCACAATGCTGGAACAATCTACCAATTGACCTGAGACTAGAACAACCCTACCCAACATTCAAACATAAGATACTCAAGTGGCTACATACCAATGACACCTAACCGACGACTTACACTTCTACCCACGCTGGCCACTACTTGATCCCCTGCCTTTGCCAACTGCACAGTTATCGGGTTATCCGTGTACGTATGGTTGTCTGATCTGTCCTACCTATATGTACTTTGGGCACACAATGACATAGATATGTAGATGGCACTTATATATGTGAATACGTACGTACGTACATACTGTTTCTCATGCTAATGCCCCCTTGACTTACCAAGACCTCTGCTATACATTTGATGTACCTATTATTTTGTATTTCCCCCTTTTTGTGCAATTACCTGCTCTATGGATTTCTACCTGCTACTGTAACTAAGCTTTAAGATTTCTTGTTTCTGTTGCTCCCGTCTACCTGAGGGCTTGGTGCGCATTACCAAATAAATAAACAAACAAACAAACAAGCCCTCAAGCAACAAGCCATTTGCAATAAGAAACCCATATATGTGGCCTAGATCGACTACAAACAGGAATTTGGCACGGTCTCTCCCTATAAAAAGCTGTACAAACTAAAACTAGCTAAGTGTCCAGAATACCTACTGAACCTCATACAACAGTTCTACACAGGAACCTCAATAAAAGTTAAACTGAACACAGAAGGACAACTAACCAGGGCCATCCAAACGAAAACAGGATTGAAGCAGGGCTGTTTACTAGCCTTGACCCTCTTCAATTTCTATATAAATGAATTAACCTGTTAAGGATTTCAATCAGGCTCATACCCAGGTCTTGCCTAGCATGAAGAGTGCAATAATATACTTATTTATTTGTGTCTATAAGTTCAATATGCTGAATGATATACCACTCATACCACACCCTTCTCAAAATACCCCCCTAGGTCACAGTGGATCAGGAATCAGGCTTGTTTGTAAAGGTAAAGATGTATTTATTTATTTAATCTTCAAATCACACATAAGTTTGATATATATATATATATATATATATATATATATATATATATATATATATATATATATATATATATATATATATATATGGGGCAGCAATCACCAAGCTGTGACAATACAATTCAAAATATGTAAAGCAATTGAACTCACTTATAATAATGCAGAATGTAAAACACAGGAAAAAGAACAGTTTTGGTTTGTGCACAGATAGTGTTTAGGTTAATATTTCCCCTGGCAAAGTTCTTAAAGTACAAACAAGCAATCCTACACAGATGTCAGTAATCAGCCAGTATTCAGGAATGAAAAACAAGGTCTAGAGTTAGAATTCTTAGGAAAGCAACACTAAATAGGTCCTAACAAACATAAGCTACAAGATAAACAACAGTACCCACTTTAGATCAGGATGGAAGTTTCAGAAACACTTTGATTGGGAAAAAGACACGTGTAAACCTTTGAAAACTGCAAATTTGCGGCAAAATATCACTATGCGATATTTGATAAAAATGGGTCAAATACACTGTTCCGCGATGCATTTTTTGGTTTGGTTGTGGATGTAGCTAAGCATCTTAGGTATCAGTGAGAGGTGAAATTCTGTTACTATCTATAAACTTGAAGAAGTTATGGAGGTTTTAGTGAGAGGTGTTTTTGCAAAATAGGTGCGAAAATTAAAACAGAAATTCGGTTTTAAAAATGACAGATTGGTTTCATTACACTATATTAATGACTATGAAAAAGAGGATGCCACACATGAATTTTCACAGTTACGTGGCGAGTGTAACCCTTCATGTGGTGGATACTCTATTTCTTTCTGGGATTTACTTTAGTTACTCAAAATCACTAATGACTTATAGTTTTGCAAAACAGATGAGAGAAATCAGCGCAAGAATGGTTTTGACAATACTAGGGGTCTGAAATTAAAAATGGGACGGGGTGAGATTAGGATAAAACAATGCAAATATACTATGGGTCACAGTTCTTCCTAATGATACTTACAGTCCCTTGTAATTAAAATTCACCGTCAAAGTTCTGGTCATCGGATCGGGTCAGGTCTACCGGCAGGAGGGCACTTCTGGAGGGATTAGATCAGCGGCACGGTTCTGCAACTGAGACTGGATTTGGATGGGTCCTTCTGGTCACTGGAAACGGTAGATAGCCGGATGCGAGTTTCAGCGCCAGACTGAATGAGTATTAAATCCCCTCTAGTTTTGGGATGGTTGAATTTGGGCCTAGCTCAAAAGAGTTCAGCAATGCTAAGGCCTGGATTCTGCAAAGAAATCTGGAGTCAGCTGCAAGATGAAGATTTCTGGACAAGATGAAGTCAGGAACAAAACACTGCGTGGAAATCTGGATATGTTCTGGAAGCAGTGTGCTCAGGAAGCATAAACACTTTAACCTGGGTATGACATCTTATTTTCTTATTTAGCTGTCGGGCAGTGAGGCCTGGATTCCTCTGACTGCACTGGATGATCAGTGATTCCAGCACACTTTTCATTTCAATAGTTTACCTGCAAAATGACTGAAATTAGCACCAAAATAGCACTTTGAAGGTTGCAATTGATTGAGAAAACTGTATTTTAAAGGCATTTCTGGATTTTAGCCAACTTGTGTGGCCTTGCTTCATGTGACAGGTAACAGCACCCCCTGGCATTCTCCTGCAGGGAGTTATGTTTTGACATCAAATTTGCCTATGTGTGACAGGGTTGATGCAGCCTTTTTGTGATTTATGAACTATGCACAGTTTTGCAGATTTGGCGCACACAGGGGTTAGCGCCTCCATTTTTGGCTGTTTTCTTTCCCCCTTTGGCAAAGGGGTGTAGTGTGGCGCATTGGCATGGGTAAAAATATCCCACACATCCCCCCGACTTCAGCGTGTCGTCCAGTCGTGGGGGGAGTCGGGCACATGGGATTTTTTTTTTCGGTCCATGTGAAGATATCTGGTTGCTTCTCCCATCAGCGATTGATGCGACACGCTCTCCTCGGGAAGTGTGGAGCGACGTACCGGATCTCTTGTTTTTTTTTTTTTTACGGTCCCCGAGGAGGTTCTCCTTGGTGATTATGTGGATTTAGTTCCAGTATTAGAAAACAGAACATAACTTGGTTATGGAAATGTCCCCACTACTGTTCCCGAGGGGTGTAGTGGGGCAGATGCATGCATTTCCTAACAATTGTGCCCCGTAGGGCTCAATGGGAATGGGGAGGGTGCTAACAACGGGCCTGTTAATAACGGGCCAGTTGTTAGCACCCTGGTCTGCTCACGGGTCCCGCGAGCAGAACTCGTAATGAGACGGCTCCAGCACCTTTACTGGCGCCCTCACCTTACCGCCTACCTTGTAATAACCCCCTATGTCCACAATTTCAAAAGGACCCTGCCAACTTGGAAGGAATTTGCGCTCCTTGGCTTGGTTCCTTTGGAAATTGTAGAAGTAGACCCTGTCTCCTACTTGATATTCCTTTTTAGTTGTCTTAAGGTCATAGTGGGTCTTCATACTATCTGCAGATCGTTCTAGATTCCGCTGAGCATACGCAAAAGCATGTTGAACGTGTTTTCTCAGATTTCAACATACTCATGAGTTGTGGAGGCATTTATCAATGTCTGCTCTTGGGTTCTGTAGAGCAGATGCTGGGGTAGCACCATCCTTCATCCAGTCATCAGCTCAAACAGAGACTTCTTTGTTGCAGAAGAAGGGGTAGATCTGATGGCCATCAGGACAAGGGGTAATCGAATATACCAACTTGGCCCAGAGTCTGCCACAAACTTTTTTAATATGCTCACAATGGTTTTATTATACCTCTGAACTCCACCATTATAGGACTGCCGGTATGCAATGTGTAATTTCCTTTTTACCCCAATTATTTCCCACATCTTTGTCATCACTTCGCTGCTGAAGTGAATACATCGGTCTGACTCAATCCTTTGGGGTAGTCCACAACGCGAGAAGATGTGATTGATCATCAGGGCAGCTGCTGTTTCTGCCTTGCAATTTGGGGCCGGGAGACATTCCACCCACTTAGTAAACAAGCATGTTACGGTTAACATGTACTTGTTCCTCATAGAGGAGCGAATCACAGGCCTGATGAAATCGACTTGCAAATCTGACCAAGGCAGTGTCATCCCACTCTTTAGGAGGGGAGCACGGTGTGTGAGTGATGTTGGCTGAAATTGTGCACACACAAGACACCCCTTGAAGTATTGGTCGAGGTCCTGCCCCATGTGTGGCCAGTATGCAACCTCTCGCAAGATTTCTAATGTCGTATGAAACCCCAGATGACCGGCTGTGTCCGTATCATGGGCATGACTTAGCATCAGGTTGAATGAAGTAGGGACCACCCACTGGTCACAGCCAGATATGGATCTCCTCACCAACAAACCGTCTTGGATTCAGAACATTTTTGGACATTTCATCAACACTCTTTCCCAAAGCAATCGGTACCAGTCAGGGGAAAGTTGTCAGGGTCCTCAATATGTTGATAAAACTTACCAATTATTGGATCCTCTTTTGGATCACAGCCATCAGCTCTGCCACTTGACTACTACGGGACCGATTTTGTACTCAGTGGAGGGATCTGGGGCATCATTCACCCAGGCATTCCCCACACCAGCCACTAGTTCCTTTTCCCCGTTGTTGTCAACATGGTAGGAGCACCCATCCACACTCCCTCACACTTGTCTTCTTCATAGACTTTGTGTGGGGAATTGAGGTACGCCTCCATGTTGTCCTTGATTTTAAGACTTTCGTCCTCGAGACAGTTTTCTCTGGCACAATCATGCAAGTTAGCCAGACCTTCCGCGAGGGGACTCTTCTTGTTTTGGCCATATCCGACCTCCACAGGAAAGCCTTTCATTGAGAGAATCCAGGAAGTAATTTGGGAATTACTCACATTTCCGGCCCGGATCCTGTCACTTTGAAGATATTGCAAAGGTTGGTGTGGAGTCTCCACTATGATGTGTTCCCCTTGGATGAACAGGTGGTAATTCCTCAATGCCCACAGCGTTGCCAGGTGTGCCTTCTCACAATCGTTGACATTTTCCTCCAGAGAGGATAAAGTCTTACTAGCGTAGGAGATGACTTTATTGACCTCATCATGCTTTCGGTATAATACTACAGTCAAGCATGTATTTGAGAACCCTGTCTCCAAGAAGAACTCCTTGGTTTTGACAGGGTAAGCTAGGCAAGGCGGTTGTTAGGGGCTTCTTTTGAGTTGTCTTACTACCTCAGCTTGTCCTGGACCCCACTCCCACTTGACCCCCCCTTCAACAGATGGATCAGGGGTCCTGTGATCTCTACGTAATCCTCAATGAACGTTCTGCTGCAATTAGTCAGTCCAAGAAGGGTCCTTAGCTCATGCAGAGTTATGGGGTCTTTTAGTTTCAGGAGTGCTTCTACTTTCTTTTCCTGGGGACAGAGACCCGCAGGAGTTATCTCATTCCCCAAGAAATTGACACAGGTCCTGCACCACTAGGCCTTTTGAAAAGATAGTTTTTCTCCGGCAGCCCTCAACTGTGTCAGAACATAACGGATCTCTACTATGTGTTCCTCCACAGTTGAGCTTTTGATTAGGACATCATCTACATAGGCCAGGTTACCCCTTTCACCCAAGTCAGGCATGGCCTTATGCAAGAAGATATTAAATTAATTGCTGGAGTTGATGTATCCGAAGGAGTCCGGGTCAAAGTATACTGCTGCCCCTCAAAGGTAAAGGCTAGCTTCTATTGGTCTTCCCTACTGACAGGTACAGTCCAGTACCCATTGGTCAGGTCAATGGCAGTGTACACCTTTGACCCTTGGATCTGGGCCAGCCCTTGGTCAATGTAGGAAAGAGGCCATCGGGAAGTGTGGACCCATTTGTTCAGCTCCCTTAGGTCAGCATAGAGTCTCCACTGGCTGTTTGGTTTCAAAATCCCCTGCACCGAATTATTGAAGGTGCTGTGGACTGGACGAATTATCCCACGATACTCAAGGTTTTTAATTATTTCTGTGAGGGACTCCATGGATGTGAGAGGCAAGCGGTATTGCTTCAAAAACACTGGAGTCATACCAGGGTCCATGGGAATTTTTGTTGTATAGATTTCGGTGCGACCACAGTCATATGAGTCCACCGCAAAACTATCCTGAAAATCTAAGAAAACGTGTTCAATTATTGCTTCTGCTCCAGAGTCTCACAGGCATCAGCTGGGTTGACTCTCTTTTCAACCATCTGCCTAAAGCCCGGAAAGACTTCTGGTTTGGCTATTTCAGCGGCCTCCTCCAGCTGGGTGGAGAAGTCCCTGGTTAAAGTATTAACTTTGACCGGTGGCTTCAGGTGGGGAAGGGAGTCCTGGTGGACTTTAATGATCACCTCATCCCTCCCGAAGTCACAGGTCACCTCTTCCTTACCATAAGGGCAGGAAGAATACACCAGGAAATTCTCACCATGCCGGGTGAAGATCCTGTCTGGTGTTGTGTCATTGTTGCTATCGCTGTCAAAACAGTCATTGGGGATTGGTCCTATCAGTTCATTACCTAAATCTCTAAATCTATGGAAAAATGGCAGTCATCAACCGCCATTCCAATAATGGTGCTTGTGCCCAGGGTGATACTCCTAACGTCGCTGTTATCCACCACTATTGGAATGGTGTTGTGTTCTGTATTGACTAGTGGTTTTGGGTTTAACCCCAACCCTTGCTGTTGGAGATGGCCATTGAGGTGAACATATGCATCAGGATTTTGCAGTTTCTGTCCTCTTTTAATTTTTACTTCAAGTGGGAATAGTCGGGTGTTCTGGTATCGTGACTTCCTCTCCAATTTGATCTTCAACTGCATATGGCAGCAGTTGAGCTGACCGAAATGCTTTCTCTGGATCATCAAAGTCCATTACGCGATAATCAGGACCAGGCTTTGAAGTTTATTATGTCCAAACAAATGTCAAAGCGATTGAGAATGTCACTGCCCAAATAAAATGCAGCAGGACATCTTGCACGTCCCAACAGTTATGCACTATGTTTTTGTTGCCTATGGACATTTTGAGCACACACCTGCTAGGCAGGAGATGTCTGGAATTGGGTGTTTCCAGGTGATTTCCCATTTGTCTATCAATTTTAATGTGGGAATGGCTGGATCTTTTGGGAGTTTTCGGAACATGGCTTTGCTGATGAAGCTCTTACCATTGTTCACGCACACTCGGGTGAGAACAGAGTCCTTCCCCTCATTCAGCTGAATAGGGATGAACAACTGTTCTCCAATCTTCTGAATGTCAGCCAAGCTTTGAGCTGGTTTCTCATCATTTTGGACTATGGAAGTGGGATTTTCTGATTGTGATTTGGTATCGAATTTCAGAGTATTTCCTTCCAGTGTGGAATGCCACTTCAGACTGGAAGGAAGGTTGATTTTCAGAAATAGTTTGTTGTCCTACTGCAATTACTGTCACGTCAGGGATTTTGTGGTTCTGAAAGTGGAATTCAATGTGATCCTGTTTTTGTTCAGCCATGTGGCATGTGCCATTCAGACTAACATGGTTGACACTATGTTTTAATTTTATTGGTCGGTTAGTCTGGGTCCAGAGGACCTTGTTTACACAATCTTTTAGGGGAGACAATCTATGCATGATGTCATTCCCGAGTAAACATGGCGTGCCCTCTGGAGTCACAACTATGCCTGTGTGTTTCACCTCGTGTCGCCCAATTTTAAATTTCCAAATCCGCAGTCCCCTCGACAGGAATTTCATTCCCATCGAAGTTCTGAAGTTGTCCAGGCAGAGGGATGAGAGGGATCTGGTATCTCTCCCCCCTTCCTGAATTCAGCTGATCAAAGGCCCTCTTTGAAAGAAGAATGGCTTGGGATCCAGTGTGCACCAGTGTCAACAATGTACATTGCCCTTGTATTTGGACCGGGGCATAAAATCTTCCCTCCTTCTCTTCAACGGGGCAAAGATAATGTGCATTCTGGGCCAATTGGTGGGTTAATTTCTTTACTCTTGATTCTGACACAGGGGTAGTTTGGGCAGAATTCTGTGTGGGAACCTGGGGATCTGTAAGAAAAAGTTGGCAGTTGGATATGCTCCCCTGGTTCTGATTCTGGCCCACCCCCCCCCCTTTTTGGAGGCAGTCACCAGAATTGGTTTGGGCAATGTGATTTTCTGGTTTATCATTCTGGGGTTCAATTATGGGCGGTTCTAACCCAGTCCCCACATTTACCCAGTCTTGATTAGGATCTCTCGGGACCCATTTTTCTTTGGGACGAGTTCCCCCATCCCTGAAGGAGAAGATCCTTTTCCCAGAGTCCTCTGAGGACCCCTCTCCTTCAAATTTGAAAACTCTGTCCTCCTCCACAAAATAGGTCTTTTTAGGCCCTTTATTCCTCCTACCCGCCCTCTGTTCCTTAGGTTGCAGACTTTTGGGGGCAGGAGATTCTGGTTCTGGTTCCTGAGTTTCCAGGGGCTTTTCACAAGTGGGGAAGTAAGCTTCCGCTAAGGCTTTGCACCCCCTTCCCCCTGTGCCTCCTCCCTTGGAACTGGTGGGTTGTCAGGGTTCTCTCCCCGTCATTGCTCTGGGGTACCAGACCCTGGATTTGTGGAGTTCTGGGCCAGCATGCTCATCTGATGGTTCTGCTGAGCCCTCAACATGCGGCCCAGATCATGTAATAAGGTCTGGACCTGGTGCTCCAGTTGGGATACCCGCTCTGGCTGGTACGGGGGTCTCTGGTCCATCCTAGGTGGATCATGTGAAGTATAACTGTCCCTTCTCCCATAATACCCTTGGTTGGGATTGTTCTGGTAACCCTCCACCCTTGGCCTCACCTCTACCGGATTGGGCTGTCTGGGCTCAGGAAAGTGGGGAAAGAAAGGAGGGTCGTTTTGTGGGTTGAAGTTCGGCGGGTAGCGGGAAAAGAACTCAACCCGGCATTTGGAGGGTTACGGCCCTCCTAGGGAAAGTTAGAAGGGAAGTTTCCTGGGTTGGTAGCTACCTAGTTGGATCCTCCCTTGGGCTGGGGGAGTCCATACATACCTCAGGATGGGTCTGTTGCCCTTGTAATGGGGGCTGATATAATCAGGGGAGGTAGGGGTCCCATTTGTGGATTACCTCCTGACTACCTATTTGGGATTGGCCCGAAGGCCTTCTGGTTCTTTGGTTAGAAGATGGATTCTGTACAGGAATATTTTTAGGCCCCCCCATCCCCAGATCGAAAGCAGCAGGGGTGTTGGCTGGTTTGGAGTTTAGAGTCTAGTGATCTTTTCTCATGAAAATCCCTCAGCAGCTTGGTCATGATGTATTTAGGGAGTGCATGAAAGAAGGTATTAATGAACTCCCTACTGTCTGTGCGCACCCTCCTGGTGGTCTGCGCAAAGGCATATTTTAGTTCTTGCACACATTTTTGTGGGACCTGGTCTTCCCCACACTGCAGATTATAGGCCACCTTGCGGGCCTCTTGGGGGTTCCTATGTACAGAATTTTTTTTTAAGATGGCTGCCCTGTAGGTGGACCATCTTGAGTGGTTCTGATCCTCCAGCCCTGCAAAAAAGCTGGAGTATTCAGGGGAAAATGTCCACTTGACATATTGGATGCAACTCTGACTATCTTTCATATGTTAAGTATCCATCATTTGCTCGTATAACTCAAGGTGCTCCCAGACTGAATACTTGGCATTTTTGTGATAGGTAGTTATGACACTCCTAATGGCCTTGATCTGTTTCAGGGGATCTTTTAGTAGAGCCCTCTTAATTTTGTTGGCCTTTTTAGCCTTAGTGACCCAAGTCCACTCATGCTCTGACTCAGAGGCACTGCTACAGGAGGTGGCTATCTAATCCTCTAGGCTCTCCCTGATTCTGTGATCTTGAGAATGGCTTGCAGAATGTGGGGGGCGGATTTCTTGATGCCTGTGGTGCTCAGAAGAGTCTTCTGGCTCTCCCTTGCTCCCCAGATTGGCTGAGTACCCCTCCCCACTGCCCTAGCTGGGAAGAGGTCTTTAAGATACTCTTTGTTGGTCTGCTTTCCTGGAGTTCCCCACCAAATTTGACAGACTAGCCCTTTGGTAGGCAGTATTTTTGGGGATCCAGTTACCTGATTCTCCCCTCACTGGAGTCTTCCTGATCAGAGAGGCTAGCCCTAAGATTTGGGATTCTGTACAGAGACGCTTGCCCATCCATTTCTGGGAGGCGCTGATCTGTCAGTCCCATGTTTCCCATTCTGCTGAGGTCTACCATCCCCGTGGCCCTTGGTTCATATGAGCCAGTGGACATGAAGGTGGCAGAGTCCATGGTACTGAAGGGGTTAGAGTCCCTGATGACCAGGGTCCTGATGTTATGTTCAAGGGTTTCTCTGTCCCTCCTACCTCTTCTCTTTCAGCCGTTATTCCCTGGTGACATGCCAAAATCTGACTCTTTTGCTCCCCTATTAAGGCCTTACTGGTCTCAATGATTTGCTCTTTCATGGATATCTGTTTGTGGAGCTTATCATTCTTTTCCCATAGAGACATATTGTCTCTCTATGCTTCCTGCCTGGATTGGAAATACTAGGCCAATTTGTGCTGCAGGAGGCTCACCTCCTGAGTTTTGTCATTATAGGTGTGAGTGTTCTTTTCCAGAGCATCCTCCACCCGCCTGGTGTGCTCTAGTAGCTGTTCATATTCGGTTTTAACTTTACTAAGCTCCTGGAGGGCCAGCTTTCTTTCCTCTAACTTAGTTTTTAATTGGCTGACTTCCTGACCTAAGGTGTCCCTCTCCTGACTTAGAGTGCCCCTCTGTGCAGCCAGGTCGTCCCTCTGTTTTTTAAATGCGTTGGACTTCTGGCGCTCCTCATCAAATTCTGCTTGAGTTTCTAGGTCTTTAATAATAATGTATTATGTTCCTCTTTCAAGGATTCTATGTGGTTCTGTAATGTCACTATCTGTTCTGTGCATGCTCTGTTGTAATTTAACTGTTATGCCAGCTTCTGCTGACCTGTTGTAAAGAGTCAACACTTTCCTGCCACTCACCTTGCAGTGTCTGTAATTTGGTATCTTGCTCTGTCCTCTCTTGCTGTAAGAGGGCCAGATCTTCCTTTAGTTTAGTGAAGTAATGCCTAGCTTCTGTCTCTGATTCTTGGCTCTTCTGGAGCTTTTGCTCTGCAGAGTCCAGATTAGTTTGGATTTTCTGTAGGGTTTCCCCTTGCTTCTTTTCCAGAACTATGTTTTCTGCATGCTTTTCCTGTATTATTCCTATGTGGAGGTACAGGTAGGCTGCTATTTTGGTAATTTTACACTGCTTCCCTTTTATTTTTGGGGTGATGTACAGTTCACTGAGTGCTTGGTGTAATGGGCCCTTGTACTGCAATCTATCTAGGTCTATGGCTGTGACCTGTTCTTTTATTTCTTGTAGCCAGGTCTGCTCATTCTGTTCTGGCCACTCACCCTGACAAACAATTTTTGCAGGGGGTGTTCCCTAGCAATATTAATTTCTACTGGGATCGCCATTTCAGAAATATCAATTTCCTTATGACTTATTTTAGGGTTACTTTACTTTTACAAACAGGCCCGATTTTTGGAGTATTTATTTTGAGAGGTGCTTGTACAGTGTAGCACAGTACAGAAACCCAGCAAGGTGTCTGTACCCTGCAGGCTAGTATGCTGTGTTAGACTGTCACGGGTGGTATCTCAAATTCAGAATCATGGCCCGAGCCCCACAAATCTGTTAAGGATTTCAATCAGGCACACACCCAGGTCTCGCCTAGCATGTAGTGCGCAATGAAATACTTATTTATTTGTGTCTATAAATTCAATATTCTGAATAATATACCACTCATATCACACCCTTCTCAAAATACCACCCTAGGTCACAGTGGATCAGGAATCAGGCTAGTGTGTAAAGGTAAAGATTTATATATTTATTTAATCTTCCAATCGCCCATAAGTTTATATATATATATATACATATTACATGGACGCAGTAGCGTCCATGTAGTTATGGTTAAGTTGGTGTTTCCATAGGAAGAGCATTTTTTGGGTGGCTTATAACTTTGCTCCCCCTGGACGAATCCTCACTAAACATTGCAAAAAAAGTATATGGCCCACTCTGAATTTTTTTGCGAAGTTTGGAGAGGTTTGGTCCGGGGGGGGCAAAGTTATAGGGGGGGTCCCAAAACTTTTGTTTTTTCCCATAGACATAATGGGAAAAAACTTTGCGCACGCCTACAGCCCAAACCGCTAGACGGATTTACACCAAATGTGCAGCAGGAGCGGGGGCTTGGTCCCAAAAGTGTGCTTTTGCAAATTTGGTGTAAATCCGTCTAGTAGTTTTTTTTAAAATGACCAAAATGTAAGGCAAAAAAATTAGTGATATCTCCGTTTGCTTCGCGGACGGACTTCCCGGTTCGCTCCGTGGACAGTGCCCTGATTGGACAAGCGGCTTGCGCGATGTCCGCGGAAATCCGACGTGTTCGCTGATTGGACGGCGTGGGGCATTGAGCGCGTCAGATTTTTGGTGGCGCCCGACATCTTGCATTCGCGGACGACCGCGGACAGCGAGGTAAAACATTGTTTAAAAATTGCATTTAGTGGAGTGTGTTGGTGTATTAGAGTGTTTGGGGAGGGTGGGGGACTATAAGATAGGTGCAATGTTGTATTTTTTTTATGTGCTAGACGCTTTTGTTGTGTTAAATTTGTCTGCGGACAACACGGCTGTTCTGAAATGTTCGTAAATAAGCAGAATGGATTCAGTGTCAAGTTGAAAGTGTTCTAAGAAAACTTGTGGGGTCCTGGAATGTTCGCAGGCGGTGTCCTGAAGACGTTGTCTGTATTGTTTGTTGTCAAGCTGAAAGTGTTCTAAGAACACTCGCGGTGTCCTGAAATGTTCGTACATAAGGAAAATGGGGGTGTCCTGAGGACGCTGTCCGTATCATCCTCTGGCAATTTGAATGTGTTCTAGGAACTTCCTTGTGTCCGCGGACATTAAAATGGTTGCAATACTTGAATCTATGGGTGTGATATGCTGCGGTGGTTGTGGCCAGGGTATAGAATGTTGGGTGCATGGCCATTTGGCCATGCACCCAAGACTCTATGCCCTGGCCACAACCACTGCAGCATATCACACTCATATGCCATGCACCCAAGAGTCTATGCTCTGGCCACAAGCAGCATATCACACTCATAGTGGCTTATAACTTTGGGTCAAAAACAAATTTATAAGGAACATTGTTATAAGCCGGTATGGGTGTGATATGCTGCGATGGTTGTATTTATCATGTTATACTTACTATTTGGTTTAGTAATGGGAGTCCATGTTTTTCTTGTTCATTTCTGTGATAAAAGAAAATAGCATGTTAGTATTCGTATTTTATAAAGACTTATTACATTGTACAATCAACATTTTCTTCTTTTTTTTTTACCCTCATATTTAGTAGATGACAAAACAGAGTACTGTGCAATTTGCTCAGTTTCTGTGTTTGTTGCTAAAATCATTGGGTCTGTGGGAGAAAAAAATCCATGTTGGATTAAAAAAAACCTTTTAGTGTTATGCTACAATTTATTTATTTGTTTGTTTTCAGTGTTGTTTCTGGCTAATGCTTTATACATTGGATTGTTCCAGTTTTTGGGAGCAGTAAGATATTAGATATTTGTTTGGATATTGTAAAAATTTGGAGCAGTTAGATACCAGTAGGCGTATTCTAACTGTTTATTTTTTCATATAATTTCGTGGTATTGATTTATCTGTTTGGATATTTCTAAATTTTGGGACATTTAGATACCAATTGGCGTATTCTAACTGTCTGTTTTTTTTCTCTATTTGAGTGGTATTAATTTATCTGATTAGTTGTTGTAGCATCTTTGGGCAGTTAGGTAGCTTTTGGAATATTGTGACAGTTTATATTTTTTTACTACAAGTGTACTTAAGGTTTAAGTTCAGTTTAGTTATCAAATTCTGGTTTTAAGAACATTAAATAAGCGTTTGTAAGATTGGCTGGTAATCTCTGCTTTAGAGTAATGGTACTATCATTAAATTCAAACCATCCATATTTCTTTTTTATATATGCAGTATAGTGCCCTGACTTGGTTGTGGCTCCTGCGTGGTAGATTATACCTATTGTTGTGAAGGTTTTCCTACCAAGTGATATTTAACCATGTGTGAATCCAGTCAGCTTGCAGTTGTTTTTGGTACCATTTGCATTGTAATGTAGAAGCATTAGTATTACGTATTTACTTTGTGTTTGTATTACTAACGTGGAGCGATTATCTGAATTGCAGGTCGAACATAATCTACCATGGTTTGCATTTTGTACAAGTTGCTGAAATGGAACGGATTCACAATTAGGTATTGATATATACACAAAGCGTTCATTGGGGATTTGTTCTTGTGTCACATTGTTGCAGAGAGTGCATGTATGTTTCCACATGTATACAATTTGGAAGATTTCATTTATAGGTATGTTTTTGTTTTCCAGTACTAATAGTAAGTACATTAGAAATTCTTGTGGATCTTCCTGTGAGTTTATAGTGAATTTCACCATTCCAGCACAGTAGTCCAATTGTTGTCTTATTCCATAAACACTATACGTGGTGTCAGGATTGTTTGCTGCGTTTCTGTGAAGTACTAACATTTGCAAACACAATGGGTCTATACTGTGTAAGTAATTGTTCTCAACAATTGGTGGTAATTGAAATAGAATATTCATTGGTACATTTGCGCATCAACTTACACCAGCAATATTTTAGAGTTTAAATGAACCAGGTAGTTCTGTATCTGACTGTTTTTTTTTGGAGTTTTGGAGTTTGTCTTCCTTCTTTGAAGAAGTACCTGATTTACTTCCCCTAATTGATTCTTTTTTGCTTGTGGCACTTGATGAAGTATTACTTTCTTTCACTCTCTTTGGAGGATTTGTAGTGACATCCTGTTGCTTTTCTGTTTGATTTATTTTTCTTTTATAATGTTTTACTTTTTGTGGAACAGAATATGTGTTTAGATGGGGAGTGTATAGTGAACAAAGTCTATTGTATTCTAAAATGCAAGGAATATCAGCGTTTATTTTACTTACATCAAAGTTGATTAGAAATAGACCGTCAAGTGTACGTAAGCATGATAGTGCTACGTAGCTCATGCCTTCTTTAAAGACTGTGTTACCAATGTCTATCATTGCTTTGTCTAGGGTAAGACCTTGTGATTTATGAATGGTGACTGCGTATGCAAGAGTTAGAGAAAATTGTTCTCTGCGTACATACATGTCTTTGAAGAGAAGGAATCGAGCTGTTGAGCGTCCTATTCCGTTTACTTCGGAAAGTTTGTCAAAGAGAATATTGACAAACTGAATTTTGTTGTCACGTGGGTATGTTTGAAAGCCACAACTGTACCCAGTGCTCCATTAACTAGTCCTTGGTCCACATCAAGGTTACGTTTCAGCACTACTCTGCAATTTAAGGATAGTTTTAATATGTTTTCCAAGCCTGTTGTGTTTGAGATTGATTTTTCTAAACTATTTAGTCTTGTTGTGGCTTGGTCACACATGGGTAGTGTCATTCCATGTACATCTAGTTTGTCTGTGGCGCTAATTTCCATTATTGGTTGCATTTCTTTACTTAACATTATTTCATCGAATTTGAAACAGCTTGCAAGAGTTGGCATTAAGGCCATACAATTGACATTTTTGTGGGCTAATTGTTCCATAACATCTGTAGCACATGCATTATCACCATAAAGTGCATGAATGTACCGGGTTTTCAATATTGCTTCTGCTTCTTTAGAAAGTATACCAACTCTGATACTTTTTAAGATGTTGGCATAAGTGAGATCTGCAGATTGGCGCATGTTTTCTGTTAATTCTCTGTATTGGGAATGTTGCCAAAGGTTGACATTTCCTATGCTGCCAACAGTTTTACGGCAGAGTTTGTGTCCTAATGTTTTAAAAATAGGCTCACCTTTTACTGGTGTCAATTGAAGAAGATCTCCGAAAACAATAATGTGTTTTCCTGCAAAGAGCTCTTCATAGTTTGTTTTGAGTACTTCTTGTAATCTGAGGTGAATCAAAGCCGACATTAGGTTGAACACCATGCTCACTTCATCTATTAGTAGCATTTTCATTTGTTTCAATACTCTGTGTAGTTCCATCGCTGCTTCTGCAGAAGGTTTGTAATAATCTAATTTGTTTTGGTGTTCTACTGGCAGGAGTAGTAATCAGTGTAAAGTGACACCACCTATGTTGTAGGCAGCTAAACCTGTGGGGGCAGTGACAACAGCTGACAGTTTGTTGTTTGTCAATTGTTGAAGGAACTTACTGATGATTTTGATTAGGAATGTTTTGCCAGAACCAGCTTCACCACTGACATACAATAGTATAGGTTTGTAATTTTGACAGGTGCATTCTGTACACCATGTGCAATTTCTTTTGTTTTTCTTGAAAAATGCTACGTTGCTCATTGTTTAGCTTTGATTGTAGTATAGTTAAGTCTTCTTTATCTTCATACTGACACATGGTGTTTTCTACTTCTATCATAGCTAATTCTTCCTCATTTGTTATTAGTGGGTCTCCCAGTGTTTCTTGGCTTCCTGTGACAGAAGGTTGACTACTGTCAGGAGTGGCCTTATCTAGTTGGGCCTGGAGTTCTTCTTCGTGTTGCTGTTCATTGTGCAACATTGTTTTGTACTGTGCAAAGTTTACATCAGTTATACTGCTTTCATTTGCTTTGAAAGCGTCTTCATATGAGTCATAGTTATCTAGTATTTCTTCTTCTTTTCTCCATGGTTTAAAGAGTTGTAGCAGGGGCATGTAATATACTTCTTTATGTTGAGGAGTATTTAATGACAATTTGATATGATTAATTACATTTGGTTTGGTGAGTTTTACTAAGCTGCCTTCACAGTTTGTCACTTTGTATTTATGGTTTTGTTCATCAGGTTTTATATTATTTTTGTATGTGTAGTTTTGGGCTATGTGGTATAGACACATGGTTTCCAAAGTGGTACTCCTGTTTGGTTAGTATGTGTCCAATACATTGTTTTTTAAAATGTCTTGGCTGTTGGGATGATGTTTGGCTATTGTTTCTATATCTTGGTATGATTTTAGAACTATTTTTATAGATTTAGCTGGACCAAGACTTAGCCATACTATATTTGCAGATTTACCATACAATGCAGTACCAGTTAATCGATCAGCTGCTTCATAGGATCCACATTATCTATGGGACAGTATTTTTATGCCCAAGCTGTATAATTTCTGAGACACTGTTTTATCTGATGACAGGTCATTCCAGAGGTCTTGGAGCTCTGTCTTTTCTGATTTGGTAAAGTATGCTGTGACATATCGTGCAAATGCAGTAGAATTGTCTGCAATGTAATGCACATCTATGTTTGCATTCCATAAGTGGGCAATGATTGCATTGTAATCATTGATATATTTTTCTTCTTCTTTTCTTTTTATGCAATATGTATTTTTAGGTGACTTACCTTTAACACTATGTCTACCTGAAGACATGAGGTTGTTCACTTGACCTGTATTTGTAACTGGTGTAGGGAAACCAAATCGGCATTTGGTGTTGTATTTCCCTTTGTTTTTGTATTTGTGACGACAATATTTGCCACATTTGTGTCTTTGGAATTGTAACATTTTTGCATGAAGATCACTATTTGTGGATTCTGATGGAATTTCACAAATGACATATTTTTCAATAAACTGTAAAACAGTGGCATCACTGTCTTGACCAAATTTAGGAGCATCTTTAATCCATAAAAGCATGTGGACAGGTGGTGCTCCTCTGGCTTGGTATTCTTTTCTCTAAAAGAAATGTTGCACTTCTCCAAGGGGAGGAACAGTTTTATTACAAATAAAATGTAGCATAGCAATGACGCGATGGTGAAAATATCTTATATTATTTTTGTATGTGTAGTTTTGGGCTATGTGGTATAGACACATGGTTTCCAAAGTGGTACTCCTGTTTGGTTAGTATGTGTCCAATACATTGTTTTTTAAAATGTCTTGGCTGTTGGGATGATGTTTGGCTATTGTTTCTATATCTTGGTATGATTTTAGAACTATTTTTATAGATTTAGCTGGACCAAGACTTAGCCATACTATATTTGCAGATTTACCATACAATGCAGTACCAGTTAATCGATCAGCTGCTTCATAGGATCCACATTATCTATGGGACAGTATTTTTATGCCCAAGCTGTATAATTTCTGAGACACTGTTTTATCTGATGACAGGTCATTCCAGAGGTCTTGGAGCTCTGTCTTTTCTGATTTGGTAAAGTATGCTGTGACATATCGTGCAAATGCAGTAGAATTGTCTGCAATGTAATGCACATCTATGTTTGCATTCCATAAGTGGGCAATGATTGCATTGTAATCATTGATATATTTTTCTTCTTCTTTTCTTTTTATGCAATATGTATTTTTAGGTGACTTACCTTTAACACTATGTCTACCTGAAGACATGAGGTTGTTCACTTGACCTGTATTTTTAACTGGTGTAGGGAAACCAAATCGGCATTTGGTGTTGTATTTCCCTTTGTTTTTGTATTTGTGACGACAATATTTGCCACATTTGTGTCTTTGGAATTGTAAAATGTTTGCATGAAGATCACTATTTGTGGATTCTGATGGAATTTCACAAATGACATATTTTTCAATAAACTGTAAAACAGTGGCATCACTGTCTTGACCAAATTTAGGAGCATCTTTAATCCATAAAAGCATGTGGACATGTGGTGCTCCTCTGGCTTGGTATTCTTTTCTCTAAAAGAAGTGTTGCACTTCTCCAAGGGGAGGAACAGTTTTATTACAAATAAAATGTAGCATAGCAATGACGCGATGGTGAAAATATCTTGAAACATTAACAGGATCCTGAGAACAAAGTTCTCCAGGTGTTAGTATATCTATGTTTGTTTTGTTTTTGTTTGATATGCATAGGAAAGCATGTAAATCTTCCCGTGCATATTCTGCACAACTTAATGTAACAAACCAAGTGGGTGGGCCAAGGTTTCGGATCATACAACGTACATCTCCATGACGTCAAAACCAGTACTCTTTAGTACCACGCATATTTGCTAATAGATTTGTAAGATTTGCTTGTAAAACCTCATCTTTTTGTTGAACTTTTTGTAATAATTGTGTAGCTGTCATATTTTGAAAGTGTGATCCTGATTATTAATATGTTTGCAACTCCGTCACATAAAGTTGCTAGATCACTTTCAAAGAGTAGGTGGAATATGTATTCCACATTTTGTCAAAATCTGGGATCTTCAGAATACATTCGTAATGAGCGATATTCTGATGCTGATATTTGAATAGGTCTATCATCATATCTTCCTCCTTTGCCAGTCGGAAAGAGTAGAGGAAAAGCACGTGCTTCTATACTTTTTTCCCATATGCTGGTTGGTGATCCTTTTGTTTGACGCATTTGGTACGTTTCTAGTGCATCTTCTATGGTGTCATTAGAGTGTTTCATATTGTAGCAGGATCTAGGACCAGCTTCTTGTGTCTCTTGAATTATTTCAGTTGTATCTTTCAAGTTTTCTTCAATATTAATTTCTTTGTAATATTCATTATTCTCTTTAAGATATTGCAGGGCTTCTCTAACTTTATGTAAATCTACCAGTTGTTGCCAATTTATTTGTCTTTTGTAGGTACTCCATTTACCAAGATAATTAAAGATTGTTGCATTGGACGTTGCACTCCTAGAGTGTGCACATTTTCTTTTAGATCTAATGGTAAATACACTACTTTTCCACAAATACCTTTCACTAATTCAGAAGGAGGTAATTTTGCAGTTTTTGGTTAAAGGCGTATTATTGCTTGAAATGGGTGCACTGTTTGAATTATGATGCTCTCATATAAATTAAGTTGTTGAAGGGGTTTTGGTAGTGGATATAATTCCAAGTTATTTGTGATAGCACGTGAAGGAGTTTGGTTGTTGTCAAGTTTTGTATTGCATAACTGCAAAGTATTATGGGGTCAGTTATTTCGTATTTGTTTTCTGCTATAAGGTTTAGAGCTAATTCAAACCATTTAGATTCTTCATTGTCTTCTATTTTGTATGATAGGTCTACAGTTTTTGTGTTACTTTTATAAAAGGTTCTGCGGCAACATAAACACACGTGGTTTGGTACTTCAGCTGAAGTACTTTCAAATTTTAGTATTTCTTTTTTGTATGTGTGTAGTGAAAGGTTGCCATGTGCAGAATTGTTACGAAGTTGGTTTACAGCTAATTCAAGTGGGTTTCACTTCCAAAATATTTTGTCTGGATATAGTCGATTTCTTTTAGTAGGTCTTTTGCTGTACCATGTAGAAGAATGTTATTTAAATTGGCTAGTGCTAAAGCAGGACTTTTAGCATAGTACAGTTTATAAACTAGATTTCGTATACTTGCATGATGTGTTGATATCCTTTTGATATCATGGAAGGTTGTTTTGCAAGTATGTCCTGTGATGCAGGCCAATCAATGAATGTCCTTGTAGTCATGTGTACTTGCGTACCGGACAAGCATCCATATTTTGCAGTAGTTTAATTTTGATTTTGTCTTTGCTTTTCACACATTGATTGAGGAATTGGCGTAAATACTTGAACATTTTTTTTGGGAATGTTACACATTGACGTGCATGGCCATTTGTACACTAGATGTTCTGATTCAGTTGAATGTAGGGGTAAATCTGCGTTTTCAGGGCATATTTTTGTAAGGAGTACTTCTTGTTCCATTATGGTATTATTAACTTTTTCATAACCTCGACCACTGCTATGTATGGCAATTGCATTTGTTTGCTTTTGTTTGTACGCTTCTTCATTAAAGTATGGTTCTGTGCTTATAGTGTGACTCCATTCACCTCCACAGATATTTAAGAAGTTATTTCTGTTGGCATTTTGTTTATTGAGAAGTCTTTTTTGTAATTTAGTTATTAGTTTTGTTAGTGGTTTTATTGTGTTTAACACTAAAATATATAACTTTCTTTTGTCTACCAACGCTTCTAAGATTACTTTTCTACGATAGGTTTGAAGTGTTGAACCTGGTTTCTCTCCTGTTTTCATAAGATTTTGAAGGACTTTGTGACAGAACATTTTGGCTAAAATACTTTTCTTGGTATGCTTACTTTGTACTACATCAAGATTTATAGAAGAAGTTTTATTTGTAGTGATAGTTGATTTTCTGTTAATTGTTTTTTGGTTTGTTTTACTTTTTGATAGAGGAGGCAAAGTTTTTGTACTAGAAACTTCTTCTGTTTCACTACATGACTGTATTAACTGTTGTGTTTCAACTTTTTTTACAAATTCTGCTATAGATGGATGTTTATGTTGGAGAGTTTTCTTTTCATTTGCTCTACTTCTGCGTTCCTTTCTACGGAGTTGATTTTTGGTAGGCATTCTTTAGGGTCTGTTGAAAAAACTACAGAAGGTATGGGTTGCGGTGTTCTGGAATGCATGTGTGTTGTGTGCATGAGTGTTTGAGTAAGATGATAAAGATGTATGTAATGGTGTGTGATTGTGCTTTGGGAATTACAACTACTAGGGATGGGTATTCTTGAATTAATGTGTTACTAAACTGGGGTTCAGATGACAGAAAAAAGTAAGCCAGTGGTTTGGAGAAGTATAAATAGTATATCTAAAGCTATACAATTAAAACAGTTGTTTGTTCTACAATATCTCAATTCTAGCGGCTGAGTTGGGTAATTTGTGTGTCAAAAAATAGGAAGTTGTGGGCCATTCTGCCAGTAAATCACTGTTTTAAGATGGGGGATTTTTGGTCAGAATGGTGCAGAATCTCTATTTTTAGGCACAGAAATAGCATTAATTAACCTTACAGTGTGTTTGAGTAATAATTCAAATATTATGGTAACATTTTACTTACTTTTTTTCTAAAATGTGCAGTTTGCTTATTAGTTGTTCTTTGTACGTCAAATTTGGCTGCTTATTTTCTGGAGAGTGGTCTTCACTGCAATTTTAAATGAAAGAAATTAGTATTTTTTTTGTATATAGCACTGTTTTTAATTTAGACATCGATTTTTTAAATTGAAATGTTCAGCGCCTTCCTCAAAACCATTAAAACTATCTTATGACTAACTGTAGGAAAGAAAATATCTTTACTATGGCTTGTGAAATTCATAATGTACCACTGTATACCACTATTCCTGTAACTAAGCTTTTCCACGTAATAGTGAGTCAATGTCATAGCCTGCTTTTCCACATAATAGTGAGTCAATGTCATAGCCTGCTTGTCCTATATAAATGTAAGTAATTATATAAATTGATAAAATGAAAACCAATTATGTGTTTGTACAAATATTATTGTTTGAGATTTGATCATAGAGTGTGCATTTACTTTTGTTTGATTATATGTAGTCTATATATTTTATTTCAAAAATGTTGGTTTAAAATTATTTGCATGTGTGTGTGTGTATGAAGAAATTAAACGGTATAAAGGTTTGTAAGTCACAGTTCATTTTAGGACAATGAAAAAATGATCGTAGATTCATTTTACAGATTAAAAGTCGGTTAGAAAATGTGTTCATGTACTGTATAGGAAATATGCATACCTGTAGTTTGTGTTCATGCATATGGATATGGAAGAAGCTGCAAGTAAAATCTTGGAGACTTGTATAGTATTTCTCGTAGATCGTGCTTGCCAATGGTAAGAGACTTGTACTCCGAGAGATTCACCGTACATTTGCAGTGCTGATCTATGATGATGCAGTGACATGTAGAGGTCTTGGATTTGATTGGTGGATGGTCATGTGATTTCTTAGCTACATCCAATGAGGGAATGGTACAGAGAGTGAAGTGGAAATGGTAGAACGGCTGTCCATGTTACGATATGTCGCAGGCATGGCGGTAGTTCTAGGACACCGCGTATTACCTCCGGGGAATTTGGGGTGGGGAGGCATGCAAATGAGATTGAATGTAGCAAGGGATTGGTCAGTAAAGTTTAGTGAGTGTGTTGTGCTAGGAGAGGTTTTCTCAGATATTCTTTTTGCTGAGAGAAGAACAGATATGGCTGAGTGTTTCAAAAAACAGATTGTGTGGATTTTGGGAAACTCGTGGATACATTGGTTGAAGGTGCATGCAGAAAGCTGTGGAGTATCTATAGATCTTGGATTCCCACATGTGGAAGTGCACTGGCATGGAGTGTGTGGAATGAAGTGGTTGGACTTGCTACCTCTCTGTGCAACTTTGACATAATTGTAATTCATTGTGGAGGGAACAGTTTAGGACATGTGTCTGGAATTTATTTCTTTGCAATTTGCAATGAAAGAAGGACTTCAGAAGATCAAGGCCATGTTTCCAAACTCCAAAGTAATTTTTTCATGGATTGCACAGAGACAAATGTGGCTTAGTTCTTTCTCATGTGGTCCACAAACGGAGAAAGCAAGGCGTAATGTCAATAAGGCTGTTTGTGCCTTCCTCAGAGATTTTGGCATGTCCTCTTTTCACAATGAAAATATTATGTTTCGTAGTACATACATTTTTCGCAGAGATGGAGTCCATCTTACTTATGCTGGCAATCAGATTTTTCTGAGAAATTGTAATGCCGGTGATAATTCACAGGAAGAAATAAACACTTTAATAACTGGCAGGTTATCCCAAAGACTCACCGATACCTCTCTTCCTCTCCTTGTGTCTGCGACCTTCCAGCAGTGGGAAGAATCTGCTTGTTCCAACAGGGGGGACAAATGCGAAAAGCCTCCGAGATACACCTTCTCCCGAATAGAAAACGAGAGAGGAGAAGAGATCCCAGGGAAACCCTCTGGGGAAGAAAACCCTGTGTCGACGGCTGCAGGAAAGTAGTCTTCAATGCAGCAGAGATTCAGGTGAAGTCCGGAGACTGGTGGTCTTGAAAAAGAAAGAAAATGGTAAGTACTTGCAGGTGGGTGAGAGGTAAAAATGTAAGAGATTATGATTCAGATTACCCTTAAACAGGAGTGGGATGCGAGGAAAGATGCCAGCCGGAAACTTCTGAGAATCCCTAGGGTAGCATGAAAATAGTGAGATTGGAACGAGTAAGAGGCCTGGATAGAATCGGGTTGAGGCCACGGGAGAATATTTTACCTGGATAGAAAGAAGGGCGGAGCTTGGAGTTGATTCAGTAGTGAAGGGTTTGGAGCGAACGGGTGAGGTACCCGTGTCGCGTATGTCTGTAGATGTAAAAAAAAGGAAGAAGGTAATTGAGTGGGGAGACGTTCAGAAGGTGGAGGATCTCGGAGAGCCTGAATGTAGCTTACCGCGTTCCGGAAAGGAACCGGTGAGCCGTTTGGAGCGAGAAAGTGTTGGAGTCCGGGGAGTCGGGAAACAGAGACGTGGTACGGTAGGCACTGAAATCGAGATAGGCTTAAGATTGTTTAAGATACAGAAAGGTTAGTAATATGCAAGACGTATCAGGAAGATCCTAGATGCGAACTCACAGAGCGTTGTTGTTGAGGAGTAGCAATGCAACTGTGCGTCGTTCACAGGAACAGATAAACCTTCTCTCAGATAGGGGGATGGTACTTCCTGGATACTGAGGTGTGTAACATCTAGACCCGCATCTTTAGTTGCGGCCGCCATCTTGCCAGTAAAAATGGCCGACACCTGCCGTCCCAAGGTCCATCGATGCCACAAGGACCAACGCCTTCGGAGAGGCGTGACAGAAATGTACAAAATGCATTGCGACCTTTTTTAGAAATACAGCATCCATTTTGAAGTAGGTGTTAAGTATTTATAATTTTTGATATACAAACACCTCCCAAAGGCTCTTTTCAGAGCCACCACTTGCTCCCAGAGAAAAATGCAATGGTTACAATAGGGTAGCACCCCAATTTTTTTATGTTTGTGAACTGTCCGCGGACTTTTAAGATATACAAAGGGCCCTGCTTTATTTATCTTCACTTCTATTGTTTAACTGTGAAGGCGGCTCTGAAAAGAGCCTTATTTTTTTTTATTTTTGTTATTTTGTATTTTTTTTGGTTTTTTATACACAACACACTAGGAGAGGAGGGTAAAGGGGGGACACCAACCACAGGGATAAGAAAGGGCAAGCTGAGAGAGGAAGATGTAGAGTGGGTCTTATTTGGGTAGTGAGCAGGTCATCTCGTGCTCTGAGACGATAGTCTCAAAAGCACTCTGAAGTCGCTCCCCCCTGCAGAGTACTGTGTCACAGTACATACATACAACTGTGACCCTCGAAAGGTAAGGGTCATCAGAATTCTGTATGGCCTGTGAGGCAGCTTGAGGAAGACGCTGTCCCACAGAGGTGTTCCTTGTGGTGACAGTATCAGAAACGGGGGATGAAGTAGAGGCAATCAACCTACTACGCTCTTCGCAAGGTACAACCTGGCAAATGCCCCCAGTGTGGAATGAGTTCAGGTGTTGCTTCATGGTTGTGGTCCCAAAGCTGTACGCACCATGCCTCCCGTGACTGAGTACCATTTTGCACTCATTGCAGGTGACACAGTTTGCACGAGCCTTAGGAACATTCCCATGAACGGTAAACAACCGCCACACCCAAGAATCATGCTGAGGGCGGGTAGTAGGGATTTCCTCTACCTCATTCTCGTCATCCTCTTCTTCCTCCTCTGTATCCTCACTCCTGTTCCCCTCTTCAGGCCCTTGGGGAGATGGTGGTGGTGGAGGGGGTGGGGGTGGTGCTGAGGCAGATGTAGCACCAGGTGGCAATAGTGGAGCCATGGATGTCATCGTCTTGGAGATGGAAATCTCAAAATCTGTAAAGTATGCAGCAAAATGCAGTGTGCTCTGTGGAATAGCCAGAAACACAATGAGAATGAGCTCTAGGGCGTGGTCTTTTATAGGGGTGCTTGTACACGGTTCGTGGACATGCACGCCGTCCGCAAGACAGATCGAACACCAAAAAAGTTTCAAAAAGTCACAAAAACTATGTGGAAATTTAGGATTAGTATGTGGGATTTGTAGTATGGTGAGTTTTTAATGAGAAATATTGTGGATTACTTGGAAATGTACTTTTAAACTGTTCGGGGATACAAACAGTGTCCGCATTCAGGACACATGATCAGCGTGGGCGCGGTCACATGATTGCTTCGTGAGCATGTTCGCTAAGGAAGCGGCCGTCCGCAGGACACCCAATGTACGGACATTGTTTTGCGCATGCGTGTGGATGTTCTACGGACAGTGTTTGGGTCCTGAACTAATTAAAAGTGCGTCCCACGTAAAACAAACAGTTACGGACAGCCATTTGTTCTTAGCACAGTTTAACTTACTTGCGAACAATACGGACAGACATAGCGTCCCCAGCACACCTGTATTTTCGTTTATTTATGAACAATACAGGACACCAGGAGTGTTCTTAGAACAGTTTCAACTTGCTAGCGTACACTACGAACAGACATAGTGTTCTTAAGGACACCTCCATTTTTGTTTATTTACGAACATTTCAGGACAGTACGAGTGTTCTTAGAACAGTTGCCAACTTGCATGAGAACATTACGGACAGATATAGTGTCCTCAGGACACTTACATTTTCGTTTATTTACGAACATTTCCGAACAACCGCGCGGTCCGTGGACACCTAAATTGGTTTTAACACAAAGAACTGAAAGTAATTACAACACAATATAAAAAAGTAACTTTATTTGAAATATATAAACAATTTATGACTGAGAAGGTGGGGCAGAAACGGAAACAAAAACAGGAGAATTAGGGATTTCAACATAATTGGGATCAGGTGAAGAAGGAATGGAAATGTCATCAAAACGTTTTGGTCCATGGAGAGGGTTTGGGGTTACATGAGTGGAATATGGTGAGGGGGACAAGTACAGGTGGGACAATGGTATGTTGTTGGTAGTTTTATGTGATCTTCCACAAAGTTCTTTAAATCGTTAAAATTTGCCATAAATTGGTCCATTTTTTGGTGAATGTGTTCCAGAGTGTTGTCCACCGCTTCTTTTTCTGTGGTAGTGGCAATTTTTGTATGGTCTGTAAAAAAATGTATATGTTAAATGTATACAAAATAATATTTATTAATTGGTTTATATAGTAAAGTGTGTACCATTAGGTGCACTATCTTCTGACATTTCATCTTGTGGGAAATGCCCCTCTAGCCACTCCAGAGTAGTACACATTTCTGTTAGAAAACAAAAAAGTAATATATTTTTTTTTATCTAATATAGAAAGTTTATAAATATATGAGTAAAATGAAGTGCACTTACTATTTCAGGAAAGTATGTGATGAGTAGTCTGTACGTCTGGTGTTGCTCTTAGTTGTGGAGTGTCTGTGAGGTAATTATGTTGGAAGCCACTTTATCTTCTTTTGGTATATTACATTTTAGAACATATTGTATTTAAATGAATTGTTAGTGTGTTACATTTATGGGTTACATTTCTTAAGTATTACTACATGTACTTTGTATGTGTGCTGCTTTGTGAATTTGTTAAATGTTCCCATGTTATGATATAACAATTACACATACCCCCCAGAGTTTTTAGGTGGTGGTACTGTTGTTCGAACATGTCCACGGACAGTCAAATTCAGTAGAAAGGGTTCAGTATGTTCCATATTACATGTACATAAAGTTAAAGTTATTATTGTTAAGTTGTGCTACTAAAAAACTATGAAATTCAGTAAAAAAAACTTTGTTAAAGGGACGTTATGGTTAAGTTGCGATACTAAAAACCTATGAAATTCAGTAAAAAAACTTTGTTAAAGGGACGTTATGGTTAAGTTGTGCTACTAAAAACCTATGAAATTCAGTAAAAAAACTTTGTTAAAGGGACGTTATGGTTAAGTTGCGCTAATAAAAACCTATGAAATTCAATGAAAAAACTTTGTTAAAAGGGACGTTATGGTTAAGTTGCGCTACTAAAAACCTTTTAAATTCAGTAAAAATACTTTGTTAAAGGGACGTTATGGTTCAAAGTACAACCGAAAAACCCCTGAAATTCGGCAGTTATGGTAAGATAAGCAACCATAACTCGCGCCACCGTGCACTGCTAACACTAACACCCAGGACATCAAAGATGACATCACAAATGTCATTGATGACATCACATGGCTGGCTCTCCCTTTTTTTCCTTTACTGACATATCTAAGCCACATAGTTTTCTTCAGTAACAGTCAGGAAGTAAAAATTGAAAAGGTACTATATTTGTAGACTTAGGGTCAAGTCATATCATATGAAACATATATATAGCGGAAGACACAGGCTTGAAAGAGAGCAATCCTTTCTGTGCATGAAGATAATCATTAGAGTTATCAGCACTTTCTCATAGTTTTATTTTTATTACTATACCTTCCCTGCATATGCTCATATTTGTATACATTGTACTCACACTCCTTTCCTTAGGGTTCACTGACATCATTTTATACACATGCATATAGTAAGTAGCAGCTTTGAAACAGAGCAATCATTTATCTGCATAAAGATAATCAGTTAGGTTGTGAACTCTTTCTGCTACTACTTCTGCTTTTTGCTTACTTCTCTGCCCCTGTATATACTCATATTTGTATGTGTTGTTGTCTCTTTGTGTTTTGTCTATATTAAGTGTAATTATGTATTAAGTGGGTTTTATTAGCTACTTATTACATGTTTCACAGTACACAAAACTCTAATAAGAAAGCAGTTATCATTTCATGATTCTACATGGCAAGATTATGAATATTGCACCTTCATCATGTATACTGCACACATTGCCTAAGTTTCTGCATGAGTTGCTTAGTATACTGGATAGAACTTCATAATAGAATGCTATTTATATCAGTGCATTGCTTAATGCACTAATTAGCTCATGATATGTATTCAAATGATCCTTGACACTTTTTGGTCAACATTATAAGAATTTTCATGAAAAGTAAATGCACATGTGATGTCATCAGTGATGTCATCAATGACATTTGTGATGTAATCTTTGATGTCCTGGGTGTTAGTGTTAGCAGTGCACGGTGGCGCGAGTTATGGTTGCTTATTTTACCATAACTGCCGAATTTCAGGGGTTTTTCGGTTTTACTTTGAACCATAATGTCCCTTTAACAAAGTTTTTTTACTGAATTTGATAGGTTTTTAGTAGCGCAACTTTACCATAACGTCCCTTTTAACAACGTTTTTTCATTGAATATATATATATATATATATACTACAAAAAAACTTTTTTGTGGGAACGTTATGGTTAAGTTGCCCTACGAAAAACCTGTGCACTTCACTAAAAAAAATGTTCGCCCTCCCCATTATGGTTCAAATTAAAACCGAAAACCCCCTGAAATTCGGCAGTTATGGCAGACTGAGCCCCCATACTTGCCATCACCACTGTGCACTCCTAACACTAACACCCAGAACATGAAAGATGGCATCTCAAATGTAACTGATGACATCATTGACGACATCACATGTTTAGCCCCTTTGTTTTCATTCCTTGCCCTATATATATATGTACATTCAGTAAAAAAAACTTTGTTAAAGGGATGTTATACTTCACAGTGAAACCAAAAAACACTGCACATTCTCCCATTATGGTAAGCTCAGCAACCATAACTTGCAGCATCTACGTGCATTGCTAAGACTAACACCCAGGACATCAAAGATGAGATCACAAATATCATTGATGTAAAAAGTTTTTTTACTGAATATATATATACATATATATGGGGCTGCAATCACCAAGCGGTGACAATACAATTCCAAAACAAGTACAGCAATTGAATTCACTTATAATAATGCAGAATGTAAAACACAGGAAAAAGAACAGTTTTGGTTTGTGCACAGATAGTGTTTAGGTTAATATTTCCCCCTGCGAAGTTCTTAAAGTACGAATGAGCAATCCTACACAGATGTCAGTAATCAGCCCGTATTCAGGAATGAAAGACAAGGTCTAGAGTTAGAATGCAATCTTCCCTCCCCAAACAAGAGAGAAAAACGTTTTTGGAAATTGACACTTTTAAACTGACAGGTGAAAATGGCTTTGTGTAACAATGCAAAGTAGGCAAAAATGCTTAAATGGAGAAACAGTCTTAGGAAAGCAACACTAAACAGGTCCTAACAAACATAAGCTACAAGATAAACAACAGTCCACACTTTAGATCAGGATGGGAGTTTAAGAAACACTTTGAATGGGAAAAAGACACGTGTAAACCTTTGAAATTCACAGCACAATTTCACTATGCGATTCTTGATAAATACACTGTTCCGCGATGCATTTATTTGGTTGAGGATGTAGCTAATGGTCTTAGGTGTCAGTGGGAGATGAATTTATGTTTCTATCTATAAAATTGAAGAAGTTATGGAGGTTTTAGTGAGAGGCATTTTTGCAAAATAGGCATGAAAATGAAAACAGAAATTCGGTTTTAAAAATGACAGATTGGTTTCATTACACTATTTCAATGACTGTGAAAAAGAGGATGCCACACATGAATATCCACAGTTACGTGGCCAGTGTAACCCTTCACGTGGTGGATACTCTATTTCTTTCTGGGATTAAATTTAGTTACTCAAAATCACTAATGACTTATGGTTTTGCAAAACAGATGAGAGAAATCAGCGCAAGAAGGGTTTTGACAATATTAGGGTTCTGAAATTAAATATGGGATGGGTGGAGATTGGAATAAGACAATGAAAATATACTATGGGTCACAGTTATTTCTATTGATACTTACAGTCCCTTGCAATTAAAATTCACCGTCAAAGTTCTGGTCATCGGATCGGGTCAGGTCTACCGGCAGCAGGGCACTTCTGGAGGGATTGGATCAGCGGCGCGGTTCTGGTCAATTTTGGACTGCACCTCAGACTGGATTTGGATAGTCCCTTCTGGTCATTGGACACGGTAGATAGCAGGATGCGAGTTTCAGTGGGCAAGCCTTAATGGTAGCAAGCCAGACTGAAACAGTATTAAATCCCCTCAAGTTTTGGGATGGTTTGAATTTGGGCCTAGCTCAAAAGAGTTCAGCAATGCTAAGGCCTGGATCTGCAAAGAAATCTGAAGTCAGCTGCAAGATAAAGAGTTCTGGACAAGATGAAGAAGTTAGGAACAAGATGCTGCGCAGAAATCTGGATGTGTTCTGGAAGCAGTGTGTTCAGGAAGCAGAAACAAATTTAAAGTGGGTTTGACATCTTATTTTCTTATGCAGCTGTCAGGCAGTGAGGCCTGGATTCCTCTGACTGCACTGGATGATCGGTGATTCCAGCACACTTTTCATTTCAATAGTTTACCTGAAAAATGACTGAAATCAGTGCCAAAACAGCGCTTTGAAGGTTGCAATTGACTGGGAAAACTATATTTTAAGGGCATTTCCGGATTTTAACCCACTTCTGTGGCCATGGTTCATGTGACAGGTAACAGCACCACCTGGGATTCTCGTGCAGGGAGCTCTGTTTTGACATCAACTTTGCCTGTGTGTGGCCTTTTTGTGATTTATGAACCATGCGCAGTTTTGCAGATTTGGCACGCACATGGTTAGTGCCTCGATTTTTGGCTGTTTTCTTCCCCCATTGCCGAAGGGGTGTAGTGTGGCGCATTGGCATGGGTAAAAATATCCCACAAACCAAGCACCTCAACAAGGCAAGATCCTTCCCACCCAAGATTAATCAAAGACAAATATGTCATCTACTATATGCCGATGCTTTAATAATAATAGACCACACTCCAATAGGGCTGCAGATAATAATGCACAAACTAGAAATCTATGCTGGACAAAACTACTTAAAAATAAATCCAGATAAATCAATTATAATGATGATAGGGGAAAGAAAAAAAACTAAAATGCAGCAAAATAAAACCTGGACTATTGGTGGTAGACAAGTAGAGGTTGTAGAAAAAAGTATTTAGGAACTAATATGAACAACAGCAGAGTCGACCTCCCGTACATAGAAGACTTGAGATACAAAATAACCAACCTATGCTCTCAAGCCAAAATGATACAAAGAAAGTTTGGGCTATTTATGGATATTCCAATCATCATATATTACACACAAAAGGTTGTACATGCCATAACATATGGTGCAGCAAGTTACCAAAATTGATAACACTGGAAAACAAGTTTTGGAAAGCTTTGCTATCTTTACCAAAAAGCTTTCCTATGCAAATCCTGTTACATGAGCTAGGAATGGTCTCCCTAGAAGCAGTAGTGAATTGGCACATGCTAACGCTATACGCAAAATGTAAGACTAAAGAAAAATAGAAAAACACAGTAATAGCCATTGTAATTGAGGCCTTCAGGAAGAAAGAAAATGACATGGTCAGTAGATGGGAAAGAAATTGCCAAGATATTATGATAAGTGCTGATATTTGTGAAGATCTTCTAATATCAAATCCTAATCGGGCAAAATTACAAATCTGGGAAATGCATTGGATAAAAACAGTAACAGAGTGCGAGAAATACCAAATGTTTAAAACTCAGAATATCCAAATAAGGAAAAGATAAACAATCCCAGAATATTGTAGGAAACACCCAGATATACACCACAGGACTAAAATCATGAGGGTCAGATTTGACCTGTAGCCTACCTAATCGAGAACAGCCATATGAGACAAAGAGAAAATCAGTGATAAAACGTGTAGATGCTGCAACAAGAGAGAAGAGACACTAAAACACATAATGCTAGATTGTGATGGCCTGGAATTTACGAGGAAAGAGTTTTTTCACAAATACCTAAAGGAACATCGCTCAATGATGCTGAATGCACAGAGCATTGCACTCAATCTTTCAGTAATAAGATATTTAGAAATCAGAAAATCAAACTTAGTGAACCTACAAAATAGAATTCTGGAGCCGAGAGACAGAAAAATTTGATGTTATCCATCTGTGAAAGGGATCCACAAACTTGGGTGCCCGGTTAGAAATATTAATGAATAGTTGCTCACATTGATGATACCTAGATTTAATAGTCTTAGAATGTGCAAATACACCTTGTGAAGACTAATAAACCACAATCGTAGAGACACCTCTTATTTAATTGCATAAATCTCTTATCATGTACATATAATTTATGTAAGAATCATGTTTGGTTAATATTTTATATCATTTTTAATTGTTAAATGTAAACTGTTTGTTGTTTCTCATTTTTGTCCTTCGTTTGTTCTTCTATTTCTTTTGATTGATAATTGAAAAATCACAGGATCACAAATCAAAACTGTATAAGAATTGACAAGATGGTTAAAAAAGAACATGCAAATAACTGAAAAATTGTAATCACATTTAAATGCACTCTTTAATTTTTAACATTTGTACTATAATGGAATATCTGGAAAGTTGATTTACAACTAAATCAAATAAAGTTAACAAAAAAAAAAATAATAATAATGGCTAGACTTCTAAAATACCTGAGTGGCTACTACAGGCGGACTGCGTGACACACCATGACCCACCGCTTTATGCTCTGCAGAATGGCAAAGCATTAGGATGAATTGTGTCAAGTCATATTTGTTTGCCTGTGGCGCCCATTATGTGTAGCATAGATTGTATATACTGGGTGACAAACCACAGATGATGTGCTTTAAAAACAAAGGCAATGCTTAATACTCTTCGGTGGATAGCACGAATGACAATTTGGAGGAACACCTTGAACAGGATGATGACAACAGATTTTGTGTGTGGTACAAAAGAAACATTCATTCATTTGACAATGTGTTTCCCATTATTCAGAGACATTAAGAGATCCTGTCTTCTGGGCATCTTGACAAAAAGTGGGCTATGCCATTATCAGGCAGCAGTTCTACTTTTGTTTCAGGCCCCACATTTGAAGATTACATTTCAATTGCTAATTATGTATCTCGAGCATACCATAGAAGTTCTTTCTAATGAGAAAAAAAAGAGTGATCATGATATTCAGTAGTATCTTAACATATTGTAGGGTTGTGGACAATATGAATTACTCAGGCATTACCATTCTTCTTTTATGTATATTTAGGTATGAATGACCTACTTATTATTGATAATGTATTCTGTATTTTAGAAATACTTATCAAATTATTTCTATTTCATCTTTTAATATGATGACTCGATCTTGCTAAGTTTTATGAATGTTATGTGTACACCATTTACGTTTTTAACTGATAATGATTTCAATATCTAGAATAAGGTATAGAAGAATGTATTCTTAGGACGTATCATATCTTTTATTGTTTGGTTGTATATGTTAATGGATGAACATCTGGATACATAAATGAGGTAAAAATGAAATTAATTTAAGTAGTCCCTTACTAGACCTCACCGCCTCTTCACTCTGAAGGTATCTCCTATGAAAAAGGTCTCTTTGCCCCACTTCAAGACATGTTTGTCATGATTGCCTATCTTGTTTGAGCTCTCAACAGGCCCTCACATCAATGGTATTGATGAATTAGTAATGTGTTTACTTCACATGCTCACATTAGGTGGAGAGAAGACATTCCAGTGACAAATTTGGGACTGACCTAACGTTCCAAGTTATCTATTTTAATGCTTTGACAACATGAATGCTGTTTCTCACTGCCTGATCTACCACTTCCGTGACCACTCAGTTAAACCTCTGTATGAGGCCATTGATTTCTGGCTGATAAGCAACATACATGTCTAATTGATCCCTTTGTTTATTATGTACTGAATAACCTGTGTACTCCTAAATTGTGAAACATTACCACTCATTAGGTTTTCAGGACAAACTTTCCTCTCAAAATGTTTTCCATGAAGTGGACTATGTCCTGTCTAAGAATGTTCTCTACAAATGTTACTTTAGACCATATTGACAATTAGCCCACTAGGACTATTATACATCTTCATCTCTAGCCTGCCAGCTTATAAGGCCCTACAATGTCAATCTCTAAGTGTTTCCTTGTTCCAGTTGGGCTAGATATTGGACATAGTGGTTATCTATGATCTATGGGGTGTTGCACTTTTTTACACTCTACATAGCGATCTAATCCCAACCACTAGTATTTTTATGACTTTCATTTTAGCATAAAGTAATAAATGGGTGACCTTGCTGTGCAAGGTGAACCAAACTTTCATGTAGAGATGAAGTGCGAATTAACTTATATCCTCTAAAGATCATCCCATTTCTATTGACAATTCCTCACTCACCTGGCAAAATGCTGAGTAGTCCTCATTTATTGAGCCTTTGTCAGGCCAACCCATTTGTATCCACTGTGTCATCCTAGCTAAACTTTGTTCATGCTTCAACTCTTCTACCCATGTTTACTGTGTTAACACTGGAACCACCATCCTAACACTGGTTACCATGGCATCTTCTTCTTTGAAACACTTTCTAGTCGGAGAGATAAGGGCATGTGCGATATCAAGTTAGCTACGTTTTTATGTGCCCTACGTCTGCTTTCTATATGAGAATCATACTTGTGTAACCTTAATTACCGTTGGGTTATGCATAGGGTGGCCCTGAATAGTCCGTGGACCATTAATAGTTCAAGCTAACAGCTTTCTCTCAATAACTAGTAGTGAGATTCAGTGTCACTCTCAGCGGTATATGCATGGGGTTTGATTTTCTCTAGTTTTCCAGATACCTGGGCTGACACTGCTTCTAGCTCTCTTGTACTGGCATTTACTGTAAGTATGGCAGGTAACTGTAGGTTGAATCCTCCTCCAAACTGATCATCCCTCAGATTCCTGCCTTTTCAGCATTCTAAAATTCATTGTTTGATGCTAATGCCATACCTTTTTTCATGAGTAGTCCTCCTGGATGTGTTAACTCAGCAATATTCCAGAGCAGACGTCATTCCTATTCAGGATCATTGAGGCATCTCTTCTTGCTCGCATATCATTTTCATTAACTTTAAACCCAGTGCCACTAGTAAGGTGACCTAAGTATTCTTCTTGCTGTCTCCTAATCTGTATTTGTGTAATTTTCATTTGCACTTTATGGAGCACAAACCTAGCTCCGGAGCAAAAGAGCAATATGTTTGTGTTAGAATAAGATGCACAAATGTACTTATTTCAGTTGTTAAACTTTTTCACTATTTCTGTTAGGGATGTTGTCTAGCCTGGTGTTGTGTTGTTTTCTGTCTCTATTTAAAACCTATTTAAGACCTATTATGCATTGTTTGCTATTCCATCTTCAGTTGCTAAACAAGTGACCGTAGACAATGCCCCATTCATCACGAAGTTTGTAAATAAATCCCTTTTTTCAAGTGTAGTACGTAAGTGTTGAAGAAAGCTGTGGTCACCCCATTGCTAAAATAAATACAACCTAGACCCCAAGAATCTTCAGAATTACAGACCAGTAGCAAGTTTACCATGGCCCGCAAAGATTCTGGAGAAAGTTGTCACGTCTCAGCTGCAGGAACATGTGGAGCGAGAGAACCTATTGGACCCGTTACAAACCGCCGGGTTTTGGAACAGAGACAACACTACTGACGGTCTGGATGATCTATTGGAGAAGGCAGATCAGGGGGACATGTCTTTGTTGATCATGTTAGACCTATCTGCTGCTTTTGATACAGTAGACCACGGGATCTTGCTAAAACACCTGCGGGAGGTAAGAGGTGTAACGGAACTAGCTCTTCAATGATTTGAATCTTTTCTTGCCAGAAGAGAACTAAGAGTTCGGCTCTGAGACTTTTTATCAGACTCTGTGTTACTAAAGTGTGGAGTCCCACAGGGATCCTCTCTCTCCTCTCTCCCCCTTTTTAACTTGTATATTAAACTGCTCATGGACATTCTGAGGAAGTACTGCATACAATTTAATTCGTATGCGGATAATACTCAGGTGTTCGTGAGGATACAGAACGCAGAGGATACGTTTGAGTTAGTAGAAAAATGCTTGCAAGAAGTACAGGCCTGGATGCTGATTTGACCGAATATAAGGTCAGACTTTAGCCGGGCACAGGAGACATAGATTCAACCGTCTCCCCATCTTACATTCTCACAGTGTGTTCTCCATTCTCAATGACATAGGACATTTTGATTTTCAAGTTGTTGGTCAGATACAAAAATGATGAACATACTTCTTATGTCACCGAGTACAGTTTCCTTTATATAGTGAATTTTTAACTATGTATGTTTTTCAAGAATGGACATCATGGATTGTTATGAAATTAAACAACTGGAATTTCTTGCAATATAAAGTTTATTTAAAAAAAGCTCATAATAGAAAGTCAAATGATAAATTAAAATTCATTTTACATATATTTTTGAGTCATGTGTTTAGCATCAGCAAGTATGTTGTTTTTCTTAATGGTTGCCCAGAATGATATGTGTTCCCATTAGGGTCTAAATAACCAGTGTACACTGAATTTTCCCTGTACACCTACTAGATTTATAGAGGGGAGGACAACCCCCTTGTTATAGCTGGATGCTGATAAAACAGAGGTGGTCTTATTTGCCTCTAAATACCATCTGCAACATAGAAAGGAGCTACAATCACCATGTTTCTTAGGGACACAGCTGAATTTTGCAAAAATAATTAAGAAAATGGGCTGTGTCTGCGAGGATAATATGGGTTGCGCAGCACAGGTGGGTGCAAAGGTGCAATCTTCATTCAAATCTCTACTACTTCTGAGACATATCCTGCCATTTATCGTGAATGAAGATAGAGCAGCGGTAGTAGGTACATTGGTCAATCCAAGAGTGGATTATGGCAATGCACTGCTATCAGGTATACCAGCCTATCACTTGCGAAGATTACAAGTGGCCCAAAATTCACCTGTTAGGCTGGTGTATAGGTTAAAAAGATCAGCCCCCATTTTGGACCTAAGAAGATCCCTACACTGGCTAGCGGTGAAAGAGCGAATTGACTTTAAAATTCTTTGTCTGGTATTTAAATGTGTTAACAAAACTGCACCAAGATACCTATCAGACAAAATCAAAAGTCATGTGTCAATACGGCAATTGCGCTCAGTGGATAAGAACCTGCTCCAAGTACCACGCACAAGGTGCGTGAACAAAGGGGATCGCAGATTCGGAGTCTACGGCCCCAGATTATGGAATGAACTACCCGGAGAGGTTTGCGAGATGAAAAACCTCCCTACATTTCGTAAGGTCCTGACGACCCACCTGTTTTGTTAGAGATTAGGACCAAAGGATAGGGCATCAACAATAATATGATTAAAGTGTAATTATGTAATTATGGCATTATAATGGAGCCTAACGCAGCAGTGCCCAAATATGATTTAGTTCATCAGGTGCGTGGTATAAATACCTCAAAATTCAAATTCAAAATTCATGTTGTCTTGGTGTATTAATTTTCCAGTGATAACTCAGAGAAGGTGCGTCGTTCACCCTTTGGAAGGCCACCACTTCGGATGCAAATCCAAACAGCAAAATTCTGCAATGTAGCAATCCAAATGGTGGGATGAAACATCTGAGTTGTTTTCTTTCCTCCGTAAAGGATATCTGGTGGTATGTGGGTTATAAATCAAGCGTGGTAAATAGATTGGAACCCTTTCACACAATTTAACTAATTTCAGAGGTGATTGGCATTTGTATACTATTATGTTTTCGAGAGGTTGCTTAGTTCCATGCATACTCTAATTTTGCCCTTGCTCTCCTGTGCAACCACAACAAATCTCAACCATTCTGCTCATTAGATTGGTTTCATTATTTATTCTATTACCAAGCATTATAGAGCAAAGTCATCTCTGATTACCAGGGTGATGCTTCTAGCTTTATGGCTTATCAGTATGGTCCCTTCTTTGAGGCATATTTTATGTGCATGGCCTTTTACTTTTCCAATCTGTTCTTTAAACACGTTGGGGCATTTCTCTTGTTCGCTCCCTTGATCCAGGTTAGCACCCAATCCTTGTTCTATACTTTAAGATCTAGCTTCATCCCAAATGCTGATTGGCTCCTCCATCTCAAAGCCATTACCAACCTTTGGCTATGTACATCTTTACCAATGCTGTTCTGTTCTTAAATTCAACTGGCAATTGTACTACAAATCCTCTGATCTGCATCGTATACACTTCAAAGTCTCTAGGGTTCCTTATATGCGGTTTCCTCTGTCATCCCTTGCACCCTTTCTTTTGTAGCACTTCCCGCTTTTCTTGAGTTTTTATGGTGTATGGTGAGCAACCATCTATCATTATATCAATCCAATGACCATACACCTGTAGTGTACAACTGGCATGCTTGAGGGTGTTTCTTCGAACTCTTAACATGATCTAAATCCAAGCAATCACTCTTGTAATTGCAAGCCACCTCTTTCTTGAATCAGCATACTACTGTGAAGTGATCTTTCACTCCACATTTTGAGCATCTTAGTCCCCAGGCGGGACATGTGCACTAGTTGAAACACAGAAGCCGAGTATAATCTCCAAGTCAATTGATGTCTACAATTTCATTTCTTTGTTTCTCTGTTCTTTTCTTTCCTCTTCCCCATTTTAAACATTTTCTGGCCCCCTTTTGATGACATTGACCTGGGTTGCATTTTCCTCTGTGGCTTCCCTTTTTTTTGGCTGCTTTGCCACACTGCTTGGTATGTTCAACTTGGTTGAAATGGCAATCATTTCTTCCAGAGTAGAGTCCCTTTACATACTCAAGTATTCCTGTACAGTGGCAATGTTCGTGTGGATTGTCTGGACCTAAACCTGCGCTGAATTTATATGATAGTACTAATTCACAGAGGACGAAGCCGCAATCCTCCATGCTTTTGTGCATTTTTTGCTTCCTGAAATAAAAGTTACATCTGTTCATGCCACAGTTAGTCTCAGGAAAATAGTAGCAGCCCAGTTGTTTGTGGTTCACGTTCTCTACATTCATGTCATCCACAACTAATTCTGTCCCCATATGGAGCAGAATTTTGCATAATTGTCTTCGTCCCCCTGGTTCCAATGCAAGCAATAATAGAGAATTTGAGTTCTTGAGGGAGGCCAATTGTTCACCTGTGTTCAAATGATTATTTCACTAGCCACACCCTTCTGCCCAAGATTTGGCTGATTCCTCTGGTGCAGGAAAGACACTTTCTGGTGGGTGCAAGGTCAGCACTTGTATGGTGCCCGTAGAGAACAATGGTAACAGGGACTAGTGTAAGATCTCCCCCCTCTTCACTACCCATAGGATGAATTGTCAGTAAATGCGTGGTCCTTCAGCCTGTAGAGTGGAAAAAGCCAGCCCCAAGATATCCACAGTTATACCACAATTTCTGAAACCTATGCCGTCTGGGTCCACCTGACAACCAGAGCATGAAATACATTTCTCATACCATAGAAGAGTCATCACCCAGTCCATTCATCTTCATAGAACAACCGGAGCATGATGGAGGGAATGAAAAACAGCACAGAGAAACCTCCATGAAGAACATCCCGGGAAAGCTGTGACAGAACAGTTGGAAGTCCTAAGACAAATAAAAATGGCTATTACCCAGCCCGATTGAGCCACAGTGTTACTTGTAGCACTGCTATATATATGTGTGCCTTGTGAAGACCAGTGCCATACTTTCACCACTTTGAATGTACCACAGAGAAAGACCACTGAGGCAAGTAAAATTGAGGGCAATACATTCTATCCTTTCTTACAAGAGATCTTCAAGCCTTCATCCAGAAATTGAATGCAGAAGGATGAATTATCTACTATACACGGGGTGATGGGATTCCAGAGAGACTTGGCTTTGATAAGAAATACCACCACCAGCAATAGCGATAAGTTCGGCTGTTAACCCAGGAAATGCTCAGACAGATGAGCTACAGGATTGATAACATCCTTGAGAGATGGCTTGGCAAGCAAACCTTAGATGAAATAATAATAATAACCTGTGAACTTATCATTTCCCATGTAACAACTACTCCATCCCTCCTTAAAGATGGCCATGCAAAAGTCTACTGGCAGCCTCAACAGTGGAAGTCGTCAGGACTGGAACCACTGACCCAGAAACTACTACTGCACCTCTCTCTTCAAACCGATGGTATACAAGAGGCAACATCCCTCTTGCAAGAGTGAACAGTATTCCCCAATGAAGCATAACTCACAGTGAAGTACTCCAGCTCACCCACTAGAGCAGAAGAAAAAAGTATAATATACATTCAAAAATGAAAACATGATGGGAAGGTGGGCCATATTGCTCAAAACTGCCCAATCCATGCCTCACCATTACCAATGGATACTAACTACTGTGTCTGAGCATTACAGAGTGAGAAGGAAGTGGAAAGTGGTGTCTAACGCTTGAATCATGTGGAGAGCTATAAGACCTTAGTGAGTCTGACATGCTGGCCCAAGGCAGAGGAGAGGGAAGCTCTATGAAACTGGAAGGACAGATTTTTCATGGTATTTTAGATTCCAGGAGCCATCAGACTGCAGTATGAGCCAACCTGGTACATCCCAAACAGGGGTTCACCTGAAACCTGGTACCCATAACCTGCATCCAAGTAGTCCAAGATTTATATCCCAAGGCCCAACTCCAGTTTAAAACATAGAAGGAACATTTCAATGAAGAGGTCACATATAAGGCTCGGTTACCCAAGGTGGTTATCATTGAGAGGGCTCTACCTCAGTTTGATACATGCTCCAGCCTGAGGCCGCAGTGATTGGCTTGCCCTGCCTTTTCTGCTAGCCAACCACAAAGCCAGCAGGCAAACACCAGCCACCAACCAAAGGCCCTCACCCAAGGCCCTGTCTGCTCCTGTCCACTGCCTGGCCAGGTCTGTGGGTCATCTCTTACACCCCCCAACATGCACATGGAGGCTGAAGAGAACTCCACACTTTCCTGATACACTGCAATCAATGGAGCTAACATTTGTCTGAAGGTCAGCTCCCTCAACTAACCTCATCTATCCTCTTCCCTCTCACCTGGGACTGTCCCACCTCTCACTCCATCTCATCTGGACTCCCACTACTTTAGCTGTAGGGGAGTTACACAGAGATTCACAGTGACAAGTATTCAAATAAACACTTACACTCAAGGTTTCTTGAATAAACAATTATTAGTTTATTTTTCAGTCAGTTGGGCTAATCCTTCAGAACGGAGCAATATAATAGTAACACACAAATACACTTCAATACTATACACTCTTAGTTTCTAAATCAGTAAAGACCCCCTTTGGGATGGCCCACAGACACAACCTACATCCTCAGGTGACTTCAATTGCTATTGTGCTGGGGACATTAATATCTTACTGTTTGCATTCAGAATATTGTTATAAATTGGTAAAGGGAAAAGGTTATTAAAAGAACAAGAGACCACAAATATTCTTAAGGAGGCAAATACTTTTGGTTCCCTACAGCAGAGTCATTCAGTATAACAGGCTAGTCCAAAATCAATGGGTAAAAGTTTTATATAGGATGAAGCACTCTTGGTAGGTGAGTAGAAAAGTCTTTGCACAATGTTTTAGAAGTCTTTGAAGAAAGGACAAATAAAATGTAGGGCCACAAGCTGTTAGACTTGTGAGTATTAGAAGATGCAAGCAACTCTACAGCAAGAGGTACGTTCTCTCAGACTTTGTACAGTATCTTTGAATTGAAGAAAGGATGCAGCAGATGACTTCTGTTCCTGTGCGGCTCTGTAGATCTCAATGTTCCTGGGCCTCAGTCGTGGGGACAAGATGGAGGACGTCTGGGGACTCCTGCACTGCAATGGAATGGTCATTGCTTGCAACCAGCAATCTTCAAATCAGTAGCTGTTCAGTGTTTCAGCTCCTCGCGTGTACCGCAAATAGCAACACTGCAGTTCCAGGCTGTCGAGATGGACTTTCCTTACTTCTGGGGTCCCGCACTCTGTTGAGGGGGCTCAGGCTCGGTCAGTCCTGCTTCCTGGGAGTCAAGAGCATCTTCCTGAAGCTCTAGTCCAGCTTAAAAGCAACGCACATAATCTGGTGTTCCTCTCCCTGGCTATACGGTTTCCAGCAGCAACTCTGTGGAAATTCAACCTGCTCCGAGACGGATATACAGGTGGCTTACTTTGGAGTTGATTGGTCCCACCAAAACAAGGGGAGAAGTTGTCCTTGCAGGGGCTTCTCTCTGTCAATACGAATTTGGAGTTTCAGCACAGCATCAGGCAAACCAACGGTCCAGGAGTTGCAGCAGGCGTCCTCTTCAAGTTCTTTTTCGGTTCCTTCGTCCAATGGTCGACTCTGCCTTCCAAGCCAGTTCTCTCCCATTCATTCCAGCCTTGCTGTCAATCACCCAGCAGGGTGACTGTCCTTGCTGGACAGTCAGACAGCCAATCACTACAGAGTGCATTTGGGTCTCCTAGGAGACTAAGCAGAGGGAGTTTTGGCCACCTCCCACACTTCCTGCCTACTGCAGACACCCTGGAGCCAGAGGCGGGCTTTACTCGGGAATCCCGTCAAAGGCAAAGCGAACAATGAGACCAAACCTGGTTTGGCGTGCAGAGTAAATCTTAAGAAGGAGCTTTCCACAAAGAAATGGCTAAAAAAGAAGACCGGTCCCTTTTTGAACACAGTCCGGGGTAAATGCACACCATGGTAGTTAAAACGAAACCACTGCCATCAGCCATTCAGTGAGGAAAGTGTAACAAAAAATGGTTACATGAGAAGCTAGACAAAGGGGATATTAGGTAACCCCTCCAGCACCCTATTGTAAGATAGTGTCTTCTGGGTCTAGAAAGTTACAAAGGTAAGTAAAGTCAAATTCACTTTACTGCTCTGGGAAACAGTAGTTTATCCCAGACAAGGTATTTAAACCTTGGAGAAATCTGAAAGACTTCCCAGTGCCACTGCACTGAAGGTGCTGTGTGACACAATGTAAAAGAATATGCCTGTGGAATTTGTCAGGCTCCATAACCAAAAGAAACACAAAGCTCAGAAATCACAGTAAAATACATGAGAGAGTGGGAAAAAGGTTCTCACTCTCTCCAAGTTAAAATAATCAAGTCCTCAAAATACAGCAAAGTTGCTGGGGGTCTCTAAGATGGAGGGAATTAGCACATTTCTGAGAATTCTCCCTAACAGCTACCCTCTGGCTCCCCCTCCCTTTTGCCCCGCAGCCCACCCGCTTCCTCCGAGTGCATCAGTGCCTCAGACTGGTAAGTGTCTCTCCCAACTTCCTCCACAGCCAACCATGTCACTATCTATCTCGCCTATCCTCTCCAACTGCTTCACTATCTCCTATTCTTCTCCTATCATGAAACCTGTCCGGAAGAAACTTAAGAAGGACATACTGAGCTCCAACCCAGGCCTTCTTATTGCAGACACCTATGTCACAGCTTCCGCCAGAGAGACTCTCACTGACATCCTCTTCTTTGTTAATGCGCCTGCCCTTTGGACTCGCTTCAGGGTCGGCTTTCTCTCTGCTATCACCTCTTCTCCCATTAATGGTGGCACTCGCTGGGAGGTTCTCCTTGATCCCTTCGCCATTTTCAGAGTCATCATTAAGGTTTATCTCAATGGAACCATCATGGTTTAGGGTCCTCAACCCAACTTCCTTCTCTTTGACAGGTTCCTCCCTCACCTCTCTAACCTCACCTCTCCCTCAGGCCAGGTTTCCTTACCTTCTGTGCCCTTTTCCTCTTCTGTGCAGGCTCACTTGCTCTCTGTGCCTTCCTCCTCCTCTGTACCGGTGCCTCTGCCTTGCCGTACTGTCCTGGCTCACTTGTCGGCCTTGGCTCCTTTCGCCATTCTCCAATACCCCCTTGCCTTCTTGCCACCCTCAGGGTGGACCACTGTCCCTTGCCCCCCTCTCTCCCGAGAAAGACCTTCAAAGATGGCAAGTAGATCCACATTGCCACTCTCAACACTGGCTCTGCCGTCCAAAATTCATCTGACATCTGCAACCTCCTCGAACTCATGGATCTTGATGTGCTTACCATAACAGACACATGGTTCAAGTATAGCTCCATCACAAGCTTCAACAGACTCCTCCCTGAAGGCTACAAAATCCTCTCTTCCCGGAATGGATACCTGTGTCCATTATCCCTACTCAGGCCTACTCCTCCTTCGAGGGGCTAGTTTGCAGAATCTCACTCTCCTGTAAATCTTATCTTGTTATGGCCACCTTCTATCAGCCACCAGGTCAGTCCACTCTCTTCCTCTCGGAATGGGCTGACATGACCTCCTCCCTACTCTCCTCCTCTCAACTCCTCCTGATTGGTGATCTGAACCTCCATCTGGACTCTTCTGATTCCTCAGGTCCTTTTGGCAACCTTTGTGACTTTCTCTCCCTCTCTATCCTACCCACTGGCTCCACACACACTGCGGCCCACACCTTGGATGCTCTGATCTCTACTGGCATCCGTCTCTCTATCCCTCTCACTACCTCCCTATCTTGGACTGACCACTCTCTTCTCTCAACACAACTGGAGCTCTCCTCTTGCAGTAACACACCTTGCACAGCCACTCGGCTTGAAAGTCACCAGACCCATGAAAAAAGTGACAGTGGCTGCCTTTGCCTCCAACTACTCTCCTCCCCCCATTCCTTCAGCTGACTCCCACCCTGATACAGCCCTCGCTAAGTTCAAGCTCTCCATCTCCAACACTCTTGACACTCTTGCCCCTGTCATGAGGGTCCAACTGAAGCCTTCCAAAAAGTTCAAGTCCTGGTACGAATCTGACCTGGCTGCCCTTAAATGCAAGTGTAGGGCAGCTGAGTGGAAATGGAATGCATCGGATGAACCATCTGATAAACTCACCTGCCGCCTCCTTCTAAGGCAATATCGACTCTGCATCCACTCAAAGAAAAAAGTCTTTATTCAAGCCTTCATCTCTGTGACATTAAACAATATGGCTGGACTTTTCAAAGTTTGCAACGAACTGGCCAATCCTGCAGCAGCCTCTTTTTCTGTCACACCCACCCAGGACCTTTGCTCAGCTCTGCCGGCACACTTCACCACAAAAACCCAAGACATCCTTTCCACCCTCTCTTCCACACCACAGCATGCACCAACACTGGAGCCTCCATTGGCCCCCCTCCACTTACCCTCTCTTCTCTCTCACTCATCATACCTGATGAGGTCAAAAGACAAGTCTGATCTATGAAAGCCTCATCCAAACAGGTTGACCCCTGACCCTCTAAAACCATTACAGACAACATTGACTCCCTCGCCCCAGTCTTGGCTGATCCCTGCAGTCTCTCCGTTTCCACTGGAGTTTTCCCAACTGCCCTTAAGCACTCCCTTGTGCACCCTCTGCTCAAAAAACCCTCTGCCGACCCCTCCATTCTGGCAAACTACCACCCTATCTACATCACTCCTTTCCTGGCTAAACTCCTGGAGAAGTTGGCTATCTCTCAGCTGACCCTCCACACTGAATCTATTGGTTGCTTCCATGACCATCAGTCAGGCTGTAGAGCATCCAGAGGTACAGAAACTGCTCTTCTGAACACCTATGAAGACCTGCTCTCAAATCTTGACACTAACACTCCCTCTGTCCTCATTCTCCTTTACCTCTCCTCTGCCTTTGACACAGTAAACCACAACATCATGAACGCACGTCTTCATGACACCCTGGGTATCACAGGCTCTGGCGTGGTTAACATCCTTTCTCTCCAACCGCCCGTCCCAGATGGCACTCAGAGCCTTTCCCTCGACTATGGCTCTCCCAACATGTGGCGTTCCCAGGGATCTAACCTATCCCCCTGGTATTTTGATGTCATATGGCTGCCCTGCATGTTTAATTGCCACTTTCACCTCTAACTTCCAGTGTTACGTGGATAACACGCATCTAGCTTTCAGACTACCCTCTGCCGCCTCCTCCTCCTCGCTCATATCTGACTGTCTGTCCACTATTCAGTCATGGTGTGCTGCAAACAACCTCTGCCTCAACACCAGTTAGACTGAGATCGTTCGCATTGGGATGCCTGCTCCTGCGTTCATACTTTCACTCTGGCCATCCTCCCTTTGCCCCTGGTCCTGTGCCCGCACACACCTGCAAGGCAAGAAACCTTGGGGTCAGTTTTTACTCCACTCTCTCCTTCTCCTCACACATTTCGGACATCTCTAAAAAATCTGTCAGCTACACCTCCTCAGAGGTACTCTACCTTTTCTCACTTTCCCCCAGCGGTTCTCTGTCTCCAGAGCCCTGGTTCTCTCTAGGCTGGACTATTGCAACAGCCTCTTCCTCAACCTCCCTTCTTCTGCCCTGCGCCCTCTGCAACTCATCCAGAACTGCATGACTTATACTTGGCCTCAAGCCCTGGGACCGCATGACTGCAGCACTGAAATCCCTTCAATGGCTCCCAGTGGCTGCAAGGATCAAGTTCAAGACCCTCTGCATTGCTCACAGGGCTTTCTGGGGCCTGGGACCTACCTACTTGCAATTCTGCCTATCTAAATGCTGCCCCTCACAAGCTCTCCACTCATCTACCTCCAACCTTCTGTGAGTGAGCCGGTCCTCCAAGCAGAGATTTGGAGGGAGATCCTTATCCTCAGCAGGTGCCTCCCTCTGGAACAGCCTCCCTGCCGCTCTCCATCTTGAGCCGGATCTTCTTAAATTATGGAAAACTCCTCAAGACCTTCCTCTTCTCCTCTTCCTTCTCTCTCCCTCTACCCTGCTAACCTAGTTCTCTGCTCTTTCCCTCTCTCCCTCCTCTTCCTTACAGCTTGCTGACTGGCCGCCTGGTGTACCGCAGAGTCTCACATGTCACTACCACCCCCCAGTCCTCTTTCCCACTTGCCTCAGGGTCATACAGCCCACCCACAATCACTGCACTTAGAAATGACCCAAGAGAGTGTCTCTCTCTGCACTTACCCAAGTCTCCACCAACTGGGTGCACTTGGACCTCCCCCTCCCTGTGACTGTCTGTGCACTTGCATGATCCATATGCACCATGCCGGAAGATCGTCTGTCTGTTCTCCCTTGTCTTCACCCCTTAATTGCACTGGTAAAACTGCAGAATCGCCGTCATGCCTATTTGCTGTATCTCAAACTGTTCGTTGTATTTACACACTTACTCTGCCTGTAAAGACTATTATCATCTCAGAATTTCAAGGTTTCTGAGATGCTGGTATTTTTTTCTCCATGTTCCCACCCTTCTTGAGTGCTTTTGAACAATTGCCTGTGTATAGGCACTTTATAAATAAACAATACCATAGCACACCTACCATACCATACATGGTTACTGGATGACCGACATCCTGAAAAAATCCAAAGAACTGCATCCATCAACAGGGGACCCAATGAGGCACTTGACTGCTGGAAACTGGAAACTGTTGGAACCCTGTTTAGGAAGGGCCTGGGAGAAAGGGGGGAATATGTGAAAGTGCCTTGTTTGGATATGAAGGCTTGGGTTGGGGTGACCAAGGAGGCTAGGTGTCACCATCCACTACGTGAAGCATCACCTGAGGAATCATTGTGAGGATCTCTTTGTGTTCAGAAAGACATCTCGACATGCCTGTGAGCCACAAGGGAGCAGACTGAAGAAAAAGCATATTTATGAGGTGTAATGCTCTTATTCTTACCAAAGGCTATGCATAAGTGAATAGAAGAAGATTAAATGCCAGAACAATTGGGGCCCACTCTGTGGCCCACTTGAATACCTGTTTCCACTGTAGATCCAAGATGTTGGATAGCATTTTTAGAGGCTTAGAGTGAACTGGAACATGTGGTAGTGGGTTTGCTGTATCGTCCCTGAGACTATTCTCATATCTGCATTAACCAATCCCTGATGTGCATAGCAAAACACCTTCCATTTGGCAGAGGGCATGGTGGGTGATCTGCAGGGGCAGGGCATGTGCTTGTTATAGATTACAGGCTTGATCAGAAGAAAGAGGCAGTTTGGATTATGTAGGAGTGCAGAGAAGAAGTGTGGTGAAGGTTAGAGAAATGGAAAATAGGTGGCACATTTGGCAGAGGCTGGAGCTGTGCTGCGGATGATGATGGGGTGGGCTAGAGAAGGTGGAGTTCAAATAAGGTAGCTTTGGAGAGTAGAAGGAGGGGGTTAGGAATGGCTGAGGATGAACGAGGTGAAAAAAAAGGGTGAGAGGAGTGAAACAACAGGGGGTGGGGCACATAAGGAAAAAGGAGGTACTGAGAGAACATGAGGAGGAAAGAGAACAGGATGAGTTGGCGATAAAACAAGAGGAGGAGGTGAGAAAACAGAAGGAGGAAGAGAGAGTATAGGAGTGAGTGGTGATGCACAACAATGGGTTAGTTAGAGAACAGGGGAAGAAGAGGGAACAAGAGAAAGTAGAAATCAGGCACTGGGGCAAAGTGGTGAGAGAATAGGAAAAGGAGACTGAGGAGAGAGCACAGGAGGATGTGCTGACACAGCACGAGGCAATTGTGAGAGACAGTCAGGAGAGAAAACAAGAGGAAACATGGAGAGTTCAGAGCTGTGTAACAATACCTATTTCACGCAAATGCCGCCTGATGTAGCCCCCTGTAACATGAGGTGATTCTTTGCCAGTCTGTATACATTCACCATTTTACGTCTGCAACCATACGCGTATTATTGCACTAATGTAACATGCACTACTAGATGCCTCAGGGCTTTGTGCACTGAAATAAATGCAAAAATAAATAAATGTATGAGACCATTCTTTATGTGTTTCTGAGTAAAAAGACATACTCTATCGCAAGTGTATATGTTAATCATTTACACACTTGTAACAAGATTTGATTACCAGATTGCCTGTGGGTAGGCTCACAACACTTTTGGTGTCCAATAGTAAACCTGTAGGTGCTCAAGGGTAGATATTTCTCTTGCCATAAAGCACAGAGATCTGAATCTCTCTAGGGTCTTCTGTTTATCATCTACCACAAAGCCTACAAGAGACCTACTTTGGCATTTTGTCTACCTCTGGGTCATGAATAGGCTCTAGCATGCAGGGTATGATGGCACTGTCAGCAAGCCGGCAGGGTGCATAGTGTTGTCGTCTGGTCCTGGTAGGTGCAGGTATATCTCTGATTTGCCGCATTGGTCCGGATGAGATGGGTTTTCAGATTCATGACCTGAAAATGATCCCTACAGTGACGAAGATGAATGAAGAAGGGTATGTGTGCAATGTATGTGGCTATTAATTGGTGTCTTAAATCATATCATGTTGAATTTCTAAACTGCCATTTGTCATTGAAATACGCTGGATGTATGATCAAATTTAAATGGTACATGAAGTGTCATCATATCTAGTTGGTGTCATGTGCCTCGCTTTCTAATTCAATGTCAAAGCTTCTGCTCCTGTATATGCAGAAATCCTGCATGTATTTGTATTTGTATTTTTATTTTATTTGTAATTTATAGAAAGCTGCTTTACACGAAAGTTCTGAACAAAAACATTACAGTACAATCAGAGTAGAATAACAGACTAAACAAAATGTCAACTTAAGACTGGAGAAGCTTGTTTTTAAGATAAGTGTGAAATAATGAATAAGAAGTATTAGAGCAAAAAGAGAGCGGAAGAGAGTTCCGATGATTATGGGCAATCAAGGGAAAGGAGCGGAACCATGACTGGGCACAAGGAGGTCGAGGAACTTCTAAGAGAAATTGAGCTTGATAACGTAGGACACAAGAGGGAACATGAAAGGATACAAGACATGAAAGATACAAAGGCGCAATTAAATGTAAGGCATGAGTGAAAAGATAGCCATCCAACAGAAGATAGTGACAGAGCGATAGAATTACAAGGAGAAATTAAATATAGCAGACAAACAGAAGCATTAAAAACAGATTTTAGTGGAGCCAGACGAGAAACAGGACGACCAAAAAGTAAAGTAGAGCAGTAGAATGGATGTAAGAAAATTAAAGAAATCAGATGTTTACTGGTGTTAAAGGTAAGGAAAGGACGAGCTTTCCGACAATTGAAGAGGTGATACCAAAAGGAAGGAGACAGAATAAAGATATGATTAGAGAAAGTTAAGTCAGTATCAAGATAGAGGGGAAGATTCCGAGAAGCGTCAGCAATAAGAAGAGAAGAAGGAGGAAAAGAAACAGAGGAAGGGGGAGATGTAGCAGGAAGAGTGTTAGCCAGAAGAAGAAGACTTCAGTTTTGGAAGTATTCAGGACAAGAAAGTAATCAGACATCCAAGTTCTGATGGCTGAAAGATAAGAAGCAAGATTGCCATGAATAGAAAATGTGATCTAGCACCTTGAAGCATCTTTGTGCTAGATGGAATTACCAATAAAATGTCTCAGACCAAATAACCAGACAGACTCAAAGAAGTTGGTACAATACTGCTTTCATCTATCTCAATGAAGGAAAGCAGAGGGCATCATCATTCATCAAGTTGATTCATGCAGAATCACAATGTCTTTTTGATTATACTTGGTTTATATAATGCTAGATGCATCATCTATGATGTCATCCTGCGTCGCTTATTATAGAAACCTATCGAGGGGTGGGATTGGATAAGGGGAACATGTCTACATATAGAATGCGTGAATATGAATCTCCCAACGGGGGTCCATTGTCTGTAGCACACTCCCTGAGCTACTTATAAATATGTGTAACACTGATTACAGCAGAGAATATGGCAGCAGAATAATACTTGCAACATTGTAAAAGTGCATGGAAGGCTTTTCTGATTGGTTGGCAACCCAAATCCAACCTTGGACATTCGGCTCGCTAACAGCATGTTCATAGAAACGAAACCCAGGTGCTTGGAGATATGTCAGCTCTCCACTTGTTTTTCAAATTAGTCTACCCTCTGTCATCGGTAGGCCTCATTCCAGTGTCTCGGAACATTCAAGGGATTGGAGGCACACCATTATCTTATCTTCAAGCCTAATAAATTGCCTTTGTTTGTAAGCTCTTTGTCACATGTTACAAGACCACACATGTGTCAATTTCAACAGTGTATTCAACACTATTTGATTCAATTATACTGGGTGCAGTTGCTCCTCTCGGTCTTTAGAGACCTGCTCATTCTATCCCATATAAACTTTGGGCACTTTTAATAGTCCAGTACTTGGCATCTGTAAACGTTCTTGTTCCTCCTAATCTTGAGAAATATGTCCTTCCCACATGGCATGCTCATTTCACTCCCTTCGTACTTTGCCTTCATCTCTCTACATAACATCCATTGTCCTAGGCCAATGTGCTCCTCTATTTTCCAAGGGGAAAACAACTTCTTCATCATCTTTTCACTTTAAGATCCTGGGCTCGTATTTTTGAGGTAGCTGGGTTGATTGACATAAGCCATCGTCCATCTTCTTCTAATGGTCATTCTAAACATTAAATATACACCTCTCATAAGCAAGCTTCTATATGTTGTTTCTACCTTGCATTTCAGTGCATTTACAGTTATTGACTAGTGAGTCACTTTATTCTTCTTTGTGTTCATGATTACTGTATCATAGGGTACAAGGTTTTCTTAGTGTTTCAGCTACATTGTCATTTTTAATTATTTTCATATTGTTTCAGCCTAAGTTCTTATATCTTCTTTATGACATTATTTTGCTGTCAACAGACTTTGTTTTAACGTACATTCATTCTGTTCATGGCTCCATTTCACCAGCTTGGCAATGAGCATCCTTCTTGGTAACTTTCCTTCATTATGCCAGCCTGTGGATACACTCTAAATGGTTGCCTGAGTGCATATCGTATCTCATATACTCTGCGTGGTACAGGAATATTGCAAGGATTCATGCATGAGTTCCCAATTGCAGCTCTTTTTATATAATTTTAATAAGACAGTGCCAAGGGGGCAGAGTCCAGGGAGAAGGTGTCCACCTGCTCCTCTACAAAGTTGTAAAGGAAGAAAAAGACAGAAAACATCAGGTATCATCTGCATAAGAACTATGAGAGATAACGGAGTATGAAATAATATCTGCCCCGGGAGCAGTATAGAGAGAGAAGAGGCAAGGTCCTAGAACGGAACCCTGAATCCTGTATCCAGAAAGATATGCTCATGTATGTGACATGAGAAAATTACAGTGCCTTTCATCTGAACGTTGGTTAAGTCAAACTTTGTCCTAGTTTTGAAAATTGGTTCTTTGGTGTATGCCATACATTTCCTTTTGTTGGTGCAATCTCTTGAAACAAAGACATTTCAGAAAATAGCTAATAAGGGAGAAATGTTCTGATTCTTAAATCAATAAGCAGACAATCATTTTAAAATAGACGAATGTCATTAAGACAATGCAATAATTAATATGTCTTTATTTTATTTAAAGAATAAGGTTAAGATCGATGAAAGGATTCAAGGCAACGTGCCAGTCAATATATACCTTTATGTTAATTAAGATAAGGATGTGGAATTGTGAAAATGATGTTCATAGCGGATGTTAAGAACTGTAATTGTGTGTGCACAATCTAATGGAAAAAGTCATCCATTTGTCTCTTAACAGCAGCCGTGTCATGTCATTTAGTTTGCTCTCAAATGATTTATGAACTGATATTTTGATTTAGAAATGTTTAACTTTGAATAGTATCTTTTTTGTGTATGCAAACTGATCCAATACTATCCATGATCAGGGTCTTCCCATATTAATGATTCTGATGCTTACGTAGGGGGATACCTTCTTGCAGGAAAGGCATTTACTCACAAAGCATTTCTAGAATTAATCTATCAATCTGATAAACGTATTTTATGCTATTCTAGTAAGTGTGTTAGGCTACAATTAATGTGCCTAACGTTGGAACAATGATTACTCATGCAGATTCCATACTGACCAACACTTTATTTGTAGTGGAATGGTGAAGTTAATATCAAGAAATATATTCACAATAGATTTTCTTCCTAATGGTAAATAAGGATTACATGAGCTTCTTGCATGTAAAATGCCCTAAGTGTACATGGTGACCATTACTCTGGTGATTGGATATGTGGGTTAAAATATAGCCCCTGAATGCCAGAAATAAAGAGGCCCGGCCCATATTTAAGAGTGAAGCTGACTGGTGCTATCCATTGGAAAATGCAGGCCAGTCCAAAACATTTTTCTGACTTAAGGACAAGTGACATGAACAGAAGTGGGCCTCTTTCAACTTCACCAGAATGAACAGGCGCTCGAGTGAAGGAAAATGTGCCTGGAAACTTAAAAGTGATGTATGTGCCCAATGAATGGAAAAAGACATATGTGATCCAGAAATCTAAAGTGAAGCCAAGCACTGTACATTTGTCACAAATATAAATACGTACTTTTTGACATTAAAATTACATAATTGAAAAGGAGAGGCCTACTGTGGTAGAAGTGAACACTGGTGCTCTCTGTTAACAGGCCTATTTGGTGAAATTCTGAATGTGCCTCGAGGTTAAAATTGTGGAAGCAAAAACCATATGTTATGAACAACAGGTTTAAATGTAATTTACTATACAAATGGTTAAACACAATGCCATGAAGAATGTCAAAAGGAAGAACCTTTGGTTTTTTCCATTGTGTCCTCACTCCCTGAATCTTGACTTTCAATTAAAGGGGTCATATTAAAATGAGGCCTGGAGGGTGGGGATTGCTGGGAGAAAAGTATTGTTTCAAAGTAAGTCATTCCTGTGGCCCCTGTATTAGACTGTGAATGTTTCTGTCAGTTAAATAGAAATGAAATCTATGTAAACTATTATCGCATGTTTCAAAATTTCACCTTTGTTGTTTATATAACCGAGTTATTGTGTGATTTTGGGTGTTGCCACAACATTGGTAGCCGATGTTAGCAGTGTCAAATATTAAATAAATAAATAAATATCTACTTTTACTACACACCGGCCTGGTTCCTAGTCCGTTGGTGACACAGGTTTTTGTAGGGGTTGGGTGCGAGACGGGTTGAAGGCCTCACCAAATTGAACCTAAAATAGCCGTGCTTTATTGTGCGCCACCTTGCTTGGGGGGTGAAGGAACTCCCTGAGTTGAGAGTGACCACATAATAAACTACGACAAGTATGTCTGTGATATGTGTACCAGAGCTTTTTCTGGAATGGAAATCGTGGTACAGTAATATCAAAAATATCAATTTAGCAATTGTCCCATCTGACCTTTTTTTGCTCAAGGTATCTTTTGATTATCTTCAAGATACCTTAGACTGTTGAATGCTGATGTAGCTAACCAAGATTCAAACCTGTGTCCTGCAGGTTAGACACAGAAATGTCCAGCAGGTATATGATCCAACATAGTGATTTTACCAATGTTTCATCATTTATAAAAGCGAGAGCTGGATTTATTTTTTTTTTATTCAGGATGTGACGGATGTCATGGATCTACATGTTTTATTACAATGGGCTTATCTCTGGTACTGAGAAGCTCCTGCTGCTCCTGCCAGTGCACATCATGATAAACAGCGCATACAGACATTCTCACTGGAAGGGTAGGTCAAATTCATGGGCTGCACATGGCTGTCCTGCATCTTGAAATCGCTGTAGTTATCTACATTGATTGTGACCATTGGGCAGAATGGTGGATGAGTTGTGCGAGCAGTCAAGCAGGCATGAGGAAAGTTCACATTAGGCCACCCTGCCTCCAGGTACCTACTTTACTCCATCTGAAGGAGGAATATGCACAGTTTTTGGGGACACTGCCATTGCAGACCCAAATGCACCAGAGTCCGGCACACTGAGCCAGGTATTTGTAGAGGATGTATGGCCATCTTGTTGTACTTTAACAGTGAATGAGACCCCTGAGAGGCTGGATTTGTCAATTAAGTCCTTTACATGCTACTTCCGACAAAGCCATTGGCAGCCTGAGTTAAGTCCAACCTGCGCAGCCATGCCTAATCCAAGAATGTGGCCCAAGTAGCCAAGTACATCAAAATTGAGGTAGGCTCCTAGCCCTAGGAATGTTAGTGAGTGTGGGGGCGGGCGGCCCTCTCAGTATAATGAGACCCATAGGCTATAGGGAGCTCATAGGGACACCGCATGGGCCTGAACCGACTAGTGGTGAGGCTGAGGGCAGCAGTCGTCAGGCAACAGAAGATGGCTAGCCCAGAAATCCAAATGCAATTGTGTCATAGTACATATATGTATCCACAGGCTTTAGTCAAGAGTAAGCCCATGAATAGTGGAAGGGATAGGCTGTAGGTATGGGTAGGGGCCCATTGTTATTCCCTGACTTGGAACCAGTGTCAGGTAATATATGTGGATCATTGCAACATTACCACAGGGCACTTTTTGAGGTATGATCAATGCAGATTGACCAGAGGCATTATCCCATTCACTGGTGGACTGCAAACTCTTTGGTCAGCATGTGGAATGAATGAAGCTGTTCCCTCACAGAATCCTGAGCCATTTTGCAATAAAATAACACTTTTCTAACCTTTTCTGGAGAGCAAGGCAAACACTTAAACACTTTTCTTCTCATGCTTTCATGTTTCCTTTGGTTACTAACGGTCCCAGAGGATTTCATTGTTTTATTAAAATAAATGTAAATAGTTTTTATTGGGTTACCTTTTGGGATATTCCTCAGTTAGCTTTGTGTTTATGGTATTTAGATAATGTAAATGTGCAATATGGATTCTTTGGATCCCTCTGTACCGTCACACATCAACAGCAATTATGGCTGACGCTCTCAGAAAAGTCTCCACAGAAAGACAAGCATGCCTCATAGGCAGAGCCTATCCCACTGATCCCAAAAGCAAGTTGTGGAGTTGTGTTTTGTGTCTCAAATGCCATGCTGACACATCGGAAGCCTGCACCATTGAACCCAATTGATGCCAACCATCAGTCAGGTTGCCTCACTTGAACAATCTTGACACCAGCTCAGCCAGAGCTAAATCACCAAGGAGCCCTGCTCAACACTGTTAAGTGCCCAAGACAAATAATTAAGGAAGAGTGAAGAGGGTTTCTACTTCTGGTCCACTTTGTTTTTGATGATGGGGACTTCTAGGCCACACTTCTGTACCTTGTTCCCAAAGAAATATCCCTTTTAAAGAGACTTTTTGCCAATCTTGTGTCTGAAAACCCCTGTTCAACTACCAAAAGTGCCCTTTAATAAAATGGTGCATACTCTGAGTTTTCTTTCACAAGAGTGAGTTTCCCAGTGTTTTCTAACAGTTGTTTGCATTTTATTATTTGATTACATCTCTATATTTATATAGGACCATTATGTGGGACTCTTTTATTTTGGACCATATTACGTAAGTGGTTTGGTACTATCAACTCCCCCCTCCTGAGGGCATAGCTTGTCCTCAGCTGATGTTACCACAAAAGGGGATTGAGGTATACATGTCGGGCTGTGCCGATGTCCCATTATGATAGGAGTCATTGCAGGTCTGAAGGTGGTGTTGGAATGAGTTAATGTCTTAGCCACTTTTCATCCCTGTACTCCCACAGAGCAGTAGGCATTACATTACAGATGCCTGCTAAGTTACTCTAAACTAATTCATTTATATACAATAAACCTGAATCAATTTGGGGCAACAAATCTAAACCTCATGAAGCTATTTTTCTTTTAGTATCAATAACTTTAAAAAAATGGAATTTGTAAATTGCTGCCACCAGAATGTATACATTTACTGATTTTACTATTTTTTTAAAATTTTAGATTGGCCTATTGTCAGCAAAGACCAAAAGACCTTTCATGCTTGCTCCCAATAACACATGGCGGAAACATGGAGCTCAAGGAAGACCAAATGGTTCCTTCCTCCATAACACTTGGCCTCTAGGCCCTAGAGTGTGTCAGACATAGTGTCATGTACAAGTAACCCAATACTGTTTCACTAAATCAAATTGATGCTGAAAAACTGTGATATTCTCATATTCTTGTAAGTATGAGACAGATGGCTCAGAGTTGGGCAAATCAAAGACCTATGGTGACTGTTTCACATTTAGGTGAGAGAGGTGCCAGAAAGATGTTTACTTTTGGTTATGAATTCTGCCTTCTACTTGCTATTACGACTAAGGTGCATCTATCGGATGCAAGTATTCACCTGCGCACCAGAAAGAGATAACACTTTCCACATTGGGCCTTTGGGTATATTTAACCCAACGACAAGGTATGTGCCAATGTCAAGGAAAACGCTGTGATTCAGAATGCACAAGTTCAAAATGGAACTTCATTTCTCAAAGTGCAAATAGGCCCGAATCCATTAAACATATAATCCTGTTAACCAGAGAACCAGGACTATGCTACAGAATTTTTAAGATGATAGAATTCCAGTGGTGGGATGTTGTCAAGTGTTCTGAATAAGGCGCACTTGCAATTCCTACTGTACATCAAATGAAGGAAACATATTAACATTCATTCATAGACTTTTAATGTAATGTTTTATTTTTCCAACAACTGTTAGATTATTGTACAAAGTTTATAATAATATGGTGGGCATAAATAATAACATACAGTAAAAATATGTAGAAACGCTGTGATTCTGTTGTGTTGGGTTGAATAACATTGTTGTTTGATTCTGCCTGATATTGTGCTGACTCAAGTTAACCTGGGTTTCAATTCAGAACCAGCTAACCCTCACACCTTTGAGAGTCTTTCACAGACAATAAACTGGAAATTTGGAAGCTAATGCAGTGAGAAAAAAATGACCTGTCATCCTATTTCAAATCAATCAATTTGTCAATCCAATTGGTAGCTTTGTTTACATTAGTGCTGTGTAGAAGCATGGGATCTTAGCAAACAGTTAAAATGCTGGGAATGATTCAATGATTCACATATTACCTTTTACACAGAGAAACAATTTGTGCTCATAATTCTGTAGCCATATGATTTAGAGAAAAATCAAAGGGTGTGCTGTGCTGCGAAGCTAGGAGTCTTCTCTTTGTTTTGACCCAAATTTTGTCTGCGATTTTTAATAATTATTAAAATGAGAAAGATTTATAACATTATGAAGCAATATGCCAAAGAGTTATGCTGCATATGCAAGTGGGTGTCTGCAAGCACAGATTCCAATAATCTTGATTCATTCAATTAGCATATTCATGCCATGAAGTACTAAAAAAGACATTGTTTATTAAAGTATTCAGGACAGTTTTTGGACCCACATTGTCTGCCCATAAATATAGAAACAAGAATATCCAATGAAGATTGGGGGTGCGTATTTAATGGGAGTGTCTGACGGTTGGGTAAGCCAATGAAAGGATTGTACCAAACAAATAGTGTGACATAATTAGGACATAAAATGGGAATTTTGGCAAACTTGAAATACCTTTCTGTGTTGTGTATGCATGATATAGACAGCACCTCTGTGCATTTCACATGCTGCTCTTCATACATCATGAGTCAATTAAATGATACCCAAAGTGTTGTCACAGAAATAGTTAACTGTAATGACTATGGGCACTTCAGATAAGTTAAAATTATATTTCTTTAATACGGTTCTCTGTTAACAACCACAGCAACTTCTTTTAACGTCTTTTTCCCTCTATCCCATCCAACTGGCCATCACACACTTCACCTCACAGTCCCATTCAACTTCTAGATTCTATTCAGAACCTACACATCCCCTTCCATCCATCCACAACATAATCATTCAGAGGTTTGAAATGCCGTACCACTCTCTTGTGCCTCCCAGTCCTGCCAGCTGAACTCACTGATCTTTTATTTATTTTATTTTTACATAGTCTCATTATTATATTCAAATTCCACACTCTTCCATCCTCCATCCAAACTGCCCCATGCAAGGTCCCACAAACACTTTGTGGTTAAGACCACTCCATCAGTCCTGCAAGCAGTGGAGTTGGAAACTTTATTCTCAGCGACTCGGCCACACTAACTTCCTTATCCTTCGCAGCTTTTCTTTCATCATTATGAGGAATTGCCACTTGGAAAGGTTATGACAGCCCTGGCTTTTTCTATTTGTATTTATTAATAAAATAATGCAGGGAATTCCATCTCTGAAAGGGTAATCTGCTGATCAGATTCCCCTTTCATAAGCTCCATGCCAAAAGCATAGTGAGTTTCTGCGCCCTGCTGCAACAGTCTCCTGATTTGCACCGCCTGTACAACCAGTGTGACAGGGCAGCTTTAGAGGTCACAGTTGGCCATCCGACAGTTGCAGTGACAACCAAGTCTCTTCTTCATTCTGCTTTTATGGACCCTGACATGTAAATATTCCTAGCTGTGGCATTTGTATCATTTATTCATGTTTTTGTACCTTTAAAATTATCATGCAAAGTGCTTTGGATATGAACACTATACAAGCATCAAACTAAATGAAAAATAACATAAATTTGCTTTTTGTGTCACTACTGAATCACATTGTATGATATATGATATTTTATTTATATCGCGCTCGTACACAGGTGTTTCAGAGCACGACCAGGCAAAGGGAGGGGAACAGGGAAGAAAACAAATACAATGATCTTACTAGGCTCAGTGACATTGAGAACGTGGACGTGCATGGAGAAGGGGAAAGGGGGAAAGTGCATGGGAGGGGGAGAAATTGGAAAGTGCAGAGCATAGGAGAGAGAAAGATGAATAATAAGTAAATAAATAAATAAATAAGGTGATTAAAAAAAACTGTTGTACTGCAGCCTGTGAGTGGCAAAGTGCAAGGTTAGTCAGATAGGGTGTATCTGATAAGTGCAGAAGAAGAGTGGGGGGACTGTATGCGTACAGATACAGGCCCCAGTGCAAGGGCTGGCCTGGAGGCAGTGCAGTTGGGTGGCAGGGTGAGAAGGTACCTGGGTCCAAAGGACAGAGGGTGGCCACGTGTAACAGTGCCGAGAGAGAAAGCAGATCAGCAGTGGTGAAGAGGGGCAAAGGCAGAGGCGAAGAGGAAGGTCTTGAGGAGCTTTGGGAACTGTAGATGGCTCTCCTCAAGTTTCAAGGTGGCAGGGAGGCAGTTCCAAAGGGAGGCCCCAGCCAAAGACAGAGATCTACCCCCAGCTCGTTTCTTTGAAAAACAACTGACCCTGGGGGAGTTAGAGGAAGAGGAGCGAAGAGCTCAAGAAGGGAGGTATTTACGGAGGGATAGTTGAAGGTATTCTGGACCTAGGCCCCAGAAAGCCTTGTGACATTCACATCCCTCTTAAGCCTGTAGCCTTCCCTCAGCCTACGTTACCACAAATAGCATATCTGTAGTGTAATAGCTTTTAGAAAGTGTGTCTAATAGCATATCAGTGGTGTAGTTACAGTCAGAAAGTCTGCGTAATATCAGTGGTGTAGCTGCATTCAGAAAGTCTACGTAATAGCATATCTGTAGTATAATTGCATCTAGAAAGTCTGCTTTTTAGAAAGTGTGTCTAATAGCATATCGGTGGTGTAGTTACATTCAGAAAGTCTGTGTAATATCAGTGGTGTAGTTACATTCAGAAAGTCTACGTAATAGCATATCTGTAGTATAATTGCATCTAAAAAGTCTGCCTAACCGCATATCTGAGGTTTAATTGCATTAGAAAGTCTGCCTAATAGCATATCAATGGTATAGTTACAATCAGAAAGTCTGCATAATAACATATCTGTGGTGTAGTTACATCCAGAAAATCTGCGTAATAGCATATCTGTAGTTTAACTGGACATATAAAGTCTGCCAAATAGCATATCTATAGTGTATTAACTGTTAGAGAGTCTGTGTAATAGCATATCTGTAGTTTAATTACATTTAGAAAGTCTGCCTAACAAAATATCTTGGGTCTAATTTGCATTTTGAAAGTTCACCTAATAATATATCAGTGGTGTAGTTACATTCAGAAAGTCTGTGTAATAGCATATCTGTAGCATAACTGCATTCAGAAAGTGTACCAAATAGCATATCTGTGATGTAATAGCTTTTAGAAAGTGTGCCAAATAGCATATCTGTGGTGTAATAGCTTTTTTAAAGTGTGCCTAACAGCATATGAGTGGTGTAGTTACATTCAGAAAGTGTAGTATAATTGCATTTAAAAAGTGTGCCAAATAGCATATCTGTTGTGTAATAGCCTTTAGAAAATCTGCGTAATAGCATATCTGTAGTATAATTACAATTAGAAAGTCTCCCTAACAGCATATCTGGGGTCTAATTTGCATTTTGAAAGTTCACCTAATAGCATATCTACGTATAACTGCATCTAAAAAGTGTGCCAACAGCATAACTGTAGTATAATTGAAAGTTTATTTCTGTGGTGTAATAGCTCTTAGAAAGTGTGCCAAATACCATATTGGTGGTGTAATAACTTTTAGAAAGTGTACCTAATAGCAGTTACATTCATATCTAATTACATCAGAAAGTCCGCCTAACAGCATATCTGCGGTCTACTTTGCATTAGAAAGTTCACATGACAGCATATCTGCGTATAACTGCATCTAGAAAGTGTACCAATAGCATATCTAGGATATAATCGCATTTAGAAAGTCCACTGAATTGCACTTCTGTGATCTAGCTTGCGTTTAGAAAGAAAGTTTAGAAAGTTCACCTAATAAGATATCAAGGGTATAATTGCCTGTAGAAAGTCTGCCTAATAGCATATCTGGGGTATAATAGCACTTAGAAAGTCTGTCTAATAGCATATTAGTGGAGTAGTTACATTCAGAAAGTCTGCGTAATAACATATCTGTAGTGTAATTGCATTTATAAAGTCTGCACAATAGCATATCAGTGTTGTAACTGCATTTAGAAAGTCTCTCTAATTACATTTCAATGGTATAATTGCACGTAGAAAGTCTGCCTAATAGCATATCTGGGGTATAATAGCACTTAGAAAGTCTGTCTAATAGCATATTAGTGGGGTAGTTGCATTCAGAAAGTCTGCGTAATAACATATCTGTAGTATAATTGCATTTAGAAAGTCTGCACAATAGCATATCAGTGGTGTAGTTTCATTCAGAAAATCTATGTAATAGCATATCTGTAGTATAATTGCATTTAGAAACTCTGCCTAATAGCACACCTAGGGAATAATTGCAATTGGTAAGTCCACCTAATTGCATTTCTGTGATCTAGTCTGCGTTTAGAAAATCCACCTGATAGCATATCTATGTTATAACTGCTTTTAGAAAGTCTCCCTTATGGGGGGCGCTGTTGGGCGCCGAGCAAGATGGCCGCCTGATACATGTGCTCCGAGGCGGGCGGACCTCCAAATCCTGATTTAGGAGGTTTCCACGGATTACAGCCGGGCGCGGAGCACACGACTTTTCCCCCGCTGCTTCGGGGATCCTGGGGATCTGATCCCGCTTTGAATCGGAGCCGGGAAGTGCATCCCCGACTCCACGCTGCCCATCCCCCTTCCTGCGGCGCTCCTCCGCGCCTGAAATCCAGCCCCGGCGGAGGGTGGTCGTTCCCGCCGGGGGCCTGCTGCGCTCCTCCTCGCGCTCCTCCTCGCATCCACCGGGCATCGGTGGGAGCTGGCGCACCTCGACTTTCCTGGCGGCGGGGTCGTCGGAGTCCTGGGACCGTGACCCGCCAGCCAGGCCGCTGGTCCTGCCGAGTCGCTGCTCCCGGGTCCCTGGAGGGACGTCGGCCCAGCGGTGCGTCCACCCTGCCTGCACCTGCTGCCTGCCTGCACTACATCGCGGCTCCGGAGCCCGTGGTGGAGACCCAGGGCCCCCTCTTCCCCCCGACAGCACACGCCGCGCTGCTGGAGCGGCGCGGCTCTCAGGTACGTGCTGCTGGGGAACCTCGCTCCTTGCTGGCCGCTCATCTTTCCTGTGGCGACCCCGCGGAAGGCGCACAAACTCTCCCTACATCTGTGCTTTTATCCTCGCTGTCCCTGGCCTGCCTCTCCCCCCCCAGTGGATCGCCGTGGGATCTCCTTTCTTCTCCTGTGGAATCCAGCTTGCACGCGCCTCGCTGCCTGAGCGCTGCGGCCTCCTGAGGTGCGCGGGGGGGCTTCGTGGACTGTTGGGCCTGGATACCTGCCTCCCTGCCTTGTGACTCCGGGGTCGCCCCTCTCTGGTGGGACGTCCCTGCGGCGTTGTTGGAGGCCCACGGTCGGTGCGTCTGGATCCGCCTGGGGGGCCCTGACTCTCGTGGCTTCTTGTCTTGTGGCCCAGCGGCCCTCTCCCCCCGCTGGGAAGCCACTGGGCCCTCACTGCACGTCTGGAATCCCACGCCCTGAGCGACCCTACCGTTCACTGGGGGCTTGAAGCTGCTGTCCCTACACCCGGATTGTTACTTGGCGAAAGGGTGCCGCTAACATCGCTGCCCTCCATCTTTGGGCACCCCCGCCCTCAAGGCCCCCTGCCGCCGCTTTCAGCGCCCTCCCAGTCGGGCTGTAGCCTGGCGGCCTACACTTCGGGACCGCTCCCCGCTCCCCTTTCGCTTACGCACCCTATCTGGAGTATCGGCTCTCGCGGCCTGGGATCTCCCCCTCTCCTACTGGGGGCTGCTAGCGATCCCCCCTTCTTTACCCCACACTACCATCACTCTTGTCAAAATGACCAAGGGAGGCGCGAGGAAGCAAAGCTCCATTAACATGTTTGCGAGGGTGGCTGTGAGAGCTCCGGAGGACCCTACTGAGCAGCCACCTGTTGCGTCATCGTCCGCGGTGACACCTGAACCCCAAAACATGATGGACTTCATCAGGGAGGGCTTCACCGCCCTACACTCAAAACTGGATGACATGAACGGTACAATATCCTCGATCAAGGCCCACATGGAGAGGACTGATGGTCGCGTGACTGAGGTCGAGACACGGGTCGGCTCGGCCGAGGAGGCATTGGGAGCACTGCGCTCTGAGGTTGTCGCTCTCTCCGGCCGAGTCCTCGAGGTGGAAAAGAAGAACGAAGACTTGGAATCCCGCTCGAGGCGCAATAACCTGCGTATAATTGGGGTCCCTGAGGACGAAGTCCATGAGCCAATGGAGGACTTTGTTGAGCACACGTTAATGACGCTTCTGGACTCCCCCAAGCTCTCCCCTCATTTTGCTATCGAGCGTGCACACCGTGCCCTCTCCGCCAAACCCAAGCCTGGGGCTCCACCCCGCCCCATCATCGCTCGAGTCCTGAACTACCGGGACCGGGACACCCTACTCAGAGCCGCGAGGGTCAAGGGCGAGCTGCTACTGGGGGGAGCGAGAATTCATCTTTACCCCGACTACTCGACTACCGTCCAACGGGAACGTAAGACTTTCCAAGCTGTGAAGCGCAGGCTACGAGATCATTCCATCAAATATGCCATGCTCTACCCAGCTAAACTGCGCATAGAACATGCTAACCAAGTGTTCTTTTTCACGATCCCGGAGGAGGCTTCCAAATTTATTGATGAACACTTCCCAGGTTGACTTCCCCCTTCTATATTCAGTCTTGCAGCTTCCCCCTTTGGGCCGTTTGGGGGGCGGCCGGGCCCGGCCTTCCCCCTGTACTGATGCCGCATTGATCCTCTTTCCCGGATTCGACTTGTTCAAGATTCTCCTCTTATCTCAACTATGTGCTATACTGCTAAATGCAAAATGCCTTTCCTAAGTTGTATAAGTTATTGCAGTTGCACCTCGAGCTATACTGGTTCCGCTGCAGCCCGGAGCGCTGCGGTCAGCACGGCCTACAGGCCCCCAGGCGATGATGCCGCTAGTTTGGTTTTGGCTGAAGGGGTTTGGGATTGTCATTCCTCTGTTTGGGAGGGGGATGTGGGTGGGGGTGGGACATGTTAGGGGTGTTATTGTTAGAAAATTGGCACTGGCAGCGAAGGCGGACCGTGGCGCAGCACACACCCACTGGTCCTGGTCACCTTTTTCGACTCTACCACTACCACATCTATGGCTGAGGGGGACTTAACCTTTATGAGTTGGAATGTACGGGGGTTGGGGAATTATAGAAAGATGAGACAACTCCAGCTGCAGGCCGAGCGCCATGGGTCCAAGATCCTCTTTTTGCAGGAGACACACGCTAGATCAGCCCAATGCGTCCGATTTGCCAGGACCTGGGGCTCTCATAGATTCTTCACAGACTACTCGACTCAAAGTCGTGGGGTCATGACTCTCATTCATAAGAGTCTCCGGTTCACTCTCTTCTCCTCACACGTTGACCCCCTGGGCAGGTATGTTCTGTTACACGCTACGCTTCAAGGGAGGGAGGTGGTCTTGTTGAATATTTATGGCCCCAATCTCGATGACCCGGAGTTCTACAGACAGATCACGTCTCTCCTAGATGGCTTCCCCCTTGTACCAATTCTCTGGGGGGGTGACTTCAATACTATCTTCGATGTAGCCCTTGATAGATCTGGGTCCAAGCCCCGTCATCTTTCCAGGGCAGCCTATGCCGCATTATCATCCCTGCCCCGGTTGGCCATGGTGGATGCATGGAGATTCTTCTACCCCGATTCCCGCATCTACTCATTCTATTCCTCAGTCCACGATTCATACTCCCGCATTGACCGCTGGGTGATCTCCAATGTCTTGGTCAAGGACGTGAAACAACTAATGATTTTACCCAGAACCTTGTCCGACCACTCTCCAGTGACCATCACCGTGAGTTGGGCCCCTGATCCTGGCCGGTCCCGCTGCTGGAGATTGAAACCCCTAGCCCTGCTCGATCCAGAGTTCCACTCCGAGCTCGAGGACTCAATCGTGGAGTTCTTTGAGCTGAACACGGGCTCGGTATCATCGCTTGCCACACTGTGGGAATCTTTTAAGGCCTATGTCAGGGGGATTGCACTCTCCAAGGAAAACGGGGTTCTTAAGTCAATTCGGAGAGATATAGCCTTGAGTGAAGCTAGGTTGTCGTCACTGGAGGCTGCATGTTCACTCGATTCTACCACGGGTAACCTAGCTGCCATCGGGGAGGAGCTGGACACGTTTCGTTCCCTAGCCGACCGTGAACAGAAGTTTCTGGATAACCCAGGCATCGCACGGAAATACGGTGAGGGCGAACGCCCTGGCCGCTTCCTCGCGAGGTTGATCCGGCACGAGACAGGTTCCCCACACATTCCCGGGATTGAGAGACCGGACGGCTCCTTGGCTGTCTCCTCCCGGGACGTCAACACGGAATTTTTCAACTTTTACGGGTCCCTATACTCCAACTCAGACGAGGTGTCAGTGGAGGAGATTGACTCCTTTCTCGACTCCCTTCCGCTGGCAACATTATCCCCTGAGGCCTCGGGCTCTCTCGACTCTCCGCTTACGCAGGAGGAGCTCTCCGACGCTATCGATTCCTTATCCTCCGGGAAGGCTCCCGGGTCGGACGGTATCCCAGTTGAATTTTATAAGTCCTATAAGGCACTTCTCCTTCCCCACTTGTTGGCAGTGTGGGAGGAGTCGGTGGAGACAGGCATGTTCCCCCCCTCACTGCGTGAGGCCACGATCACTGTATTGTTAAAGGCTGGTAAACCCCCCTCACGTTGTGGTTCGTACCGCCCACTCTCCCTCATAAATTGCGACGCCAAAATATACGCAAAAGCCCTGGCCCTAAGGTTAGCTCCCATCCTTCCATCCATCATTCACCCTGATCAAGCGGGCTTTGTTCCGGGGCGGTCTACTTCCTTGAACCTGAGGCGTATATTCAACATAATTGACAGAATCAGCCCGGAGACTTCGGCTGTGGCGGCCACGTTGGACATGCAAAAGGCCTTCGATTCGGTATCGTGGCAATTCCTCTGGCGGGTTCTCGAAAACTGTAAATTTGGTCCCTCCTTTCTCTCTTGGGTCAGGCTACTCTATTCGTTTCCGGTGGCTAGAGTCCGCACGGGCGACCACTGTTCTCCTCTCTTTGGAATCGCCAGGGGAACAAGGCAGGGATGTCCATTTTCTCCCTTGGTTTTTGCGGTTGCCATGGAGCCGTTTGCGGACATGCTTCGTCACCGCCATGCTCACAGAGGCCTCCATTCTGCCGGGAAGGCAGACATAGTTTCCCTATACGCGGACGACGCGTTGTTGTTCATCCGCTCCCCATCTCTTAACTTGTCTCCGGTCCTTGAGGATATCATCTACTTTGGTCGGGTCTCGGGCCTCAGGGTGAACTGCTCGAAATCCACCCTCTTCCCACTCACGGAGTGCACTCTTCCCCCTCCTGACACTCAGGGATTCACCTGGGCTCAATCTGCATTCACCTACCTGGGAGTAGAGGTGACGCGTCGACAGACACTGACCCTCGAAGAGAACTTTCGGAAGTACCTTTCACATTTGTCCGTTAAGGTTGCAGCCTGGGACAAGCTCCCGATTTCTCTTGCGGGCAGAATGGGTCTACTGAAAATGGTGGTGCTACCTCAGTTGCTCTACAGGTTTGCCAACGTACCCTTGTGGCCAGGCGCAGACTTTTTCCGAGACTTGACTCGCACAATTACCTCCTTCCTCTGGCACTCGGGGGCGGTTCGACTTAAATATGAGACCTTGTCCACCTCCATGGCTAGGGGGGGCTTCGGGGCTCCGGATTTTCTCAGATATTGGTTGGTATCTCAAATTCAATATGTCTCTTATTGGTTCGACACAACTGACCCCCCCCCTCATGTCCGGCTCGAGAAGTTAGCGGTCTGTGACCGCGAAATCCGCTCCTTACTTATTCAACCCGCTCCTCGGGCACTGGACTCACAGAGTCCGGTCGCCTGCACATCCCTGGCATTGGCCAAAACATGGAAACTGCTCGGAGTAACCCAGGCTTTCCACGGCAACCTTCCTCTCTGGAACTTCCTCCCGGGGGTTCCTCAGGTTGCACCATCTACCGTTCGTCGCTGGGCCGAGGCAGGCTACGAGCTGTTGCGGGACGTGTTTGACCAGGGCACATTCATTGAGTGGGCTGATCTCCCCCTACCCTTGAGAAGTGACCGGAGCGTCTGGCTTCAATACGCGTCTCTCCGAAGGACCCTTAAGCGCAGCTATCAAACATTCCCTGCGTTACCACCGGACGACCCGGCCATTGAGGAGCTCACTTCCCCTTCACCTATGAAAGGCAAAATCTCCAGGTTGTACTCCATGCTACAGTCCAGATCCTTTCCAGGATTTGCTAAACTTAGGGGGTCCTGGGAGGAAGACTTGGGGGTAGAGATATCGGACGATCGCTGGGCACATTTATGCGACCGCACTCACCGGGTGTCCTTTAACTCCCGATTTAAACTCATTCAGTTTAAAGTGTTGCACAGGTTCCACTACACCCCGGCCAGACTGCATCGCATGTCCAGCGGGCGTTCATCTAGCTGCCCCCGCTGCGGGCATGTCGATGCGGACTACATCCACATGATCTGGTCCTGCCCCCGCCTCTCACAGTTTTGGGGTATGGTTTGTTCAACGGTTTCCGCTGTGCTCGATCACCCCATCGATCCTTCCCCTGCATTGTGCCTTTTTCACGACCTCCCGGGCCTTCCTCGAAACTCCAGGAAGCTGGCCCGCCTCTGCATGCTCTTGGCGGTTCGGTCCATCTTGCTCTGCTGGCTTCGCCCCTCTCCCCCCACGCATGCCCAATGGCTGAGGGCGGTCACTTGGGCCTCTGACACCGAGGAAACTTGGGCACACATGCAACCCACTCACTCCAGACCTAGGGACATCTGGCTTAGGTTCCGTTCCTACATGTCCGACCTCGTCACCTCTCCGGTGGCTTCCCCGCCTGCTCCTTCTCACTAGTCTGGCATATTCCCGGTGGAACCCCCACCACCCCCCCCTTTCTCACTGGCCTGAGAGCTCCTCCCGTATCGCTTGGTTTAACTACTTCCCCTCATATGTGGATTGAATCTCTGTGCCCGTATCATATTGTATGTAATCTTTATGTGACCATATCATGACCTGTAATGTTAATCTATATTTGCTGGGCGCTGTTCGCCTGTTGTTATGCTGCCATGCTGCCTAATAATAAAAAGAAGTTTAAAAAAAAAAAGAAAGTCTCCCTTATTACATATCTTGGGTATAATTGCATGTAGAAAGTCTGCCTAATAGAATATCTTGGGTATAATTACATTAGAAAGTCTGCCTAATAGCATATTAGTGGGGTAGTTACATTCAGAATGTCTGCGTAATAGCATATCTGTAGTATAATTGCATTTAGAGAGTGTGTGGACTAGTTTGCTTTTAGAAGGTCAGCCTAATAGCATATCTGTGGTGTAATTGCATTTAGAAAATCTGCCTAATAGCATCATGTCTGTGGTGCAAATCCACTTAGAAAGTCCACCTAATAGCATATCTACGATCTAGTTTGCATCTAGAAGGTCAGCCTAATAACATCTGTGGTATAGTTCCATTCAGAAAGTCCACCTAATAGCATATCTGTGGGGTATTTGCATTTAAAAAGTCTGCCTAATAGCATATCTGTGGTGCAACTGAATTCAGAAAGCCCACCTAATAGCATATCAGTTGTATAATTCCATTCTGTGGTGTAGTTTCACTAATAAATCTGCCTAATAGCTTATCTTTGATCGAGTTTGCACCTAGAAAGTCATGTGGTCTAGTTGCATTCTGAATATGCATTCTGCGGTATAGTTGAATTTAGAAACTGTGAATAATCTCGGTGGTATTTTTGAACTTGGAAAGCACGAATTCCAGTCCACTGCACCTCCCATCCCCTCCACCCACCCTACTATCATCATACCTGCCCCCCTCCACCCACCCGCCAGCCCACAATCTTCATACCGGCTCCCCCCCACCCTTGACTAATGGCCCGCCTAGCCTCACAGGCGCACCCAGCCCCGCTACCATCCTCCCCCCACCCCCCTTATCAACTCCCACCAACATCCCAGGCTGACCCCACCCTTCACATCCCTAAAAACTGCATCCCTCACCCTGGCAAGAACAGTAGCTGCCTCCCTCTCCCCCTCCATCCCCTCCACCCTCTCTCACACACCAATCGCAACAAAAACACTGAAGAGAAAGCATACCTGGTCCCCCTCACTCTCTCAGTACTCAGCGCCACTCCTGTCCCGACCCACCTCCTCTTCCTCCCAATCTCGACCATCACCACCCTCCCCCCTGCCTCACCCCACCTGAAACCCCTCTCCTTTGAATTCTCACCAACCACAACTGAAACCCCTAACCCCCGCGCCCCGCTCTCAGAACATCCAACCTAAATCCAATCAACCCACCCCCCAGTCCAACCTCTCCCCCACAAATCCACCAACTCAACCACCCGCCTACTCTTCCCATTGACCACCAACCAACCCCACCCTCCCGCTCCCCATTTTCCACCATCTCCCCTCCCACCCCGCACCTCTGCATCCCCCTCACCTTCCTGCTCCGAAGTAAATTGCATCCTTTTTAACGCCCGATCTGTAGCAAAAAACAGACTCAGCATCTTTGACCTCCTCGCCTCTGATAAACCAGACCTGGTCTTTATCACAGAAACCTTGTTCTCTGATGACTTTGCCCCTATCGCAAATTAAGCCTTCCGCCAAACTACTCCGTCATCCCACTGAACTGCCCCTCTAGAGGAGGAGGAATAGCAATCGCCTTTAAGTCTCACTTCCATGCCTTAATCATCGACAACCAGCCATCCATTGCTTCCTGCGAATCACTCCTCGTGAAACTATGCCTCCCCCCTTTGTTCTCCCAAAGCTTCCTAATCATCTACAGACCACCTGGCTATGACAGACAATTCTCAAACAACCTCTGCGACTCTATTGCCACCCTCCAACTAAACCATCCTACCCTCACCAACCTAGGAGATTTCAACATTTGGCTTGACATCCTCACCAACCCTATGACCCACTCTCTGGTTGATGGCCTAGACGCAATTAACCTCCATACCCACATAAACAGACTGACTCACTATAAAGGACACACTCTTGATGCCATCTTCACCACCCACAACTTAATACACCTAAACCCCCCCACCCCGATCATCTGGTCCGATCACTTCATTGTTTCTTTCGCCATACGCTCTCCAAACCCGCTCCCCTTATCTGAACCAGAACCCCCGATTCTACACAAATGCTGGAAGAAACTAAAAATCATTCCTGACCTAGCCGATGCTCTCGTCCCGTCTCCTCACCCTACATGCCTACCCAACGAACACCTAACCTCTGACGCCTTTGACTCATGGCTAAACACCTCACTAATCCCACTCACCCCCTCTTGCAAACCATCAGCTCATCATGGCCTTTTCCCCAGATGGTTCACACCAGAACTGAAGACCACTAAACGACTATCCAAATCTCTAGAACGCATATGGTGGAAAGAGAAAACAGCCAGTAGCAGATCCTCCTTAGGCCGGCACCATTGCCAATACAAGGCCGAAATCCAGAAAGCTAAAAAAGCCCATTACAATTCCCAATCCTAAACTGTAAAAACCCCAGCAAAGAACTCCACAAAATCATTGCTGAATTCACCAAACCATCATGTACCACCACCACTCCCGTCCCATCACAATCACTGTGCAATTCACTCTCTTTACAATTTTACACCCCAGCACTCGAAAGAACAAACTCTCTAACCAACAAACCAGCTCTCTTACACCCACCACGTAATCCACCCACCCTACCGGCCAACCCACCGCCTGCGACCACTACCCAACCAACGTTCAACTCCTTCAGTCCAATATCAACCGACCAATTTCTCAAACCTCTCTCTGCCCGCAAACCATCCGGCTCTCCACTGGACCCTTGCCCAGCCACAACCCTCAAAGAAATGTTCGCATCTACCTGCGCAGGAGAAAACGCGAGAACCGTCATAAATGACTCCCTTTCCTCAGGAATTTTCCCCGACGCATTCAAAACAGTTCATGTCAAACCTCTTCTAAAAAAACCTTCCCTCGACCCTCACGAGCCCAAAAACGACCGCCCCATCTCAAACACTAGGTTCCTTGCCAAACTCATTGACCGAGCCACCTACTCCCAACTAAATGCCTTTGTCGAAGCGAACAATCTCCTAGATCCCGCTCAATCAGGTTTCAGAGCCCGACATGGGACCGTGACCACCCTAACCTCAATCTGGGATGACCTTAAAAAAACGGCAGATTCTGCCGGATGCGCTGCATTAATCCTTCTTGACCTATCCGCCGCCTTTGACACAATCAACCACTCAATCCTCCTTGACTGCCTCCAATCCCTAGGAATTTGTGGAACCACTCTCAAATGGATAGCATCCTTCCTCAATAATAGGAACCAAATAACCCTACTCACCACCTATTCCTCCCAAGCCCGTCCAGTCGACACTGGAGTTCCACAAGGAGCATGCCTATCAGCCCTCCAGTTTAATCTCTACATGGCCGCCCTCTGACAAATAATTTGTTTGCACAACATCCTGTGCTACAACTACGCCGATGCGACTCAACTAATTCTAAAACTCCTGAACTTAAAACCCAACTGCCAACCTGACCTCGCTTCCTGCCTCCTCGACATAGATCTTTGGATGACCACAAACCACCTCTTGCTAAACCCCTCCTAAACCGAAATCATGGTATGTGGCAACACCAAACTTCTTTCAAACCAACTACCCTGGCCACCTGCCATGGGCAACCCACCAACACCCTCTAATGCAGTAAAAAACATTGGATGCACCCTAGACAAAGACCTAACTCTCTCGCGCCAAGTCAACAACGTCTCAAAGTCCTGCCACTACCACCTTAAAACTCTTAGGCGCATCTTTCCATACCTCTCCTTTCCCAACAGACTCTCCGCGGTCCAATCAATTGTTATATCAAGACTGGACTATGCTAACACCCTCTACCTCAGATTACATGCATACCAACTGACTAAACTACAAAGAGCACAAAACGCTGCAGCCAAACTGCTAGTAGCGCTTGGCCCAAGAGACCACATCTCCCCAGCCCTCAAAACTCTGCAGTGGCTTGCGGTTGCCCGAAGGGTGACCTTCAAAACCTTATGCATCTCTCACCGAGCACTGCATAAAACCGGACTTCAATATCTTCAAGGCAAACTAAAACCCTATCACCCTGCACGTACTCTAAGATCAGGCTCAGCCGGCCTACTAGTCAAACTAATAACAAACTCAATCAGGTTAGGTGGATCATCATTCTCAGGCTTGGCCCCCCACTCTGTGTAACGCACTCTCACCCCACATCCGACTCACTGAGGACCTCATGTCTTTCTGCAAAAATTACTGAAAACTTGGCTCTTTCCCCTAAAACTCAAACTGGATAACAGCATCTCACTGACATTAGCCCAAAAAGCTAGATTATAAATAGCAATCCAGCATCATGATCCGAGTGAGAAATCAAAAACGAATAACCTCTAAGGTAAACTAAAAACGACACACAAGATAGAATGAGTAAAAAGGATCAAAGCAGTGAAGGGTATAAAAAGAATAAGTTGTATGAGAACAGTAAAATGGTTGAAATTAATGAAATGGATGACATAATTATAATGGACAAGAGGATCAAAGTAGACGAGAGGAATAAAGTGGATAACATATAGATCATAATTAAAAACAACATAAATAACAATCCAACATCAAGACCCACGCGAGAAATTGAAAACTAGTAACCTCTAATATAAACTAAAAAGGACAAAAATAATAGAATGAGTAAAGTGGATCAAAGCAGTTAAGTGGATAAAAAGAATAATTTGTATGAAATCAGTAAAGTGATTGAAATTAGTGAAATGGATGAAATGAATGTAATGGACGAGAGAACAAAATGGACGAGAGGAATAAAGTGGAGAGGATGGAAAAGATGAGTACATGATACGGATGAGTGCACAGAACAGGTAGAGTGCACAAAGCTGATAGAGTGCATGAAACAGATAGATGGCATAACAAGAAAGAGTGCATGGTATAAATAGAACAAATAGAATAGACTATTCAAGTGCATGAGACGGGTGTAGTGCATGGGACAGATGGAGAACATGGGACAGATCGAGTGCGTGTGACATGAGTTGAACCAATAATGCAGGATGAATGGACGAAGTGAGTGGAGCAGAAGAAGTCGGTGGAGCAAATGAAGTCGGTGGAGTGGAAGAATGTCGGTGGAGAGGATGAAGTGCGTAGAGCAGATGAGTGCGTAAAGCGGATGAGTGCATAGAGCAGATGAGTGCATAGAACGGATGAGAGTGAAGAGCAGATGAGAGCACAAAATGAATGAGAGCGTGGAGCAGATGTAGGGTGTGGAGTGGATGATAGCGTGGAGCAGATGTAGGGTGTTGAGCAGATGTAGGGTGTTGAGCAGATGTAGGATCTGAGGGTGTTGAGCAGATGTAGGGTGTAGAGCGGATGGGTGATGTATATCGATGGAACGGGTAATGTGGATGGAAGGAACGGGTCATGTAAATGGAAGGAACGGGTGATGGATGTGGAAGGAAAGGGTGATGTAGGTGAAAGGAACGGGTCAAGTATGTTGAATGGAACAGATGTAGAGTGGGAGGTGGATGTAGAGTGTGGATCGAACAGGTGATGTATGTGGATGGAACGGGTGATGTATATAGAAGGAACGGGGGAAGTATGTGGAAGGAACGGGTCAGGTATGTGGACGGAACAGATGTACAATGTGAAGCGGGTGTAGAGTGTGGATGGAACGGGTGATGTATGTGGATGGAACGGGTGATGTATGTGGATGGAACGGGTGAACTGGATGGACGGAACTGGTGATGTAACTGTAAGGAACGGGTGATGTATCTGGAAGGAACGGGTGATGTATGTGGTCGGAATGGGTGAAGTATGTGTACGGAATGGGTGAAGTATGTAGAAGGAATGGGTGATGTATGTGGATGGAACGAGTAAAGTATGTGGACGAACGGGTCAAGTATGTTAAATGGAACAGGTGAAGCGTGTGGATGAAACAGGTTAAGTGGATAAATCAAGTGAAGTATGTGGTTGGAACAGACGAAGTATGAGGTCGGAACGGGTAAAGTAAGTGAGCGGAACGGATGAACTGGATGGAGCGGATTAACTGGGTGGAGCGGATGAACTGGGTGGAGCAGGTGAACTGGGTGGAGCGGGTGAACCGGGTGGAGCGGGTGAACTGGGTGGAGCAGGTGAGCTTGATGGAGTGGGTGAACTGGGTGAAGTGGGTGAACTGGGTGGAATGGGTGAAGTGGGTGTATGGAACGGGTGAAGTATGTGGATGGAACGGGTGAAGTACATAGATGGATGAATGGATAAAGTATGTGGAGGAACGGGTGAAATATCTGGAAGGAACGGAAAAAATGGGAGGATGGAACGGATGAAGTATGTGGCTAGAACGGGTCAAGTATGTGGATGGAACGGGCCAAGCATGTGGATGGAAGGGGTGTAGTGGGTGGATGAAATGGGTGAAGTGGGTGGATGAAACGGGTGAAGTGGATGGATGGAACGGGTGAAGTATGTTGAAGGACGGGCGAAATATGTGGATGGAATGAGGGAAATGAATGGCTGGAAAGGGTGAAATATGTGGATGGAACGGGTGAAGTATGTGGATGTAATGGATGAAGTATGTGGATGAACCGGACGAAATATGGGGTTGGAATGGGTGAACTGGGTGGAGTGGGTGGAGTGGGTGGAATGAGTGGAGTGGGGGAACGGGTGAAGTGGGTAAAATGAAAGAAGTGTGTGGACGAAACAGGTAAAATGTGTAGAACAGATGAAGTAGGTGGATGAACGGGTGAAGTATGTTGAAGGACGGGTGAAATATGTGGATGGGACGGGTGAAGTATGTGGATGTAACAAATGAAGTATGTGGATGGACCGGACGAAGTATGGGGTTGGAACGGGTGAACTGGGTGGAATGGGTGGAGTGGGTGGAACGAGTGGTGTGGGGGAACGAGTGGACTGGGGGGAATGGGTGAAGTGGGTGAAATGAAAGAAGTGTGTGGACGAAACAGATGAAGTGTGTAGAACGGATGAAGTAGGTAGATGAACGGATGAAGTATATGGAAGGAACGGGTGAAGTGGTTGGAACGGGTGAAGTGGGTGAAACGAGTGAAGTGAGTGCAACTGGTGAAGTGGGTGGAACGGGTGAAGTTGGTGGAACGGGTGAAGTAAATGGAACGGAAGAAGTATGCAGATGAAATGGGTGAAGTGGGTGGAACGGATACAGTAGGTGGATGAACAGATGACGTATTTGGATGAACGGATGCAACAGGGTGTATGAACAGGTCAAGTATGTGGATGGAAGATGCATGGAGAACGAATAACATGGGTAGAACGAGTGAAATGAGCAGACCGGATGATGAAGGGATAACATACACAGAAAGGACGAAGTACATTGATCAGAAGGAATACATAGAACTGATCGAACTGATAGTGTGCATAGAACAGAGTGAGTACATACAACGGATGGAATGCATGGAACAGATAGAGGGCACGGAATGGACACTGTACAAAAATGATTAGAGTGAACAAAACGATCGAAGTGCATAAAACGATCGAAGTGCATAAAATGGTTGGAATGCATAAAATGGTTGGAGTGCATAAAACGGAGTGCATAAAACGGTCTGGAGTGCATGGAACGGTCTGGAGTGCATGGAATGGTTTGGAGTGCATGGAATGGTTTGGAGTGCGTGGAACGGTTTGGAGTGCATGGAACAGTTTGGAATGCATGGAACAGTTTGGAATACATGGAACGGTCAAACGATCAGAGAGCATGGAACGGTCGGAGAGCATGGAACGGTCGGAGTACATGGAAAAGTTTGGAGAGCATGAACGGTTGGAGTACATGGAACTATTGGAGTTTGCTCGATCTCAAGCACCTAAGGTAAAACACCATATCATATCTCCACGCTTACTCTCTTCTTTACACCACCACTCAACTAGAACACAGCGATACTATGACACCATTCGATATAGCTGTTCTCATACCATCACTTGCCTCATATGCCGCATCACCCTAGCTAAACACAGCTGGTTACACACCCTCCAGCCTAGGCGTTCTCCTCAGGCCTACCGCAGCCAGAATCGGTCTGGATAACAACCTGCCAGAACGAACACATACTCTTGATCTCCCAATCACCACACCTACCGCTAATAAGCAGCTATCACACAAATGCGACACCGGCTGCACACATATCCAGTGCTCACACGCACTTTTTGACTCTCTCTCTCTCTCTCTACTGACCTGAACTTCAGTTCCAGAGGGCGTTCAACCTACCAGCACCTTGAGATCATACCAATGGTACATAAGGCGCTATATAAATGCAAAGTAACATAACATAACATAACAAAAGGCAAAGGAGGTAAATATCTTGACTGTGCCTGTTTTACCTGTGTGACTGTGTTGGCTCTTGGTTTGTAGAAGAGTGAGGGTTGAGTGGGTGCTTGAGCCTCTACTCATGTTTGTACTCCTGCAGAGCAGAAGTCAATTCATCACAATCGCACCTCCTTTTATTGTACTGCTACTGCCAATTAATCCTGCTCCTACCACAAGCAATCTTCTCCTTTGTGCACACAGCCTTCTCCATCTACGGGAACAATGCTTGTTATGTGTTTTTCTCCCTCTACTCATCTCAAAGGGCGACAACCCTGTTGTATAATGCGATGAAAATATGTGCACTATTACCCTATACATTATATTTAATTTCCCTTTAATAATTTTTGCCCATGCCCATCTGATGATGTCCTTTATATCCTTTTTGAACATTTCAACCAGCCCATTAATTTGAGCATGACATATGGCACTAATCCTGTGTATAGTGCCACAATCATTATGATACTTCCTTATTTCAACTGGCTTCAACTGCAGACCATTGGGATACCATTCTCTTTTTAAAACATCCTCCATAAACTGTATGACACCCTGTGTGGTTGCAATCCTAGTGATCTTACCTTCCACTCATTTCGACAATGTGTCTACCAAAACCACAGTATGAAACACCCTGACTGTACTCAGGACCGACTATATCCATCCCTCCTCTCTTCAACGGTATCATAGGATACAGTCATCTCTGTTAAAGGAATTTCTATGCATACCAAACCTTTCTCATTAAGATCACACATTACACAATTTATTTAGAGCAGAGTTTTGATCTCTATTTGCAGTTCACAGCTCAGCCACAAAAACTCTTCTGTGACTCGTTGCTTAGTCTTAGTCATTTCTTGATGACCCTTATTTACTACCATGACAACTCTCTCTCTTACACAACTGGGAGGTATAATTCTATCCCCTCTCAACACATTACCTCCACTCCTTGTATTTCATCTAAAATGGATCAGAGTCCTTCTAAATTGGTTTACTTTATGGGGTTTATTGTATGCACCCTCTTTGCATAATATCAGATTTTACATTCTTTAGTACTCCATCCTCATCCATACTTGCATCCCACTCATCCTTCAATACCATCCACTGATCAACCAACACAAAGTTCCTCTTTTCCTTTCGCATCTTGCCCATCCATTTATCAGTAACCTTAATAGTCTCCTTGGATATTTGTTCCCCATGGACATACTTCACATCAACCGTATACTCTTGGAGTGACAACACCCATCTTCTGATTCTTGAGGAAACCTTCTTCAGTCTCTTCAACAACAAAGTCTCTTTCAGTAGCTTGTGGTCTGTGCAATCTTGCGAAATTGTGAGTCCCACAAAAATGTTCTACATTTCTATGTACGATTTAAGTGCCAAATGTTCCTTTTCTATCATTGAGTAACATTTTTCCGCTCCCTTAAGGAGCCTTGATGCAAATGTGATCACAAGTTCTTCTCTTTCTCTATTCAATACTGCACCCAAAGTATCATTGCTGGCATCCATGGATAATATAGTATTACCCACCACCTTGAAGTTCTTTAATGAAGGCACTTGTTCCAGTGCTTCTTTTAGGACCTCAAATTCTTTTGCACAGTCTTATTCCTTTCATACTTATCAGGTATCTCATATGTATTGTTTTGTCCATGAAATGTGAGATAAACCTAGAATAATATTTTGCTATGCCAAGAAATGAGTGTGGTGTGTCTCCTGGCTCCTGTGGCTTTTCGATAACATTGAATAAGCCTTCCCACTTTCCAATCCCATCAGCTGATGTCATATAACCCAGATACTCTACAGTACTTTGGTTCAATTTGCATTTTTCTTACTCTGGGTTGCCCCTTTTCCACCAAAATTCTCAGCACTCTGTTCAGCCTGGCGTCATGGACTTCTTGGTCTTGACCATAGACCATTATGTCATCTTGAAGGCATACTACACCGGGTTCTTTCTTGAACAACTCGTACATGATTCTCTAAAAAACAGACCCCGCTGAAACCAACCCAAATGTCATGCGCAAAAATTGAAATAGGTCTTCAGGAATAATAAAAGCAAAACCTTCTTGGAGTTGGAGTGTCATTTTATCTGGTGGTATGCTGATGTAAGATCCAACAACGAAAATTTGCGGGCATCTCCAAACATGGACAGAATCTCTTAAATGTTTTGCAAGGGATGGTGATCAAGTACTACACATTTCTTGAGTGCTCTAAGATAAAAACTAAGTGTCAATTTACCATTCACCTTTGCCACAACTATTAACAGTGAAACCCACTCTGCAGCCTTCTATTATTTCTATTATACCATCTGTCTCTAATTTAGCATGCTCCTCTTTCACTTGCTCCTTGATCGTGCACTAGCGATACTGAGTTGGGCCGTAATCTTATATTATCAATCGTATCTTGACTAAAAAGCACCCAAGTGGATGTTTTGCCATAGAACAGCATAGCTTCTTCAGCATTCAGGTAAAATTTGATTTCCAGCTTCTTTTGCTGTAGCCAGTTTAACAGGGGAGTGATTCCTTTGTCTGTGATGTACACTTTTCCTGTTGCTTACCTTCCTTCTTTTGAATTGAAGCTGGCTGGAACCCATCCCACAATTTGTATTCTCGTAGCTCCATAGACCACTGACCTATTGTCTACTTCTTGTAACTGTTTGATACAGAAATAACGGTCACACTTCTGTCTCTGTAAAAGAGTATACTTCACTTCGTACTCTATTGTCATCTTTATGGGGCTCCCATTTCCTTGGTTATGTTTTTGTTCCATCCAGATCTTTTTCATCATCTCCTGTAGCAAAACATTTCTGTCTGGGTCTTCATTAATTTCTTCTACCAACTTGAGGTACCAGATCTACAACACCTTGCTAGATGTCCTTTCCTTTTGCACTTCCTGCACATTATTACAGGAAAAGGCCATGAAACACTGCTTGCGATGTGGCCAGGAGCATCACACATATCATTTTCTTTGTATTTGGTTTCCATTCTGATCACCACTCTGGAAAATTAATTGTTTTGTTTGGGGTCGTTTCTGCTCATATTACATCCACTGCTCTTGGCTGGTACTGTCGCCAACACTGCATTTGTCTCCCCAGTTTTATCTCTTTTTCTCCCAACATAAACCTCTCAGAGGACATCTGCTCCAGTGTTATAAATTACTTATGAGTGTGCTCCATTTCCTCTGCTGTACAGAGAACTTTCTCTAATATGGGATCACCCTTCAACCACAGTTGTTGCCTTATCATTCCATCTCTGCACTCCAGTATAAACTGATTCCCGAGTCTTTCCTCTGTTTGAGTGCCACAAGTGAGCATCCTGGCCAGATCACTTAGACCAAATATAAACTGTTCTATGGTTTCTCCTTCTCCTTGCCTTTGTTTGCCAAATTTGTATCTCTCTAATATTACGCAGACTTTCGTCTTATACTGTTTGTACTTCTTTGCAATACATTTTTCATATTCATTTATTTGATCCAATTTTTCTGGGGATAAATCAGGAAGGCTGTGCTGTGCCTTGGCAATGTATCAGCGGTACTTTTTCCTTTGTACTTCATAATTTGTCCTACAAACTGCAGCGACATAGTGCTCAAAGGATTTCTTCCATCTTTTCCATGGGACAGGTGGACTACCAGGAGAAGGGAGAAATGTCATTGAGGAAATAATGTTTTGCAGCATCTTTGCTGTAAGCGTGATACTGTCTCCATTGTCCCTAAGTGTGGCTTGCTGTGCTATTCTCCATCATTTTAATATTGTTCTTGTTTAACCTCGACTTTACTTCCATTATGAATCTTCCTTTGTTTTATTTATGCATTAATTTATTTGTGAAACAGCGGCACTATGGTGTAGCACCACTTCCAGCGTGAGGTTGTATTTCTTTCTGTTGTTTTTCACAGCCCATTGCCTGGCAATCTGTTGAGGCAAACAAGCAAGCAGATGTAGAAGGGTAATTTTCTCTATCACCTCTCGCTTTTAAAGGCACATGCTCTCTCTGTAACGAGCTTGGTGGGTACTGCGGGCCAGTGCCAGCAGAGCCTCTTCGTTGCCACTGTTGTAGTGACAACGGACCTCAGATGAGTTTATATTTTATTTTCTTAATACATTCTCTCTGTAAGTAGCCCCACAGGTATCTCTCATCCTCTCTGTCGCTCTCTCCCATCCTACTGACGCACACACTCTTCGCCTTACATTCCCATTCTAATTTTAGAATCCATCCAGATACTACATCAACATTGGGCTGTGTTATGTAAATATCTATAGGGGGGGCGTGGCTAACTGGCCATGGAATAGGACGTGCTGCGTGAGGAGCTCCTGGTGATACGACTCTATTTTTGCAGAATTTACCTACTAAAACTGCAACGAGCGCCTAGAACTTTGAGGGTCAGGTGTCGGAAGCTGCAAGATACGTGAAGCTCGCTGGAGAAGCTCATAGCCCCCGAGAATCGTGAGATATACATGGTTTTGTCGGTGCGATTGTGGGGCTGCTGCGACACCAAGATGGCGGCTAACAAAGGAAAGGCCTCCGAGGAGAAACGAAACTGATTCCCTGGACCTGCGGGACACGGCTGCGGTAAATGCCTGGAGAAGCAACACAATTGGGGGGTATGGCAGAGTGGTCGAACCCACGAAAGCACCCGGCCTGATATACGCGAATGGAGCTTCGGCGATCTGACCGTAAGAGGGGATGACATTGGATGCTTGGGTGATGAGGCCTGTGGAAGTTGCATGGGGAGTGCGAAGCCATAGCCCATCCACAAGACAATCCGATGTGCCATCTCTAATGTGCGTTTGGCGACCTGAAAGCCTGACCATTGCCGGACGGAGGACGGTGCGACAGTAGCACTAAAGCAAAGGCGCACAGGAGCAGCGAGAAAGCGCCATGTCGGCGAAAGGGTTGAGAGCTAAGACCAAGCAACCCACGATGGAGACTTTCACGAGAACGCAACGGACCCCCTCAACATCTGTGCAGAGCGCGATCAAGACCCCCGCGGAGGATGCCCCCGAAGGGGACAAGCACCAGATCCTTGAAGCTATAACGGGGCTAAGCGCCAAATTGGACTTGGCAATGGCGGAGCTACGCACAGCCCTGGAGAATAAGATCGATGCCGTAGGCACAGAACTCACCCTGCTTCGCCAAGATGTTAGGGCACTTGCAGAAAGGACTAGCGGTTTGGAAAGTGGGGTGAAGATTAATACAGATGTTAGCACGAGCAATGCGAAGGAGATCCATGTCTTAAAACAACAGGTCGCTAACTTGGAAAATCGGGTGGAAGAGGCGGAAGGAAGAGCGAGGAGAAACAACATTCGCGTGGTTGGCCTTCCGGAGGGAGAAGAAGGCCAAGATCCCACAAACTATGTTGAAAACATGATCCTGCAAGAGATCGGAGCTGGTAATCTCTCGCAGGGATTTACGGTGGAGAGGGCGCACCGCGCCCTGATGAGGAAGCCCCGGACGGGGGCCCCACCAAGACCAATCATCGCAAAGATCCTAAATTACAGAGTTAGAGAGAAGATCCTCGAATACTTTCGTAAGGGCGGCACGATCAAGAAAGCATCCACTAACATCACAGCGTATCCGGACTACATGATGCTGGTACAGAGGCAGAGGTACAGCTATGTAGCCGTCAAAAGGAGGCTGAGGGCAGCAGGAATCAGATATATGCTTCTGTACCCGGCACGATTGAAAGTGCTACATATGAACAAAGTGCTCTTTTTCGATGCCCCCGAGGATGTTGTCACATGGCTGGACCTGCAGGGCTGCCCGGTACAAGAAGCAGATCGGGATCGGCAGAATCACACCAAATGAAAATTCAGTAAGGAAAAGGACCCTGATTGTATGGAGAAGCTGTGCCTAACTGAACTTTTTACATGATCCGAGCCTGGTGCTCGATTCAGACTGGAATATAGTGAGTGTAACTGTAATCGGTAACGGTTTGGCAATCGATTATGTAATGTTTTTTTGGGAGGAGCAACAGAACGCGGACGACCTACCCCAATAGACTATTAGTTTCAGCGGTCATTAGGGCGGCTATATCCTACTGAGCCCTGAGTAGAGGCTAGCGCTCGGCAGGGCTAGATGTGGGGATGCCTGAGATCCAGGAATGGAGCTGGGCAACTGTTGGGGAGGCTACTGTTGGGGGAGGGGCGGGAGGGCAGAAAGTTGGGGGATGGGGAGTTGAGTGTGTGTGTGGTTATGGGGAGCATACGTTTTGAGTTGAGCCTATTTGGGAGAACCAGCTTGCGGCACACGCGGTGCATGAAGGGACATAATCGATGGAGGATTGGGTGGGTGCTTATTAACGACCTATGGGGGACCTCAGGATAATAACGTGGAATGTCAGGGGCCTTAACAGCTACCTGAAAAGGAACAAGATCATGATGTATCTGAAAAGGCAGAAAATAGACATTGCATTACTACAAGAAACGTATTTGATGCGGGAGAAGTTGTACCTAGTTAAGAGAAAGTGGAAAGGGACCGTAGTGGGCTCGCCATACTCTGCATATGCCCGGGGGGTGCTAATCTGGGTGGCATCGCATGTCCCGTTCAAACTGACACAAGAGGTGGTGGAAACGGATGGAAGGATGGCTATATTGCGAGGGCTGGTAGAGGGCAGGGAGGTATGCATAGTAAACAAGTATGCCCCCAACCAAAACACAGCAGCATATTTCAGAGCCCTGAGTGCCAATCTTAGTGTGTGTATGGGAAGTGCGGTGATCTGGGGAGGGGACTTCAATTGTGTGTTGGATCCGGCGGTGGACAGGTCAGATGACAGGGTAAATAAGCCTAGCCCAGCGGCGAGAGCGTTGCGGACGCTGCTAATAGATTTTGGTTTTACAATGCATGGAGGATGAAACACCCCACTGAGAGGCAATACTCACACTATTCGTCCCCGCACCAACTGCACACTAGGCTCGATTATGTCTTTGTTACAGCAGATGTGATGGCCGAGATTACCCAAACCGAATACAAGGCCAGGGTCCTCTCGGATCATTCGCCCTTGACCCTTGGTTGTCAATATTGCCCCCCGAGGGCGAAAATCCCTACATGGCGCCTCCGGCGGAGGCGCTCAAAGACCCAATCTTTAGAGAAGATATAAGGGAGGAGAATGCCAACTTTTTTGTAGAAAATACTGGGAATGTTGACTCTGCAGGCACACTATGGGAAGCTTTTAAGGTGGTGATGCGGGGGGCGGCCATTGCTAAGTCAAGAGGGTTACAGGGTGGGGTTTTGGCTGACCTACAGAGGGCGGAAACTGAGCTGGAAACAACGCTGAAGAGCGAAGAGGTAGACACGGAGCTGGTACTCCAACTACAGCAACAATGCGCAGGGCACTGGGAAAGACTCTGCAATCTTAATTATTAAAAATATGTCGAGAGGCAGCACGCAGGGGGAGACAAGATGGGCCGCCTTTTGGCCTGGCTATACAAAAGCGAAACCCCTAAGTCCCCGATTAGGACCATTATTAGGGATGACGGAGAGGAGGTGGCCACGCAAGAGGGTGTTAACAAATAATTTGTGGAATATTACAAAGTGCTGTATGGAGATGATGAGATAGGTGACTAGCGCATGATAAACGAAATGTTAGAAGACATAGGGCTGCCCAAGATAAGCGACGAGGAGAGGGAGGAGTTAGATGAGCCAATCACGTTGGAAGAATTAGAAGAGGTAGTAAAGCAGCTGCCCACTTGTAAGGCCCCAGGGGCAGATGGGTTCCCCAGCAAATTTTATAAAGTATACAAGGAGGAAATCCTCCCCCCCATGCTGGATATGTTGAATGAAGCGTTTGAGATAGGACGGTTGCCTGAGTCACTTAGAGAGGCGATTATAATACCGCTGCCCAAGCCCAATAGACCGGAGCACAGAGTTGGTTCCTACAGGCCCCTGTCCATGCTCAATCAAGACAGCAAGATTCTCACAGCTGTTCTTGCGAACCGATTGCGGAAAGTGATTGGTAGACTCATACATCCTGATCAGACGGGTTATGTCCCGAACAGGAACATTACACACAACCATAGGCGACTTCATCGGGTAGTCGAGTGGGGTGTCAAAAACGAGGGTGAGATGGCAATAGTGTCTCTAGATGCGGTCAAGGCTTTTGACTCAGTCAAGTGGTCATGGCTATTGGCTGCTTTGGAAGGGTATGGAATGGGGCCGTGCTATGTCAGGTGGGCCAAGATGTTGTATAGTGAGCCGCTAGCCAGGGTCCGAACTGGAGCTGTGATATCCGAAAGATGGCAACTTGGCAGAGGTACCAGACAAGGGTGCCCCTGGTCCCCAATGCTTTACATCTTGGCCCTGGAGCCTTTGGCAATAAACCTTAGGGCACAATACGAGACGATTGGCATTGAGGTGGGAGGGGAACAACACTTGATATCCTTGTACGCGGACGATCTGTTGCTATATTTACAACACCCAGAAGAAAACCTCTTATACATACTTGAAGTGATGGAAAGGTATGCAGAGTTGTCAGGCATCTCGGTAAACCCCCAAAAGTCTGTCATGTTCCCATTAGGTAGCTATAGAGGGATCCCTGCAGGAGGTCTGCCGGTGCTACAGGTACCGTGGACAACGCGCTCTTTTCGCTATTTGTGCATAGATATATATCACACGGCGCAGGACGAACACAGACACAATACGGAAGTAGCCTTTGAGAAAATCAGAAACAGCATGCAGTTCTGGGCAAGATTGCCCTTAGCGATGAGGGGGTGGGGGGCTATGCTCAAGATGGTAGTTCTGCCCAGGCTATTGCATTACTTTAGCAATATCCCACACATAATACCCAAGAAGTTTTTTAGTAAATTGAACAGCATGTGTAGGGACTTCTTGTGGCATGGTACCCGAAATAGGGTGGCGTTTTGGAAACTTCAGAACTTTTACGAAAAAGGAGGTATCAGACTGCCCCATTTTGAGGTTTATTATTTGGCAGGACAATTGCAATATGTGGCTAAGTGGCTCTCCGATGAAGTGACCCCTGAGCACAGGGTACTTGGGCAGGACTGTGCCCCGTTTTATTTGAAAGAAATGATCTGGCTGTCCGAAACTGACATGAGGGGGCGCCCTGCGATGTTGAAGCTGGCGTAGGGCTTGTCGCCTAATGGAGGTCCCATACCCGTGCCTCCCGCAGGTACCGTTGGTTGCTTTAACAGGGGGGGATGATCAGCTAAGGGTGATTGTTAGGAACTACTGGGAATCGGTGGGGCTGGCGATGTTAGGCGATGTCTGGCAGGAGGGATCCATTAAGGAGTTTATAGAACTCAACGAAGAGGTGGGGCTACACACGGGGCAATACGTCACATACATTAGATTGGTGCGGATGATTAAGGGCACCTGGCCAGAAACAGTTCTGATAGAAGAACCAGATGCAGTTTTGGAAACAATGTATGATATGTTTTAAAGAGGTCATGAGATCTCGAGACTGTACGAGATGGTGATGGCTAAGGTGGGTAAAGATTTGACGCATCTGAGACTGGACTGGGAGATGGAAGTGGGGGCCCTGATGGAGGACGGGATGTGGGAGCGTGCCCTGGGCTACCACAAAAAAGTATCTAGAAATGCCAGATTAAAACAAATTCAGCTGTATGTAACGCATAGGGCATATATGACCCCCTTGAGGATATCTAAGTTCCGAAACGCTGGCATACAAGTGTGTCCTAAATGTAACCTAGAAAAAGCTCACATGACACATATGTTTTGGTCGTGCCCGATTATTAGATGTTACTGGAGTGATGTGGCGCAGAAACTAGCTGATAAAGGGGTTACTCTGGTTATAGACACGGCTTGGGCCTGCTTACTGGGTGGGATCCCTAGGCCGCGGGACTCAAACATATTGAGAAACTAAGAAATCGCCATGGGGTGGAAGAAATGCCACAAACCTAAGGTGGATGTATGGTGGAAGGATTTACAGAAATGGGCGGAGGCTGAAACGGTGGCATGGCAAGAGACGAGCAGCCGGGCTGATGAGGGGGAGGTGGGCACCCTATTGGCCTGGAAGGCGCTAATAACAGAATTGTTTGAAGTAACATCAAACCCAAATGACTCTTGAGAAGACGAAACTCAGCCGCATGTGCCAAACACTGTAAGGGATGGACAAATAGGCTCAGGGGGGGAGGGTGGGATAATGGGAGCAGTGACTACGATCACTTGATGTGCAAATGGTTTTCATTGTTTTTGTTTGTATAAAATCAATAAAAGAAATTAAAAAAAAAAAATGTAAATATCTATAGGACGGACTAATTAGGATTTTTCTAGATAAGGTGTGTTCCATGAAGACCATAGCTATTCAATAATGGATAGAAAAGGAGATAGTGTTTAATTGAGTCATTACTACTCCCATAAAAATTATGAAAATGTAAATCCCATATATCCCTCATTCTTAAAAATGCAGAGTGGGACTCTACTAGTGAGGTGTGAGAGAAGGGACACTTCTGCCTATGTAATAACATTATAATATCATTCTTCCAGGTTGGGTGGGAGGACCTGAAATTGTGTGCATTCTGAATCGATTACAATACAACAGGTCAATAATTATTATTTTTTTTTAATTTCTTTATTGGTTTTTTAACACATATGAAACAGAGGTTAGACAATGCAATGTGTATGAATCTGGAACAACATGTCTTAACGTACCCAACCTTCCCGCCCCTCCCCCCGAGACCACAGAGAAGTCCTCAGATTTCCTTAGGCGCTAGCCGGGTCGGGACCGTCAGTGCTGCTCGAGGCGCCGTCGTGCGTCACTGGGTGGAGTAGTGGCACCGTTAGCGCTACCCATCGGAGTAGGTCTGCGCTGGAGTCCAGCCTTTGTACCTGAGTCGCCGGTTCCCAAGCCGCAGTCTCGGCGGCTATCCATCTCTTGAGGTCGTCCCACCAAAGGGCGTCGCTCGGCCCCCCTGCGCTCTTCCAACCCATGGCTATGCGCCTTTTTGCTGTTATGTATATCAGGTCAGTGAGTCTATTTAGGGGCTTATTACAACAGGTCAATAATTGTTATGTTGTCCCCACTTAGATTTGGGGTTACTCCACCCATGGGGTGTCTATTTATATGTAGCACACGAGCAAAAATGAGCTTAAAACATGGCGCTGGTGTGTGACCATTTTGGACATTCAATTCCGAACCACATTGAAAGTCTACGTTTACCGTGAGTTCAGTTAGAAGACAGACTTGTATTTTGCAGCATTTGCAATATTTTAGTGTGAAGTAGCTGAGCTCGCTGCGAAGGATAGTTTTGCATTGCTCGTTCAAGGACAAGCTGAGAGGGAGGCAGAGATGTGCAGGTGCATTGATAAGGGGTGCTAGGAACAAGAGCATGAGAGACAAACTGTTTTTTTACACTGTCTGGATTTTTCCACTCTTACCTCCAATACTTGCTGTCTGTCACTCCAGCTGGGGGCAGTTGGTAACCTATCGAGGGCAGGGACTTTCACCCCATAAGAAGAGAGGTTGAATCTGCCAAAAGGCAGTTGGAATCCTGGGAAGGAAGACTTGCTGAGAGGGAGGACGCACTGCTCCAGACCCTGTTAGTTGATGTGATCACTCTTCCTACCTGCCTTGGGACTGGGTGTTGTTGCTGTGGTCGAGATGAAGGTGTTGTCCATAGCTGCACTAACAGTGATGTATTTCTTATAAGTCTGTATCTATCTATATATCTGTGTGTAATAAGTGGCATCTACCTTACTGTTTTATGTAAGCTTATGGATTATGAATAAAGGGCCTCTAAAGAACCAATTATATTCTAACTAATGGTCTCAGTGTGTATTATTGCCTTCCTGAGTCCAAGAACTTTCATTCCGTGTAATAGGCTGAGTAATTCTGAGGTTTTTACACTTGTCTGCAAAGCAGAACATAGTGGCGCTGTGAGCAGGGTTCTTGTAATGTAATTGATTCCAAGAACTCAAACAAATCTGAAGCTTGGACACAGAAAGGCAATTTCTTGAGTTTTGTGTTTGTGAACTGTGTGATTGTTTTTGAGGTTTTGATAGGGAGCTTGAAAAATCCATCGAAGCAATGAGTTCCTTGTTTAGAAAAAAGGGAGGCTCTGCAGGCAGAGATTGTCCCAAATTTATGAACCCAGGGTGGACAAAGAGTCCATATGAAAAACTCGCAGACTTGAGCGAGCCATGGTATATGAGCATAGGAGAGGCGAGTCTGGCCGAGGTGGCAGCCTGCTTGTAACAAGTACTTGTAGAGAAGGGAAAGGAGTGATCAGCTTTGGGTAGAAGAGGTTGGATTTTGCTGTATGCCTTTTGAAAGATGCATCTGCAGAATGTGAAATTGCAGGTGAAGGTCTGGAGATTATAAAAGTAGATGGCTGCCAAGAAACAGATTGCACTAATGCAGCAACTTCAGATGAAATTGTACCATGATAAGGCAGATAAATACCAGGCAGTGGCCGAGCGAGCTGCCGTAAGAGTGGCTCGATATAAATACAGAAAGAGAAGAGGTAGAGTGAATACCCGCAAGGTGGCAACAGTGATTGCCTCCACATGGGTCTACTGGGATCCCGACCAGTGGGACGGGACCTATTTGACAGCACTAGTTTCGAGAGTGGTTCAGACAGGGAAACACCATCTAACCAAGAGCCTGAAAGGTGGTGACCGCTAAACAGGTTACACGTAGAAGAGTAGGACCACATCCACAAAATCCAGGGAGTGGTCTAGTAGATTTAACAACGTTGGAGGAATATTCTCAGCAAGAGGTTGGGGAAATTATCAACTGATTGAAACAGAGGGCTGGTGAGTCTCTGTTATCATGGATGGTCAGGTTATTTGAAAGAGGTGTGGCAGGCCTTCATGAAGATTCGATAGATTCCCCACAAGTCCAGCCATTGTCCCATGAAGCCAATATTCAGGAGGTAATGCATGCAGGGCCATCTCCTGATGCCCATGGGAGAAATACCACACTTTCTTTGTTACCGTTAGCTGCTCAAGAGTGTAACTGCAAATATCTGATTACGTCAGATTGGCAGATTGAGGAAAAGAGGTGGTATACATTGAGTGAGGCAATCCAAAAACTTGGGGAGCATTCTATGAAGGAAGCCATCTATATTGATGATCCAGAACATATGGAGGTGTTGGCATTATCGGTTTCAGCCCAAAATATAATAATTCAAACTGCTCACCATGGTGGGGATGACCGGTAAATTAACAGATGAATTGGTAGATGCAATCCAACAGTTAGCAGATTTGGAGGAATGGGACAAAATTGAAGAAAAATCCGGAGAGCAGGGCATAGTTACAAATGAGCCCCGGTAAAGAGGTTCGACAGATGGATTATGGTGGGAAGAGATTGATGGAATTGAAACTCAAGAAATGTACCAGCTGTATAGAAAGCGGGGGCTTGTAGAGAAAGAACGGTACAAACAAGTGAAAAGGCAGGATATAAACAAGCGTGTTGGGGATACTTCCTCTTCTGTGCCACCTGAAGAGGACATAGATGAGAGATCAAAGGGATGCCTTCACCAAATCAGCTGACTTATGCTGATTTGCAAAAAGTGGTAAGTGCAATGTTGGAACAGAGTCCAAATAAACGCATTCAAAATACAAATAGGATTGTGGCCAAACTCTGATAGCGCCTACCCAGATTAAGGTAGACAGACGGCCTCATGTGAATGTGAAACTCTTCGGGTAATCAGGGCATACGCAAAAGGTTCAAGCTTTGATAGATACCAGGGTGGAGGCCTCATTGATTCATGGTAATCCTTTGAGATTTAATGGCAGACATTTTACCATTTCTGGACTAGCAGGTAAAGAAACACCCACAGTTCAAACAAAAATTGACATGAAAATTGGTAATTTGAGAAGGCAAAAATAGCAATTGTTCCGATACCCGAATATATTATTGGCTTTGATATATTGGCAGGATTGACTTTAGGACCAGGAGGTGAGACTTATCAGTTTGGGGTGAGTGCATTGTCGTGTACACCCGTCATTGTGGGAAAATTGACGATGCCCCCCAGTACAGGTTTCTTTGGCCATGAAACGGATGTCGATGAAACAATATCGTATTCCTGGCGGGCATAAGAAAAATCTCAGATACTATCAAGAGATATGTTGATGCAGGCATGTTACGTCCTGTGACTATGGCTTGGAACAATTCGGTCTGGCTGCTCAAGAAACCAAATTGAAGTTATAGAATGACTGTGGATTAGTGTGAGTTGAATAAGTACACTCCTCCATTAATACCCACAGTCTCGGATGCCCTTACTCCGATCAAGAACATACAAACATTTGAAGGGACTTGGTATGCAGTGATAGACTTGGCGAATGCATTTTTCACTGTGCCGATTGCAGAAGAGTGTCGAGAGCAGTTTGCATTTTCATCAAATGGACGGCAGTATACGTTTCAATGTTTCCCTATGGGATACGTGCTCAGTATGACTATTTGTCACTGGCTGGTGGCAGAGCATTTAGACAAGATACCGTCCAGACCTGATGTACAGATTTCGCACTATATTCATGATATTTTGATACAAGGAAAAGATGAAAAGATGAGCAAAGTGTGTGGACACACTTAGAGGTAATCATTGAAGGACTAAAAATGGAAGGATGTGAAATTAATTAGTCTAAAATTCAGGTACAGCGGAGACTGTGATCTCTTTAGGAATTCATCAGCATAACAAGCATCGTGAGATGATGCTGAAAGATAAACAGAAAATTCTTGAGTACACTACAACCGTGAATAAGAAACAAGCTCAGCAGTTCATTGGGTTGTTTGGGTTTTGGAGACTGCAGGTACCACATTTGGGACAGATATTGACCCCGGTCTACAAAGTGATATGACAGAAATTTGACTTTAAATGGGGTGGTAAGCAAGAGAAGGCATTTCAATTAGGGAAAGACACCACACACAGAGTGCTTGACTTGTGGCTGTTGAAGGCAGGCGAAGTTGAATAAAATTTGTCTGCACACGAGAATTATGCCAATTGCAGTTTGTGGCAAAAACAGGACAGGAAAAGTGTGCCCTAGGATTCAGGAGTCGTAAGTTACCTGAAGCTGGTGACGGACACACTCTGTTTGAAAAGCGCTATTGGCATGCTGTTGGGCTCTTGTGGATACTGAGCAAATGACAGTGGGTCATGATGTGTTGATCCGACCAGAAATTCTGATCATGCAATGGATACTGAGCTCTCCTAAAACACATCGAATAGTACATGCTCAAGAGGCCAGCATCATTAAATGGACATGGTACATTCAAGATCATGCCAAATTAGAGAAGGGTGGAATTGTGAAATTACACAAGCAAGTGGCTGGATTTTGTATCAGAGGAAGTGAGAGAGATCTGTGATTCTCCCGTGAAATGGGGAGTAGTATATGGGGAATTGACGAGTGACCAAAATGAACATGCTTGGTTCACCGATGGTTCAGCTAGATATGTAGGGACTGAGCAACACTGGAAAGCAGTGTCATAATCTAAAACAAAGAGTATTCTGACAACATCAGGAAAGGGAAAGAGTTGTCAGTTCACAGAACTGTATGCAGTGTGTCAGACATTAAAGCAAGAAGGGCCTGGTCAATGTCATGTGTACACAGACTCATGGTCTGTGGCCGATGGACTAGCTGTTTGGCTGCCAACATGGCAGAAAAATGGGTTGAAGATTTGCAGAAATGTTAGTGCACAGTAGAGTGTCCGTGTATCATGTAGACGCGCATTGTGCAACAGATTAATTGAAACATTGGTTTAATTCTCTTGCAGATGAAAATGCCAAGATTTCATTTGTGGACACGAGGCTGAGGAAGATGATCTGGAAGGGCTTGCAAAGTGGGCACACCAGAAGAGTGGGAATCCTGGAGAAAAATCTACGATCAGGTGGGCACAAGCTCGAGGAATTAGTGTTCCTTTAGAGATAGTGAAAACAGTGACTTTGCAGTGTCTGATGTGTCAGCAACAGAAACATGGATTTATTCCACATGTAGTTCAGGGAACATTGAAGTGAAATAAATTGCCAGGACAAATGTGGCAAATTGATTGCATTGGTCCAATGACAATTAGCAAAGGATGTCAGTATGCGTGTACTATTGTGAACACGTATTCAGTATTCTTGATGGTGTTGCCATGCAAAAGAGCAATGCAATTGAACACCATTACATTGTTAGATCAAGTGGCAGTGTACCATGGTGTACCTTTACAGATTCAGAGCGACGATGGATACCATTTTAAAGGTAAATTGATTCAGGTGTATTGTCAGGAAAAAGGCGTTGAGTGGATATTTCACGTCCCGTATGATACCGAGGCTTTGGGGTTAAATGAGAGAATTAATGGATTGTTGAAAGAACAGTTGCAAAAAAGTATAGAGGCCATTTGAAAGGGTGGTGTGAATGCATTTCTGATGTGGTACAAATTTTGACTAACAGACCGATCATGAAACGCCATTGATGTGTATATTAACGCCAGCTTTGCAAATGAAACCAAGCATTGCAGTAGAAACCTTGCTGTGTTGGGATATACTGCCTTGGGCTTTAGCTCCTTATCGAGCAGCACCAGAATCAGCAGGGGTAGATGTGCATGCTAATGAAGAGATCAGACTGGAATCTAAAGTGTTTGGTGTTTTTGAAACTGGAATTGGAGTACGAATTCCATTGGAGCATCTGGGATTGATTGCCCCTAGATCTGGATCAACATTGAAAGGGATCCAGGTGTCGGGAGCTATTGTAGATGCCGACTACCAAGGTGAGATTAAGGTAATTTTTATCGATAGTGGGGACAAAATGTTGTTGATTCACAAAGGCGACAGAGTGGGCCAGCTAATCATTGTACCTGTGAAAATGTCAGTGGTTAAAAAAGGAGAGCCACCCACAGTGATAACTACACGTGGGGACAAGGATCAGGTTGTTCTAGTCATGCAACCAGGGAAAAGAAGACAGAGTCATATTCCTGCTGACAAATGTTACCTACGTGAATGATGTACAACCCTGATATCTTGTTTTTTCTGAATTCTTTTTTCAGACCCTGTGCACAGTTGGTGCGATTGTGGGTTTGTGTGGAGTCCATTCGGGAGGGTCCGGGGAAATGCAAAGAACAGTGGCAAGTGTTTCCATTGTACACCCAAACTGGATGACGACTGACAGCTTTGATGCCACTACGTTGCCAAAGACCAGTGCGGCAGTGGGATACCGTACTTTTTTGAGAAGACGTGGACATAGGAGTGCTGCTTTGCCTTCCTCTGCAACAAATGTTTATTTTCTGTGACAAACTTATTCTTGTATTGTCTCGCAGTCTGAGAGCATGTGGGCTTTTCTAGCCCATTGAGTGCTGAACATTTTGCACTTGTGCTTGACTGATGTTCATGATGCTTCGAATTTGATTTCCACATGTTTTGTGCCTGTGCCAACACCAGCACCTGTGCTAAAGCAAATTTTTGGAGTACTGCATAATGATACCTTGCTTGAGGTCTCGGATATGAGGAGTTCTTTTTCTGTTTACTAGTACTGTACGTTCTGTCATGAAACGGATCACAAATCGAAAATATGACTTGTATTGTCACCTAAGACATTGCACCAGCTGATGTGTGCTATGCAATGTCTTGTGATCCTCAGCACACTGTTAAATGCCAGCAATTCAACTTGACTAATGGGAAGAGTAAAACTGATTTTGAAAAGTGGTTATGTGCGCGATCTTATAGCGTATGTACTGATGTTTGTAATAAGATGTGTAAATTTGCTGTAATTGCTGCAAGCCATCTTTGACTTGTGAAACTTCAAACGGGTTGGCTATTTTTCTATGGGAACATTACTTACGCCTACATTTCTGCTAAAAATTATGGTGGCCATCAAACACAATAGAGATGTGGGGTAATTAATGACACCAGGGTTCGAGCCCAAAACACAATCAGTGGACAACCTATGACTACAGAACCCTCTGGTCATGAATTTAAAGAACCAACAGTTCATCTAACAAATAAAGAACTGTTTACCTACAACAATTTCATCATTTATAAATTCAATTTCTAATAATATGTGTACAGAATAAAAATACAAACACATACAATTTTTGTAAACATTACACACATTTGTTAACCAAAGTGACCAGTGCAAACAATCACAAAGTGCAAGGTTTCAAAGAATTTCAAAACAACAAAGAACTAATTACTGCTGGCTGACAAAGGTCAGCCTGGATGTTTTATTCTTATACTTCGTTGGTGAGCAATTCTGGTGGACCTTGTGCTTTAACGTGGCTCAGTCTCAAGATGTTTCCTTAACAGCCTTGCGATTCCTTGAGCTAAACGTCATTCTGTTGGTCATGTTGGCCTTTCACCAGATTGTGATTCTAATGTGCATTTGTTGTCTGAACCTGAAGTTTCAGCACTTGCATTGTCTTTGGAGGGTGTATGGGGCTTGGCTGGTGGTGGTTATAAATATTTAATTAAACTAGCATCTTTAGTGGTTAAAGGTCTTAATGAGACCTCTCAAGCTTTAACAGAATTGCTTTTGGACGGCAGAAATGTCAGAAAGGCTATTTTGCAAAACAGAGTGGCAAGTGGCAGTGTACTATGGGGTACCTTAACAGATTCAGAGCAACAATCGATTGCATTTTAAAGGTAAATTGATTCAAGAGAATTGTCCGGAAAACGACGTCAAGTGGATAGTTCACGTCCCGTATCATCCCGAGGCTTTGGGGTTGAATGAGAGAATGAATGGATTTTTGAAAGAACAGTTGCGAAAAAGTGTAGAGGGCAGTTGAAAGGGTGGCGTGAATGCATTTCTGATATGGTACAAATTTTGAATTACACACCAATTGCCAATCATGAAACGCCATTGAAGCGTATGTTAACGTCAGCTTTGCAAAGGAAACCAAACATTGCAGGTGAAACTTTGCTGTGTTGGAAGATACTGCCTGGGGCTTTAGCTCCTTATCAAGCAACACCAGAATCAGCAGGGGTAGATTTGCATGCTAATGAAGTGCTCAGACTGGAAACTAGAGTGTTTGGTGTTATTGACACTCGAATAGGAGTAGGAATTCCATCGGAGCATATGGGATTGATTGCCTCTAGATCTGGATTACCATTGAAAGGGATCCAGGTGTTGGAGGTATTGTAGATGCCGACTACCAAGGTGAGATTAAGGTAATTTTGATCGATAGTGGAGACAAAATGTTGTCGATTCACAAAGGTGACAGAGTGGCCCAGCTAATAATTGTACCTGTGAAAATGACAGAGATTTTACCTCATCAGACAAAATGGTACCAGGGGAAAAGGTTTGGGTTGAGAAACCTAGTGGCCCTCCGGTTCCGGCAGATGAGATTGCAGCAGGAGAAGATCAGGTTGTTCTAGTCATGGAACCAGGGAAAAGAAAATGTAGTCATATTCCCGTTGACAAATGTTACCTACGTGAATGATATACAATGCTGATATCTTGTTTTTTCTGAATTTTTTTTCAGACCCTGTGTGCTGTTGGTGCGCTTGTGGGTTTGTGTGGAGTCCATTCGGTAGGGTCTGGGGAAATGCAAAGAACTGTGGCAAGTGTTTCCATACTTTCTCGAGAAGACGTCGTGAACATAGGAGTGCTGCTTTGCCTTCCTCTGCGATGACTGCTCCTTTTCTGCGACAAAGTTATTCTTCTATTGTCTTGCAGTCTGAGAACATGTGGGCTTTTCTAGCCCTTCGAGTGCTGAAAATTTTGCTCTTTTGCTTTACTGATGTTCATGATGCTTTGAATTTTATTTCCACGTGTCTTGTGGCCGTGCTGACACCGGCAACTGTGCTAAAGTACATTTTTGGAGTACTGCATAATGATACCTTGGTTGAGGTCTCACATGTGAGGAGTTCTTTTTCCATTTACGAGTACTGTATGTTCTGTCAAGAAACAATCGCAAATCGAGAAATATGACTACGTTGCAGCAGCTGAAGTGTGCTATGCGATGTCTTGTGATCCTCAGTACATTGGCAAATGCCAGCAATTGAACTTGACTAATCTGAAGAGCAGAACTAATTTTGTAAAGCGCTTGTGTGCGCGTTCTGATAGCGCATGTACTGATGTTTCGAATAGGATGATTTGTCATTTTACTGTAATTGCTGCCAGTCATCTTTGACTTGTGAAACTTCTGACGGGTTGGCTATTTTCCTGTGGGAACATTACTTACACCTACATTTCTGCTAACATTTCTGGTGGACCTTGTGCTTTAAGACAGCTTGGTCTCATGATGTTTCCTTTAAAGCCTGCGATCAATCGAGCTAAAAGTTATTATGTTGGTCATGTTGGTCTTTCACCAGATTGTGATTCTAATGTGCATTTGTTGTCTGACCCTAAGGTTTTAGCACTTGCATTGTCTTTTCAGAATTGCTTTTGAACGGCAGAAATTTCAGAAAGGTTATTTTGCAAAATAAAAAAAAAAGCTGCTGTTGATTATTTGCTTTTGAAACATAACTTGGGATGCAATGCTGTTGAAGGGGTGTGATGTTTTGATTTAAGTGACCATTCCCGTTCTATTGAGAAACATATTAGTAATTTGAATGACTGATTTCCCAAATTACTCAGAATCAGAATGGGAACTGGTGGAATCATGAATTTTCAAGGATTCCTGAAGCAATGCGTTATGTTTTTGTTTGCATTTTTATGGTTATTTTGATTTTCGTTATTTGTTGTTGTATTTCATGTATTCTCAATTTATTAGGGATGTTTCATCGGTTCATGAAACCGTCATTTGTTTCATTGGGATATGATAGCTCAATGTGCAAAGGGTGGAGTATAGTGTGCGAGTGAAAATGTGCCAAAAACATGGCGCTGGTGCGCAGCCATTTAAGGCATTTACTTCCAAACCGCAATGAAAGTCTTTGTTTACCCCAAGCTCAGTTAGAAGGCAGACTTGTATTTTGCAGCATTTGCAATATTTTAGTGTGAAGTAGATGAGCTCATGCGAAGGATAGTTTTGCATTGCTCATTCCAGGATGAGCTGAGAAGGGAGGCAGAGATGTGCAAGTGCACTGATAAGGATTGCTGGGAACGAGAGCATGAGACATACTGGTTTTTACCACTGTCTGGATGTTTCCACTCATATCTCCAATACTTGCTGTCTGTCACCCTGGCCAGGGGCAGTCTGTAACCTATGGCGGGCGCGGACTTTGACCCCATAAGAAAAGAGTAGAATCAAACAAGTTAGCTGGAATCCCAGGAACAAAGTCTTGCTGAGAGGAAGGATGCTCCGCCCAGACCCCTTTAGTTGATGTGATCTCTCTGCCTACCTGCCTTGGGATTGGGTGGTGTCGCTGTGGTCGAGATGAAGGTGTTCTCCACAGCTGCACTAATGGTGATGTATTTGTTAGAAGTCTTTATCTATCTATATATCTATGTGTAACAAGTTGCATCTACTTTACTGCTTTATGAATGTTTATGGAGTATGACTAAAGGGCCTGTAAAGAGCCAATTATATTCTAACTAATGGACTAAGGGTGTATCATTGCCTTCCCGAGTCCAAGAACTTTCATTCAATGTAATAGGGTGAGTAATTTTGAGGGTTTTACACGTGTCTGGAAAGCAGAGCATTATATCACAAAAATGGGTGGATAGACCAGTACTTCATAAAGAAACAGAACTAATGCTAAAGTATATCTGTCCCTCAAGAAGAACTCTCCTGTCCCTTGACCCAGCTTCCCCTAGATATCGGTTGTAGGATGCCTATCTAATAGGGAAAGCAAGGAGAGACTTCCCTATTCCTAAACTCAACTAAAAATCATTTCAAAAAGAGAAAACTGTTTCATATGCTTTTTCATGCTCCAAGGTGTCTTCCTGGTATCCCTTAATATCAATAAAAAGACAGAAAACTGGTCTCCTCTCATAAAACAGGGATGCCTCGAGAAAGGTGCTATGCACAACTTTATTCTTCCTCTATTCTAAGAGACATATCCCACAATCTTCTGTAAAAACGACCACCCAGATATGTCAAAAAACACACTGGTGGTCTGCCAGTTCTCAGCAATGTATCCCTAATTATTTATAAGGATATCACTTGTCATGGTCGGTTAACCGGTTTCAGTGTGCCACCTTGCTTATGCCACCTTCTTCTGGACCTAGAAAAAGGAGATTGACTGTTGTCTCTATGTTATTTTGGAGTGATGCAGATGTATGACTCACTGCCACTCGGTATTGGATCATAGATCTACAATTAGACCAAGAAACAAACAGAATAGGGGTCTTACTTTTCACCCTAAATGCATGTGCATGCTTTTATATTGATATTGATATTGATATTTTATTTCTATTGCGCTCGTACACAAGTGTTTCAGAGCACGTCAAGGCAAGGGAGGGGAACAGGGGAACAAAACAGTGGTCTTACTAGGCCCAGTGACATTGAGAACGTGCAAGTGCATGGGAGAGGGGGAGGGGAAAAGTGCATGGAAGGGGGAGAAGTAGAAAGTGCAAAGCAGAGGAGAAACAGATAAATAATAATTAATCAATACATAAATAAATAAAGGCAACAAACAGTGGTAGTGCAGCCAGAAATATGCAAGTGCTAGGTTTAAGGCAGCAGACAGGGTAGGTCTGATAAGTGCAGGAAGAAAAAGGGGGTGCTGTATGGGTACAGATACAGACCCCAGTGCAAGGGGTGGCCCGGAGGCAGTGCCGGAGGGTGGCAGGGTGAGCAGGTACCCCGGCCCGGAGGACAGAGGGTGGCTAGGTGTACGGTGCCAAGAGAGAACAGATCAGCAGGGGAGAGGGGTAGCAAAGGCAGAAGAAAATAGGAAGGTTTTGAGGTGCTTCCGGAACTAGAGATGGTTCGCCTCAAGTTTTAAAGTGGCAGGGAGGCTTTTCCAGAGGGAGGCCCCAGCCGAAGACAGAGATCTCCCCCAGCTTGTTTCTTTGAAAAATGACTGACCCTGAGGGAGTTAGAGGTAGAGGAGCGAAGAGCTCGAGAGAAGAGGTATTTGCGGAGGGATAGCTGAAGTTATTTTGGACCTAGGCCCCAGAAAGCCTTGTGGACAATGCAGAGGGTTTTGAATTCAATCCTTGCATCCACTGGGAGCCAATGGAGAGATTTCAAAGCTGGAGAGATATGATCCCAGGTCTTGAGGCCAAGGACAAGTCTTGCACTCCTGTTTTGGATTAGTTGCAGGGGGCGGAGAGTAGAGGCAGGTAGATTTAAAAAGATGATGTTACAATAGTCCAACCTAGAGAGAACCAGAGCTTGGGATACCATGAGCTTCTGGTGGAAGGGGAGGAAAGACAAAGTACCTCTGAGAAGGTGCAGTAGGAAGTTTGACTTTTTCAAGACCTCTGAGATGTGCTTTGCACTTTTTATTTTATAATCAATTGTCCACATATGCACCTCCGATGCTGAGTGAGACAGTTGTACTTCTGCAAATACCAGACAGTTATATAACATTTCTCATGGCATACGTGCCTTCTTTATTCAGGATGCGTCATACCTCTGTACTTTTTTAATTTGACCAGCGGTGCCCCGCCCTTCAGAATTAAACGTAAGCTCTTTTGCATTAAAACAAGATGCAGCCTGTATTTCTACACAACCATTAAAATAATCATCCGCATGTTTTTAGTTTGTAGAATCGTTCTATGTGCACCTGGAGGACATATGAAAAACATCTTGAGTATTTAACCACCCGCTCGCGCACGGCCCTGACAAAAACACATAAGTAAGTCCGTGGTGACACTATGCATTCTCTGATTAGCTGTAGACAGCGTGCGCAATAAACTAATTGGGTATATCACCATTGCAGGCACTTCTATTTGAAGCGTGATACAGCTACTTACGATTCCATGCATGGCTTTGGAACAGACAATTATTAAAATGTGTCCAAATACGACTCTCTTCGAGGAATTCATCAGCTTGCCAAACGTAAGTTTTGAGTTTGTCCACACTCGTATGCAGGCCCAGAAGCATTAGAAGCAAGAACAGCCAATATTAACCCTCTGAATTTTTACCAGTAGCACTGATTAGGCTATGTGATCATTATAATTGGGGAAGTGCGATGATGCGTTTTCTAGAGCAGTATTTTTCATTTTGTGAAACAATAGGCCAATTTAGTTGGACAGTAATTTTGTTAAAAACCACAGTCAATACAGTTTCTCTTACGCTACCAGTATTTTGCGAATTAAGAAAGAACAGGCTTGTCCCTTATCTAGTGTAGGTTTTGTTTTATGTGCACAAGCATGTAATAAATCGAAAGAGAGTGTATATGTATGCATGTTAGAGATGTCTAGTGAACACCAGTAATTGAATTTATCATGAAAAAATGTTTGATATGTCCTTATATGTTTTGTAGATCAATTACTTATGAACACTCTTCAGAGGTATGAAAGAATCATTGCTCGTTATTGAACAAATCATTGTCCTGAAGATGGCCTAAAACCATTGAGCTAAATGACACTAGGGATTGTGTCTAATTTATAAAAGCAGGCTGAAACATGTCGACTATCTAAGATACCCACAGAAAACATATTTCCTTGAAAATGTGAATTGAGTTTTTTGTGTCTTGCAACTACTTGTGATTTAGTCTTAGTGCTGTTGAATCTAATTCCCCTTGTTGGTTTTAAATGATGTGACCTGGTCCATTGTGTAGTGTATCCCAATTGTGGACCTCGTTTTAGGCTAGTTTTAACAAACGATGAAATCTAGTTTTGTGTTTTTTATGTATTCTAACAAAGTCTTTATATGTAATGTGATGAGAATTGAATAAACCATTTTTTTCATATACGTATAGTGTGTACTCTACCACATTTCTCGTGTGGAATATGGGTTACTATATCCACCTGTGTTGAATGTGCAAGCATCTTTCTAGTGGTAAGGTAGCGTAAAGAGGGGTAATCAGTCTCACCTTTGTTCATATCCTTGTTGACCCTAGGTCCCTCTGAGACGTGATCCCCCATTAACAGAAAAGTGGGAACTTACCTGAGTGAGGTAAAACCCTGCTGACAAATCCATCTTATCTCCATCTGGTTGTTAGTGTGCATTTCCAGCATGTACCCCGGTTCCTTTAGAAAGGTTTCCTTTTGCACAAGTCTCAAGGTAGCCTGTTTTCTCAAACTAACCTAATGGGGTATGGTGCAGGTACCAGACAAACCCCCAAACTCACTATCATACTTTAGTCTCCCAGCTCTGATTCGCAGTGTAGGGAGGATGAAGGGACGATGCCTCATTTCCCTCACTGCGCCCAAGACGGCACACCTTCATTCACCACTTTATAATACTGTATTCAGATGCCACTCTCCCATGTTCATGTTGCATGCCGCACACCCTCTCTGGCTATGCCCATTAATAGAACAATGTTCCCTGGTCTTACCTTCCTTCACAGAGTCCCGTTAGTTGTTTACTTTTCCTTGGCATGTAACAACAAACTCAATTAGCATTGTGCGCATTCGCTATATCAGCCAAATACCCAGGGACGTCATTTAGGGGTCGCCAGGGTTGGCCAAGGAACTCTGTCAATCTCTTGCGACCACTGGCTGTCAACCAATCAGAGGAGGACGGGGCATGGCAAAAGCATGCTGCGATGCTTGTGGTCCTCCATTTTGATTTATTTGCGCATGTGTAAACGCGTGCTGCTTGCTGATTCAGTGTGACCTGTGCCGGCCTGTCCCCACTGAAGGCCAGGCTAGGCCTGCTGCAGCGAAGTCTTGGTGAGTAGTGGGGTTGTCATGTGTGGGGCGGGGGTGGGACGGGTGGGCCTCCGGTGCAGCACTGCCACCATCGCCATGCGGTGCACGCTGCTGGCTGAAAGCCTGCCCGCCGCGCAGCCCAAGGACCCAGCGGCGACTCCGCAGGCGAGGGCACACGGCCACCGGCACGGCAGAGACATGTCTGTGCCGTGCCGGTGCCGTGGTACAGATCAGCCGATGTAAGTGTGTCTATATATTAAACGACCCCCAGGACATGCAATGCCCTCCTTTGCTTTGGCGTACGCTTGAGAATGCTGTGGGATCGATCTTGCACTGGGTGGAACATCGGGGAGTACAAGTGGTAGGTGTTGGGGGTTTTGAAGCAGCGTGTTGGAGGCGTCCACGCCCCCCAGTCCTCCATTCTGACAGAGAAGGGCTCTCTGGAAAGTCTTCTGATGGGGAGCCGTCTAACGATCACCCTGCCACAAGCAGGACATAGACAAGAACCCCAATTACCGCCCGAGCTGTTCTCAAACAAAACGTGTGTTCGCCCTTTCAAAACAAGGGATATGCGCCAAATTCCGATGAATAAATGCACCGTGACCGGTTTCGGGGGTGGTGGGAGAGGGGAGGCTGCAGGAAATCGAGTGTATCGGTTCCCGTGGAGGCATGTGGCGCTCACCCGTACTCCCGCACCCCCTCCAAGGCGGTGTAGGTGTGGGTCGGGGTTGTGAAGGCTCTGGTGGTCGGATTCACGGGTCCATGAGCTTCTTATATTGGGGTGTGGGCAATTGTGTAGCCCACGCCTTCTATTGTCAGGTCTTCGCAAACACCCCCACATCCACAAATGCCAGGCAGTCTACAAAATAAAGAGGGGTCACACACAAAGACCCTTCTGGAACTTTCGGAAATTGCACACCTGACGATGTGCCGACTTTTGCTGCCCTCCACAGAAAGAGCCCGATTCACATAAGCGTTTTATGGTGCAGTCCCAAAAGCTGTGTGAATCATGTAAGTCTGCTGTTTATTGTAACGTGTGGAAATTCCACTCTCCTGCGGTTCTTGTCATGACCACCTCTTCACTTGGTTTTTAAGAGCTATTGCAGCGAGTCACGGGCATCCACTGGAACAAATCGGTTCCCGGGCGTGGAGTGACGTGAACGCGTTTTCTCTCAGAAACACAGCCAAATACTATCAGGAATAAGAGCCCTGTGTATACTTTCCGCTTTGAATCCAGTAATTATTTTGCATTTGCTATTCCTTGTTAATTTTTGTGTCTCTCATCATCAGCATTTTTGTTCTCAAAATGATGTAAAAAGGGAACGCGCATTCTCCCTGAGATGTTTTTCCTCCTTGGCATGTTCAATTCTTCTTGTGATTGAGCCGACTTATGGTTTTCCCCTTGGGGGTGGGAGGGGTGAGGTGGGTGGGGGGCCAAAAACAGGAAGTGACATCACTGTCAGTTATATGACCGCAAATTTGCATGTAGTCGCCAGCTTGGTGCAACGGCGCGCGGGGGTGGGGGCGTGCGCAGCGCAGAATAGTGGAAACATTGGCTAGCATGTACTGCATATACTAAAGTCAAGTAAGAAGGAGATTTAAGCCTTCGAGTTGCATTCCGGTAAATCATCACTGCCCCTACTCCACCCTGGGCTTGCATCCATGCTATACCTAACAGGACTGACATGCACCCCAGGCTTGCACTCATGCTATCAGAAAACATTCCCGCCCACCCGCTAACTATGGCCCATCTCACAGGACTGACATGCACCCCAGGCTTGCACCCATGCTATCAGAAAACATTATCGCCCACCCCCTAACGATGGCCCGCCTCACAGGACTGGCATGCACCCAGGGCTTGCACCCATGCTATCAGAAAACATTCCCGCCCACCACCTTAACTATGGGCCACGTAACAGGACTGGCATGCACCCCGAGCTTGCATTCATGGTATCAGAAAACATTCCCGCCCACCCCCTAACTATGGCCCACCTCACAGGACTGGCATGCACCCCGAGTTTGCACTCATGCTATCAGAAAACATTCCCGCCCACCCCCTAACCATGGCCCACCTCACAGGACTGACATGGACCACGGGCTTCCACCCATTTGAAAAATAAATTAAAAGAACACATTACATTTAAATACATATCTAAAATACATCCAAGATAATACAAACACAAATACATTTAATTTCATAGGACTCATTTAATATCTTAAACAGACTCTATGCATAGGTGCCTTAAAGTTTCAAAGGACTTACTTCATAGACCTGATCTAGATATTCTTTTCATCTTAATCATACCCTACCAGGCCCCCACCACTTCCTGGGTGTGCAAAAGATTGCAATGAACTCGTATGAAGACGCTACAAAGAGAGGCAGCTGGTCAGCAGCAGGCAAGACTTTCCAGCACTCCACAAGCGAGGGACATTCTATTAAAGTGACATAACTTTGATATTATTCATAGATGAGTATTTCACTTATATCTCTCTCATCCACGAGTAATATAAACCACCCTGCTCATCATGTGCCCTTGAAGGGTGGACGGGGAATGCTCAGCGCAAATGTTAATTCTGTTTCATGCTCTTTCTCGGCCGCCAAATGGCTGTAAAATGCACCTTACTTTTGCACTTGGGGCTTTGGTAAAGGCCCAAATGTTTGCAGAATTAGATTGGCGGTCACCCTGGCCTAGTTCCAAACTGAACCACGCCCTGGGCCCAACACGAGATTGGCCAACTCACTGTGCCCAACTCCATGCTGGAAACACCCTGTGCCATTACTTGGTATAACAGCACCTTCTGCCAGCACCAGACTGAGCAACATTTTGCCCAGTAACAGACTGAACAACTCCCTGTGCCAAACAACAGACTGAACAACAGCCTGTGCCCAGCACCACAAAGGGCATGGAGGTATGCCCAGAAGCAGGTTGAGCCGCGCCATGCGAGTCTCTCTCTCTCTCTCTCTCTCTCTCTCTCTCTCTCTCTCTCTCTCTCTCTCTCTCTCTCTCTCTCTCTCTCTCTCTCCCCCCCTCTACCTCTTCATTTCCCTCTCCCTCTCTCCATCTCCCCTTCCCTGTCCCCTCTTTCTCCCCTCCCCCTCTCCCTCCAAACTCCCTCACCCTCCGCTCCCTTTCCCCCTTCCTGTTCCTCTCCCCCTCTCCCTTTTCCCTCTCCCCTTTCTCCTCATCCCTCTCCCCCTCCCCCTCTCTCTCGCTCTCCACTTCCTCCTTCCTCTCCCTCTACCCTCTCCCTCTCCTTCTCTCCATCTCCCGCTCCCTCACCCCTTTCTTCCCCTCCCTCTCTCCCCTTCACCCTCCCTCACCCTCCCTCACCCTCAGCCCTCTTCCTCCCTCTCCCTCTCCCCTCCCGCTCCCTTTACCCCTTCCTGTTCCTCTCCTCCTCTCCCTCTTCCCTCTCCCTCTTCCATCTCCCCTTTCTCCTCATCCCTCTCCCCCTCCACTTCCTCCTTCCTCTCCCTCTACCCCCTCCCTCTCTCCACCCCCCTCCCTCACCCCTCTCTCTCTCTCTCCCTCCCTCTCTCCCCCTCTCCCCCTTCCCTCCCCCCTCCCTCTCCCTCACCCTCCCGCTCCCTTTCCCCCTTCCTGTTCCTCTCCCTCTCCCCTTTCTCCTCATCCCTCTCCCCCTCCCCCTCACCCTCCCTCTCTCTCCCTCTCCGCTTCCTCCTTCCTCTCCCTCTACAGTCCCTTTTATCATTGGGCAATAATTGTGTTTTCGCTGTGTTGCAACTAATCAACGATCCGCGACCTTGTGGAGATAAGCCGACCAATCAGTCCACGTTACCTAAATTGGACAAGGAGGTGTATAATATACTTGTGTTTCCAATCTGTTTGGATCCATTCTGGTTTACTAGAGGTGTGGGGCTGATTGATTATTAGAAACCGATATTCATCCCTGGACCACTGGTGCCCCGGAAGTTGATTTGCCACAAGGGAACTCTGGAGATTTCCCGGTAGGCCTCAGCACTCTGGACCTCTTTTGTTTTGCATTTCCAAATTTTCCCACAGGAAAAGGGTGGGGCTTGTTGAAAATGTGTGATATGGGGCCACTTTGAAAATGATTTCCATGTCCTCTTTTGTTTCCCAGTCCACCCCTGCTTGGAGGCACAGTTTGCAGAACTTAAAAAAAATATGTTAACATATATTTTTCATTATGATCAATATTTTAAACAATAACATTTTTGAGTGAGGGTGCGATGGGAGGTCCGTAAATGAAGAATAGTAATAACTATACATGCATATATAACTCATTTGTCTGGGCTCTGGATAAACACATCTTGGCTGGCTTGGTTTTCAAGATGGCTGACAACTTTAAACGCACAGTGGGGCGATTTTCTTTTCACAGGAAAAGAAAAACATTGCACACATTTTAAAGTTCAAAATGCGGAAAGGAAAGCCTAATTTCAGCGCCAAATTGATTTCTAGCCATTATTAGACCAATATTTGTAACACAAATAAATAAATAATTGAACAAAAAGGTGCAACACAACTATCAAGACAACAATTGAGTTAAGCACTCAATGCGGGTTTGAATCCCAGGGAGCTCACACAGGCGTGCACCTTTCTGTCAATACATTGATGTACACACTGGTCTAAAAGTCATATGTACAAAATATGCATTGATAAACGCACCCATACGGAGCTGCTGCTGTTTGTGACTCGGTCATGTTGTAATCGCAGACTCTCAAAGTCCGGTCCACAGAAGACAGGCATTTTTAAGTGCTTCCCTGAAAAGCTTTGATTTCGGCCGATTTAAAAAAATCAGGGACATAAGCGAAGCCAGGAGTCCAGAAGACATAACTAAATAAAATCTTAGGTAGACCATTCTTTTTGTGGTCATCATAAACTGCTAATCATAGCATTCGTTTTAAAATCCCTCACAGAGTGGTTTGAAACTCCCTCGCATGATACTGCTTTGCTGTGCACTGCAGCAGCGAGCACGCCATTCCCCTTAAACAAAAGAGGACCTGTCTTAATCCGACATTCTCGCGCTTTTACCCGGTCAGAGAGAAGTGATGCAGTATCGATGGAAAGGGCCATCGATGCTGCATCACTTCTCTCCGGCCGGGGGGGCTCAGCCCCGACTTGATTTTGCTGCATACTCGGCGCCCCTGTTCTGAGGTGATCGAGGTTACTGGAATGAAGGCCTGCCACATCACAGTGTGACGTTTTGAAATGATCGTGGTGATTTTTTTTATTTTGCTTTAAAATGTTTTGCAGTGTGTTTTACACTAGGACGGTGCCGAAGACACCTCAGCAACCTTTGCGACAGACTTTAAGGAGACAAGATGGTGGCCTGCCTCGTCAGCGCTCATTTTGTGGCTCTTCCGAATGTTCAGTGGGATTGTAAAGTCGAGCCCTGTGCTGCGCATTCCAGAATTCGAATACGGCTGCTTTCTCTATTCTTTGGCCCCACAAACATCTACAGTATTGTGTAAATATTTATGCGAATGACATTAGTGACCTTCACTTGCAAATGTCCCTATTCCCTTTGTGATTTGTATTGGCATCTGACTTAATTAACTGGATTTAGGCGTGGCATAGTGTCAACAATGCTGAGAATGTGATTATCTTACACATTGTGACCTTGGGTGATATTGTTCCAGAGGATGATGGAAAATCCTGTAGCAGTTTGGAACAGTGAACCGAATATATGCGAACACAACGCGCATAAGTGGTGCTTGTGATACACTATTGTTGCTGTTGTCCGGTGAATGGAATGCAATTTACTATCTACACATCAGTGTTTTGGAAGCCCAATAGAGCATGGGGACTAGCCATCGTAGCAGGAGTAGGGGAGGTTAACTATGGAAAGTTCTTTTTAGTTTGGGCTATTTGGCGGGGCTTTAGATCCACCTATAAGCCAAAACTATTACATTCAAGTACAAATAGGGAGTAATGGAACAGGAGGAGGCACACAAAGCTTGGAGGTTTTGCTAGGTTATTTGCCCATTCATTGACTGCCATGGCCATGCTAATGCTTTTGGCCATTCTCACCCAGTTCTTACCTTTCCCCACCAAAACACCTCCTCATGAGCACTTTAATCAAGCCTTACCATCACACTTTGCACTAAAAGTGCCTGCCAGTGTTTTTGAAAGTAGTCGTCTGAGAGTCAATGACTTAATTGGAGTTTTAAACACACTACTGGTGTAGTAAACATGTTCAAATCATGCATTTATTTCACAGCAGAAATGTCAGAATAATTGGGTGACAATGTAGCATGTACACTCTGCTCTGCAGGGAACACTTGGTACACTCCAGCAAATGCCAGTTAACTATATAGCACTGGCGAGCATCTAGTAGTGGGCGATGATGCTGGCTGCCCCAAAATAAAATCTGGAGGCTTCTTCCACACTATATGCAAGTATTGCCACACTTTTAAGAACGTTATCCCCAAACCAGGTCTGCCCCCCTTTCATGGCATTTCTGTCCGAACAAGTAATGTGGCTGGTCTTCATAATACAAGCCTGCATGGCCCTCTTAAAACACATTTTCATGCCGCTAGTGGGCAAAAAAAGGGTCTGTCTCAACAATGTGCTTGCATTGCGGCTGTGTGCCCCTCCCCTCGCCTGTGTGTCCATTTTCCCCCCTGACCCCAGCTTACAGCACAGCTTATGCAAATTAAACTGCTTAATTTAACCACAGGCAGATGAAATCCAAGTCATTTGTGGCCTGCAGCATATACATTTTGCAATGCATTTAACTAGGATTTTACATTGTGACACAATATTATGTAAACTGCTCCTTGCCGGAGCCACACACTCAGCCTGGGCCTGCTGTGGCCTACAGATCTAGTTCCTAGAGATCCTAGGGCAATGGTGCATAACATGCGTCCCTCCGAGTCACAGAAGGTTAATGATGAATCGATGCCGGGCCTGAAGTCAGTCTCTAGGTCTGTCATGTCAAAGCCTCTGTGGTCCAGTTTGTCTTTGCATGATTTGTGCACCCCAGAAATCTAAAATTCTATTCAAAATTAATATGGTCTGGTGTTGCACAAATTAATCTTTCTGATATTTTGTTATTATTTTCAGACCTGCATCTTTGTGTGGGAGTTCCTTCCTTTCTGTGTTCTCAACGTCAGCAAACAGTACCACCATTGAGCAGCTGACATCCAACCTTATCTGTGACCGCTGTGGGAGGTAAATGAACATGAAGCAACATATTGAAAATGTACAGCATATGTTAATGATCTGACTGTTAGTCTATATCTATTTATGCATTGCAGCCTTGTCCTAGTTGTTCCAACACTAAATATGGCTCTCTCTCTTCCATTTAATCAGAGAATACCACAAAAGTAACTTCAAACTGTATGACACTGCATGCTTCACTTCAGTTTTTTGGGACCCACGGGTTTCCTTTTTTTAGGGGCAGAGTTTGAACAGGTTGCAACTTTTAATCTCTCAAATGTAAAGTATGACCCTGACAGATAGGACTGACCTAAAAGTAACCTACGAAAATAAATACTTGAAATCACTGCTTAGGTATGTACTCAGTGCTCCAGATAAGATTTTGAAGTGGGACTATTGTATTCCCTATTTTGTAAACTTGGAAGTAAAATGATTTTTAGGGAGTAAAAATGTAAATCCAATTCCCCACGGCAGAATTTTGTAAGCAAGTAAAAATGCTTTAACTGAAAAACTGAAAGGTTTTTCTAATGATTATGTTGCCCCTAGTTACTCATGCACATTAAAGGATCATATGCATGTCTACCTATCGAGCAGTAATAATAGTACTTTCTTCCTTTGGAACTACGTGCGCTACCAGTCCAAACATCCATGGAGCTGTGTGCATGAAAGCAGGGGCTCAGGGTCCACAGTGTTTGTTTCCTATTTTTTGTTGGAAGTATTTGTAATCTGTTTTTCTTTTTACTCGCTTTTTTTCAGGGAGTACAGTGATAAACAAAGCAATACATTTCAGATTTGTCTCCTCTTTGGTATTCAGCAGAAGTGGTCCTCCAGAGAAGAGTGAAGCACATAAGAAGTCGGGAGGACACTGAGGAATCCATCATTTGCTTGAATAATAGCTTCTGATTTAGCAGTACTAAAAGAACAAACATGTCTACACCTACAGGAAAACCCAAGGATCCAAAACAGAGATCATTCCTTGATATTTCTTCTCCATTTGCAAGAGGAGCTGGCCTTACTCCAGGCTCTGATTCAAGCAAGCACAAGAGGTCTGATGATACCTCAAGTGGCAGTTAAAACACAGCTGCACATGTTGTCCAACCATCGGCCAGCACAACAACTCTTGCTGGCAGCAAATCTGCGTCTTCAGGTGCAGTTAGTGCATCTACATGTGCTGACATTGGTTCACTATCTTCACATGCTGATACTTTGTCTACAGCTCCACCTTCCTTGGCTGACATAGCATCTACTTCATGTGTAGTGGCCACTGAAGGCTCTTTTTCACGTGCAGACATTGCTGTGATGGTTTCACGTGATGCTGATGACCTAAGCAACACTTCAACTTTCCTGGATAGCGCTGATTGCTCTTTCAACCCTGATGTTGAGGATTGTTCTTCCTGTATTGGCTTGTTTGATGATCCCCCCACTGGTGCTTGCTCTCCCGACATTTTGCTCCTCAGGGAGTGCACAGGCAGCTCTTGGTTGCAGAGCGATAACAGTATGCAGATGTGTCTAGATGAGCAGTGTATTCCAAGAAGATCTCCAGCTCCCAATTTAGACGACAGTGTGGTGACTGATCTGTCACTAAATCCATGCAGTGGCCCTGTACAGCCAAAACTTCCTACATACCCTGTAACTGGTTCCCGTAAATTTAATGGAGACTACAAAACATATTCTTGGGTGGAGTATTCCGTTCTGAAAGATAAAGTATACTGCTTTGCATGCAAACATTTTGGTTCTAATTCTGGAGGAGGGGGGCGTGCACATGGCAATGTTCCATTTGTTGACATTGGCTTCGCTAAATGGGAAAAGACACGTCATTCTTTAAAGATGCACTCAGATTCTGATAAGCATAAGTCTTCGGTTGTAGCTTGGGCAGACTTTAAGCGTGTACAACAGACTACAGGCCCTCAACACTCAATTGTTTCAATGGTAGAAAAGGTTGGGGACCAAGAGATTGAAGAGAATCGTCAACATGTGCTGCAGTTACTAAAGGTTTATGTCTTTTGGGTTGTCAAGGACTTGCTTTCCGAGCCACAAACGAATCACAAACTCTCACAATAAGGGAAACTTCATAGCAATATTGCGTTTGCTGTCTGATAATAATGAACTTCTTAAAGTAAAAATGGCTAGAAGATACGGGCACTATACATCTCCCGAGTACCAAAAGGACATGATCTCAGTTGTGGCAAATCTTATACGTCAGAATATTGTTAGGAAAGTGACAAAGCACTTTGCAGTGTTGGTTGATGAAACCAAAGACATTTCACATAAAGAACAGATGAGCTTTGTGATCCGGTTTGTAGATCAAGATGGGAACATTCAAGAAAAAGCCAGGGGATGTTACCACATGGAGAAGTTGGATGCCTCCAGTTTAGCTGCAGCCATTGACAAATCTGTACGCAATGCTGGCTTTGACTGGAAGAACTGTGTGGCACAATGCTATGATGGGGCATCAGTTATGAGTGCCTGTTTCAATGGAGTGCAAGCGAAAATAAAAGAAATTGCTCCACATGCAGTTTACATTCACTGTCATGCGCATCGTCTAAACCTTGCGTTAGTGCAAACTATCACTAACATACAAACAATGAAAGATTTTTTCTCAACTTTGCAGGCTCTGTATGTGTTCCTTTCACAAAGTTCTCCTCGACACAAACTCTTTTTAAAAGCTCAAACAGAAAGCGGTCTGGCAGTACAAGAATTAGAAAGACTTTGTGGCACTAGATGGTTTTATTGGTAAGCTTGTGTTAAAAAAATACAGGCTCGATTTGAAACCATTATAGTTGTTCTCAGTGTAATAAAATCATCGCAACAACGTGACAAGCAGGCTGTCACGACCCTCGCCCAAAACCCCGTCTGGCAAACCCATTGGCCAGGTGGAGTCAGGACTCGGGCCTCTAGAGCCTGGCATCCTCTTCAAAAGCCCTCATGGTGCCAGTCCTGGCACCTATGGTGCCAGGCTCATACACCATGAAAAACAATGTGCTTGGGAGCTACTTTATTGTATTGTCAGCCAACATGGAGGCATCCACATAGCTTGGTCCCTAAGAACCAAGCTATGCGGTCTAGTGTTTTGGGTGTGGTAGCCTAGGGACTACTTTACCTGGACTATTTTGTTGGGGCTATTTAAACCACACCTGAACAAGACAACACGCTTTGCCTTACTTTGCAGCTTGCAACGTGACGCTCACTGTGTCCAGCTATTCCCTCGAACCTCGGAGAAGCAGAACCTGCAAGGAGACAAAAGGAACATCATTAGCAGCAGCATCTTACCTGCAGTCTTCATCTTTAAATACTCGCAGCTACTGAGAACAGCTTCCTCGAATCTGCACGCCTCCCGGTCAGAACGACCTGAAAGAGGAAGATAGAGGCAACAGGAAAGAAAGCAGTAGAGACATTTACAAATTACGAACTGCTCAAAAGGCTTACCTGGCTGGTCGCCTCTCGGCTGGCACCACTCCAGACATTCCACTCGCGCTGAAGAACACTGCAACCTACAAGGAAGGAAAACACAGGTTTGCAAAGGCAAGACTTTGCAGCGCTGCGCATATCGCTTACTTACCGCATCATAGCACTCTTAATGCACCATCATTTACCAGCCGGGCTCAACCAAGCCATTTTGCCGCGCTGAAGCTCTGCATACCTAAGGGAGAAAAAAGAGACATTTTAAACAAAGAAAGGCATGCAGGATAGCAACAAAACTAAAGAACAGCAATAAGACCTACCTGAACAATATCAAACGGGCCGGGTCAGTGAAGTAACTGGACCGCACTCGCCCATGAAAGACAACGCTCCCCTGCAAAGAAGGCAGGACGGAGAGCATGCCTAATTCTACCACAAGGTGAGGAGAGTGTGCCAGAGGGACTGGAATCATACGGGGGTGGAGGGAGGATACTTACCCCAGTCGGTCAGTCTTGAACACAGTCCTCCTGTATTTTCAGGCAGAACCTTCCCCACAGACCACATCAGGAAAAAGCTGAGGAGCATACCACCGAGTAACCCGGCTGGGTGGCGTCCCTGTGGATGCCAGGTGAGCGTAACACAGGCTTGTTCAGAAGCCAGAGGACTTCTCCGAAATATGCAGTGCTTTGAATTTTTGCTAACTTTGTTAAGTATGGAAGCAATTCTGAAAAAGATTAGTATGTTATCTGATGAACTTCAGAGAAAGAATCTTGATTTGCCAGATGCGAGTAACCTAATTCAAGTGACAAGAACTGCCCTCGTCAACCTTCAACAAGAATGCCATTGGGTGAAAATCGTCAATGATGCAATGGAATTGGCAGAAAAATGTGGTATTGAAACAGTTGAAGACCACGACCGCAGAGCATTACCAATAAGGCAGCTCCAACTGAGCAGCAAACTAAAAGAATACCTTGTTGGTACTACTGTAAGGAAGAGACCTGGACATTATGAGCACTCTGAGGATCGAATGCCACAGACTGAACGGATAAAGCAAGAGATGTTTTTCTCCACCTTGGATAGGTTTGTAAAAGAGTTGGAGGCTCGTTTTATAGATAACATCGGGCTTTTCAATGCTTCCGGCATGTTCAATCCAAGGGCTAAAAATGTCTTGAAGGACTCATCTGCAGATGTTCTTGCTCAGCACTACCTAGGGTCCCAAGTCAATTATGCTGGATTGCATTCAGGCCTTGACATTGCAAGGAGCTATTTATCTGACAAGACTTTAGCAGGTATTCACTCTGTCAGGTACTATCTCAATGAATCTCCAAGAGGCTTTTCTGAGGTCCTAAACCTGTTGGATCTGGTTCTTGCATTGCCGATTACAACTGCAACAAATGAGAGGTTCTCCTCCTGTTTCAAAAGAGTTAAAAACTATTTTTGCGAAATAGATGTGGAGACAACAGACTTAGTGATTTGTTGGTAATGGCATGAGAACCTATGGCGGTAGACGAGGTAAATTTGAGTGATGCCATTGACCGATTTGCTGACTTGCGACACAGGAGGTATCCTCTGAAAAGATGAACCATTATATTCTTTGACACTGTTAGATTATAGCAAAATTTTCCAGTTAGGTCTTTCTTTTCAAGTCACGCAGACCTAATCAGCACCACATACAGTCTTCAAAACCATCTTCTACTCTCCTACGCTACCAGCTTCTTCGGACTGCTGTTCCCAGCCCAACTGAAAATCCTGCATGAGGGCAAAACTGTCCATTTCACTGACCCGCAGGAGGCCTGGAGATGGGCAGAAACTCACATTGGGGGGGACTGGACTGGACCGAATCAAAATCGCAGAAGTAGATCAAGACCCCGACCATGGGGAGAAAGACCTGCACAGCAACCCAGACCGGAGGTCCCAATCGAACCAGACGGAGACCCCAATGAATAACGGATGTTTAAGAAAAAAGAGGTACAGCGGCCGGACACGTGAACGGGCTGATTCACAGCGTACTCAATGCCCTGTGACTTCTCCCGGCAACAACCTGCAAGGAACACTCCTCCGGAAGTATCATCGATGGCGGATTACCCCGGTCCCCCTGCAACGGATCACATGAACCGCAAGCAGTCACCAGTAACACAGCATGCCACCGGCGGCCGCCATGCCCCCGACTTGAGACCTGAGACACCAGACCCACACGGGTATAGTAAGTCGGAGGGGTATTGTGAACAATTCATGTTAAGTTAACCTGGCAATATAGTTTTTAAGCGCCAGTAGAGTTCGGGCGACAGATACTTCATGTTGGGGAGGAGTATGGGGAGGGGGGAAGGGAAGTTGTATTATGTTTATCTTTTTCCGGGGAACCATACCAGGCAAACGTCCATAGTGAATTCACCAAACACACAGTGCTCGTCGCCCATGCTCCCACCAAATACGAACACAATGTTTCTAAGTTCATACACACCACGCGCCGCAGAGCACAACACCATAAACCTCTAGACAGTAATTGCTACACAACAACATAGCGACCCCGATTGCCAAAATACACAAGCCTCATCGATGTCTAATGAACGCCATAGGTCTCTTAAGCTCCTCACATGGAATGTGAATGACATGGGCTCAAGTATAAAACGCTGACTGATCCTACAGTTTCTTAACAGACGCTCCCCTGATGTAACTCTTCTAACTGAGACCTACTTAGCAGGCTCAAACTGCCAGTTTTTCCGCAGATCCAACTATCGGGCGACGTACCACGCAGGATATACTATGGGCTCCCGGGGGGTCCTGATCCTCCTGCATAAACGACTCCCTTTTGAATTATCCACTGTGGTGCAGGACCCCAGTGGCCATTTTGTGATGATTCAGGGTTATTCATTTTGTGACGTCTGGGAGAGACAATGGCTATTCTAGCGATATATTCCCCACCGGGATTGGGGGAGGCTCTCCTGGGGGAGGTGACGGCCCTGATGGCGCAACAACAGATGGAGGTGTGGATCCTGGGAGGGGATTTTAATGATGTTATGTGTAACAGACTCGACCGGACCCATATCCACAACCGAAACCCACGCCGGCCCACTGGTCTAGCGACCTTTGCATCGGCGCTCGGTCTGAGTGACGTGTGGAGAGAACTACACCCAACAGAACGGGGATTCTCCTTCCACTCGGGAGCACACGCATCCCTATCCAGGTTAGATTCTTTTTTTCTTCCAACCCCCGAAGCATATAGGGTAAAGGCGGCAGAGCTCCTCCCCTGTGGCATATCAGATCACTCTCCCTTGTATCTGCTCCACACGGAGTGTCCCCTACCACCCAAAACATGGAGATTAAATAAATACTACCTGGTCCTCCCTGAATTCGTGGAGCATATTACTGTAAAGTCAGACGAATTCTTTGAAATTAACACAGGCTCGGAGGAGGACCCAGTGACACTTTGGGAAGCACACAAGGCGGTACTTAGAGGGGAGATGACGGCCTGGATATGCAACAAAAGGAGAGAACATCATAGGAAAGTAACTGAGACGGAGGCTGAGGTAGAAAAATGGGAAACCAATTACATCGCCGACGCTACCCCACAAACACACCGCTCCCTGTTAAAGGCCAGAGCTACCCTGCATAACACAGCGCTGGACAACGCCAGACAGGCACACAGGGAGTCCAAAACCAGAATTTATGAACAGGGAGATAAAGCGGGTAAACTATTGGCATGGCTGGAGCGACGGGAGGAAGGGCATAGACATGTTAGATTAATTACAGATAACCCAGACAGACCTGCCCAAACAGACCCAGAAATAGCGGAGGCATTTGCCAACTTTTATGCCTCGCTCTACGCTGCTCCAACGGCCCCCACGGACTCATCCCTTCTGGAGGAGATCACACTCCCGCAGTTGTCGGAACTCCAAAGAGCACATCTGGATAGGGAAATCGATGAAGCCGAGACCGCAGAGGCCATGACCCAACAACAATCGGGGAAAACACCAGGCCCAAATGGCTTCCCGGCCGAGACCTGGAAGAAGTTAGGCACCAACAAGATGGCGGCCCCCCTTCGTGATCTGTTCCTAGCTGCCAAGACGCAAGGCACCCTTCCCCCGGACCTACGAACCGCCAATATCGTGGTCATTCCCAAACAAGGGAAACCTCCCGACCAATGTAAGTCGTATAGACCGATGTCGCTCATTAATAGCGAAACTAAAATCCTGGCCAAAGTATTGGCAAATAGGCTCCAAACGGTCATAACGGCACTGGTCCATCAAGATCAATGCGGCTTCATGCCGCAAACATCGACCAGAATGAACCTACCACGTTTACACCTGCTCCTGGAAAGGGCCCCAACCCTTAATACACCACTCGCGTTGCTTGCAATTGATTTTGAGAAAGCGTTCAATTCAGTGGTATGGGCAAGTCTCTGGACAATAATGCGGCGTATGGGCATAGGCAAAACCTTTCTCAGCTGGGTTCAACTTCTATACAAGGCCCCCTTGGCCGCAGTTAGTGTAAACGGTTGGACCTCTAGAACCTTCCCACTGGGCCGAGGCACTCGACAGGGCTGCCCACTGTCCCCTCTTCTCTTCGCCTTGGCAATCGAGCCACTAGCCCGATGGCTCCGACAAGTAACTACATGGTCCGGATTCCAATGGCCAAACGGACGGGAGGATAAACTCTCCCTTTATGCAAACGTCCTACTGTTGTATTTGAGCAACCCGGACCATGCATGCCCCATCATAGCCCGAATGCTGATGACCTACGGGAATTTCAGTGGCCTCAGGGTAAACTGGGGGAAATCAGTCCTCTTCCCAGTTAAAGGTGATGATCTGGCAATTTCCGCAGGACTCCCCATGTCGAGTGGAGAGGGAAGGTTTTCGTTACCTGGGCATATGGGTCACTGGGACACTATCAAACTATGTGTTGCATAATCTACACCCGCTGATCGACCGCTTTGATGGTGACGTACAGCACTGGAGGCTCCTGCCACTAACACTCATGGGGAGAGCGGCCCTATTCAAGATGATGGCACTTCCACATTTCCTCTATGTCCTGCAGAACGCCCCGCTAGCCATACCAAATTCTGAGTTCACCCGGGTAGACAGGCTCTTAAGGAAACTACTATGGAAGGGGGGGCAGCCCCGAATAGCTCTAGCCACGCTGCAGCGCTCTGTTTGGGAGGGGGGCATAGGAGTCCCACATCTCAGATCCTACTACTGGGCCAGTCAATTAAATAGAGTTAATGACCTCCTCCATGGGGACCCAGAACTCCCACACATCAGAGCGGAATTGCCTATTACCCATGACACCCCACCAATCCGAACACTATACCAAAGCCTACCCAGACCCCCCGCACAAACTACTTCATCCCATATCACGATTGTCTGGAGGCAGGCCCATAGACACATAGGCTGGGAGAACAGGATCACCACGGCACAACCACTATGGGGCAATCATATGCTGACGGAGGTTAGAAAACTAACTACATGGACCCGATGGGTGAGGGCCGGGATAACAACAGTGGGAGATGTTATCGCAGATGGCGCCAATCTTCCGTTTGAAACACTCCAACAGAAATTTGGAATCCCGGCAGCAGAACAATATCACTATACACAGCTAACACACGCTCTCAGGGGTTACAGGCAAGAACTTGTCGACGCACCAGATTATACACCCCTGGAACGTAACCTACTGCCACAACATATCCCCACCAAGGTAACGACTATACTGTATAAGGCCATCAATGCATTCGCTACTCCGGAACTGGCCAGCCTCAAAACTAGATGGGAGCGGGATATTGGGGATATTGACCCTGAGGACTGGATTCAGGTCCTCATGCACCCTCGCGAAACCGCAATAGACTCCAGAATAAGACTGGTACAGCTCTAAATACTTTACAGGGTATACTACCCCCTTTTCGGTTGGGGAAGGGCAGCAGACCCCAATTGCCTGAGATGCCGGGGGGAGGAGGGCACTTTTTTTCATCTCCTTTGGGACTGCCCCAAGATCAGAGACTTCTGGACACAATGCTCACAAGTACTTACAAGAACGCTGGGCCCCACAATAACACTAGAACCCGCAATAATGCTACTGGGCGCTCCGGATGAAAACGCCTCGAACAAATGGGAGGGTATTTTTCTCTCCACAGCAATGGGCCTGATAAAGCAGGACATAGCACAGAAATGGGGTGCACCGGAATGCCCAACAGTCGACCAAAGGGTCAACGAAATGGACATCTGCGCTACAAAGGAACACAGAATATACACGGCACAGGGGTGCCCTGCAAAAGCTACGAAGATCTGGGGAAAGTGGGAAGAACGTGAAATCTGAGACTATTGGTGGGCAATGGCGGGAGCACGGGGGTCCTATCTTGAACATTACAGGCGACATACTACTGGAGGTGATGCATGGAGTGACAAACATGAATAGACCAAGGAATCAACCCAGGATGGGGGGAAAAGGGGGGGGGGACTGTTGATATGGTGTATGAATGTGTTTAAATCACCAATAAAATATGTTTATTAAAAAACCAAGCAATGATGAGACACACCCAGTCAGTGTCCTCTGTTAAAATCAGCCCGGCACCATCCGCATCACAGCGAGTATTCTGTGACCTCAAAACAGCACCTGCCATACTTGCAGCCTCTTCTCTGCCAAACACCTGCAGCTCCACTACCAGAGTTCTGTCTTTTTGATCTGTTGCCATTGAACACTCACAGACCTCTCCTCTGGTTTCCGGTCACCTAAGCAACAACCTGCCTTTGAGTCAGAATCTTCAACTCGCATTCCACAGCAGCACCGGCACGTCTGTCAAGCCACAGTTCTGCTCAATCTGGTAAGAAACTACATTTTAAGTCTTATGATCAGAGTGAAGGAAGAGCAACTGTTGGGCATTATCCCAAAATCTATATAATAGTACTAATTGGTGGAATGTGTACCATTGTGGAGAGGTCGCGGGTGTGGAGGACAATGAACATGTAGGAACAGAAACCTAGGCAAATAAAGAGTGTTGGTGAGTGTGGGAGTAATACAAAATGCAGCCAGGATTTTTCCCCCATAAAATATGGGGACAGGATTGATGAGGCTTTTGGTACTGTAGTTTGTATCACTCAGTAATGCACTGTATGCCTTGAACACATTTTGAACTAATCTTTTGGCAGCCAAAATAACACAAGAAGAAGAATCATTAAAAACTGAGGATGCCATACCTGTTTTCTGGTGAAATATTCTCCCTCTCCCCTTTTATTCTGGCTTTCCCCTATCCCCATGCCCCCCTATCCGTCTATGTCCCCCAAGAATGTGATTTTGCTCTGTAGTCCTGTTGAAATAACAGGGCAGATCCACATAAAGAGGGGTTTGGGGTTCATACCCTTCACGTGGCAACATGGACCTTGACACTGCTACATATGATGATCCATTCTTGTATGAAATGTCACAATACACTGATATTGTAACCATTTTTTTCTTAGTGCACTGAGGGATAATGCTTTATGAGGCCACTTCTGTGATGTCATGGTGGGGGCGTGGTCAAATGACATCACATCATGTGGGGTGTGGTCTAATGACATCACTTCCTGTGGGGTGTGGTCAAATGACATCACTTCCTGTGATGTCACTCTTAGGGGTGTGGCACTGTTATGTCACTTCCGTTACCCCTGGCATTTTGGTGAAATGACGTCCCTGCAAATACCCACTATGTTGGCAGCCAATTAGCATTATATCAACGAGGCACGCCATGTCTGCCTGTATATTATTGCCATGTTGAGCTACTAATGTGCACTAATACATTGTGATTCATGATATTAGAATCTTATGTGCATGAGTATGTAAAATACATTTCTTGGTGACATCTTGTGAGTAGTTATTTTTTCCTTATCTTAGCATGTTACTGTCTATATTTAAACTCTATGCTCTGCCTTACACACTTATGGACTAGCAAGACTCCTCCCTTTATTAAAGAGAGCACTTCTTAATTTTAAATTTTTCTTTCATTCCTTTCCAAAAGAATAAAATTGTATTAAAACCATTTTTCTTTGTTACTGTTATTTAAGAAGCACTAACTTGCCTCTACTTTTTATTATAAAGACTTTCTCCTCCCAGTCCAATTGGCAAATTACGCCTCTTCACCGGCAGATTGCAAGCACAACTAGTCACTACTCTATGTCCACTGCCATTTTGTGTTTACTTCCACCAGTACTCATGCCGTATATTCTCCCGTCCTTGTCTTGTCAATTGTGTAATACATTTTCTAATAGGCATGCAAGTTGTGGCATATAGTTCCAGGTAATTCCCTACCATTGCACCTTGTGCTTCTCTTCTCGATGTTCTATCACTGGATCACCCCTCAACGTCCAAGAGTGGCTAAATCATGTCATTGTATCTGCTCACCATTGATTTTAAATAAAAAGTGCAAAGCATGCACATTCATTTAGGGTGAAACGTAAGAGGCCTATTCCGTTTGTTTTTTGGTCCAATTATAGGTCCATGATCCAATACCGAGTGGCAGTGTGTCATACATCTTCAGCACTCCAAAAGAACCTGGAGACGACAGTCAATCTCCTTTTCCTAGGTCACGAAGAAGGTGGCATAAGCAAGGTGGCACACCGAAACCTGTCTAACAACCATGACAAGTGATAGCCTTTTAAATAATTAGGGATACATCACTGAGAACGGGCAGACTACACGTGTGTTCTTTGACATACCTGGGTGGTACTTTTTACAATAGTTTGTGGGATATGTCTCTGAGAACAGAGGCAGAATAAAGTTGTACATAACACCTTTCTCGAGGCATCCCTGTTTCATTCTGAATCGATAATACAGCTTCCTTATACCAAAATGTGCAGACTTCGAATGCAAGCTTTTGTAAGCCTATTTTAAACTGCACAGACATGTTAGCAGCCCACAGAACCAGATCAGCATGGGAAATGTGAGTCATGCTACAATTCTCTGATTCTATAAATAGCTGGTGTTGTTGGAGAAAGCAACATTCCTTGATCTATTTGTAAACGTGACTTTATGTGTAATTTGGAGACGTTTTTGTGAAGTCAAGGATTTTGATACACTGACCGACAAGCAGAAGTAGAATTAGAATGTCTAGTTTTATTCAGAACTTAACTTATATACAGAATTGATCATGGCAATGAATGCATGTGTGTGAGAAATAGTGAGGTTCATGCAGGCAGGTTAGATTTCTGCAGAGAAGCTGCTTGTTATTGTGAAACATTTTCGTGAATACCAATGCATAAAGTCTGGGGACCACCTTCAATTCCTATATTGAAATACATCTGAGTTTCAAGCATACCACTTGTTTCTTGCCCACCATTGTGGGGTGGGACTGTATATTAGGGGGTATTGGCTTGCGGTGCCCACATACTGAGCAATCCAAATATTAAAATATTAATCAGAATTTACCTTACACTAGCTATTCATTTTTTCAATAATTCACTCTAACTGTACGACAACGCTCCCCACCACCCAACAATAGTACAGGGGCATGGTCCTGATGATGCAGGGTTTAGCAGTTAACAGAAATATAACGAGCTGATGCCAGGGGTTTCTAGGCACCAGAATCCCACTGGAGTCCAAAGTGGGTGCATAGTGCAGAAAGAAAATGTAAAAAATAGGGGAGCACACCCATAGATAGAATTTCTCACACATTCTGTGGGAGTAGAGTTGGAGGACTGCGGCAAAGGTTGATGGCCAATCAACATGCTGGTCACCAGTTGGCAAAGAGTGCTATGAGATTGTACCAAGTAATGCTTCTGGACAAGAAGCTGCCAGGCTTTTATGATAGCACCAGCTTGAGGCTTAATCTAGAAATGTCTTTTCTGCAGCCTTTATTGATAGCACTGTCGAACCGTGCTCCTGTGTAGGCCTGAAGCCTGCAACTTCTAAACAACTCGTTCAAAACCTCTATCTCTGAAAGACTCGATTTGGCAACTTTTCCCCTTTCCACTAGAAGACCAGAAAGTATGGATGTACAGCCAGCTGGGATAGGCAGTAGTACCATATGGGACATGCTACTCACCATGGGACTAGAGCCGGACCCTTCACAGCAAGAGAGCAAAGGAGTTGAGTTGCAGGTTCAGGGGACGTTCAACGGCATCTGTTTAGACTCTTTCACTGATCATTGACCCTTTTGTGAGAGATTATATTCACCAAGTGATGTCATGAGCACTAGAGAACTGTGATGAGTGTGAGGAATGTATGAGGTGCTTTCATTTGCCCAAGGGGCCCTTCTGAACATTGCAGAGTGAAATCAATATGAGTCTCCTGATCTTTGGCCTTGATTCTCACCAAGAACCTGACATTTGGAAAAGAACCCTGCAGCTCATGTTCCATATATCATATAGGACTCCCTAATTCTCTGCTTGTAGCCCAGCTAGTTCTAGCAGTGTGCTCTCCCCAGCGCATCATCGAAGCCAAGCAGCCAATCAGAAAGGTAGCGGGTACCCATAGATTGCAAGGTGTGGTTTCTAATCCTCTGTACCATTCCCTCACAGTGGCAGGAACAACAACACCACAGGAACGTAACAGCAGTTATTAATACCCCCATAATACAATTCACAGAAAAAACATACTGCGCAAATGAGCTAGGTGCGCCCCAACAACCTGGCATATGATTGCACTCCTGGGATGAAAGGTCATATGAAGGCTTCCCTTCTGTGCAGGGGCTGCTAGAAGTCAATTTCTTTTTAAAGTTCTTTTGTTTGAATGCTCAACCAACTAATGCCTAATTCATTTCAGTTGCAATTACAGGAACAGGTGTTTGCAGTTTATATTTGAAATGGCTATAGTGTGAGTGTCGGAGTCTTTGCAGTGGCCTTATCATGTGCCAGCTACTCCTGCATTGGACAATTGCTCAGGGCGTCTTGATTATCAGGTCTGGTAGGTAATAAGGGCACTTTGCTGTCATCTCAGATAGCTCTAGCACACCATACACCTGCTCCACTTCCTAGGGACATAAAGTTGGTGGTAAATTGGCGCTAAATTCTGCTGGCAAACTAGTTTACCATTACCGCCATTCAGTCCCATGGCATTACTATGGGATTACGAGTGGTGGTATTGCAGTGTAAATCTCTAGTTTTGGAGTCTGTAGGACTCCATGTGGATGTGGATATTTGGTGCATTTACGTCAGCATTCCATGCAGCAAATCTGATTTTTGGACTTAAAGAGGAGGATTTAACTCCAGCACAAGATGGAAATAAATCCTCCACTTGAAGATCAAACTTGGAATTCAGTGGAGTTATAAAAGCTGCTGTAATTACGTTATCAACAAAAAAGTGTTGGTAATGGAAATTACAGTTTTTGATACTGTCAAAACCATATTGACTTATTAACATTGTGGCAGTTTTTCGTTACAATTAGTTGTATTCAAGCACAAACGATAAACATGTACCTCTATTGTAGAAATGTGCAATAAGGAAAGGGGAAAAAATGAAGTTTGAAAAGTGTCAGGAGCACAAAAACAAGGAGTAGCAGGTGAAAAAGCAGGAAGGAAAAAACAAAAGGCGATAAGAGAGGGAAGAACACCCATGGGGAAAGGGCAGGTTATCAGAGACAAGCCATGTATTTCTCCCCTGTTAAAATTATTGGGCATATGCAAAACAAGGATTGGCAATGCCAATAGTTTTGAGATTTGTGTGGGCAGGAGAAAGGAATTTTCCTTACACTGCCACAGTGGTATTATCTGGCCATAAAATGACAATTACTGGCAAATGATGCTAGAATTGCATCATAATATGACATTACCTTGCAACTGATCCATCTAATGACTATACAAGAGCCTACACGTTTGGTTTGAGAAGGCATATTTCTAACAGGATTTGAGTTTAAGGAACAGATGCAAGGAATCACATAATGCATATACTTCAAAATGGCTGACAGCACCCTGGGTTAGTTCATTTTTATTACACCATGAACTGGTTTACAGCTGCAACTAAGCCATTGTTTTCAGACGACTGCTTAGAAATAGGACGGAGAAACCCTAAAAAGCAGAGAGCTGGCTCAAAGTGATGGGCGGAGAGTGTTTTGGACATGGAGGGACATTTTGGGTGGGATTGGTCAAAGTTCACCAACATGGCCATGGGCGGCCAAAAAGCTAAACATCCCTCACAGCCTGGATTTCCCTCTTCAGTTTCATCCAGCTTTCCCATCTTCACTTCCCATGCCAATAACTTCTGCTTAAAGGCAGCACTTACAGCAGCACTGAATAGCTCAAACTAAAAATCAGCAAAATAACACATTGAAATGATAGTAAATAGAACAAAAGTATTGCTGACATTGCACAGCTTTATCATAGTGTGATTGCCTTTATACTTCACGCTATATATGTCTATAGATGCATAGACATATATAGTTTATGTTGGCGAGCTCCATTATGTTTCATCTCCTGCTTTATTTGTATGCACAATTGCTCATGATGTGTAAAGCTGACTGACATCCACTCACTTGCCACTGATGGCAGGCACATTCATGTTCAACAGCACAGGATCAGAGAATTCTGGTAAAGTTGTTAAAATCAGGAGCCAGTTACTTTATAAAAAGTCAGGTCAGTAGCAAACCGCACTAATCGCACTTTGCATGTGGTCCGGTTGCACAAATTAGATTGCAGTTCACTGCATTTATGATTTTATATTATAATTTTGAAGACATCATACGACCAAAATATTATCTTAACAACAGAATCGAAGCACTTGCAAAATCGATCTCAAAATCACTGCAGTCGTAAACAGCACTGGGTCGACAGATGCACACCAAGTGAATGCCCCTGAAAGCAGCCATGTCCTAAAATGCGTTAAATCCCTAGTGATAAAAGTCAGGCCGCACAGCCAACCTCGGACTAAAACGAGCCGCGAAGGTAGCAATGGGAATTGGGAAACCGCTTCCACTGCTCCACAAAGGCCGACTCCCCCACAGGAGCCTGCACATTCATTTCTCGGATCCCCGTGACAAAGTCGAATCCATTCTCGCAGAGATGGATCTCATCTGTTGCGGCCGAGAAAGAAATGTTTTCTTTTGCTTGGAAGTGTGGTGGGAGCTCATCCATCTCTGTAGGGTCCGAAGAGAAATGGACGCACATCAGACGGAGCGGGAGTACCCGGAGGGCAGCCGATGGCCGGGAAGATGTATTGAGTTCGCTTTCCTGGGACAGCGCATCCAGTGGTAAGAAGTGACAGAAAGCAGTTCTTTATTTCAGCGAGATGTGTGTCCTGTCCCGCGCTATTAAACCCCTCCGTGAGCCATCTGTGTTTAATGGGTTGCAACTTCTTTGTAGCTGAAGGTATTTTCTTGTAGTCAGACGGTCTTATTTATTTGAGAGGTGACCAAATGGCACTCTACAAAAGCACAGCGCGCTGGAAAGTGTGCCAAGAACACTGGGAAAGGGAAGTAAATGTATAACAAGTGTTGTTTTAAGCATTTCATGGTATTAAGAGGGGGGGGGTTAGATGAATGTGCACTCGACGATGACTGTTTTATGGCGAAATGCTATTAGCTAAATTCAGTTTTATAGAACGGTAAATTGTATTATAAGCCACCAGTTACTGAATATGCGTGTTAAGGAATAAGGTGCTTGTCTACTGCCCAGTGGAACAGAATAATGTTCAGCACCCCAGCCCCGCACTTGCTGCTAAAACATTCTGTTTGGTGGAAATGGGTCTTTCTCGTGAGATATATAGAGTACCCCAAATTATCCTACTCTGCTCAGAAATCCCCTGAAAACAATGCAAATCTCAACAGCTGTGGGTTGACACCAGCCCACCAACGCATCACTAAATCCATTATCATAGGGTGACCAGACATCCCGCTGTTTCCGGGACTGTCCTGGTATTTGCACTTCGGTCCCGGGGTCCAGAGAATTTTTTATGTTTAAAAACCCCATCCCGGGGTTTGGGGACCGGGTGGATACCATCCCGGTTTTGGTCAGATATCATGATTTATCCATTGTTTTCCAAAAACCAGGATGGTATCCAACCGAATCCCAAATCCTGGACAGGGTTTTTAAACTTAAAATAGCCTCAGAACCCCAGGCGCAACAACATGACACGCGACAAACCACCCACATAGAAGTAGGACTACAGTTTCACCACTGAAGCTATAGTCCTACTTCTGTCAGGGGCCTGTCCGTTTTTTATTTTCAAAATCTGGTCACCCTAATTATCACCAACACCATACTATGCCCCCACTACTTTAAATTGCAATAGGGGGCATATCTGTGAACCATATATGGTGTCCCGCTCTCGGGGCATCGAAGCGGGACACACCAGACACCGGGGTAACCCAGCTGGATCAATGGGCTGCAATCACTCAGCAGGCTTCCAGGCAGGGGTCACCCTGCTGAGGTCGGGATCACCCGACCTAATTCCAATGCTAGGGGCAACCAGCATACGTTAGCCTCGGCCCTGTGATAGCACAAGCCAGCCTCAGACACAGGCCGAGGGCACACGATAAGCACACCACAAAGAAACACACAGACACAGAGTTGCCACTCACTTGGTCTCTGCTGCAGTGCCCGCACGTGCATGCAGAGCCCTTTTTTTTGGCTCCGGTAATGACAAAGGCATTACTCGTATTCTTAAAGGGGCAACATGCACCAGTTAAAGGGGTGACACACTACACTCATCCTTTATTATTACAAAACCAAAACAACACAGTAACAATGATCCTGCAGGCAAGCCCACAACTTTTGGTTCATTCCAGTCCGCACACCAGTACTCTAATTTATTAAACTAGAGCAAACTTTCGAACTTTCCAGTCTGAGCACCCACATGAAACCCAGCGGCCCTATATTCCTGGGTCAAACTGTCCTCCCTGGGGCATCATGCTCCTGTCATCCTGCCTTTGCCGGAGGCGCCCCTGGCCACTTGTATTGCTGCAGGACAGGAAGAATACATCCTCACCTTTGTCATCCTCTGCATAGTCAAACTGCTTTCTCTGGTCCTCTGCCACCCGTACCGCAGCTGTTTTGGGTGGTTTTCTCCACGTAGCTTGTCTCATTTCCTCCCTTGAAGCACCCCCTTCTACTGGCTTGACTGGGCTGGCAGGTGATGAGGCTGTGCAGACCTGTGCGAAATGATCTTCTTTCCCATACCTCCCGCACATATGTCCTTTGGCTGGGCACTCATGTGCGTGCGGCTGGCCCCATCCACACTGAGGGCATAATGTGTCACCTGTCTCCTTTCGTGGCCACTCCCCTTTTCTTGCTGGCTTACTTCCTTGCCATTTGCTCACGACACACACATCCTCCAATTTCACCCAATGCATGGGGGCTTCCAGCATGAGCTGCTGCCTGGAGACACCATGGCCGAGGCGTGCACCTCTGACAGCTCCTGGGCGCCTCCTAGTACTAGGATCCGGTCCAAACTCAGCCCTGTGTCCTTGAGGACTTGCTTCCACAGCTTGGCAGAGCTACAGCCATAAATTATCTGGGCCCTGACCTCGTCATCCTCAAAGTTGCCCAGAGCACAAAATAGCGTGATATTCCAAAGCTTACCATGAAACGCATCTAAGCTCCCCCTTCCTCTTGTCTCGCCCATCTCACCCGGAACCGCTCATAGTCACGAGTGATCCTGGTTATAAAGTATTCATTCAGCGCAGTAATGGCTGTGGCATATGTTTGGTCTCTAGACTGCAAAGTCTTAAGCAGCTTCTGGACAGCTGGGCCTGCTGAGTATAAAAGAGTTAGCTGTTTTGCCCTTCCTTTGATCTCCACTGCCTCAAAATACAGCTCAAGGTTCTCCACCCTCACCATCCAACGAGGTCCCAGACTGGCAGGTGCTCCTACTTCATCAAAAGCGTGCAGTGGCGCAAGATGTCCATTCTGTCGATATTCCCACTTGGGCCTCATTCTCCTCATCGCCCATGATGGGCACTGGACGTTACACAGTTCCTTGTCACAATGGAGCACAAGCACTCACTGGAAGCTGGTACCATCTGGCGTCCACTCGCCCGCGCAGCCTTCAGGATCACTGGGCTTGATCACCTGACTTGGATGTTTCTGTTGCTTGACCCTGCAGAGTGCAGTCCTCCACAACACCTCAGCACCAAGCTCAGGCCTGTATTTGCCCCTCCGACTGCACCCCCACCCGGAAGGAAAAGTGTTCACCCTCCCTCTCAGATCTGGGGCAGCAGGGGCAGGGCTCTTCTCCCCATCAGGCTTTGCACCACCACAGAGCACCGTGCAACTCACCGCCAGGCAGCCCGGTTGACTTGCTGGATGTGGAGTCCTTTTCCTGCTCCAGGTATAATGATGCACGTCAGGGCATCCACGTTATGTTCTCTTCCTTTTTCCCCGGAGACTGCAGGCAAAATGTTTCCATATATGACAGCCACACCCTTTGCACCACTGCTCGGAACGGGCTTGGGGATGTGCTCACGTGAACATGTGGCTCCTCCTTGGGCCTGGCAGGGAAATGCCGGCACTCTGCCCACAAGTTATGGGGATGGGCACACAAAATCACACGCCCCCCCCACACCTCGCTGGGCACGGAAAATGTCAGCAGCTGCCGGCCTAGCCACAGAGCTCTGCTCTCCCTCACCGCCGGTGGGCTCGGGACCTTCCCAACCATGCCAGGTCTTCTTTGTTGTGCAGCTGACACCACCCTCCTCACCTGCGGCCGACGTTGCTTCTCTGAGGCCTTCTTTGCTGTGCGGCCAGCACCGCTCTCCTCCACAGACGTTCATGGCCCTCACGGGGCCCGTGATCCTCATCACCAATATGGTGACCCTCTCTCGGGGAGCACCAGAGCGGGACACACCGAACACCGGGATCACCCAGCTGGATCAATGGGATGCGATCATGCAGCAGGTTTCCAGGCAGGGGTCACCCTGCTGAGGTCAGGATCACCCGACCTGACACCAATGCTGGGGCACCCAGCATAGGTTAGCCTCAGCCCTGTGATCACATAGGCCGGGGCTCAAACACAGGCCATAGGCAACAGTAAGCACACCACAAAGAAACGCACAGACACAGAGTTGACGCTCACTGGGTCTCTGCTGCAGTGCATGCACGTGCATGCAGGGCCCCCTTTTATTGGCTCGGGTCATGACAAAGTCATGACTCGTATTCTTAAAGGGGCAACATGCCCCAGTTAAAGGGGTGACACACTACAAACCAAAAGCATGGTGAGAAGGACATTAGGATAACTATGGCCAACTTCTGGTGTTCTTTGCAGTAAACGCGATTGTGCATTGCCACAAGGAGGAACAGTCCTAAGTGATATAATCGTTAAAAAAAAAGATTATATCAAAGATCGATTTAGAAACACTGCTCTGTGCAAGCACAGAGCAGTCTTTCTTAATTAAACTGTCACGCCCCTGCCATACACGATTGTATGCAGAGGCTGACACGATAACCAGGACCCGAAAGCAGCATTGTGGGAGAACGGGTAAGTGCATGTGTGTGATGTGTGTGTGTGTGTGTGTGTGTCTGTGTGTGCGTGTTGTGTGTGTATGTGTGTGTGTGTGTTTTGTTTTGAGGGAGTCTTGGCTGGGGCAGGAGGGGCAGCAGCTCAGGGAGAAGGGTTCGAGGATGAAACCCCCCTGTTTTCGTATAAATCTGGCAACCGAGGGTGGGGATGGGGGCTGAATAGGTTGGGCAAGCAACATAGTCTTTTTACTTTTTGTAGGCTGCCTAAAATCAGCTGGAATAAAACAGTCTTTTTGTTAGGTGACCTACAAAAAGTAATAGAACCAGGGGAACACCTCCTAATTAGCTGATGATTAGTTTGGGAAGAGGAGAATCGTGGTGGTAGTAGAAGAGCATTACTCTCGCTCTCCCTATTTTCATCCCTGACGATTGCGGATGAAAACCACTGCCGATGCCCCGCACATGCGAGTCTTTGAAGCCCTAATCCCTGCAGACGCCATCAAGGTACACGAGGTACCTTCCTACTTAAAGATGGCCGCCCGCATCAACTTGGTAGCCTTTCGAGCCTAGCCAGGCCCTCATCAGCTGCTGCCCTTTGCCTTTTGGCTGTCCTTCCCCTCTTCAGCCGGATTGGCTGCCGGCAGGCACAGCCGGCCCTCCTCGAAGAAGGCCCACGAGAACAAGGCTGATGCCTGTTTTCAGCCTGTTATCTGCCCACTCTGCCATCTGCAAGACCCCCTTGCTCTCCACAGACGTCAACCAAGGTAACTTTTGCACCCGTAGTCCAGCACAAGCTACAACTCTACACAACAAACCTGTACTCTTGTGCATTTGACTTTAGCATCAGTGCAGCCTCTTCATCTTGCATCTAAGCTAATAGATAGCCATCACTCTTAGCCCATTGGGCTTTTATGTTATGCACCTTGCCCAACACACACGCTGCGCACAGGCTCCACCGCTGCTAGTCAGCACTGTTATGCTATCCGCCTCCTTTGCAGTACAATAGCCTTCTGCTGGCTATTCCACCCTAGCCTACATGTGCTATCCTGTGATTACCCTAACTGTGCCATTTCAAATCTAGGTATGTGCTACCGCCCTGTGCATCAGCCTTGGTGATTAGTTAAATCCAGATGCTGCCCTGACCTGTGCATTTTAGCCACTGTGTTATTCTAAATCTAGGTGTGTTACTCTGCCCTGTGCATTTCAGTTATTGTGTTATGTCCAATCTAGGTGTTTCCTTGCCTTGTGCATTTTAGCCTACTGTAATTTGTGAATTTTAGCCCACTGTAATTTGTCTCATCTAGATATCACTAGGTGTACTCCAGCCTAATTTGTAACACCCCTGCCTGGTGCACTCCATACTATTGTTTTTAACGCGCTTGACACCCAAACTCAGCCGCACTGTATTTTGCAATGCCGCTTCCGGCCATATCAAAGCATTTGTACTTACTGGGCCGCTCTGGCTATTGTCACCTCCATCTCTTCTAATGAGACCCAATCTTGCCCCATGTCAACAAGTTCATAGGTATCCCACTCAGGTAGCCAGCACTACCATCATGCACGTCAGTGTGCTCCTTCTACTACACTACATTCTAGCCACAAACGTTACCCCAGTCACTCAACTACCCACGGCAGCTACCCTTACCCTTGGGGTAAAACCTGATCTACCACCTAATAATTTGGCCTGCTCGAACCTACACCACCCAGCCCTACCAACTATGACTATGACCCCTATAATAAGCCCTGCAGCAATCACCGCAGGCGTCCACCACCCTAGCAACCAGCCTAACCAATACCTTAATGACCCAGCTCTCTGGCTGGAACACTTTGCTACTAAACCCACTCCCAACCAACCCGGCCCTCTCACTCTCCGAAACAAGAGACTAGGCACTAGATTCCGCATACGACACTCCCGCACCAATGCCACCAAGCTAATCTCACATACTCCACCCAGCTCACCCTCATCCACCACTACATGCAAAACCTCTACCTCAGGGGTTATACTGCCTGTGTTCAAGGGCGCCCTTATCAATGCTAGATCTCTCACAGCACACGCTCTAGACATAGCTGACCTCATCAACACTGCTGACCTTGACTTCATCGCCATATCCGAAACTTGGCTACATGCAGCATCTGGCCCCTCTCTATCCCTGGCTTTACCGCCTGACTACGGCATCACGCGCTGTGACCGCACCTCTGCCCAAACCAGAGGCGGCGGCGTGGCCTTCATCCACAAAAACTCCCTTGACCTAAGAGTGGTACCCGACTCCAAACTCGAATCAGCTGAACTGCTATCAATCAAATTGTCACTAACGCCCAACCAAACGGCCACCCTTCACCTTATCTATAGGCCCCCAGGTCCGGCACCTACCTTCGCCAGTGAAATTTCTACTCTCCTCCTTGACAAAACTAAAAACAACTCACAAACAATCATCCTAGGCGACCTCAACTTAGGTCGTGGTGACCCAAAAGATCCCGTGGCAATTGATCTGGAGAATGTTCTAACAGATCTTGGCCTCACCCTGTATATCCAAGAACCGACCCATATTAAAGGCAGGACCATTGATTGGTTAGCAGACTCCAACTGCAACATTCAGGTCCTCAACAACTCCCCTTGCTTATGGTCTGACCATCACATCATAACTTTTAACATTGAAGCTACCCCGTGGGCCCCGACACAGATAGCCCCAGCACTCCCCACTCGTAGTAAAAAAAACATAACTAAGGAACAACTCCTCCCACTGCTACTTCCTTCTCTCAATGCGGCCACTAACTCGTGTTCTGATCCCACCTCCCTAGAAGACACCTATAACCAAACCATGCTCACGGCTATAGACTCTATAGCACCCATCAAACCTAGGAAGGCTAAACCACGAGCACATCTTAACTCATGGTTCACTCCGCAGCTAAGAATCCTCCGCAAAGCTAAACGCTGTGCGGAAAATCGGTGGAAAAGCCACCCGTCTGATGAGCATAAAGATGGCTTCCTTCTTGCCTCCCTTACCTACAAAGATGCCATCATCACTGCTAAAAAAGAGTCGCTTAACAATCGTAATTTGCAAGCCGATTCTAACTCCAAGGAACTCTTTAGAATCCTAAAAGAGCTCGAAACCCCAGTCTCCCCTCCTGACACATGCACGAAAGATAGTAAATGGTGTGCTAACATTCAAGCAGCCTTACTAAATAAAGTTTCCATGCTTCAATCCAAAATTAAAGACAAGCAGGACAGCTTGAAGCTTGACAACCGCTCACTCTCCCCTGCTAGGTCCCTCCCTTTAGACACTGCTAACACCATACCTTTCACCTTCTCACCGCTCACTGTTACTGAGGTAGAAAATATCATCCTGAGAATTAAACCATCCAACTGCCAAGGTGACCCGTGCCCAGCTCCCATCATTAAGGACTCTGCCCATGATCTAGCTCCTTGTATTACGGCCTTTATCAACTCCTCCTTTAAAACAGGTATTGTCCCGGACAACCTTAAGGACGCGTGGGTGATCCCGTTACTCAAAAAACCTTCCCTTGACCCAAGTATACCTACGAACTTCCGACCGATCACTACAGTATCGTTTTTGCTTAAGATACTGGACCGCGCAGCTTACATTCAGATCCAAAACTACTTGGAATCCAACAATCTGCTAGGTCTACAACAATCCGGATTTCGGCCCAGACACGGGACCGAAACTGCTCTAATAGACCTAAAAACCCAGATTGAAGTATTGAAGGACAAGGGAAAATTAGCAATGCTATTACTCCTCGACCTCTCCGCCTCATTTGATTTGGTCAACCACCAGATCCTTTGCAGGCACCTCCACTCTGCTGCCAACTTCTCCTCCTCTGCTGCGGCATGGATCAAATCCTTTTTGAAAAACAGATCCATGAGGGTCTTTGCACCATCCGCAGCTGCGGACCCCTCCCCTATACACTGCGGTGTCCCTAAGGGTTCTTGCGTGTCAACTACACTTTACAACATCTTTACGATGATGTGCTTGACTATCTGGGTGTCTCCTACACCAACTATGCGGATGACACCCAGATACTCATTCCCATCTCAGGTGATTATTCAGCTAACACCAAGGCCATCAATGAGGTCTACCTGGTCATCCAAGCCTGGATGGCCCAACACCAGCTATGTCTAAATGATGATAAGACGGAGCTCCTTATCCTGGGTACCTCACAACGCCTGAGCAAACTGGAACTGTTTTATTAGTCATTCACCATAGATGGTAATACCATACGAGTCTCTAAAGACACCAAAACGTTAGGCTTGTACCTTGACTCCACCCTATCCTTATCCAGACAAATAAATGCAGTTAGGTCTGCCTCTGCTTACACGTGCAAACTGATTGCAGCCTGCAGACCGTTTCTTACCACCCCCAACAGTATCAGACTAGCTAGAACCCTCTTTATGGCTAAGATTGATTATTGCAGTGCTCTTTACTTAGGTACCAGCCAAGAGAACTTGAGCAAACTCCAAACTACCCAAAATAATGCCATTCGAGCGGCCTTGAACATCCCCCGCAACCACCACATTTCAGAAGCCAGAACCAACTTAAAGTGGTTACCTGTCAAACAGAGAATCTCCTTAAAAACACTTGCCCTAACGCACAAATGCCTGGCCAACAAAGCCCCGATCTATCTCTGTAGTCGGTTATCTCGCCACTCTACCGCTCGACCACTAAGAACTGCCCAGACTCATTGTCTTTCGATCCCTAGGTTTAAGCTTCAAAAAGCGGGGGGCACCAGCTTCCCTGTCCTAGCCTCTAAACTATGGAACACCCTCCCTGCCACTATCAGAGCTGAAGATTCTTTCAACACCTGTAAGACCAAAACCAAATCGTGGCTCTTTGATCAGCAATAAGACATGCTCGGCGTCTGTCTTACTTACTCTAGTCCGCTTCCTCTGATACTATTTCTGGCCTGCTACCGCCGTACTGTTACTGTACACCCTAGGGTATTTCCTGTTATTCCTAGTGGCACTGTAATCTATGTAATATATGTAAGTAGAAAGATGGTCAATATGCTGCTACTGTAAACTTTGTAATGTAATTTATTGCCTGTAATTCTTTTCCTGCAACTTTGTACAAATTGCGCCCTGATGCCCCCGGGCCTGATGGTTTGCGCGTTATAAATAAACAAATACAAATACAAATACTCCATAGACAACAGGGAAGGCACAGGGAAAGGATGGGTCTTATACCCAAGTAGTAGGCAGCTCCATAACTGCTGTTTGGGGGTTTCTTGAAAGGTCCTAAATAAGAAAATGGCATCACTCAGATAAATGAGGCAACCTGCCAATAACATTAAATAGTCATGATATTTCACCAACTGGTGAATCTGGAAACCATAACAGACATTGGCAAAGTAAAGCATTGGCAGGTCTGGCTTTGTAAGGGAGAGAGTAAGATTTTCCTGAAAAGCCCCGACAGGATAAAAACGGCTTACACAATACATTTGTAAATCCAGTTCTATTGATTTTTCCAATGCTTCTTATTGTAGATGTTCCTTTGTAGAAGCATCCACTTTAAACCAAATGGTGACATATTGCCAAATTCCATGTTTTCCCTATAGTCGTTTACATTTTCTAACATGCACCTATTACAGAAACTAGACAGGTCACTTTTGCATTCCCCAGATTCCTTTTATTTTGATTGGTCACTTCCGCTTTCATCCTGTAAATCATGTTGTACTTTTAGAAAGGATGAATTACAAAGCATTGAGTTTACAGGGTTGAGTGGATGGCCACTGCTCTGAGGGTAATATGGTTGCCCTAACTTAGAATGTTTTTCTGAAATAGTGCCATAGATACACACCAATTTCAACTTTAATAGAGACTCTTCTATGCAAAGCACACACAAGACATATGCTTTAACAAAAACGATGTCCACTTTTTGCTTCTCCAGCAGTTTTGTAATACTTCATAGAAGCAATTACACCAGGAACGCGCATGTGCGTGTTTTTTTTATTTTTATGGAAGGCCTTTTACAGTTGGCTGATCTTCACAAGGGATGGTCTAATGGGCATTTTTTCTTGGAAACTTACCTTAAACATTAGAATAAAATAGGCATTTTGATTACTCCTTTTATAATATTTGTGTATTCATTTGTTGAAAATTTAACATTTTCAGAAAAAATATGCTTTGTTACATAGAAACATATAAAGAAAACAAAACCTAATGTATACTACAAAAGAATACTTGGGGTCTAGGTACAAGACAATTCAATGCTCTTGGTCTAAGCCCCCAAACCTACAATTCACCATTAGCAAGCTATCTGCTACTTCAAAATCTATATGCGTTTGCCAGTTTGCAGAAAGTAGAAACATTTCAGGTATAGTTAAGGGGCACTGTGGGCCATTTTCAGTTACAGACTGATGACAAGATGTGGCAGATTAAGTGACGGCTGCCTCTGTATGATGCCGGGTGAGCAAGTGAAAACCCGACATTGAAAGAATTTCTCTTATACAGTGTTGTATGTCATGTTTCATAATAGTGGATAATCTCAGAATAAACTGTTTGTCCAAAATCACGGGTCTGCCATGCAATAATACATTATCTTTCCCAATGTGATTGCTGCAATTCTTCTCCTTGGTTGCAAAACAAGACTCTTGGGTGCCTTTTTTGGCCAATAATAAGGAATTTCTTCAACCCCACCAGGTACTTCTGTATTGCCAGCTTTCTTCCCCATGGCTACAGCACAAACGTTCATAAAATACTGTTCACCAAACATTATAAGGCTGTGTTACATTAAAGGGGAAGTTCACTCGGAAAGGTTCTTGTCCCAATCGATCGGGCATATTATATTTAAGCATACTGTAATCGATCTTAAAGAAATTGCATCTTACTTTAGTTTTCCTCACATTTACACACGAAAACAACAGGTTGGGTGCCGCCATCTTTTTCTAATCTTATCCGTTGATAAATCGCCCTACGGTCAAGTCCCCTCAAGGCAAGAATATAAATTGCCTGCCCCTCAAACTGACATCACTTGTCCAAACAATATGGTTCAACGATTTTCATGGCGTTAGTGGCCAGAGTAGCCAAACTTACTGTGTCATCACCCACACCATACCATTACCTAACTCAGAACCAAGAAGATAATTACACACATCCTCTCACAGTGTGAAACATTTCTTTCTTTTCACAAATAGGAGAAGAAAACATTTATTTTGAAGAAAACAACAATAGTCTGCAATGTAACAAGTACTTTTATTTTTCACATAACACTCAAAATAGAAGATTATGTGCAAGAAAAAATGATAACGTTAGCCAACAGAAGTTACAGCTAGTGAACATTGCATGCTTTGAATGTTTTGTATAAGTTCCTCATGAAACGCTGATTGCGTTCAGCAATCGATTAATCCCCAAGTTTCATTTCTTCTATGTTTGTTGTGTCCTTATGTTACATTGCTGATGTTTCTTGAACCCACATGCTGATCCATTAGTCAGAATATAAGGAGTTGTTTGACTTTAAAATGCAACACCTTCACATCAGTTTATTTTCACATCATAAACGCTGACCGGTTGCTCCTTATTGCTGCTATCGCTAAAGGACAGATTGGTCCCTGGCGATCATACCACATAATGGTAATCAAAGAAGCCCTGTTGATGATTATCGTCCGTTGTTGATGGAAGAATTCATCAGACGGGTGCTGGAAACTATGGCATGCATAGAACGGTAGAATATAGCTATGTAAATGACAGAATAAAAAGGATATATTTCAGTAGCCATTTTAGAATCGAACATACACATTAAAATATGTTAGCTAACAAGTTATGTTATAAATAAGTACCAAATGAAAATGATGAGCAACACCCACACCACACGGAATGAACATAGAGATGTCAAGATGGGGGAGAAGGTCACACCACAATGTGTAGGGAAGTGCACGGATGTAATCAGACCACCGAATGAGAGGGAGACCCAGGTGCACCTGTTTCCCATAGCCGCCCCTACCTGAATCTAAGGACAGAGATAGGAATGTCTTAGGTTGAAACACAGACAGAGGGCATTATAAATGAAGTGGAAAGATTAGCGAGCAAACAGATAACCCCCGGAGCCCAGTGTTGGGTAAAAAATGACAGAGATGGAGAGGCCCTGCTAAGGCTCTATTGTGCGAATGAAGCTGGCTAACGTGGAGTTCCATTGAAATATAAAAGCCAGTACAAGACATTGTTTTCCGATATAAGGCCTAGTGAATGAACACAAATGGGCCCATGGCAACTTCAGTATAATACAAAGACACACAGTTGAAGGAGAGTGTGCCTTAGTACTGTGATTGTAACTGTGTCCAATGGAGGCAAACAAAAAGACACAGGTGCTGCAGATACTGACTTCGTGTAAACTGGGAAAATGCACCTTTTTGTAGACTCAAACCTGCTGCAGTACACATGTGAAAATATACTTTGAAAGGATAGGCATGTGAAAAATAGCCAGAAGGAATGATGCCTGGCATTTAAGAAATAAAGTCAAGTGACATATTGGGTATATGAGGAATAAAGAGACGTAATCTTCATCATATAAAATGACAGCCTTTAAGGAGAAAGGCCTATTTCTTTTGTGTAGAAGTGAACACTGGTTTCTTATATAACTATGGCCTATGTGTGGAAATAATACCTAGAATAGACCTATTTCTGTTTAAGCATTCTGTAAAAAAAACCAAGAGTTTATTTCTTGCCAGCAAGCCTGGATGCAATACAAAATGTCATGTGCAAATATGTTTCTTTAAATTTAAATCCAATTCCTCAGAATTGTGCATGTAAATGAACTGCTTTTATCTGCAACTGTGACACCCAGACCTTTGGGCTGGGTTATCAAGGAGCTTCAGTTAAAAATTTAAGAAATGTTGCAAGAGAGATCTGCACTGCAGGATGCAGATAACACAGTCAGCAGAAATTACCTTTAAGGTCAGGTCCCCCATTAACAGTGCATTAGCTTCAAACTAAAATATTTGAAGCCCAGGAGAGGAGGGCATGATCACATGGGCCAGCCAGTTGTCCTGATCAGGCCATAGAAGGGAAATGAAACCTAAGAGTTGGTTAGGGCTATCTGAAACTGAGGGACCCATGTGATGCCTTCCAGTTGATTAACATTCAGACACCTTTTCTTTAATTAAAAGAGAATCGTATGTCCCAGTGAGCTCACCCTGATTCAGGTTAAAAAGGATAAAAAGCCTGTTGGGGCCATGTAAAAACACATTTTGTGTGATGGATACAACTTGAGTTATGAGAAAAATTATGAATCCGGCCTTCTCATAATTCTGAGGGAAAAGAAAGTTGTTGTGATGATAGGTTATGGAAGTAAGGTTTGAATCAGGAAGGGGCAGATTTGTGACTATTTTGGCTCAGGAGCAAATCGTGGAAAAATGATAGCTTTGCCCAGGAAGGTTGTGCCGAAATAATTAATATGTTCCCGACTCGCCATAAAATATAGAATTCAAAAATATATATGTGCTGGCAGTTATCTGAAAAACCTGTCATTTTTGCATGATTTATTTTTCCTCCTCGCTCAGATTCTATAACCCATACCTCCCAGCTTCTGGTCCTATCAGCAGCCAGTGGGAATCTTGGTGGGAGGTGAAGGGAGAAACTGGCTGATCCGTAGCATGAGAAACATGATCATAATGATGTGTCACCAACCCTATTATAGCTCAATATTATATCTGAGAGGGACTGACTTGCTGATCTTTCTTTGACTTTTCAACTATTGGGACCTTTCTTTGGACTTTTGATTTTTTCCCTTGACTTTCTCACTCTATTGCTGGAGGTAGTCTGCTTCTGGACTATTTTAAAGAATTAGCAAAGGGACAGGAAGTGCTACAAAGGCCTTAAACATTGCACAGGAGACAGAGACTGGGTAATCTAGAAGCTAGCTGGGCCTGCCATTTGAGGAGCCAGAGGAAGTCTGGGTGCTGGGAACTACCCTTGACCGAAGACTTTGACCAGATCTGTGCTGTCCTCAGAGGAGCCCTGCTGTTTCCCTGGATTTCCCATAACCAAGGTCTCCCATGTAAGTAGATATATTCCAAAGCTATCAATAGTTTGGTGGGAACTGCCAGCCTTAATCTCCATCTTGCATAGTGGGTATGGGGGTGAAACTGGGGAGACCCTAGGCACATTTTATTAAATCTAATTCAAATGAATTCCACTATAGCAAATTACCCTATCCATTTAAATTGAATTGTATTGGGAGCAGCCTGCCTTAATCCTTTCATTAAATTGTGGGGAGAGGGGAAGTGTAGATCCTTAGCTCATTGAATTGAAGTTAAATCAATGAATTCCCATATAGAAAATCACAGGATGAGTGTTGAAAACTAACACAGTTCATTCCCAGTGTATTAGAGCCGGTATAGACAATAACGTACTTGGGTGACTCTTTCTTTCTGAAACACCTGTCTTCTGTACCAAAGGGGGGTGTCCATAATCCCAAAATAAGTAACCCTAAACTCTTCAATTCAAGAAAATGTAGAGGGTGCAAAACGACATTTCTCATTTATTTGCTTGCATCCCAAAACGATTTTCCTTAGCCCTGCATTTCATGCAAATAAAAAGCCCAAAACTATTTTGCCATTGAGTTCCTTTCCTGACTTTGCCTTTAATGCAAATAAAAAGCCCAAAACAATTTTCCCCTTGAGTTCCCTTCTTGACATTTCCTTTAATGCAAATAAAAAACCCAAAACGATGTTGCCATTGAATTCCTTTCTAGACTTTGCCTTTCAAACAAAAAAACTCAAACAATTTTGCTACTGTTTTCCCACTCCCTGTATCGTGCCTTCAGATCAGAGGAGTCATATCTAATTGATGCCTGGAGGGTGGGGGTTGCTGGGAGAGAGGAGTATTGTGCCAAACTAAGCAATCATTGTGGGTTATATATGCTTCTAATTGGTTAATTTGCAAGAAATCCGATGTCAGTTGTGACTGTCCATCTCTAAATTTTACCTGTGTGTTGTTGTATCTGCAAGTTCATTAGAAATATAAGTCAGTCAATTGGTGAAAGAACTTTGAATTTTTGATCTTGTGTAGTGCCACAGCATTGGCAGTACATAGGGTATTTGTTGGGGTGGTGCGAAATTAGTGGGAGGCCTCACTAAAGTTGAATCTGTATAAGCGCTTTGGGTGTGCGCCACATTGCTTGGGGGGGGGGAGGAAATCCCTGAGTTGAGAGTGACCACCTAATATAACGTGACACCGGGGAGCCCAAGGGCACAGGGAAAAGGTTCTGTTCAGGCCTTAACAGTGCTCAGGGATGCGATGGTGGCTGCACACCGGGATATGCCAGAGGACTAAGCGGTGTAGGCATTATTAGCCTGAACACAGCTTGTGGGTGGGCGGTTATAGCCAACGGTATGATTATTCTTCAACATAACATATGATGTGCATTATTCATGTCAAAAAGTACCTGCGTCGATCACATAGTTAGTCATCAAGTGCACACAGCACACATGCCATTTTCAATACGCCCAAATAGTATGTAAAGTTACGCTTACATAATTTCAGGGTGTTTCATTCTCTTGATGTCAAGAAGAACAACCGCTCCGAACAACAGATCCTAAAATTAGAACCTGGAGTTTCGTATGTCCACTTGCAGAATAGTCAATGTTATCATTTCTTTGTGGCTATTCAACACATTGTGTCCTTTGAACTGTTAGTGCATTTTATTCCAGGACAAATAACAATGCCAGCCTGCATTCAGTGATCTAAGCAAGTGAGGGGTAGGTTAAATTTTGGAGAAAGAATGCAACAGAAAAGATACAGCATGAGACCTTGCTTCTGACATGTGGTTTAGAAAACTAAGGACAGTTAAAAACAGTGATTGTTGTTGCAACGCTTGTTTGTGAAGGATCGGAGAACACCCAACACAATTTGCAGCGAAATCCGATTTCAAACAGCTGTGGAATCTGCCTCTGAAGAGAGGACCGAAGGTGGTGTGGTCCAGAGGCTGGCCGTGAGACCCACTTAATACATACTTTAATCCACTGGTGAGGCTGGGCATCAAAGGCCCTGAACAGGGAGGAGCATTCGGGCTCATTGACATGCCGTCTGCATGGTGCGGAATGCCTCCCTGACCTATGCGTTCCTACAGCAGCTGAATACTCTGTAGTATCCCCTGTGTGGAGGACAGGCTAACCGGCTCCCCGAGACCTACTGTCATGACCACTGTGAGGCGGCACAAGTTGTCCCACAAGCAGGCTCCCACCAGAACCCTGAGGGACTTAAAACCACTGCAAAAAGGCTCCTTGAGCCAGTCCTTGCGCCTTTGGCACCAGGCTGATATGTAGGAAGGAAGGGCTGTTCAAACTAGGTCCCATTTATGTACATGGGCCTTTAAATCCAACATGGAAGCACCCACACAGTCTAGTTCTAAGAACCAAGACATGCGCTCTAGTGTTTTGGGTGTGGCAGGCCTTGAACTACTTTCCCTGGTACTACTTTACCTGGGCTATATAAACCACACCCTGACTGCAGAACACGCTTCGTGTTATTCTGCAACCCACAGCGTGACGCTCACCGTGTCCAGCTCCTGGGCTTCAGTATCTTTCTGTAATCCTGCAAGAACAAGAACAAGATTATTTTGTCTTACCTGAGAAAACACCATCCAGCACTCAGCATCTCAACTGCACTGCAATCTGTGGAAACTGAGAGAAGAAGAAACATCACTCACCTGTGAGTACTAGCTTAAGGACGTCTGGCGAACCGCTACCACAGCTGCTGTTCGAACACTGCGACCTTCAATAATGAGAAAGGGAAAAACAATATTAGAAGGCGCGCTTCCAAAACATCGGATTCCATCAGTCTTACCTGAATTCCATTGCGCTATGCCACATTGCCATCCGGAGAACCACAGCAACATCTGCAAAGGAAAAAAGACATATTCAGGTTCGCTTTCAATATTAAACAACCGCACAGTGCTGTACTTACCTTAACAGATTCCGGGGTCCTGGTTTTCATTGCGCTCTCATTCACTCGCAGCACCACAGCGGCCTGTGAGGAGAAGAAGAAGAAAACACAGGTTAGCTTTGTAAGACAATGAAGGCGCTGCACTTCGCGATTTCTCTTACCTAGAAAACGTGCCTCTCCATCCGGCACGCCAGCATCAAGACCTTCGCACCTGAAAAGAAGGAGATAAAGGCATTAGCAAATTCCCACCATAAACAGAACAAAGACTTACAATTAACACACCTTCCTGCCTACCAGCAGATTGAAGGTCACAGCAGGCCTGGGCCCAAGGAAGGCGTACTGCACCAGTGAAGCAACTTGGGCAGCTCGCCAACAAATGTCAAGCGCCCCTGCACAAGAAACGCAGGACGGATAGCTCACCCTACAAATAACTAAGATTCATTATTCAGCACTGGGCAACTACGCATCCAGGGTTCCAGATCTCAGAGCCTTCCAGACGCCCCCGGGGATATCAGGTGAGTGTAACACCTACTCCAGTGGGTACCCTGCACCTAGATCGACCGTGGTGTGTACGGTCTCATTGCCCTGAAGAGGCAAGGCCCCGGGCTGGAAAATGCCGGGGCGTACCGAATCCCACTCGAATTCCAACAAGAAACACCAGTGACCCTGCTGCCTACAGTGACGACCATGGTGCGAGCCGGCAGCGAGGGCCTTTCATACACCGTAACAATGTGAGACGCATTGACTGCGGAGTGCGGCACAATCTGGGCTTAATATCCGACGACAGACTTCCCTGCACCCACCCCCTCTAGACACGTTGTTGGGCTGGAAGTGATAAACGTGGTGGGCCATGCTGAGAAACCCTGGCGTGAGGCATTAAACAAGTAGCATATATCCTGCTGCTGAGAACATAACGGGAAGAAGGTAACTCCCCCGCCTTCGCCTCAAGCTCTATACACAGACTGGGCCGAGCAACCCGCCCGACCCAGACTGTGCGAATGGTGTAGGCTGCACAGACTTCCCGACGGGTGACTCATGCTGTGTCTGCAGAGAGAGCTCCAAGTCATGCCGGCGGCACAAATCCTTGGTCTCCCGACCTATCGCAGATCCTGCCACCTGTCGAGGGAAGATGCAGGCATGTAGCATGGTGTGGCGGTGCGGCACCATTGGTGTTCTTGGCTGGATGGTGCCATGGTGGATACGACATTGTCACACAACAGGTACAGAATACCAGATGACCCGAAACTACAACTGTACCTCCCGGAGAGGTGGGAGATCACAATCCATCGTCATATTCTGAGCGAGGTCAACGTGGAACATTCATCGACACTGCGGGATGGACACTTGAAATAATCTGTTATAGCCAAAGCATTACCGTTTTGTTCTTGGACATTGGTGTGTTTCGTCCACTTTGGACACAGTAGCGAGGTGCAGATTTTCCAACACCTGCATCCTCAAGCCAGGCACTGGACTCGGAAGCGGCAAGATTACTGGACACGAGCAGGAGCCACGAGGTATGGCCCTCTGCTAATAACACCCGATCTGCAACTACAAATACAACGGGTATGTTGAAATACCCCTGGATTTGCCACTGACCTAGCACACTAGCTGAGCTATAGAATACACCATTGCATAATCAGGCAACATGCAATACCAGCGCTCCATTCTCCGACACTATCCTATGCCACGAAGGTTGCAAATATGTCCTGCCTGGATTGAGCCATAAATACTGAGTCGTACGACCTGGGATAGATCCCGCCAGGAGGAGGGAGGAAGCCGTCAGTGTGTAATGAGGCAGAGAATTTGCAACACTACTGTATGCTGTGATCTGAAGACAAGATATTGAACGTGAAGATGTACATAGCCCACACATTTTAACACCTGATCTGGTGTAACGCCCATAACTCCCGAAGACGTGGGAGAGCACAATCGATCCCTGGACCTGATATACAGTGCCCGTAGAACATTCGATGACTCCATAGTGTGAACATTCCAAACAGGTTCCGCTCATTGAGGCACGACCACCTGAAGGTTATGTGTCTGGGTGCTGCAGGCAATATATAGAATCCAGAGCGCTCCGCAGAGGAGACACTGAGGCCTACACCCCCTAAAATCATACATTGAAACTTATGGGAGTTGAAGAATATCCCTGCTGAGCTTGGTAGGAACTACTGCCTGATCACTGCACATAACATAAATTAAACAGGAAGATACCAGAATAATAGGGAGTGATGTGAAATGGCATAAACCCCACATTAGAACCTCCTAATACCACATGGATACAGAGAGTCTCGATCTGGGTGCACAGACCCCTCGCTGTACTATGTTTCAGATGAAAAAGGGATACATCATCCTGGATTGAACTGCTCAGAGAAGCATGGCTGGTGATAGACATATACATCCCGATTGCACTGAACCCAGCATACAACGTTGAACACTTCAAAGGTGTGACCACACAAGAATAATTCCCCTCACACAGGAAAGTTGGCTCTTGGATATTTTCCCATTGCCGTAATAGCTCGACACCTCATACCACAGGACTCATAGAGCAACTGAGTCTCGACAACCTACTGACCATGAAAAAGGGCTCAGGCACAAGGAAGAAAGGGCAGATGGATTTGTTTACGAGCTCCCAGACCCCGGCTACAGTAACAACAATGCTGTCGACAGAATACATCCCAACTATGTCTTTGACTAATCCTAGAGATGACCAGTTACTCGCCACTATGCAAAGTGGATTTTTATCTGTAAATGTTAAACTGGATGATATTCTGTCCACTATCGGGTCCCTTAAGTCGAGAATGGATAAAGAAAGTGCCTGAGTGACGGAAACCGAGGTGAGGATATGTACAAATGAAGATGCAATTGGTCAGCACAGCTGTGACATTGCACAACTGAAAGGAGAATTCTCTAAGATGCGAGACAAGAGCGTGGATCTGGAATCCAGGTCCAGGCGTAACAATATCCGGATAGTCGGAGTTGCAGAATCCTTCTGCAAAAGTCCCATGGAGGTGGACATTGAAGCTCTCTTGATATCCCTTTTCAGGACAACATCCTTTTCTGACAATTTTTTAGTCGTGAGAGCTCATTGCACACTGGCCTCACTGCATAAACCTGGGGCTCTGCCTCACACCATAATTGCCAAGCTGCTCAATTATCACGATAGAGACATGATCCTTAAAATGGCCATGGAGATGGGGATGCTACAATATGAAGGAAACAGCATACACATTTACCCTGACTTCGCCGCAGGAGTACAAGCTCAGAGGAGATCCTATGAACCAGTGAAAAAGCAACTCTGACTGCGTCCGATCCCATATGCCTTAATTTTTCCAGCTAAAATGCAGATACAACACGGAGGCACGGTGCATTTCTTTGAAAACCCTGCAGCGGCAATGGACTATATTGAAGCATCAATTCCACTACTACCTCATGACCACGGAGTGGATCAGAACATGAGCCCACAACCCAACAATGAAAGGAGAGATCAGGGTGGTACTGACACATATCATTAGTTTAACCGGATCAGCAACATCCAGCTGTGGCAGGCACGAAGCTGCAGCATACGCACCTCCGGAAGGTTCCACAAGTTCAGGGGGAAACATCATTGTGTTGGTGTTGATGGTGGGGAGGGGGGAAGGGGTGGGTGGTGCTACTGTCTTTACCTGGTGCACCTGGAAAGGGGAAGGGATGTATGGGGGAAGATGGGGGAGTTAGAGGAGTTAAAAGTTGTCAAATCTATGGTCATGTCGCTATGAACGGGACTGGAATTAAGAGTGCACATACAGACATTAATTTCATTAATGCTGCATGCCATTGTAAGCCCACATGGCATGCAGCACAAATATGGGCAAAGGGCTGAGAATTAAGCTGTTAACTTGGAATGTAAGCGGTCTCAACAACCCAGGAAAGGCCAGGAAAGTGGGTGCATATATGGTGAGACACAACCCACATATACTGATGCTCCAAGAAACTCATGCGTTGAAAAAAGTAAATGTTGATTTTATTGCCACCTGGGGCCCACTCTGATACTACACTGAATATTCCACACAGGACGGGGCAGTCCTCACTCTCATCCACCTCTCATCCACCCATCTTTAGGCTTCCGATACCCAGACAGTAAAATGTAAAGATTGGGACGGTACGTGCTGGTTTGGGGAGATATAGCTGGCCACTCAGTGGTCCTGGTAAATACCTACGGGCCCAATATAGACGAGCCAGAATTCTACCAGGCTGTGTTAGATATGGTGATCCCAGTGGACGATACATTGGTGTTTTGGGGAGGGGCCTTTAACACGATCCTAGATACAGCCCTGGACAGGTTGTCTGATACTCCCCGGACACTCACGAGAGCTGCTCATACCGTCATCAGATATTGTTGCAGGTGCCTCTAGTGGATGCTTGGAGAACACTACATCCATTAGATAAACAATACTAATATTACTCTACAGTACATGACTCTGAATTGTGGATAAAGTATTGGCTCCTGACAACCTCACTCTCTAATGCATTACTGAGCTGCGATATTCATCCTTACACACTATCAGATCACTCCCCAGTCTCTCTGGTGCTTGAATTACATGATATCCCCTTGCGAGCTAAGCACTGGAGGATGCCATCTGCTATCCTTAAAAACCCCAATGTGTCTGAATCCCTACACATTGAGGAGTTCTTTGACATCAATAAAGGCTTGGTTGACACCCATGCAACACTCTCGGAAACCTTCAAGGTCTGGGTTTGGGGTATCCTTATGGCCAAAACCACAAGGCTACTTAAATCTGTTTGGAAGGAACTAAATCAGGTAGAATCCCAGTTATGAGAACAGGAGAAAAATTACAGTATTACACATAAAGAAGATACTTTGGCAGACATTCATAAATTATTGAATGACTTCCATAAATTAGCCGACAGGGAGGTGCAATACATGGCTGCTCCAGCGAGAGCACGCAGGTACGAGGAGGTTGACAATGTGGGAAAGTCCCTTGCCAACATGCCAAAGGTGGAAAACTACTGCAATCTTATAGCTAGCATCCAAAGAGCGGATGGTGGGGTGTTGACTCAAGGGGAAGAAATAAACAAATCATTCACATGGTTCTACACAGAATTATACTCAAACCAGCATGAGTAGTCAGTTGAGGAAACGTAAGAATATTTATGCAAACTAAGGCTCCCTGCACTCCCACCATGCTTGATATACCGATTACCCAGGTGGAGATAGTAGAGGCTATTAAAGGCCTGACATCAGGGCAAGCCCCTGGATCTGATGGTTTGGGTATTGAATTACATAAGGAATATCATGGAGAGCTAGCCTCAATATTGCTGAATGTGTAGGAAGAGGCCTTGGTCCGGGGCACACTCCCGGATTCAATGCGTGAAGCCATAAAAACTGTATTGTTGAAACCCTGTCACCACCCCATGACATGTCGTCATACAGACCATTTTCCTTGATAAATACAGATGTGAAGATATTTGCCAAAATCCTTGCGACTAGGCTTCGCCCTAACATGCCCAGATTGGTACACGCTGACCAATCTGGTTTTATTCCAATGCAGTCCACAGCCCTTAATCTCCGAAGGCTATTCAGGGTCATGGCACAGATATGTCCGAAGGACAAAGCAGCAATGGCTGCGTTAGATGCCGAAAAGGCATTTGACTCTCTATCCTGGCAATATTTGTTCTCTGTGCTTGAATGCTTCGGACTGGGTCCATTCTTCATAAACTGTGTTCGGATCCTTTACACCAACCCAGAGCAAAAGTCCTAATGAACCATACACTATCCAAGCTATTCCTTTTGGGGAGGGGCACCAGACAAGGATGTCCCTTCTCTCCTATACTTTTTGCTTTAACTATTGTACCTAGGGCTGCATTTGTGCAGAAACAGCATGGACACAGGGGTATCAGATTTACTGGCTCGCCTCAAATGATATCACTTAATGCTGACGACACTCTTCTTTATATACAAAACCCTGAAGTAAATTTAAAAACCATCATGAAAGATATACACAAGTTTTCACGGTATTCTGGATATAAAATCAATAATTCTAAATCAGAATTGTCCCCACTCACACCAGCTACTAAGAGCCTGTTAAATATCAGTGGATTCAAATGGTTGCCTGTCCGGGTTCACTATTTGGGAATAGTTGTGTCTAGTGGAGGGGCAAACATTGTACGCGGATAACCACGAAACTTTCCTACAACTGCTAACGGCAAAACTCCGAATATGGGTTAAACTTCCCATCTTAAATGGTGGTCCTGCCCACATTTCTATACTACTTTGGTAATATTCCGCTCTGTCCAGACAGAGTGTTCTTTATAAAACTTCAATCCTTGGTTACCTCGTTTATATGGGGGGGGGGCTGCAAGGATGAAATGGGACAAACTGGTGGAACCATACGAAAATGGTGGCATTGTGGCACCGGACTTCGAGCTTTACTATTTTGCAGCACAGTTCAAATCGCTACACACTGGTATGACTAAGAAGACACCACCACCACCACAAACATCCCAGTAGAATGATATGCATCATCCCCCACCGATCTCCGCTCTCCGCTCATGTTTCGTACACATCACAAAGATTCCTGCAGATTTTATCTCATTAGTGTCACTGTCCATGCCTGGTCCATGACATATAAAAGAATACACATTGAGGCGTCTTACGATCCAGAGGCCCCACTCTGGTGCTTCCCTGGAATCTCCTCTACATTCAATGAGACCCAGATAAATGGTTAAAGTTGCGTTACATGTACCCTGAGGGCAAATATGTAAGCCTGAACGACTTTGTGAATACCATTAGGGGAGGGCAGCAGAAAATGCTTCAATATCACCGTATGAGAGCCGCTTTCGACACAAGATGGCCAATGTTCCCAGATGAACACCATCAACGCAACATGGGAATCAGACCTGGGTGCAACATTGGGGGAAGAACAATGGCTCAAATGCTGCCAACTGACAAAATCAGTGTCTTTGCATGCTGGCCTACGCCTGATTCAATTCAAAATCCTCAATCAACTGCATTATACCCCTGTTAAAATGGCCAAATGTACTGTTCGGGGGAATGCTTGAAATATGTATTGGGCTTGTCCTCTAGTTGCTGTGTTCTGGAGGAACGTTGCTGAGATTATTGAGACAATAACGCAAATCCCTGTCACTCTCACTCCCCTGAAATATTTGTTTGGAGACATTGGTAAGGTGGCTGAAACCACGAGAAGACTTTTCAATGTAACATGCGCTGTTGCTATAAGATGTATACTGCAATTCTGGAAGGCCACATATGCACCCCGAACAGACTTTTTTTTTCAGATAATTGACATTCGTAAATTAATGTGAAGAACAATTTGTTTTGACGAAGCCTGTAACGAACCGACCCACAGACATATGGGATGAGATGATGTCCGATAACAAATTTTCCCATGCTTCTTCACCATGATCATATAATCCTTATATGTATAGATATTGTCGAAACTGCACTGTAGAGAATACCATCAATAAACAAAGTTTAAAAAAAAAAAAAAATTGTCGCCCACCTCTCTGGATTGCCCTTCAAGATTATATTTGCAAGGCCACCAGGGGCAGATGTGCATGATTTATTTGATCCCTTGATTAGAGATAGTATCTCTTCTAGATCAACACAAAATGTGCATTATACGTTTTGGTTCATAGAACTTGCCGTATACATATTTCCAATACACACATAATACACAAATAAAATAAAATACAATATAATACAATACAATATAATACAATTAAATAAATATTGTATAATTAAGATTTGTTTACCTTCTTACTTCATACTTCATACATTCATACAAACATGAATTCTAAAATTTTCCTAAATAATACAAACAATTTAATCACAGCGAATTTCAAAGGTTTTCCCTTTAGTCTAAAGTGCCTTAATACTACTGGTCAGAAGAATTTCTTAATGTTTAGCCAGATTTGGTACAGGGCAATGTGCACTGACAAATTTGTGTTCAGGCAATTGACCCATAAATCTTCATTGAAAATTGACTCGTAGTTATGTACCAGGTGACCAAGGTGTACCATGTAAAGGTGGTCTAGTTTCGGGCATTCAGTGAAGATGTGTCTCACTGTCTCTTTATTACTAGAGTTTTTACAGATCCTACAGAAACGACTTTAAAGCGACCACCCATTGATGGGCATACCAGGAGTTGGTTGATCCTAGTCAGGTGTCGTAACCGTCTTACATTAGGGTCAGGGCAAATCAAAAGATATAAGTGAAGACGCATAGAACAGTGAACCACTTTTGATGCTTCAGTATATCCATGCAACGTTTACAAATGAGTATAATTACATTACCAATCCCACTGGGTTTATTTCCTTGCAAACACTTTTTTTTAGTTTTGCATAACTGGTTCCTCGAGAAAGGTCTAGTTGCCAGTATATTTTAATGAACAGTTCCTTTACTGTTTTTTATGTATTTGTCCTGTTTCTTAATCCCAGCCCATATATGCCCCGCTACTCGGGCCATCAGAGAATCCTTGGAAAACATCTGTGTATGGATATACAATTCCCCTTTACGTTTCATAACCATTGCTTGGAGGAATAATAATCCCAACTCCAAACGCAAGTATTCTACAGGGGTTCTTTTTGGTAACCCTAACATTTTGCACCAGAATAAACCCTCGACCCGCTTCAGCCATTCCCATCTGTGTATCTCCAGGCCTTCCAGTCCATGTAGAATGGTGGGCCAAAACCATTGTTTATGTAAAATTAGCATCCCACTCAGTGAAAATCCTGCATTTCCCTTTGAGAATCAATTTATCAAATAGGTCCGCTGTCTCGCTTTTGTGATCTTAGTACTTATTATGTTTTCATAGCTGCCATCCTCCATCAGGTTTATACCCAGATACTTGTAATGGAGGGCATATTGGATCTGTCCAATACTGAGATCAATATTTACTCTATTTATTTTTTTGTGGGTTACTAACATTAACTTTGTTTTATTAAGGTTTATTTCTAACTCATTTACCTTTGCATATTCCACCAAATTCATTAAGAGTGTTTTTATTCCTGTTTGCATGTGGCTCATGAGCACCAGGTCATCTGCATATAAGATTGATGTAAAATGCTTGTAACCAATCTTGGGGGACCAAATTCCCAGTGTCTCCAAGCAACGGATCAGGTCAGCAAGGTATAAGTTAAAAAGGAGGGGAGCCAAAACGCACCCCTGTTTAACACCTTTATCTATGCTGATCTCCCCCGAAAGACGGTTAACATCCCCCGTACGGATCCTAGCGGCGGATCCTAGCGGTGGTTTTATTATGTAGCACTTTGACAATTTCAAGCAGCCAGGCTGGGCATCCCCACTCTTCCGTTTTGACCCAGAGGCGTTCCCTGTTAACTCGTTCGCACACGGATTTGAAATCCACGAATGCTAAGAACAAAGAAGGGTTTGCTTTATCCTTGGTAAAGTTGACTAGACGGTCTACCAATCACAGATTTAAATTAGTACTGCCACCTGACCGGAAACCGGTTTGCAATGGGTGGAGAAACTCGTTTTCATCGACCCAGGCTTATAGATGTTTTAACACACAGGTGGCAAATACCTTACCCGTAGTGTCCAGTAAGGACAATAGTCAGTAATTTTCCATACTCAGCCTGTCACCGGCTTTATAAACTGGTACCAATATATAACTTGTTCAGGATTGGGGGATCTTCTTGTAAAGGCATACCTTAGCATATAGGTTGCAACGCAGTCTGGCCCACCTTAATGGATCTGCCTTTCATCACTAAGACAACTAGCCCATTCGGGATGGGGGCCTTCGAGTTCTTGGCCTTTTTGATTATTTCAATGATACAATCACGGTTAAAATATAAGGGCCAGGGGCCCTCCTTCCCAGCCTGCTATTCATTCACTTTTTAGTTCACCATCATTTTGGATTAATTAGACCTTCGCCACATGGGCTCACGGATGGGGTTAATCATGCGCTTTTCATATCTTGGGTCTTTGGCAAGTGCCAAGATCCACCACATAGTTTTTGGGTTATTTTATAATAGAATTACAGTCACTGTTGGCTTGATTCCCTTGGGCGATTCCTTTTTGAATGTTTCGATTCTTGCTATGATCAGCACTGTTGGTGCTTAGATTGTGACTGCAGCAATACTTGGATTTGATTTTTTTTCTCGGTTTAGTACCAGCTGTGCGCTCACAGTTCTTCAGAAAAGAAAAAAATCACTTTCAGGCTTGATTGTGGTGTTTAGATTAGGTTTATTCCTATTTGGTACATAATCACTGTATTGTTTTCCATACAGTATCCTGAAATTCCAAAGATCAAAGTTGGTCATACAAATTGATTGTATTTTGTATCTTACAGTATCTTCTATTTCCTAAAGTCAAAAATGGTCTGTATTCATTTCATCTACCTTTACAAAGGTCTACCGTTCCCCTTATTTTCACATTCCCTCTCTCTCACGGTTAGGGGATAACCATCATTTTCATCATATAAAGGAGACAAAAAATACATTCCCCACTCAACACTGATCTTTATATATCGTGTGATGCTGAAAGACCCTCATTATACCAATGGTCTTGAAAAAATAGACCTAGTACTTATTTTTTTTTTTATAATATCAAAAATAGTTTATTTTACTAGGTTGAATCACAACCCAACTTGTTCTTTTATAAAAATAGCTCCAAAACAGAATTTTCAGTAAAAAGGACCCCACAACACAACATACAGTGGATACATCTACAATACAAATTACTAGTTTCACTCACATCCATTCCTATAACATGACAATACAATACATCAACATATACAATTTATATAATGATTTAAACATTTCCAATCACTGAGTGTTATTAACTCAGAATAAACAGTCCCGACATGTTTCAGTTCATCGTGGCGCTAAATGCATGAACCTTCTTCAGGGGAAGAACACTTTTAATTTTTTCTCCACCATGTAATCCAGGGCCCCAACAGTACTCTTCAAACCGTACTCCTCACAAGTAGGATTACTGCAGTGTAGGTGTGCCACAGTGCACCCGAATGCCCTCCGACCTCTTTCAATGAGTCTGATACTTTTCTCTAAACGGTTCTTTAGTAACCAGGAACCTGATTTCAACTATTACGCCATGCAAATACTCCTGCGTGGATGAAGAGATTGTTTACATATTCTTCGTCGCTGTTAAATTGTCGATGCCAGTAAATGCGGGGGTTAGCAGCCGAACCGCCGCATTTACTGGCATCGATCCCTGGTTGCCGGAGCTACATTGGGTGAAGTTTCCGTCCATAATTAAGGTTACAATTTTTTGGACAATTTAACAGCGACGAAGAATATGTAAACAATCTCTTCATCCACGCAGGAGTATTTGCATGGCGTAATATTATAAAAAAACAAATAAGTACTAGGTCTATTTTTTCAAGACCATTGGTATAATGAGGGTCTTTCAGCATCACACGATATATAAAGATCAGTGTTGAGTGGGGAATGTATTTTTTTCTCCTGTATTCATTTCATACATTATATACTGTCATCCCTGTCGACACGTGTTTCCCCATAGTTTATACTATGGTTCATCAGGAGAGAAAAAGCTGTAAATAAACAAAATAATGAAAGTTTTATTTAGGAGAAAAAATGTTTAGGAGAAAAAGTGATCATTTACAGAAAGCTGGAAGAGGACACTTAATTGTTGTTAGCTGGAAGTTAAATAAGGATAATGTGCATTACTTTAATTCTGATGTGGGTATTCACTCCTTGTTGTTGTTTAATCAGACTTGTTTGTAAAGGTTTTGTTTTCCTGTAGAACTCAGTCATAGGATCCTATCAGTGAATATAATGGTGCATTTTTAGGTTTAAGATTTAGAAATTTAGGACACGTGTTCATTGTTCTAACCCATAGTTGTAGTTCTTAAAAGGAGGAGAGCTTTATATGCCAAGCTATTAAGAGAGAGAAAATATGCAGTTCAAGCATTTGTTGAGTTTAACTTATAATGACATGTTGTTTTGTGGGCATTTCTTCTCTACAGAGATTTTATATAAGGCTGCAGGTATTTGTTATTTCTGACTTACCTATTAGGGCTTTTTTCCTGCTCTTTACGTGGATCAAGGAGATGCGGTTCTCTGCCACACAGTGCCAGGATCAGCGTTGTGTTGTTTCTCTGAGAGACTTCCGGTTTTATAGCCGGAAGTTAAACACGTGACGACGTCCTATGACATCATCATATGATAATACATCCGGCGGCCATCTTGGATTTTATTTTTGCTGCGATTTTCTACAGGTGACTTTCTAGATACAAGAAGGATAAACTTGTGTGTTTTTTAGTGGAGAGATTTCTTGTAGTCATCTCAATGTTGTGTTTACTATAGCTTTGCACACCGAGTCTCAATGAAGTGCTTATCTGAGAAGTGGCATGGCAATAGTATAAGCACATTTTAGATTCTTGTTGGCACAACATTATAATGAAAATATCTTAGCGTACACACTGTATTTTAGCAATAGTGACATTTCAAAAAACGAAAATAAACACAATTTGGATTGTTGTTTGTACGACCAGAAATATCTTAGCAACAATAATGTGTTAATGGCAATAGTAGCATTTCAAAAAAATGAAATATAAACAAAATTCGGTTGTTGTTTGCACGACCAGGAATTGGAAGTGTCTTGACTTAGATAATAGAACAGTGCCATTGACCGTGGTCTAAATGTTTGTTTTTATAGCCAATGGGACATGTGTCCATGATGCAAATCCATTTAGCTTCTTTCCTGCGAAGGAGCAGTTCTCTATTTCCCCCACATTCTGGTAGTTTCACTTTCTCTAGAACTAGGAATGTTATGTTTTTTATGTTTTTAATTTGTGTTGGTTGGTGTTTTCTGAAATGAAGTGGATTGCCATAAGGTACCTCAAGTCTCTGTTTTTGATGACTCTTAAGTGTTCCATGAGTCTTGTTTTTAAAGCCCTAATGGTACTGCCTATGTACATTTTATTGCACACACAAATTATGCCATATATGACGTATTTGCTATTACAGTTAATAAGCTGTTTTATTGTATCCATCTTTGTTTTATCATCCATCTTCACAGCACCATCAGAATAGCAATTTCTGCAACCTCCAGACAACCACTATGAGAAACCTCCGATTCCTCTCTGCGTGCCCTACAATTTATTAGGGCTTTACCATACTGCACCTCCACAAAGTCAATATATTTCGTTTTTGCCCTTTTTACAGCATTTTAGCCGATTTGCCCCTTGCAAACCATGAGGTTTGCACTTGCTAAAATGGCCACCACCTCCTGATTTCACTTTCACCAGAACAGGGAAGCGTCCCTGGACCCGGATTGGTTGCCTTTATAACCAATTGAGCGCCACCGTTAGGCGCAAACCAGCCTTCCACTAAGGCATTACACCAAGGCATCTGACTGAGCTGATGCCAGTCCCCACCCCCAGACAGTCCAGGAGCAGGATCTTGTTCACCCGTGAGCAGCTGGAGCAGCTCTCAAGACTCATCCATCTTCAAAGCACCATCGCGGCAAGGCGGGGTGAGGAATAGCAATTTCTTCACCCCCCAGATAACCACGACGAGAAACCTCTGATTCCTCTCTGCATGCCCTACAATTAGGGATTTACCAATCTGCACCTCCACGAAGTCAATATATTTCATTTGACCCTTTTTATGGCATTTTAGCCAATTTGCCCCTTGCAAACCACGAGGTTTGCACTTGCTAAGAGGGCTGCCACCTCCTGATTTCACTTTCACCAGAACAGGGAAGCTTCCCTGGAACCGGATTGGTTGCCTTTATAATCAATTGAGCGCCACCGTTAGGCGCAAGCTGGCCTTCCACTAAGGCATTACACCAAGGCAACTGACTGAGCTGACCGAGCTGTTAGAGCAAAGAGTGAACCACCCCCCTTGCGCTCTACGCTCCATCAGTATAACACTTGTAGAGACATAACCAAAGGACCCGTAAGCGAAGAAGCCAACAGGACTCATGGTCTGCCTGGCTAACCAGCAAAACCTGTGCCTGCTCGTATAACAAACCCTCTCTGTCCTCCGAAAGGTGAGACCCCTCGATTGGACCAGTGCAATCCCCGGTCCCCAGTGACCCTACCTGGCTACTTACTGTTTTAATGCAATACAGCTAATTGTATGATGCCCAAAGCATATCGACGTTTATAACTCCACTAGCATTGAGTACTGTTCCCCTCATCAACGCTATTGCCATGCTCACACTTTCCTAAATGTAATCTATTACCACCTTCTTGCGCAACACTCCGATTATTGCACTTGTACCCCATTATCCCCCTGCCCACACACCAAACATATGCCTCCGAGCGATCCGCACATGCCGCCTTTAGCCACAAAATGGCACTATGTACAATATTAATTTGGTCCATAGTGTGTTGGTAATTATGAATAACAACTAACAGTCAACCTGCATGACCAGTGGCCACTCCACCGCATTATTGCAATTACGGATCTGTGATTTATGTACAAACGCTGCTAGCCCAGAAGGATAAGAGTTACTATACATCTATGATTTAAGTAAGTTGAAGCGCTGCTTGCTAGCCTAGCAGTAGCTATATGGTACTGACCCACCTGCATAGTGCTCCCCAATTTTTAACAAAGTGATCTTGTCTACTGTCTCCCCATTGCCAAATTAAGTGAAGTAGTAGTCTCTTTCTACATTATTATTACTCCCCCCACCCAGCTGCCATACCTATATTAGTACTTACCACTGCTGCCACCTATAGCCTATCATCTCATATCAATTGCCTAGGCTCCACCCAGACACCCATCCTAACATGCCAGTGTAGTTGCCCCTTATCATGTTCCCGTTCTGTATCTTACTGAACCACACACCATGTACTGGTAATCACTACTGAAGATACAATAATGGCCTCACTAAAACTGCTTGTCCCCTGTACCACCCCATTCCATGTCCTACCCCGTTCTTACCTACCTTACCACCTTTCCCAATCACCACTAACTATGCCCCCGCTACCAGGCCTAATGTAACCCCACATGCTAATAGCAATGAACTCAACTACTCTACCACTTTGTATACACTGGAACACTCCCGAAAACAGTGCAGCTCTGCTGAAAAACATTCTCACCCTTTAGTGAGTGAAGCAAGATGCCATCGTTTAAGGTCATGAACCATTATTTGCTCTAACTGCATTACACAAGAACTTATGCCTCCCAAACAAACCACGCCCAGAACGTACCCCTTTCACCACAACCCCATACTCAACCCGAAACCTAATCTAGCCCTTAAACCAAAAGACACATACAGCACCTGACCTCCCTAGTCAGCCACTACCAATTACATTCAAAGGCGCCCTCATAAACACCCACTCCCTAGGAGCTCATGCCATAGAAATACACAATCTCATTATTGAGTCACAGCTCCATCTACTAGTAGTTATGGAATCTTGGCTTCATCAAGCCTCTGGCCCCTTGTTAACTCTCGCTATTCCAACAGACTACACCATTCTTAGAAGAGACAGGACTCACTCAAAAGGAGGAGGTGTCGCCATCATTGCCAAGACCAAACTCCAGCTCTGATCCTGTCCCATTGAAAACATTGCAGGATATGAAACACTGCTCGTAAAATGTCCCATAAATGAAAAAAACACGATCAATCTAGTAGTGATCTATAGAGCTCCAAACTCAAACAATCATCCAGAAACTGAAATTCCCCTACTACTAGCTCCACTCATAAAGCCCAACACCAAATGTATCATTCTGGGAGACCTGAACTTAGGCTTTAATGATAGCCAAGATTCAAAAGCAAAAGCACTACACTCGTCCCTGAAGGACATGAGCTTCATACAATTAGTGAATTCTCCTACGCACATCAAAGGCAGAACCCTAGATTGGATCCTCTCTCTTAATATGCATATAACCATCGATTCCATCTCTCCTCTTACTTGGACTGACCACCACAACATTACATTCACCCTCAAGCCCGCCAAACCTCTATTAAGTAAACCTAAAACAACCAATACCTATGAAACTAGAAATTCCCGGAAACTCACTCCTGAAAATGTAATGCCACTGCTTTCCAAAGCTTTAGATTCTATCCCAATCACTAGCGACAACCCCTGCCTTATAGAAGACACCTACCATAACTGCCTCACTGCAACTATCAATACTGTAGCCCCAATCACTACCAAATCCAAATGCTCAGACAAACGCTCCTGCTTTTGGTTCAATGATGACCTAATCTCACTTAGGAGAACCAAACATGCTTTGGAACATGCCCTCAGAAAGCACCCCACTACAGAGTCAAAGAAAGCTTATCAGGAGATAAACAAAACCTACAAAACAGCCATTATTACCCACAAATCCAATGCTTATAATACAAGGATTAGCAATGCCACTACTGACTCAAAAGAATTATTCTCAATCCTAAAAGAATTGGAAAATCCGGCCCCAGCTATTAATTCTACTAACCCCAGCAAAGAGTGGTGCACCACTATCCAAGACGCCTTAACAGCCAAGATAGAACTACTCCAAAATAAAATCACAACTAAAAAGCAACTACTAGCAGCCAAACCTGCCACTCGTATTCCTACCCTGACACCTCATGACAACACCAATACCCTCTTCCACTTCACACCAGTTTCCAGAAAAATAGTATTTGACACTATATCTAAAATCAAAGCCTCCAATTGCAAAGGTGACTCCGTCCCAGAGTAAGTAGTTAAATCATGTGCCCACAGTCTCACACCAATTATCACTAACTTTGTAAATGCATCCTTTAATACCAATCTGGTCCCAGCCCGTATTAAAGAAGCCTGGGTTATTCCCCTCTTGAAAAAACCCTCCTTGGACCCCACTGGGCCCACAAATTATAGGCCAATAACAACAGTCCTGTTTCTTTTCAAAATACATGACAACCTAGCCTACAACCAAGTCCAAGTACATCTTGAACAGAACCAACTCCTTGGCACCAGGCAATCCGGTTTCCATCCTAACCACAGCACAGAAACTGCGCTCCTGCACCTAAAAATCCAGATGGACACCATCAGAGACACAGGGAAACTCTGTATCCTCCTCCTCCTCAATCTTTCCGCAGCGTGCGACCTAGTAGACCACAATAAACTTTTCTCTACCCTAGCCAAAGACTTCAACTTCTCCACCGATGCCACTACATGGATCAAATCCTTTCTTGCAGAACAAACCTCTAGGGTTTCCATAGGCAAAGAATCTGCTGACCACATCCCAGTGCCCATCGGTGTAACCCAAGGCTCCTGCCTCTCACCCACTCTCTACAATGCATATATTAAGCGCCTCTTTTCAGCCCTTGATGATATGGGTGTCATCTACACCAACTTTGCAGATGACACCCAGATCTGCATCCCACTCTCGGGAGACTACACCCAAGACACACACACTATCAATAAAATCTACGCCATAATTCAAAATTGGATGGCCTTAAAGAGCCTCTGCCTCAATGATGAGAAGACCGAGGTGCTCATTGTAGGCTCCCAGTCTAAAATAGCTGCATTACATCCAGACTACTCATCCATCAGCATTGATGGTACCATGATACCGGTATCGAAACATGTAAAAACATTAGGTGTTTACTTAGATGCTAATCTCACCATGACCAAACACATTAATGCCCTGTCAACCTCCACATCCTACACTGCCAAACATATTGCCCTAAATCGCCAATTCTTGACCCCCACCAATTGCATCATGCTGGCAAGAGCATTTATTTTAACTAGACTTGACTACTGTAAGATACATTTTCTCGGAACCTCTAATGCCAATATTAATAAACTCCAGCTTATTCAAAACAAAGCCCTTCGAACGGCCCTTGGAATAAGAAAAGACGACCACATCTCTAAAATCAGAAGAGACCACCACTGGCTTCTTATCAAAGTCACTTTCAAAACCCTGTGCTTCACATTCAAATGCCTCCATACAAGTGCCCCTATTTACCTGAACCACACCATAGCCAAAAAAGAATCGGAGAGACCCCTTAGATCCAATAACCAAGCACTCTTAGTAATCCCTCGATACAAGAACATCAGAGCAGGCGGCAGTAGCTTCCAATACCTAGCCCCCACACATTGGAACACTCTCCCCCTCATCATTAAAAATGAGAAAACCTTTACAAGTCTCAAGAAAGCCGTAAAAACGTGGTTATTCAACCAATACTAATATCCTATACTATGACTCTGGGAAATAGGACTGTTCTTGAATGGCATTGATGCCTTGTAAATAGATTTGATCATGTATCTATGCTTATTTGCTTGTCGATTCTTGAGTACACTACCGTATTTTATTCTTGTATTAATACTGCTTTAAATATTGTTGTAAATGTGCCCGATTGGCCCCTCTAATTATTGTCGTAACAAGCTGTCTGTAACCTCGCCGTAATACCGAAGGGTCTAGGAATGTAACAAATGCAATAAAATAAAATAAATACATTGTTTGCGTTTTCCCATTAGGTAAATGTTGTTCCTTTACTCCATTTGAAATTAGGGGGCAGATTTTGCAATGCCCACATTTGTAAGTTCTTGTAGGTGCCGGCACATTCAGAATTGTGCTTAGTTTGTTCTCTGGTTCTCCTTTTAGGTGACTTGGGCTGACGCGCTGTTTAAGAGTCGGTGCTTTCCAAAATATTAGCGATGGATTTGCTTCAATATGTTTGATTAATGTCTCATCTGTTTTTAGGATATTCCAGTGTTTAGTCAAAATCCTTTTAAGGGCAAATACTTCACTGCTGTAGGTGGTGATAAAATTGTTTTTGTTGGTTTATTTTCCTTTCTTTGATTATTGGTAAGTAGAGTATTCCTGGGGATTCGTGCGGCTCTACGTATTGCTCGATCCAAAGCTTCTTGTTCATATCCTCTTTGTCTGAATTTTTCTTTTAGTTCTTGAACATGTATCTGGAATTTTTCATCCGTACAGCAGTTTCTTTTAACTCTTAGTATTTTCCCATATGGTATGTTCTTAATGATATGCTGGGCATGATTACTATCTGCATGTAGCACACTGTTGACTGCTGTTAGCTTTATGTATAGATCTGTTAGTATCCTTTCCCCATCTGTTTACACTTTCAGATCTAAGAATTCAATTTAATTTGGACTGTTTTTCTCTGTCAATTGGATATTGTAGTTGTTGGTGTTTAGGTGCTCGATATATTCCATTAGGACTGTTTTAGACCCATTCCAGATCATGAGCACATCGTCTATATGCCGCCCCCAATAAATGTATTCCTTTTGTTGAAGGCGTCATGTTGCCAGGTGTGCTTTAACTCGTAGTGACCAATAAACAAATTTGCATAGTTGTTGCAAATTTGCCACCCATTGCGGTGCCATGCTGTTGTTTATAGATGACCTTGTTGAACATAAAGATATTACTGCTGAGCACAAAGTTCAGCCTCTCTAGAAGCATGTTGTTTTGGTTCAAAAATGAGATGAATCTGATTTTAAGGAAAGATTCTGTGGTTTCTAGTCCTTTTATATGTTGAATACAGGGTTATAATGATACCACATCTAATGTAACAAACATATTTTCTTTTTCCCAAGGTATTTGCTCAAGTTGCTGGATGACCTGTTTTGTGTCCCTAACGTATGATGCCAATCCGGTGGTGATGGGTTGCTAGTGTAAATCAATAAATTGTGATATTCTCTCAATGAAGGAGCCTATCCCATTGATGATAGGACAGCAAGAACTACAACTATGGGTTAGAACAATGAACACATGTCCCTAGAAATACACCATTATATTCACCTACACAGGCTAATATTGCGCAGAGGATCCACTGATAGGATCCTATGACTGAGTTCTAAAGGAAGACAAAACCTTTATAAACAAGTCTGATTAAACCACAACAAGGAGTGAATACCTACATCAGAATTAAGGTAATGCACATTATCCTTATTTACCTTCCAGCTACCAACAATTAAGTGTCCTCTTCCAGCTTTCTGTAATTGATCACCTTTTCTCCTAAAAAACCTTTTCTCCTAAAACACCTTTCATTATTTTGTTTATTTACAGCTTTTGCTCTCCTGGTGAACCATAGTATAAACTATGGGGAAACACGTGTCGAGAGGGATGACAACATATAATGTATGAAATGAATAAAGACCATTTTTGACTTTAGGAAATACAAGGTACTGTATGATACAAAATACAATCAATTTGTATGGCCAGCTTTGATCTTTGGAATAAAAGGATATTATATGGAAAACAATACAATGAATCTGTACAACATAGTTTTTGGTTTATATGACAACATGGCTTTCATTTTGCAAGCCCTGCAACTTTCATTGCTTATGCCAGTTAGCTATAGGAACAGATTTTAACCTTCCGTATATGTGTCGCTATAACAGATATGGGGAGTGTCAATCTTTTTAACATTCAAATTTGCCTATGTAATTTACGTTTCGCCAAGTAGACCTCCCTATCAAATACTTTTGATTTTTCCTCACCTAGTGATACCTTGGTCTTCCATCAAATTGTCCACACCTTACAAGTCATTTCCTTAATCCATAGTTTGGTACGGTTGGCATCCAAATTGCCTAAAAGATCATTGTCATCCAACATGGTCTTGATTGAGCTCAATGTCACCTGGACCCAATACAATCTGCTTTCTCCCATCTACCTTAATACATGCTTCTAGTTTACGATGATCACTATATATCAAGGGTATCATGCAAAATGATGTTACATGTTGAAGCAAGGGTCCATTCATGCACACATAATCAATGGTGCTTTTCTTACTGGCCATGGACCAGGTTGGTTGTCCAGGGATGTGACAAGGAAGTCTCCCATTTCAAGGGATCAATTCCCAACCTGCCCAAAATGTTTCCTATTCGCCTCCTTTCACATTCCTAGCTTTCACTATCATCTTATTCCTTTTGAGTATGTGGTTACAAGTGTTTTTGTTGTAAACTCCCCACAGTTTGTGTTCATGTCCCCACACGGCAGGATCCTATCACGCTGAGGATCTTCCACCCAGATCACAAACACACTGTCTAAATGATCAAAAATACTTTCTGATTCATCATTTCTAGGAGGGACATATATGCATATCACCAATAACCGTGTAATATCAAACCCTTGACACAAACGGGTTTCCACCACAATCACATTGCCACCCTCCTCTAAAGGAATTACAATCGAAGAGGGGTAGATTGTGTGAATTCCTATGAGTAGACCCCCTGAAGTTCTTCCCATGGGTCCCTTTACAGCCATTGTTTGATAAATTGCATACCCATCCAAAACAAAACTCTTCAGCATCCAAGTTTCTTGGAGAATAAATATGTCAGATTTTATTATTATTGGGAGTGCCCCACCCTCTCAGCTAAAGTAGGAGTGACCCCGGGTATTCCATGACAACATTTTAATTCAGTCATGTGAACTCACAAACGCGGGATAATGCTCTTTAGCCATTTCCACCCCTGCATATTATCCGGTACTTGAGTAGCGGCCTTAGCGGAGGGCACAGATGGAACTTGTTTGACGTTTTGTTACAGTTTCTGCATTCATCACAAACACCATTGCCTGGGTTCAACTACGGTTCACTGTCCAACTTGTATCACAAGAATTCCAGCGATTCACATTGCGCTCTAATTAAAGATGCTGTGGCAGGAAGCGCACAATGAAACTTAGACATGTCACTGTACCATGGGCCCAAAGGTTGCACAAAGTCTAAATCGCTAGAGTTCAGGATTCATAATGAGAGCACCTTTGTGAAAAATATAAGAAGAGCTGGTCAATTTATAACAGTCCTTTTTATGATGGATGACGTTTGGCACAGCGTCACTATCTGCTTATCAAGCTCCACCTTTGATGGCCGCCCTAGTGAAAATGCAGTCCTCGATGGTGTGGGTCACAAGACTTTTATAGGTAAGGCACACCTATCTGCCAGTGGAGTTTCTGGTGATGCAATTCCAATTGAACCCTCATTTTTATGTTCAGGGCCTGCTATCATTCTCACTGACTCCTTAAGACAGGGGTTTCTTTTAATAGCGAGCTTGTTAGCATGCCCTCACTTTGTTGTCTGTGTTTATACTTTCTCATTTCTTTCTTTTTAGATTTCTTTGTTATTTGTGGTAGAGGGAATGCTGTATCAATCGTGGAGTTCAAAGGTAAATCCAGCTCATTTGATTGCACTTTACTCAATATGTTCTTAGCCCACTCACCTTTTTGTAGATGATTTCATTGTCATCTATCACGATGAGTGGGGTAACTGAGGGGGGATAGCTCTTCCTGGGGCGTTTCACCAATAACACCCTCCTGGGATTCAACAATGATAGGTGGTGGTAACAGATTTTCTGGGGACGACCCAACGGTCTCTTCAGTCATGGTCGGAAGATGCAATTTCCCCAGGATCACTCCCAGCATGTTGCCATGTTTTCCCACCTCTTCGTGGATGCGGCCACAAAGTTTCAAAAGCACCTTCACTGCAAAATTTAGCAGATTATTCTCTGCCGTTTGATTTAAAGTCATCTCATTATGTGGGCTATTAGGGTGACTATTGTCCCCAAGCAGCAATGAGCCCACCGATGGAGGCGTATCATCCATTACCATATTGGGTGTTCCTGATAACCGTGTTGATGGCAGCGTACCAATGAGCCCTTCCACTTCCTGTGCCCTCCTGCTTACTTGAGACCCTATAGTTTCATCGGCTACCTTTGCGGGTCTCGTGGAATTGCTCACAAGATAGCATAAATCCAATAATTAATTATTGTCAATTCCATCAAAGGTAGAATTCAGGAGGGTTTTGTTGAGCACAGGTTCTTCTTGCGCTGCTACAGCAGGCTCTGTTTGTTCAGCAGGTGAGGTAGACAGTATATCCATCATTTCTTTGGGAAAAAAGGAGGCAATTTCTTTAACTCTAAAAGAGCCACTTTTTGGTGGGGACACCATGGCTGATATGTTTAAGTTCAACGAGGGTTCACCAGCTGTCCCCTCTATAATAACCATGGTTGGAGCATGTCAGTAGCCATTACCTTTGCCATACAGCTTCTGTTTCCTAAGGTTGTAATTACTAGGTTTAAGTGCCACTTTGCCCGGCATTTGGATATAGTCTCCACTGGTCACGGTCAACAAATGGCGTGTCGCAAGTAAACATGAGGAATTTGCACACCAACGATGCTCCAAAGAGTTGACAGTGATCAAATGAGTTGGACAAATATTTCTACCACTATGTTTGCCAACAGATTTGGTCACCAATTTACACTTCAGTCCGTAGGCTCAAATGGGTTCTTCCCCTACAGTCACCAATGCAGATTTATGAGCCTCGTCAGTTGGTCAGAGTTTTCCTTCAATTCAACGCTAATCAAAACCGTGTGCTCAAAGAGGAATATCCCCTGCAGTTGCCGCATGTCTTCAAATCAAATATGTAAATACCACCCGTCCAATGCCGCAATCAGAATACCACATGCTGGTTGCACAGCACAAAACTGAAAGTAACAGCAATGGACACTTACTTGTGTTCCGATGGCTAATGGCACAGTTCACTTCGCCACGCTGTTACAGAGCTCCAGGGAGAGGCCGACCAGCTCCCCGCCACACAAAACACAAAACGCTCTGCTAGCTCTGCTCGCTCCATGGAAGTGAGGCTTATGAGTGGTCTTGGTTGCAGCAGTGGCAGCAAGCCACACCTCCACAAGAGTACAATTTAAAACAAATGAAGGAAATCCTCCGGTCAGCAAAACATGGCAGGGTTAGTTTCAAAACACTCTGCTTACTCCGCTCGCTGCATGAAAGTGAGCCTTAGGAGCGTTCTTGGTTGCAGCAGTGGCAACAAGCCACACATCCACGAGAGTACAATGAGAAAAAAATGAAGGAAATCCTCCGGTCGGCACAGCACAGCAGGGTTAGTTTCAAAACACTCTGTAGAGAGGAGCTATTGTTGTATTGCAAAGTCTAGCATATTCACGGGCATAATATATAACACCCAAGATGATTAATCTATAGCATTTATTGCACTGCTTTGCAGCAAATTACCAAAATGTTTCAATTGTCAAAATGTATTATTATTTGTTTTCATCAAAGTGGAAAGAATGTTTTCCAAGTCCTGTTGTATTAGCTGGACCTTATATCTTCTGGTCCAATTTTAATCTATTTTCCTTATCTGGCTCCTCAAGTGTTCCCCCTCCATGAGTTTTTTTGATTGTCGGATTTCTTTCCTAAGACATCTCCTTCTTTCTACCACGTTACCTTTGGTCTGGTGCACATTATAAGTAAATAAACAAAAAAAAACAAACAAGCATGTATATCAAATGCACGGTTTTTAAGTTGAGCATTATTGGGCCTGTATAGTATGCCTCTGGAGGCATCATGAAACACCTCCTTTCTTATCACATTAATTCAAAAGGATGTAAGAGTGCCCCTAAGGCTTCCCCATTCAAACACAGTACACTATTTTGCACCTGGATGTTAAAATCACTGACAGCTTTTTCCTTCCAGCGTATTCTAATGGAATGTGCCTTGATGTCCTTATATAAGAGGGGTACTTGTTTACGTCCGATATTTACCTTCATTCAATATGTTAGAATAGAATGGTCGCTAGCTTCAGAATCTATCACCGCAAATGCTATAAATCTGTGAAAAAGAAGCGGTGAGGCATAAAACGTAATCTATGATAGAGGAGGATCTGTTGTTAGGCCAAATGTGTCTAGCTGGTATATCTGCCTCAAAAATTCCCGTTCAATCTAATCAAATTCCAGGAGTCCATTCATTTACACCATTGTCTACCACTGTCATTTCTATTGTTTGACTCCTCATCATACCCCCCTCATCAAAAACCTGTCTCATGCAGTTATAATTTAGATCAGCCATCACCAAAAAAGGGGGCCCATCACCAAAACAGGGGGACAGGGAGTTCTGCAGGCCAGTCTGTGAGGATATCACTCATGGTTTTAAGAAAAGGGTCAAGTCTGATCTTTATGGGGTTCCAATACACATTAACCTACAAGCATACATTGCTCTTACGACCCCAGCTTCATCCCAAGTTAGGCTAATCACAAAAATGCCTTTGTGCAAAAGTTCTATTTCTTTTAGAGAACATATTGAGGTTTTTCCGGATCGTAATAAGTAAGCCACCAAAAGAACGTCCTCTAGGCCCCTTCTGCATTTCATTATGAAAAACATTATAGTCCTCCATAACCGGACAATCCCTGAGCCATGTTTCCTGCAGGCATATCATATACATTTTATTAAAGTTAAGACACCTGCTGTCCTTTGAATAGCCGGCTATGTCCACCTGAATTCCAGGATAACAAATTAAGGGCCTGAAAGTTCTTTCTGTGCGCTGTGGGATTTTTCCCCCTATAAGTACGCTTGTCATCCAAGCCCAGCCCTGTGTTTCCTTTTGACTATGCAAATTGAATTCATCAAATAATACTTGGCACTTTCTGATAGACACGGTGGACTACATACCTTTAATCAGCTTCTTTGCCTCATTTGCAAGTAATTCTTTATTGTTGTCGGTTTTCCTAAAAACTTGTCTCTTCATTGTTATAGCGGTTGTATCTCAACATGGCTATCATCGAAGATTGTTCGGGTAAAGTGTTCTTCATAATAGTGGATACAAAATCTACTTTGACCACATCGGTTTTCCCATCCTAAGGAAATGTCACCAGCTCGATGTCTTTAGATGTTATATTTCTTAAGCATGGAATTTCATGTAACAGCCTTAAGATGCTACCGCGTTTCAACAATACCGGGGGTAAGTCTAAATATACTTTGCAATCTCACAGAAAAACATTTGTACTGAGGGCCACTTCTGAAAACACAAATTCTGTGGCTGGTGATTAGCTCCTGAGCCCTCCATGATATTTGCCATGTTTGATTTTCAGTGTTCTCTCCGCCTTTCCAAATGTTATGTTTAAGATAGTTTTTCCCATTATTTTAAGTTGCTTGTTTTCCCAGAGTCATACAATGCACTCATTCATTGTCTACTACCTCTGTGGCTTTTTCCAGATGCAGACAAAAAACAATAGTATAAAAAACATCCAGGGTCCTATTAATAAAAACCATGTACCTTTCCCATTAGATCAATAGAATACATTTAATTCAAAAATGCTATCACCAACACTCTTAGTGTCACCCCTGCTGTCAATATATAAATTAAACCACAAACTCCATCATATACACAGTCTCTGTTCCATATTTCCGATGACGGCTACACTTCCATCTAACTCATGGTTCTCATTACAATGTTGCCACTGGATGCATGAATGGTGCAGTGCATGTGTCCTTAGAAGCCTTTAAACATTCATAATCCCTCATGTATTTGATAGGTTCATGTATTTAATAGGTATGTAAATGTTACCAGCAGGTAATTGCAGAGTACAATGTGAAGTATATGTAAGAGAGTTTTAACAACCATAACCCTGCATACATTGAATAGGTATGACAATGTTCCCACCAGAAACATGTAAAGTACACTTCGGGGTATATGTAAGAGTGACTACACATCTAGAACCCCCATATATTTAATAGGTATGTTAATGTGTCAAGCACATATTTATAGTGTGCAATTACATTTACATGTAAAGGCCTTTGAACCCCCCAAACTGCCCATATATTAAATAGGTATGTCACTGTTCCCTCGAGATAGATGTAGAGTACAGTGCCATGGCTTTATAAGAACGTACAAATACCCACAATACCCCAATTGTTATAAGCACTTTTTTATTAACATTACAATAAGAATCCCTTGTACAGACTTTTAATGAAAAGTAAATGCACATGTGATTTCATCAGTGATGTCATTAATGACATTTGTGATGTCATTTTTGATGTCCTGGGTGCAAGTCCTAGCAGTACACGGTGGTGGCGTGAGTTATGGTTGTTTAGCATACCATAACTGGTGAAATTTTTTTACTGAATTTCATAGGTTTTTAATAGCGCAACTTAACCATAACATCCCTTTATCAACGTTTTTTTAAACTAAATATAGATATACCTAGTGTGAATTTGATAGGTGTTTACTAGGATTCCCTTAGTTTACATACATGTAACATAGAACACACTGAACCCACAGCTAGTGATTTTGATGTCCGCGGACTGTGTGTATGTCCGCGGACAGACGCGGTCAACATCAACACTATCCAAAAACTCAGTGGGTATCTTACATTGTTGTATCATGCAATAGAAACACTGAGCAAGTTCAAAAAGCAGCACATAAACACATTATATGTAATAATAAATAAGAAGTGGAACCTATATATGTAAGACATCAACCAATTTAAATAGCATAAGCACCAGAATGGAATATACCAAAACAAAATATGTATGCCTCCAACATAATTACCTCACAGAAACTGCACAGCAAAAAGCAACAGCAGACCTACACAACAGTAACAACAAAACTTACCAAAAACTAGTAAGTAAACTTCATTTTTCTTATATATTTCTAAACTTTCTGCATTAGGTACACTAAAAGTAATATATATTTTTTTACACAGAAATCTCCAGTACTTTGGAATGGCTGGAAGAAAATTTCCCACATGATGAAATCTGTGAAGAGAGTGATACTAATGGGAGACACAACACTTCTCTATATAACCCAATTCATAACCATTACTTTATATGTACTTAACCCATTTTTTTTAACCGACCATACAAACAGTGAAAATAATATACCAAGAGAGATATTAGGAAATGCTCTGCAGCGAATGGAACAAAAAATGGATATGCTAATGAAAAATGTCAGTCCTTAAAAACATTTTGTGGAGAACCACATAAAAGAAAACATTAAATATCACTGACCCACATGCCTTCCACGCTGCCCGTGCACCTGCCCAGCTACACTAGTCAAACGCAGGAGCTCCCTTCCCACTGCTGGAGCAGTAGATCGCCGGAAAGTGCATCAGATATGCACATGGAACTGTACCTGGCTGCCCGCCCATCTGCGCCGCTTCACGTGGAGCGTCGCCTGATCCGGTGAATTCAATCTAAATTTACTGGCCACCTCTATCTTCACACTGCACCCCTTTGGATGCCCCTAACAGAATGCAGACAGCGCCACAACCATCTGCACTGCTATTATTAAGATTCCTCACCATGAGGAAATAGCCATTACAAAATGGCCGCCCGCATCTGTGCCTGATGGCTTTGTTGTGATGAAGTGCACCTAGCCCCATCCTCCGTGCCTATTGGCCTCAGCCCCTCTTATTCACCCAATAGTGAGCCGGCAGGCTCGAGAGATGGCCCACCTGTCTGGTGCTTCTCGGTGCCTTGGGCCACGAGTCCTACTCCGTGCACCTGCCTACCCGCCAGTCCTTGCAACCTACAGGATAGCCAGCCAAGCAGTGCAACACCCGCCTATTCAGGACATCTTCAACATGAACTCTGAGACTTGGTAAGTCTACCCGCAGGCCACTTTCCTAAAATTCTGAATACTGCATACTTGCCTACACTCCATCCTGCCTTATACTACATGGAATGTATTATTACTATTATGCACTATATGAAACTCTGCCTACACTATTTACAGGTGCATACCACTTCCACCATGGTTACTATGACCATAATGTACACACTAGTCGCCGTGCCTCAGTGAAACAGCCTGCCTCACGTTTGTTGCGGCCATTGTTTAACCCTGCCTCATGCTAATCGCGGTGCCACATCACTACAATTGCCCTGCCATATGCATGCTACTGCATCTTGGCACTAGCCTTGCTTCTTGCTTGTTGCAACTGTGTTGCCACTGCATTAGCCATGCCCTCTCATGATTGTTGTTACCACTGCATTAGCCTTGCCCTCTCATGATTGTTGTTGCCACTGCATTGGCCTTGCCCTCCTCATGACTGTTGTTGCCACTGCATTAGCCTTGCCCTCTCATGACTGTTGCCCAATCAGGACACAGGATTATAACCTATTGTCACTATGCACCCCCATTGTTCATACAAACTCCTAACCGGTATCAACTTGGACCCCAACTCCCTAGTTGAACAGTATAACTTAATCATGAACTCAGCCTTTGACAATATCGCACCCCTCAAATTAAGGAAGAGCAAACCCAAAAAACACCTCAACACATGGTTCACCCCTCATCTAAAAAACCTTAGACTACGCAACAGAAAGCTTGAAACTGCTTGAAGACTCTCACCCTCAGCAGAAAACAAATTAAACCTCACCAACATCTCAACCCAATATAAGAAAGACATCCTCCTAGCTAAACAGGAGACGTATAAGAGAATATCACAATCCAAATCTAGTATCAAAGAATCGTTCATTATTCTAAAGTGGAACACCCGCCTATTCAGGACATCTTCAACATGAACTCTGAGACTTGGTAAGTCTACCCGCAGGCCACTTTCCTAAAATTCTGAATACTGCATACTTGCCTATACTCCATCCTGCCTTATACTACATGGAATGTATTATTACTATTATGCACTATATGAAACTCTGCCTACACTATTTACAGGTGCCTACCACTTCCACCATGGTTACTATGACCATAATGTACACACTAGTCGCCGTGCCTCAGTGAAACAGCCTGCCTCACGTTTGTTGCGCCCATTGTTTAACCCTGCCTCATGCTAATCGCGGTGCCACATCACTACAATTGCCCTGCCATATGCATGCTACTGCATCTTGGCACTAGCCTTGCTTCTTGCTTGTTGCAACTGTGTTGCCACTGCATTAGCCATGCCCTCTCATGATTGTTGTTACCACTGCATTAGCCTTGCCCTCTCATGATTGTTGTTGCCACTGCATTGGCCTTGCCCTCCTCATGACTGTTGTTGCCACTGCATTAGCCTTGCCCTCTCATGACTGTTGCCACTGCATTAGCCTTGCTTCCTCGTGATTGTTGTTGTCTCTGCATTAGCCTGGCTTCCTCATGACTGTTGTTGCCACTGCATTAGCCTTGCTCTCTCATGACTGTTGTTGCCATTGCATTATCCTGCAACCTAATGCCGTTCTTACCTACTGCAGCAGCATCGGCTGAGCTGTATAGTATTAGCCTAGCCTATGCAAACTGCTGAACCATACTGTAGCTTGCACACTCTGCACTCTATTTGCACCTACCTTTGAATTAGCCCACTATCAGCCTTTTAGGCCCAATCAGGACACGGGATTATAACCTATTGTCACTATGCACCCCCATTGTTCATACAAACTCCTAACCGGTATCAACTTGGACCCCAACTCCCTAGTTGAACAGTATAACGTAATCATGAACTCAGCCTTTGACAATATTGCACCCCTCAAATTAAGGAAGAGCAAACCCAAAAAACACCTCAACACATGGTTCACCCCTCATCTAAAAAACCTTAGACTACGCAAAAGAAAGCTTGAAACTGCTTGGAGACTCTCACCCTCAGCAGAAAACAAATTAAACCTCACCAACATCTCAACCCAATATAAAAAAAAGACATCCTCCTAGCTAAACAGGAGACGTATAAGAGAATATCACAATCCAAATCTAGTATCAAAGAATTGTTCATTATTCTAAAAGAATTGGAAACGCCCATCGTACCGCAAGAAAACAGCACCAAAGATAAAAAGTGGTGTTCCAGTATCCAGCACGCCTTAACGAACAAAGTATCCAACCTACAAACTAAAATTGCCCTTAAGAACGCCTCTCTAGCACCTTAAACCTCTCACAATATAGCTCCTCTGCCGCATGGTGAACATGAAATTCGCTTCAGCTTCTCTAAATTTTCTGTCACTGAGGTGGAGAAGGTCATACTGGGACTCAAACCGTCCAATTGCAAGGGTGACCAATGCCTGCCACAACTTATTAAGGACGCTGTGAGAGAACTCGCGTCCTTCATAACCAAACTTATTAACTCCTCATTCACAACTGGTACTGTCCCAAACAATTTAAAAGAATCCTGGGTACTACCAAACCCTGGACCCCGCCATACGCACTAACTTTAGACCCATCACGACTGTGCCATTTCTCTTAAAAATCCTAGATAAAGTGGCCTACATCCAAATACATAACTTCTTGGAATCTAACCCACTACTAGGCTCCCGCCAATCTGGATTCAGTCCCCAACACGGTATGTAGACAGCTCCAATTGATCTTAAGACTCAAGTAGATGAGCTCAGAGATAAAGGCCAATCAACCCTACTCCTCCTACTAGACCTCTCGGCTGCATTCGACCTGGTTGACCATAAAGTCTTATGCAGCCACCTAGACTCTGCAGCTCACTTCTCTAAGGAGGCCATAACTTGGATTGAGCTGTTCTTGAGCAACAGAACCATGAGAGTCTTTTCACCATCGGCTTCAGCAGACCCTATCCCGATAACTTGTGGTGTACCTCAGGGATCTTGTGTGTCACCAACACTCTACAATGTATTCACCAAGCCCCTCTTCGACGAAATGGACCATTTGGGTATCACCTACATGAACTATGCAGACGATACCCAAATCCTCCTACCTCTTACTGGAGATTACGTCATGGATTTGGCTCTGGTGAATAGAATTTATGGCATCGTTCAGTCATGGATGGCCACCCATGGACTATGTCTGAACGATGACAAAACTGAGTTTATTATCCTAGGCACCCCAACCCACCTATCTAAACTAAGCCCAGCTTATGCTAGCTTCACCATTGATGGAAATGACATAAAAGTAGCTAAGGAAGTGAAGACCCTAGGCTTCTATCTGGACGCTACCATGAACTTCACTAAACAAGTCAACTCCCTAGCCTCTGCTACCGCATACACATGCAAACTAATCAGAGCTAGCAAACAATTCCTCTCCACTGACAGCTGCCTTATTCTCGCCAGAGCCCTCATACTCTCTAAATTGGATTACTGTAACGCGCTCTACATTGGTGCGAACAGATTATCCAAAAAATACAGGTACTCCAGAACAATGCCTTGAGAGCAGCACTTAAGAACCACAGAAATGAACACATTTCTTCCACTAGAAGAAAATACAAATGGTTATCCACCTTCGATAAAATTCAACTTAAAATTGCCTCACTCACATACAAGTGCCTCAATAATAGAGCACCGCCATACCTTACTGACAGAATCAGTAGAAAAACTTCTCTCAGACCGACCAGAACTGCCAACTCTAATTGCCTCCAAGTACCACGCTTCAAACTCTCCACTATTGGGGGACACAGCTTCCCAGTTAAGGTTGCGCAATTGTGGAACTCCCTACCCCCTGGTCTTAGAGAATACCAATCCTTCTCTAAATTCAGACAAAACTTGACAGACTGGCTAAAAGTAAATGATAAATAACTTCCACACTAACACTCGACTATCCACATGTTCCATCACCGCATATCCTTCCACACACTGAGTCGCCTATTAGGTGCTAGTCCCCTTGGGACACCCTCTATATGTTGTGTTGTACTGCAATAACTTTGTACCTAGCCGCTCATGCATTGCACATCGTATTTATATCTTGTATCCCTTGCACCTATCTATTTCTTTTTATTTCTTGTACCTATGCAACCCAGCTGAACGTATCCTTATTTCCTGCGCCCTGATGCCCCTGGGTTTGGTGCGCATTACAAATAAAATAAACAAACAAACAAAACAAACATGTACCTGTTCCCCCTCTTCATGTCCCAGTCAACTATCCCCAAACCCTCCCCACCAAGGAAAACGTTATGATGAGACTTCCATCCCTTCATCCCCACTCATCCATCATCTCCAAACCCCTAATTCCCCTGTATTTGTTTCAGTTGCTGCTTCCCCCTCTCTTTCATAAATGTTATATTTGTATGCAATAATAAAATATTATGTGTGTTGTTTTTTTAAAAGGCATTTAGGGTGTCCGTGGACAGCTCGGTTGTCCAGAATGTCTGTAATTAACCAACATGGAGGTGTCCTAGGACAGTATACCTGTCCGTACTGTCTGCAATCAAAATGGAACTGTTCTTAGAACACATTCGATGTCCGGAATGTCTAGAAGTAACCAAAATGGAGGTGTCCTAAGCACACTATAACTGTCCGTACTGTTCGCAATCAAAATGGAACTGTTCTTAGAACACACTCGATGTCTGAAATGTCTGTAATTAACCAAAATGGAGGTGTCCTAAGGACACTATACCTGTCCGTACTGTTCGCAATCAAAACGAAACTGTTCTTAGAACACACTCGATGTCCGAGGATGTCTGCAATTAACCAAAATTGAGGTGTCCTAAGGACATTATACCTGTCCGTACTGTCCGCAATCAAAATGCAACTGTTCTTAGAACACACTCGATGTCCGGGATGTCCGCAATTAACCAAACTGGAGGTGTCCTAAGGACACTATACCTGTCCGTACTGTCCACAATCAAAATAGAACTGTTCTTAGAACACACCCAATGTCTGGGATGTCTCCAATTAACCAAAATGGAGGTGTCCTAAGGACACTATACCTATCCGTACTGTCTGCAATCAAATTGGGGGTGTCCGCAGGACACAACATCCGTTCGCATGTCCATTATTATTTAAATTAAAGTGCCCTAAGAACATCCCCCTGTTCGCAATTTCCGCAACCAGAATGGATATGTCCGTCAAACATTTAACCTGTCTGCCTGTCTGCAATGTTATGATGCACATTTATTTTATTCAGGGTCTTCGACACTGTCCGTAGAACATCTAGGCACATGCGCAGCACACCATGGGTCCTACGAACATCACGCCTGTCCATAACTGTCCTTCGCACATGTGTCGCACTTTTAATTATTCTATTCTTAAGGTTGTACCTCACGATAAACATAGTAGGTTGAGTTCCCCTGCAGCATCCTCCGTTTCTGCTCCTGCCACCACAAGAGACACTCCTGTGGGACAACGCATCCCTCCAGCTGTCTCGCAAGCCATTCATGATGCTGTTGACCCTTACCTTTTGAGGGTCACAATATTGTGTATGTACTGCGACACAGCACTCTGCAGGGGGGGAACTTTCGGAGTGCTTTCGAGACTGCGGTCATGGAGCATGAGAAGGTCTGCTACCTACCTAAATAAGGCCCACCCTACATCTTCCTCTCTCCACCTGCCCTATTTTATCCCTGTGGTTGGTGTCCCTTCCTTACCATCCTTTCCCCTCCTTTCCTTGTGTGTCATGTTTAAAACAAAACAAAAAAATAAAACAACACCATTTTTTTAAAAAAGGCTCTTTTCGAGCCGCCTTTCACCGTTTAAAAATAGAAGTGACAAGTAAATAGTGCAGGGCCCTGTGCATTTTTTCAGAAGTTCGCATACAGTCCACGGACATTAACATTTTTGAGGGGCTGCCCTATTAGAACTATTGCACTATTCTCTGAAAGGAAGTGGAGGCTCTGAAAAGAGCCTTTTGGTGGGGTTTTTTTGTGTTTCAAAAACTTCAAATGATTAAAACCTACTACAAAATGTATTAATGTAATTCCAAAAAAGGTCGCAATGCATTTTGTATATTTCGCAGAAAAATCTGATTGCCAGCATAAGTAAGATGTACTCCATCTCTGCGAAAAATATATGTGCTACAAAACATAACATTTTCATTGTGAAAGAGGACATGCCAACATCTCTTAAAAAGGCACAAACAGCTTTATTGACATTACGCCTCGCTTTCTCCATTTATGGACCAAATGAAGAAGAACGCAGCCACATTTGTCTCTGTGCAATACGGAAAAAAATTACTTGGGAATTTGCAAACATGTTCATGACCTTCCCAAGTCCTTCTTTCATTGCAAATTGCAAAGAAATTCCAGGCACATGTCCTAAACTGTTCCCTCCACAATGAATAATAATAATTTCTGGATGACACTGTGTCACCAAAGTAGCACAAAGAGGTACCAAATCCAGCCACTTCATTCCACGCACTCCATGCCAATGCACTTCCACATGAGGAAATCCAAGATGTGCAGCCACTCCACAGCGTTCTGCATGCACCTCCAACCAATTTATCCATGAGTGTCCCAAAATCCAGAGAATCTATTTTCTGAAACACACAGCCATAGCTATCTGTTCTTCTCTCAGGAAAAATTCTTTCTGACAAACTCTCTCCTTACACAACACACCCAGTAAACCTTATTGACCAATCCCTTGCTCTGCTCAGTCTCATTTGCATGCCTCTCAACCTCATAAATCCCCATATGTAATACATGTTGTCCGCAGACAAATTGAAAAATCTGAGCGTGGTGAATGTAAATTTAAATAGTTTGCGCCATTTATCCTTTGAGGTTGGCTCTGAAAAGAGCCTTTTTTGGGGGTTTTTTCAGATGCCTGAGAGACGCCTTTTATTTTGTATTTTTTTTCTTATTTTACTCCTAATATCTTTGCATTAGCTTCTCCAAAGCAACCCTTATGTTCCAAAACAGCATGGCATTTCCCATAAAAGATAAAGAAATGCCATCTTCTTTAAAATAAACAAAATTACCAGAATCAATCTTCTCATTATTACAAAAGAAAATATCAGTTCTAAGCATGGAAGCAAACCTGCCTTGATTGATTGCACACCTAGAAATGTTTTACTGAAGACAAAAAACAGAACTATTGTCCCATATTGCCCTAGGTACTAAACAAGAAAAAATAACTTTGGCATTTGAAAGGACTTTTATTACTACTTGTACCAAGTCTGCCAACAAAGTAGGGGCACTGACATAGCCCAAATGCAAAGCACCACAGTGCAAAGCTACCACATGGGGACTGTTCACCCTGCCCATATCTTCACAAACTTGTACAATCCCCTGCACATTGAAATCAGGCACAGTGCTCCACACCACCTCCACTCCTTTAACATCAAAATTGTTTGCCACATTCCTGCATTTAGCATACTGCTCCAAAACATGCACAAACATATCTCCAACCACCAACACCCTGACTTTCTCCACCTCTGCCATATTCACTAAACACAGCAACTTTCAACACAAATCCACAACCTCAACACCTAATTGGCTACTCCCTACAGTCCTATTTCCATGCCAAATATGTTCAGAAGTCCCGTATGTGGCACATTCTGTCCGCAGACAGTCACGGTGTCCGCGGAGCGCGTTACTCTTGGGCAGCTCTTCTACCCTTTCCACTTGACTCTCTGCACCATTCTCTCATTGGATACAGCTAAGCAGTCACACAACCATCCACCAATCACATCCAAGAACTCTACCTCTAACTCCATCATCATAGTTCAGCACTTCAGATGTACTGTTGATCTCTCTGAATACAAGTCTCATGTCATTGGAAAGCACCTACTACAAACCCTACTGTACAAGTCTCCAAGATTTCTACTTGCAGCTTCATAAATATCCACATGCATGAATACAAACTACAGGTATGCATATTTTCTGCACAGTACATGTACAGCTCTTGTATAAATACATATAAACAGGGTAACTGCCACTTAACCTGTATAACCTACAAAATGAACTTACTGTTATTTTTCCCATCTGCTATAATCAACTGTCACTTGCAAACCTGCCTGCTCTCCAAATGTTTTATTTACACCACAGCTATCTAAAAAAGTGTAATTTCATATTAAAAGATGGGCGAAATAACAGTATAATTGTACAAAAACACTTTGTAGTGTATTATAAAATTACACGCAGCCAGGATGAGTTCATGCATCTTTATACACTCACACAGAAAGAAACTATCATTAGAAAGGCTTGCAGCTGAAACAAAACCACTACCTCTATATCACAACCTTCTGCTTTATGACCCACACCTTCACAAATGCATACAATCCATGCTTTTCTATGCAGTTTCTGCCATTTACCCTATAAAAATAGCAAAATAAGTATATGATTATTTCTTCTATCGCCTAACATCCAATAACACAGCCTTAAGAAGCCAAGTGAGCTTCATGCTTAGTATTATGCTCATTTGTAAAGCATGTTCAACTAACAGATTCTAAGTAAAATATACAGGCTGCACATAGGCAAAGGAAACTGCATGTACACACTATGTTCAGTTATCAAAAACACTACTATTACAAAAGCATGAAAACAAATGTTTAAATTAACAACAGTGCTATGAACACACACACATTTACTTACTTCTTCCTTTTACAATTGCAGTGAAGACCACTCCCCTGAAAAGCAGCAGCATCTGAAGTATGAACAACAACTCAGAAGAAACCTACTCTTTCCATAAAAAAGTAAGTACAATACTACTATAATGTTCTAACTGTTACTCAAACAAACTAGAATGTTAGCATTGCAGAACAAACAATTGTTTTAATTCTATACCATTAGATTTAGCATTAGTGCTTCCCCTCAAAACTAGCTTACTTTTTATTGTAATCTGAACCCCAGTATAGTAACACACAAATACAAGAATAGCCTTCCCAACTTGTTGTAGCTGGCCATTGCACAATAACACACCTCCACATACATCCTTACCATCATACTCAGACACTCATGCACACAGCACACATACATTCCACAACAACCCAACCCACACTTGCTTTTTTATCCAACAGACCCCAAAGAATGCCTACCAAAAAGCAACTCCATAGAAAGCAACGCAAAAGTAGAGCTAATCAAAATGAAAGTGTCCAAAATAAGCATCTATCTCTAACAGAATGTGTAAAAAAAAAGTTCAAACAAAACAGCTAATACAGTCATTAAGTGAAACAAAACAAGCTTCCAGAACAGAAACTTTGCCTCCTCTTTCAAAATGTAAAACGAAACAGAAAGTTATTAACAAGAATTCAGCTACCACTACTGCTAACACTGCACCTATAAATCCTGATGTAGTGGCAAGTAACCATACCAAAAAAAGTATTTTACAAAAAATGTTCCGCCACAGAGTCCTTCAGAACCTTATAAAAACAGGAGAGAAATCATGCACAACTCTTAAAACCTACTGTAGAAAATTAATCTTAGAAGCTCTCACAGACAGTGCAATCCTTCTCAAAAGGAAGTTATTTATTTTAGTTTTAAACAGAATGAAACCACTAACAAAACTAACTACTAAACTACAAAAAAGACTTCTCAATAAAAGGAATTCCTTATAAAATACCTTCTTAAATAGCTGTAGAGGTGGATGAAGTCACACCACGAGCACAGAACCATATTTTAGTGAAGAAGCACACATACAAAAGCAAACAAACACAATTGCCATTCATAGCAGTGGGCGAGGGTATGAAAAACTTAATAATACCATAATGGAACAAGAAATGCTGCTTAGAAAAATATCCCCAGAAAACTCAGTATCACCTCTTCATTCCACTGAACCAAAACATCCAGTGTACAAATGCCACGCACGTCAATGTGTAACATTGCCAAAACATCTTTCAAATCTTTATGCCAGTTCCTCAATCAGTATGTGAAAGGCAAAGACAAATTCATAATGAAACTACTACAAAATATGGATACCTGTCCAGTGCGCAAATACACAGGACTACAAGGACATTCATTAGCCTGCATTTTAGGACCTATTTGCAAAAGTACCTTCCATCATATCAAAATGATATCAACACACGATTCAACTACAAGAAATCTGTTCCACAAACTGTACTCTGCTAAAAGTCCTGATTTAGCGCTAGCCAATTTAAGAAACAATCTTCACCATGGTACAGCCAAAGAACTACTTGAAGAAATAGAGCATATCCAGAGAAAATATTTTGGAAGTGAAAGCCACTTACAAAATGCCATAGCTTTACAACAGACTAGCAACAATTGTACAGATGGCAACCTTCTACTACACACATACAATAAAGAAATACTATAATATAAAAGTACATCCGCTGAAGTACCAAACCATGTCTGTGTGTTTTGCCGCAGACCTTTTTATAAAAGTAGCACAAAAACTGTAGACATAACGTGCAAAATAGAAGACAATGAAGATTCCAAATGGTTTGAATTAGCTCTCTACCTTATAGCAGAAAACAAATACGAATTTACTGACCCCTTAATACTTTGCAGTTACTGTACTGCAAAACTTGACAACAACCAAACTCCTTTACGTGCTATCACAAATAACTTGGAATTATTCCCACTACCAAAACCTCTGCAACAACTCAATTTATATGAGAGCATCATAATTCAAACAGTGCACCCATTTCAAGCAATAATACACCTTCAACCAAAAACAGCAACATTACCTCCCTCTGAATTAGTGAAAGGCATTTGTGGCAAAGTAGTTTATTTACCATTAGATCTGAAAGAAAATGTGCACACACTGGGAGTGCAATGTCCAATAGATCAATCTTTAATTGTCTTAGTAAATGGTGTACCTACAGAAGGCAAAGAAATGTGGTAACAACTCGTGGACTGACATAAAGTTAGACAAGCCTTGCAATATCTAAAAGACAACAATGAATACTACAAAGAAATTAATATTGAAGAAAACCTGAGAGAAACCATTGAAATAATTCAAGAGTCACTAGAAACTTGTCAATTTAAACTTCTAGATCATGCTACGGTATCCAATATCTTAGACCATTATACAATTCATGCATTACATTCTAAAGACACCATAGATGATGCACTGGAAACGTACCAAATGCAACAAGCCAAAGGAACACCAATCAGCATATGGGAAAAAAGTATAAAAGCACGTGCCTTTCCTCTACTCTTTCCTACTGGAAAAGGAGGAAGGTATGATGATAGACCCACACAAATAACAGCATCAGAATACCGCTCTTTATGAATGTGTTCTGAACATCCCACATTTAGACAAAATGTGAAATACATATTCCATCTACTCTTTGAAAGTGAACTAGCAACTCTATGCTACGGAGTTGCACACACTTTGAAATTAGGTACCCATTTTCAAAATGTCAGCTACGCAATTATTACAAAAAGTGCCAAGAAAAAGATGAGGTTCGACAATCAAGAATTACAAATCTTTTAGCAAACATGCATGGTACAAAAGAATGCTGGTTCCGACGTCAGGTAGATGTACATTGTATGATAAGAAACCTTGGCCCACCCACTTAGTTTGTTACATTAAGTTGTGCAGAATATGCATGGGAAGATTTACATGCTTTCCTACACATAGCAAACAAAAACAAAACAAACATAGATATACGAACACCTGGAGAACTCTGCTCTCTAGATCCTGTTAATGTTTCAAGATATTTCCATCATCGCTTCATTGCTATGATACACTTTATTTGTAATAAGACTGTTCCTCCCCTCGGAGAAGTGCAACACTTCTTTTGGAGAAAAGAATACCAAGCCAGAGGAGCACCACATGTCCACATGCTTTTATGGATTAAAAATGGCCCTAAATTTGGTCAAGACAGTGATGCTACTGTTTTACAGTTTATCAAACAATATGTCACTTGTGAAATTCCTTCACAAACAACAAATAGTGACCTTCATGCACAAATTTTACAATTTCAAAGACACAAATGTGGGAAATATTGTTGTCGCAAATATAAAAACAAAGGGAAATACTACACCAAATGCCGCTTTGATTTCCCTAGACCAGTTACAACAACAGGTCAAGTAAACAACTTCATGTCTTCAGTTAGACTTAGTGTCAAAAGTAAATAACCTAAGAACACATATTGTATAAAAAGGACAGAAGAAGCAAAATATATCAATGATTACAATGCAATCATTGCCTTCTTATGGAATGCAAACATAGATGTGCAGTACATTGCAGACATTTCAACTGCAGTTGCACGATATGTCATAGCCTACTTAACCAAAGCAGAGAAAACAGAGCTTCAGAACCTCTGGGATGACTTTCATCTGACAAAACACTGTCACAGAAATTGTACCGCTTAGGCATAAAAATGCTCTCCCACAGAGAATGTGGCTGCTATGGAGCTACAGACCATTTAACCGGTACTGCTTTGTATGGGAAATCTGAAAATATGGTATGGCTAAGTCTTGGTCCTGCTAAATGTAGAAAACAAGTTCTCAAATCATATGAGGACATAGAAACAATAGCCAAAAATGATCCCAACAGCCAAGACATTTTGAAAAACAATTTACTAGACACATACTACCCAAACAGGAGTACCATTTTGGAAACCATTTATCTATACCACATAGCCCAAAACTTCACATACAAAAATAATATAAAATCAGATGAAAACAAACGTAGATGCAGAATGACAAATTGTGAAGGCAGCTTAGTGAAACTCACCAAATGAATCTTAATTAATCATATCAAATTGGTCATTAAAAAATCCTCAACATAAAGAACTATATTGCATGTCCCTGCTACAACTTTTTAAACCATGGAGAAAAGAAGAAGAGTTACTAGATATCTATGACTCCAATGAAGACATTTTCAAAGAAAATGTAAGTACTATAACAGTACACAGTACAAAACAATGTTGCACAATGAACAGCAACACACAGAAGAATCCCAGGCCCAACTAGATGAGGACACTCCCGACAGTAGTCAACCTTCTGTAACAGGAACCCAAGAACCACTGAGACAGCCACTAATAGCAAATGAGGCAGAATTAGCTATGACAGAAGTAGAAAACACCTTGTGTCACTATGAACAGGCTACAAAAGACTTCACTGTACTGAAATCAAAACTGAACAATGAGCAGCGTAGCATTTTCCAAAAAGTAACAAAACAAATTGGACATGGTGTACAACATGAAAATAAAAACTTTACCTGCCAAAACTACAAACCTATACTGCTATCCGTCAGTGGTCAAGCTGGTTCAGGCAAAACATTCTTAATCAAAATAATCAGCAAATTCCTTCAACAATTGACAAACAACAAACTGTCAGCTGTTGTAACTGCCCCCACAGGTTTAGCTGCCTACAACATAGGCGGTGTTACTTTACACCGATTACTACTCCTTCAGTAGAACACCAAAACAAATTAGATTATTACAAACTTTCTACAGAAGCTGCAATGGAACAAATGAAAATGCTACTAATAGATGAAGTGAGCAAGGTCTCCAACCTAATGTTGGCTTTGATTCACCTCAGATTACAAGAGGTACTCAAAACAGACTACGAAGAGCTTTTTGGAGGAAAACACATTATTGTTTTTGGAGATCTTCTTCAATTAACACCAGTGAAAGGTGAACCTATTTTAAAACCTTAGGGCACAAACTCTGCCGTAAAACTCTTGGCAGCATAGGAAATGTCAACCTTTGGCAACATTTCCAATACAGAGAATTAACAGAAAACATGCACCAGTCTGCAGACCTCACAGAGTTGGTATACTATCTCAAGAAGCACAAGCAATATTAATAACCCAGCACATCCATGCACTCTATGGCCATAACTCATGTGCTACTGATGTCATGAAACAATTAGCACACAAAAATGTCAATGGTATGTCCTTGATGCCAACTCTTACAAGCTGTTCAAAATTCAATGAAACAATGTTGAAAAAAGAAATGCAACCAATAATTGAAATTTGCTCCACAGACAAACTGGAAATACATGGTATGACACTACCCATCTGTCAACAAGCCACAACAAGATTAAATACCTTAGAAAACTCTATCTCTAACACAGCTGGTTTGGACAAAATATTAGAATTATCTTTAAACTGTAAAGTAATGCTTAAACGTAACTTTGACGTGGAGCAAGGACTAGTTAATGGAGCACTTGGCACAGTTGTTGGCTATCAAACATACTCATGGGACAACAACATTCAGTTTGTCAATATTCCCTTTGACAAACTATCAGAAGTAAAAAGGAGAAGTTAAATTTAGTACTTTAGAAGTACTTACCCTGATTCACGGAATTATGTGCGCGTAAAACGCACATTTGCACGCCATTCTGCCCGAAAATCCCTGTTTGAGGTATCCAATCACAAAAAGTCAAACAGTAAGTATATAATAATTCAACTCACAAATACTGCTGCATAACACAACTATTGAAGCAAACATCTAACCATACACCACAATCCAAAATGCTTACTTCCATGGATATGTTATACTGCAGTGCTTGTTACCAAACTCTACAATCTTAATTGCATGATTTAGCCAAAGCTTCACATACAAACTCTACAAATCAAACAGTACACAAACTTTTGATTCGTGGATATTTGATGGATATTTGATTCTATAGGTGTGTTATGCTTCGGTGGTTGTGGCCAGGGCCTAGAGTCTTGGGTGCATGGCCGAAGGCCTACGGCCATGCACCCAAGACTCTAGGCCCTGGCCACAACCACCATAGCAGAACACACCCATAGAATCAAACATTTTAACTGTGGTATATGGGCTACTTATAGGGGATATTAATTACAATCAATGCTCTACTAACAACCCAAAACCAACATCATACTAAAGTAAAATAGCTAGTAGAGCATTCATTATGTCCGCGGACAGCTGTGAAGACCGCGGACATCGTGAACACACCAGGGACACCTGCCACCTAAACAAATACAGCATTTGACCCATCTCTTACTCCCCCACTCTCCCCAAGCACTCTTACACACCAACACACTCCCCGAAATTGTATTTTTTCTCAGTCCGATGCCATGCTGTCCGTGGATGTCCTTGGATCCAAGATGGCGGGTGCATCAACACAATGTGACACACCTCACGCATTACCCAAACCAATCATCGAACATGTCGCATGTCCGCAGACATGACGCAAGCCGATTAGCCAATCAGTGTCCTGTCCGCGGACACTAATTTCTTTAGACCTACTTTTTGGTTGTTTTAAAAATAACTACTGGACGGATTTCCACCAAATTTACAAAAGCACGCTTTCGGGACCAAGCCGCTGCTCCAGCCGCAAATTTGTTGAAAATTCGTCCAGTGGTTTGAGCTGTAGGCGTGAGCAAAGTTTTTTCTCCATTCACTCTATGGGAAAAAAGACATTTTGGGACCCCCTATAACTTTGCCCCCCTTGGACCAAACCTCACTAAACTACATGAGACCAAAAGATGTTCCAGAGTCTCCACGGTTATCCCATCTTTACAACATCTGCATTTAGTCTCTCCCTTGAAGAGCTCTTTGCGTCTAAGAGATAGTTCACCCATGGGGAGGACGTTCCACTGAAACCTCATGAAGTCCCACCTAACATTAGGACAAGGAGACAGTTTAAAATGTGATGCTAGTTCATCCAACCTTTTATGCTCACTCACAAGGTGTCTCAAGCTCACAAACCCATGAAATGCTGTTATCATTGTAAACCAACCAGACAGATATACAAATGTTTTCACCTTTAATGTTTCCATTATTAAATCTAATTTAGTCAAATTACAACTGACCAATATTTGGTTGCATTCCATACTAAAATCTCTTTGCACTTTCACTGTCTCATCGCCCATTAAAGTGCCAGGATCTTCAACCATTGTGTTCGAAGAAGCACAAACCATTTTACGATATAATGACAATAATCTCCACTGACCATTGGTCTTGAGGGAGTTAATCTCCAACTCAAACCTAATGGCAGTGGTGGGTACTGCATTAGGGATACCCAGGACTTTCTGCTATGCTAGTCCCTCTAGGCCCTACACAAAATATTAGTGTGGGCCAGTTTTTTTATCAAAATGGGCCACATTTTTGGCCACTGTGGGCCAGTTTGATGAGTTACTTCACTATGTAGCCAGTAGTTTTGTTGCTGAATAAATATTCTTTAAATATCACAATCTGCTTCAATTTTAACAAAACAAAAAAGCGTAGGTACTTTTCCAACAGTCTGCCACTAAAGGAATGAATTGCCATATGCAACTGTGAGCCACTTTATCATTGGTGCCCGAGACATTTTTATGCTCCAGTCCGACCCTATGAGCCACCCCTGCCCATTTCCTCTATTCAAAAAAAAATCGAATTTAATTTTTTTTTGTTTTTAATTTTCAGGTTGGGCTCTCGCACCCCCCTGGGAAAGCGGACCCACAGTTTGAAGACCTCTGCTCCGGGGTGTTCATAAAATCAAATAACCAATCAGGCTGCAGTTTTACACCATACATGCGTTTTGGAACTCATTTCCCCACATAAAAGATAATTAACAGCAACAGAGTGAACTTACAATATTTATTTTTTATATATTTCACCTGGGTAATACGCGCTATTAATCTATGCTTAAAAAATCTTTAGTGTAGGCTATATCAGGCTTACTGGAGATTAGATAACCCAAGTAAACCAGATGTTTTACTTTCTCCAGTACAACATAATTTAAGAACCATTTCGTACTAGTCAGTCTTTTGGAATGTGAGATAGATATCGCATTCGTTTTTTCCGAGTACATTTTTAAGTGATTCTCCCCCACATAATTCTTAAAAGCAGTTAGAAGTTACTGTAACCCCATCCTAGCACAATCTACATCTGCAGATGCTAGCCACTTTACACTCAGGGTGTCGATCCTTGGGGAGGCAAGGGTGCTAAATCAAGGCACACTGCCCAACATCTGATACATACAAATTAAAAAGGCAGGGGGCCAAAATGCACCCCTACCTGAGTCCATTCTGGGTGGGATCTTTCCTGTTAGGGCCCCTTGCTGATTTGATCACACCTGGACGTTTGAATTGTCATGGAGCCGCACAATCATTTTAAGAAGTCCCGCCAGAATCCCCCAGCTCCATAGTATGTACCATAAGAGATTTCGGTCTACTAAGTTCAAAGCAGAAGATAGATTGACCACAGCCAGGTAAATCATGTCAATGACCGAGTGAAATGTATTAACACTGTTAATAGTACTGATGAATTTAATGTTTCTACCAATATGAGTTTTGATCCTACCAGCTTTTTTAGTGATTCATATTACAAAGTTTCAGCACGTAGAAAGAGACAAGTTAGAAGATCCAAGAATGACGAATACCATGGACTTGGTTTAGATATAATACAAGATGTTCACCATCCAGAACTTTCAAATAGTTAGTACGCAGACATGAGCTTGGTGTGGAGGAGAAAGGTGAATGGTGTTTGTTATGTGTGTTTATTGATACCACACGTGTCAGGAACCTCCGAGGCATTAATATCACAAGAAATACTAATTGTAGAGGCTCAATGTCTGGTTCATCTGGCACTGTGTAGGCTGCAAGGCACCATCCAGGTGCAGTGTGCAACTAGAAGTTATGAACCTTGACCAGCTGCAATGCACTCAAAATCCTAATAGCATCCAGTGTTTGCAGAGGACATACCTGAAATTGCAAGGAGTAACGTATGTGGTGAACAAGTGGCAAGAAACATTAATGTGTTGCACAGCAGGAGAGCTACTGGGGTTCAAGACCAAGTGTTGGCCCGAGTGAATACAGCATTTGCGCCATTTTGGAACAAGCATAACACAAAGTTGATGTGGATCAAAGCAATGGAAAAGCCAGTAAAGGTGCAATAGCAAGAAACATATTAACTCTGTTTTTACAATGAAGGAACTGTTTTCGCAGGGGCCAACCAACGATGCAATAAAACCTTACTCATCCCAGACCTAAAAAAGGCACCTCTGCATTAATGCACTACTACTTGGGTGTGTGGACAGCAGGCATTCTTGCACCACCCACCATCCTGGAGGGGCTTCTGCTCATTGGCCATGCTGCACTCAGTGCTTCTTGTGATCCCTAAAAATCACCTCGCAGTGGGACCAAAGAGCTTGCTTGCCCCAACTCCAGGCTCGACTCTATGGGGCCTACCCAAAGCCTGTTGCAGCCCCCCATTTTTCAAATCCTACCTGAAAAACAAAAGAACTAAATGTTAAGCAGGAAACAAAGATCAAATTACTTGTCTCAATACTCCTCTGAACTGCTCAAAGAAATACCCAATGGATATAGACTGCTTAGCAAAGAGGAAACCTTTTTCACATCATTATTACTGCTTGGAGTTCAAACAGCTGTAAACGCCAAGTGGTTCCAAATTGTGTGATGGGAGGTCTTACAGCTGGCGAATGATACAGTACAAGGTCTCAATGCAATGAAGGTTGAGATGCGTGCCATAAGACTGATGGCTCTCCACAATCGATATGTGCTCGAACCGGCTCACATCGATGGAAGGAGGGGTTTACCGCAAAATTGGCGATTCTTGCTGCACATTAATATCCTCAAACAACACAAAGAACGGCTCCCTGATGCAAATAATAGGAGCGCTGCACCCGCTTGGATCGCACATGCAAATTAAAGCTGGCATACAAAACAATGACTAGTTTGACACCCTTTTCTCCTGGGCACCATCCTGGATGGGGCGATTGTGAAACTACTCATACTAGTGATAGTGTTCGTGTTGGTCCTATTCGGCCCCTGCCAGCTCAGCCTCTACTGTTGTGCTAAAGCAGTACCTAACAGTGCCATGATGATGGTTTGAATTGGGATATCAAATGCACCTGCTGGTACAAAGGACAGTGTTGCCCAAACATATGACCCAAACAAACCAGCATGGTTGCAATAGAGCAGCGCTTGCACCCCACTGGCACTATCACTGCACCCCACTTGACCCTGAGCATTACACAGAACATTGGCCTGATTTAGCAGGTGAAGGGAATGTATATATATGACTTGGAAAACAACACTGTGGTAATGGCACCACTCTGATGTCACTCCGTGCTCAAATGTAGGTATTAATTGTGCAAATTAGGGTGTCGCAGACTCTGGAGGGACAGAGGTCAAGACCCCACCTCTCACAATTGACATATGAAACACGACCTCCAACAATTGATTCTGCACCACACTTAACAAAATATAATTGAGAAAAATGCTTGTTTAATAGTCAGAAACATGGTCTGAAAAATAAATCACATTTGTGCCCATAGGTGACACGTGTTTCGGCAGAAAGATCATTGCCTTTTTCAAACCAGGGCTTTCTGAATCACATAGGTACAATAACCACTTATACTATTAACCACACATTTATGGTGATGTGACGGTAGTAATGAATGATTCAGTCATAAACATGTTGTTTGATATAATATTGTAGACAGAGAAAAAAGGAAGGGGAATGGGGAAGGATTCAGAGGGGTAAAGAAAAATTGCAAACAAAATGTTTATTAGCACATCTTATTTAGCGCAGAGACTAGAAATAAAGAGTAGACATGACAGGTAAATAAAAAGTGTCTAACATGCGAATCAATGGAGAACCTGGCACGTTAGCACCTCGGTTTCAGAAGTTTTCACATTATACAAATAATTGGTATTAAACAAAAAATGGTGTGATGCATGTCAAATACTGTGTTTTAAAGTTAGTTTTACATTACAAATTGTGGTTCTTGTAAGTAGTGTGAAAGAATATTGGTGAGGCACGATTATACTACTTGGCTTGTAGTTAGCCTCGAAATACATTGTATAGAAAAAATATGTATTTATAGTGATCCATTAACTGTGTCAGGTTGGCCTTATGATTTTACCATGATTAGTAATCAACGTAATAACTGGGGTCAATCCCACTGTTAAGAAAATAATAAGAACCTGGTTTTAGTTGAAAAATATTTATATGTCTGCATATCTAAACACAAATGCATAATAAAAGTTTTAGCTTCACAAACATGTACATGTGAATAACCGTGTGAATTTAACTCTCCAAATATAAAGAAAAGGGCGATGTCATTAAAGGAGTGGCAATCTGTGTGCGTTTTAGAACAGCATGATCGCTGTTTGTGCCTGGCGTGTTACGCCTGTGGAAAGTAACACACACGTGCTCCTGCGGGCGTGTGAACATGTAATTTGCAAGATGTGGTTGTGAGATATATACTAGATACCAGCTTCGAATTGCCGTCACTGTTAACGAGCAACGTGATGTGCCAAATTATTAGACCTAACGTGTCTGTTCAATACCATGCATTAAGGAGGATCGAGCGTTCGATTCCCGAGAAACATTATAAGAAAGTACACGCGCACGTGAAAGGCACAATATATATAGCCTGCACCCCTTAGGAGTATGCCCAATATGGCCAGAGCGCTTGTCATGTATGTAGAGTATTGGTTCCAAAGGAGGGGTCCCCACCTTACTTAGAAGCTGAGAGGTTGGAGGAGGAACGCTGGTAGAGGACAAGAAATGGTGGGCTTATTGGGGAGTTTGTTAATGTAGATTTAATAAAAGGTGGAATGTTGTAAAGGGGGGACAACCTTCGCACACCCCCAAGCGATTTAGAATAAGGCAAAGGCCATGAAGTGCAATAAAAGGGACGAGGGGGTAAGGGGTACTCCTAAAGTCCTTTACGCGATCATATTATTGTATGCTTCATAGACATCGTGCACATGTGGGAAAATACACCAGCTTAGATATTAGCAGCCATATTGGAACACAAGACACAAATGCGGCACAGTAGCCAGCATCACAGGCCTAGGCCGCGAACGTTTCTGTGAATCAGGCCCAATATCTCCATCTCAAGCTTCCAATAACAGCATAATCTTTCCCCCCTAGGTTCATTCGGTTTTGCCCCAGTTAGTTCTCCTGTTGCATTTAAGCTCATCCTAAATCAAAGAAACACAGATCTAAATGATCTAAAGCGATGTTGCCATAGGTACGGTGGCAATAAATTAAATAAATTAGGTACGTTGGCAATAAATTTAAAGATTTGATGTCTAGATGGAAATGGTAATAGAGCTGGTACTGCAACATCTGAGTTCTATCAATCCAATCAAGCAGGAAAAACAAACAACTCCACCTCACGGGAGTCCACTAACTTTAAAATATCTCTGCATTGAGAGGTCCAATTCCCCAAAACCTTGTGTTGGGAAGGGGGACGACCGTCCCACACCCCCAAGTGGTTTAGAATAAGGCAAAGACCATGAGTGCAATATAAGAGACCGTGGAAGAAGGTGCTCCTAAAGTTCTTTATGCAAACCTATTATTGCATGCTCCATAGACGTAGTGCACATGTGGGAACAAACACCATCTTAGATACTAGCAGCCATATTGGAACACAAGACGCAAATATGGCGCAGTAGCCAGCATCACAGACCTAGGCCGCGAACGTGAGGAAAGGAACAGGTTGTATCCCGGGCACTGATGAAAAAGGCCAAAGCTACAAAGATCCATAAACCCTTCATTGTTTTAAAAGTTGCCAGTCTTTGTGCTCTGGGAGGAATGTGCCCTCTAAGGCCATGGGAGGAGGGTTGAGTGCCTTTGTGTAATACAATCCCATGAGAACCAGTCATCCCCAGACCAATGATCATAAACCTGTTGGACTCCCGATCGATCAAGAAAGATCAGCAAGCAGGACTTTCTGCCTTCACTTCTGGGTCACATGATTTGTGCTGTGAGGTGCAGGGAGGGATAACATTATAGCCCAGAGCGAGGCTGGGAGACCTTGAAGAGATGCTGGTCTGTCTGGGATCAAGCCAAGTTTGTGAGTTAGTATGACCTCAGCTTTTCCCTCAGGCCCCTGTCTGCTTGTACCACGTGCACTGCTACATAGTTAGAGATATATTGTTTTTCACATAATTGCCAATTAGCTGCCACCTCATGACCGATGACAACGGAGGCATCACCCACGTGGAAGAGGAAGGACAGAAGGGGCAGACTATGTAGGGTCTCACCTACCAGCCGCATGGTTTTAATGTAGGTAATGATGTCCCTTATGACTCCATGTACCTTCATAAAGTGCTGCTCATGCAGCTTTTGTTAGAACGTTCGGCAGCAGCAGAGCTCTTTGCTGATGCACTCCTATTTTTTAGGAATAAAATACTTGTTATCCTTGCAAGTGGTGTCTTGGGCCTTTTCCCCTAGGGTGTTGTATTTTTTCTGGTGTAAGTGTTGAGGGGCTTTCCTACGCTTGCAAGCACCAGCCTTCATTTGTTCATACATCTTCCCAAATATTGAAGCCCACAGTGGTTCCAACATTTTAACATATAGGGCCTCATTACGAGAACGGCGGTAGCCATGGAGCTACTAGCTCCATGGCTGCCACCGTTCCGGGCTCCATTACCGGGTTCCTGCAATGGGGACTTACCGGGTTACTCCGAGATAGGAGGACCCGGTAAGTGCTCCATGCAGGAATCCTTCCCCATTCCCATTTGAGCCCCCATAGGGCTCAATGGGAATGGGGAGGGAGGTAATAACGGGCAGATTACATCTGGCCCGTTATTGCCTACCTCTTCCCCTTGCGGGACCTGGAAAGCACGCCTGATTTTGCCAGGCATGCATTCCAGGTCCCGCGATGGGAAGCTTGTAATCGGTGCTCCCGGATTGAAGGGGGCCGGTGCTGTACCGGCCCCCTTCAATCCAGGAGCGCCAGGGTCGTAATGAGGCCCATAGTTGCATCAATGTCTGATTTCTGCAACCTCGTAGAGAGCAATATAAATGAAGAATGTAGCTTTAACCTGGCATTAAATTTTAAAATGAAAGCCACTGTAATAAAGAGAAAAGACCCTTTCAGAGAAAGTCATTAATAATTGTATTTACAATTGGACATTAGGAAAAGTGTAAGGAGCATAGATCAGAGGGCGGCAACTATGCAAACGCATGTTGACAGCCCAAGAAAAGAGAAAGGGCCATTTTTAAAGAAGTGCACTGCATGTAACTCCAAGAGTGAGAAAACATTGGAAATGTTTTTGTTAATGTCGACATCAAGATAAGATATTCATGGATTCGAGGGCCCTCCTCATTTCATAGTAAAACTGCAATATATTCTTTGACAATGAGTTCTTCACAGCACATCTTTAGTGTGCAGGGGAAGGTTAGAGTGCCCTGTTTTAACATGTCCGCTTAAAATGGATATATTACATTTTGTTCTTTTGATATGGTTTAAAACAAAGCGTACACAACAATTATACTAAAACAATGTATTCCATCACAGTTATAGACTAACACCATTTCCAAAACGTAATAAAAAAAAATACAAATATATATATCTCAAAGCAATTTATTGTATCATGATAATAAAAAAGGCACCTACACATTTTCGTCTAGGACTAGGTTAACTATTAATGAGAAATGCCGTCCTCTCGTGAGTCTGCCTCAAATGATTTCTGTACAAATAAAATCCAGGCTATGGGAAAATTGTTTACACAATTCCATCCTCTTTTGTTTAAGGCGTGTGCAATGTGTAATAGGGTGCTTTAGAATTTCTTTAACCTCTTCTAATCTACAGAGAGGACAAATACGCGCACCCTTCGGTACAGCACATTTAGGGCTCATTCTTTCTAACATGGGCAGCAAGTTGAACTTAAATCTCTTAAACATCCCTATATAATTTGGACATGTGAACTACTAGGTATGTGGGTGGGTAAGTTTCACAATTTCCTGGAGAAACTTGAGTATTCTTTTTGAGTTATATACTTTTTTATCTCCAATCCATCGAAGCAACTCCATCATAATTTTTTTAAAGCAAATGTAAATTTATTATTTCCTTCCGAAGTTCACATTACATTTCGATTAAGTAAAGTTCACATAACCTCATGAAGGTATTCAGTATAGGAACTTTTCCCTCATAATATAGCCTCTTTAAGTCATAAAGCAGGGTCCAGGAACAGCATGTGTAATCTTAGAGTAAACTTGCAATTTCTCCCATTTGATCAATGATTCCCATGAAGCTAAACCCAGCTCATAATGATTCACTGGTAAAGGAAGAGTGTTGGGTATTTTGAATACACATTTCTACAAACACACTACACCATTTTTAATTACTTATTAATTCAAGTTCAAAACCATATAAAATGCATGGGCTTAGCTTTATCTTATAAAAAATGGATTAGAAGAATAAAGGAGAATTTCCTCAATTTAGTTAAGATTCGTCACATGTGGGCGATGAATAAAAATAATTGCCTTTCCACCATAGTTGTATTTTGAGTCTCTCTATTTTTATCAAAAATGTAGAAACCCAGGTAGCAAAGCTCCTGCACCACTTTTAGTTTAGAGCTATATACCTTGATTTTAGATTGTTGTATATGCACAATCAGATTGTTAGCTTTCACATAGCTCTCCAAGTAAGGACAGTGGACTGGAGCACTACAATCCCTCTTTGCACTAGAAGAACGCCTCTGCACTCATCGGACAGGCCCGATACAAGTGAACACAACGAAGGAGGTAAGAAATAACCCCTCTTACCAGAACCGACACAAATAAAGAAACATCCCCTCACAAACACTGGATTAACATCGACTACCCATTTAGCCCTCCCCACTGTCCCTGAGTGAGTCACCCTTCTAAGGAGTAATAACAATCGCGTCTTACTGGGGGTGATTGAGGTGACTCTGGAGGAGGGAGCTGTGGATGGTGCGTTGGAGGGTGGGTCCGGTGGGCGGGAAAGCGGGAGATTGAATGGTGATGACTCTTCAGAGACCAGCGTTCCTCCCGTGCAGGATATTGGTTGGTCGGGAGAAAGTCAGTCTCCGCCCCTGGCTTTGCTTAGTGACAGGAACACGAATACTGACCAGATGGACCAGACAAACGAAATGTTGCAACTTCCCGCGAAAGTCGGGACATCAGCAAACTCCTCACAGAAAGAGGGCATAAAGGATAAAGATTCCTGCGCCTCAACTACCGAAATCAAGAGGTTAAAAGAACTATTGAACGATACAAACAACTTTACTTATGACCTGACCTTGCTGCCCAAGAATACTGATGGAGAACCTCAGCTGGAGAAGCGGGAAAAAATACACAAAACGTGGAAAACTGTGCTGACCAAATAGCAGAGCCAAATAAGTCTCTGCTAACCCTTAGCATACAAATTCTCACGAAACCCATTAGAGAAAATCTGAAAATCCCTGTGTCTACTTCACCTGCCGCAGAACTACCACGTGATGAAAACAGCACAAGAGATAGGCAGACGCCAAATGCAAATAGTAGTTTCAATGTGGAGGCACAAATTAACTTAATGGATGTCTCATATACCCCAATGAACTCAAGTGACGTGGAAAATAAATTGCAAGACGAGCTACAAGCACAAAAATCAGTAAGAAATATGCAATCTAAAATAACAAAAAACGACAAACTTTCAAAAAGTTTGGGAAAAACCAAATGGAAAGTGAAACAACTTCACAAAGGTGTTCCACGGAAAGAAATGGGAAACAAAATGAAAAAGACGGAGAAGACTTGGACCTATAGAAAGATAATAGCCAAACAAATTGGCGTTCTACCAATAAAATAGCTGCCATATTTTTTTTTTAAAAAAACATTAATACGGCAAAACAGCACACAAATGAACTATCAGATGCTGAACTATTGGAGGGTGCTGATATCCAAGAAAACAATGAACCACTGAAAAATCAACATTTTACTTGGTCAGGGATGCATCCAATAACGGAAAAGAGGTTAGAAACTTGGAACTCACAAAACAATAATATTAACATGAACGTCACCTCTTCTCAACGTAATTCCCTTGGAAATCACGGCAACGAGAAAGAAACACACCAGTCGATTTTCCCCTGTGAACTAGACATAATGAGGGAACACCAATGCTGAATAAACATTAACAATAAACCATCTAATTTGGATAGAGAGAAGGCTCCAGGAGAAGCAAATGTAGCCAAACCAGGAGCAAAAAAGGTGCCGGGAACTATTCCGAGGACAAGAGTCAGCAAAATCAATTACTTTTATAAGCCCCAAAACGACCGAAGGTCCCATCCAGTCACCTTCGAGACCAATATTTGCAGAAGCACAGGACAAATTAACATGAGCCATGCCTTTGATTAGTCCAATGGTGCCGGTGCAACTATCCTCCCCACCACCATTCTGCCCTATGTGGCAGAATGGGGATCGGGAGCCTGGCAATACCGCCACCCGCAAATGGACAATTACCAGCCCATTCAACTTGTAATGGGCCGATTATTGCCCAATCGTGGGTGGCGGGCCGGTAGCGAGCATGGCAGTAGCCGGGCCTGCCATACAGGCACAGCTACAGCCATGCTCGTAATGAGGCCCAATGTCTCCAGAGTCTGGTCCTCTCCAGGCTGGACTATTGCAACAACCTCTTCCTCAATCTGCCTAACTCCTCCTTTTACCCCCTTCAACTAATCCAGAATAGGAATGTGAGACTTATCATTGGCCTCAAGCCCCAGGACCACATCTCTACAGCCCTAAAATCTCTCCACTGTCTCCCGGTTGCTGCGAAGATCAAGTCCCAGAACCTCTGCATCATCCACAAGGCTTTTGGGGGCCTCTGACCCTGCTACATTCAGCTTTCTCTCCCTAAATACCTCCCTGCTAGAGCCCTTCGGTCTTCTAGCTCTAACTCTCTGCAGATCAAATGCTTTTCCAAGCCGAGAATGGAAGGTAGATCTCTCTCCTCTTCAGGTGCCTCCCTCTAGAATGGACTCCCTAGCCCTCTCAGACTTGAGCCGGATCTCCTTAGGTTCTGGGAGCTTCTCAAGACCTTCTTTTTCTTTTCCTCACTACCTCTCCACTGCTAATGTCCCCATCTGCCTCTTGTCTGGCTGCCTGGTTCCTTCATATTGTTACAGGGCACCAGGCCCTCCTCTTCCGGTCTTCCCCTGCACTTGTTATCCCCTGCCCACTCACCCCCATAACCTGCCCTTGCCCTTCCGGGTACCTCTCCCCCTGCACTAGCCTGGCTGGGCCTGCACTCCTTGAGCCCTTCCAGCCACGTGCCTCACAGATAGCACATGGACCTTCCTTCCCCTGCACTCCCTGCATTCCCCTAGCTCTGAACACCTGACCTCCCCTTGCACTCACTTATCCCATGGGCCTTTCTGCCATGACCGGCACTTCCCCTTCCCCTCTCTCCCGTTTTTCTTGTTACTGCACTTGCACAATCCGAATGTCACAAGGACTAGTAGGACCGTTTTTGTTTTGGTCAACCCTGTCCCCACCCCTTGTCTTGTGGTGCCTTGAAACACATTGTGTACAGGTGCATTATACATTTTTATTTATATATTTTATTTATTTAAATGTATAAGGTGCACAACGGCCCTTGGGCATAGTTGTGCTGTTACAGTATGCTTACTTACTTAGTTGAGAAGGGTACATTTAGATGACAGCGCAGACAATACCCAATAAATAAAAAAAATTAAAAAAACAGTACCAAACACCAAACATTGTCTCGTGTCTACTAATCTCCTGTAGTGGAAGAACTCTGTTTTTTCCTGCAATTTATAAATCATACTGATATTTCGATTTTAAATCTACTAAGACATGACCTATATTCACAGATTTTTGGTGGACCAATCCAAGTGACGTGGGTCTAATTTTGTAATTTTCTCCCTCGTACTAGTGGATGCTCACCAATACACCATAGACTTAGATATATTTTCAATGTTTTTATCTGATCGTTTTTTTAACTGAAATGCTTTTTTGAAATATGTGCAAATAGGGTATATGTTCATAACATCTGACTGAGAAAGCCATTTAAAAAAAAAACGTTGAATGTAATATAGAATGGTCACTAGAATGGTCACTTACATCTGTATGGAAGATTTTAAAAAGTGTACAAAAGTCGCTGAAAGCTTCTGTTATAAACATGTTGTAAATAGAGGATTTGGCTGGCCCGCTTCTCCAAGTATACAATTCCATAGAGTTAGTTTGTATATCATTTTATACACTATTAAAATCCCATAATGTCTAAAATGCAGTCCATTTATTTTCCATATATATCCTTCTTAATCGGATGCTCCACCTGTGCGAGAAGCTATCTTCCCAGGAATGGGGGAATGGAAGAGTTGGCAATTAGTATCCCCTGCCAGTCGCACATTTAAAGGATAACCCACTGCAATACAATCTCCCAATATTTTGGATATCTCTGTCATTAGAGTTGTTTCCTCTTGGTTTGTAGGGTTGTTATACAGATTTATAATGAGGAGATCATTATCTCCCCTCTCATTGGACCATTTGGACATTACTCCCATTTATTTTATTTTTTATTTATTTGCATTTATAGAGCGTACAAACAGCCCAGAGGCATCCCAGCGCTGTTACAAGAAAATGGCTTAGTTACTTTACAGGGAAAGTGACTAGGATACATTAGCCCATACATGAGTTTAGATATGCAGGATTGGTTACACATGTGATAGTGCAGCACAGGATTATATGGTGAGCTGCATATCATTATTCAATGTCAATAGGATACAGTTGTTTGTCTTCGGACACACAGAGGTGGCTTGGTAAGGGCCTTAGTGGTAGTGTGTGTGAGGTTTTTAAACAAATAGTCTGTTTTTGAATGCTTTGCGGAAGGCGAGATGTGAAGGTTCAGCTCTGAGAGCATGTGGTAGAGAGTTCCCTGGAGGCAAGGAAAGAGAAGTTAACAACCCCACCTCTGGCACGCTTAACTCTAGGAACAGGCAGTAGATTGGCCTATGGTGGTCTTGTGGATCTGGAGGCGGGGGGAATGATGACTGGGAGAGAGGTAGGGAGGCGCTATGTGATGGATGTATTTGTGAGTGAGGGCAAGAGTTTTGAAAAGAATGCGTTGGTGGACAGGCAGCCAGTGCGCTTGCTGCCTGGCTTCTGAGGTGTGTTCTCTTTTGGGGATGCCCAATGCTGCGCAAAGGCTGTTATTTTGAATGGTTTGGAGTTTGTCACAAATTTTAGCTGAGGTTCTCGTGAAGATAACATTACAATAGTCCAGCCTTAAGCCTATTACGGCTCTAGCTATGGACAGACAGTTTGTGGTGGAGAGGAATGGTCTAGTGGTGTTGAGGAGTTTAAAGTAGTAGGCTGCAGAGGCAGCAATTGCACTAACATGTCTAGGCATAATTAGGTTGGCATCTAAGTAGACTCCCAGAGTTTTGACTGATTGGAAGTTGGGAATGGTGGTGTTGTCGATGGTGAAGGATAGGTACTGGTTCTCCAGTTTAATCCATGAGTCAGTGGGTGCTAACAGTAATGGTTCTGTTTTATCCCCGTTCAGGCAGAGCCAGTTCTCAGCCATCCATGTGTGGATGGTGGTGTAGATGGAGTTGAGGGTTTTAGTGTCAGCCTCATAGTCACCGGACAAGGTGTTGTGTCTTGACTGTCGTGTAGTCGAAGAGTCCTCTGTCCACAAGTGTCGCACAGAGAGAATCTAAGCCACTCTCTGTAGAACCTTTGAGGCCACAGGTGGGAGATGTTCTTCCGGAACTGCGGAACTCGTGGAACCCCGAACCACTGTAAGGAAAACACTGGTTAAGTATTAAGCCAAAACAGCATCAACAACCAATCAACAAATAAGTGGAACGGTTTTACCAGGAGGTGTCTGTGGAGAATCAGTTGTACCTATAGGGGAGGTTCCGAGACCCAACAAGGCTGTTCCTTTAGCAGTGTAGTGATCCCAGCAGTGTTGCAAGAGCCGGGCCCACCAGGTACCAGAATCCGCACAATGAAGGCGAAACGTGGTGGATAGGATTCCGAGAAGCAGTCCGTGGTCATAGCAATGAATCCAAGAAGTAGAAACCAGAGCCAGGGGTAATCCGATAGCAGTCCGTAGTGAAATCCAAGTCTAAAATCCAGAAGTGACAAAAGACAAGAATAGCGCCGTACAGAAGTCCAAGAGAACAGCTGTGAAGCACCGAAGCCCTACGATGCAGCCGTTTAAATACTAGCGCTGCTATTTCCTCCCGGTCACATGAGCCTTGACCGCATCACATGAGCGTAGGTTAGAAACACGCGAGCGGGAGGCGGTGGTCATATGACGCGGAAGAAGCCGGTCTCGCAAGCGCCAGGGAAGACGCCCATGGAGCGGGCGTCTCTGTGAGCAAGCAGCATGCCGAACTTTGCGCTGTGGCACTTGAGGATTCGAGGAAAGCACATGTGAGTCTCGGAACCGGGCCAGACGACGGGGGGAACTGGAGGTACAGGGGCGGGAAATGGGAGCCCTAGAAGAACTGGAGGGAGAGTGAGTGGAGTGTGTGACACAAGGGGAGGAGTATTTAAATATCGTCGACATTGTTGGTGTACATAATACCGAGCGAGTCAAGTGTGTTGAAGAGAGAAATAGTGAACATTCTGTATGGTGTGGGGGACAGGCAGGAGTCGTGGAGGACTCCACATTGGATGGTGGCTGGGGTCACGGATGCTTGATCTGAAAAGACTTGCATAGCTCCTCCTTGGAGGAAGAAGGCGATCCAAGGGCTGCATTAGGGGAGAAGAAGGCTGAGGCAGAGAAGTGTTGACAGAGAAGCTTATGATCCAACAGGTCAAATGCAGCTGAGAGGTCTAGGAGGAGGAGTAGGGCAGGTTTGCCTGTGTCTCTGATGTCATCAATTTGGTTGTTAATGTCCAGTAGGGCCGTTTTGGTTCTGTGACATGGATAGAAGCCAGATTGTTGAGAGCCTAGGATATTATTAGACTCTAAGAAATGCTGAACTTGCAGGCAGGCTGCCTTGTCTAGAATTTTAAGTAGGAAGGGCACAGTGGTTATAGGCCTGTAGTAATTTGGATTGAATGGGTCAAGTGAAGGCTTTTTTTAGGAGGGGGCTAACCCATGCTTCCTTTATGCTGGGAGGAACAGATCCTGATGCAAAGGAGGCATTGATGAATGCCGTAAGGAAGGGTGCAAGCAGGTCTGCAAGAACCATCATGTTTTAGCAGCTTCTCTAAAGATGATGAAACTGTAAAGAGTCATGAAATGCACATACCAGCCCTCCTGCAGGCCAGCCTTGGTGGCCTTTGGTTGCTTTCTTAAGCAACTTAATTAAAACCCTGCATCAGTGGACATTCCAGGAGCTACACTTCCTGTAATAAAACAATATCACATACCTTTAGGTTGTCAATATTCTACTAACTATTATGGCCGATGAAATTCCATGACATTGTCATTAACACATTCTTGCTTAACTCTCTGAGATGGGGTAGGACAGCCTAGAAGAGACCCCCGGCAACATGACCAATCATTCTGAGATTCTTCATTATGATGCCTATTAATATGTTGGAATTGTGTTGGAACGTGACATTTCTGTTTCTTACTGTTTGTGCAGGGCATAGTACTATTAAATCTTTGCAAAGCAATGGGTTATTCTTAAAAGTAGAATATTTCTGACCAATCCCAAAAAATATCCTGAAAAATATCAGAACATAGTCTCAGAAAAGTCTCTGTTACTGCTAATTGCAGAGAATAAATAACATACAAATTCAGAGGTATCAAAATCGAGTTTAGATATTTATCCATAGGAAACATGATTGGTTCAGAGTCCAAAGACAGAATTATTCTTAAACTTGGATTCAGCATTGTAAAGACTGGTAGGGGGTGTCTGTACTTCCGCTCTCTATATGGTAGAGGAGAGGCACCGAGGACCCCAGCCAAGATTCTCTATTATTGGTACGTGGTCGAGCGATCAAGGCCTCGCTTCTCAGGAGGTGTTGCAGGCTGGTTCTTAAGTACAGTGTAGTCCCCGAACCCCCACAAAGGAATGTCCACACACTGTATTACTGAAAACACAGTCTTTATATAATTAATATTTGAGGGTATTTACACGATCACAATAACACACTTTGTACTCGGAGTCAATAATGATAAATATATACAATTCTAAAGTGGTACCACCAATGTTATCAAATCTCATTAAAGTGCATCAACTGTACGGTTCAAATGTCACACAGATTAATAACGAGGAAACCAGCAATAGAGATAGGCAGGAACGAAAGATGGTTGAAACAATAGGCAGAATGCTGACCCCTACCAACGGTTCTGTGTGGAGATCACCCTACCCACCTGGCAACCTGTAAATAAAAGATATATAGCACAAGCCCAGTCCATGTATTGTTCAGTAGTCTTACTTCCTCCTATCAAGGATTTACCCCCCCCCCAATGTACCTGGTGGAGTAGAGTTCTCCGACGATGTGTTGACCGATCCTTCTTGAGTGACTCCCTTTCAGGCAGGAGCCACGGATCGTCGAGAGGTGTCGAGGACCTCGGCGTTCGGTGTCGGGGAATCAACTGCCCTTCTTGAGTGCCCTCCCTTTAGGGTGGGAGTCACAGGTCGTCGAACGTCCGACGGGGAACAGGGTGAACTACGGCAGGGAAGTGGCAGCTTCATTTCTAGCGGTGCTCGTCGACGACAGAGCGTTGGCATCCTGCAAGGAAGAGGCGTGCGGGGCACCTCAGTGACGATAGTTCTGGACCGCAAAGAGATGATGAAGAACTGTGGCCCAGCAAGGGCGTCGAGTCGTCGGAGTCTCTGTGGTCTTTAGGTGGTGGGAAACCCACCGGTGGATGCTCCTCGACGCATTGACGGTCGGGCCTACTCCAGCGAGAGACAAGCGGGTGACGATGCAGACGAGAGTGCCCGATGATCAATGGAAGTTCCTAGGCAAACAGGAGCACGGCGGCTCCGGTCAGCGACGGCGGTCGGCGACAGTGGCGGACAACAGTCCGAGTGTGTCTCTTTGAGATTCCGGGGCGGTCCCCGTCTCGTGTCGGCAGCCTGTCGAAGGTCTGTCTACCAGGGAGCTTTGGCAAAGATCATCTGTGCACGATGGTCCCTCGTAGCTCGGGAAGAGGGCGCCTTACCAGGTCCTCTCTGGGTCAGTCCTTGGAGACACAGCAGCTTTCAGATTGCGAAGGAGAGCAACAGCACTCCTTCTCATCCAGCGGGGCTTCAAGGTCAAGCGTCAGTTTACTCCAGTTACTTGTCGTAGTGGAATTCAGCCTCTGAACACGATTCCTAGCAGTGAGAGGTCCCCAGATATACTGTTGATCTCCCATTCATTCCGCTGGGTCACACTCAAGCATCCAATCACGACTACGGCAATTCATGCAGGAAGGCGGCCAATCAGGCACACGAGGTATTCAGGCCATTCATTTCTTTCCAGACACTCACAACAAGTCATGTGTATTGGGACAAGTACCGAGCCATTCAACACTCCAAGCTGCATTCATACCAGTTTTGGGCAGGGTTGTCTCAGTCATTGTGTCAACCATCAGATACTAGACACCCACAACACAGAATGCATATTCGTCACACACTCTATTCACCCAGGTCCCACCCACAAGAGGTACCCACAACATAAATCACCGGGAAGGCTCCTGCTAGTCTGGCCGGGCCTTCACAACAACACCATATATGGCATTTCCACCCAACAGCCAGTCAGGGGGAAGAGACAGAGTCAGGGCTTCCCAGGACTTTGGGAAAACAAGGTAATGGGTAAAAGAAAGCAAGAGGCCACATGGGCCATCTTATTTTCCATCAGGAATCAACTGATCCCAATGGCAGGGCCGGGGTATCCCGAAATGGAGGATACTCCGCGCACCTGTCAAATTCAGCATGGAGCTGCCACCATCCCATACCCTGCTCTGCAGGCCACCCACAGGTGCCCAAAAACATACACTAGGGGCACAGTGTTGTACCCCCACCCATGGGTGCCATAAAGGTATCCCACGGGTCCGTTCACCAAACTAAAAGAGAGAGAGCTGCACCGCCAGGAGTCTCACCTGCACTCCTGTGCGGAAAACATGACAGAACACACGATAAAAAGCAGTAAAGGACAAGGATACGGAGGCCCTGTCCCTCTGATGCATTTCCAGCATCACAGTCGCCCCCCCCCAGACTGAGGTGGAGGGTGCCTAATCTCCCACAGGATAGACACCCTCATCCAGACGGTCAACATACCTTCTGGAAAGGCCATCTGCATTATCGTGACTTTTCCCTGGTCTGTGCTCTATGGTGAAGTCTAGCCCTTGCAGGCTAATGGACCACCTGAGCAGTTTCGGGTTTACACTCTTCATCTGTATAAGCCACTTCAGGGGCTTATGATCTGTTTGGACCTTGAAGGTAGACCCCGTAAGATAGGGCCGAAAACGCCTCAGGCTCCAAACTATACTAAAACATTCCTTTTCAACAGTAGCCCACCTAAGTTCTCTACCCTTGAGCTGTCTACTGATGAATATGATAGGATGTTCTCTCCCTTTGTCATCTAACTGGGACAAGACAGCTCCAATTCCGGTGTCGCAGGCATCCGTCTGGACGATAAAGGGTCGGCTGTAGTCAGGCGCAAACAACACGGGTGTCCGATACAGACTTTCTTTCAAGCCATCAAAGGCCCTCTGACCGTCTTCAGTCCAATTAACCTTCCTAGGCTGCTTGGTTGAAGTCAGAGCTGTCAGTGGTGCAGCAATGGTTCCATAGTCTGCCATGAAATTGCGATAGTACCCGGTGAGGCCCAAAAAGGCTCTCACCTGGGGTTTAGTAGTGGGAATCTCCCAGTCCTGTACATCCTGTACCTTACTGGGGAGATGTTGGATTTGACCCCCTCCTACCTCATGACCAAGATACGTGACTTTCCCCTGACAATTGGTGGCCTTGATAGTGAGGTAGCCCTCTTTAAGGCCTGCAACACTCTACCCGGATGTGTCAAGTGCTCTTCCCAAGTGGAACTGTAGACGGCAATGTCGTCTAAATAAGCCACACAAAAGGCTTCTAGCCCACTGAGAGCATGAGAGCATGATTGACCAATCTCTTGAAGGTGGCAGGGGCATTCTTTAACCCAAAAGGCATGACCCTAAACTGGTAGAGTCCCTCTGATGTTGAGAACACCGTCTTTTCCTTGGCATTGTCCGTCAGAGCCATTTGCCAATAGCCTGAGGTGAGGTCAAAGGTGCTCACAAATTTGGCAGCACCTATGGTGTCCACAAGCTCATCAGCCCTGGGTAATGGGTGCGTGTCAGTTTTGGTGACGGCATTGACTCCTCGGTAGTCCACACAGAACCTCCAATCCTTGGTGCCTGCCTGGGAACTTGCCTTGGGGACAAGGACCACGGGACTGGACCAGGGACTGGTTGAGGGTTCAATAGCACCCAGATCCAACATTTTGGCGACCTCAGCCTGGATGTGGTTCTTAACCGTATCTGATATTCGGTAGCTCCTGCTCTTGACAGGCACGTTGTCACCAGTGTCAATCTCGTGCTTACACCACGGTGTAAGGCCTGGCGTCAGCGAAAACAGAGAGGCATACTGCTGGAGCAAAGTCCTGCAGGCCCTCTGCTGCTCGGTTTTCAAATCTGGAGAGAGCTGCACTCCCTCCACTGAGCCATCCTGAGAGATGCTATGCAGCAAATCAGGAAGGGGCTCACTCTCATCCTCTTCTTGCTCTGAAGCTAGCAAGAGACATGAGACTTCTGCTCACCTGTGGAAAGGCTTGAGCCTATTGACATGGAATACCTGAGGGGCTACCCCTGGGACTCCTATGTCAACGAGATAGTTGACCTCGCCCATCTTGGAGATTATCTGGAAGGGTCCAGTCCATTTATCTGCCAATGCCCGAGGCTTGGTAGGCTCCATCACGAGGACCTCCTGTCCCGGAGTCCAATCCACTTGCAATGCTTTAAGGTCATGCCAGTATTTGTTCAATTCCTGGCTGGCCTTGAGATTCGCCGTTGCTTGACCCATCATCTGTATCATCCTCCGTCTGAGGCCTAACACATAGTCCCCCACTTGCTTGGCGGGACCGGGAGGGGTGGCTTCCAAACCTTCTCTGATCAAGGCGAGGGGCCCCCTCATGGTATGTCCAAAGAGTAACTCAAAGGGGCTGAAACCAACACCCTCTTGAGGTACCTCTCTGTAAGCAAACAGCAGGCATGGCAGGAGGAGATCCCATTTCCTCCTTAGGGGCTCTTCCAAAGCACCTAGCATGCCCTTGAGAGTTTTATTAAATCTCTCAACCAGACCATTGGTCTGGGGGTGGTAAGAAGTGGAGAACTTGTAGGTTACCCCGCACTCTTTCCACATGGTTTTCATGTAACTAGACATGAAGTTGGATCCTCGGTCAGAGATAACCTCCTTGGGGAATCCAACATGGGTGAAAATGCCCAGGAGAACCCGGGCAACCACCTTGGCAGTAACAGTCCGAAGGGGTATAGCCTGAGGGTACCTGGTGGCATGATCTACCAAAACCAGGATGAACCGATGTCCACCTGACGTGGGAGGGTCAAGGGGACCAACAATGTTGATGCCCACCCTCTCAAACGGTGTGCCAACCACTGGCAATGGCTGCAGGGGGGCGATGACACTGCCTCCAGTCTTGCCAGACAACTGACAAGTTGGGCAGGTCCTGCAGTGGGACTCCACTTCTACTCCCATCCGAGGCCAGTAGAAATGGGCAGAGAGCCTCTGCTTAGTCTTCTTGGTACCAAGATGACCAGCCAAGGGCACCTCATGCTCCAACTGCAGTAGGAAGGGCCTGTAAACCTGGGGTACCACCAACCTCTTGAGGGCACCAGGTTCAGGCTTAGTGGGCTCACTAACAAGGAGCTCACCTTCCCAATAAATCCGGAAAGTCCTAGGCACTTCTCCTTGTGCCTGGGACAGGGCCTGTTTCCTCAGACCCTCGAGAGAGGGACACTCTCTCTGTCCTTTACAGAAGTCTGCCCGGGAGGGTCACCCTTCAGCTAACAAGCATTGAAGATCGGGATGATCCTCCGGGTTGAGAACCTCTCCCACAGGAGAGTCTTCTGGCTCTTCTCCCACTGGAGTTGAGACGGGGTTTACCACTGCACCCAGCCCGTCCGGAGCCTGGATCCCAATGGGTGCTGTAGCAACAGCAGGAAGAGAAGGAGCTCCCTCCGCAGAGGTGGCCTTCTTGCTCTTCCTTCGTCGTGCCTTAGGCCACGCCTTCGGCTCGGGTACCTGACTCACAGCCAGACCCGGTGTCACCTGTGATCTAGTGACCGCAGCAGCAGTCATGGGAAGACCATCCGTGATCAATCCCAACTCGACTAGATCGTTACCTAACAGAATGTTAGCAGGGACATTGTCCTGAACCAGGACAGGAAGCTTTGCTGTCTTGTCTCCAATTACGAGTGTGACTCGGGCTACATGCGATAATTGGGGAGGCCCACCAGCTAACCTGGTGGTTCTCATGAGGAGCATCTACATAGTCCTCTGGCTTGAGCAGGGTCCTGTCCACCACTGTCATGCTTGCCCCAGTGTCTCTCAAACCAGTAGAAGGCTGGCCATTCAGGAGGACACTTCTCAAAAATCTACGGGTGTTCTGTGGGATAGTCGCCAGTACTTCCGCGTACTGGTCCCAGGCCCCAAGGGACACTAAGGAAATCTCTACGGGAGCACCAAATGTGATCCCTGTAGAGGAGGGGAGGACAGTGGCCTCCACCTCAGACATGGGATAAGGGTAGGTCAGGCTAACAGCCTGTACTCCAAGTGCCTTACCTTTACACTTGGAGTTACCCCTTTTGTGATCCAGAGCCCCACAGTCCCAACAAGTGCCGGGAGTGCGGGGTACGGTACTGGAACCACCGGGAGCCTGCTTTGCAGCAGGTGGACCACTACTCTTATTCCCACCCACAGATGACTTACCCCCAGTAGATTTTTGGGTCTTAGGAGAGAAGGGTTTAGGTTTATTCGACTGTGACTGCTTTTGGGACTCCTCAGCTTTCTGAGAGGCCCCCTTTTCTTTGTCCTTGTCCTTCCCACTGCAGTCCTTAGGGGACACCCGGTGGGAGACCCACTTGTCAGCCAACATAGCCAGCTTAAAGGGATCCAAAATGTTCTGGTCAGCAACATACTGACGCAGATCTGGTGAACAGGCTTCAGAAAAATGCTCAAAAAACAACAGATAGGACAATTCAACAAAAGTTTTCACCTTGTAACCATCAATCCACCCCCTCATATTCATGTGCGCAGCACTCACCCAGTCAACCCAAGACACATTCTCTCTTTTCTTAAAATCCCTGAACCTTTTAAGGTATTGGGTAGGCGTCTTGCCAAACTTGGCAATCAAAGCAGATTTCATACACTCATACTGACCCCTTTCTTCCACACTCAGCTTCAGAATACAGTCATATCCAGTTTGAGGCACTCTACTTAGCAAACACTTAGCCCAATCTCTTTTGTCAACATCATGAATTGCACAAGCCGTTTCAAACGCTTCAATCCATTGGAGGAAATCAGAACTCTCCAAAAACACACCAACCAAATCCTTCATAAATTTAGTTGTTGGGGACCTGACACTCTCACTGGGTTTCGGTGAAGTCACAACTCAAGCTTTCTCTAGCTGGATTCTCTGACATTCAGTGTCCTTGTCTTTGAGTTCAAGATCCCTATTCTTGAGTTCAACTTGTTGAGCCAGCTCCTCCTTCTTAAGCTCAGCATCTATTTCCAACTTGCGATATTCAAAGGCCAATTTCATCCTTAATAACTCAAGTTCCAAGGAATTGCTGGGGTTCGTAACAGAGGCAGCAGGAATGGTGGCATTCCCAGAAACAGATTCAGAAGAAACCCCAGGGGCAGAGTCCTCATTGGTTGCATTCCCCCCCTCATCAAGAGTTTCACCATCGGTCTGGTGTTCCACCAGGGCAGCTATCAGCTCAGCCGTAGACTAATCCACAAAGTCTAACTCCCTGGCTTCACAAGGACTCTGGAGAGCCTCTAAGCTCATCCGAGTCAATTTACCATTTGCAATAGACTCCATTACTTGTAATGCAGTTATTTTGTACACACCCAAACCTTAATCTGATAAAGTGCGGATATTTTGTAAAATGGCACGGTTAAAGACTGGTAGGGGGTGTCTGTACTTCCACTCTCTACATGGTAGAGGAGAGGCACTGAGGACCCCAGCCAAGATTCTCTATTATTGGTACGTGGTTGAGCAATCAAGGCCTAGCTTCTCAGGAGGTGATGCAGGCTGGTTCTTAAGTACAGTGTTGTCCCCGAACCCCCACAAAGGAATGTCCACACACTGTATTACTGAAAACACAGTCTTTATATAATTAATATTCGAGGGTATTTACACAATCACAATAACGTCCTTTGTACTCGGGAGTCAATAATGATAAATATATACAATTCTAAAGTGGTACCACCAATGTTATCAAATCTCATTAAAGTGCATCAACTCTACGGTTAAAATGTCACACAGATTAATAACGAGGAAACCAGCAATAGAGATAGGCAGGAACGAAAGATGGTTGAAACAATAGGCAGAATGCTGACCCCTACCAACAGACAAAGTTCTGTCTGGAGATCCCCCCACCTGGGCCACCTGTAAATAAAAGATATATAGCACAAGCCCAGTCCATGTAATGTTCAGTAGTCTTACTTCCTCCTATCAAGGTTTTACCCCCCCAATGTACCTGGTGGAGTAGAGTTCTCCGACAATGTGTCAACCGATCCTTCTTGAGTGACTCCCTTTCAGGCAGGAGCCACGGATCGTCAAGAGGTGTTGAGGACCTCGGCGTTCGGTGTCGGGGAATCGACGGCCCTTCTTGAGTGCCCTCCCTTTAAGGCAGGAGTCACGGGTCGTCGAATGTCCGATGGGGAACAGGGTGAACTATGGCAGGGAAGTGGCAGCTTCGTTCCTAGCGGTGCTCGTTGACGACAGAGCGTTGGCGTCCTGCAAGGAAGAGGCGTGCGGGGCACCTCGGTGACGATAGTTCTGGACCACAAAGAGATGATGAGAAACTGTGGCCCAGCAAGGGCGTCGAGTCGTCGGCATCACTGTGGTCTTTAGGTGGCGGGAAACCCACCGGTGGATGCTCCTCGGCGCGTCGACGGTCGGGCCTTCTCCAGCGGGAGACAAGCGGGTGACGATGCAGACGAGAGCGTCCGATGATCAATGTAATTTCTTAGGCAAACGGGAGCACGGCGGCTCAGGTCGGCAACGGCGGTCGTCGACAGTGGGGGACAACAGTCCGAGTGCATCTCTTTGAAATTCCACGGCAGTCCCCATCTCGGGTCGGCAGCCTGTCGAAGGTCTGTCTACCAGGGAGCTTTGGCAAAGATCAGCTGTGCACGATGGTCCCTCGTAGCTCGGGAAGAGGGCGCCTTACCAGGTCCTCTCTGGGTCAGTCCTTGGAGACACAGCAGCTTTCAGATTGCGAAGGAGAGCAACAGTACTCCTTCTTGTCCAGCGGGGCTTCAAGGTCAAGCGTCAGTTTACTCCAGTTACTCGTCGTAGTGGATTTTAGCTTCTGAACACAATTCCTAGCAGTGAGAGGTCCCCAGATCTACTGTTGATCTCCCATTCATTCCGCTGGGTCACACTCAAGCATCCAATCACGACTACGGGCATTTATGCAGGCAGGCAGCCAATCAGGCACACAAGGTATTCAGGAGATTCACTTCTCTCCAGACACTCACAACAAGTTATGTGTTTTGGGACAAGTACAGAGCCATTCAACACTCCAAGCTGCATTCATATCGGTTTCAGGCAGGGTTGTCTCAGTCATTGTGTCAACCACCAGATACTAGACACCCACAACACAGAATGCATATTCGTCACACACTCTATTCACCCAGGTTCCACCCACAGGTGGTACCCACAACATACATCACCGGGAAGGCTCCAGCTAGTCTGGGCGGGTCTTCACAACAACACCATATATGGCATTTCCACCCAACAGCCAGTCAGGGGGAAGGGACAGAGTCAGGGCTTCCCAGGACTTTGGGAAAAGAAGGTAATGGGTAATAGAAAGCAAGAGTCCACGGGGGCCATCTTGTTTTCCATAAGGAATCAACTGATCCCAATGGCAGGGCCGTGGTATCCCAAAATGGAGGATACTCTGCGCACCTGTCAAATTCAGCATGGAGCTGCCACCAGCCCATACCCTGCTCTGCGGGCCACCCACAGGTGCCCAAATACATACACTAGGGGCACAGGGTTGTACCCCCGCCCATGGGTGCCATAAGGTATCCCACGGGTACGTTCACCAAACCAAAAGAGAGAGAGCTGCACCGCCAGGAGTCTCACCTGAACTCCTGTGTGGAAAACACGACAGAACACACGATAAAAAGTAGTAAAGGACAAGGATACAGAGGCCTTGTCCCTCCGATGCATTTCCAGCATCACAAGCATTAATAAATGAAGAGCAATCTGGCAGTTGAGAAGGAGGGCACTATATTCTTTGAAAATAGCCTCCAAACCTAGCATCAGGTTCTGAGTTCCGGCCTTACAGTCATACTTCGTTTTCATTCTCCCTCTGAATGTTAATGCCCAGTCAGAATGTCCTCTTTTGTAAGCGGCTGCTGTGTTTGTTGGTCTGCTACTATTTGTTTTATAGGTATCTCTGAATCACATCCCCTCTTGCCAATATCAGTTTCTCTGCATTCAGACAATAGTCCATAACCATGATTATCCTCTTCGTCTCTATCCGGCTTATTCCCCATTTACTGAACCATGTGCGCTATGTTGTTATTTTGCTCATTTGTTTTTGGTTTATCTTTAAACTCGTTTTTGGTTTTGGTGCTTTTGGGTGGCATAGCCACCAAAATATCGCCAACACCATTGCTAAAGAGAAAAGAGAGAGTAAAGGCATGCCAGAAATCTTACTTTGGCTGACATGACAACTGGAAATGCTGTGGCATATTCGTCCAACACACTAATTGTTATTTCTTGTTCCATTATGCCGATGTAATACAATAGTGGCTTCTTTACACACACTAAATGTTATTTCTTGTTCCATTATGCCGATGTAATACAATAGTGGCTTCTTTAACTAACTAATTTGTTCCCACTCAGGAGTACTTTATCTTGTCATGTGACTGTGTCACTTTCAAAGCTGGGATGGTGTAGTGATCTTTCTTTTCACAGCCAGAGGGAGTTGGATTATATTTTGACAGATGTCCTCATAAGAAATCTCAATATGATTTCATATGAGGACATCTTTATGTTGTCGGTGGTACTGCACCTCACAAATAAAATGTGTTAGGACATCTACAGGTTGTAGTTTATTGGATAGCTGCAATACTGCTGACAACATACAGGTGTCCCTGTAAGAAATCATATTGAGAACAAAACTACAACATAGGACAACTATGACCAATGGCTGGAATTATACATACAACCAACATATGTCACTACCCACTAGTGTTGTTGCTCTTTTCCCCCCTTATCCTGTCTCTTATCCCCCCTTTGCAGTACTTCCCCCTTGTGCTGACCCTCACCCCACCCCTTGTGCTCCTTCCCCTTTTGCTCCTTCTCCCTTGCACTGTTATACCTTCCCACTTGCTTCTTTCCCCCTTCTGCTATCCCTCCTCCCCCCTTTTGCAGTCCCTCCTCCCTCTCTTGTGCTGTCCCTTCTCCTTCCCTTGCACTGTCTACCCTCCCCCTTGTGCTGTCCCTCATCCCCCTTGCACTGTCCCTCCTCCCCCTTGCACTGTTCCTCACCCTTGTGCTGTCCCTTCTCCCCCTTGTGCTATCCCTCCTCCCCCTTGGGGCTGTCCTTCCTCTCCTCCCTCTTGTGCTGTCCCTGCTCCCTCCTTGTGCTGTTGCTCCTCCGTGCTTGCACTGCACTGCCTCCCCCCTTGCTTTGTCCCTCCTCCCCCCCTCTTGTGCCGTTGCTCCTCCTGCTTGTGCTGTCCCTTTTTCTACCTTGGGCTGTTGCTCATTCCCCCTTGCACTGTTGCTCCTTCCCCCTTGCACTGGCCCTCCTCCCCCTTGCGCTGTCCCCATTTCTGCTTTCTCTCCTACCCCATTGTCTTTTCTCTCCTTCTCCCGTGTGCTGTCTCTCCTCCTAGTGCTGCCCACTCCCCTTATACTGTCCCCCTTCATCCTTTGTGCTGTCTTTCCTTCCCCCTTGCCCTGTCCCTCATTCCCCCTTGTGTTGTTCCTCCTTCCCCTTGTGCTGTCACTCCCTGCGCCATGTGCTGTCGCTCCTTGCCCCTTGCACTGGCGCTCTTTCCCCCTCTAGCGCTGTCTCTCCACTTACCTTTGCGCTTGTGATCAGCCCCTTGTGCTGTTCCTCCACCCCTCTTTGTCCTGTCATTCCTTCCCCTCATTTGCGCTCCTTCCTTCAAATGGTGTACAGTGCTCCTGTGTACTATTGCTGGCCTCCCTTTCATCTATTGGATATTTTTATTGTTCCTTCTGTTGCCATTTATTTCTTATTCCTCCCCCACAGTGATTCTCCCCCCGTCCCAGCGCTGCCCTTCATTTCGTCCCATGTTCTAATTTCTTCCTCTCTTTGCTGCCATTCCTCATTCCTACCTTCAATGCTAAATGTAAAATGTAATAAATAACAAAAAATTGTAAAACTATTGCCTTTGCCAATACTTGTTTATTTGTATATCTTTTGTTGGTTTCACCTGAGTAATGGCCTTCATTACGTCTTGGTAGGGTAGTCTTTGCAAAGTCTTCAAAAATGGTCTAGTAAGCTTTTGAAAGTCTGGTTCAGAGGCAGTTACTGAAGGTCTTGCTAGAAGCTCTAACATCTGGAGGTCCATCAATCTATATTATTAAAATCCAAATTTGTTTGGGGTTTTGTGGCTCGGTGAAGCGTTGTTCCTTATACAATGCCACACTGCTTCACCAATCTGCACCACATTTTTCATAGTTACCTGTAAGGACCCTGCGGACATTACTGGCTACAAGACATTTGGGCACCCCACTACTTTCCCTGGATTTCAGCAAGCGTCAACATTTTTACTGTGGGTTTGTGGGTTTGAGGCTTGGCGAAGCCTTGTTCCTTATATAATTCCACACCGTTTCACCAATCTGCACCAAATTGTGCATAGTTACCTGTTAGGACCCTCCAGACATTACTGGCTACGTGACATTTAGACATAACCCCCTTTCCCTGGATTTCAGCACCTTCACACATGAGACAGTTACCTGAAATCGGCAAAACATCAATGTGATTGTAGAAGGATCGCTTCCAATACAAGGAACAAGGAACAAAACTCGAGGTCCCTCGAAAACCACATTTTTAAGGCCCTAGGATGCACGGTTTCTTAGATCAATGCACCGCACCAAAATGTGGTGCATTTTGCCCAAATCTGCTCCGGGTTTGTCAGCCAGCCACACACTTCCATTCTCAGTGCAGTTTACTTCAGGGTGCAAAGCAGATCAAGCGATAAGCGACTAGGAACAGTGGCCTAAAGGATCATTGATTTTCAACAATTGATGAGAGTTTTATCTTGTTTGTCTACAGAACCCGAATGGGTACTTTTTTTTTCTTTATATCCCCAAAAACCATTTGCAAAGCCTACACAAAAAAAGAAGACAACTGGGAAAGTCTGTCCAATGATCAACAGTACATACATAACAGGACTCTAGAATTGCAGGGGGCTCACATAGAAGATTACTTAGGCTCACCATGCGACCCTTACTGATAGAGGTGCCAAGAAACATGAGTGGTTATTAGCTTACCCTAATGCAATTGACCACATGCTTATTTACATGCGGGAGGGCGTGGCTTGCAGCCAATGGGGTAGGTTGACTTCCAGGACCGCTCCTGCCAGAACAAAGGGTCCACCTGCGGGACTTGAAGCCAGGATGGCGATCACACAGTGAAGAAGACTGCAGAATTAGGCGAAAGGCTTGAAGATTTGGGGGAGCCTAATGGAGCCATGCCAAGAACTGGCAAACCAACAGAGGTTGTGGGACCTGTAGTTAGTGAGAGGAGCACATGCAGCAGAGGAGGGACGCCAGATAACCAGTTTGCCCAGGCGAAGGACACCGCAGGTAGAGGGATGGCAGCAGACCACCCAGGGAACATGGACACTGCAGCCAACATGAGGCAAGTGCTACATGAACCCCCTGAGGTGTCTGACCTCCCCCCCCGAGATGAGGACTACAGGGGCACGCGGAGGAGCCAAGAGGGCTCTGTAGCATACTGCCTCCCCCCTCCGGAGCACCCGATACCCCATACAATGAGGAGCGGCCCAGTGGGGTGAATATAGGAATCCAGGCAGAGCGGTGAAACTAAGGGAACAGCCCTAGCCATGCTGGGCCTGAAGCGGCCAGAAAAGGAGACAACAAGCAGCCCGATGGTAGAAGCCACAAGGGGGGCAAATATGAGAACCCGGGCCGAGCAGTGAAACTTAAGGTATGGCCCCAGCAACTCTCAGTCTGAAGTGGCCAAGTGAGGGAAGCAACGGGCTGCGTGCTGGTAGCCATAAAAATACAAAAATACCTTAAACATTAACATTCGTGACAAAAATCCAGGGAAAAAGACCTGGCAACAGACAAGCACAGTGAACAGCTTAAGGGCACAAAAGCACTGAATACCATGAAGTCACAGGTGCCCGGAGGCCTAAACCTGCCCCTTTGAAGGACCACACACGAAGAGCCCACCTAACGGGACAACTGTAACTGAGTCCCATATAACACTGCCTGAGCTTTTATGGGCAGCATCCTATGCAATATATAAATCATGGGTTCTCACAGAAGCGTCAATCAGGCAGGAAGCATTTGAAGCCAATTGGGAAAGAGGTAAGCTGACGGAATGCCTTCCAAGTCAGCCAAGGCGAAAGCAAATCATCCAACTTTGGACGGCTTTGCTAGACCAATCAGCAGGCTCCTGGGGGAGGCATGGAACTAGCACAGGAGAAAGTAGATGGTGCCATGGAGCTGCATAACCAAGTGATGCTAGCAATAGCGGACTTAAAGGCCTCACTGGGGACACAGATTGAGATGGTGCAAATAGATGTTGGATTGCTGCACCAGGATGTGCGTAGCTTGGCAGAGCACACTACCACACTAGTGACACAAGTAAAGGAGATATCAGGGACGCTCTGAGACACCATGGGGATGCCCATGTCCTGCAGCAGAAGGTCGGTCTCCTGGAGAATAGAATGGAAGAGGCTGAGGGATGGGCCCGGAGAAATAACATCCATATAGTTGGCCTGCCTGAGGGAGAAGAAGGCGCAGATCCTACGACGTATATTGAGACCATGCTACTCCAGGAAACTAAACCTGGAAACCTCACATAGGGTTTTACAATTGAGGGGGCACATAGGGCGCCAACTAGGTGCCCCCCTCTCAGGGCACCCCCAAGACCAATTATTGCTAAAGTCCTGAACTATAAGGACAGGGAGAAAATATTGGACTAATGCAGGCAAGGAGGGGAACTGAGGAGAGCCTCGGCAGACCTGGTGGTCTACCCTGATTATCCGTTCCAAGTACAGAAGAACCAGGCACAGTTTTCAGCAGCCAAGGTAAGGCTTCACGCAGCCGGACTGAAATACATGCTAACCTACCCAGCACAACTTAAAGTCATATACAAAAATAAGACCTGCTTCTTTGATCTCCTGGAGGAGGCGCAGGCATAGATGGACAGAGAGAAGATATGCCCCTGTGAAAAAGACGGAAATGACAACTGGGGAATACGCAAAGGAAGCCCTACTCCACCCAAATCCAAGAAGGTCTAAGGAACTTTGGACTGCATGCGTTTTATAGCTAAATGCCCCGGCGGAAGTGCAGTTAAACAGTCATCCCGAGATCAAAGGGCTTTTTTGTCAGGAGACAAGTTTCTCCAGGGTACAGGTCCTCGATGCTTGCAACTGTTCTTTTCTTTTGTTTCTTCATATGGGGGGGTTCAATACTGGTCAATGCTTTACAACAAGGAAGAGGAGACCGTGCATACGGCTGTGACTGCCACAACCTCCAAGTTCTATCTTTTGAGGGCAACTGTTTTTGGGCCTATCAGTTGTGCACCAGCCTCAGGCAAGACTGCTTGGGGCGAATGTGAGAAGCAGACACGCCTGAGCAAGGGTAACAAAGCTGGGCAGTTGTTTTTAGTTAGGGAAGTTGGAGAACTTCTGATGGGGAAGGGGTTGTCTGCATGTAAGCTGAAGAGGAATATTAGCACAGCATTCCGGATTGGATCGCCATACACGGGGGAGCCAGTTGCTGTGTCAGAGACAGTCAGCTGCTTAGAAGAAGGAAAATGTGAATGGCTGGAACTGTAAACAACTTACTTGGAATGTAAGGGGTTTGAATGTGTATGTAAAGAGAAATAGGGTATATTCGTATCTCACGAGATGTAAACTAGACATTGCCATGTTGCAGGAAGCACACCTCATGGCTGAAAAATAAACATTATTAGAAGGTAAAAGGAGGGGGCAAGTATTTGGTTCCCCATATTCCACCTATGCTCATGAGGTATTGATATGAATAGTGCCCACGGTACCCTTCAGGGTTACTCACATTAAAACAGACATTGCGGGCAGAATGGTGCTGGTGCAAGGCCTCCTTTAACAAGTAGATACATGTCTGGTCAACACGTATGCCCCCAAACACAGCGCTGCCAAGTTTTTTCAGAATCTATACCCCCAGTTAGGCCCCTATAGGGATATTACATGATATGGGGAGGTAACTTTAATTGCACACTAAACCCAATCCTGGATAGATCAGATACCAAATACACTAAACTAGGACACTACAGATGCTCCTGGATTGTTTTGCTTTGGAAGATGCTTGGAGAGCTCTCCAACCAGACACCAGACACTATTCACGCTTTTCAGCACTGCACGTAGTACACACAAGGTTAGATTATTTTTTTGTGGAGCGCGAACTGGCCCATCACATTATGTATGCCCAGCACAAAGATAGGGTCTTCTCAGATCACGCCCTGCTTAGCCTACAATGGCAACATGTACCTCCCAGAGACCCGGTACCCACGTGGAGGATTAGGTGTGAATCGCTGAAAGATCCCCCATTTTGTGATTTTATTAAAGACAGCATCACTGAATAGGTTTCACATAATTTGGGCAATGTACCCAGTGCTGGAACCTTCTGGAAGGCCATGAAGGTGGTAGTCAGGGGGGCTGCCATAACAGAGTCTAGCGGTGTCCAAGCAAGCATTAATAGGGAATTGTCCACTGCTGAGGGACGATTGAGACAATTGAAACAGTCTCGAGAGCAACAGTCAGACAAAAATGCAAAGGTTATGGAACTAAAAATGGAAATGCATGGATTGCTTGGAGAGGCTGTGTAAACATAGTTTCGCGAAATATAAAGAGAATGAGCAAATAGAGGGGGATAAGCCTGGCCGATTGCTGGCATGGTTATATAAGAATGAAGTGAAACAGAGCCCCAAACACTCAATCTATATGAGACAAGGGGACTTATGCCACACCCAAAGTGGGGATAACAGTGTGTTTTCAGAATTTGACCAACATCTGCACCAAGAGGGATGCCCGAAACCAAGCACTCACCTAGCGGATGCGTTGGATAAGATTGAGCTCCCAGAACTGAGCCAAGAGGAAAGGGGTAGCCTTGAGGAGCTATCCAACTTGGAAGACATACAAAATACAATTGTGGTTTTGCAGACAGGGAAGACAACATGGTCATGCGGGCTACCTAGTGAATTCTATAAGGAATATGCACACAAATTGGCCCCCCATTTTTTAAGTCAATTGCAGCAACAGTGTGGAGGGCACTGGGAGAGATTATGCAACCTGAACTATGGGACATACATAGAGAGGCAGCATGCTGGAGGGGACAAGCCGGGGAGGTTTCTCGCATGGTTGTATAAAAATGAGACACCCAGATCAACTATCAGAGCAATAAAGGGGGAGAATGGACAAATACTGGATACCCAAGAGGGTGTGAATGGTGGTTTGCTTGAGTTCTACCAACAACTGTATGGAGACGTCAAAGGGGGTGAATTGCGTGAGATGGTTGAAACACTGGAGGATATCGGCTTACCTAAATTAGGGACTGAAAAGAGGAAGGACCTAGATGCCCCAATCACGTTGGAGGAACTGGAATCGGTGATCAAGCTATTACCTACTATCAAGGACCCGGGAGCGGATGGACTCCCTAGTGAGTTCTACAAAACATATAAGACGGAAGTTCTCCCCACGTTGCTGGCAATGTTGAATGAAGCATTAGAAATAGGGAGGCGATCATTATTCCGCTTCTTAAACCTAACAAGCCGAGCATGGACTGCGGGTCGTACAGACTGCTATCCATGCTGAACCAGGACAGCAAGACACTCATGGCTGTGTTGGCAATAGGCTGAGACGGGTTATTCTACGACCAAACCGGATATGTTGCACGTAGAAGCATATCCGACAATCTCAGGAGGTTCCACCATGTCATAGAGCAAACTAAAAGGGACCTGCATGAGGTCGCAATTATTTCATTAGATGCAGTAAAGGCCTTTGATTCTGTCAGATGGCCTTGGCTGATGGCAGTCCTAAAAGAATATGGAATTGGGCCTGGGTACCTCAAGTGGGTGAAACTACTATACAGTACGCCACTAGCTAGAGTCAAGACAGGAGCAATCATCTCAGAGAGGTGGCAACTCAGTAGGGGCATGCCCTTGGTCCCCGATGCTGTTTATCCTAGCACTGGAACCCTTAGTGATACATCTGAGGCAACAACATGAGGAGGTGGAGATCTACACGAAAGGAGGGTCACATCTAATATCAATGTATGCTGATGATATGCTGCTATACTTAAAGTATCTTGAGGAAAACCTGCAATATATCTTAGAAGTAATGGAGCGATATATGTTGCTTTCTGGCATTACAGTCAATCCAAAGAAATTGTATATATTCCCCTTGGGGAGATATGTGAGGATTCCGCAAGAAGATGTACTAGTATGACAAATACATTGGGAGATAAAAAGATTTAGCTACCTGGGGATTGTATTTACCACATGGTGGAGGCTGAATATAAAGACAACACGGAGAAGGCAGTGGCAAACATTGAGAACAGCATGAGATTCTGGGCTAAGCTCCCTTTGGCCATGGTAAGGAGGGTAGCAATGTTGAAGATGGTTGTATTACCAAGGATGTTACATTTTGTTCGGGAATATACCATATATGATACCCAAGCGATTCTTTGTCAAACTTCAGAGCATGTGTAGCAGGTTCATATGGCACAATACCAGGAATAGAATAGCCCTGTGGAAGCTGCAGAACATGTATGATCAAGGGGGCATAGGATTGCCCAACTTTGAGGTTTATTATCTGGCCAGTCAACTAAATTATGTGGCTAGGTGATTAACAGACGACTCAACATCGGAGTCTAGATTTTGGAGGTCTGAATGTATCCCATTTTTTTTTAAAGAATGGATATGGCTGCTGAAATCAGAATTAAAAGGGGGAACGAGGATGCTAGAACTGGGATGGAAGATGTGGCGCAAGGCTTGTCAGGTCATGGAGAACCCGACCACATGTTCCCCGCAAGTGCCGCTAGTGGCACTGACCGGAGTGGACGAGCAATAGAGGAAGATGATTCATAAGCATTGGGAACCGATGGGCATTGCAACGCTGGGAGGTATATGGCATGATGGGAAGGTATTGGAATTTAATGCATTGGTTGAGGAAACAGGTCTACACTCAGGACAGTATATCACTTACACCAGATTAGTGCGGCGGGTGAAAGAGATGTGGTCAGAAATAGTGCTAGAAGGTCAACCCGACACGACCATAGAAACAATTTAGAGGGGGCACAAGGTTTCTCATATTTATGAACTGTTGATGTCTAGGGTGGGAAAGGAGGTGACCCAGCTGAGACGGAACTGGGAAGAAGAAGCTGGAGAACCTGTGAGTGATGGGTTGTGGGTGAGGGTTCAGAGATACCATAAAAAAAGTGTCCAGGAATGCAAAGCTGCAACAGATCTAGCTATATATTACTAACAGGGCGTACAGGGCCCCCAGAGGATTGCTCGATTCAAGAACGCAGGAATACAAACATGTCCCAAATGCGGGGAAGTGAATGCAGGGATGATACATATTTTCTGGGCATACCCAGAAATTGGAAAATTCGGGGGAGAAGTAGCCCACCGTTTAGCCAATAAAGGGATCCGATTAGATCTGGAATCTGTGTGGGCATGCATGGTGGGGTTTTTTCTAGACCAAGGAAACTGAAACACGTGAGGGCTTGGCCTATATACTGTCCAATCGCAGAATTGCCATGGGTTGGAAAGCAAACAATAGACCAGGGGTAGACGTATGGTGGCATGACCTCCTGAAACGGAAACAGAGGTATGAAATGAAGCGGTCAGAAGAGGGGGAGAAGAGGTAGCAGAAACTTTGATGGCCTGGAGACACTTAGTGGCCACACTGTCTGGGTCCACCCAGGCCTGCCTGAGTGAACATGATTCATCTGGTGGAACAGAGGAGGTAGCCCCAGATGAAATACTGACAGATGGCATAGTGGAGTAAGCTCGAGTTAGGAGGAGGTAAGGGGAGACAGTGGACACTTTGTGATTGCATATGATGCTTGAACTTACATGACATGCACTGTTAGGTTTGTTATTATGTTGATGGTTGTTCCTAAAGTTAATAAAAATGTTATTAAAAAAAAAATTGGGCCCCCATTTGCTCAGTACCTTCAATGACTCTTATGAGGCAGGGGTCCTCCCACTTAGCCTGAGATAATATATTATTGTACCCCTCATCAAACCCCATAAAACTAATGTAGTGTAGCTCTTACTGGCCCCTCTCAATGCTTAATCAGGATAACAAGATACTGACGTCGATACTAGCAACTAGAATGAAAAGAGTAATACACAAGTTAGTGCAGCCATATCAGATGGGCTATGTGCCAGGCCAAAGTATGGCCTGGAACTTGAGGAGATTACATCATGTGATGGATAGGACAGCATCCTGGGAAACTCGTGTGCCATAGCCACTTTGTACGTGGTAAAAGTGTTTCATTCAGTGAGCTGGGACTGGCTCTATGAATCTCTGCGTAGATTTGGTTTTGGGCAGCATGGAAATATGACATCGAGGGGATGGGGGAAAAAATCCCCCAGAATTTTAGGCGGGGGGATATAATGCCATTTATCCCCCCCACAATCAGAAGCAAGGCGAGGAGCAGGGTTTAATTTTAGCAAGGCTGCCTGTGTTAACTTAAAATCAGACCTGGAGCTGGACACTGTATGAGCGGATGTTCGCTCGGCTCTGCTCACACAGTGTCTCTTGCTCATAGACAATCACACTGGCTGGCTGTATGTGGCTGACTGCCTGGTGCATCGGTCGGGACCACGCACATAATTGTTTTCTATCTGCTCGAGCTCCTGGGGTTTTTCTGCTTGTGAGCATAACAGTTCCCACCTCTTTGATTGGATGAAATTCTAGGCATTTTGTTTAATGGGCAGGCTGGAGGTGGCACTTATACCTAAAGCAGTCCGGCATTGATGGCGAAATAAATTATTTTTAATGGCGCGCAGACAACTGAGCTCGTAGTTTTGAACGTATGAACCATTACTGTTGAAATTACATTTAAACAACTTTATCCAGTTTCAGTCTACCTCTAGATTGACAATGTGTGAAATCCCTAACTCTTATATAATGTTGATGTTCTTTTGATGCTGCATGCTTTAAGAGAGACTTTATACAGTCTGATCATAATAATAATTTGCATTTATATAGCGCTACAAACCCTCAGGCTTCTGAGAGCTGATTATTATTAGCCACAGAGTGGGGTGCTCATGTATCGACCTCGGAAGGATGAAAGGCTGAGTTTGGCCCTGTCGGGATTCGAACCTGCGTCGGCAGGCTCTGCATGGATGTCAAAGCCGGGATTCGCACCTGTGGAGGCAGGCTCTGCATGGATGTCAAAGCGAGCGCTCTACTCGCTGTGCTATCTGACCAGCATTTTGCTTAATGGGCAGGCTGGAGGTGATACCTATAACTAAAGCAGTCAAGGCCTTGATGGGCAAATAAATGATTTTTTATGGAGCGCAGGCTACTGAGCTCGTAGCTTTGAAAGTATGAACCATTAGAATTGAAATTGCATTTAAACAACTTTATCATAGTACCTGATAGTTGTGAGGCAAGCTAAGCAACATCATTAACAATAATTTTTGGGCTCATATTTGATTTCAGTGTACACTCACTGCGTTTTATTACGTTTTAGCCTGAAGATGCCTCTGCTGGTGAGCAGCCGTCCATTACCACCACAATGCTTTCCTGGCAGCAGCGGCCAGAAGAGATGGGCTTCCAATTACAGGTGCATATTTCACACTAGTTAATAAAGCTGCATTTCCTGGTTTAAATCATTGTTTATCGTCTCTTGGATGGCCCATATGGGCTGAATGGTGCGGCACCCATGCCCAGCTGTCGCTGCACACGAAACGAGTGCTGCTCCCATGGGTGGACTGGGAACCAGAAGAGGCCCTGGAAATGATTTTCAAAGTGGCCCCAAATTACACATATTAAGCAAGCCCAACCCTTTTCCCATGAGAGAATGTAAAAATAAAATCCAAAAGAGGCCCAGGGTTCAGAGGCCCACCGGGAAATCTCCAGAGTACCCTATGGGCCAGTCCACCCCTGGCTGCTCCTTTGCTGCAGCGATGTTGGGGAGAATTCTCAGAAATGTGTTAATTCCCTTCTACCTTAGAGACCCCCAGCTCTTTTGCTGGACTTTGGGAATTTTTATTTTTAACCTTGGAGTGAGTGAGCTCTTTTTCTCACTCACCCATGCATTGTTGTTTGATTTGGATTCTGTATTCACTTTGTTTTTGGAGTCTGACAAACTCAAAAGGCATCACTTTTTGTATTGTGACACACAGCACCTTCAGTGCAGTGTCACAGAGAAGTCATTTGGATTTCTCTAAAGGTTTAAATACCTTCTCTTGGGCTGTTGAGCAGCCTGCAAGATGGCTGCCTAGCTTTCAAGCTCCGTGCCTGACTGCTGTATATCCACCTATATCAGCAGTTCCCTGTACCATCCGTCGCTGGGAGTGAGCTCATCGTCTTGGCTGCCCTCGGAGTGACATATTGATCCAAATCGTGGTGAAAACCGTGACTTTTTCACTGAGCAGGACCCTTTTCCTCCCGACCCGGCTCCCCGCTCACTGGGGCCTACCGCACCACTTGATGCTGCGGCGGGCTCGGCCCTAGCGTGCTGCTGTGACTGTGACTTCCTAAGCCTGGCGGAGCAGCTGCCTACCTCTGGTGCCCTGTGGAGCCGCGCAACATCGTCAGGGGGGAGGCCCCCGGAGGCTGCGGGAGCGGCAGACTATATTTTTTCCTGGCCTTGCCACCTGCGCACTTGACCCTCTACGTTCCTCCCGAACTTCTCCTTCTGGGCTGACCGGCACCTGAAGCGGTTCTTATCCTGTGCGCCTCCTGGTTGCTTGCTGGCCCGCGGCTGAAAGATCCGAGCTACGCCCCTGCGGGTGAGGAGGTTGGGGTCTGCGGTTGTGGCGCGGTGCCCCTCTGGCTCTGGGGCCCTTATACTCGTCCACTGCTGTGGAACTGAAGCCCTGGGGCTATAAACTGAACTGCTGGGGACCCAGCCCTACCACCGTGGACCCACCGCCCTTGGGGCCTAACCTGATTACATTGGGCCACCCAAACGAGGTGCCGGAGTTGCGGCCTACATCTGAGCCTCCGTCTGAGCCTTCTCTGCCGCTGCAACTACCAGGACCTGTGATCCTGCTCTGGAACGGTGTCGCCCGGTGAGCAGTTCAGCACTGCCCATACACTGAATTTAGACTCCTGCTGGCGGAGGGGTGGGACTCCCCTGCCTGTCCCGATACTACTGCACCCAAGGGGCCCAAAGATTACGGTCCTAATAACTGGCAGGAGCTGCCCCGTGGTGCTTCATTGCACTCCCGTAGCATGCCACGTAAATCACGTGGAACCGACAAGGCGGGAGCAATGGACAAATACGCTAAGTCGCTCCCCAGACAGGAGCGGGGGAGGTCACCTCCGAGCCGGGACGACTCTGACCCACCATCCGGATCCCCGCAGCCTGACCTCACCACCCTGATGGAAACTATGACGAAAAACTTCACCTCATTTCACGAAAAATTGAACGACATAAATGCAAGTGTTGCTTCTATGCAAGCCAAATTGGACCGGCACGGCACCAGACTGGCGGAGGCCGAGACACGTATTGGGGCCACCGAGGATGGCGTGCATACTCTTCAAAACAATGTTTCTGAACTGGTGCGGGATATGAGACTAGTCAAGGCAAAGTGGGACGACTTGGAATCCAGGTCCCGCCGGAAAAATCTCTGTATCGTGGGGGTCCCGGAGTCCGCACTAAAGGGTAAGATGGAGCAGGCAGTTGAGAATCTACTGAGAGAACTCCTGGGCAACCCCCAACTCTCCCCGTTCTTCACGATTGAACGCGCCCATCGGGCGCTTGCCCCACGTCCCAAACCGGGAGACTTCCCCAGGCCGATCATTGCCAAGGTTCTGAGCTTTCGGGACAGAGACCACATACTACGTTTGGCCCGGGAGAAAGGGGAACTGAAATTTGAATCCCAAACCATTAGTGTTTTCCCAGACTTTTCCATGGGTGTGCAAATGGAGCGTAGGCAGTTCAACGGCATGAAAAAACTGCTCAGAGAGAGGAAAATTGAGTACGCCATGCTATTTCCGGCATGCCTGAAGCTTACTCATCGCAACAAGTTGTACTTCTTCACGGTACCCGAGGAGGCAGTGAAATTAATCGAAGCCCACATTCCTCTCTCCGACCCGCTCGAGGAGCCAGCAGCGGGTGACTGAAGAGGTGAACATTGACCCATACACGTGGGCCGCCATGGGCGCTACTTAAGCGCGCCATTTACGCTTCCTTTGTGGTACTTATGAATCTCGCATCATCTATATCCTTTGCTAAGTGTAACCTATTGTTAAAGCTCCCTGTAATGTACTAATTGTTACCGCTGCATAATACACGGTGTGCTGCACCAATCTCACATTCAAGTTGGGTTTACGGCAACAGCAACCCCCGTTGCAGCTGCAATGCCGAGTTTGGCATGTTACGGCCGTTGTACGTGCCCCAGTTCGGCACGCAGCTGGGTGCACCCTTGTTCCGCAGGGCGTGCACCCGCTGGGTATTGGGGTGGGGTCTTATACACTGCTTGGTTGGGGAGGGCAGTGAGGGTGGGGGTGGTAATGTTGAGGGATGTCATTGTGAAAATGGCAAGGAGTGTGTGGCTTGGAGGGTGGAAGATGGTGGCCATGCATCGAAGATTACTACATGGTCAACAATCAATGCTACGCGATGCTGGGATGTTCCTTAAGCTTGTAACATGGCTGTTAGGCTAATGTCATGGAATGTGCGGGGGCTCAGTAATTTCACCAAGGCTCGTAGGATAACTGCATATGCCCAGAGACATGGGGTCAATATCCTTCTGTTGCAGGAAACCCATGCACTTGCGCACCTTTCTGCCTCCCTGGCGCCGGCATGGGGAGCCAATAAATTCTACACAGTGTACTCCTCTCAATCCAGGGGAGTGCTAACCTTAATTCACTAATCAGTGGAGTTTTCCTTATGTACTAGCCACATAGATCGAGAGGGTAGATATGTGATCCTCCACTGCCTGTTGGCTAACATGGAATGCCTACTGGTCAACACTTATGCCCCGAGTACAGACACCCCGACTATGATATCAATACCCTACTTTCGAGATACATAGGGATCCTGGTTATCTGGGGGGGGGACATGAACCTCATACTGAACACTGAGCTAGGCAGATCGGGCACTGCACACAGGACACTGTCTAGAGCCGCTCGTCGGCTCCAGGCACACATGGGCCCAGCTGGCCTAATAGATGTCTGGCGAGCACTCAACCCAATAGCTAGGGAATACACGTTTTATTCCTCTGCACACGACAGCCATTCCAGAATCAATCTCTTTCTCCTGTCAGCCGGGCTGATGGGGAGGAACCTCAGCATTCAGATGTTACCACGCACACTCTCAGATCACTCCCCAGTGACACTCGATATTACCCTACAACACACACTACCGGGCCACTCCGGCTGGCACTTCAAATCTGAGGCACTACATGACATCGTTTTCAAGGCCGACATCCTTGCGGACATCAACACCTTTTTTGACACCAATAAACGTCATGACACAACAGACGGGGTCCGGTGGGAGGCTTTCAATGTGTTCATCAGAGGGATGTGTATTTCTAGGGAAGCAGGGGTCCTGAAAGACATCAGGAACTCTCTACAAAGATCTGAATCAAAACTCAAGGAACTAGAGCGTGAATACGCCTCTGCTCCCTCCCCGCCCAAGTTGGCACAGATACGGGTGGAATTGGAAAGCTTCGAGGCGCATACCCTCAGGGAAATAAGATATTACACACGACCCATTGCGGCTCGCAAATATGGCCAGGGGGAAAGACCCGGTCGAACTCTGACCAGGCTGGCCCGGATGGAGGGGGGCAGAACCCGTATTGATTGAATTAGGGGCAAGGACGGCATACCTCACTGGGCTGACCAACCCATTCTGGAGGCCTTTTCCGACTTTTATGCAACCCTTTGCGCCCCGCAGAGTGAGCACAGTCTTCAGGATCTGGATCGTCTCCTCGATAATATCCCCATGTCCTATATATCTCCCGCTACCAAAGAGCAGCTTGACGCTCCAATCTCCCTAGATGAAATCACTGAGGCTATCTCCACCCTCCCAAAAGGCAAGGCCCCCGGACCAGACGGCCTGACCACTGAATTTTATCCAGAGCATGTCGCTCTACTGGCCCCGCGCTTGCATGAAGTATGGGACGAGTCCCTTCGCCTTGCCACTCTCCCCCAGTCCCTGCGCGAGGCTATAATCACTGTACTCCCAAAGCCAGGCAAGCCCCCGGAGCAATGTGGCTCCTACAGACCTCTCTCCCTTATGAACACAGACATGAACATTTTCGCCAAGATAATTTCGAACAGATTCCTTCCCATCATGTCGTACCTTAATCACCCAGACCAAAGCGGTTTTGTCCCTGCCCGCTCTACCTCCTTAAATATCCAACGCCTCTTCAACGTCATGTCTAGAATTGACCCTAACGCTAATGCGGTTGTGGTGACACTGGATGCCCAAAAGGCGTTTGACATGGTGTCATGGCAATACCTGTGGGCCGTGCTGGAAAAGATGGGAATTGGCCCACGCATGCTCTCCTATATCAAGCTACTGTAGACGAACCCAATGACCAGAGTCCTGGTTAATTCCCATATCTCGGCTCCCTTTCCCCTCCACAGAGGGACGCGCCAGGGGTGCCCATTTTCCCCCCTACTATTTGCGATGGCTATCGAGCCAATTGCAGACAGTGTCAGAGACAAACACACTTGTAAGTGGTTTTGTCTTTGTGACACACCTGAAATTATATCTTTGTATGCAGATGACGTGCTTCTGTATGTCAGGGACCCCTCGGTCCACTTAGACCCAATCATCCGCGAGATCATCAAAATTGGCACATTTTCGGGCTTCACTATAAACTACACCAAATCAGACATCTTCCCTCTCACACCGGCAACCCCCCAACCATCATGCAAATTCCCCCTCAGATGGGCCCCAGAAGGCATCAAATATCTCAGGGTCCAGGTCTCACTGGCTAGGGCTTCCCTCTTGGCAGACAACTACAGTGCTGCACCACAGTACTCGGATGCAAAAATGGAGAGGTGGCGTAATCTCCCCCTGTCCTTAGCGGGAAGACTGCCGCTAATAAAAATGATTATAGTTCCAAAGCTCCTATACATATTCGCCAACGTCCCACTCTGGCCCGGGAAGCACTATTTCACAAACTTGCACGCAGGGTTCGCCCGGTTCCTGTGGCACGCTGGGGCCGTTCGCAGGAAGTGGCAGCATATAACCTTACCATACGAGAAAGGGGGACTCAATGTGCCGGACATAGCGCAATACTGGATAGCCGCACAGGCCCAACACGCGACTCATTCGTACAAACACCAAGACCCACCTCCGCATGTCAAACTCAAGATCCTGGCAACTGAGAAGATAAATGTTATGTCATTGATCCTCTTCCACTCGTACCAGTCTGACGCCCCAGCGGATCCAGTGTCCACCACTATTAGGGCATGGAGACATATGCTGCAACCCCATTCTAACCTCCGTCCGTACTATAAATGGCTTCCCATATGGTCATTCCCAGGCCTTGCACCCACGCAGGATAGGCTCCTCATGCAACACTGGCAGGACTTGGGGTATCGGGCGCTCTCTGACCTGTTCCCCGAGGGGAAATTCATCACCCCGCAGACATGGAGGCCAGGACACTCAGGCTCACCACTGGAGTTGCTGCAATACGTTAGGCTCAGAGCGGCTGTGCAGGACATGTAGCCCTCATACCCGTACGAACCCCCAGAGTTCACCGAAATTTGCTACATTGCTAATTCAGCGGGGGGTAGGGGCATGATATCCGCACTTTATAAAATACTGGCTGAGCGCTCTGCATAACCATCTTGCAAGGTTCGTGATGCTTGCGCACACGCGTAAGGTTTCCCTCAACTCTAGATTTAGATGCATACAATTCAAACTCCTTAATCGTCTGTACTACACTCCTCAAGCGGTTGGGAGGTTCGCACGCGATCAACCCCATGTTTGTCAGAGATGCAAATCCAGCGAGGCAGATCACGCACACATGTTTTGGGCCTGCAGGGCATTGGCCCGGTTCTGGGAAGCTGTGCTAGAGGCCCTCTCGGAGATGGTGGGATTCCACATAGATCCTGACCCCTTGGCGGTGTTGTTTGGGAGGGTGAGGGGGCTAGATGGGTTGTAAAATTCTTGAACATGGGAGCCATAGTGGCCAAGAGATGCATACTGCAGTACTGGAAGCGGCGATCCCCCCCTACACTAGAAATGTGGGTTAAGGCTCTCACTTGGACACAGGTGTGTGAGTAGGACTATATCAACACATTGTGGGTCATTATGAACCTGGCGCTAAGTGTTTAACGGCGCTGTAAAAGGCCACGGCGCCGTTAAACACTTAGCGCCTGATTACGAGGTCCCTTTGCGGGACCCGACCTTAACGGCTGGTACAGACCAGTCGTTAAAGTAGGGTGCCGCAAAGGGACCTTGGTGCTAAGTACGGTACCGCAATTAGCGGTGCCGTACTTAGCGCCTTCCCCTTTCCCATTGAGCCCTATGGGGCAAAAATGGGAATGGGGAAGGGCCATGGCGGCATGGGGAATTACTGCCCCGCCAACCTCAGAGTGGGGTGGTAATTCCCCATTCCTATGCTATTAGCACCATGGTCCAACGCCTGGGTCGTACTGAGGCCCATTGCCTGTGAATGCTTGCCGTAAAAACATATGGACTGAGTTTTGTAGTTACCTGAACGCTAAAGCTGATCTGGAACTTTTATCCTCGCCTCCAACGCCGGATCGGGCAGAGGTGGAGGCTGTACTGTGACTCTCCCCACGAGACTCGATCTGCTTTCTTTGAATGTGCCCGCTCTGTCGCTAATGTATTGATTGTCTGTCCATACCCTTGTATAGTATATGCAATATGCTTTTGTTGATGTAATATGTGATCCACTTGCTACTGCTTCTTGCCAATAAAGAGAAGTTTAAATACCTTCTCTTGGATAAACTACTATTTCCAAGAGCATTAAAGTGAAATTGACTTTACTTACCTTTTGTTACTTTGTAGATCCAGCACACAGCATCTTATGTGGAGTGCCTGAGGTGTTACTTACTATCCCCTTTGTCTACTTTCTCATGTAACATTTTTATGTTACCCTTTATACAATTAATGGCTGGTGGCAGTGGTTTATTTTTCTTACCATTGTGCGTTTTTACCGCAGGCTGAATCCTCAGCTACAGTATTTCACCCATAGGTGCCCATTTTGTCAAAATGGCCCTGGTATTCTTTTTTCACCATTTCTTGTTGAAAAGGTCCTTCTTGAGGATTACTCTGCGTGCCAAACCAGGTTTGATCCCTTTGTTCATTTGGTCTTTTGTGGGATTCACTGGTGAAGCCTGCATCTGGCTCCAGCGTGTCTGGAAGGGGCAGGAAGCATGGGAGGTTCCCGAAACACCCTGTGCTTAGTCTCCTTTGTTACTAGAATGCACCCAAAGGTGATTGGCTGCCTGGCCGTCCTTGGAGGACAGCCACCCTGCTATGTGAGTGACAGCTACGCTGCGAATGAATGGGAGAAACCTGCATAAAAGACAAGGGGCCTCATTACGAGTCCGGCGTTAACTGAGGCGGTAAAACCGCCTGGTTAACGCCGGACTCGTATTACAATTCCGCCTCCGTGATTCCCGGAATTACCGGGGCATTACAACCCCGGTTTTCCGGGAATCACGGAGGCGGAATGGTGTAAATCCCCATTCCCATTGAGTCCTATGGGATTCGATGGAAATGGGGATCATGGAAACACCGGCAGCATCTTGTAATGCTGCCGGTGTTTCCTCGTCCGCCTGCATGCGGGAGGTGTTAAACCCGCCAGGACAGACCTGGTGGGAACATCACCTCCCGCCTGCAGTTTACCGCCACCGTTATTTCCGGACCGCCTGGGTCGTAATGAGGCCCAAGGTCTTTTGCAAGGAAGGCAGAGTCAACCACTGGACGAAGGAACCAAAGAAGAACTTGGAAGAGAAGCTTGCTAAACCTCCTGGACCGTTGGTTTGCCCGGTGAAGCCCTGCTGCATTGCTGTAGCTCTAAATTCTGATCGACTAGAGAAGTCCTGCATAGGATGACTTCTCCCCTTGGGTTGTTGGGACCAATCAGCCCCAAGACGAACTTGCCTGGAAACCCTCCCCCTGCTGACTGTACTTCTTCACAGACGCTGCAACTGAGTGCCAGGGGAAAGAACCTCCAGAAACGAGTGTTACGCTCACCTGGCTCCCACAGGGGTTTCGAGCGGAACTGGACAGCCACGGTCTCCACCAATGTGATGCGTAGTGCAGAGATGACTGACTGGACTGGCCCACTTAGCTTCGTCTGCTTGACCCGTAGAAGTAGTCTCTTAAAGACGGGGACAGGGAATTAGCCACCTGTGGATTTAAGTATTAACACCTCACTGCGTCCCCACTTATCACTTCTGACATTCCCTTTCACAAAGCTCACCTTATATTTTTGTATGATGAGCTCTCCATCCTGTGAAGAATCCAGGGGGGCGTTGATGGCCAGTTACTTCACTGGCTTGAGGATATTGGAAGAGTTCTGGACAAATCTTGGCACCAAACCTCTGGGCGAAAGGCCGTAAGTATATAGTTCTAATGAGTTCAAAATGTCCGATTAATCAGTCTTGTCCAATTCCTTGTTTCTTTTGCAGCTTAGACCCAAAAGATGATCGTCTTGTGGCAGCTGAAAGCGTTCAGGTAAGAGTCTGTGTTTTGTAACACTGTCCGGTAAATGATGCCAAGGTTTAACTCGCTGCTTTCTCTTTTCTTGCAAGGTGCAGCATAGGAAGATTTGGCGTGCTGGTGGATAATACCTCCTGCCGTAAAATCAGTTAAGCATATGGTGGCAAGAGATTGTCCTTGTTTGTTCCCTTGGCTCACCTTGTTGTTTTCTTGTGCCCTTAGGCGCTGGAATGCGGCAACCAGGTGATGGAGACAGCACCGGATCGTAGAGATGCTGCGAGGAACGGTGAGTATGGCGCGGCGCTGCTGCTGGCGATGCAACGCGTTTAAAATGAAGTCTGTTTCTGGTTCGAAGATGTGCTGAATCCGAAATCAGGTAAGAAATCCAGTAAAGTTCTTGTTCTAACCTTTCTTCTTCTTTCTCTTCTTTCTAGGCGCTCTGGACTCGAGGCGGGCGTGGCAGGATGCTGGATGTTGACTGCAGACACGGTGAGCGTTACGCTGCTGGATGCAGAATAACACGAAGCATGTGCTGCTCTTCAGGGATGGTTTAAATAGCCTTCAAAGTAGTCCCAGGTAAGTATTCATCCACAGCCACACCCAAGTAACAAAATAGTCCCTAAGATAAAATAGTCCCTTCAAGCCTCACATGGGTTTGAATGCTTGGATCCCTTGCAGCATGGTCTGCATCAGGTAAGTTTTAACATATGAGCCTGGTGCCTAGGGCGCCAGGACTGATGTCCCATATGAGCCTGGCACCATAGGCGCCAGGACTGTACCCAGATAGCCCCTAACAGGGGTTGCTGGGTTTGCTCCAGGTAACATGATGCCTGCTTCCGGGGTTGATGGACTTGATCTGGATGCCCGGGGGTAGGCATCATGACAGCACTGCCCCCCAAGGCCCCTCCTAAAGTCGTTCCTCCCCTTGGCCTTGGTTTGTCTGGGAAATTCTGGTGGAATCTTCTCACCAACCTAGGTGCATGAACGTGGTCACTAGGTTCCCATGACCGTTCTTGTGGTCCGTAACCTTTCCAGTCGATTAAATAAAAAAGTCTTGACTTAACTATTTTGGAGTCCAGGATACTTTTCACTTCAAATTCGGGTTCCCCGTCTATAAGGACGGGGTCGGTTGGCTTGGTTAGTCTTGTCCCAGGTTGTGCTGGCTTCAGAAGTGACACATTGAAGACGGGGTGAATTCGCATACTAGCAGGTAATTCCAATTTGACGGCCACTGGGTTGATAATGGCCTTAATAAGGTAAGGACCCAAATATCTAGGGTTAAAGGTCTGCTTTCCTTTTAGAGGTATGTGTTTTGTGGCCAACCAAACTTGATCCCCAATTTGGTATTGTGGAGCATCACTTCGATGCTGATCAGCGTTTTTCTTTACTTTTCTTTCGCATGTTTCAAATGTTCAGTTGCTTCCTTAAAGGCTTGTGTAATAGTAGCATGCAGATGGTTCACTGCAGGCATTTCTAAGTGTTGAGGCGAGTCAAGTTCTGAGGTTCGAGGGTGGTGCCCGTATATGGTATAAAAGGGGCTTTGTCCAGTTCCAGAATGTACAGAGTTATTGTTTGCATATTCGGAGATCCATAGAATGTCCTTCCAATTACTTTCAGTCTGGTGTAACATACAACGCAGGTACGCAAACAAAGGGGGGTCTGGGAATCTCTCTACCAGCACGAACACAGCCCAATGACCTGTTCTTGGGTGAATAACCCCTGGGAGAGACTCTACCAAGTCTTTAGCTCACTGTCCTTTTCACAGAGAAGAAATTTCCCTGCATATCAGCCTTTGTCCTGCCCAGGGGCAGTCCAGCGCCGAAATGCTAGGCAATTCTCCTCTGAACAAGAGTACCATCAGTAACCCCATACACGTGTTTCAGCCTTGTTGGGCATCATCAGTGAGGTGAAACTGTTGCCTCTCTAAGAACAGTGAGCAAGGGGTCCACGTCTGGATTACCCTGTTAACTTAGGGTGAAACCCAAAGTTAATGTATGCAAACAAAGGGGGGTCTGGGAATCTCTCTACCAGCACGAACACAGCCCAATGACCTGTTCTTGGTTGAATAACCCCTGGGAGAGACTCTACCAAGTCTTTAGCTCACTGTCCTTTTCACAGAGAAGAAATTTCCCCGCATATCAGCCTTTGTCCTGCCCAGGGGCAGTCCAGCGCCAAAATGCTAGGCAATTCTCCTCTGAACAAGAGTACCATCAGTAACCCCATACACGTGTTTCAGCCTTGTTGGGCATCATCAGTGAGGTGAAACTGTTGCCTCTCTAAGAACAGTGAGCAAGGGGTCCACGTCTGGATTGCCCTGTTAACTTAGGGTGAAACCCAAAGTTAATGTATGCAAACAAATGGGGGTCTGGGAATCTTTCTACTATCCAGACGTGGACTCCTTGCTCACTGTCCTTAGAGAGGCAACAGTTTCACCTCACTGATGATGCCCAACAAGGCTGAAACACGTGTATGGGGTTACTGATGGTACTCTTGTTCAGAGGAGAATTGCCTAGCATTTCGGCGCTGGACTGCCCCTGGGCAGGACAAAGGCTGATATGCGGGGAAATTTCTTCTCTGTGAAAAGGACAGTGAGCTAAAGACTTGGTAGAGTCTCTCCCAGGGGTTATTCACCCAAGAACAGGTCGTTGGGCTGTGTTCGTGCTGGTAGAGAGATTCCCAGACCCCCCTTTGTTTGCATACATTAACTTTGGGTTTCACCCTAAGTGAACAGGGCAATCCAGACGTGGACCCCTTGCTCAGTGTCCTTAGAGAGGCAACAGTTTCACCTCACTGATGATGCCCAACAAGGCTGAAACACGTGTATGGGGTTACTGATGGTACTCTTGTTCATTGGAGAATTGCCTAGCATTTCGGCGCTGGACTGCACCTGGGCAGGACAAAGGCTGATATGCGGGGAAATGTCTTCTCTGTGAAAAGGACAGTGAGCTAAAGACTTGGTAGGGTCTCTCCCAGGGGTTATTCACCCAAGAACAGGTCATTGGGCTGTGTTTGTGCTGGTAGAGAGATTCCCAGACCCTCCTTTGTTTGCATAAATTAACTTTGGGTTTCACCCTAAGTTACATGGCAATCTAGACGTGGACCCCTTGCTCACTGTCCTTAGAGAGGCAACAGTTTCACCTCACTGATGATGCCCAACAAGGCTGAAACACGTGTATGGGTTTACTGATGGTACTCTTGTTCAGAGGAGAATTGCCTAGCATTTCGGCGCTGGACTGCCCCTGGGCAGGACAAAGGCTGATAAGCGGGGATATTTCTTCTCTGTGAAAAGGACAGTGAGCTAAAGACTTGGTAGAGTCTCTCCCAGGGGTTATTCACCCAAGAACAGGTCATTGGGCTGTGTTCGTGCTGGTAGAGAGATTCCCAGACCCCCCTTTGTTTGCATACAATGCAGGTACAGTTCAAGAGTCTGGTTGGTCCTCTCCGTTTGACCATCGGTCTGGGGATGGTGACCGGTCGATAACCTCACGTCGATTTGCGCCATTTGACAACATTTCTTCCAAAAATTTGAAATGAATTGACTACCTCGATCAGAGACCAATACAGAAGGAAATCCGTGTATTCGAACAATATTTTCGAGAAACTCCTTGGCCAGAATTGAAGCAGAAGGTAATCCCTTTAAAGGAATAAAGTGGGCCATTTTGGAAAAAAGATCCACAATAACGAGAATGGTGTTAAATCCATTACATGGAGGTAGGTCTGTATAAAGTCTAACAATAAGGTGTGCCATGGTGTAGGTGAAATATCCAAGGGTTGTAAAACCCCAGCCGGTTGTTTCTTCTGACTTTTGTTTTGGACGCAAATGCCACAGGACATTACAAATGACTTAACGTCTTTTCGCCAGGTGGGCCACCAGAATTGTCTCTTAATTTTAGCTTCAGTTTTTGCGATACCTGGGTACCCTTCCATCAGGGTGTCATGATAATTGGAGATGACTAGTTCTTGTAGTTCCTTATGTGGTAGAAATAGACGCCCTTGATAATAAGGTAGGTCATTGATGACAGAGTAGTCTGAGCCTTTGTTTACCCAGTCCTGCAGGGCTGTTGGATCGAAGAGTTTTTGGATCTTTACCTGAATATCTTCTAGGGTTTGTAAAGTAGTTATGCCAAGAATTCTTTGTTCTGAAATTATAGGCACCGGCTCTGGGTTTGCATATGCTTCTTCCATTCCTATTCGGGATAAGGCATCTGCCTTGCCATTTTTACAGCCTGGTCGATATGTAATAACGAAATCGAACTCGGCAAAGAACAATGCCCATCGAAGTTGACGTGATGATTGGGCTTTGGCTGTCTTTAAACACTGCAAGTTCCGGTGATCAGTGATTACAGTAATGGTATGCCTGGCACTGAGAAGATAATGCCGCCAAGCCTTAAAGGCGGATTTGATAGCTAATAGCTCCTTATCGGTAACCGCATAGTTTAACTCGGGTGCCGAGAACTTTCTGGACCAAAATGCTACTGGGTGAAGTTGACCGGTTTCAGGATCCTTCTGGGACAGGACAGCTCCCATGGCTAAACTGGATGCGTCGGTTTCAACTATGTATGGGAGTTCAGGACGAGGATGCTTTATTACAGGTGCAGACGTGAATTTCGCTTTCAGTTCTTGGAAGGCATTCTCAGCTTCTTCAGTCCACAGGAAGCGTTTGTTTTTTTGCAAGAGCGCTGTGATAGGGTGTACAACGTGCGAGAAATCCGGAATTAATCTGCGATAGAAATTAGCAAATCCGAGCAAGCTTTGTACTCCTTTAACTGAACTGGGTGATGGCCATTTGAGAATTGCATCCACCTTTCGAGAGTCCATTCGAACTCATTTTGGAGTCAGGATAAATCCAAGAAATTCAACTTCTGTAGTATGGAAAATGCATTTTTCCAATTTTGCATATAACTTGTGCTGGTGTAGTTTCTCAAGGACTGCACAAACGTGCTTCCCATGGTCAGATTCTGAAGAGGAGTACACTAGAATATCGACTATGTATACGACAACACAGACATCAATGAGTTCACGCAGTACATCGTTCATAAAATACTGGAAGACTGCTGGTGCATTGCACAACCCGAAGGGCATCACCTGGTATTCAAATAACCCGTACTTAGTGCGAAAGGCAGTCGTCCATTCGTCGCCTTTCTTTACACGTACCAGATGGTATGCCCCTCGGAGATCTAATTTAGGGTAGATGCAAGCGTCCTTTACTTGGTCTAGTAATTCTGGGATCAGAGGCAAAGAGTATCGGTTCTTAACCGTGATCTGATTTAAGGCAAAGTAGTCTATGCACGTTCTGAGGTCACCTTCCTTTTTTGGCACGAAGAACAAAGCTGAAGATGCAGGGGACTTGGATGGACGAATGAAGCCATTGGCAAGATATTGGTCCAAGTATTGTCGTAGGTGAAGGTTCTCGGGTTCCGTAAGTGCGTAGATCCTACTACATGGAGGTTGTGCAACAGGTATGAGATCAATTTGACAATCGCATGATCTGTGAGGTGGTAAGGTGTTTCCCTGTTCTTTTTGGAAAACATCCTGGAATTCTTTGTATTCGTGGGGTAACTGCACAACTGGAGTAGCGACTGTGGCCAGGTCCTTGTTCAAGGTTTTTATTGGGTAACAAGTATGTGCACAATCCGGGAAGGTTATTCTCTTCTCTCGCCAATCAATACAAGGATTATGTGTTTCCAACCAAGGTATCCCCAGTATTATTTGGAACTGCGGGGCTTTGATTAAATCAAACACAATAGTCTCTCGATGCCCATCTTGACCCAATAATGTCATCTCTGCGGTGGAATGAGTTACAGGCCCAGAGGCAATTTCAGTTCCATCGACTGTGGTGATGACATCCGAAGTGGTCTTTCTGCAGAGAGGTAGATTCATCCTAGAAGCCAATTCGTGGTCCACATAGTTTCCTATGGCCCCGCTATCAATATATGCCCTAACTGCGTGCATACGTGATGGCTGCCTTGGATCTATAAGGACCATTGGTATGATGAAATGCGAGGTCTGAGTATCCTTCTTCAAGCTCGGCAAGCGGACATCTACGCTTGTCGGGCGTGGTTGTTTCCCGAGTCAGGCTCGATATGGCTTTTATCAGCAGCTCCTACCACCTTCTTTGGTGGTTTTACAGGGCAATCCCGTAGAAAATGTCCCGAAGTTCCACAGTATAGACATAATTGCATTTGCCGCCTTTTTTCTCTTTCTTTCTGTGTCAAGGGTCCTTTAACTCCTTCGATTTGCATGGGTTCTGAGGCATCTGTTCCTTTGGGGGTAGCGTTGGGTTTAACCAACACCCGGTTCTCGAACTTGGCTCGATCAGCCTTTCGATTCTGAAGTCTGTGATCCAACTGGAACACTAAGTCTATATATTCAGCACAGTCTTGAGGTGGGTTCACAACTTGAGCCAAAACATCTTTGAGTTCTCCTCGAAGTCTCCGATGAAACAACGTAATCCGTTTTTCCTCGGGCCATCCAGTTTCCACCACCATCCTATTAAAGGCTGCTATGTAGGTTAGAAGGTCTTGGTTACCCTGTCGTAGGGACAAAAGATTGTTATCCAGGGCCTGTCCTTGAGAGTGCCGGGCAAATAGTCTTTCCATGCTTATTTGAAAACCCTGAAAATACCGAAGAATAGGGTTGTCCTGATTGACTAGTGGGATTGACCAATCCGCTGCACTGCCGCTGAGATATGATAATACGAAGGCTACTTTGGCTTAATCGTTTGGAAAGGCTCCAGGTCTGCATAAAAAGTGCAAACGGAATTGGTTCATGAACACAGTGAATCTTTTCGGGTCCCCCGCAAAGCGTTCTGGCGGGGCTAAAGGGATATTGCCTGGTAAAATCACTTGCACAGGGTTGCCTGGTGAAACAGGGTTTGGAATCCCCCCGCGTCCCGGTAGGGGTGTTTTCCCCGCTTGGTTTTGCAGTTATTGTCTAGCAAGATCATCAGTGCGTTTCTTCTAAACAATCAACTCTCTCCTGAGTGTATTAGTTTCTTGGCGAGCGGCATGTACTTCAGCCCTAAATTCCCATAATAATTGGGCCAGTTGGTCAGTTTCTGAGGTCTCCATGACACCCGGGTGAGAATTTGTAGGAAGGCTTCGCTTTCTGTTACGCTCACCTGGCTCCCACAGGGGTGTCGGGCGGAACTGGACAGCCACGGTCTCCACCAACGCGATGCGTAGTGCAGAGATGACTGACTGGACTGGCCCACCTAGCTTTGTCTGCTTGACCCATAGAAGTAGTCTCCTAAAGACGGGGACAGGGAATTAGCCACCCGTGGATTTAAGTATTAACACCTCACTGCGTCCCCACTCATCACTTCTGACATTCCCTTTCACAAAGCTCACCTTATAGTTTGTATGATGAGCTCTCCATCCTGCGTTGAATGCAGGGTCCGCGTTGATGGCCAGTTACTTCACTGGCTTGAGGATATTGGAAGAGTTCTGGACAAATCTTGGCTCCAAACCTCCGGGCGAAAGGCCATAAGTATATAGTTCTAATGAGTTCAAAATGTATGATTAATCACTCTTGTCCAATTCCTTGTTTCTTTTGCAGCTTAGACCCAAAAGATGATCGTCTTGTGGCAGCTGAAAGCGTTCAGGTAATTGTCTGTGTTTTGTAACACTGTCCGGTAAATGATGCCAAGGTTTAACTCGCTGCTTTCTCTTTTCTTGCAGGTGCAGCGTAGGAAGATTTGGCGTGCTGGTGGATAATACCTCCTGAGGTAAAATCAGGTAAGCATATGGTGGCAAGAGATTGTCCTTGTTTGTTCCTTTGGCTCACCTTGTTGTTTTCTTGTCCCCCTTAGGCGCTGGAATGCGGCAACCAGGTGATGGAGACAGCACCGGATCATAGAGATGCTGCGAGGAACGGTGAGTATGGCGCGGCGCTGCGGCTGGCGATGCGACGCGTTTAAAATGAAGTCTGTTTCTGGTTCGAAGATGTGCTGAATCTGAAATCAGGTAAAAAATCCAGTAAAGTTCTTGTTCTAACCTTTCTTCTTCTTTCTCTTCTTTCTAGGCGCTCTGGACTCGTGGTGGCCGTGGCAGGATGCTGGATGCTGACTGCAGACACGGTGAGCGTTACGCTGCTGGATGCAGAATAACGCGAAGCATGTGCTGCTCTTCGGGCGTGGTTTAAATAGCCTTCAAAGTAGTCCCAGGTAAGTATTCCTCCACAGCCACACCTGAGTAACAAAATAGTCCTTAAGATAAAATAGTCCCTTCAAGCCTCACATGGGCTTGGATGCTTGGATCCCTTGCAGCATAGTCTGCATAAGGTAAGTTTTAACATATGAGCCTGGCGCCTATTGCGTCAGGACTGATGTCCCATATGAGTCTGGCGCCATAGGCGCCAGGACTGTACCCAGATAGCCCCTAACAGGGGTTGCTGGGTTTGCTCCAGGTAACATGATGCCTGCTTCCGGGGTTGATGGACTTGGTCTGGATGCCCGGGGGTAGGCATCATGACAACGACATTATCATTTTTTAAGTCAGACCAGAGTTTCAGGATGATCCTCCAAACTCCCTCGAAGCAGGACTTCCCAAGCCTGAGCCACCCCAACAGAGTGCTGGACCCCAGAAGCGAAGGAAACCCACAAGGTGTCCAGGAACCACGATGGTGCTATTTGCGAGTAGCTGAAACCACAAAGTGTCGCTGATCTGAATTGCTCCCATTGCTGTCGCCGACCTTCGAACCATAGTGCACGAGCCCCCAGACGTCCTCTCTCTTGTCCCCACGACTGAGGCCCAGGAAAAACAGGATCTGCAGGGACTACAACAGGAACAGAAGCCAGCAGGAACATTTTCTTCAGACTCAAGGTACTGTTAACTAGTGGTACTTACCTCCTGTTGTGTGTAGCTTGCTAGCCTTCAGTTGAGACTTGTATTTGCTGCCTTTTGCAGAGTTGCTTGCAGCTTTGCCCTTCACAAGCCTCCCAACGTGTGGCCCAACAGTGATATATTTTACAACAAACGCTGTTTAACTTTGTGCAAGACTTGTGTGCTAATCTTCAAGTACCTCAGCTCCCCTAGACTTTGCTCAATTGACATTGACTGTCCTTGTTCATTGAAGACTCTTCTTACCCTCTGACTTTGTGTTTAACTGTCCCTCCTAAATGTCATACATTCTTTACTTGTATAGCTGGGAAAGGGTTAACCTACATTTCAATGGGGGATTTAAATTTGCTTACCTGTGTGAGAAACTTGTTAACCACAAATCTCAGTATTGCTTTAAATGTACACGTGATATATCAATGTCCACAGTGTCCTAAACAATTGAAGTCACCTCAGGGTGTAGGAAATGTCTGTGTACCATTACAAAAGTGTATCTACTTATTTATTGAAACTGAGATTCTGTATTTTTTAAGTATATTTAAGTGTTGCATATTTGCTCCCTTATAAAGAAGGCTTATTTTGAAACTGATTGTTAAATTAATAAATAATTATGTTATCAAGAAACCTTGAGTATAAGTGTTATTTGACTACATGTCACTGTGAATCTCTATGTTACAACCCTACTACTCACTTTAACCCCTATTGAGATAAGCCTGGCTGATCAGTCAATCTACCAACTTGTGTAGTACAGGCCTATACCAAAGGTTGGGTTATCTATTGCCAAGAGGACATGGCTTGTGTAGTCTCCCACAGGGTTACTACATACAACCTTGCCTAACAGACGACCGATGTTCTGACCTGGGTATGATGCATATTATTAGCAGCACTTTGTTTTTTAGTGCTACAATAAAAATGAAACTATCGGCATCATCCATGCAGATTGTGTTTAATGTTCGGTCCTGATTACGAGCTAGAGAAATTGTAAAGGCAATGTGGGTGCAGTAATGTGTAGTAGCTCATTTGCTTCTGCGGCTGCTGCCTGGTGGCGCTTTTCGATATATATGCTTGAAGCTCACGTTTCAAAGTGTCATGTTGATGCTGCACTCGTAGCAACTTACTAGCAAGTGCAATGTTGGTAAAAAATGGCGAGCAGAGCTTGCTCCTTTGGCCAATTAACGACTACAAGACCAATTTATTTAACCAAGATTAGCTGAGTGGGACTCGGGACGGGAACACAGTCTACAAGTCCACAAAGTGTCCCCTGTCCCCCCCCCCCAGATTTTATGTGTCTCCTATGCCCCTGTTGGGCAGACATATATCAAGTGGGTTCAGTTAGTGTGCACTAGACCAATAGCAAGGGTTAAAACAGGTAGATGCATTTCAGAGGCATGGGAATCAGAAAAATGAACAAGACAAGGTTGCCACTATCTTTGCTGCCCTATGTCCTTGCCATGGAACCAATTGCCAAGTGCTTCAGAGTGGAATCCATGGAGGCAGGTATTGAAATAGATGGGGACAGGCATCTGTTATCCCTATGCGCCAATGATTCACAATTATACATACAGTACCCCAAGGACAATTTGGAGCTGCTACTAGAAGCTATGGCGCTTTTAGCAAAGCTGTCAGGGATCACAATTAGTATGAAGAAATCAGCATTATTCCTGATAGCAGGACTGCGCAAGATAGAGCAAGGAGTGATGCCTGTGCTTGCCTTGCAGTGGAAAGTGCAAACGTTTAGATACTTGGGGGGTTAATGTGTACCACGACCCAGCGGAAGAACGCATACACAATACGCTCAGTGCCTTGGAGGGCATTAAGGGCTCTATGAAGTTCTAGACTAAATTGCCCCTCTCATTAACAGGGAGGGCGGCCTTGCTGAAGATGGTGGTACTACCCAGACTGCTACAATTCCTCATGAATGTCCCACTTTAAATACCTAGATCTTTTTTTAAGACCCTTGTGGCGGGATGGGCGGAATAGAATAGCGTTATCATCACTACACAAGGCCATACATAAAGGGAGGCATTAGGGTTCTGTATTTTCAATTATATTATTTAGCAGGACAGCTGCAATTTGTAGTAGATTGACTTGCAGATAAACCCCACCCTGGATACATTGATGTTGCAATCCGCTGGGCTATGTTATTATCTGAAGGAACTTTTGTGGTTGAAGAAGCCTTGTGGCTGCCGAAGGTCGCAACTAGTGTCCCTAGGGGTTAAAGTATGGGGCAGAGCCTAGCAGCGATGCGGCTAACAGACCAAATTTCTGCAGAGATTCCTTTGGTCTTGATAGTGCTATCTTTGACTCGGGCGAGAATGGGTATACGCACTTACTGGGAAGCCTGCAGGATGGCAACCATAGGGGATTTGTTGCAAGATACAGCATTCGTACCCTTCTTAGAGCAAGCAGGACTGAAGGCATGAACACAGGCCAATATATGCTACATAGTACTATCAAGAGAGCGATCACATGTAGATGGCCCACACACAGCGAACGAAAGGAGGAACATTCGGTAGTGGATGTCCTATATGACATAGCCGAGGGAGGGCATACTATATAGTGAATATATAACATCCTACTGTCTAATGGGTCTGCCTCCCCTCTGGTGGTAAAGGGCAAGTGGTAAGAAGATCTAGGGGTGACTTTCACAGAAGCACAATGTGTGGGGATACTGGTATACCACAAGAAGGTGGCATATATGACGCCTCGGCGGATCTCAGGTGCAGCAGCACAGGGATGCCCCAGGTGCAAGGCGACGGACGCTGGGATGCTTTATATGTTCTGAGCATGTCTAGTGGCAGGGCTATACTGGCAGAAGGTGGCAAACAGACTACAAAAGGGGGGGAGGGAATTGGATGCACTTTCCCTGAAAGCATGTCTGCTGGGCCGTTCCTCATGCTCCAAAGGCTTAAAACATTTTACTAAAATGAAGGATCTGGCGTGCATTCTTGCCAAATGCAGAATTGCTATGGCATGGAAATCATCCAGAGGCCCTGAAGTAGAGGAATGGTGGCGGGACCTACAGAGGTGGGGGGTGGCGGAAACTGTGGCATAGAAAGGGGCAGTGGGGGGTAACTATGAGGAGGCCATGGTGGGAATCAGGGAATGTGAGGTCTTGCTACGAATCCTGTTCACTAATGCAGCCAAGAAGGAAGAAGAGGCGCAGTAACCCTGACAAGAGCACCCAGTGCTCCAAACTGTTTGGGATGTAGAGCACTAAGGCTACAGTTGTGTTGCAGACAGGGTTGGGGGGTGGGAGTGTGGGTGTTGGGAGGATGGTGGAGGAAAAGGGAGGGAGATGTTGGGATAGAATTTATGACATGTTATAGTGTGACGACTGCAGATATTACATATGCTAATGTTGTGTAATGTTTCTACTTATGCATCAGTAAAAATCAATAAAACTAATTTAAAAAAAAAAACAGTCTGTAGGGCCCAAAATGGCCATGGAGTAGTTATGGATCAATAGTACCTTCTTGGCAGTTTGACAACTGTGATGTAGTCTGTTCGGTGCTGTTTGTGTTCTTTAAAGAGGCTTGAGTGTGGTGGTCGTGGTGGTCTAGACAGGGCATGGTGATGAGTAAAGGTGAACAGGAGCTTGTTGCAGTTCAAGGGTGATTTGTGAAGAAGAGCAAATCGTGAGAGCCACCAGTGCTGGTTCAATGTCAGTTCGACTGTGAAGCGGTTGGTGAATGGAGGTGCTGGTCCATGGGATCGGTTCAAAGAAGCGCTCAAGGGCTTTTTTAGGCCCCCATACCTGCAAACCCAGGCCGAAAGTATGTCTGGCTCTTCGCACAAGACAATGTCAAAGCAATGCTGGGCTTGTTTTGGGGTGCGTATGTGAAAAAGTGTATTCTGCTCTGCTGGAGAATTTGGGTGAGTATTGAATAAAACACATACTCAGGTTTAACACTGCTACAAACTAACAATGACCCCAGTCTCAAAGGTAAAACAGGCACAGTTATGGTATTTTAAATGTTTTTTTTTTAAGGTGTTCCAGCTTGTAATACCAGCTTTTCACCATGCAAACAACAAAACAAAGTTTGAGGGTCACGGTATTATGTATGTACTGCGATGCACCAATCTACACGGGGATCAGTTTCATAGTGCTTTCAAGGTCACGGTCAAGGACCATGAGAAACACTTCCCCACCTTAAATTTAAGGCTCACCCAACGTCTTCCTCTGTCCACCTGCCCCTCCGTCTCTGTGGTTGGTGCCCCTTCGCCCCCTTTCCTCCCCACCTTACCTTGCCTCTACTGAGAAAAAAACAAAAAAGCCAAAAAAATACTAAATCAAAAAAACACAAATAAAAGAGTTCCTTTAGGAGCCACCTTTCACAGTTAAAAGATAGAACTGAAAAAAAACTCACAGGCCCCTTTGCAGCCTGCATAGCGTGTGGACACCGCGGTAATCCGTAGACATCTGGAAAATTCCAAGCAAGCTGTGCGGGAATGAAAATCATTGTAATTGTTTTTTGAAAAAAATGGTGGCTCTTAAAATAACCTTTTTTTCTCTTTTTGAATTATATATGTTGTTAATTATTTCATTTTATGTACTCAACTAACAAAGATTCTACAGAACGTAATTATTTTTTGTAACTTTCACAGAAAGTGTTTCTAATTTTTTGCATCGGGACACCTGTGGGAACGCGTGACGGTAGGCCATGTGTTGCTGGTGGCGTGTTTCGATGGGTGCAGTGAGTGAAATGTGTGAAAAATGCGTTTTTTTCCCCACATTTCGGACTTTGCGGGGTGTCTGGGTAATAAACTCTGGGGCGATGTGCGCAAATCATACCTCTGCGGATTCCCACGGGTGTGCTCTTTTCGGAAATGCATGGGGTTCCCTGTTTTCCTTGGAGGCTTAGACACCCGAGGCCCATATCTGTATGTTGTGCCAGTCGGCAGAATGGCTGAGATTCCCCTCTGCAAACAGACTGGGGGTTGCTTGCGTTTTCGGCTTGCCCCTTGCCAGACAGGTAGGTGCACCCACACATGTGAGGTACCATTTTCATCGGGACACCTGTGGGAACGCGTGACGGTAGGCCATGTGTTGTTGGGGGTGTGTTTCGATGGGTGCGTCGAGCGAAATGTGCGGAAAAAGCATTTTTTTTCCCCACATTTCGGACTTTGCGGGGGTGTCTGGGTAATAAATTCTGGGGCGATGTGCGCAAATCATACCTCTGCGGATTCCCACGGGTGTCCTCTTTTCGGAAATGCATGGGGTTCCCTGTTTTCCTTGGAGGCTTGGACACCCGAGGCCCATATCTGTATGTTGTGCCAGTCCGCAGAATGGCTGAGATTCCCCTCTGCAAACAGACTGGGGGTTGCTTGCGTTTTCGGCTTGCCCCTTGCCAGACAGGTAGGTGCACCCACACATGTGAGGTACCGTTTTCATCGGGACACCTGTGGGAACGCGTGACGGTAGGCCATGTGTTGTTGGGGGCGTGTTTCGATGGGTGCGTCGAGCGAAATGTGCGGAAAAAGCATTTTTTTCCCCACATTTCGGACTTTGCAGGGCTGTCTGGGTAATATATTCTGGGGCGATGTGCGCAAATCATACCTCTGCGGATTCCCACGGGTGTCCTCTTTTCGGAAATGCATGGGGTTCCCTGTTTTCCTCGGTGGCTTGGACACCCGAGGCCCATATCTGTACGTTGTGCCGGTCGGCAGAATGTCTGAGATTTCGCTCTGAAAACAGACTTGGGGTTACTTGTGTTTTAGGCTTTCCCCTTGGCGGCCAGGTAGGTGCACCCACACATGTGAGGTACCGTTTTCATCGGGACACCTGTGGGAACGCGTGACGGTAGGCCATGTGTTGTTGGGGGCGTGTTTCGATGGGTGCGCCGAGCGAAATGTCTGGAATAGGTGTTTTTTTCCCGACATTTCGGACTTTGCGGGGGTGTCTGGGTAATAAATTCTGGGGCGATGTGCGCAAATCATACCTCTGCGGATTCCCACGGGTGTCCTCTTTTCGGAAATGCATGGGGTTCCCTGTTTTCCTTGGTGGCTTGGACCCCTGAGGCCCATATCTGTATGTTGTGCCGGTCGGCAGAATGGCTGAGATTCCCCTCTGCAAACAGACTGTGGGTTGCTTGCGTTTTCGGCTTGCCCCTTGCCAGCCAGGTAGGTGCACCCACGCATGTGAGGTACCGTTTTCATCGGGACACCTGTGGGAACATGGGACGGTAGGCCATGTGTTGTTGGGGGCGTGTTTCGATGGGTGCGTCGAGCGAAATGTCTGGAAAAGGTGTTTTTTTCCCGACATTTTGGACTTTGCGGGGGTGTCTGGGTAATAAATCCTGGGGCGATGTGCGCAAATCATACCTCTGCGTATTCCCACGGGTGTCCTCTTTTCGGAAATGCATGGGGTTCCCTGTTTTCCTCGGTGGCTTGGACACCCGAGGCCCATATCTGTACGTTGTGCCGGTCGGCAGAATGTCTGAGATTTCCCTCTGAAAACAGACTTGGGGTTACTTGTGTTTTAGGCTTTCCCCTTGGCGGCCAGGTAGGTGCACCCACACATGTGAGGTACCGTTTTCATCGGGACACCTGTGGAAACGTGTGACGGTAAGCCATGTGTTGTTGGGGGCGTGTTTCGATGGGTGCGTCGAGCGAAATGTGCGGAAAAAGCCTTTTTTTCCCCACATTTCGGACTTTGCAGGGCTGTCTGGGTAATAAAATCTGGGACGATGTGCGCAAATCATACCTCTGTGGATTCCCACGGGTGTCCTCTTTTTGGAAATTCATGGGGTTCCCTGTTTTCCTTGGTGGCTTGAACACCCGAGGCCCATATCTGTACGTTGTGCCGGTCGGCAGAATGTCTGAGATTTCGCTGTGAAAACAGACTTGGGGTTACTTGTGTTTTAGGCTTTCCCCTTGGCGGCCAGGTAGTTGCACCAACACATGTGAGGTATCGTTTTCATTGGGACACCTGTGGGAACGCGTGACGGTAGGCCATGTGTTGTTGGGGGCGTGTTTCGATAGGTGTGTCGAACGAAATGTGCGGAAAAGGTGTTTTTTCCCCACATTTCGGACTTTGCGGGGCTGTCTGGGTAATAAATTCTGGGGCGATGTGCGCAAATCGTACCTCTGCGGATTCCCACGGGTGTCCTCTTTTCGGAAATGCATGGGGTTCCCTGTTTTCCTCGGTGGCTTGGACACCCGAGGCCCATATCTGTACGTTGTGCCGGTCGGCAGAATGTCTGAGATTTCGCTCTGAAAACAGACTTGGGGTTACTTGTGTTTTAGGCTTTCCCCTTGGCGGCCAGGTAGGTACACCCACACATGTGAGGTACCGTTTTCATCGGGACACCTGTGGGAACACGTGACGGTAGGCCATGTGTTGTTGGGGGCGTGTTTCGAAGGCTGCGTCGAGCGAAATGTGCGGAAAAAGTGTTTTTTTCCCGACATTTCGGACTTTGCAGGGCTGTCTGGCTAATAAAATCTGGGGCTATGTGCGCAAATCATATATCTGCGGATTCCCACGGGTGTACTCTTTTCGGAAATGCATGGGGTTCCCTGTTTTCTTGGTGGCTTGGACACCCGAGGCCCATATCTGTATGTTGTGCCGGTCAGCAGAATGGCTGAGTTTCCCCTCTGCAAACAGACTGGGGGTTGCTTGCGTTTCTGGCTTGCCCCTTGCCAGCCAGGTAGGTGCACCCACGCATGTGAGGTACCATTTTCATCGGGACACCTGTGGGAACGCGGGACGGTAGGCCATGTGTTGTCGGGGGCATTGGTTCGATGGGTGCGCCGAGCTTAATGTGCGGAAAAAGGCGTTTTTTGCCCGACATTTCGGACTTTGCGGGGGTGTCTGGGTAATAAATTCTGGGGCGATGTGCGCAAATCATACCTCTGCGGATTCCCACGGGTGTCCTCTTTTCGGAAATGCATGGGGCTCCCTGTTTTCCTTGGTGGCTTGGACACCCGAGGCCCATATCTGTATGTTGTGCCGGTCGGTAGAATGGCTGAGTTTCCCCTCTGCAAACAGACTGGGGGTTGCTTGCGTTTTCGGCTTGCCCCTTGCCAGCCAGGTAGGTGCACCCACGCATGTGAGGTACCGTTTTCATCGGGACACCTGTGGGAACGCGTGACGGTAGGCCATGTGTTGTTGGGGGCGTGTTTCGATGGGTGCGCCGAGTGAAATGTGCGGAAAATGCATATTTTTCCAAACATTTCGGACTTTGCGGGGGTGTCTGGGTAATAAATTCTGGGGCGATGTGCGCAAATCATACCTCTGCGGATTCCCACGGGTGTCTTCTTTTCGGAAATGCATGGGGTTCCCTGTTTTCCTTGGAGGCTTGGACACCCGAGGCCCATATCTGTATGTTGTGCCGGTCGGCAGAATGGCTGAGATTCCCCTCTGCAAACAGACTGGGGGTTACTTGTGTTTTAGGCTTTCCCCTTGGTGGCCTGGTAAGTGCACCCACACATGTGGGGTACTGTTTTCATCGGGACACCTGTGGGAACGCGTGACGGTAGGCCATGTGTTGTTGGGGGCGTGTTTCGATGGGTGCGCCGAGCGAAATGTCTGGAATAGGTGTTTTTTTCCCGACATTTCGGACTTTGCGGGGGTGTCTGGGTAATAAATTCTGGGGCGATGTGAGCAAATCATACCTCTGCGGATTCCCACGGGTGTCCTCTTTTCGGAAATGCATGGGGTTCCCTGTTTTCCTTGGTGGCTTGGTCACCCAAGGCCCATATCTGTATGTTGTGCCGGTCGGCAGAATGGCTGAGATTCCCCTCTGCAAACAGACTGGGGGTTGCTTGCGTTTTCGGCTTGCCCCTTGCCAGCCAGGTAGGTGCACCCACGCATGTGAGGTACCGTTTTCATCGGGACACCTGTGGGAACGCCAGACGGTAGGCCATGTGTTGTTGGGGGCGTGTTTCGATGGGTGCGCCGAGCGAAATGTCTGGAAAAGGTGTTTTTTTCCTGACATTTCGGACTTTGCGAGGGTGTCTGGGTAATAAATTCTGGGGCGATGTGCGCAAATCATACCTCTGCGTATTCCCACGGGTGTCCTCTTTTCGGAAATGCATGGGGTTCCCTGTTTTCCTCAGTGGCTTGGACACCCGAGGCCCATATCTGTACGTTGTGCCGGTCTGCAGAATGTCTGAGATTTCCCTCTGAAAACAGACTTGGGGTTACTTGTGTTTTAGGCTTTCCCCTTGGCGGCCAGGTAGGTCCACCCACACATGTGAGGTACCGTTTTCATCGGGACACCTGTGGGAACGCGTGAGGGTAGGCCATGTGTTGTTGGGGGCGTGTTTCGATGGGTGCGTAGAGCGAAATGTGCGGAAAAAGCGTTTTTTCCCCACATTTCGGACTTTGCAGGGCTGTCTGGGTAATAAATTCTGGGGTGATGTGTGCAAATCATACCTCTGCGGATTCCCACGGGTGTCCCCTTTTCGGAAATGCATAGGGTTCCCCGTTTTCCTTGGTGGCTTGGACACCCAAGGCCCATATCTGTACGTTGTGCCGGTCGGCAGAATGTCTGAGATTTCGCTCTGAAAACAGACTTGGGGTTACTTGTGTTTTAGGCTTTCCCCTTGGCGGCCAGGTAGGTGCACCCACACATGTGGGGTACCGTTTTCATCGGGACACCTGTGGGAACGCGGGACGGTAGGCCATGTGTTGTTGGGGGCGTATTTCGATGGGTGCGTAATGCGAAATGTGCGGAAAAAGCGTTTTTTTCCCCACATTTCGGACTTTGCAGGGCTGTCTGGGTAATAAATTCTGGGGCGATGTGCGGAAATCATACCTCTGTGGATTCCCACGGGTGTCCTCTTTTCGGAAATGCATGGGGTTCCCCGTTTTCCTCGGTGGCTTGGACACCCAAGGCCCAGATCTGTACGTTGTGCCAGTCGGCAGAATGTCTGAGATTTCGCTCTGAAAACAGACTTGGGGTTACCTGTGTTTTAGGCTTGCCCCTTGCCAGCCAGGTAGGTGCACCCACGCATGTGAGGTACCATTTTCATCGGGACACCTGTGGGAACGCGGGACGGTAGGCCATGTGTTGTCGGGGGCATTGGTTCGATGGGTGCGCCGAGCTTAATGTGCGGAAAAAGGCGTTTTTTGCCCGACATTTCGGACTTTGCGGGGGTGTCTGGGTAATAAATTCTGGGGCGATGTGCGCAAATCATACCTCTGCGGATTCCCACGGGTGTCCTCTTTTCGGAAATGCATGGGGCTCCCTGTTTTCCTTGGTGGCTTGGACACCCGAGGCCCATATCTGTATGTTGTGCCGGTCGGTAGAATGGCTGAGTTTCCCCTCTGCAAACAGACTGGGGGTTGCTTGCGTTTTCGGCTTGCCCCTTGCCAGCCAGGTAGGTGCACCCACGCATGTGAGGTACCGTTTTCATCGGGACACCTGTGGGAACGCGTGACGGTAGGCCATGTGTTGTTGGGGGCGTGTTTCGATGGGTGCGCCGAGTGAAATGTGCGGAAAATGCATATTTTTCCAAACATTTCGGACTTTGCGGGGGTGTCTGGGTAATAAATTCTGGGGCGATGTGCGCAAATCATACCTCTGCGGATTCCCACGGGTGTCTTCTTTTCGGAAATGCATGGGGTTCCCTGTTTTCCTTGGAGGCTTGGACACCCGAGGCCCATATCTGTATGTTGTGCCGGTCGGCAGAATGGCTGAGATTCCCCTCTGCAAACAGACTGGGGGTTACTTGTGTTTTAGGCTTTCCCCTTGGTGGCCTGGTAAGTGCACCCACACATGTGGGGTACTGTTTTCATCGGGACACCTGTGGGAACGCGTGACGGTAGGCCATGTGTTGTTGGGGGCGTGTTTCGATGGGTGCGCCGAGCGAAATGTCTGGAATAGGTGTTTTTTTCCCGACATTTCGGACTTTGCGGGGGTGTCTGGGTAATAAATTCTGGGGCGATGTGAGCAAATCATACCTCTGCGGATTCCCACGGGTGTCCTCTTTTCGGAAATGCATGGGGTTCCCTGTTTTCCTTGGTGGCTTGGTCACCCAAGGCCCATATCTGTATGTTGTGCCGGTCGGCAGAATGGCTGAGATTCCCCTCTGCAAACAGACTGGGGGTTGCTTGCGTTTTCGGCTTGCCCCTTGCCAGCCAGGTAGGTGCACCCACGCATGTGAGGTACCGTTTTCATCGGGACACCTGTGGGAACGCCAGACGGTAGGCCATGTGTTGTTGGGGGCGTGTTTCGATGGGTGCGCCGAGCGAAATGTCTGGAAAAGGTGTTTTTTTCCTGACATTTCGGACTTTGCGAGGGTGTCTGGGTAATAAATTCTGGGGCGATGTGCGCAAATCATACCTCTGCGTATTCCCACGGGTGTCCTCTTTTCGGAAATGCATGGGGTTCCCTGTTTTCCTCAGTGGCTTGGACACCCGAGGCCCATATCTGTACGTTGTGCCGGTCTGCAGAATGTCTGAGATTTCCCTCTGAAAACAGACTTGGGGTTACTTGTGTTTTAGGCTTTCCCCTTGGCGGCCAGGTAGGTCCACCCACACATGTGAGGTACCGTTTTCATCGGGACACCTGTGGGAACGCGTGAGGGTAGGCCATGTGTTGTTGGGGGCGTGTTTCGATGGGTGCGTAGAGCGAAATGTGCGGAAAAAGCGTTTTTTCCCCACATTTCGGACTTTGCAGGGCTGTCTGGGTAATAAATTCTGGGGTGATGTGTGCAAATCATACCTCTGCGGATTCCCACGGGTGTCCCCTTTTCGGAAATGCATAGGGTTCCCCGTTTTCCTTGGTGGCTTGGACACCCAAGGCCCATATCTGTACGTTGTGCCGGTCGGCAGAATGTCTGAGATTTCGCTCTGAAAACAGACTTGGGGTTACTTGTGTTTTAGGCTTTCCCCTTGGCGGCCAGGTAGGTGCACCCACACATGTGGGGTACCGTTTTCATCGGGACACCTGTGGGAACGCGGGACGGTAGGCCATGTGTTGTTGGGGGCGTATTTCGATGGGTGCGTAATGCGAAATGTGCGGAAAAAGCGTTTTTTTCCCCACATTTCGGACTTTGCAGGGCTGTCTGGGTAATAAATTCTGGGGCGATGTGCGGAAATCATACCTCTGTGGATTCCCACGGGTGTCCTCTTTTCGGAAATGCATGGGGTTCCCCGTTTTCCTCGGTGGCTTGGACACCCAAGGCCCAGATCTGTACGTTGTGCCAGTCGGCAGAATGTCTGAGATTTCGCTCTGAAAACAGACTTGGGGTTACCTGTGTTTTAGGCTTGCCCCTTGCCAGCCAGGTAGGTGCACCCACGCATGTGAGGTACCATTTTCATCGGGACACCTGTGGGAACGCGGGACGGTAGGCCATGTGTTGTTGGGGGCATTGGTTCGATGGGTGCGCCGACCTTAATGTGCGGAAAAAGGTGTTTTTTACCCGACATTTCGGACTTTGCGGGGGTGTCTGGGTAATAAATTCTGGGGCGATGTGCGCAAATCATACCTCTGCGGATTCCCACGGGTGTCCTCTTTTCGGAAATGCATGGGGCTCCCTGTTTTGCTTGGTGGCTTGGACACCCGAGGCCCATATCTGTATGTTGTGCCGGTCGGCAGAATGGCTGAGTTTCCCCTCTGCAAACAGACTGGGGGTTGCTTGCGTTTTCGGCTTGCCCCTTGCCAGCCAGGTAGGTGCACCCACGCATGTGAGGTACCGTTTTTATCGGGACACCTGTGGGAACGCGGGACGGTAGGCCATGTGTTGTTGGGGGCATTGTTTTGATGGGTGCCCCAAGCTAAATGTGCGGAAAATGCGTTTTTTTCCCGACATTTCGGACTTTGCGGGGGTGTCTGGGTAATAAATTCTGGGGCGATGTGCGCAAATCATACCTCTGCGGATTCCCACGGGTGTCCTCTTTTCAGAAATGCATGGGGCTCCCTGTTTTCCTTGGTGGCTTGGACACCCGAGGCCCATATCTGTATGTTGTGCCGGTCGGCAGAATGGCTGAGATTCCCCTCTGCAAACAGACTGGGGGTTGCTTGCGTTTTCGGCTTGCCCCTTGCCAGCCAGGTAGGTGCACCCATGCATGTGAGGTACCATTTTCATCGGGACACCTGTGGGAACGCGTGACGGTACGCCATGTGTTGTTGGGGGCGTGTTTCGATGGGTGCGCCGAGTGAAATGTGCGGAAAATGCATATTTTTCCAAACATTTCGGACTTTGCGGGGGTGTCTGGGTAATAAATTCTGGGGCGATGTGCGCAAATCATACCTCTGCGGATTCCCACGGGTGTCCTCTTTTCGGAAATGCATGGGGTTCCCTGTTTTCCTTGGAGGCTTGGACACCCGAGGCCCATATCTGTATGTTGTGCCAGTCGGCAGAATGGCTGAGATTTCCCTCTGAAAACAGACTTGGGGTTACTTGTGTTTTAGGCTTTCCCCTTGGCGGCCAGGTAGGTCCACCCACACATGTGAGGTACCGTTTTCATCGGGACACCTGTGGGAACGCGTGAGGGTAGGCCATGTGTTGTTGGGGGCGTGTTTCGATGGGTGCTTTCCCCTTGGCGGCCAGGTAGGTGCACCCACACATGTGGGGTACCGTTTTCATCGGGACACCTGTGGGAACGCGGGACGGTAGGCCATGTGTTGTTGGGGGCGTATTTCGATGGGTGCGTCGAGCGAAATGTGCGGAAAAAGCGTTTTTTTCCCCACATTTCGGACTTTGCAGGGCTGTCTGGGTAATAAATTCTGGGGCGATGTGCGGAAATCATACCTCTGTGGATTCCCACGGGTGTCCTCTTTTCGGAAATGCATGGGGTTCCCCGTTTTCCTCGGTGGCTTGGACACCCAAGGCCCAGATCTGTACGTTGTGCCAGTCGGCAGAATGTCTGAGATTTCGCTCTGAAAACAGACTTGGGGTTACCTGTGTTTTAGGCTTGCCCCTTGCCAGCCAGGTAGGTGCACCCACGCATGTGAGGTACCATTTTCATCGGGACACCTGTGGGAACGCGGGACGGTAGGCCATGTGTTGTTGGGGGCATTGGTTCGATGGGTGCGCCGACCTTAATGTGCGGAAAAAGGTGTTTTTTACCCGACATTTCGGACTTTGCGGGGGTGTCTGGGTAATAAATTCTGGGGCGATGTGCGCAAATCATACCTCTGCGGATTCCCACGGGTGTCCTCTTTTCGGAAATGCATGGGGCTCCCTGTTTTGCTTGGTGGCTTGGACACCCGAGGCCCATATCTGTATGTTGTGCCGGTCGGCAGAATGGCTGAGTTTCCCCTCTGCAAACAGACTGGGGGTTGCTTGCGTTTTCGGCTTGCCCCTTGCCAGCCAGGTAGGTGCACCCACGCATGTGAGGTACCGTTTTTATCGGGACACCTGTGGGAACGCGGGACGGTAGGCCATGTGTTGTTGGGGGCATTGTTTTGATGGGTGCCCCAAGCTAAATGTGCGGAAAATGCGTTTTTTTCCCGACATTTCGGACTTTGCTTGGGTGTCTGGGTAATAAATTCTGGGGTGATGTGCGCAAATCATACCTCTGCGGATTCCCACGGGTGTCCTCTTTTCAGAAATGCATGGGGCTCCCTGTTTTCCTTGGTGGCTTGGACACCCGAGGCCCATATCTGTATGTTGTGCCGGTCGGCAGAATGGCTGAGATTCCCCTCTGCAAACAGACTGGGGGTTGCTTGCGTTTTCGGCTTGCCCCTTGCCAGCCAGGTAGGTGCACCCATGCATGTGAGGTACCATTTTCATCGGGACACCTGTGGGAACGCGTGACGGTACGCCATGTGTTGTTGGGGGCGTGTTTCGATGGGTGCGCCGAGTGAAATGTGCGGAAAATGCATATTTTTCCAAACATTTCGGACTTTGCGGGGGTGTCTGGGTAATAAATTCTGGGGCGATGTGCGCAAATCATACCTCTGCGGATTCCCACGGGTGTCCTCTTTTCGGAAATGCATGGGGTTCCCTGTTTTCCTTGGAGGCTTGGACACCCGAGGCCCATATCTGTATGTTGTGCCAGTCGGCAGAATGGCTGAGATTTCCCTCTGAAAACAGACTTGGGGTTACTTGTGTTTTAGGCTTTCCCCTTGGCGGCCAGGTAGGTCCACCCACACATGTGAGGTACCGTTTTCATCGGGACACCTGTGGGAACGCGTGAGGGTAGGCCATGTGTTGTTGGGGGCGTGTTTCGATGGGTGCGTCGAGCGAAATGTGCGGAAAAAGCGTTTTTTCCCCACATTTCGGACTTTGCAGGGCTGTCTGGGTAATAAATTCTGGGGTGATGTGCGCAAATCATACCTCTGCGGATTCCCACGGGTGTCCCCTTTTCGGAAATGCATAGGGTTCCCCGTTTTCCTTGGTGGCTTGGACACCCGAGGCCCATATCTGTACATTGTGCCGGTCCGCAGAATGTCTGAGATTTCGCTCTGAAAACAGACTTGGGGTTACTTGTGTTTTACAAAGGTAGCGGGCGCCCCTCTCTCGCAAGAACAGACATGATAACCTGTTCAGTGGTTATTAACCACTTGAGAGTTCGCAGCCACTGCTTTTACTCACTGTGCCTTTCACAGATGGGAAATATCCATTTGCATATCAGTCTTTGTCCTGCCCAGGGGCAGTCCAGCACCGAAATACAATGGCAATTCCAATCTGAACGAGAGTACCACCAGCAACCCCATACACGTGTTTCACCCTTGTTGGGGATCATCAGTGAGGTGAAGCTGATGCCTCTCTAAGCACAGTGAGAGGGAGACCACGTCTGGTTGCCCCCAGGAGACCTAGGGTTACCAATCCCAGGTTCCTTAAAAAATGTTTTACAAAGGTAGCGGGCGCCCCTCTCTCGCAAGAACAGACATGATAACCTGTTCAGTGGTTATTAACCACTTGAGAGTTCGCAGCCACTGCTTTTACTCACTGTGCCTTTCACAGATGGGAAATATCCATTTGCATATCAGTCTTTGTCCTGCCCAGGGGCAGTCCAGCACCGAAATACAATGGCAATTCCAATCTGAACGAGAGTACCACCAGCAACCCCATACACGTGTTTCACCCTTGTTGGGGATCATCAGTGAGGTGAAGCTGATGCCTCTCTAAGCACAGTGAGAGGGAGACCACGTCTGGTTGCCCCCAGGAGACCTAGGGTTACCAATCCCAGGTTCCTTAAAAAATGTTTTACAAAGGTAGCGGGCGCCCCTCTCTCGCAAGAACAGACATGATAACCTGTTCAGTGGTTATTAACCACTTGAGAGTTCGCAGTCACTGCTTTTACTCACTGTGCCTTTCACAGATGGGAAATATCCATTTGCATATCAGTCTTTGTCCTGCCCAGGGGCAGTCCAGCACCGAAATACAATGGCAGTTCCAATCTGAACGAGAGTACCACCAGCAACCCCATACACGTGTTTCACCCTTGTTGGGGATCATCAGTGAGGTGAAGCTGATGCCTCTCTAAGCACAGTGAGAGGGAGACCACGTCTGGTTGCCCCCAGGAGACCTAGGGTTACCAATCCCAGGTTCCTTAAAAAATGTTTTACAAAGGTGGCGGGCGCCCCTCTCTCGCAAGAACAGACATGATAACCTGTTCAGTGGTTATTAACCACTTGAGAGTTCGCAGCCACTGCTTTTACTCACTGTGCCTTTCACAGATGGGAAATATCCATTTGCATATCAGTCTTTGTCCTGCCCAGGGGCAGTCCAGCACCGAAATACAATGGCAATTCCAATCTGAACGAGAGTACCACAAGCAACCCCATACACGTGTTTCACCCTTGTTGGGGATCATCAGTGAGGTGAAGCTGATGCCTCTCTAAGCACAGTGAGAGGGAGACCACGTCTGGTTGCCCCCAGGAGACCTAGGGTTACCAATCCCAGGTTCCTTAAAAAATGTTTTACAAAGGTAGCGGGCGCCCCTCTCTCGCAAGAACAGACATGATAACCTGTTCAGTGGTTATTAACCACTTGAGAGTTCGCAGCCACTGCTTTTACTCACTGTGCCTTTCACAGATGGGAAATATCCATTTGCATATCAGTCTTTGTCCTGCCCAGAGGCAGTCCAGCACCGAAATACAATGGCAATTCCAATCTGAACGAGAGTACCACCAGCAACCCCATACACGTGTTTCACCCTTGTTGGGGATCATCAGTGAGGTGAAGCTGATGCCTCTCTAAGCACAGTGAGAGGGAGACCACGTCTGGTTGCCCCCAGGAGACCTAGGGTTACCAATCCCAGGTTCCTTAAAAAATGTTTTACAAAGGTAGCGGGCGCCCCTCTCTCGCAAGAACAGACATGATAACCTGTTCAGTGGTTATTAACCACTTGAGAGTTCGCAGCCACTGCTGGACTGCCCTTGTGGGCGGGACAAAGACTGATATGCAAATGGATATTTCCCATCTGTGAAGGTACAGTGAGCAAAAAGCAATGGCTGCGAACTCTCAATGTGGTTAATAACCACTGAACAGGTTATCATGCCTTGTTCTTTCGAGAGAGGGGCGCCTGCTACCTTTTTTGTATTTTTGAAAGGAACTTGGGGTTGGTCACCCTAGGTTACCTGGGGGCAACCAGACGTGGACTCCCTGCTCACTGTGCTTAGAGAGGCTCAGCTTCACCTCACTGATGATGCCCAACAAGGCTGAAACACGTGTATGGGGTTGCTGATGGTACTCTTGTTCAGAGAGGAATTGCCATAGCATTTCGGTGCTGGACTGCCCTTGTGGGCGGGACAAAGACTGATATGCAAATGGATATTTCCCATCTGTGAAGGTACAGTGAGCAAAAAGCAATGGCTGCGAACTCTCAATGTGGTTAATAACCACTGAACAGGTTATCATGCCTTGTTCTTTCGAGAGAGGGGCGCCTGCTACCTTTTTTGTATTTTTGAAAGGAACTTGGGGTTGGTCACCCTAGGTTACCTGGGGGCAACCAGACGTGGACTCCCTGCTCACTGTGCTTAGAGAGGCTCAGCTTCACCTCACTGATGATGCCCAACAAGGCTGAAACACATGTATGGGGTTGCTGATGGTACTCTTGTTCAGAGAGGAATTGCCATAGCATTTCGGTGCTGGACTGCCCTTGTGGGCGGGACAAAGACTGATATGCAAATGGATATTTCCCATCTGTGAAGGTACAGTGAGCAAAAAGCAATGGCTGCGAACTCTCAATGTGGTTAATAACCACTGAACAGGTTATCATGCCTTGTTCTTTCGAGAGAGGGGCGCCTGCTACCTTTTTTGTATTTTTGAAAGGAACTTGGGGTTGGTCACCCTAGGTTACCTGGGGGCAACCAGACGTGGACTCCCTGCTCACTGTGCTTAGAGAGGCTCAGCTTCACCTCACTGATGATGCCCAACAAGGCTGAAACACGTGTATGGGGTTGCTGATGGTACTCTTGTTCAGAGAGGAATTGCCATAGCATTTCGGTGCTGGACTGCCCTTGTGGGCGGGACAACGACTGATATGCAAATGGATATTTCCCATCTGTGAAGGTACAGTGAGCAAAAAGCAATGGCTGCGAACTCTCAATGTGGTTAATAACCACTGAACAGGTTATCATGCCTTGTTCTTTCGAGAGAGGGGCGCCTGCTACCTTTTTTGTATTTTTGAAAGGAACTTGGGGTTGGTCACCCTAGGTTACCTGGGGGCAACCAGACGTGGACTCCCTGCTCACTGTGCTTAGAGAGGCTCAGCTTCACCTCACTGATGATGCCCAACAAGGCTGAAACACGTGTATGGGGTTGCTGATGGTACTCTTGTTCAGAGAGGAATTGCCATAGCATTTCGGTGCTGGACTGCCCTTGTGGGCGGGACAAAGACTGATATGCAAATGGATATTTCCCATCTGTGAAGGTACAGTGAGCAAAAAGCAATGGCTGCGAACTCTCAATGTGGTTAATAACCACTGAACAGGTTATCATGCCTTGTTCTTTCGAGAGAGGGGCGCCTGCTACCTTTTTTGTATTACTTGTGTTTTAGGCTTTCCCCTTGGCGGCCAGGTAGGTGCACCCACACATGTGAGGTACTGTTTTCATCGGGACACCTGTGGGAATGCGTGACGGTAGGCCATGTGTTGTTGGGGGCGTGTTTCGATGGGTGCGTCGAGCGAAATGTGCGTAAAAAGCGTTTTTTTTCCCCACATTTCGGACTTTGCGGGGCTGTCTGGGTAATAAAATCTGTGGCGATGTGGGCAAATCATACCTGTGCGGATTCCCACAGGTGTCCTCTTTTCGGAAATGCATGGGGTTCCCTGTTTACCTCGGTGGCTTGGACACCCGAGGGCCATATCTGTACGTTGTGCCGGTCGGCAGAATGTCTGAGATTTCGCTCTGAAAACAGACTTGGGGTTACTTGTGTTTTAGGCTTTCCCCTTGGCGGCCAGGTAGGTGCACCCACACATGTGAGGTACCGTTTTCATCGGGACACCTGTGGGAACGCGTGACGGTAGGCCATGTGTTGTTGGGGGGGGTGTTTCGATGGGTGCGTTGAGCGAAATGTGCGGAAAAGGCGTTTTTTTCCCAACATTTCAGACTTTGCAGGGCTGTCTGGGTCATACATTCTGGGGCGATGTGCGCAAATCATACCTCTGCGGATTCCCACAGGTGTCCTCTTTTTCGGAAATGCATGGGGTTCCCTGTTTTCCTCGGTGGCTTGGACACCCGAGGCCCATGTCTGTACGTTGTGCCGGTCGGCAGAATGTCTGAGATTTCGCCATGAAAACAGACTTGGGGTTACTTGTGTTTTAGGCTTTCCCCTTGGCGGCCAGGTAGGTGCACCCACACATGTGAGGTATTGTTTTCATCGGGACACCTGTGGGAACGCGCAACGGTAGGCCATGTGTTGTTGGGGGCGTGTTTTGATGGGTGCATCGAGCGAAATGTGCAGAAAAAGTGTTTTTTTCCCGACATTTCGGACTTTGCGGGGCTGTCTGGGTAAAAAATTCTGGGGCGATGTGCGCAAATCATACCTCTGCGGATTCCCACGGGTGTCCTCTTTTCGGAAATGCATGGGGTTCCCTGTTTTCCTCGGTGGCTTGGACACCCGAGGCCCATATCTGTACGTTGTGCCGGTCGGCAAAATGTCTGAGATTTCCCTCTGAAAACAGACTTGGGGTTACTTGTGTTTTAGGCTTTCCCCTTGGCGTCCAGGTAGGTGACCCACACATGTGAGGTACCGTTTTCATCGGGACACCTGTGGGAACGCTTGACGGTAGGCCATGTGTTGTTGGGGGCGTGTTTCGATGGGTGCGTCGAGCGAAATGTGCGGAAAAGGCGTTTTTTTCCCGACATTTCGAACTTTGCAGAGCTGTCTGGGTAATAAATTCTGGGGCGATGTGCGCAAATCATACCTCTGCGGATTCCCACGGGTGTCCTCTTTTTGGAAATGCATGGGGTTCCCTGTTTTCCTCGGTGGCTTGGACACCCGAGACCCATATCTGTACGTTGTGCCGGTCGGCAGAATGTCTGAGATTTCGCCATGAAAACAGACTTGGGGTTACTTGTGTTTTAGGCTTTCCCCTTGGGGGCCAGGTAGGTGCACCCACACATGTGAGGTACCGTTTTCATCAGGACACCTGTGGGAACGCGCGACGGTAGGCTTGTGTTGTTGGGGGCGTGTTTTGATGGGTGCGTCGAGCGAAATGTGCAGAAAAAGTGTTTTTTTCCCGACATTTCGGACTTTGCAGAGCTGTCTGGGTAATAAATTCTGGGGCGATGTGCGCAAATCATACCTCTGCGGATTCCCACGGGTGTCCTCTTTTTGGAAATGCATGGGGTTCCCTGTTTTCCTCGGTGGCTTGGACACCCGAGACCCATATCTGTACGTTGTGCCGGTCGGCAGAATGTCTGAGATTTCGCTCTGAAAACAGACTTGGGGTTACTTGTGTTTTAGGCTTTCCGCTTGGCGGCCAGGTAGGTGCACTCACACATGTGAGGTACCATTTTCATCGGGACACCTGTGGGAACGCGTGACGGTAGGCCATGTGTTGTTGGGTGCGTGTTTCGATGGGTGCGTCCAGCTAAATGTGCGGAAAAAGCGATTTTTTCCCCACATTTCGGACTTTGCGGGGCTGTCTGGGTAATAAAATCTGGGGCGATGTGCGCAAATCATACCTCTGCGGATTCCCACGGGTGTCCTCTTTTCGGAAATGCATGGGGTTCCCTGTTTTCCTCAGTGGCTTGGACACCCGAGGCCCATATCTGTACGTTGTGCCAGTCGGCAGAATGTCTGAGATTTCGCTCTGAAAACAGACTTGGGGTTACTTGTGTTTTAGGCTTTCCCCTTGGCGGCCAGGTAGGTGCACCCACACATGTGAGGTATCGTTTTCATCGGGACACCTGTGGGAACGCGTGACAGTAGGCCATGTGTTGTTGGGGGTAGTGTTTCGATGGGTGCGTCGAGCGAAATGTGCGGAAAAGGCGTTTTTTTCCCGACATTTCGGACTTTGCAGGGATGTCTGGGTAATACATTCTGGGGCGATGTGCGCAAATCATACCTCTGCGGATTCCCACAGGTGTCCTCTTTTCGGAAATGCATGGGGTTCCCTGTTTTCCTCGGTGGCTTGGACACCCGAGGCCCATATCTGTACGTTGTGCCGGTCGGCAGAATGTCTGAGATTTCGCTCTGAAAACAGACTTGGGGTTACTTGTGTTTTAGGCTTTCCCCTTGGCGGCCAGGTGGGTGCACCCACACATGTGAGGTACCGTTTTCATCGGGACACCTGTGGGAACGTGTGACAGTAGGCCATGTGTTGTTGGGGGCGTGTTTCGATGGGTGCGTCGAGCGAAATGTGCGGAAAAAGGGTTTTTTTCCCCACATTTCGGACTTTGCGGGGCTGTCTGGGTAATAAAATCTGGGGCGATGTGCACAAATCATACCTCTGCGGATTCCCACGGGTGTCCTCTTTTCGGAAATGCATGGGGTTCCCTGTTTTCCTCGGTGGCTTGGACACCCGAGGCCCATATCTGTACGTTGTGCCGGTCGGCAGAATGTCTGAGATTTCGCTCTGAAAACAGACTTGGGGTTACTTGTGTTTTAGGCTTTCCCCTTGGCGGCCAGGTGGGTGCACCCACACATGTGAGGTACCGTTTTCATCGGGACACCTGTGGGAACGTGTGACAGTAGGCCATGTGTTGTTGGGGGCGTGTTTCGATGGGTGCGTCGAGCGAAATGTGCGGAAAAAGGGTTTTTTTCCCCACATTTCGGACTTTGCGGGGCTGTCTGGGTAATAAAATCTGGGGCGATGTGCACAAATCATACCTCTGCGGATTCCCACGGGTGTCCTCTTTTCGGAAATGCATGGGGTTCCCTGTTTTCCTCCGTGCCTTGGACACCCGAGGCCCATATCTGTACATTGTGCCGGTCGGCAGAATGTGTGAGATTTCGCTCTGAAAACAGACTTGGGGTTACTTGTGATTTAGGCTTTCCCCTTGGCGGCCAGGTAGGTGCAACCACACATGTGGGGTACCGTTTTCATCGGGACACCTGTGGGAACGCGGGACGGTAGGCCATGTGTTGTGTTTGTGTGGTTTTCATAACGTTTTGACCCATTTGCTGGTGCCCTTTGTCTCACAACCCTTTCTTTTCCCAAATGTGACCTACATTTAGTCGCTGCTTTATCCACCATACACTTTTGTAACCTGCACAGGTCACCTACCCTTGAAAAGGTCTGCCTGTGCTCTTTCAAGAAATGTATGGCTGCCGTTCCTCACCACATTGGTTTTCCCAATTTACACATGCTAAGTGTGTCTGGTCAGGCCGTGAGCGTAAAACCCCTGTGTATCATGGCTCGGTGTTTGGCTTGTGGTATTGCTTTTTTTGTAAAAACACTACAAAAATGGTATGCTCTCCTAACTGCAAGAGTCGGTGGAATGTAGCCGAGCATTGCTTTTCTCAAAATTCATAGAAGCCATTGCCGTACCAAGCCAACCATGTCCAACACATACCTTTTTTTTCAGTCATTTTCCCGCTTTTCCCCCATTCAATGGCAGTTTCCCCTACCTAGTTGTTGCCTGACCTATGCAAATCACCCCTTCCTAAACTTGGAATTTTGTCTACTTTTCAGAAATATATGCCTTTCTGTCCTCCAATTTGGCTTTCCTGCCCTTTTCTTCCATTCCGTCCATGCATGTCCAATTGGCAAAAATGGCAAAAATCGCCTACCACTCACAAAACGGTTGATAACCACATCAAAATAATTTTACATCATTTTATTGGTATTTTTTGAAAAAACCCAAAATGTTCGCACTTTTTCCTTATTTTCTCTCACCCCCCTACAGCAACCTGGGATTCCTGGGTGGCGTTACGACCGCCTACATGTGGGAAAAAAAGGAGCCAAATTTGGCCGAGATATCTCATGTAACAAAAAAGTTACAAGCCATTGAATGGCCACATACCAAAATCACCAAAAAAGGCCCTGGCACTGGGGAGAAATACCCATGGCACTTAAAGGGTTAATATGTTATGCATACGTACATGCATACTTACCAACATGACCTATTCCAATCTGTAGGTGCTTATCAAGTCATAATTCTTTTCTTTCCATTCTGTGACTTGTAATTCCACTTTTCTCATTGTAAAACTCATACTACAAGTCCCAGAATGCAAATAAAGAAGCAGGACTGGACTGGAAGATTTGAAAGTGTGACATTTACATCAAATCAAAAATATAACATTCTGTGCATTTATAAATGTTTATTTTTAGGAGCATTTTGATGAAAGTAAAAAAATGCACATGCGCATTTATAGCAGTATTGTGTGTAACTTTTTTCTATTTCTGGGCATACACTTCCTCTGCCTACACTCATGTACTGTTATGCTATATCTACAAAAACAAAAAAAGAAAAAAGAAAAATCGAATTTAGCTGTGCTCACATCCTGCGTTAGTTTTGCTGCTTGTTGTAAAAATGTAATTTAGCTGTGCTCACATCATTGGTTTTGCTGCTTGTTGTAAAATGCGCATTTACCTGTGTTCACATCCTGCATTGGTTTTTGCTACTGTTTCTAAAATAGTTTCTAGGTGCGTGCCCATTGATTTATTGTTTGATTGATTTATTTATTTATAGAGCACTTTACACCAAGGCTCTGATGACTGCTTTCATGTGAATGTGCTGTTTTGCCACTCCCATCTGCCCTCTGTTCTTGTCTGTTATCTGTTCCCTCACCCTGTTCATTTCCCTGTGTCTCTTCCCTTATCCTGTTTGTGTCTTCCTGTGTGCTTGCTCCCTCCTTGCCTACCTCCTCCAATGTACCTCAACTGCTCTGCCTGGTTAAGTGTACCACACTCTGTGCCACTCACTATGGCACTTTTTATCTCCCCCATCTTCTCTAACTGCTTCTCCATCTCCTATCCTTCACCTCTTACTACGTCTTGCAGGAAGAAACTCAAGAAGGACATACTGACCTCCAACCTAGGCCTTCCTATCGCTGACACCTCTTTCAGTGCTTCTGCCAAAGAGAGTCTCACCGACATACTCTTTCCCATTTTCTCTCCTGACCTATGGACTCCCCATATGGCCGCTCTGCTCTCTCCCTACTCTTCCTCACACATAAATGGTGGCACCCGCTGGGAGGCCCTTCTTGCCCCTTTTTCCATCTCCAGGGCCATCATAAATGTCTATCAGAATGTTACCATCCTGGTACAAGGGCCTCAACCCAACCTCTTACTTTTTGATTTGCTCCTTCCTCACCTTATCAACTTTCCTCTTTCCTCCTCAATGGCTCCCTTGCTCCAACTATGCCCTCCTTGTCTACCTTGCCTGCTACCAACCTCACCACCTCCCCAACAACTCCACCCTTGTCGCTCTCAACTGTACAGGCTCCCTTGCCTACTCGCACTACACTGACAACCTTGTCAGCCTCTTCCACCCTGCTGCCCTGGCCACCCATTGCCACCCCATCTGGAGCTCCCATGCCTCCCGTGGCCCCTCTTACACTGGCTCCATTGCCTGAACCTTCCTCACTGACACCCTTGTAATCCTTGCCTCCCCTACCTCTATCTCTCAGGCACTCTTGCCACTTACGGGGGAACTCTGCCTCCTGCAGCCCCCGTTAAGTCCTTCAAAATTGTCAACCTGCTCCAGGTTGCCAAACTAAACTCTTGCTCTGCTGACAAGCCCTCCTCTGACATCTTCCACCCTCTTGAACACCTGGACCTTGATGTTCTTGCTCTGACTGAGACATGGTTTAAGGACAGCTCTGTCAATAGTTTTGATACTCTTCTCCCTGAAGGCTACAAGGTCCTCCCCATGCCCAGGCCCAACAGGTCAGGAGGGGGAGTAGCCGTGATTTTCCTGAATGGATCCCTGTTTCCATTATTCCCACTCAGGTCTACTCCTCCTTTGAATGACTGGTCTGCAGGCTCTCTCTCAACTGTCGCCGCTCTTACTCTGGCCACCTTCTATCGGCTGCTGGGCCAGTCCACCCTCTTCCTCTCAGAATGGGCTGACATGGCCTCTTCTCTCCTCTCCTCCTCTCTTCCCAACACCTCCTGCTGGGGGATCCTAACATCCATCTGGACTCTCTGGACTCATCAGGACCTTTCCGCAACCTGTGCGACTCCCTTTCTCTTTCCATTCTACCCTCTGGTCCAACACACACTACTGGCCACACCTTGGATGCTCTCATTTCCACATACATCCCACTCTCTATTCATCTCACTACCTCACTCTCATGGACTGATCATTCTCTTCTCTCTTCTCACCTGAAGCTCTCTTCTCCTTTAGCAATGGCACACCCTACACCACCTCCTGCCTGAGTGTCAGTGGCTGCCTTTGCCTCCATCTACTCTCCCCCTTCCACTCCTGTGGCTGACTCCCACCCTGATACAGCCCTTTCTGAACTTTACTGTTCCATCTCCAACACTCTCGACATTCTTACCCCTGTCACCAGGGTCCGACTGAATCCTGCCATAAAATGCAACTCTTGCTATGACTCTGATATGGCTTCCCTTAAACGCAAGTGCAGAGCAGTGGAAAGGAAATGGGGATCTTCAGGTGCGCCTGCTGCCTTCTTCAAAGGCAATTTAGACTCTGCATCCGCTCCAAGAAAAATAATCTACATTCAAGCCTGCATCTCTGCAGCATGTAACAACACGGCTGAACTCTTCAGAATCTGCAAGGAACTGGCCAACCCTACAGCAGCTACATCCTCTACTGCACCCACCCAGGCCCTTTGCTCGGCCCTGACAGCACATTTCTCCACTAAAACTCAGAACATCCTGTCCTCTCTCTCTCTTCTGACCCCCTCCTGCACCAACATCTCTGGGACCCCGCTCACCCACCCCCACCCCTCCCCCTCTTCTCTCCTCCCTCTCCCCTGTCACACCTGAGGAGGTCTCTAGACAAGTCTGGTCTATGAAAGCCGCTTCCAAACAGATGGACCCCTGTCCCTCTAAAACCATCAAGGACAATATTGACACTCTCGCTCAAGCCCCGGGCTGACCTCTTCAACCTCTCATTTGCAACTGGAGTCTTCCCCTGTCCTCTCAAGCACTCTCTTGTGCACCCTCTGCTCAAAAAACCCTCACCTGACCCATCTATTCCGGCAAACTATTGCCTGATCTCCATCACCCCTTTCATGGGAAAACTCCTGGAGAAGCTGGCTATCACTCAACTTACCCTCACACTGAATCTGTTGGTTGTCTCCATGACCATCCGCCTGGCTTCAGAGCTTCCAGAGGCACGGAAACTGCTATTCATGATGACCTGCTCCTCAAATCTTGATGCTAACTCTCCCTCTGTCCTCATTCTTCTCAACCTCTCTTCTGCTTTTGATACCATAACCACAACATCCTGATCTCCCATCTCTGTGATATGCTGGGCATCACAGATCTGGCCCTGACGTGGCTCGCCTCCTTTCTCTCTGATCAACCCTCCCAGGTAGAACTTGGGTCCTTCCTCTCCTCACTCTCTCTATGGTGGTGTCCCACAGGGATCTAACCTATCCCCCTCATTTTTCAATATCTACATGGTTCCCTTGGCCCACAGGTTCTCTACCTTTACCTCTAACTTTCAGTGTTATGCGGATGACACGCAGCTCTCTTTCAGGCTACCCTCGGCCTCCTCTTCCTCCTCGCTCATCACTGACTGTCTCCGCAATTCAGTCTTGGTGTGCCGCCAACAATCTTAGCATGAATGCCAGTAAGACAGAGATCGTCCTCATAGGGACCCCTGCTCCTGCTTTCCCACTTTCACTCTGGCCGGCCTCAATTGGCCATGTGCCCTCTCCTACCAATGAGACAAAAAATCTAGGGGTCATCTCAGACATCTCCAAAAAGTCCCACTACTAACTACACCTACTCAGAGGCATTCTGCCATTTCTCAGTTTCTGCCAGAGGCTCACCAAATCGAGGGCCCTGGTTCTGTCGAGGCTGGACTATTGCAACAGCCTCTTTTTCAATCTTCATACTACTACTTTCAGTCCTCTACAACTCATCCAGAACAGAACCGCAATAATTACCCTTGGCCTCAAGCCCAGGGACTGCATCGCTTTGGCACTGAAATCCCTCCACTGGCTCCCCATGGCTGCAAGGATCAAGTTCAAGACCCTCTGCATAATCCACAAGGCTTACTGGGGCCGGGACCGGCACTATCTACAATGCTCCCTTCCTAAATACTCTCTCTCTAGAATCTTCTACTCATCCTCCTCCAACTCTCTGCGGGTGAGCTTATTTTCACAAACAGAGATTTGGGGGTAGATCTTTATCCTCTGCAGTTGCCTACCTCTGGAACAGCCTCACTGTCTCCCTCCATCTTGAGCCAGAGCATCTTAAGTACTGGAAACTCCTCAAGACCTTCCTCTTCTCCTCCGCCTTCTCTTTTTCTTTTCCCTGCTAAACCCTATTCTCTTTCTAATTCTGTTCAGTTTTGCTGACTGGTTGCCTGGTTCACCTCCAGATCCTACAGGACCCAGGCCTCCCCGCCAGTCTTTTGCATGTGCCTCCAGGCTATGTTCAGCATTACTGCACTTTCGGCTTATGCTCCAGGAGTGGGGCAACTTCTTCTGCACTTAGCCCAGGCCCCTACTGGACTGGACATGATTTGCTCCTCCCCCAACACCAGTTCTGTGCACCTCGTCCGTCTTTCTGTATGAATGCTTAACCGAAATGTCCCAGGACTAGTAAGTTTGTTTGCCCTGTTTGCTTCCCCTCACCTTAACCCCATCCCTAGCTTGGTCGCAACTGTAACACTTCATGCACTTGCACTAGGAGAAACACCTTCAGGCCTAATATGCTAATTTTTATGTTAGATCATTCAGAAACTTCAAGGCCTAAGAATGATTACTGTATTTCCCTTGTTCCCTTCCCACCTTGAAGCACTTTGAAGCACTCCACCTGTGTATAAGCGCTGTATAAATGAACAATCACAATTTACAATTTACAAGTTGAAAGAAAGAAAAAGCAGATGCAAAACATTTGTAGAGCATTTGTAAGTGGCACTTGTTATGTGGAAGTATAATATGTTGGCAGTACATACATACTTGCTAACATAACAAAAACACTAAGACTACATAAGTACATACCGATTAGAATGGATCATGTTGGCAAGAATGCATGTACTGCCAACATATTAAACTTAAAAACACAAGTGCCAAGTACAAAATGGTCTACAAATCTTTTCCAACAGTTACACACAGATCTCCAATAAATGCACACATGCATTTCTTAACTTTCATGAAAATGCTCCTAAAAAGAAAACATTTTAAACGGACAGCATTTTCAATTTTTCATTCAATCTAAATGTCACACTTTCCAGCCTCACTCATTACATCCCATACACTGCCACCATTCTCCATCTGCTCACAGATAACTGTTTACTGCCAAAGTATCTATATACAACACTTCACCTTACATATAAAGTACTCTTTTTCCCAACCTCTACTATAAGACACCAAACACTACTGCAGGAACAATCCGCTGTTGCATTACCACTAGACCAAATTTCCCTATTCTGTAAAAACACTTCAACATATTACAAGTACATTACACCACAAACAAAGCACTTCTTTTATTAAAATCAGCAGCAAAAAAATAACCTAAACGTGCATCTATTCCTCACGCCCATGTTTGCCTTGTTCTTTCTAAGGTGCAAAATAGAACTACTTATAATCCAATTGTTCTAGCAGCATATTCACACTATTTCTATTCCCAATTAAACACCTCCATTATGACACTCACTGTTTTCCTCAAAACATCATAATGGGGCTCATTCCGAGTCAGGCGGTCTGGTAAAAAAGTGCCAGTATCTGTGGATACCAGCACTTTACTGGACTTCCTGGATACGGGTTTGCCCATGGGGCACCTTGCCTTACCTCCAGCTAAAAGCTGGAGGTAACCCAGTCACCTTACCGCCAATAAAAGCCCTCATTAATGCCACCAGCAATGCCGGTGGCGGTAATGATGGCAAATCCCCTCATGGAGTTCAATGGGACTCCATGAATGGGGATTTCCACCACACCGCTGGCACTCGTAATCTGGTGGCAATGCCGCTGGACCGAGTGCTGGATACGGTAACATCCTTTGCCGGTATCCTGGCGGCTCTACTGCCAGGATACTGGCATGGTTGTAATGAGGCCCTATGTCCCTACTTATTGAATCACACCACCACTCCCTTACTAACTAACCCAAACCCATTACACCTCTAGAGACTTTTACTCTTACTCCCTTCCCAACCACACATATTATGCCACTTAACAATCAAACAGCACTCTATTCATCTCTACAATCATACCAGCACACCAATGCAAAATACATGCATATACATTTCACAACTTTCAAACCCCAACAGACACAACAAAATGCCTACTAAAAAGCAACTCCATAGAAAATAAAGAAAAAATAGACCAGATAAGAGTACAAGCAAGCCATATAGTCATCCACCTCTAAAACAATATATAGAAAACATTAAAACAAAAGAGCTAGTAGCCGCACTCAATAAAACTAAGCCAGCCACCACTAAAAAAGGTAAGCCCCCTCTTGCAAAAACCTAACACTATATCTGCCAATGTTAACATAACCACTGTAAAGCAAGAAAAAATTTATTTTACAAAAATTTTTCCACCATAGACTTATTCACAATCTTATAAAAACTGCTGAAAGGTCACACTCTAGCCTTAAAAATGACTGCAGGAGTCTAATCCTCGAAGATCTAATTGACAGTGCATTTCTACAAAAAGAAAATTGTTTATATTGATTTTAAACAGAATGAAAACACTAACCACATTCATAAATAAATTACAAGTACTAAACATGTGCAATGTGTATATAGATACCTTTTCAAATTTCTGTGAAGGTGAATGGATTCACACAAGCAGCATAGAAGCATATATGAATAAAGAGGCTTAGAAACAAGAACAAATAAAAAAAAACAATTTCCATATACAGTAATAGCCTAGGGTATGCAATAGTAGGAGACACCATTATGGCAAAACAAACCCTTATAGAAAAAACAACCCCAACAATCTTTGAACCAAATGTTCCATTTGCCCAAACAAATCATCCAGTGTACAAATGGACACGCAGCTCAATGTGTAACGTGCGCCAACAATCCTTTAAATCTTTACAACAATTCCTCAAATACCATGTCAAACTAAAAGACAAAAGTAAAATGCAAACGTTACAAACCATAGACAATTGTCCAGTGCACAGCCACGCTGGACTTCGAGGACATTCATTAGTTTGCATTTTAGGAACTGCTTTCAAAAGCACCTTCCACCACATAAAAATGTTAGCAACACACCATTCGGCTATACGGAATCTTGTGCAAAGACTATACTATGCAAAAAGTCCTGCTCAAGAACTGCAAAATTTAAAAACATTCTCTTACATTGGACAGCCAACAAATCCTTTGAGAAATAGGGCACATCAAAGTAAATACTTTGCAACTGAACTTGACATAGAACATTCACTGACTTCAGAAAACATTAGCGAAACCTCACAAACTACAACCTCCTAACAAACAAATACAAAACACATACCAAAAATAAATAGCTAAGTTTCACAACACATCCGCTGAAATACCAGGCGAAGTATGTGTCTGTTGTTGCAGAACTTCTTTATAAAAAGAACACAAAAATAGTAGATATGGCCTACAAAATAGAGGGCAATGAGAAATCCCAATGGATTCTATTAGCTTTATATCTAAAAGCAGAAAATAAATACAAAATAACTGACCCTACAACAGTTTGCCTGTTCTGCAAAATAAAGCTTGACAATAACCAAATGCTGTCACATCCTATCACTAATAACTTCAAATTATTCCCCCTTACAAATGCTTTCCAACAACTTAACCTGTATGAGAGCATTATAATCCAAACAGCACACCCATTTCAAGCTATAATATGCGTTCAACCGAAAAGAGCCAAATTGCCTCTATCAGAATTACTAAAGGACATCTGTGGCAAAGTAGTATATTTGCCATTAGATCTTAAAGAAAATGTAGAAACTCTAGTCATACAACTGCCAATAGATCAATCTTTGATTGTACTAGTTAACGGTGTACCAACAAAAGACAAAACAATTTGGCAACAACTAGTTGACTTAAACAAAGTTAGACAAGCCCTACAATATCTGAAAGAAAACAATGACTACTACAAAGATATAAACATAGAGGAAAGCTTCAAAGAAACCACTCAAATAATTCAAGATTCACAGCATCTGGCCAATTTGAACATGTAGATCCTGTTACTGCAGCCAACATTTTAGACCAGTATACAATTCACCCACTACACTCCAAAGACACAATTGAAGATGCATTAGAAACATATCAAATGTGGCAAGCCAAAAGATCCCCAATGAGCATATGGGAAAAAGTGTAGAAGCATGTCCTTTTGGTCTACTCTTTCCTACAAAAAAGAAGGAAGATATGATGAAAGGTCCACACAAATTAGTGCATCAGAATATCGCTCGTTACAAATGTATTCTGAAGACTCCAGATTCAGACAAAATGTAGAATACACTTTCACCTCCTGTTTGAAAGTGAACTAGCAACTATATGTTATGGAGTTGCACACACATTAAAAACAGGCTCTGATTTTTTAAACATGTCTTCTACCCAACTGCTTCAAAAAAGAAAGTATAAAGATGAAGTTTTGCAGTCAATTATCACAAATCTTTTGGCAAACATGCGTGGTACAAAAGAATACGGGTTCCAATTTCATGCTGATGTTCATTGTATGCTAAGGAACCTAGGCCCACTACATGGTTTGTTACTTTAAGTTGTGCAGAGTACACATGGGATGACTTGCACGACTTCTTACGCACTACAAATGAAAATATAGATGGAATAGATATAGAAACACTGGGAGAACTCAGTTCTCTTGACCCTGTCAATGTATCAAGTTACTTTCACTATCGCTTCATTGCTATGCTGCACTTCATCTGCAATAAAACTACTCCTCCCCTCCGAGAAGTGCAACACTTGTTTTGGAGAAAAGAATATCAATCCAGAGGAGCACCACATATCCACATGCTTTTATGGATAAAAGATTGTCCCAAATGTGTCCATTACAGTGATGCAACTGTTTAACAGTTTATTCAAAAATGCCTATACTTGCAACATCCCTTCAGAAGCTACAAATAGGGACCTATGTACACAAATCTTACTCTTTCAAAGACATAAGTGTGGCAAATACTGCTGAAATAGATATAAAAACAAAGATAAATACTATACCAAATGTCGTTTTGGCTTCCCTAGACCAGGTTGCAAAAAAAGGACAAGTAAATAGATTGTTGTCTTCTGTTAGGCACAGTGTAAAAGTCAAATCCCCTAAAAACATATACAACATTAAAAGGGACGAAGGATCCAAGTACATCAATGATTACAATGCAATCATTGCCCTCTTGTGGAATGCAAACATAGACCTACAATACATTGCATACAATTCCACTGCAGTTGCAAGATATGTCACAGCAAAGCTGAGAAAACAGAGCTAAAAGACCTCTGGGATGGCATATCAACTGGCAAAACACTGTCATAAAAATTGTACAGCTTCGGTATAAAAAATGCTCTCCCATAGAGAATGCTGGCGCTATGAAGCTGCAGACCGCTTCACAGGTTTAGCCTTATATGGCAAATCTGAACACATTGTCTGGCTAAACCTTGGTCCAGCTTCATCCTGAAAAAGAGTACTAAAATCCTACCAAGAGATAGAAACAATAGCCACAAATGATCCCAAAAGCCAGGACATTTTAAGAAAACAATGTCATTGACACAAACTACCCAAACAGAAGTACTGCTTTGGAAAACATGTGCCTGTATGACATAGCCCAAAACTACTCTTACAAAAACAATGACACATCAGATGAGACAACTGGCAAATATTCGGTCTCAACTTGTGAAGGTAGCCTAGTGAAACTTACCAAACCCTTCCTAATTAATGACATAAAGTTATAATTTAAATCTCTGCAACATAGAGAACTTTATTACATGGCCCTACTGCAACTTTTTAAACCTTGGAGAAAAGAAGAAAAAATATTAGGTCACTATTACCCATTTGAAGCTGCATTCAAAGCAAATGAAAGCAGTATAACAAATGTCAATTTCAAACAATACAAAGAAATGTTGGACAATGAACACCAACAAGAGGAAGAAATTGGACCTCATTACAAGTATGGAGGTAGCCATGCTGCTTTAGCAGCATGGCTACCCCCACACCGGGTACCGGGTCCAGGTTCCCCTGCATGGGGAAATACCAGGCCATTCCAACCTTGGAGGGCCCAGTATTTCCCCATTCAAGGAACCTGGACCCGGTAAATCCCCATTCTCATTTGAGCCCCCATAGGGCTCAATGGGAAGGGGGAGGATGCTAACAACGGGCCCGTTAATGACAGGCCCGTTGTTAGCATCCTGGTCCGCTCGCGGGACTCGCTAAAAACACCTGGTTTTACCAGGTTCCTTAGCGGGACCTGTGAGCAGACCTTGTAATGAGGCGGTAGGGGCTTTACGGCACCGGCAGCTCTACCGACGCCTCTCTGACATCTTTTTCTCTACCTGTGGTGTCCCCCAGGGATCTAACCTCTCTCCCTGGCTGTTCAATCAGTATCTGGCTCTCTGCCCCAACTTTCAGTGCTATGCGGATGATACCCAGCTCATTTTCAGGCTACCCTCGGCCTCCTCTTCTCCTTCCCTTATCTCTGACTGTCTTTCTGCTATCCAGGAATCGTATGCCACAAATGACCTCTGCCTGAATGCCAGTAAGACTGAGATCCTACTCATTGGCACACCCACTCCCTCCTTCCCTGCAGCTCTCTGGCCGGCCTCTCTTGGCCTCTTCCTGCTCCTACCTGCAAGGCAAAAAACCTCAGGGTCATCTTCGACTCCACACTCTCTTTCTCTCCTCACATTTCTGACGTCTCTAAGAAGTCTCACTACCAGCTACACCTCCTCAGAGGTATCATTCCTTTCCTCTCCTTCCCCCAGAAGCTCACTGTCTCTAGAGCCCTGGTTCTCTCGAAGCTGGACTACTGTAACAGACTCTACCTAAATCTGCCTGCCTCTACTCTCCGCCCTTTGCAACTCATCCAGAACAGGACTGCGAGACTTGTCCTTGGCCTCAAGCCCAGGGACCGTATCTCCCCAGGACTGCAATCACTACACTGGCTCCCAGTGGCTGCGAGGATTAAGTTCAAAACCCTCTGCATTGTCCACAAGGCCTTCTGGGGCCTTGGGCCAAAATACATTCAACTCTCTCTTCCTAAATATCTTCCTTCTCGAGCTCTTCACTCATCCGCCTCCAACTCCCTCAGGGTCAGCCGCTTCTCCAAGCAACGAGTTGGGGGCAGATCTCTCTCTTCAGCAGGGGCCTCCCTCTGGAACAGCCTTCCGGCCTCCCTGAAACTTGAGGAGAACCATCTCCGGTTCCGGAAGCACCTCAAAACCTTCCTCTTTGCCTCCGCTTTCTCTCCCCGTCTCCCCTGCTAAAATTACGGAAACTGCACTGAATCTGCAACTGGGCCACTCACCGATCTCGGTCCTTGGCCCAGCCGCTCTCCCCTTCACTGCCTCCCTGGCAACCCCTGCACTGCGGGACTGTCTCTGAATCCCTACAGCCCCCCCCTTCACAGCACTTGTCTGCACTTACTTTGCACTTGCCACCAGCTGGCCCTTAGTATTTATCTTGTTCTACTAACCCTGTACTGCACTTTCCCGTCTCCCTTCCCCCTTGCACTTTTCCCTTCCCCTCTACCCTTGCAGTTGCGTGATCTGAATGACACCTGGCCTAGTAGGATCGTTGTCTGTCTCCCCTTGTTCTCCCCCTGCCTCATCGCGCCTTGAAACACTTGTGTATAGGCGCATTATAAATGCCATATCATATCATATCATATCATACCGCCTTGGTCGTAATGAGGCCCATTGTATTGTATTGTATTGTTTCTATTGTATTGTTTTGTATTGTTTATTTATCTAATGCCTATACACAGGCAAGGGTTTCAAAGCGCTCAAGGAAGGTGGGAAATGGGCAAAAAATAACAGTCACTTAGAGCCCTTGAAAATCTGAGACGATAATAGTCTTCATAGACAGAGTAAGTGTTTAAAAAGTACATTTAACAGGATGGGATACAGCAAATAGTCCTGACTGCGATTCTGCAGTTTAACAGTACAATTAGGGGTGAAAGGGGAGAACCAGACAGACGATCTTCAGGCAGGGGTGTACAGATCGAGCAAGTGCACAGAGGTCACAGGGAGGGGCAGGATCAAGTGCACCTGGTTGGTTAAGACTGGGGTAAGTGCAGCGAAAGCAACTCTCTTGGGTTAATTTTGAAGTGCATTGAATGTGGGTGGGGTGTAGGGCCCTGGGGCAAGTGCGAGAGAGAGAGGACTGACAGGGGTGTCGGGGACCAGTGAGCCTCTGAGGTACACCAGGTGGCCAGTCAGCATGATGTAAAGAATAGGAGTGAGAGAGGGAAAGAACAGAGAACTGGGTTAGCAGGTTAGAGGGAGAGAGAAGGAAGAGGAGAAGAGGAAGGTCTTGAGGAGTTTCTGGAATTTCAGGAGATCCGGCTCAAGAAGTAGGGCGGCAGGTAGGCTATTGCAGAAGGAGGCACCTGCTGAGGATAAGAATCTCCCACCAAACCTCTCCTTGGAGAACCGGCTCACTCGCAGAAGGCTGGAGGTAGATGAGCGGAGGGCTCATGAGGGACAGTATTTAGGTAGGCAGCATTGAAAGTAGGTGGGTCCCAGGCCCCAGAAAGCCTTGTGAACAATGCAAAGGGTATTTAATTTGATCCTTGGCACCACAGGGAGCCAGTGGAGGGATGTCAGCACTGGAGAGATGCAGTCCCTGGGCTTGAGGCCAAGAATAAGTCTTGCAGTTCTGTTCTGGGTGAGTTACAGAGGGCACAGGGCAGAAGAATGGAGGTTGAGTAGTCCAGCTTGGAGAGAACCAGGGCTCTGCAGACAGTGAGCCTCTGGGCGAAGGTGAGAAATGATAGAGTACCTCTAAGGAGGTGCAGCTGATAGACTTTTTGGAAATGTCTGAAATGCGAGAGAAGGAGAGAGTGGAATCAAAGATGACCCTAAGGTTTCTTGCTTCGCAGGTAGGGTTGGGTGCAGGGCCCAGGGAGGCCAACCAGAGTGAAAGTGGAAAAGCGGGACCAGGGGTCCCAATGTGGACGATGTCAGTCGTAGTAGCATTGAGGCAGAGGTCGTTTACAGCACACCATGACTGATTAGCAGACAGACAGTCATATATGAGCGAGGAGCAGGCGGCTGAGGATAGCCTGAAAGATAGTTGTGTGTCATCTGCGTAGCACTGGAAGTTGGAGGTGAAGGCGGCAGTCACCCATGCCAGGGGGGCCATTTAGACATTGAAGTACCAGGGGGATAGGTTAGATCCCTGGGGAATGCCACAGTTTGAGAGCGAGATAGTCAAGCAAAATGCTCTGAGTTCCACCTGAGATGGGCAGTCGGAGAGGAAGGAGGTTAACCTCGCCAGAGACTGACCTGTGATTCCCAGGGCGTCACAGAGGCGTGCGATCAGGATGCTGTGGTTATCCGTGTGGAAGGCAGAGGAGAGGTCATGGAGAATGAGGATAGATGGGGTGTTAGTAGCAAGATTTGAGAGAAGGTCTTCACAGGTGTTCAGAAGAGCAGTTTCCGTGTCATCAATTGTACTACAATCATAAATACCATATACACTTCAATTATATCATTCCACCATATTACAAATACTGTATGCTCCCCTACAGTGCCTATAATTACTATATACATATTACTTTATTCTGTAACACCAGTGGCCACAACCATCACAATATAATTAAAACAAGTATTTACAATACACCTTCAAATAACGAAATTTGCCATGACCTGCAATTGAAATAATGTCTGCGGACAACAAAATGGACCGCGGTCTTGGCAGCTCCTGCAAACACTTTTTTCACCTATTGAGAACAGCTCGGTCTCATCTTTATTCCACTCCCCTACCCTTTCCATGCCATCTTTCAGCCATCAAATAACCCCAAATGTGTTTTCCAAACTGTTCATTCACAGCACTCTCTGCGGTCAGCGGCCATATCCGCGGACTACCCCAGCAACTGCACGTCCTTTTATTACCTATAGAAACAGCCCTATGTCATCTTTATTCCACCCCACCCTTTTCAGTCCCTTTTCCCACCACCAAATAATCCCAAATGTGTTTTACAATCTTTTTCCTCATCAAACAATCCGTGGACAGCCGCCTGTGTCCGCAGATCACACATGGCGACAGGTTAAAAAAATATTACGCACCTCACGCTTTTCACCATCCAATCAGTGGGCATGTACAGTGTCCGTGGACATCACACCACCCCACCCACCCCCCCGTTTTGTCCAGGGGCTGTCCACAGACCTGAATAGGGAAGTGAGTCTGTGGACGAGACCTAACTAATTTTTTTGCTTCCTCCTTTTTGGCAGTTTTTTAAAAAGCTACTGGACGGAGTTACACCAAATGTACAAAAAAACACTTTCTGGACCAAGCCGCCGCTCCTTGTGTGAATTTGGTGCAAATCCATCCAGCGGTTGGTTTGGGCTGTAGGCATGAGCAAAATTTGTTTTCCATTGCGTTTATGAGGATTTCCACAAATTGTGGGACTCCCCTATAGCTTTGCCCCCCCCGATGAAACGAAACCGCACCAAACTTTGCAGAATCATTCTGAGGGGGCCATATACTTTGGTGAGGATTCATCCAGGGGCGCAAAGTTATAAGCTGCCCAAAAAGTGCTCTATGAGTTGAGCAACTTAACCAGAACTCCAGGGCCACTGCCGGAGGACCTGTAATATATACAATTTAATTAAACATATCATCTGCAAGAAAACTAAATAGAAAAACTGTAATGAAAGCACCACTGAGGAAAGAACAGAGAATATGCAAGAAAAGAGAGAATGCAGCACTCCAGTTAAGAATACAATTGCAGCGCCGCACAATGTTCTTTTAAAGGGATATGTAATGAGGAAAAAGGTGCACAAAATACCAAATCTGTCTCTAGTGCCCAAAATGGACCAAAAGAGCAGGTGTACCACTCTCACATAGTACTTTCTTGGTGGTTTGACAATAGGGAACTAGTCTGTTCTGTGCTGTTTGTGTGGTTTATTGTGGCTTTTTATGGTTCAAGAGTGATACATTAAGACGAGCAGATTGCGAGGGCCACCTGTGTCACTTTGAAGGTCAGTTTGTGAACCAGCTGGTGACTGGAAGGGCTGGTCTGTGGGATCAGTTAGATGAAGTGCTTGAGGGTATGTGGATTGTGAGGGCTACCAGGGTTGGTTCAAATGTTGAGTAGACGCCAAAGTTGATGGCGACTGGATGCGCAGTTCCATTCAAGCTGTTCAATGCAGCCTTCACCATGGTTCAATCAACTGATGATGACGATCGGCAGCGAATATGCTGGTGGGATGAGCAATGGGTTCAAGATGGCAGACGCAGCAAAGAGCTTGTGGTATGAGCCGATGCAATGACACGCGCAGCTAGCCTGTACAGCGGTGAACAGGCTAGAATGCAGATCAGTGTTTAGAGGGATGGGTGAGTGCCAAAGGTAGCTCCGTAGGGTCATGATGGGTCGAAGTGCTTGAACAGGCTCAAATCAAGGTTTACAGGGTTTTGAGAGGGGCAAATTCAGGAATCATGGTTGTTTTGGCTCTCAGATGCTCCGAGCCCCTCTCAGGAACACAAAGAAGGGGCCAGTTAATGTCCTCCGCTAAATAAATGGTGCGTGCATAAGCGTTGCCATTAGTGTAAGCAGAATCAAAATTACAAAATGTACAACTTTGCATAGCTGCCAAGAAAGAAACTTTATAAACACAACCTTGACATATACACTCTTAGGTATGCCCTAGCTATGCCATTGAGAACGGCATTCGTTTTAGTTCAGCCTGCATCGCCTATAAGTAAATGAAAACCAAGGAACCTTCATAATTTGCTACAAAAAAACGTGCTATCTCGGTAAACCAAAGCCCAGCACAAAGCAATGCCATTGCTAGTCTGGAAATCAAAATCTGAACGGAAAAATAAACAAGGAAATCGGTGGTCTCCTACTATGCAACAGGACACTGGATTAATGTAGCTCCATCACTCAGGCTGCTGTCTCTCTCTCTCCTGCACGTCAGTAAAACTGGCACCCTACCTCTTCAAAGAGCACACCATTGTACAGTGACCACTGACTCACTAGCACCGCCCCTCCCCTGCTGTATTGCCTGCTGTGTACCCTTCCCACCTTCTTGTAAAGTGTGGCTTGCCAGCTAAGCTTGCACTGTAGATCCCCGTACCATATCCCCGGAACACATTATAATCATTTATAATATTTGAAAGCCCCAAATGGCCCGTGTTGTTTGTATGCGTACTTTAAACTTCACCGCACTGTGCTCCCAATGCTAATGTGATTGTATCATTGTGAGTGTATCGCTGAACACAGCATACATGTGCTTCTCCCGTGTTTGTCTTTCCAGGTTTCCCTGGTGAACGCCCCGATAAGCCCGGGGGAAACGTGTTGATTGCAGCAAGAATGATTGATGGCACCCGCTTGTGTATATTATTCTTATTTTTAAACAAGCAGATAGCGACACCTTTTGTGAATAATTATATGTGTACGTTTTTTTGTCTGCATTTGCTTTTTTGACAATTGATGCCTCTTTCATTTTGCTATAGTACTCCTGTAGGGGGCCAGGTCTGAAAGACAGACTTAAGGTTAGGCTGCAATTAATTTTAAAATACTCGTGCCCTGGAGGCCAAATATGTCTTGAAGGGCCACATCTAACCCTCTGGCCCGTTTGTTGTGCACCACTGCTCTAGATCAGTGCTACACTCACGCGCTTTCTACGGGGGCCTCATTACAACTCTGGTGGTAGCCGTGCCGGTAAGTTCGTCACGGCTGCTGCCGGAGATACATTTTTTCCAGCATCCACGAATGGGCAAAAACCGGGTCATGGCAAGTTCGGCGGACCCGGTAATTGCCCATTTGCTGGCAACAAGGATCTCCCCATCCCCATTCGTCCACATAGGGCCGAATGGGGATGGGTACATCGGATGCAGCAGCGCATTCAGAGTGCTGCCGGTGCATCGGACGTGCTGTGCTCGCCGGTGCCGGTCTGCCCGCCAGGTCAGACCTGGCAGGCAGACAGGCTGCCGCGACCACAACACGTAGTATGGTGGTCCGGGAACTCTGGTACCGGCATGCTTACCGGTTCCGAAGTTCCCAGACCGCCAGGGTCGTAATGAGGCCCAATGACTTTACGATCAGCAAAACCATTTGCCCTACCTGGAAGCCTCATGGTGAAATACTTCCCAATGGAAAATAGAAAGCGTTACCTCCACTTACATAGACCTATAGGGATTTTAAGACTTCCAGTTATTATGTAGATGATGTTGGCCTCGTGATTTAATCACCCACCCACTTTCTTCCTTCAAGAGATAGACATGAAGGACTAGTTTCCGCGCATATTCCATCTACACATGCAGCGCATAATTACCAAAGAATAAGAAGTCGATCTGTACTGTATGACAAAACCAGGCGTGGCCTGCCAGATTCTGGCTTTCAGTGGTCGGCTACTGCGAGAGTGTGAAACTATAGCTGTTATCAGAAACCAGCACAGTGCTCTTTGGGCAGTTGCCATGGCAAGCCAGGCAACGCAAAGAAATGAGCAAGGGAAGTCTTAATGAATTTCAATCCCCACTAAACACACACAGGAAGACATTTCAGGACATTTTTATCAAAATCTTTCGGAGAATCCATGAGAGTGAATACTTTCCCTCATTCTTAAAAATAAGAAATACCAATTAATTTAGTTCAATGGTAAAAGGCATTGTATAGCGCTTATGTCTTCTTTTAAAACAGTGAAGTAATAATAAGCAGCACCATGGTGAATAGCAATCTATACATACGCCAATTAGACCCCAAATGAGCACTGAAATTAACTCCTGTGTACAGCCATTTTAGAATTAATCTTTGCTACTCCACACCTAGCACCCGCCTCCACTGTAAGGAACCTATGAATCACAATGGACGTTATCCTCACGCCCGAACCCCATGGGAGAGTCTTTAATAAAAGCAGTTTTTCACAACTCTGCACTCTAAGACGCATCATAGCTTACATATCCTTTACCTGGGATCACAAGCCCCAACGAGACTGGACTATGCAAAAAGCAGTGGCCAAATTACCACCTCATGATGAAAAGGCTCAAAGACATCACCCCTGCACTTTACTTGCTTGAATGACTCCCCGTCCAGAAAATGATGTGTTTCAAAACCCTCTGCATTGACCACAGCGCTTACCATGGAGAGGGCCTAGCTTCGGTCAGATGAACATTCCAGCATTGCCCACCTTCCAGGACACTAAGATCCAGTAATGATCCTCTAGTGTCAGTTCCTAACTTCAATATGAAAAGACAAGGAGGATCAAAACTCTCTCTATGTATGCTACCAAACTATGGTAGTCCCTACCCAAATATCTTTGCATGGAAGGGCATCACCTGATGTTAAGAAGAAAACCTAACACATGGTTCTTCAATTACCTAAATTGGATAAATGGGAAAATCAAAACTAACACAACAGGAAAAGATGGCTTCCTTGTGACTCAGCTCATGTAGGGACTAGGCACCTAGATCATCCTATAACGACACACTGCAATGAGGCTGGTGTGTTGCACTGGTCCCACTCAAGGAAAAACAATCCCAATCAGGGATACCTCAAAAAGATGGCCATCTCCTAGCCTAAAATAATTCACATTAGCTCACAATCTCCGAAATAAAGAAATGACTCTACCACCATACTGGAAGAAGTCTCCAAACACTGAGCCTTCCCACCTTATTCCTTCCTCACTAACTCGTCACTGATACTCTCCCTATGCCCTAAACACAGTAGTGCCCATATTGACACACAGGTAACAGTTGCTTCTGACTATCATACAATGGCCTTACCTGGATTCTTTGAGACATCAGGTAAGAGAATAGGTAAGGTCGATCTTTTCATGCAGCTCCACGTAGAGCACCACCACCTAGAGAAGAGTGACCACTCCAAGGATTTGCCAAGGAGGGAAAACATCAGTGCACAAAGTAAAATTGGTAGCACAGCACCAAGAAAGAGAAAGGCTTCATTTAACAGGAGCGAGATGAAAGTTAGTGCTAAGAAGAAGACCAGGGCAACAGGAGGCCAGGGAAGTGGCTTGCAGCAGGTCGGGGGGGACACAGAGTATGGGATATAGGGGGGACAGAAGACAATGAAGAGAAACAGAAAGTACACAAATAGAAGAGGGAACAGTGTCAGTCTCCAGGGATCCACCAACCCGAAGCATTGCAACTTGTTTGCTGGAATCAAATCTCCTTGGAAGTAGGTTCCAGAGAACCATATACAGGACATCTGCTGCCATCTTGAGAAAGACTGGACAGCTGCGTACCTAGTACGAGGCAGCACTACAATGGGCGACAGGACACTTTGGCTCTCGGTTTCTGACAGCGGCCTGTGTTCATCAACACCACACCACCTACCTCCATTGCTTTACTCTGCAGCAACTGTTACAAAATAACAAGAAATACAAATGAATGGAATCCTGATATCGTTTTACTATGGTAAAAACAGGACCACATTATATCGCCACAATGAGCACACAAATCTACTAGAGCAAGAGTTGCACCTAGACCTTCATTTCATTTGTGATACATTGTCTACTGTATAGTGCAGCGATACTATACATCATGTGTCTACTTTCAGACAGGTTGTAGCCTCAGCAGAACAATGTTAGGCTTCCAGTCATCAGTCTAATCTTGTTACTTCGTAGCAGTTGTTGCAGAGTGACAACGATAGATTCTAAAATGACTGCTCTTGAGAGTGAATTTAAGTAGTGACCATTTGGGGCATATATGTATATTTATTCCTGGGTCAGTGATCGCAACCTTGAAGTTACAGTTAAGTGGGCTTTCCCATAGGAAGAGTAGTTTTTGGGTGGCTTATAAAATTGGTGCTGTTTGATGAATCTGCCCAAAACTTTACAGAAACAAATATAGAGCCAACTTTGAAAGATTTTGTAAAGTTTGGTGTGGTTTCATCAATCAGGGGAAAGGTTATCATGGTACTCCCAGAATTTGTGAAATGCAGATAGACGTCTATGGGAAATCATGTTTCTCGTGATTACAGCATGAATGGCTGGATGTATTTGCACCAAACCTGTGTGAGAAATGGCAGCCTGGTTCCAAAAGCCTGTCTTTGCAAATTTGGTTTAATTTTGTCCAGTATCACTTGGGGCATGGAAAGGGGGCACAAAATAGGCCTGTGGCCATGGACAGTGGCCGATTACGTTGGCCTGTTGCCATGGCCAATAGCCAGAGCAATCTGGCCACTGGCCATGGCCATGAGTGCTCATATATGGGATTGAAGTTGGCCTGCTGCAAGGGCCAATGTGTATTTTGAGAGGCTTAGTGGGTTGTGCAACATGGACCGTCTATGGGGTTAAAGTTGGTACAGGGACTGGCCTTCAGAAAGCTATGCCATAGGGATTGGGGAGATTGGCCATGTTTGCAAGCCATGGGCAGTGCTGAACGGTCTCTGTGGCTATGGTCAGTGGCCACTAGGAAATAGTTATGGGGTTAAAGTTGGCACTGGACTTAGCCTGATGCATGGGTTAATGTCTATATGTGACAATAGGTTCTGCAACATGGCTCAAGGACGTGTCACAGGGATTTTTAACACAGAGTGTCTGCAAGCAATAGAGAGTGGTGAATGGTCCAATGAGGGGGATATAGTGTACAGTAGAAGAGGCTGCAGGCAACGTCAACTGGATATTTAGGGTGGTTTGGTGGGAAATTACGTATTAAAACAAAAGTTATGTTATCATATAATGAGTTTCAGTGAATAGTGTGCTTGGCGTGTATTTGGGTGGCAGCTGCTTGGAACTTTCTTTGCCTGGTCTTGGTTTTGTTGTGGGTTTAGTGCAAGTGTGAAGTTGTTGGTTGGAAGGTTCAACAGTTAGGACACTGCTAATGTATTTTGTTTGTTGTCTTCTAAGGATTGTTTCGGACTGATAATTGTGGAAAGGTAATAGAATGTTTTGTACATCTGTAAGGAATAGAAAATATAATTTGTAGTAGAACATGATATAGAAAATATAACAAACGTTTTACCCCTCATAGATATTGTGGTCATGGGAAATACATCTGAGGTGGTTTGCAAAAAAAACATATTTTACTTTCAGTCCTAGTACATTTTTTAATATGTTTTTTGTACATTTAAAGTGGTTAGATACCCGATGGGGTATTCCAATTGAAATTCATTTATGAAATACAGTTTATAAGTATACGTCACAATTTGTATTTAATACATTATGTTGTTAGTGTGTTTGTTTTCTGGATTACTTTATGTTTTAAAGTAATTGGATAATCATGTGTGTATTCTAAATGTAATAATTTAGAAAAGTTACATTTGATGTATAATTCATTGATTGAATGTTGAGTTTAAGGAATATTAACTAGGCATTCTGTAATCTTTGTTTTTGTGTAACAAAACTGTTGTTTCATTCAAACCAACCACTTGTTTGCTTGACATACACAGTATAGTGTCCTGACGTGATGGCAGTGGAAACCTGTACGTTATGTTATGCTTACTGTGATGAATGTTTTTCCACCAAGATAGACATCTGCAGACGTGAATTGGGTGAGTTTACAGTTACTTTGTGCCTCATCGGCTTTGAATCTTAGGAGCATTACTATAACATATTGGCCAAGTGCATCTATTTATTTGTTGAAAGAATGTGTGAATTTCAGAATTGGCAACACGAACCATTATTTACATTATGTAGAAGTTGTTCAAATGGTACAGTATCACAATTTGGTATAGATGCGTACATAAAACTTTCATTGGGAGGATGGTTTGGTGAAACATGGTTGCTGAGATTGTATGTATGTTTTTGAGTGTATGGTATGTGTAGGATATCTTATACAGGGATGTTTTCTCTCTCTGGACCTTTTAGTAAGTACCTGAGGAGTTCTTTCTGACCCTCTTGTGTTTTTATTGTGAGTTTAACAACTCATGCACATTGATCTACTTCCTATCTTATGCCTGATAATGTGTAGATAGTGTTAGGATTCTTAGTGGTGTTTCTATGCAGTAGTAAGAGTTGTAAAGATAGCTGTTCTGAGACTTATAAGTAAAGATTGTCAACAAGTGGTGACAAATAGAAAAGTAGATGCATTTCTACTTTTGCACAACTATTGATCCTGGTTATAAAAGTGCTGGAAGATGTGGAATGTGATGGATTTCAAATGTGAGTGATTGTTTTCCTTTTTATGAGATTAAAGGGAAGTGTGAGGAAGTTTCATGTTGTACTTGTTCTCTTTTGGAAGTTTTCCTTTTTCAGGTACAAGGTACATATACAATTGTGGAGTGTGCAATGCACATAGTCTGTTATATTCATGTTTCTAAGTTTTGTTTGTAGCTTTTTAACTTATTTTGTAAAAGGTTTCAGTTTGTTTAAAGCTAATATGAGTAGTTGTGTTATTAGTATGAATGACCTGCCAATAATTGCTTTTAAGACCGGTTTTCTTTGGGAATCCACAAGTGTGGATCGTGACTGCTCATATTTTTTAATGTTATTGAGTACATTACGATAGTACAGTTATGGCAAAATTGATATTTTTGAATTGTTTACAATGGGCATTGTAAGATATGGTTTGCATGTCTGTTGTGTTTGTTGGGGCCCAGAACTCTGTTGAAATTGTTTTGGAAGGTAATTGCTTGCATGTCTTGATGGAATTGGAGAAATGCCATTTATTTTTGGTGGCTGGTGTGGTTGTACTTTGCAAGATGGGAGTAATTTCTTCTCTTGCTTTTACAGTTTCTATTAATTGTTTTAGTGAATGGTGAGTTGTTACTCTCCCTTGTTTTTACCTGCCCAATCATTTGTTTGTTTTCTTCAGAGTCTGGCTTTGGTTGGCATGTTATGTATCTGTTGCGGTGTGTGTGTGTGTGTGTGTGTGTGTGTAATTGTTCATTAGTATCTGGGAAGAGATGGTTTGGTAAGTCGTTTATAACTAGGAGTGTGGAAGGAGGAGTGTAGTTTTCGGTATTGGTGGCTTGTTTAGCACCTGTCAGTAATGAATAGTGGGTTTTTAGCCACCTGAGTGTGCTTGCTTTAGGACTTATTAGCAGTTATGGAGGTTTTCATATGTAACCTTGAAAATGACAAACTATTAGCAAATGGAGATTCGTTTTATTCTTGTGTTAGCTAATCAAAATGTTTATAGTGTGGTCAATATGTCATAGTAATTACTTTATTCTGATCACTCTGTTTCTAAAAGTAGATGGAGAAGCAACAATGCACTGTCTAGGCAACTTGTTTAAAAAAGGAACATATTGTCTCTGGGAGTTTAGTTTTTGCTGGAACATGCTATTTAATATAGGAAAGGGAAAGGGGTACTGGAACAATGGGTATGTAATGCAACACTCTAGTTTTGTGGTACTTGGATGAGGAAGGTAGCTGGTGGTGCTTTCTTTTATTTTCTTATCTGCATCTGTGGTATACATAATAACTTACACAAAACGTACATACAAGAATAAAACAGCCACATTATCACAAAAAATACAAACTAAAACACATTCTCAAATTCAGTTTTTACCTAACATACACAACAATCCATAATTTATAATAGTAAAACCACATGTCTTATTTTAAAAATGTGCCTTAAAGGTTACTTGCTTTGGGCAGCAACTTTAAACAATTCATCAAAGATTAGTGCTAAAAATGTCACTGATGCTAATAAAAGAGACATATACGTTCCCGTCATTAATATATTCCAGAAGCTGTTCGCAATCACTGCTGAAGAGGAGTGAACAAAAGGTCCCAGAAATGTTGTTTTATTAATCAGTGTCGCAGTGCATTCCACCACCACATGGTAAAGTGACTCCATTTGTTCATTCATTGTTACAAAATCTACATGAACATAGTGATTTTTGAATCTTTAGTCCTGGGCCAATAACCTCTAATGTAGCAAGACAATCCAGTCGAAATTTTAGGTACCACCGACGTGCCTGCTGTGAAGGGAATTTCTTCAAATATGTTCTCAATTATGGCATCGGGACAGGTGACAGAGCTTTATTTCTATAACGTTTCAGCCTTTGTAGGTCATCTAGGTCCACATTTTTGTCCCATCTTTTTATAGCATTTTTCAGAGCCCACTGAGACTCAGACCCGTCTAAATCCATTAGCTTCATGAAACTGACGCAATGTTTCTTAAAATTACATAAGAATACATTCGAGTTAATTCTTATCATATAACCCAGCTGTGCAGATAGACTCCGATCCTCCGCCTTACCAAGTTTAAGATTAAGCGAGATACATTTGTACATATATTGAGCCCACCAAGATTGCAAGCCTAACTCCAATCTAATAATACTAATGGGAACAGATTTCGGCAGACCTAAGGCTTTTTTCAAAATAAGCCGAAGTCTATCCAAGAATTTCCGATTTGTGAGGGAAACTAAATCTATTCCATTGAGTACCATAGCTGACACTTTCATACAGTATAATTTGATTAGAGGTGCAAGAGAATATGAGCACAATCTACTCCTCAACAGTTTCATCATGGAGGTACAAGTTCTTAATGTTTTCTCATTCTTATTTTCTGTCTGTAGATACTTTTTCGTGGTAAACAAATAACCAAGATAGCAGAGAGCATCAATTTCTGCCACTCTGACGTTGTTGATTGCCCACACATACTTTTTCCTCTTAAGTTTATTAGTAATTGTCATGATCTGAGACTTCACCGGATTTATGATAAGTTTATTCTGATTAAGATAGGAAGCCATTCCATCCAAAGAACGTTGGACGCCCACCAGTGTACAATCTGAAAGAATCAGATCGTCTGCATACGCAATGCAGTTAGTCCTTAAAAGAACACACTTCGAGGGATAACCATCCCATTCAATACTCTTATCCCAGAGATCTGATGTATACAAGTTAAAAAGTGCCGAGGCAATCACACAACTCTGTCATATCCCTTTGTTCACATTAATAGGACTAGATAAATCTCCCTTAGCATTCAACCCCACACTCACAGTATTACCAGAGTAGAATAGTTGTATCATGCATAGCAAACCCGGTTGTATCCCACACCTAGATAATCTTCACCATAGGATGCTTCGATCAACATTGTCATAGGCAGCAAAGACATATAGTGTTCTTCCCATCTCCCTACCCGCTTGTGCCATACAGGAGGATGATATCAACCAACTTAGTGTCATTCCTATACCTTTCCTGTATCCTTTCTGAAGTGGTCTAAATATGTTTGCCGTGTCCGCCCACTTAGTCAAGTCTTTTAATACCATGTTGGCGAATATTTGTGATTAGATGTCTATCAATGCAATGGGTCTATAACTCACAGGATTGTTCCTTTGGCCTTTCTTAAGGAATGGAGTGGTTATTGCCAGTCAAACATCACATTACACATAAAATGCTCACTACAACACATAAATGCCTCTCTTTCAGCAGTCCCATCTACTGGTCTGAACGCATTAACATCAAGAGCAATGGAAGAAGTCTTCATTCATCCTCTGCCACAGTCCTTGCTTCCCCCAGATTTAAGACCGCAAAATTTGGAGCCACCACGCTTGATGTTCAGGGCCCTCTACTTTGGAATGCTCTGCCGGCAGGGCTACGACAAATCAAAAACTACCTCCTATTTTAAAAAGCCATAAATACCTACCTTTTTAACATGGAGTAATCCTTATGACCCCTTTCTGATCCTGCTTGCTCTGTCTTGTTGTCCTGTCTATGTCTCTGTTGTTTGTGCACCCTGAGGCCTACGGGCATGCGGCGCATTATAAGAATTAAAATAAATAAAATATTGCCTTTTGCCACGAGAGCAGACAGAGACCTGTTCCAAGACCCTGAGTAAATAACCGAAACAAGCTTTCAGACCACATTATTGGGTTAGTTTTTAACAAGCTATTCATCATCCCATCAGGGCCACAAGCTCTTGAATTTTTTAGCTTTCCAATAATGGCAACAATCTCATCTTTGTCGAATTCATACGACCACTCAACGCCTTTGTAGGCATTATTCCCCACACTCCCTGACTGTTCACCACTATGACTATGATGGTGGTGGTAATGCACAGATTACTATTGGGCTACTAGATTGAGGAAGATGGAGGTGGCAGTAATGTACAATTTTACTAATATGGTAGTGTCATGAGAGAGGGAGGTTGTGGGAATGCAACAGATTACTATTGGGGTCTTCGAATGAGAAAGAGGGAGGTGAGGTAATGCTATGGATTACTAATGGGGTACTTGGATTATGAAGTGGAAGGTGGGGATAATGGGGTACTGGTATGAGGAAAAGAAAGGCAGGTGTAACAGAGTAGTGGGACGAGGAGGGAGGTAGCGGTAGAATAACATATGGCTGATGGGTCACTGTATTGAGGAAGAGACAGTTGGTGATAATTCAACATATCATTGTTGGAGTAATGCAATTGATTACCGTTGAGATACTGGAACAAAGAAGATGGAAGATGGAGGTTAGTATTATGCCACAGGCTACTAATTTATTTATTTTTATTTATTTATTGTTTGCTTGTCAGGCGCTTATATAGCAAATGCAATTTATACAACAAAAAACAGTAAAATACTGTTTCAAAGCACCCACAGGAAAAGGGAGTGAAATACATTACATAACACAATAAATAATAAGAGCAGTGGAGGGAAAAGGAGGACGGACAAACCTACTATGTCATGTGAGTATTCAGAACGTGAAAGTGCAGCAAGGTAAAGGGCAGAGGGAGTAAGTGCTGGGGAGTCTGGGCTCATAGGTGAGCCACAGATGAAGTGCTTGCGTTGTTGAGTGCTACATGGCTAAAGCCCATGTTAGGAGTATGTGTGATCTGCCAGGGCAGAGGGTGTACCAAGGCAAGTGCTGTGGAAAGACATGAGCTGGGCCAATTGGGTTCGGGAGGTCAGGAGCCCCAAGGATGCATAAGGGCCCCAGACACTAAACAGCAACTGTTGGATTAGCAGAGAAGAGAAGAATGGAAGGAGGAGGTGAAGAGAAAGGTTTTGAGGAGCTTCAGGAATTTAAGAAAGTCCTGCTCAAAGTGCACACGCAGGGGGAGGCTGTTCCATAAGAGGGAGCCAGCTGAGGAAGGTGATCGACCACCTACCTCCTGTTAAGCAAAATGATTTACACACAAAGAGTTGGTGCCAGAGGAACGAAGTGGCCTGGAGGGAGAGTATTTAGTAAGATATAGTTGAAAATAGTGTGGACCCCGAGCTCCAGGCAGCCTTGTGGAGGATGTAGAGGGATTTAATCTGTGAGCAACCAGAAGCCAATGAAGACTTTTTAGGGCAGGAGAGATGTGGTCACTAGGCTTAATGCCAAGGATAAGTCTTGCTGCACTATTCTGGATTAGCTGGAGGGGTTGCACAGTGGAAGAAGGTAGATTCAGGAGGAGGCTATTGCAATAACCAAGCCTAGAGAGAACCAGTGCTTGGGTAACATTGAGCCTCTGGGGGAAAAGTGAGAAAAGGAAGAATTCCTTTGAGAAGGAAGAGCTGAATGTGGGACTTCTTGGCAATGTCCTGAGTGTGAGGGAGGAAGGAGAGAGATGAGCCGAAGATGACTCCAAGGTTTCTGGCTTCAGAAGGAGGAGCAGGGGGAGAGCTCAAAGATGAAGGCCAGAGTTAAGGGAAGAAGGAGGGAGCAGGGGTCCCAATGGGAAGGATCCCAGTTTTACAGGCGTTGAGGCAGAGATCGTTGGAGGTGCACCAGGACTGGATTGCAGATAAGCAGTCAGGGATGATTGAGGTTGCAAGAGGGTCAGCAGGAAGTTTAAAACAGAGCTGTGTGTCATCTGCGTAACACTGGTAGGAAGAGAAGGAGGAAATGAGGCATGCAAGCAGAGCAAGGTAGATGCTAAAGAGCCAAGGGGAGAGGATAGAACCCTGGGGGACACCACAGGTGGAGGAGGAATTAGAAGAGGAGAAGGTGCCCAATATGACTTGGGAAGAGCAGTCAGTAAGGAACAATGTCAACCAGTCCAGTGCCCATTCCGAGATACCAAGGGTATTGTGGAGCCTTTGTATAAGGATGGAGTGGTTGACTGTATCAAAGGCAGAGTAGAAATCGAGAAGGATGAGGACAGGAGGGGAGTTGGAGTCCACGGGTGTTCAGAAGACCTGTTTCTGTGCCTCTGGGTGCTCGGAATCCAGATTGATGGTCGTGGAGACTATCAACAAATTATGTGTGTAAGTTGAGTTGGGACAATGCCAACTTCTCCATCAGCTTCCCCAGGAAGGGGGTGATGGAAATAGAGTGGTAGTTGGCAGGGCAGTTAGGGTCTGCTTAAGGTTTTTTCAGTAGTAGGCCCACAAGAGAGTGCTTAACAGAGTAGGGGAAATATCCAGTGTCAAAAGAGTGATGGCAGAAATCAGTAAGTGCGGGGGCAAGGAAGCCAATGTTAGCCTTGATGGTTCTGGATGAGCATGGGGAAACCTGTTTAGAAGAGACCTTCATGGAGCAGACAACTCTGGTAACCTCTTCAGGTGTAACAGGGGAGAATGAGGCGAAAGAAGAAGGAGGAGGATGAGGGGCCAATGGAAGGAATGGGGTGAGAGATGGATTGGGTGGCTAGCAAGGGTTGTTCAGGATGTCCTGAGTTGTTGTGGTGAAGTGTGTGGCCAGTGTGTTGCAGAAGGCTTGAGAAGGAGAAGGGATAGAGGATACTGCGGAAGGATTGGCTTGTTCCGTGCAGATCTTGAAAGGTTCAGCCGCGTTGTTGGATGTACCAGAAACCCATGCCTGTATTTGGTCTCTTTTATTGGTGCGGATGGAGAGAATGTATCACCTTTGGAGCAGGCGGCAGGCCAGTTTGTCAGAGGGTGAGCCTAAACTTTGCCACTTCTGTTCCGCCAACCTGCCCTTTCTTTTCTGGGCATCAAGTTCGGAGTCGTACCAGGTGTTATGCTTAGAAGCAGGTTTCAGGCAGATCCTCATGAATGAGACAAGAATGTTGGTGATGGAAAGGTGGAGGTTGCTGAGAGCAGAGTGAGAGGTAGTATCAGAGGTAGGGGGTGAGTGGGAATGAAGGTGGAAGTGAAGGCAGCATCTAACACTTGTTTCATCGGGCGGATGTTAGTGAACGAGGTTGGCAGGCCTTTTTGGGCGGCGGTGAGGGCCATAGGGACCGAGGTGGGAGGGGAGGAGAGATATTGATATTGATGTTTAGAGTGGCAGGGAGGCTGTTCCAGAGGGAGGCCTGTGTTGCTGGAAATGCATCGGAGGGACAGGGAATCTGTATCCTTGTCCTTTACTGCCTTTTTATCGTGTGTTCTGTCATATTTTCCACGCAGGAGTTCATGTGGGACTCCTGGTGGTGCAGCTCTCTCTCTTTTGGTTTGGTGAACAGACCTGTGGGATACCCTTACAGCACCCATGGGTGGGGGTACAACCCTGTGCCCCTAGTGAATGTTTTTGGGCACCCTGTGGGTGGCCCGCAGAGCGTGGTATGGGCTGGTGGCAGCTCCACGCTGAATTTGATAGGGGCACTGAGTATCCTCCATTTTGGGTTACCCTGGCCCTGCCATTGGAATCAGTTGATTCCTGATGGGAAACAAGATGGCCCCTGTGGCCTCTTGCTTTCTATTACCTGCTACCTTGTTTTCCCAAAGTCCTGGGAAGCCCTGACTCTGTCCCTTTCCCCTGACTGGCTGTTGGGTGGAAGTTCCATATATGGTGTTGTTGTGAAGTCCAGTCCAGACTGACTGGAGCCTTCCCAGTGACTGTATGTTGTGGGTACGACCTGTGGGTGGGAGCTGGGTGAATGGAGTGTGTGACCAATATGCACTTCTCGTTGTGGCTGTCTGGTTTCTGGTATGAGAGACAAAGACTAAGACAGCCCTGCCCGAAACTGGCCTGAATGCAGTGTGTAGTGTTGAATGGCTGGGTACTTGTCCCAATCCACATTCCTTGTTGTGAGTGTCTGAGAGGGAGGAGGATTGCCTGAATGCACTGTGTGCCTGATTGACTGACTGACTGCATGAATGCCCTTCTGTATGATTGGCTGCTGAAAGTGACCCAGCAGTGTGGATGAGAGACATGATAGTATATCTGGGGACCTCTCACCACTGGAAATTGTTCAGAAGCTGTGTCTACACTTGAAGAGTAACTGGAACTGCTGATCCGCGACGCCCAGCTGGAAGACGAAGACTTGCTGTTGCATTTGCTTTGACCTGATCTGAATCTGCCGAACTCGTCAAGGACTGATCCGAGAGAGGACCTGGTAAGGCACCCTCTACCCGTGCTCTGAGGGACCTTCGAGCACTGCTTACCTTCGCCGAAGCTCCCTGGAAGTCAGACCCTCGAAAGGCTGCTGACCCGAGACGGGACCGCTGAGGAGAACAAAGAAAAGCACCCAGACTTCGCCACTGTCGAAGTCTATTGCCGTCGACCCGCGTTCGCAGGTTTGTGTAACCGCTGGAGGCCCGTCGAAGTTGTGTTGCCGAGCCGTGGGGACCACTTGACGCTGTGCCGCTGATGACCAGAGCCGCCCACTCCTTTGCCTAAGAACATTTGAATCCAAGGACTCCCTTGTCCGCAACGTCGACCACTTTGTCCCGCCAGAGAAAGTCGAGAACGACCTACGCGGTGAGGAGAATCCGCCGGTGGGTGTCCCGCCACCTAAAGGCCACAAAGACTTCGAGAACTCGACGCCCTTGTTGGGCCACAGTTCTTCTGAAACTCTTTGCGGTCCTGAGCAATCCATCGCCAAGGTGCCCCGCACACCTCATCCTCGCAGGACGTCGCTGACGAGCACCGCCTGGATCGACATCGGGGTCCCGGCACCCTTGAACTTCTCATCGCCGCCGTCAACAACAAGTTCACCATCTTCGACGCCTCTCGACGATCCGTGGCTCCTGCTTTAAAGGAAGTCACTCAAGAAGGATCCTTCAATGCGTCTTCGAAGAACTCTACTCCACCAGGTACATTGGGTGGGTAAAATCTTAATAGGAGGAAACAAGGCTATTGAACAATATATGGACTGGGCTTGTGCTATATATCTTTATTTTACAGGTTGCCCAGGTGGGGGCATCTCCACACAGAACTGTACCTAGTGGTAGGGGCCAGTAGTCTGCCTACCGTGTCAACCATCTTGCTTTCCTTCCTATCTCTATTGCTGGTTTCCACGTTATTGATCTGTGTGACATTTTAACTGTACAGTTGGTGCACTTTCATGAGATTCGATAACATTGGTGGTACCACTTTAGAATTGTATATATTTATCATTGTTGATTTCCGAGTACAAAGTGCGTTATTGTGATCGTGTACATACCTTTGAATATTAATTATACAAAGACTGTGTTTTTAGTAATACAATGTGTGGACATTCCTTTGTGGGGGATCAGGGACTACACTGTACTTAAGAACCAGCCTGCATCACCTCCTGAGAAGCTAGGCCTTGATTGCTCGACTACATTACCAATAATAGAGAATCTTGGCTGGGGTCCTCTGTGCCTCTCCTCTACCATATAGAGAGCGGAGTACAGACACCCCCCTCCAGTCTTTACACTGGTGGCAGCAATGGGACGCTTATGGTTTTAAGAATCAGTGTATAACCGTGCCACTTACAAAATATCTGCACTTTATTAACTTAAGGTTTGGTTGTGTACAAAATAACTGCATTACAAGCAATGGAGTCTATTGCAAATGGTAAATTGACTAGGATGAGCTTAGAGGCTCTCCAGAGTGCTTGTGAAGCCAGGGAGTTAGACTTTGTGGATAAGTCTAGGGCTGAGCTGATAGCTACCCTGGTGGACTACCAGACTGATGGTGAAACTCTTGATGAGGGGGGGAATGCAACCAATGAGGACTCTGCCCCTGGGGGTTCTACTGAATCTGTTTCTGGGAATGCCACCATTACTGCTGCCTCTGTTCCGAACCCCAGCACTGCTCTTCAGGGGGAAGCCCTGAAGATTGAACTTATAAAATTGGAGCTACAACGGGAACCATTAGCCTTTCAATACAAAAAGCTGAGTTGAAGAAAGAGGAGTTGGCACAGCAAGTGATACTCAAAGATAGGGACACTGAGCACCAAAGAATCCAGCTAGAGAAAGCTAGAGTGGAGACTTCAGCTAAACCAGTTGAGAGTGGCAGGTCCCCAGCCACCAAGTTTATGAAAGATCTGGTTGGTGTGTTTGTGGAGGGTTCTGATATCCTCCAATGGATTGAAGCGTTTGAAATGGCTTGTGCAATTCATGATGTTGACAAAAGAGATTGGGCTAAGTGTTCGTTAAGCAGAGTGCCTCAGACTGGGTATGACTGTATTCTGAAACTGAGTGTGGAAGACAGGGGTCAGTATGAGTGTATGAAGTCTGCTTTAATTGCCAAGTTTGGCAAGACACCTACCCAATACCTTAAAAGGTTCAGGGATTTTAAGAAAATAGAGAATGTGTCTTGGGTTGACTGGGTGCGTGCTGCGCACATGAACATGATGGGGTGGATAGATGGTTACAAGGTGAAAACTTTTGTTGAATTGTCCCACCTGTTGTTTTTAGAGCATTTTTCTGAGGCCTGTTCACCGGAGCTGCGTCAGTACGTTGCTGACCAGAACATTTTGGATCCCTTTAAGCTGGCTAGGCTGGCTGACAAGTGGGTCTCCCACTGGGTGTCCTAAGGACTCCAGTGGGAAGGACAAGGACAAAGAAAAGGGGGCCTCTCAGAAAGCTGAGGAGTCCCAAAAGCAGTCACAGTCGGGTAAACCTAAACCCTCCTCTCCTAAAACCCCAAAATCTAGTGGGGATAAGTCATCTGTGGGTTGGAATACGAGTAGTGGTCCACCTGCTGCAAAGCAGGCTCCCAGTGGTTGCAGTACCGTACCCCGCACTCCCGGCACTTGTTGGGATTGTGGGGCTCTGGATCACAAGAGGGGTGACTCCAAGTGTAAAGGTAAGGCACTTGGAGTACAGGCTGTCAGCTTGACCTACCCTTACCCCATGTCTGAGGTGGAGGCCACTGTCCTCCCCTCCTCTACAGGGATCACATTTGGTGCTCCTATAGAGATTTCCTTAGTGTCCCTTGGGGCCTGGGACCAGTTTGAGGAAGTACTGGTGACAATCCCACAGAACACCCGTAGATTTTTGAGAAGTGTCCTCCTGAATGGCCAGCCTTCTACTGGTTTGAGAGACACTGGGGCAAGCATGACAGTGGTGGTCAGGACCCTGCTCAAGCCAGAGTACTATGTAGGTGCTCCTCTGAGAACCACCAGGTTAGCTGGTGGGCCTCCCAAATTATTGCCTGTAGCCTTAGTCACCCTCGTAATTGGAGACAAGACAGCAAAGCTTCCTGTCCTGGTTCCGGACAATGTCCCTGCTAACATTCTGTTAGGTAATGATCTAGTAGAGTTGGGATTGATCTCGGATGGTCTTCCCATGACTGCTGCTGCGGTCACTAGGTCACAGGTGACCCCGGGTCTGGCTGTGAGTCAGGTACCCGAGCCAAAGGCGCGGCCTAAGGCAAGACAAAGGAAGAACAAGAAGGCCACCTCTGTGGAGGAAGCTCCTTCTCTTCCTGCTGTTCCTACAGCACCCAATGGGATCCATGCTACGGACGGGCTGGGTCCAGTGGTAAACCCTGTCTCAACTCCTGTGGGAGAAGAGCCAGAAGACTCTCCTGTGGGAGAGGTTCTCAACCCGGAGGATCATCCCGATCTTCAATGCTTGTTACCTGAAGGGGGACCCTCCCGGGCAGACTTCTGTAAAGGACAGAGAGAGTGCCACTCTCTCGAGGGTCTGAGGAAACAGGCCCTGTCCCAGGCACGAGGAGAAGTGCCTAGGACATTCCAGATTTATTGGGAGGGTGAGCTCCTAGTTAGTGAGCCCACTAAGCCTGAACCTGGTGCCCTCAAGAGGTTGGTGGTACCCCAGGTTTACAGGCCCTTCCTACTGCAGTTTGCGCATGAGGTGCCCTTAGCTGGTCATCTTGGTACCAAGAAGACTAAGCAGAGGCTCTCTGCCCATTTCTACTGGTCTCGGATGGGAGTAGAAGTGGAGTCCCACTGCAGGACCTGCCCAACTTGTCAGTTGTCTGGCAAGACTGGAGGCAGTGTCATTGCCCCACTGCAGCCATTGCCAGTGGTTGGCACACCATATGAGAGGGTGGGCATCGACATTGTCAGTCCGCTGGACCCTCCCACTTCAGGTGGACATCGGTTCATCCTGGTTTTGGTAGATCATGCCACCAGGTACCCTGAGGCTATACCCCTTCGGACTGTAACTGCCAAGGGGGTTGCCCGGGCTCTCCTGGGCATTTTCATCCGTGTTGGATTCCCCAAGGAGGTTGTCTCTGACAGAGGATCCAACTTCATGTCTAGTTACATGAAGACAATGTGGAAAGAGTGCGGAGTAACCTATAAGTTCTCCACCTCTTACCACCTCCAGACCAATGGTCTGGTTGAGAGATTTAATAAAACTCTCAAGACCATGATAGGTGCTTTGGAAGAGCCCCTAAGGAGGAAATGGGATCTCCTCCTGCCATGCCTGCTGTTTGCTTACAGAGAGGTACCTCAAGAGGGTGTTGGTTTCAGCCCCTTTGAGTTACTCTTTGGACATCCCGTGAGGGGGCCCCTTGCCTTGATCAGAGAAGGTTTGGAAGCCACCCCTCCAGGTCCCGCCAAGCAAGTGGGGACTATTTGTTAGGCCTCAGAGGGAGGATGAAACAGATGATGGGTCAGGCAACAGCGAATCTCAAGGCCAGCCAGGAATTGAACAAATACTGGCATGACCTTAAAGCCTCGCAAGTGGATTGGACTCTGGGACAGGAGGTCCTCGTGATGGAGCCTACCAATCCTCGGGCATTGGCAGATAAATGGACTGGACCCGTCAGGATAATCTCTAAGATGGGCGAGGTCAATTATCTGGTTGACATGGGAATCCCAGGGGTAGCCCCTCAGGTATTCCATGTTAATCGGCTCAAGCCTTTCCACAGGCGAGCAGAAGTCTCATGTCTCTTGCTAGCTTCAGAGCAAGAAGAGGATGAGAGTGAGCCCCTTCCTGATTTGCTGTATAGCAACCCTCAGGATGGCTCAGTGGAGGGAGGGCATCTCTCTCCAGATTTGACAACAGAGCAGCAGAGGGCCTGCAGTACTTTGCTCCAGCAGAATGCCTCTCTGTTTTTGCTGACGCCAGGCCTTACACCGTGGTGTAAGCACGAGATTGACACTGGTGACAGCGTGCCTGTCAAAAGCAGGAGCTACTGTATGTCAGACACTGTTAAGAACCACATCCAGGCTGAGGTCGCCAAGATGTTGGATCTGGGTGTTATTGAACCCTGAACCAGCCCTGGTCCAGTCCCGTGGTCCTTGTCCCCAAGGCAAGTTCCCAGGCAGGTACCAAGGATTGGAGGTTCTGTGTGGACTACCGAGGAGTCAATGCTGTCACCAAAATTGACGCGCACCCATTGCCCCGGGCTGATGAGCTCATGGACACCATAGGTGCTGCCAAATTTGTGAGTACCTTTGACCTCACCTCAGGCTATTGGCAAATGGCTCTGATGGACCATGCCAAGGAAAGACAGCATTCTCAACAACAGAGGGACTCTACCAGTTTAGGGTCATGCCTTTTGGGTTGAAGAATGCCCCTGCCACCTTCCAGATATTGGTCAATCATGCTCTCAGTGGGCTGGAAGCCTTTTGTGTGGCTTATTTAGACAACATTGCCAACTACAGTTCCACTTGGGAAGAGCATTTGACACATCTGGGTAAGGTGTTGCAGGCCCTGGAAAGGGCTAACCTCACTATCAAGGCCACCAAGTGCCAGATAGCTCAGGGGAAAGTCACCTATCTTGGTCATGAGGTAGGAGGGGGGTCAAATCCAACCTCTCCCCAGTAAGGTACAGGATGTACAGCACTGGGAGTCTCCCACTACTCAAACCCAGGTGAGAGCCTTTTTGTGCCTCACTGGGTATTATCGTGATTTCATGGTGGACAATGGAACCATAGCTGCACCACTGACAGCGCTGACTTCCCCCAAACAACCTAGGAAGGTTAATTGGACGGAAGACTGTCAGAGGGCCTTTGATGGCTTGAAAGAAAGTCTGTGTAGGGCACCTGTGTTGTGTGCGCCTGACTACAGCCGACCCTTTATCGTCCAGACGGATGCCTGCGACACCAGAATTGGAGCTGTCTTGTCCCAGTTAGATGACAAACGGAGGGAACATCCTATCATCTTCATCAGTAGACAACTCAAGGGTAGAGAACTTAGGTGGGCTACTGTTGAGAATGAGTGTTTCAGTATAGTTTGGAGCCTTAGGCATTTTAGGCCCTACCTTACGGGGTCTACCTTCAAGGTCCAAACAGATCATAATCCCCTGAAGTGGCTTGTGCAGATGAAGGGTGAAAACCCGAAACTGCTCAGGTGGTCCATTAGCCTGCAAGGGCTAGACTTCACCATAGAGCACAGACCAAGGAAGAGTCACGATAATGCAGATGGCCTTTCCAGAAGGTATGTTGACCGTCTGGATTTGGGTGTCTATCCCGTGGGAGATTAGGCACCCTCCACCTCAGTCTGGGGGGGGGGTGACTGTGATGCTGGAAATGCATCGAAGGGACAGGGCCTCCGTATCCCTGTCCTTTACTGCCTTTTTATCGTGTGTTCTGTCATATTTTCCACGCAGGAGTTCATGTGGGACTCCTGGCAGTGCATCTTTCTCTCTTTTGGTTTGGAGAACAGACCCGTGGGATGCCCTAATGGCACCCATGGGTGGGGGTACAACCCTGTGCCCCTAGTGTATGTTTTTGGGCATCTGTGGGTGGCCTGCCGAGCAGGGTATAGGCTGGTGGCATCTCCATGCTGAATTTGACAGGTGCACTGAGTATCCTCCATTTTGGGATACACCGGCCCTGCCATTGGAATCAGTTGATGTGGCCTCTTGCTTTCTATTACCTGTTACCTTGTTTTCCCAAAGTCCTGGGAAGACCTGACTCTGTCCCTTCCCCTTGACTGGCTGTTGGGTGGAAGTTCCATATATGGTGTTGTTGTGAAGTCCAGTCCAGACTGGCTGGAGCCTTCCCAGTGACTGTATATTGTGTGTACGCCCTGTCGGTGGGACCTGGGTAAATGGAGTGGGTGACCAATATGCACTTCTTGTTGTGGCTGTCTGGTTTCTGGTATGAGAGACAAAGAGTAAGACAGCCCTGTCCGAAACTGGCCTGAATGCAGTGTGTAGTGTTGAATGGCTGGGAACCTGTCCCAATCCACATTCCGTGTTGTGAGTGTCTGAGAGGGAGGAGGATGGCCTGAATGCACTGTGTGCCTGATTGGCTGACTGACTGCATGAATGCCCTTCTGTATGATTGCCTGCTGAAAGTGACCCAGCAGTGTGGATGAGAGACAAGATAGTATATCTGGGGACCTCTCAGCACTGGAAATTGTTCAGAAGCTGTGTCTACACTTGAAGAGTAACTGGAACTGCTGATCCTCGACGCCCAGCTGGAAGACGAAGACTTGCTGTTGCATTTGCTTCAACCTGATCTGAAAGCTGCTGAACTCGTTAAGGACTGCTCCGAGAGAGGACCTGGTAAGGTGCCCCCTTCCCGTGCTCCGAGGGACCATTGAGCACTGCTAACCTTCACCGAAGCTCCCTGGAAGTCAGACCCTCGAAAGTCTGCCGACCCGAGACGGGACCGCTGAGGAGAACGAAGCAAAGCACCCAGACTTTGCCGCTGTCGAAGTCTATTGCAGTCGACCAGGGTTCGCAGGTTTGTGTAACCGTTGGAGGCCCGTCGAAGTTGTGTTGCCCAGCCGTGGGGACCACTCGACGCCGTGCCGCCGACGACCGGAGCCGCCCGCTCCTTTGCCTAAGAACATTTGAATCCAAGGACTCCCTTGTCCGCAACGTCGACCGCTTTGTCCCGCCGGAGAAAATCAAGGATGACCTACGTGCCAAGGAGAATCCGCCGGTGGGTTTCCCGCCACCTAAAGGGCACAAAGACTTCGATGACTCGACACCCTTGTTGGGCCACAGTTCTTCTGAAACTCTTTGTGGTCCTGAACAATCCATCGCCGAGGTGCCCCGCACACCTCATCCTCGCAGGACTTCGCTGACAAGACCGCCTGGATCGACATCGTGGTCCCGACACCCTTGACCTTCTCATCGCCGCCCAGGTGGGGGCATCTCCACACAGAACTGTACCTAGTGGTAGGGGCCAGTAGTCTGCCTACCGTGTCAACCATCTTGCTTTCCTTCCTATCTCTATTGCTCTCTATTGCTGGTTTCCGCATTATTGATCTGTGTGACATTTTAACCGTACAGTTGGTGCACTTTAATGAGATTCGATAACATTGGTGGTACCACTTTAGAATTCTATATATTTATCATTGTTGATTTCCGAGTACAAAGTGCGTTATTGTGATCGTGTACATACCTTTGAATATTAATTATATAAAGACTGTGTTTTCAGTAATACAGTGTGTGGACATTCCTTTGTGGGGGTTCGGGGACCACACTGTACTTAAGAACCAGCCTGCATCACCTCCTGAGAAGCTAGGCCTTGATTGCTCGACTACGTTACCAATAATAGATAATCTTGACTGAGGTCCTCTGTGCCTCTCCTCTACCATATAGAGAGCGGAAGTACAGTCACCCCCCTCCAGTCTTTACAAGGCCCCAGCCGAAGACAGAGATCTACCCCCAGCTTGTTTTTTGAAAAACGACTGACCCTGAGAGAGTTAGAGGTAGAGGAGCGAAGAGCTCAAGAGGGGATTTATTATCATAGGGATAGCTGAAGGTATTTTGGACCCAGGCCCCAGAAAGCCTTGTGGACAATGCAGAGGGTTTTGAGTTTAATCCTTGCATCCACTGGGAGCCAATGGAGAGATTTCAGAATGGTCTGACCATGAGAGAGGGGTGACTAGTGGAGGGGAGAATGACAGGTCAGAGTGTATGAGGGTGTCCAGAGTGTGTCGAGCTGAGTGTGTTGGCCCAGAAGGGAGAATGGAGAGGGAAAGAGAGGTGCAGAGGTCATTGAAGAGAGTGGATAAAGAGCTAGGGGAGTTCAGTTGGATGTTGAAATCACCTAGGAGGAGGAGGTTGGAGGTGGATGAAAGTAAGAAGGAGCAGAAATAAGCCCATTCAGATAGGAACAGGGTGATGGTGCCTGGAAGCAGTAAATGGTAGCAATGGTCAGGGTGGAGATGGCAGAAATGACCAACTTGCAAACCAGGCTTTCAAAGGAAGGGTAGTGCTGGGTGGGCATGATGGAAGCATGAACCCACTCAGGGAAGATTAAGGCAACCCCCCTGCAGTGGGGTGAGATCAAGGGTTGTAGATGGTTTTGAAGCCGTCAGGGAGAAGGAAGTCAGAAGCATTGAACCATGTCTCGGTAAGAGCAAGAATGTCAAGGTCAAGGTCTTCAAGAAGGATGCAGCTGTCAGCAGAGTGTTTGTTGGCTGAGTGGGTGTTAAGAGTCACCAGATGGAGGAGGTCTCTGCCTTTGAAGGTTTTCTGAGGTGGTGTACAGGGGCATGGTACACCAGTCAGAAAAAGGAGAGGACGCGTGGTAGGGGGAAGATGCAGGAAAAGGAAGGAAATTAATGAGAGAAGGCAGAATTAGGTCGAAGAGGAGAAGGTTGGGTTGTGGATCCTGATAGACATTTATGAAGCAACGTGAGGATGAGAAGCCCGCCAATAGAACTTCCCACTTTGTGACACCATTAATGGTAGAGGATGTGGAAGGAGACTGAGTGGAAATGAGATGGGGGATCCATAGATCTGGCAAGGGGTCAGAGAAGAGGATATCAGTGAAAACCTCTCTTGAGGTGTCTGCGATGGGAAGTCCAGGGTTTGCACTCATGATATCTTCTTTGTGCTTTTTTCTACTGGACTTCGTGAGGATGGGGGGATAGATGATAGCATATCAGTTAGAGAAAATAGGAGAGATGGAGAGAGCCATAGGGGAAACAGAGGCTAGTTGAGGAATGGAAGAAGAGGACTGCACTGCACAGTTCTAGCTAAACACACCAGGTGGCCTACTGAAAGTAGTCACAGAGGCATAAATGCAATCCAGAAAGGAATAGAGTATCAAGAAATAAGCCTCAACTCGAATTGTTTAAAAAAAAGGCACAGATGTAATGCAAGAGAGGTGCACAGGAGTTACTGCTACACACACCTTAGCCTCCAATTGTATTTCAAAATGGGCAGATGCAATGCATGAGAAGTGCACTGATGTTAAAGCTACACACAGCCTTAAATCGAATGTTTAAAAAAAAGGCACAGGCATGGCCATCTTGTTTCCTTTGTCTGCGGCTCCTTCCCTGGGCTGCTTCCCTCTCGCAAACCTATGAGCTGCCCAAGCTCTGTCTTGTGACCCTTCAAAGTACCTGGGAGACTGTGGCTGAGACTGTGTGGGAGACTGTGGTGCGGGGTCCCAGTCTTCTGCATATATCTGCCATGGAATTGTGTGCCACATTGTTACAGTCACCCCTCAGATTTCAGCTGCTCAGGCACTACAGCGTCGGTGTACTTCCACATGCATGTTGGTGTTGGTCGTCACTACACAGATGTCAGTGCGGCAGCCGGTACCGTGTAGTATCAGCGCCACCACAAAGGGTGCTGGGCGGTGTCTTTTCTGCTGGCCGGCACCTCACAGCAGTAGTTGCCGCGTTGTGGTCGCCATTTTCTGAACCAAGTCTCGGCAGCCAGTCTCGGTTGTGGTCATCCGACTCTTTGCTTCAGGGACTCCCAGCGAGTTGCTGATTTCAAAAACCTGTTGTTGGTGTATTCCGATACCCAAATCAGCTCGTAGGAGCAATTACTTTCAGTAAATGGGCAGAATTATGACTGTTGAAGGCTCAGAGTCTGCAGAGCTCTAGAGCACAGCGGCTATCATGGATCAACCTGACATTAAAATAAAGACTACTGGGTCAAGGAAGAGGGAAGTGGGGTTATGTAATTCATTAATAATGGGGAAATGGGATGAGGAAAAGTGAGTGGTGAGTTTTAGAGTACTGCAATGAGGAAGAGGGACGTGGTAACAACGTAACTGATTAGTAGTGGGGTACTGGGATGAGGAAAAGAGAAGTGGGGGTAATGCAGCATATTACTAATGGGGTAGTGGTATGAGGAGGAGGGAGATTGTGGAAATGCAGCAGATTAATATTGGGGTCCTGGAATCAGGAAGAGGGAGGTGAGGTTATGCCATGGATTACTAATGGGGTACTGTGATAAGGAAGTGGGAGGTGGGGTAATGGACTGCTGAGGAGAGGAAGTGGGAGGTGGGGGTAGTGAGACACTGGTGCGATAAAAACAGAGGCAAGCTAATGTGTATTAATTAGGAAGAAGGAGATGGTGGTAATGTAATGGATCATATTGGGTATTGGTATGAGAAAGGTGGAGGTGGGGAGAATGTGACAGACTACTAATGGGGTACTGGGTTGAGGGAGAGGTGTTTGGGGGTTTGTAATGGAGTACTAATGGGGTACTGGTATGAGGAAGAGGTGTTTGGGGGTTTGTAATGGAGTACTAATGGGGTACTGGGATGAGGATGAGTGTTCAGTCTAGTAAATTAGGTGATGATAAAAATAACATATTACTAATGGGGTACTGGGATGAAGAACAGATGTGGGGCAATGAACAAATATTGGGGTAGTGGGACAAGGAAGACATAGGTGGGGTAATGCAAAGTATAATTATGTTAGGATAATTATACTGGAATATTTACTACATACATATATGTTCTTTTTGTCAAAAGATGGAATTTGGCTTGTTGGGGATAGATTATTCTATAATTACCTGTTTGGAAATTAAAAATAAAGCATGTTTTTAGGTCTGCAAAATTTGGAGTGGCCTTTAATACATGCATGTTTTTCTATAGCTGGGGGGGATTTCTGCAGTCACCCCTCTTTTGGGGTAAGCAACACATTTTAACCTTGTATTCTGAGCACCCTGACAGATTATATTGTAGTATAGTTTGAGGTTCATTTTGTAGTTGTTAGACAGGGCTGTGCATGTGTCAAAGGGAAAGTTTATTTGTTCTATTGTATGGTGTGAATTAGGCTATTTGGAAATGAGGGAATTGTGCACTACAGTGTATAGTCGGACATTTAGCAGTCATAATTATGGTTTACTATTGGAAGCATCGTAAATAATGGCCTCAGGAGAAGTATTACTAATTCACTAATTCTTGCATTTGTAGTTTCAAGACTGTTGTTTTAAAATCACAATTTACAGTTTGGAGGAGAGCAATTCTCCTATATTATTTATGTTAATTGTATCTGCTATATTGTTTTAGCATAATTGATTACTTTTGAAAATTAAAAAATACCTGCAGGATGTCTTCGGAGATGTTGATGGCTGTAGATCCTGGAAGATGGATTTTGTAAATGTTTGAAAGCTAGCTTGTGATAGAGCAGGCTGAACTGTTGAGCTGAGGTAAGAAGGTTAGATGGAGGGTTTGCGGCTGTGATTGGCGGATGGATGGATGCCTCTGTGAGTGCTTGAATGCAGTTAGAGTGTGTTAAAGAGATAAGGGTAAAAAGAGAAGAAGGGATGCTGTGTGTCTCTCTCCTGATGTCCGCAGAGGCACATGCGGCTGTTCACGTATGGATTGCATGTTTAATTCGGGCACTCAGCCTTGCCGTACTCATACCCTACAGGGAAAAAGGACTGCAGTGCTTGTAGACACCACAGAGGTCTGTGGTCAGAAGAGTTGGACTAGATAGGAATAGACAGCGAGTGTTTCCATTTTTTCTGCACTGTATGGTACATCCCTAAACTTGCTATTGTAATTTTAAAAACATAATTATGATGTATAAACTTAGAAGATTGATATAAAATGTGGGCCTGAATTACAAAGTGTTTTTCAATTGATTTTTTCCATTGATGAACGCTTTTGTAAATCAGGCCCATTATGTTTAGAAATGTGTTATTTGTATTATTTTTGTTTTAGTGAAATATTATTTTGTATAAAGAATATGGAACACTGTATGCCCCTGTGTATTTGGGTACTATTGATGTTACCTACCCTGAGGGACGCCCGCCAATGCGCGTGACTGTTCACGGATGTAATACATGTTACATGGGGGAGAGAAGTTGTAAAATTGATGTTAAAGTAAGTTTTGATAATAAAAACCTATGCAATTAAGTGAAAAAAACTTTGCTAATGAGACATTATGGTTGTCGGAAAAGCTATGCAAAGAAAAGGATGCAAAGCAATACTTAACAGCATCTGAGAAAGACATGTGCGAGGAAATGTGCCATGTTAGCAGTCCATCTACAACCAGAACATGTGTCCAAAGTAAACAGAAATGCACAGCAATACATATTTTCAGTCCCTTGAAAGTATACAGCAACCTTTTATGAAAGGTAGAACAGACAATATGGAATGTAAAAGCACAGAATATCACAGAAAAGTAAAAATCGAACTGGGCCTGTATTCTTTCTGTTTATTTCCTTATTGGACTACCAATTATGATTAGAAAATGAAATCAACAGAGTAAAGTATGTAAGTATTTGACAGGAGATTGATTGCAAAGGAATTGTTATTTTGTGATCTTGAAAGTGACAATAACAGCGGGGGAAATGTGGGGAATAAAATTACGTTTATAGGCTGCATTTGTGAATAAAGCCAGCAACATGGCCTGGACAGCCAAATGTCATTCCTCTCCAAAAAACTACAGGAGCGGGGAATGGCTTGCTCCAGAGAAATTAACTGGAGGATGGGCCATACATTCTTATGACATTGCCTTAACCAAATGTGTTCTTTTTGTTCTCAAAAACGGCTTTACAGAGTAAGACAAATGCTTTGGAAATACAAAGAATATACTATGGGAAGTGTCCTGCAGTGATCTGCTTTCCAGTAATCAAATCGTTGATTGGCCAGGTCCTTTCAGGGAGATGTGTTTCACAACTTCACAGACTTTGGGTTGGCTCAAGTGATAGAAAGTGCCTGTAATCATTCTAGGGGCCTAGCTATATGAACATGTGGCTAAAACTCAAAGGACTTGTACCATGACAACCAGCATTCTCAGCGATCTGCTTCGAAGGAACCAACAGTTATGTTACCAAACAGAGGAACTGGAAATGCTTTCATAGATGTTTCCTCAGTCGTTGACCTGGTGATCAGGGAGAGGCTCTGGGGGAAGCTGGCATGTAAGGGAATAGTTAAATACTTGCGCAAAATCATCACTGCCTTGTATTTGAGGACATCATTACAGGTCAGGATTGGCCCTCTTGATCTACTGACTCAGAAAATAAATTCAGACGGGAAAGGGGTCAAGCAGGGATGCCTACTCACCTTGGTTCTCTTTGTCTGTACCTTAATAGCATGCCCACGTTTGTTAAAGAGGCTGCGAAAGATATTCTTAGCATTAAAGGGAAGCCTGTGTCTATGTTGCTCTATGTAGATGACTTGGTTCTACTTGCCAGGACACATAACACTCTGAGAGCCCAACTGCAGGCAGTATCATCTTACTGCACCCTAACCCATCTAACATTGAACAAGTCCAAGTCCAAACTTATGATTCTTAATAACTCTCATAATCAGAAAAATGCCATGTTTTAAGTTGGATGGTGAATCGATTGAGGTAATGGAGAGTTTCTAGTACTTGGGTATAGTCGGTACGCCAAAGGCCAGATTACAGAACCTTTGCACCGATGCAAGTGCTAAATTGCACGGTATCAGCACTAGGGCAAGTTATTTTTTAAAACACTGGGACATATTAGAAAAGTATTTCACCATGACAAGTGCAATTTGGCATGGTATAAGCACCAGGGCAAAAATGGCTCTCGGGCAAGAAAAGAGACATTTTCACTGCATTATTTCAGCAGGGCAAAGATTGCCCTAGTGCTAATACCGAACAGTATTAGCACTAGGGCAAACTTTGCCCTGGTGAAAAAAACACATACAAAAAGAATCTTTTTTTACACTAGGGCAAGTTTTGCCCAGGTCCTGATACCATGCCAAAATGCAGTTGTCATAGTGCATTAGTTTTCTAATATGTCCTAGTGTTTTTTAAAATGGGGAAACCTTTGCCCTAGTGCTAATACCGTGCAACTTTGCCCTTGCGCCAGTGCAAAGTTTCTGTAATCGGGCCCCAAATCTCTACTGGAAAGCCCAAGTAGAGTCACCAACTAGAAAAGCATCCATATCAGGCAGGACCATCAACTACTTTGAATGCAAACACAGGGATAGCTTTACCTCAGTAAATAGAGATGGTATATCGAGGGAAGGTAGAGGCATTGTAGCGTATGGTGCAGAATTATGGGTCTTAGATAAGTCTGTCACCCGAGTTGGTATATTTGAAAGTCACTTCTGGAATCATCTACATTTACCAAAAAGCTTCCCATCTGCTTTCCTCCATGCAGATGTTGGTTTCCAGAGACAGCCGAGAAGGGTTGCAGATTCCACTGCTAAGTTTGCAGTCAAAAGGGCGGTCTCATAGTCAATGGAGCTGGTAGATCTGGCATGGCAAGAACATTTTTCCCAATCTTTTGTCTCCCTTTATAGAAAACAGTTGATTGAGGAACTTATTGAATTTGGCCTAGGCTGCATCCTGGACCCTCTACATCAACCTTCAGATTCTCAAAGGCCCTTGCTGTCAAAACTCAAAGCAGCTCAAAAGGCAAAAACAGGGAGTGCTGAGGAGGTGGGGCAGGAATGTTTGGCCCATGTAGGTTGGGCAGATGCATTTGTGGTGGGTGAAGGTTGCCAACCATACCTGTCAAGCCTCACAAACCCACAGATTAGATGCCTCTTTATCCTCGATCGAGCTGACGTTCTACCTCTAGCTCTTACTGTCAAAAAATAGAACAGCATATCAATCCCAAAATATAAAATGTGCAAGGCAGAGGAGGAAGACATGTCACTCTTTATCCTCATATAGCTAGAATATAAACCCTTATTATCATATTCCATTTCCCCGCTTTTAAGAAGAGAAGGTCTCTCAGAAAACCTTAATGCTGCTCTGTTATTTCTCCTGGGGGATTTTGATCAAGACACCACTAAATCAACTGCAGGTTTTATTTCTGGTGCCTGGTGACAGAAAACAAACAGAATCAGTAGCCTCTGACCATGGCACACCTGGGTATTATGGTCTCTGGGTCTGTGAGCAAGAAAGTACATTATTAATGTCCCTTTCTCCTCTCAACTCTCCCCAGATGCCAATGAGTCCCCTTTCCAGAAGGATAGTCTGGGATTATTTTATACAGTTTTAAGATTTGTATCATTCCCTGATGTATTATGTATTTAATTCATTGTCTCTTTTGGCTGAAGGTATTAATTATAAAATCACATGTATTTTTTAGGTCTGTGGTTTGCTGTTAGTTGTGCCTGGTTTTAAAATGATTTATGTTTATTATATTGTATATTTGGCTGTCACGAAAGGCATAGGTTAGAGAAATTACACCAACCACTAAAGGGAGAAGCTTCTAACCTATAAAAAAGTCTAAAACCATAGATTCTGGGGACTCACTGGCTCACTCACTGTCTGGGATGGACTGACTGGCAGAATGAGAGAAAGGAGGATTGACAACAACAGAAAATGAATGGAATATATTGCTTTTCTTCAGACCCATTTTGTGTTTAAAGCAGAGTATTGTAAGTGAGGGCTACTTGTAATTTATACCACAGACCTTTTTCAGGATAAGAGACAGCAGACAGACCCCCATCTTTCTGACAGACACCCACCTGTTCCTAGAATGGGAGAAATGACCCAGTCCTTAAAAGGTTGCCCAAATATCTGTGAGACCTCCAAAAAGAAATTCCTATCTAAGTGTAATATTAAGGGGAAAGATGCTTAGAGGTACGATACTCTAAAGGGAATATATTAAATCCTAGCCCTTTTAATTTGTGAAATTACGGAGGGACCATGGTATATAGATTGACTGCACATCCTGCAAAATTAATAAATATTCAGAAGTGTATGTATTCTGGAATTATAGATTTGATATAATAGGTACAATGGTGTGTATACTGGGGGTCCCATGTCTCCATCTATGTGCAATGATCAAGCATGCACAGAAGATGTTTTTTGTGCCAAAGGGGCATCTCACTGTTTGCATACCTAGAACAATAAGATAATTGAAGTAGTTTCCTGGTTACATCACCAGGCAAAGTCCTGTTACTAAAGCTAAATCATTCAAGAAAAAGGGGAAAGGGTTATTATTTGCTACACATTTTCCCGCCTTTAAGTTGTCGATTGAAAATGACAAATGTACACTTTTACGTGGAAATGCAATAGAAGCACCATTGAAGGGAATCTAGTAAACAGACATGTCAAACAGACATTTTTCTCTTTACAGGCGATTTTCATGCAGGTGTGTGTAATAGCAGTAATTCAATTAAGTTTTCTTGACTGCTGTTTGAAATTCTGACCTGTCCATTGAGCAAGAGGGAAGGTATCTATTTTCAATAAGGGAAAAGCAGAGAGATTGGGATATTTTGAGTTAATTCCTTTTCTTTTTAAAATTATAGCTTTATCCTGAGCCCCATACACTTTCCATCACATGGTGGATGCACTCTCAGGGTAAATCAAAGGTATCAATTTCACAAAATTGAGTTTATTTTCAACCCCAAGAGAAAAAAAAACACTGTTATCAGATCTAAAAAGGGATCCTGTGAAAATAACCCTGAGAAGTTCTTGAGAAATTAACAGAGGCAGGAGACTATGTCCCATGCATCTAGAAGGTATTCCCAAAATCACTATGGTATGGAGGGGCCAGATGACAACAGGGAAGGGGGTTACAGCAGAAGCTCTGACTCTGAGGAAGAATTGACTCAGGTTCAAAGACGCAAGGAGAACAGATCTCAAAAGAGTCTCATCAAAGACCCGATAAAACAAATAAAAGCGATCAACAGTTTTATGAATCCTTATGACAAAAATGTAAAATATTCTGTTTATAAGTTGTATGAACAAATGATGCCCTCATGTGTAATAAAGATTGACCGCAATACATGGAGTATTCAAAATGGACATTCGATCCTGATCGTTGTGACTTTTTTGCAGGGATGGAGGGCCCAGACCACCATAAATGGGCTACTTTTTTTTATTATTTATTTAGTCTCAAGTGATTTACATCAAACCTTCAAACTGTACAAAAATTAAGACCATCATAGATTACAACTTCAAAAATACATCTATTAGACAGGTCATTCAACTCACCAGGTATTGTATTGTTGTACATCCTCTTCCACCATTCTAGCATTTATTTACCCTATTGTATTCTTGAGAGATCAGTTAATATTTTTTTTCCATAAATTCAACACCATATTGGAAAAAACAATTTATTTGGCTGCAACCACTGATGACAAAAACTCGTCCATTTGAATGAATCTAATGTCATGCACCAAATTACAATAGTGGAATTCATATAATTGAAAAAGCAAATCACATTGAGTTATTGGCTGCCTGGTGGTGTTGAGGTCCTTCGCACAGAACCTACACTTCCTTTCCTGTCTACTGATACCCATCCAGGTGCCTAAAATGAATATTAATGGCAGGCAGTTCGGTCTGTGCTGCATAATAAAATGCTGCACATTTTTTCATGGTTTAACAATTACATAAAGCACTAGTGTTGTGAGTTGAAACAACGCTCTTACATTTTCCTTATAATTCATTTTGAGAATAAATAGTTTATATTTGAAGGCCAGACCCATTCTGATGCCTTCTTACTCACTCCTGATTTGATATGTCTATAGTCATACTCCAGTGACCAATTCCAATCAATCTGAGCATGGAATGTATTGCATGACTTCATGTAATCCTGTAGTGCCTGGGGTAAACTATCTAGCCCATTCCCAATTTGCGAGCATATAGCTCCAAAGATGTTTTTACTCATTACTTGTCATTATGATTACCCAAAGACTATGTTTCATTCAGTAGCTTGTAATCAAAGAGGTTAGGCCAAGCTCCAACCTAATGGCTTATATTGGGACAGATCTATTTAAACCTAGCACCCTTCCCCATATGTTTCCTTACAAGATGTTTAACCAAACCAACTATGTTTCATTATACACTTCCAGACCATAGGTCATGCAAGGGACTATGCATGCTTGATATAGCTTCATCAAGCCTTCAGTCGATGTTCCACAAGCATTTTGAATAAACTTCTTTAAACTTGTACATTTTTTAGGTTTTCAGAAGGGGAGCTTTCTAGTGTGACTATTGAAAATTACATTTGGAATCACTGTTGTCCTTGTATCTTTGAAAGAAAAATCCTAGATACTTTCATTGTTTTTGTTTAGGGTGAAATGTTCTATCAGTTGAATGTAAAACAATATTTTGTTATGTTTGTTTAAATATGCAAATTAGGCAAATGTGAAATGTTTGCTCAGAAACAGTGTGTGTTAGTGATTCATATATCGTAACATCCATGCCAGTGACCATGGTATTCTAAGATGAAAAAAGATATTGGTATAAAGGTATCATAGTGAAAAATGTAAAAATCTATAATAAATAAATAACCGGTCATGCCGAGATGAGAATCACATGATTGCATTCACCTTACTGAGAGCAATCTAATGAACCAATTAGTAACACAATCACATGTGAGGAATATGATGTTTAGAAAGTTACAATTCCTTAATGTAGAAATTTCCAAGATTACCTCAAATCAAGTGGGAGGGAAACTGGTTTTAGGAGTTAGACGTCCCGCTTCATTGATATAAAAGTCCAAACCCATAGATTCTGGGGACTCACTGGCTCACTAACAGACTGGGATGTACTGACTGACAGACTGAAAAAAGGAGAGAAAGGAGGATTGATAACATAAAGGATAATTGAATAGATTGCTTTCCTTTGGATCCATTTTGAATTATCAGCAGAGCACTGTAATGGAGTCCTACCTGGAGACCCCAGGCCTTTTTCATATGAAGAAACACCAGACAGACCGTCATCTTGCTGACTGATGCCCACCTGTTTCTACGGGTTGAGGATTGAACAAGCCTTTAAGAGGGTGCCCACCTATCTGTGAAACGGCCAAAAAAGAAATTCCTATGTAAGTATAATATTAAGGAGAAATAATTCTGACGGGAGTGACACTCCAAAGGGAAAATATTAAATCCCAGCCCCTTTTTGTTTGAGAGTACTGAGGCGTGAGGGTATGTAAAATGACTTTACATCCTGGAAAATTAACAAATATTTCATAAGTGTATGTGCCTCTAGTATTATAGATTTCATCAAATATGTCTTGTGGTGGGTACACTGGTTACATCATCAAGCACACTGCTGTTACTGGTGCTAAATCACTTAAGACAGAGGGGAAAGGGTTATTATTTGCTACCCATTGTCCGCGACAGGAATGTCAAGTAGCTGATATGTCAAAATAAAAGATGACTCTAGCCGTTTCTTTGCAGCAGTTTGGATGGCATCAAAGATGCCCAAACTAGTAATGAGGCAGTTTGGAGGTTTAGAGAGATCCGTGGGTAGCTTCTTTGGTTCCTTCAGTGCTGGAAGACCCAGTCCAGGGTCTCGGGCCAGATGATGTCCTTTATTCTGCCCTTTCAAACCAGTAAGGCCTGTAGAGACCACCTGCAGGGTTATGTTAGCTCAGTGAGAATGGTCCTGGGTACCAATATCTCAGTTAGAGTATGCTTTGCCAGCCTGCTGGACATCCCAAAGAGACCCTTGGGCTGGTTGGAGAGAAGGGTTTTCCTCTTCTGTGGAGATCCTGGGGTTCACCTCTGTGGCACATGACTTTGGATGAAACTATACTTTCAGAATCTTCATGCCTAATTATGTCGTACCGAGCATGCTTTGTCTGCAGGAAATAGGGTGGAGGACAGGAAGTTTGGGAGCCCTAGGAAAATAAAAGATGTCCCTCTGTGGACTGTAGCTTTCCCTTGGGATGCTCTGACAACACCACCTGCGTCTGTCTGCATACAACAAAATGTCACTGTTAATTAACAATCTTGTGTGGCTTCCCTTGCTTGACAGTATCTGATCTGTGGTGAATGAGACTTTTATCTGCCCACTGGGGGCTGTTCCTGCCTTCCAATAAGTTGACAACTGTTTCCTTGGAAGATAAATGGTTTTTACCAGGGTAAAGCCCACATGGTATGTTTCGGGTGAAACTCAGCCCCAGGAAGAGAACACAGTAGAGGATTTGGTTGGAAATAAAATAACACCAACCATATTTGACCAACATAGTTGTGAATCCCTAGAGACCACAATGCCATAAGACATAGTTTACATTTTGATTTGTCTTCTGCCATACAATTACGATTGTATGATTATAAAACTGATAATTTTCAAAAGTATTCCCATTTTTACTGTCAAAAATCCAACATCGAAATTAAAATAGCCTATGTTTTATACATCCCATCCTTTAGGTGGCATCTTCATGAGGTAGTCATGAATACTCACTTCGAAAAATAAGGTTTCTGCCAATTTTTGTAGCAGATTTTGCGAACAAAATCAGGTGTACACTTTTTACTGAACACATCAGCTTGGAACTTTCTAAAGTGTAGCCCTAGTCCGGGTAGTGGAAAGGGCAAGTGGTATGAGAGTCAGTAAAGGCGGAGAGAAGACAAAGAAGTTACCTTACATGGGTCACACAAAGCCTCTGGGGGTGCATTTGATGGCAGCTACTACAGAAAAAATATGGGCTAGGGACTTTTTGGATGTCTTTAAGGTGTTGCACAGGGAAGTGAGGGCGAAGGCAGGATCTATGCAGGAAGGGAAGGAGCTGGCAATGAGGCCCAAGGTCCCTGTAACGATTGACAATTGGGCATCAGTATTTTTGATATATGCCAGTGTGTGCTGTCAGAGGTACCCAGAAGGGAGCGTGGCAATGTTCAAATTTATGGACATAATTCGGAAGGCATTTGTTAGCTTTGGGGTTTTCACGTGGGTTACGTATGATGAACAATTTACGGCATGGATGGGGTAGGACCAAACAGCTGTGTAGAGGGAGATTGACATGAATCTGTGGTTACAGTGGATAAAGACCTGTCACTCTTTATCCTCATATGGCTAGAATATAAACCCCTATTATCATATTCCATTTCCCCTCTTTTAAGAAGGGAAGGTCTCTCAGAAAACCTTAATGCTGCTCTGTTATTTCTCCTGGGGGATTTTGATCAAGACACCACTAAATCAACTGCAGGTTTTATTTCTGGTGCCTGGTGACAGAAAACAAACAGAATCAGTAGCCTCTGACCCTGGCGCACCTGGGTATTATGGTCTCTGGGGCTGTGAGCAAGAAAGTACATTATTGATGTCCCTTTCTCCTCTCAACTCTCCCCAGATGCCAATGAGTCCCCTTTCCAGAAGGATAGTCTGTGATTATTTAATACAGTTTTAACATTTGTATCATTCCCTGATGTATTATGTATTTTACTCATTGTCTCTTTTGGCTGAAGGTATTCATTATAAAATCACATATTTTTTTGGTCTGTGGTTGGCTGTTAGTTGTGCCTGGTTTTAAAATGATGTATGTTTATTATCTCGTATATTTGGCTGTCACGAAAAGGCATAGGTTAGAGAAATGATACCCACCACTAAAGGGAGGAGTTTCTAACCTATAAAAAAGTCTAAAACCATAGATTCTGGGGACTCACTCGCTCACTCACTGTCTGGGATGGACTAGCTGGCAGAATGAGAGAAAAACAACAGAACATGAATGGAATATATTGCTTTTCTTCAGACCCATTTTGTGTTTAAAGCAGAGTATTGTAAGTGAGGGCTACTTGTGATTTATACCACAGACCTTTTTCAGGATAAGAGACAGCAGACAGACCCCCATCTTTCTGACAGACACCCACCTGTTCCTAGAATGGGAGAAATGACCCAGTCCTTAAAAGGTTGCCCAAATATCTGTGAGACCTCCAAAAAGAAATTCCTATCTAAGTGTAATATTAAGGGGAAAGATGCTTAGCGGTACGATACTCTAAAGGGAATATATTAAATCTTAGCCCTTTTTATTTGTGAAATTACGGAGGGGCCATGGTATATACATTGACTCTACATCCTGCAAAATTAATAAATATTCAGAAGTGTATGTGCTTCTGGAATTATAGATTTGATATAATAGGTACAATGGTGTGTATACTGGGGGTCCCATGTCTCCATCTATGTGTAATGATCAAGCATGCACAGAAGATGTTTTTTGTGCCAAAGGGGCATCTCACTGTTTGCATACCTAGAAAAATAAGATCATTGAAGTAATTTCCTGGTTACATGACTAAGCAAAGTCCTGTTACTGAAGCTAAATCATTCAAGAAAAAGGGGAAAGGGTTATTATTTGCTACACATTTTCCCGCCTTTAAGTAGTCGATTGAAAATGACAAATGTACACTTTTACATGGAAATGCAATAGAAGCACCATTGAAGGGAATCTAGTAAACAGACATGTCAAAAAGGCATTTTTCTATTTGCAGGCGATTTTCATGCAGGTGTGTGTAATAGCAGTATTTCAATTAAGTTTTTTTGACTGCTGTTTGAAATTCTGACCTGTCCATTGAGTAAGAGGGAAAGTATCTATTTTCAATAAGGGAAAAGCAGAGAGATTGGGATATTTTGAGTTAATTCATTTTTTTAAAAATAATTATAGCTTTATCCTGAGCCCCATACACTTTCCATCACATGGTGGATGCACGCTCAGGGTAAATCAAAGGTATCAATTTCACAAAATTGAGTTTATTTTCAACCTCAAGAGGAAAAAACCCCACTGTTATCAGATCTAAAAAGGGATCCTGGGAAAATAACCCTCAGAAGTTCTTGAGAAATTAACAGAGGGAGGAGACTATGTCCCATGCATCTAGAAGGTATTCCCAAAATCAGTATGGTATGGAGGAGCCAGATGACAACAGGGAAGGGGGTTACAGCAGAAGCTCTGGCTCTGAGGAAGAATTGACTCAGTTTCAAAGACACAAGGAGGACAGATCTCAAAAGAGTCTCATCAAAGACCCGATAAAACAAATAAAAGCTATCAACAGTTTTATGAATCCTTATGACAAAAATGTAAAATATTCTGTTTATAAGTTGTATGAACAAATGATGTCCTCATGTGTAATAAAGATTGACCGCAATACATGGAGTATTCAAAATGGACATTCGATCTTGATCGTTGCGACTTTTTTGCAGGGATGGAGGACCCAGACCACCATAAATGGGCTACTTATTTTTTTATTATTTATTTAGTCTCAAGTGATTTGCATCAAACCTTCAAACTGTACACAAATTAAGACCATCATAGATGACAGCTTCAAAAATACATCTATTAGACAGGTCATTCAACTCACCAGGCATTGTATTGTTGTATATCCTCTTCCAGCATGCTAGCATTTATTTACCCTATTGTATTCTTGAGAGATCAGTTAATATTTTTTTTTCATAAATTCAACACCATATTGGAAAAATCAATTGATTTGGCTGCAACCACTGATGACCAAAACTCGTCCATTTGAATGAATCTAATGTCATGCACCATATTACAATAGTGGAATTCATATAATTGAAAAAGCAAATCACATTGAGTTATTGGCTGCCTGGTGGTTTTGAGGTCCTTCGCACAGAACTTACACTTCCTTTCCTATCTATTGATACCCATCCAGGTGCCTATAATGAATTTTGATGGCAGGCAGTTCAGTCTGTGCTGCATAATAAAATGCTGCACATTTTTTCATGGTTTAACAATTACATAAAGCACTAGTGTTGTGAGTTGAAACAACGCTCTTACATTTTCCTTATAATTCATTTTGAGAATAAATAGTTTATATTCGAAGGCCAGCCCCATTCTGATGCCTTCTTATTCACTCCTGATTTGAAATGTCTATAGTCATACTCTAGTGACCAATTCCAATCAATCTGAGCATGGAATGTATTGCATGACTTCACGTAATCCTGTAGTGCCTGGGGTGAACTATCTAGCCCATTCCTAATTTGCAAGCATATAGCTCCAAAGATGTTTTTACTCATTACTTGTCATTATGATTACCCAAAGACTATGTTTCATTCAGTAGCTTGTAATCAAAGAGGTTAGGCTAAGCTCCAACCTAATGGCTTATATTGGGACAGATCTATTTAAACCTAGCACCCTTCCCCATATGTTTTCTTACAAGATGTTTAACCAAACCAGTTGTGTTTCATTATACACTTCCAGACCATAGGTCGTGCAAGGGACTATGCATGCTTGATATAACTTCATCAAGCCTTCAGTCGATGTTCCACAAGCATTTTGAATAAACTTCTTTAAACTTGTACATTTTTTAGGTTTTCAGAAGGGGAGCTTTCTCGCGTGACTATTGAAAATTATATTTGGAATCACTGTTGTCCTTGTATCTTTGAAAGAAAAATCCTAGATACTTTCATTGTTTTTGTTTAGGGGGAAATGTTCTATCAGTTGAATGTAAAACAATATTTTGTTATATTTGTTTAAATATGCAAATTAGGCAAATGTGGAAATGTTTGCTCAAAAACAGTGTGTGTTAATGATTCATATATCGTAACATCCATGCCTGTGACCATGGTATTCTAAGATGAAAAAAGATATTGGTATAAAGGTATCATAGTGAAAATTTGTAAAAATCTATGATAAATAAATAACAGGTCATGCTGAGATGAGAATCACATGATTGCATTCACCTTACTGAGAGCAATCTACTGAACCAATTAGTAACATGATCACGTTTGAGGAATATGATGTTTTAGAAAGTTACAATTCCTTAATGTAGAAATTTCCAAGATTACCTCAAATGAAGTGGGAGGGAAACTGGTTTTAGGAGTTAGACGTCCCGCTTCATTGATATAAAAGTCCAAACCCATAGATTCTGGGGACTCACTGGCTCACTAACAGACTGGGATGTACTGACTGACAGACTGAAAAAAGGAGAGAAAGGAGGATTGATAACATAAAGGATAATTGAATAGATTGCTTTCCTTTAGATCCATTTTGAATTATCAGCAGAGCACTGTAATTGAGTCCTACATGGAATGTATACCCAAGGCCTTTTTCATATGAAGAAACAGCAGACAGACCGTCATCTTGCTGACTGATGCCCACCTGTTTCTACGGGTTGAGGATTGAACAAGCCTTTAAGAGGGTGCCCACCTATCTGTGAAACGGCCAAAAAAGAAATTCCTATGTAAGTATAATATTAAGGAGAAATAATTCTGACGGGAGCGATACTCCAAAGGGAATATATTAAATCCCAGCCCCTTTTTGTTTGAGAGTACTGAGGCGTGAGGGTATGTAAAATGATTTTACATCCTGGAAAATTAACAAATATTTCATAAGTGTATGTGCCTCTGGAATTATAGATTTCATCAAATATGTCCTGTGGTGGGTACACTGGTTACATCATGAAGCACACTGCTGTTACTGGTGCTAAATCACTTAAGACAGAGAGGAAAGGGTTATTATTTGCTACCCATTGTCCGCGACAGGAACGTCAAGTAGCTGATATGCCAAATTCGAAGATGACTCTAGCAGTTTCTTTGCAGCAGTTTGGATGGCATCAAAGATGCCCAAACTAGTGACGAGGCAGTTTGGAGGTTTAGAGAGATCCGTGGGTAGCATCTTTGCTTCCTTCAGTGCTGGAAGACCCAGTCCAGGATCTCGGGCCAGATGATGTCCTTTATTCTGCCCTTTCAAACCAGTAAGGCCTGTAGAGACCACCTGCAGGGTTATGTTATCTCAGTGAGAATGGTCCTGGGTACCAGTATCTCAGTTAGAGTATGCTTCGCCAGCCTGCTGGACATCCCAAAGAGACCCTTGGGCTGGTTGGAGAGAAGGGTTTTCCTCTTCTGTGGAGATCCTGGGGTTCACCTCTGTGGCACATGACTTTGCATTAAACTATACTTTCAGAATCTTCATGCCTAGTTATGTCGTACCGAGCATGCTTTGTCTGCTGGAAATAGGGTGGAGGACAGGAAGTTTGGGAGCCCTTGGAAAATAAAAGATGTCCCTCTGTGGACTGTAGCTTTCCCTTGGGATGCTCTGACAACACCACCTGCGTCTGTCTGCATACAACAAAATGTCTCTGTTAATTAACAATCTTGTGTGGCTTCCCTTGCCTGACAGTATCTGATCTGTGGTGAATGAGACTTTTATCTGCCCACTGGGGGCTGTTCCTGCCTTCCAATAAGTTGACAACTGTTTCCTTGGAAGATAAATGGTTTTTACCAGGGTCAAGCCCACATGGTATTTTTCGGGTGAAACTCAGCCCCAGGAAGAGAAAACAGTAGAGGATTTGGTTGGAAATAAAATAACACCAACATTTTTGACCAACATAGTTGTGAATCCCTAGAGACCACCATGCCATAAGACATAGTTTACATTTTGATTTGTCTTCTGCCATACAATTACGATTCTATGATTATAAAACTGATAATTTTCAAAAGTATTCCCATTTTTACTGTCAAAAATCCAACATCGAAATTAAAATAGCCTATGTTTTATACATCCCATCCTTTAGGTGGCATCTTCATGAGGTAGTCATGAATACTCACTTCGAAAAATAAGGTTTCTGTCAATTTTGTAGCAGATTTTGCGAACAAAATTAGGTGTACACTTTTTACTGAACACATCAGCTTGAAACTTTCTAAAGTGTAGCCCTAGTCCAGGTAGTGGAAAGGACAAGTGGTATGAGAGTCAGTAAAGGCGGAGAGAAGACAAAGAAGTTACCTTACATGGGTGACACAAAGCCTCTGGGGGTGCATTTGATGGCAGCTACTACAAAAAAAATATGGGCTAGGGACTTTTTGGATGTCTTTAAGGTGTTGCATAGGGAAGTGAGGGCGAAGGCAGGATCTATGCAGGAAGGGAAGGAGCTGGCAATGAGGCCCAAGGTCCCTCTAACGATTGACAATTGGGCATCAGTATTTTTGATATATGCCAGTGTGTGCTGTCAGAGGTACCCAGAGGGGAGCGTGGCAATGTTCAAGTTTATGGACGTAATTCGGAAGGCATTTGTTAGCTTTGGGGTTTTCACGTGGGTTACGTATGATGAACAATTTACGGCATGGATGAGGTAGGACCAAACAGCTGTGTAGAGGGAGATTGACATGAATCTGTAGTTACAGTGGATAAAGACCTGTCACTCTTTATCCTCATATGGCTAGAATATAAACCCCTATTATCATATTCCATTTCCCCTCTTTTAAGAAGAGAAGGTCGGTCAGAAAACCTTAATGTTGCTCTGGTATTTCTCCTGGGGGATTTTGATCAAGACACCACTAAATCAACTGCAGGTTTTATTTCTGGTGACAGAAATCAAACAGAGTCAGTAGCCTGTGACCCTGGCGCACCTGGGTATTATGGTCTCTGGGGCTGTGAGCAAGAAAGTACATTATTGATGTCCCTTTCTCCTCTCAACTCTCCCCAGATGCCAATGAGTCCCCTTTCCAGAAGGATAGTCTGTGATTATTTAATACAGTTTTAAGATTTGTATCATTCCCTGATGTATTATGTATTTTACTCATTGTCTCTTTTGGCTGAAGGTATTCATTATAAAATCACATATATTTTTTTGGTCTGTGGTTGGCTGTTAGTTGTGCCTGGTTTTAAAATGATGTATGTTTATTATCTTGTATATTTGGATGTCACGAAAGGCATAAGTTAGAGAAATGATACCCACCACTAAAGGGAGGAGTTTATAACCTATAAAAAAGTCTAAAACCATAGATTCTGGGGACTCACTGGCTCACTCACTGTCTGGGATGGACTGACTGGCAGAATGAGAGAAAAACAACAGAAAATGAATGGAATATATTGCTTTTCTTCAGACCCATTTTGTGTTTAAAGCAGAGTGTTGTAAGTGAGGGCTACTTGTAATTTATACCACAGACCTTTTTCAGGATAAGAGACAGCAGACAGACCCCCATCTTTCTGACAGACACCCACCTGTTCCTAGAATGGGAGAAATGACCCAGTCCTTAAAAGGTTGCCCAAATATCTGTGAGACCGCCAAAAAGAAATTCCTATCTAAGTGTAATATTAAGGGGAAAGATGCTTAGCGGTACGATACTCTAAAGGGAATATATTAAATCTTAGCCCTTTTTATTTGTGAAATTACGGAGGGGCCATGGTATATAAATTGACTCTACATCCTGCAAAATTAATATATATTCAGAAGTGTATGTGCTTCTGGAATTATAGATTTGATATAATAGGTACAATGGTGTGTATACTGGGGGTCCCATGTCTCCATCTATGTGTAATGATCAAGCATGCACAGAAGATGTTTTTTGTGCCAAAGGGGCATTTCACTGTTTGCATACCTATAAAAATAAGATAATTGAAGGAATTTTCTGGTTACATGACTAAGCAAAGTCCTGTTACTGAAGCTAAATCATTCAAGAAAAAGGGGAAACGGTTATTATTTGCTACACATTTTCCCGCCTTTAAGTAGTCGATTGAAAATGACAAATGTACACTTTTACGTGGAAATGCAATAGAAGCACCATTGAAGGGAATCTAGTAAACAGACATGTCAAAAAGGCATTTTTCTCTTTGCAGGCGATTTTCATGCAGGTGTGTGTAATAGCAGTATTTCAATTAAGCTTTTTTGACTGCTGTTTGAAATTCTGACCTGTCCATTGAGTAAGAGGGAAGGTATCTATTTTCAATAAGGGAAAAGCAGAGAGATTGGGATATTTTTAGTTAATTGATTTTTTTTAAAAAATTATAGCTTTATCCTGAGCCCCATACACTTTCCATCACATGGTGGATGCACGCTCAGGGTAAATCAAAGGTATCAATTTCACAAAATTGAGTTTATTTTCAACCCCAAGAAGAAAAACCCCACTGTTATCAGATCTAAAAAGGGATCCTGGGAAAATAACCCTGAGAAGTTCTTGAGAAATTAACAGAGGGAGGAGACTATGTCCCATGCATCTAGAAGGTATTCCCAAAATCACTATGGTATGGAGGGGCCAGATGACAACAGGGAAGGGGGTTACAGCAGAAGCTCTGGCTCTGAGGAAGAATTGACTCAGGATAAAAAAAAAGACACAAGGAGGACAGATCTCAAAAGAGTCTCATCAAAGACCCGATAAAACAAATAAAATCCATCAACAGTTTTATGAATCCTTATGACAAAAATGTAAAATATTCTGTTTATAAGTTGTATGAACAAATGACGTCCTCATGTGTAATAAAGATTGACCCCAATACATGGAGTATTCAAAATGGACATTCGATCTTGATAGTTGCGACTTTTTTGCAGGGATGGAGGGCCCAGACCACCATAAATGGGCTACTTATTTTTTTATTATTTATTTAGTCTCAAGTGATTTACATCAAACCTTCAAACTGTACAAAAATTAAGACCATCATAGATTACAACTTCAAAAATACATCTATTAGACAGGTCATTCAACTCACCAGGCATTGTATTGTTGTATGTCCTCTTCCAGCATGCTAGCATTTATTTACCCCATTGTATTCTTGAGAGATCAGTTAATATTTTTTTTCATAAATTCAACACCATATTGGAAAAAACAATTGATTTGGCTGCAACCACTGATGACCAAAACTCGTCCATTTGAATGAATCTAATGTCATGCACCATATTACAATAGTGGAATTCATATAATTGAAAAAGCAAATCACATTGAGTTATTGGCTGCCTGGTGGTTTTGAGGTCCTTCGCACAGAACCTACACTTCCTTTCCTATCTACTGATACCCATCCAGGTGCCTATAATGAATTTTGATGGCAGGCAGTTCAGTCTGTGCTGCATAATAAAATGCTGCACATTTTTTCATGGTTTAACAATTACATAAAGCACTAGTGTTGTGAGTTGAAACAACGCTCTTACATTTTCCTTATAATTAATTTTGAGAATAAATAGTTTATATTCGAAGGCCAGACCCATTCTGATGCCTTCTTACTCACTCCTGATTTGATATGTCTATAGTCATACTCTAGTGACCAATTCCAATCAATCTGAGCATGGAATGTATTGCATGGCTTCACGTAATCCTGTAGTGCCTGGGGTAAACTATCTAGCCCATTCCTAATTTGCAAGCATATAGCTCCAAAGATGTTTTTACTCATTGCTTGTCATTATGATTACCCAAAGACTATGTTTCATTCAGTAGCTTGTAATCAAAGAGGTTAGGCCAAGCTCCAACCTAATGGCTTATATTGGGACAGATCTATTTAAACCTAGCACCCTTCGCAATATGTTTCCTTACAAGATGTTTAACCAAACCAGTTGTGTTTCATTATACACTTCCAGACCATAGGTCGTGCAAGGGACTATGCATGCTTGATATAACTTCATCAAGCCTTCAGTCGATGTTCCAAAAGCATTTTGAATAAACTTCTTTAAACTTGTACATTTTGTAGGTTTTCAGAAGGGGAGCTTTCTAGCGTGACTATTGAAAATTATATTTGGAATCACTGTTGTCCTTGTATCTTTGAAAGAGAAATCCTAGATACTTTCATTGTTTTTGTTTAGGGGGAAATGTTCTATCAGTTGAATGTAAAACAATATTTTGTTATGTTTGTTTAAATATGCAAATTAGGAAAATGTGGAAATGTTTGCTCAAAAACAGTGTGTGTTAGTGATTCATATATCGTAACATCCATGCCAGTGACCATGGTATTCTAAGATGAAAAAAGATATTGGTATAAAGGTATCATAGTGAAAAATGTAAAACTCTATAATAAATAAATAACAGGTCATGCTGAGATGAGAATCACATGATTGCATTCACCTTACTGAGAGCAATCTAATGAACCAATTAGTAACATGATCACATTTGAGGAATATGATGTTTTAGAAAGTTACAATTCCTTAATGTAGAAATTTCCAAGATTACCTCAAATCAAGTGGGAGGGAAACTGGTTTTAGGAGTTAGACGTCCCGCTTCATTGATATAAAAGTCCATACCCATAGATTCTGGGGACTCACTGGCTCACTAACAGACTGGGATGTACTGACTGACAGACTGAAAAAAAGGAGAAAAAGGAGGATTGATAACATAAAGGATAATTGAATAGATTGCTTTCCTTTGGATCCATTTTGAATTATCAGCAGAGCACTGTAATTGAGTCCTACATGGAATGTATACCCAAAGCCTTTTTCATATGAAGAAACAGCAGACAGACCGTCATCTTACTGACTGATGCCCACCTGTTTCTACGGGGTGAGGATTGAACAAGCCTTTAAGAGGGTGCCCACCTATCTGTGAAACGGCCAAAAAAGAAATTCCTATGTAAGTATAATATTAAGGAGAAATAATTCTGACGGGAGCGATACTCCAAAGGCAATATATTAAATCCCAGCCCCTTTTTGTTTGAGAGTACTGAGGCGTGAGGGTATGTAAAATGACTTTACATCCTGGAAAATTAACAAATATTTCATAAGTGTATGTGCCTCTGGAATTATAGATTTCATCAAATATGTCCTGTGGTGGGTACACTGGTTACATCATGAAGCACACTGCTGTTACTGGTGCTAAATCACTTAAGACAGAGAGGAAAGGGTTATTATTTGCTACCCATTGTCCGCGACAGGAACGTCAAGTAGCTGATATGTCAAATTCGAAGATGACTCTAGCAGTTTGTTTGCAGCAGTTTGGATGGCATCAAAAATGCCCAAACTAGTGACAAGGCAGTTTGGAGGTTTAGAGAGATCTGTGGGTAGCTTCTTTGGTTCCTTCAGTGCTGGAAGACCCAGTCCAGGATCTCGGGCCAGATGATGTCCTTTATTCTGCCCTTTCAAACCATAAAGGCCTGTAGAGACCACCTGCAGGGTTATGTTATCTCAGTGAGAATGGTCCTGGGTACCAGTATCTCAGTTAGAGTATGCTTCGCCAGCCTGCTGGACATCCCAAAGAGACCCTTGGGCTGGTTGGAGAGAAGGGTTTTCCTCTTCTGTGGAGATCCTGGGGTTCACCTCTGTGGCACATGACTTTGCATTAAACTATACTTTCAGAATCTTCATGCCTAGTTATGTCGTACCGAGCATGCTTTGTCTGCAGGAAATAGGGTGGAGGACAGGAAGTTTGGGAGCCCTGGGAAAATAAAAGATGTCCCTCTGTGGACTGTAGCTTTCCCTTGGGATGCTCTGACAACACCACCTGCGTATGTCTGCATACAACAAAATGTCTCTGTTAATTAACAATCTTGTGTGGCTTCCCTTGCCTGACAGTATCTGATCTGTGGTGAATGAGACTTTTATCTGCCCACTGGGGGCTGTTCCTGCCTTCCAATAAGTTGACAACTGTTTCCTTGGAAGATAAATGGTTTTTACCAGGGTCAAGCCCACATGGTATGTTTCGGGTGAAACTCAGCCCCAGAAAGAGAACACAGTAGAGGATTTGGTTGGAAATAAAATAACACCAACCATTTTTGACCAACATAGTTGTGAATCCCTAGAGAGCACCATGCCATAAGACATAGTTTACATTTTGATTTGTCTTCTGCCATACAATTACGATTGTATGATTATAAAACTGATAATTTTCTAAAGTATTCCCATTTTTACTGTCAAAAATCCAACATCGAAATTAAAATAGCCTATGTTTTATACATCCCATCCTTTAGGTGGCATCTTCATGAGGTAGTCATGAATACTCACTTTGAAAAATAAGGTTCCTGCCAATTTTGTAGCAGATTTTGCGAACAAAATCAGGTGTACACTTTTTACTGAACACATCAGCTTGGAACTTTCTAAAGTGTAGCCCTAGTCCAGGTAGTGGAAAGGACAAGTGGTATGAGAGTCAGTAAAGGCGGAGAGAAGACAAAGAAGTTACCTTACATAGGTCACACAAAGCCTCTGGGGGTGCATTTGATGGCAGCTACTACAGAGAAAAATATGGGCTAGGGACTTTTTGGATGTCTTTAAGGTGTTGCATAGGGAAGTGAGGGCGAAGGCAGGATCTATGCAGGAAGGGAAGGAGCTGGCAATGAGGCCCAAAGTCCCTGAACGATTGACAATTGGGCATCAGTATTTTTGATATATGCCAGTGTGTGCTTTCAGAGGTACCCAGAGGGGAGCGTGGCAATGTTCAAATTTATGGACGTAATTCGGAAGGCATTTGTTAGCTTTGGGGTTTTCACGTGGGTTACGTATGATGAACAATTGACGGCATGGATGGGGTAGGACCAAACAGCTGTGTAGAGGGAGATTGACATGAATCTGTGGTTACAGTGGATAAAGACCTGTCACTCTTTATCCTCATATGGCTAGAATATAAACCCCTATTATCATATTCCATTTCCCCTCTTTTAAGAAGAGAAGGTCGCTCAGAAAACCTTAATGCTGCTCTGTTATTTCTCCTAGAGGATTTTGATCAAGACACCACTAAATCAACTGCAGGTTTTATTTCTGGTGACAGAAAACAAACAGAATCAGTAGCCTCTGACCCTGGCGCACCTGGGTATTATGGTCTCTGGGGCTGTGAGCAAGAAAGTACATTATTGATGTCCCTTTCTCCTCTCAACTCTCCCCAGATGCCAATGAGTCCCCTTTCCAGAAGGATAGTCTGTGATTATTTAATACAGTTTTAAGATTTGTATCATTCCCTGATGTATTATGTATTTTACTCATTGTCTCTTTTGGCTGAAGGTATTCATTATAAAATCACATATATTTTTTTTGGTCTGTGGTTGTCTGTTAGTTGTGCCTGGTTTTAAAATGATGTATGTTTATTATCTTGTATATTTGGCTGTCACGAAAGGCATAGGTTGGAGAAATGATAGCCACCACTAAAGGGAGGAGTTTATAACCTATAAAAAAGTCTAAAACCATAGATTCTGGGGACTCACTGGCTCACTCACTGTCTGGGATGGACTAACTGGCAGAATGAGAGAAAGGAGGATTGACAACAACAGAAAATGAATGGAATATATTGCTTTTCTTCAGACCCATTTTGTGTTTAAAGCAGAGTATTGTAAGTGAGGGCTACTTGTAATTTATACCACAGACCTTTTTCAGGATAAGAGACAGCAGACAGACCCCCATCTTTCTGACAGACACCCACCTGTTCCTAGAATGGGAGAAATGACCCAGTCCCTAAAAGGTTGCCCAAATATCTGTGAGACCTCCAAAAAGAAATTCCTATCTAAGTGTAATATTAAGGGGAAAGATGCTTAGCGGTACGATACTCTAAAGGGAATATATTAAATCCTAGCCCTTTTTATTTGTGAAATTACGGAGTGGCCTTGGTATATACATTGACTGTAAATCCTGCAAAATTAATAAATATTCAGAAGTGTATGTGCTTCTGGTATTATAGATTTGATATAATAGGTACAATGGTGTGTATACTGGGGGTCCCATGTCTCCATCTATGTGTAATGATCAAGCATGCACAGAAGATGTTTTTTGTGCCAAAGGGGCATCTCACTGTTTGCATACCTATAAAAATAAGATAATTGAAGGAATTTCCTGGTTATATGACTAAGCAAAGTCCTGTTACTGAAGCTAAATCATTCAAGAAAAAGGGGAAACGGTTATTATTTGCTACACATTTTCCCGCCTTTAAGTAGCCGATTGAAAATGACAAATGTACACTTTTACGTGGAAATGCAATAGAAGCACCATTGAAGGGAATCTAGTAAACAGACTTGTCAAATAGGCATTTTTCTCTTTGCATTCGATTTTCATGCAGGTGTGTGTAATAGCAGTATTTCAATTAAGCTTTTTTGACTGCTGTTTGAAATTCTGACCTGTCCATTGAGTAAGAGGGAAGGTATCTATTTTCAATAAGGGAAAAGCAGAGAGATTGGGATATTTTTAGTTAATTCATTTTTTTAAAAAAATTATGGCTTTATCCTGAGCCCCATACACTTTCCATCACATGGTGGATGCACGCTCAGGGTAAATCAAAGGTATCAATTTCACAAAATTGAGTTTATTTTCAACCCCAAGAAGAAAAAACCCCACTGTTATCAGATCTAAAAAGGGATCCTGGGAAAATAACCCTGAGAAGTTCTTGAGAAATTAACAGAGGGAGGAGACTATGTCCCATGCATCTAGAAGGTATTCCCAAAATCAGTATGGTATGGAGGGGCCAGATGACAACAGGGAAGGGGGTTACAGCAGAAGCTCTGGCTCTGAGGAAGAATTGACTCAGGTTCAAAGACACAAGGAGGACAGATCTCAAAAGAGTCTCATTAAAGACCCGATAAAACAAATAAAATCCATCAACAGTTTTATGAATCCTTATGACAAAAATGTAAAATATTCTGTTTATAAGTTGTATGAACAAATGATGTCCTCATGTGTAATAAAGATTGACCGCAATACATGGAGTATTCAAAATGGACATTCGATCTTGATCGTTGTGACTTTTTTGCAGGGATGGAGGGCCCAGACCACCATAAATGGGCTACTTATTTTTTTATTATTTATTTAGTCTCAAGTGATTTACATCAAACCTTCAAACTGTACACAAATTAAGACCATCATAGATGACAGCTTCAAAAATACATCTATTAGACAGGTCATTCAACTCACCAGGCATTGTATTGTTGTACATCCTCTTCCACCATTCTAGCATTTATTTACCCCATTGTATTCTTGAGAGATCAGTTAATATTTTTTTTTCATAAATTCAACACCATATTGGAAAAAACAATTGATTTGGCTGCAACCACTGATGACCAAAACTCGTCCATTTGAATGAATCTAATGTCATGCACCATATTACAATAGTTGAATTCATATAATTGAAAAAGCAAATCACATTGAGTTATTGGCTGCCTGGTGGTTTTGAGGTCCTTCGCACAGAACCTACACTTCCTTTCCTATCTACTGATCCCCATCCAGGTGCCTATAATGAATTTTGATGGCAGGTAGTTCAGTCTGTGCTGCATAATAAAATGCTGCACATTTTTTCATGGTTTAACAATTACATAAAGCACTAGTGTTGTGAGTTGAAACAACGCTCTTACATTTTCCTTATAATTCATTTTGAGAATAAATAGTTTATATTCGAAGGCCAGACCCATTCTGATGCCTTCTTACTCACTCCTGATTTGATATGTCTATAGTCATACTCTAGTGACCAATTCCAATCAATCTGAGCATGGAATGTATTGCATGACTTCACGTAATCCTGTAGTGCCTGGGGTAAACTAGCTAGCCCATTTCTAATTTGAGAGCATATAGCTCCAAAGATGTTTTTACTCATTACTTGTCATTATGATTACCAAAAGACTATATTTCATTTAGTAGCTTGTAATCAAAGAGGTTAGGCCAAGCTCCAACCTAATGGCTTATATTGGGACAGATCTATTTAAACCTAGCACCCTTCGCAATATGTTTCCTTACAAGATGTTTAACCAAACCAATTATGTTTCATTATACACTTCCAAACCATAGGTCATGCAAGGGACTATGCATGCTTGATATAGCTACATCAAGCCTTCAGTCGATGTTCCACAAGCATTTTACAGAACACTGTAATTGAGTCATACCTGGAATGTATACCCAAGGCCTTTTTCATATGAAGAAACAGCAGACAGACCGCCATCTTGCTGACTGATGCCCACCTGTTTCTACGGGGTGAGGATTGAACAAGCCTTTAAGAGGGTGCCCACCTATCTGTGAAACGGCCAAAAAAGAAATTCCTATGTAAGTATAATATTAAGGAGAAATAATTCTGACGGGAGTGACACTCCAAAGGGAATATATTAAATCCCAGCCCCTTCTTGTTTGAGAGTACTGAGGCGTGAGGGTATGTAAAATGACTTTACATCCTGGAAAATTAACAAATATTTCATAAGTGTATGTGCCTCTGGAATTATAGATTTCATCAAATATGTCTTGTGGTGGGTACACTGGTTACATCATCAAGCACACTGCTGTTACTGGTGCTAAATCACTTAAGACAGAGGGGAAAGGGTTATTATTTGCTACCTATTGTCCGCAACAGGAACGTCAAGTAGCTGATATGTCAAAATCAAAGATGACTCTAGCCGTTTCTTTGCAGCAGTTTGGATGGCATCAAAGATGCCCAAACTAGTGACGAGGCAGTTTGGAGGTTTAGAGAGATCCGTGGTTAGCTTCTTTGGTTCCTTCAGTGCTGGAAAACCCAGTCCAGGGTCTTGGGCCAGATGATGTCCTTTATTCTGCCCTTTCAAACCAGTAAGGCCTGTAGAGACCACCTGCAGGGTTATGTTATCTCAGTGAGAATGGTCCTGGGTACCAGTATCTCAGTTGGAGTATGCTTTGCCAGCCTGCTGGACATCCCAAAGAGACCCCTGGGCTGGTTGGAGAGAAGGGTTTTCCTCTTCTGTGGAGATCCTGGGGTTCACCTCTGTGGCACATGACTTTGGATTAAACTATACTTTCAGAATCTTCATGCCTAGTTATGTCGTACCGAGCATGCTTTGTCTGCAGGAAATAGGGTGGAGGACAGGAAGTTTGGGAGCCCTAGGAAAATAAAAGATGTCCCTCTGTGGACTGTAGCTTTCCCCTGGGATGCTCTGACAACACCACCTGCGTCTGTCTGCATACAACAAAATGTCTCTGTTAATTAGCAATCTTTTGTGGCTTCCCTTGCCTGACAGTATCTGATCTGTGGTGAATGAGACTTTTATCTGCCCACTGGGGGCTGTTCCTGCCTTCCAATAAGTTGACAACTGTTTCCTTGGAAGATAAATGTTTTTTACCAGGGTCAAGTCCACATGGTATGTTTCGGGTGAAACTCAGCCCCAGGAAGAGAACACAGTAGAGGATTTGGTTGGAAATAAAATAACACCAACCATTTTTGACCAACATAGTTGTGAATCCCTAGAGACCACCATGCCACAAGACATAGTTTACATTTTGATTTGTCTTCTGCCATACAATTACGATTGTATGATTATAAAACTGATAATTTTCAAAAGTATTCCCATTTTTACTGTCAAAAATCCAACATTGAAATTAAAATAGCCTATGTTTTATACATCCCATCCTTTAGGTGGCATCTTCATGAGGTAGTCATGAATACTCACTTCGAAAAATAAGGTTTCTGCCAATTTTGTAGCAGATTTTGCGAACAAAATCAGGTGTACACTTTTTACTGAACACATCAGCTTGGAACTTTCTAAAGTGTAGCCCTAGTCCAGGTAGTGGAAAGGACAAGTGGTATGAGAGTCAGTAAAGGCGGAGAGAAGACAAAGAAGTTACCTTACACGGGTGACACAAAGCCTCTGGGGGTGCATTTGATGGCAGCTACTACAGAAAAAATATGGGCTAGGGACTTTTTGGATGTCTTTAAGGTGTTGCATAGGGAAGTGAGGGCGAAGGCAGGATCTATGCAGGAAGGGAAGGAGCTGGCAATGAGGCCCAAAGTCCCTGAACGATTGACAATTGGGCATCAGTATTTTTGATATATGCCACTGTGTGCTGTCAGAGGTACCCAGAGGGGAGCTTGGCAATGTTCAAAGTTATGGACGTAATTCGGAAGGCATTTGTTAGCTTTGGGGTTTTCACGTGGGTTACGCATGATGAACAATTTACGGCATGGATGAGGTAGGACCAAACAGCTGTGTAGAGGGAGATTGACATGAATCTGTGGTTACAGTGGGTGACGCCATTCCCCGGTGCACACTTTTCATACAGCAAGCAGTTTGCCTGTGCCTTACCAGTTCTTTCATGGTTGCTCTGCCTTGGACGGGGCGGGGCAGGAGGCAGAGGGCAGCCATCCATGGCATGCTGGGCTTATTCAAAGAAGCGTGCTTCAGGTCAGTTTGCAAGTACAATCACGAGTGCAGCAGGTGTGAGGGATGGCACCATGTTACTCTATGTTTTGCAACAGGAGATGGGGTAGGCGTGCAGGGAGATAGCTTGTGGGGAAAGGCCTATTCTCCAGTACAGTTTGAGAAGTTGGAGGAATGACTGAGTTTTTACCTGAACAGGGTAGCAGTGAAGAATTTGGGGGATGGGTTTTGGGAGCGGTTTAGACTGGGATCTCAGGGGCCTAGGATAAGGAGGTGAACAGAGAAGGGATGAAATTGGGGACGACAAAGCGAGTCATTAAGAAGTTAGGGCATTGGAAGTCAACAAAGTACAGGGTCTATGTCAGAGAGCTGGGAGAGGGAAGTGGTTAGGGTGGAAGTTGCAAAGGTAGGGAGGTTTTTAGCATGGGACCTCACACTTTTCTCTCTTCAGAGATGCAGCACCAGGGAGTGGAGAGCGTCCCCAGATTTGGATCTGCGGCTACTCCTTGGTGAAATGGGCGAGGAGACAGGAGGCGAAGAGAGTCTTTGGGACACAGTTGGGGTGTACCTACAAGGACATGCTTTTGAGATGGTTGGGAATGGGGGGATTGAGGTGGGATCAGTTGTTTGGCCATGATAGCTGGGCTGAGGGAGCAGCATGGTATGCCAGTGGCATTGTTTTTGCACACTGGAGAGAATTATTTGGTCAAGGAGCCGGGGGGTGGCATTGATAAGGAAGATAAAGAAGGACTTGAGTTAGTTGAGGGAGATTTGGCCAGTGGTTATGATACACTGAATGGAGTTGATGTCAGGGTGGGTGTACGGAGGGGCTTATAAGGAGGGGGCCGTGGAGCGAACAAGGAAGAAAATCAGTGAGGAAATTGGGACATTTTCAAGTCATGGGGGGTGGACACGCTCTTACACGATGGCATCAAGTATGTGATTTTTGACTTATTTCGGGAGGACGGGGTGCCCATGTCTATGATGGGTAACGAGTATTACCTGCTGGATTTGAGGATGGCAGTGGAAGAGTTGGTAAAGACTTTGAAATGAAAGGGGGCAGAAAGAACACAGTGGGAAGGTTTTTTCTGGGTGCTGCGGACACTGAAGAATTGTTGGGGGAAGCAGAAAGGGTTATTAGCGTGGTAAAGATGGGGGTTAGCGCTGCTTCGGCGGAAAGGCTAGCCCAGAGGGTACACAACAGGTGAAGCGGTATGGAAGAGGAGGGGCATGGCCTTGGGGAGAAGATGGGGGAAAATGCAGGAAGAAGGGGGAGGGGAATGTAGGAAATCAGGGGGTGAGGGAAGGGAAAAGGTGGAAGTGAATTAATTGATTATTTGTTTGTTTAATTAAGTTAATTGTTAATGGTCAGTACTCTGTAAGGCAAAAGAGTTAGGTTAGCCTTGATTGTATGCTGTGACCCACAGTCTGGGGGGTTTTGAGCAGTTGAGCCCAATGTAAATATTCCATCCAATCCTCTTTAATGAACAAAATGTGCAATGCCCGCTATGCAGATGAGAATATGGCCAAGCTAGCTAGCTGTCCTTTGCAGGTTACCTTAGAGCAGAGGTATTCAGATTGTGGGGCGCACCACCCAGGGGAGCACAGCCGCATTCCCTTTGGGGGGTAGAGAGGGGCACCAGTCCCCAGCCTGAAATAAAAAAAATGTGTATATATAAATATTTGTTTATTTTTTAAATGGAGGAAATGGGCAGGGGCGGCTCACAGTATGGGACTGGAGCATAACACTGTCTCAAGCACCAATGAAAAAGTGGCCCGTAGTTGCAAATGACAATTCATTCCTTTAGTGACAGACTGTTTGAATAGTATCCAGATGGGTATTTTTTGTTAACATGTAAGTAAATTGTGATATTTAAGGAACATTTATTCTGCGACAATGGTCAAAACTACTAGCTGCATAGTGAAGTAAATCATCAAACTGGCCCATTTTGGCCATAAAAAGTGGCCCATTTAGACCAAAAAACTGGCCCACACTAGCATTTTGCATTCTTGGTTTGGGCATTGCCCTATAGGCCAGCCCAAACCTAGCTGCTCATCCATAATGGACGAGGGGGCTTTGACCCAGTGGCCCCCTCACCCATTATGGAGGAGCCCAGGTGCTCTAGATCCATTTGTCTTAGGCTTCTGCACAATTCGTACTTTCTTTTTTCTTCTGTAGTCCATTCCTAAGAATCCTTCCAGTAGTCTGATTAGTCGCAACAGGGATGTCCGCCTGTCCCTTTACATTAGACTTTTTTTGGACATCTATCAACGATGTTGAGTAAACATACCATGCCTGCCTCCTATGCCCCCCAGCACTAATTGCAAACTATTTGGCTTTTTGCCCAGTTTATTTCAAAAGTATGCTCTAAAATGCAACATTTTAACCCATTATTTTAAAAAGGTTCCTGAGGGAAACCTCCCCAGCACTCCCTTGATTGGTTTGGGCTCCCTCGCTATGGCAAATCTGGGGTAAATATTTATGCTCCTCCACTTAAAAAATTCACCAGCCGCCACTGGCCCTGGCACTGTGGTGGGAGCAGGGTGGGGGAGCGGTGGGGGAGCCCAAGGACTGTGGTGGGAGCAGGATGGGCAGGAGCCATGGGATAGTGGTGGGAGCAGGGTGGGGAGAGCCCACGGTCTGTGGTTGGGTAGGGAGACCCCAGGGACTGGGTCGGAGTGGTTTGAAGGAGCCCAGAGACTGTGATGGAAGAGGTTGGGGAGCCCAGGGACTATACTGTAAGTAGGATGTGGTTACGGTACGCAATAGTTCATAGCCGTTTCAACTTACTGTCCATTTGGCATTTTGCCTGGGGGGCAGGCCTAAAAGGTTTGAAGAGCACTGCCTTAGAGTATAGCATACAATGAAGCTTGCAAGCAAATGCTGCCATGTGCATTTTAAGGACGTGGCCTGTGTCTTCCTGGTTGCATACAGCTGCCTTGCCATGCATCCGGTTTCTACATTTGATGGAAGACAATGGGCCTCATTATAGGTCTGGCGGTAACCATGCTGGTACTACCTGCAGGTTGCCGCCGGACCCGTAATATTTTACCGGCGCCTGACTTCCCGGTGCAACCGGCTGATTATGAGTCCGGCAGCCCGGGAAGTCAGGCGCCGGTAAATTGTAAATCCCCATTCCCATAGACTCCCATAGGACTCTTTGGGAGTGTGGACACGGAAGCACCGGTACCATTGTCAACGGTGCCGGTGCTTCTGTGCGCAGGGTCAGACCTGCCGTGCACAGCGCCCATGGCAGACAGACTGAGAGTTTGACAGTCTGGAAACAAGGGTGCCGGTGAGTTTACCAGCACCCTTGTTTCCGGACTGGCAAACTCCTAATGAGGCCCAATGTAGCTCAGTGTCGCAGTTACTGTGCAAACACAGCGCTGCTCTGCGACTCGACAGGTAACATATTTGTCCCGTGTGCTAATGTTTTGATGCTGTGGATATGCTAATTTGCTTGGGGGATTATTATACCTAGGGATGCAAAAACACGAAGCACGTTTTCACCAAACCTTGACAGCTCACTTAGTTATTACCAATATTTCATGTCCTCACTCTGTCCTCCTCATTATTTCTGTTTATTGGGAGAGCGTGCTCTGTTCAGAACTTGTTACTTCAGGACACAGTGCAGGGAAAAATCCAGAGGTTGGGAAAGGGCCGCATACTGCTCTCACCACAGCTCAGGCAAGCGCTTCATTACAATCAATTTACTTTGGCGTTATGAACCCCTGACTGACTGGCGCGCAAAGGAGGTTGCCTTCTCACTCATCCCAAGGAGGCTGGAATGTGACAGGGGAAAAGGGAGGGAAAGTAAATCAAAGGCCGAAGCAATTCTCCAGATGCAAAGTATTTTTCTTCCATTATTTTTCCAGCAGAAATCTTACAAAATGTACTGACATATTAATTCCTAGTTGGAATCTCAAATGCAATACGCCGAGGGCATGTGATACGACAAACAAAGTGCATGCTCGCCTCCCAGTAAATCACAGCTCCAGGGACAAAACCAGAAATAAGCCTAACGTGTTTATCTTGCGTATCTCAGTTGGGGTCAAGTCCAAGTCAACAGTTAATTCCAGAGTCTTTCTCTTCAGATATTTTCATAGGAACACTTACAAGCAATCAGATCATGTTCTCTTTGATGCAGAATGTTTTTACAATGCACTGTGTCAGACAGGATACTGTATAGGAAGAGGGCTGCTATATGTTTAAAAGTGAAATCCTAGAGGGAACCGTGGGGATTTTCAGTTAAGGAAAACATTCTCCTACTTGCTGGAATTCTAAACAGCAACTCAGGTTGCGTTCAGTGTCAATACAAGACACTTTCTTCGGAACATCCCTCTGAACTGCTACAAGTCTTATTGTAGCAAGTCAGTCCTTTGGACTAATTGTGCCCTGTGTGAAAAAGCATACCATTTTAAAATCCCAAATTCATATCAATAAACGTACATGAAAACAGAATACAATTTCTCAGCTAAAAAATTAAAACGCATACAGCATACATCGAACCCACTAACAACACCCCTATCAACATCCACATGTTCGCTACTATATACATCAGAACCATCAATGTTACAGGAATTGAAATCACACCGTTTTTGATTATGCCATGCTTGTCAAACATACACCATATTGGAGTTACTGTCCCGTGGAGTCCCGCTTTGTCGCGCTACTCTGCCTCTGCTACTAGAGACTGTTACTGATCGCACAACAATCCACTCTTTTGGACTGCATTTACCATAAGGTGATTTTGCCATCAAGATAACTGGACTTGGTTGATTCTAATCTAGCTTGCCACTTATATATGTTCTATATTCTATCTGTTTAGGCTCTTTGGCTTGTCATTGGAGGTGGGTCTATAAAAAGAAGGAGCCGCACGCACTGCACGCGCGCACTGAAGCGAGCCCCGTGGAGTCCCGCTTTGCTGCGTTACTCTGCCTCTGCTACTAGAGACTGTTACTGATCGCACAACAATCCACTCTTTTGGACTACGTTTATCATAAGGTGATTTTACCATCAAGATAACTGGACTTTGTTGATTCTAATCTAGCTTGCCACTTATAAATGTTCTATATTCTATCTGTTTAGGCTCTGTGGCTTGTCATTGGAGGCGGGTCTATAAAAAGAAGGAGCCGCGCGCACCGCGCGCACGCACCGACGCGAGTCCCATGGAGTCCCGCTTTGCCGCCTCGCCGCGTCGTCCGGGGCTCCGCGGGTCCTTGGTAAATAGTCACCGATGGCTCCTTGTCAGGGGTGTGTGTGTTTTTCTTTTGTAAACAACTTAAGCGTTGAGCGAATTGTAGATCAACGTGGCCGCTCTTTGGGGTTAATCTGAGGCTATGTCCACACACCCTAACGGTCATTACCGGCTGACAACGGCTATGCCGGACAACATAAGACAACATATCATGTCCGAGTCCCAGCCATTCCACGAAGACATCCCCACAGATGTGGCAGCATCTACCATGTGTTCAACGCCAATTCAGCGAAATTTTCGGCATGAATCTAAAGTGCTGAATAAGAAAAAAGCTCTAAATGTGAACAATATGGACATTCGGAAATATGGCTTTGGAACTCTGAGAAATGCTGACTCAGTAGGTTTGCCTCTGCTCAAAGAACCCTTAGTAACCCCTATAAATGATGCTAGTGTCACTCACTGTAATATACAAACAGAAGTTTCTGTTGCCCAGGCTGTGTTAAATCTCTCTCAAATGACTGATAATGAAAAAATGTCTGCTGGCATGCTTTTGAGAAATGCCTTGTCTGGAGCACCGCATTTACCCATCCCAGTGGATGAAAATGCGGAAGAGGCTGTAATTGATCTGGATTCGACTAACTCTTGCTTTTCAGCTAGCTCAGAATGGTCTAATCCTTCGCAATCTCCCGACATGTTTCAGCGATCTAATTGTAGTATAGGAGTAGATATATCATTTATCCCTCTGACTCCCCGCAGGACTCAAGATGTTCAACAGGTCCTGTCCCCAAAATTGACTGACACCTTCAAATCCTCTAATCTGACTCTTGAGGTTATGAATATAGCACTCATGTCACTTGCCAAATTATTTGAATCCACTGATGGCACACTCAGAGGATTAACAGAAAATGTTGATTTGCTTAATTCTGAGGTACTAAAACCTAGTACTGAACTAGCATGCTTTCGACATGATTCTAATGAAAAACTCAATCATGGTCTTGAGCTCCAAAAAAGAATCATCACTTTTCTTGATAAAAAGCAACCGGAAAAAGTGAGAAAAACCTTGGGTCGCATAGATGCATATACACAAACAAATAAACACTGTGGAAATTTGCTCAGTCCAAAAACAAACAGCAAGAACCAACTGTTACGCAGCCCTCTAAAGCATGTACACATGTCCCGTTTGTAGATGGAATTATCACAGATAGCTCCACACTGGCGAAGACAAATGTCTCTGTGCAGGAACCTTCTCAAACAACTCCGGCACAAAAACCAACGGGGTTGACCCCATCTGAGAAATCTACGTACTCTGTCTTTGACGTCAGAGCCACTAATAATACAGCTGGACTAAAACCAAAGCCAAAAAGACTGCCACAACAAACAAAAAAAAAATGGTAAAACTGCAAAGATGGTAGTATCTTCATCAATGAAACAATTTATCAATAACCTAACACGCGCAAACAGCAGAACTCAGGTGGCATCAAGTATCATAGCAAAGAAGTATGATGCCTTAACTAAGCTGAGAAAAAATAAATATCTTGAGTCTTGTCAGTCCCCTCGAATGATCACAGATCACCCTCCTCTTGATGAGTTGATAAAACTTGCTGAAGGCCATCATTTTTCTCAACATTCAATATTGCAGGACACCAATGAAACTGCTATCCAAATTCCATCACAGCCAATGGCAAACAGCAAGATTGAAGTTCCTGACGACATACTTTTATCAAGGCAAAACCTAAGACAAGAGATTGGCCACTATCTGGAGAGCCAAAGATTCGAACCTCCTAAATTCCCTATTATAGCTAATGGACCTGCTAAATGTACTTTGGCTAATACTGCAACGTCATTAACAGAGACGCCGAGTGTAGAACTTAAGAAGCCTGCTCTCAAATGCGTGTCATTTGCTGATTCTGATCTCTCGATTGTTCACAACTTGGCACAAGACCCCCTAAATAATAGCAATGCCAGACAAAATGATCTGGATGAAATAAAGGAGTCTATTGCTCGCCTGTGGTTGTTAAATTCAAAATCAAAGAGTACACCGCATCAAAACAAAAATGATTACAATAAAAAAGTTACAAAAGCACAGGTTGATCCAGAAAAAGCATTTCTACCATCTAGTGTTGTGCCGGAAAAGTAGATGAAAATGATACCAAAAAAGGTACAATCTAAAATTGAAACAAGATATGCCTTGCTTCTATCGTGTCGCCAGGACCGTCAATACATCATGAATCGCCAGAGTATTCTCAACTTATTTTCTGACACAATAATGCTTAGAGATATTCAGTCGCAAGATATTGACCAAATTGAATTTCAAAATAAGAATGATCTTAGTGTAGCCCTTGTGTGGAGACTCGGGTCCTTGATTATACATAATGTTATATGGGCTGCACGGGAGGTTATATTTGACTTGGGCTTTATACTCTCACGCTTTGGTGATGTAAAATATCCTCTGAAATCTTGCCTTAAAACACTGCAAAAACTGCAACATTACACTTCAAACTACAATAAGAGAGGGCTAATGGAGGATCAACAAGAACATACCAAGATCACAAGAGTATAACTAGATCCAACCAAGGAACAAGTGTGTTTCTCTATAATCAGTTGGAACACACGAGGCCACAGTCACTTGATCAATAACTCCAAGAGCATTCTGTGTGACTATGACCTTATTCTCCTACAGGAAACCTGGCTCACTACTCCTCCAAGCAGGAATAACTATGAAATACAACTTGAGCCGGCTTTACGAGCAATTACAGCTATGTCTGGACTACTTACTGCTACAAACACACTAGCAAATTTACGGTGTCCGGTTATTTGGTCGAAAATAAATGGTCGAATGACCATTTGATCGAATCAAAATGGTCTGGAAAAAAAAGGTCGAATTTATTTATGTATTTATTTATTTATTTATTTTTTAGTTTGGTTGCTAAAAAATATTTTTTAATAAAGAAAAAGGGGGAGTTGGGGGGAACCCCCTCTCCCCCATAAATACATTTAAAAAAAAAAAATTCGACCTTTTTTTTTCCAACCATTTTACATCGATCAAATGGTCATTCGACCATTTATTTTTGACCAAATGACTGGTAAACCAAATTTACATCTCACTGCATTATCTGTGACAAATCCGTTCATTCAATGTTCTATTATTAGTACTCACTCTTGTAAGATTGCATGTGTTAATGTTTATTGGAACCCCATGGGAATTACAACTACTTTGTTTTTTAAAAACCTTACATCTGTTCTTGAAAATGTCATAGTGACTTATGGTATCATATACATTATTGTAGCAGGAGACTTGAATTTACATTTATTGCAAGGGAATTCTACCAGAAAACATGAAAGGTTTGAATTATGGAACAAGTTTGCGAAAGCCTGGAATTTGATTATGCTAAAAGGCACTAGCGTGGCTGATTCGCCCCCTCTTGCGACTTGGCACAGTCGAAACCAAACTGCTATCATTGATTATATATTTGTCTCTAGGAGTCTCTATGATCATATAATCGATTTTGCAGTCAAAACTTCGGAGCACAGTGATTATCAGCCACTCACATGCAAAGTTATGCTAAATCTTGCTCCAGTTTCGCCAAGACAAACTTGTAAGGGGACAGTTAACATCAATAATTCCCTAAATCGGTTGAAATGGTCTGAACAATCATTAATACATTATCGTGATCATCTAAAAATGTATGCAAATGATGACTCTAAATCTAATAACACACACAATTTGGGACCGTACCATTTAATGCAATTATATGCAACAAAACAGAAGTCTCATGGGAAAACAATTCAATCATGTGATAATTCAGCTAGCTTAAGAAAAGCAATGTTTCGCAAACAGAAGAGACAAACCCAACATCTTTCAGTGACAGCTAAGGTTTTAGCACTGAGAACCATCAAAACTGCGTACAGAAATTGGATGCGGGAGTTTAAGATCATTAGTTATCAAAAGAATGGTGAATCAATGCTAAATCAAGTACTAAGAAAGAACACGGCACAAATTTGGCGATTACTTAACTCAGTTACGGCGGCACCTCAACTTGCCTCTCAAGTAAATGGTGTATCAGAGAATGATTGGGTATCTTACTTCTCAAACTTATATGCTGCCCCTTCTACTCCTGAAACTCTGGACATGCTACACTCTGAGTTTGATCTTGAGTTCGACGAAGACGATATTCGAGATCTTATTAATAAAATCAGCATGTCCCGAGGCCCAGGGCCAGATGGACTTTCGAACGCGGTATTAAAGGAAAATGTCGATGTGTGGACTTCCATTCTATACACACTTTTTCGCCTAATCATTTGTTATAAAAATGTCCAAAATCATGGATGCAGTCGATCATTGTTCTGATACATAAAAAAGGAAACAGACAAAACCCTATGAGTTATCGTCCAATTGCCCTGTTGGATGTACCTGGGAAAATCTTCTGCAGACTGGTTCTACGTGATTTGAATGCTTGGTCACTCAAAAAACAGCACAGAGATCCTTTCCAGTCAGGGTTTGTCTCAGGACTAGGGACTTCAACAAACCTTACTATTCTGAATGCACTAAAGATGTCATATGTCTTGCGAAAACAACCTTTATATGTTGCTTTCATTGATTTTCGCATTGCTTTTGACTCGGTAGACAGAGCTATACTCATCAGAAAATTGTTAAAATATGAATGTCCTAAATCCTTGATAAAAATTGTGAGTCTCCTTCACTCAGATACCTCTGTACAGATTAAGTTGAATGTGGAAGGCTCATTATCTAAAATAATACCCACAGCCTGAGGTTTAAAGCAAGGGTGTATTTTGGCATCCACACTGTTTAATATGTTCCTACTGGATATAGCTGACGCTTTTGCTTCAGTTCAATCTGATTCACCAAAATTAGGAAGACAAGTAATAGCATGGCTCCTCTATGCTGACGATCTAGTTTTAATCTCCCAGACGCCTTCTGGTCTACAAACTCTGCTGGATGTATTCGATCAATATGCTTCACGAAATAATCTCATTGTGAATCAAAATAAAATGCAAATCATTATTCTGGGTAAACCCAAAACAACTTTGCAAAATAAATTTCTTTGGACCATATCCAACCATAAATTGGAAGTGGTCTCAGACTACAAGTATTTGGGGATGAATTTTGATGATGTAACATCTGACAAATCTTTTGAAACAACATTGCCAGCCAAATTATTGATGCTTACCTCGCAAGCAAGAATTGTTCACGCAAAATTTGTGAAATTCACATGTGCCCCTCTTATGTCATTTTATCAGCAAAAAATCATGCCTGTCATCACATATGGGCTGGAATCTCTTCTACCCAAATCTGTTTTATTTTCGGATCGAGTAGAAGCAAAATTTTGGAAAACAGTGTTAAATTTGCCTAAAAGCACACCTAATATGCTACTTAGATTCGAACTGGGACTCATCTCAATCCAGGCTCAAGTTACTTGGAAAATGTGTACTCTGTTCAGAAAATGCATTATGGGAATTTCTATGAAAAATAGCCTCGCTGTCTTTGCTGACTATCTGATATCTTCAAACCAGACTTTTCCACTGCAATGGAGAACACATACTATAAATGCCCTAGCAGAAGCGGATATCTCAATTGATCTTCTGAAAGCAAACCCTAATAGAGCTAAGATAAAATTTCATCAAATGGATCGGCTAATGACTCAGGAGAAATGCCTTAAACTTAAGGATTTTAATAGGCACCTTTTTGGTCATAAACATCTACGTACAATGGTTGATTATTTGGTGAAATGTCCATCTCCGGAACTAAGAATGAAAAATTTAAGACTACTCTTTAATCTATGGCCGGTTAATGAAATTCTGTTAAGACGAGGGGTGATCAAAAAAGAATTGCGTTACTGCCGGTTTTGTAGTGACACAGCCACTATAGAAACTTTACAACATATAATCATGAAATGCAAAGCATTTGACTCCCATTGTGTAAAACTTGCTAAATCTGTGAATCTGAATTACTGTGATCGCTCAGACGCTGAAATCTGGGCGGTAATTTTTAACTCTGCTAAGATGTCTGTAAGAATAGCAACAATTCATATCCTAGATGCAGCTTTTCCAGATGAGCAAAAAGGTCTTATTATTCACAAAATGAAAACAAACCAGTGTCAAAACTAATGTTCAATATATCTTTGTAAATGTGTTATAGGTTTTTCAATCTCTCTTATATATGTATATAAGAAGTATATAGATAACCATCATGACGCATATCACAGATCAATGATATGACCTTTTGCTCTCTTAAATACTGTTCTTCTAAATAGTGTGTTATTAATTGTTTTAATTGTTAAAAAGTGAATGATGTTTTTCCTCTTTTTCAAATTTTTTGTTTTCTTGGTTTTGTATAAAAATATTTGTAAAGTTGTTTTTTCAACTAAATCAAATTAAAAAGAAATAAGTAAATAAATAAAATTGGAGTTACTGATGTCCCAATTTAGAAAACAAACAACAGTCATGCTCCCCCCATAGTACTTGAAGTGCTTCCCAACTGGCCAGTGTTGGCCGGTTTTGCGAGCCAGTGGTGGCCAGATTGCATTGTGTTGCTGGCACTTTTTAGAAATATTGTTTGCAAATGTGCTTTAACAGAGGCACCTTTTTTTGCACACCTTTTCAACTAAATAAATTCCACGGTACTAGGCAAATGTCTTGTGGCAACAAAAAAAACGTGAAATATGCCTCTTCATTTATTTATTTTGGCCTGTCCTATTTTTGTGTTGCAGGCAGACACTGATAGCACCAACAATGCCATTGGAGTTCATACTCGCTTCTATCAAATATGCAGACTACCAAAAAGGTCTCTGAATGTATGACATTACACCAGTTCTTCTAAAGAAATGATGATTTCGCCAACATATGTACAATTGTCTTAAAAACGAACTAAAATATGTGGATAGATCACAACATAAACTCTTGCCTCTGAGATGGGGCAAGCATGCATTTCTCAATTTCCAATCCTAAAAGGGCCAACTAAGCCCTTCACCCTTCAAAGGTTCACAGATTTAGTGCCATTTAATTGGGTAGTAACAGCTGTCACTGCAGCTCTTAGAAGTGGGCGGAATAGGGCAAAAACATGATACCATTGACCAAACTCCACCTGAAAAATACATTAGCCACAGATTATAGATGCCATATATCTGTACTGAAGCACTCCCCGAAATGATGGCACACACATCCTTCCAGTTTGCCATGTACATAATATGCACTTACCACGGGTCACGGACCGAGCGGTGGGACGGGGGAGCAGCTTTCCCCCATCCAGAGGCTCTTTTAAGAGCCAGACTGGGACATTTGGCAGCGGGACCCCACTCACGTTCGGCACCCTCATTTGCAATGTGGGTGCCAAATGGGCATGGTGTCCCACTGGCAGGACAATGTCCCGAAATGACAGGTGGGTCTCGCGATCTGCAGACCACCTCAATGGGACGCTAAAGTGTTTTGCTTTTGCTTTGGGCTGCCTGTGAGGGGGTCTGCAGGATGCAGGACCCACCCTGTCCCTTCGACCTTTCCAGGGCTCACACTTTCGTGTGTACGTTCGAGCTCTGGGCAGCAGAGTGGCTCTCCGAGGGAACTGACATGATGCTCTGTGCTAACAGAGCCTTAGAATGTGTGCCGTTAGACATTGATGGGAGGGAGGGAGACTATTAGCAGGGACTTTTGCCCCTTAAGAAATGTGAATGGGGGTAATCAGAAGTGAGAGGGGTGCATAATCCTCCATGCTTTATGAAATGATGACTATGCCTTTTAAATCCAAGGGGGATTTGTTATGTTCACATTAATCTGCATGATGCTATTGTGACTTTGCATGCAGGATGGAGAGAATAAAACTAAAGCCATATTCATATTGCTTAACATATTTCTATGACGAGGTATATAGTGTAAAGATAGTTTGTTATGAAATGCTAGTTTATTATGTAATGTGGTTTGCTTCCAAGGCATTGCTATAAATAAACCACTTGAAATGCAAAGTAAAACCTTCCTAAATAGATATATATATATATATCAAATTAACCTGGGAAAATGTATTTTTCTATGTTTTTAATGGCCGCCATGGAAAGGGAGAAGGGGCTACATGTTGTCCCTTATCCCCAATCCCTGGTGGCCATTTGTTTCGCCTTATTTTTGCGAGTGGAGAAACGGTTTTATCACTCAAGAAAAATTACTATTAGTACCCCGGTACAATGTGCCGGGTACTAATAGCAATAGAACCCTCGGAGGGGGGCATTACTGATAGGGATGTCATTTGGGGATGACCAGGGGTCTCACCTGTGACCCCTGAGGTCTCTCTTGCTACCCCTGTGGTCTCCCTTGCTGCCCCTTAAAAGAAAAACTTTAAAAATATGTTTTATTTTTTTAAAAAATGGATGTACCTGGGCTGTGGCTCGCGACATGTGGCTCTTTGCTTCTGAAGTGGCTGGCTTTCTTGTTCAGGCCTCTTAAAAAAAAAAACAGGGGTTCCACAAGTGTAGCACTTTGAGCAGTGACCCTAAATAAGAATGAATAGGAGTAACAAATACTTTGTCTTTGTGGAATTCTATCCAATAATTGCTAGACTAATTAACGGTTTATTCAGTCACACTTCAGGGGTTGAGTCACTGATTTAGTCTGGCCTTAAACACTGCAAATTCACAATGCAGACAAAAACTTCCAAAAAGCATTTAGAGTAGAAAAAACATCCAGTTCAGACTATGGCCCTCATTACGACCCTGGCGGTAAGGGGTTTACGCTAGCGTTAGCTGCGCCGACCCCTTACCGCCAATTCCGAGTTCCCAGAGCGCCATGGTCATTTTTCCGCCCGCTTTTTGCGGGCGTAAAAATCCATGGCGCTATGGGACCTTGGTGTTAATTACGCCACCGTAATTTACGGTGGCGTAATTAACTCCTTCCCCACTCCCATTATACCCTATGGGGCCGAAATGGGAATGGGGAAGGGTAAATGGGTCAATGGGGACTTACCGCCCCGCCGACCTCGGAATGGGGCGGTAAGTCCACCATCCGCCATGGCGTAAACGGACTTTACGCCATGGCGGAAAAGTCCGTCGATGGCGGAAAAAATCCGCCAGGGTCGTAATGAGGGCCTATGTGTTTTGCTTTTCGCAAGTTGCAGTTATAGCATTTTTTTTCTGCCATTCTCTCTGCTACGGGAAACTTTGACGGAACCTAGCTTGAGGGCCAAAAATCAGGATCGCTTAACATGTGTTACAACCTATAACACACAATCATTTGCGATCAAGAAGACATTATTGAAATATTGGCCAATGGTGAGCTATTGTCTTCAAGACAAAGGCAAACCTTTGTTTGCATTTAAAAGATCGAGAAATTTGAAAGACAAATTGGTACATTCAACTAGCCACGGCAAACCCAACACTAGCAACAGAATTTTAAGACCTTTGTTGGGTCATTTCCCTAGTGGCTGTAAATACACAAAGAAGATGTCCAACTTTAAAATTCAAGAGAGAACATGGGACATACGTTTTCTGTCCAATTGCAAAACAGCAAATGCAATATATTGCATCCAATGTCCATGTTGAATGAGATATGTGGGTCAGACCACAAGACCACAGGACCTGTTCACATAAGGATCAATGAACATTGGTCTAGGATCAAATGCAAGAACCACCAAGCGCCAATGGTGTCCCTCTATGTTGCCTTTGCCCATACCTCAGAGGATATTCAATGGTGGATACTGGATGTTGTGAAGAATTGTTCCAACTTAAAGAGAGCATTGAATAATAAAGAATCCAGATGGATCCATCGCTTACAAACCCTTGATAAACAGAGAGGTCTGAATGAAGAAACTCCCTCTTATTAAGTTTTACACTGACATTGGATGTCTTCTTTTCATCTAGCTCTCTGTATAATGTGAGGTTATACCAGTTCTAACTCCATCACAATATACAAACTTTGTGGTCTAGCCCTTGACCCTCCTTTTCACTGCTAACTGGTTTGTTTGTGGACTTCTTTTCGATCCAACATATTTTCAACAGTGCCTCTGTGTCTCATCCTTTAAACGCTTCACCTGCTTTGCCTCTGAAATTTATTTGCCTGATCTTCTTTGGCCTGTTTTTTTTAATGTTAATTTGACTGCCTCACATTTATATGAGTCCTTTAAATGATATTAACTTTACCATATCTAGCCACACATGACATGCATTATATCTTTAGCAGTCGTAGTTGGTCATTACTTCCTTTATTTGTACTTTTGCCACATTCGAATCTGGAGGCATCGTAGCCTATAGGGTGCAATTCCCGCTTTTGGCCACTATAACAACAATGGCGCACTTTCCCCAGAGTGTGCTACTAGTTTTGAGTTACGGCGATAACGTTGACTTTCTGTCGTACGCTGCATAACTCGATTATCCTTTATGTATATCCTTCTCATTGCGGCGCACCCGATTTGACACGGATTGTACCTTCATCTTTGAACTATGGCGAACGCATGGATATGCAGCCGCACTTAATCCGACCTGTTATTCTGTACAGACTTTACGGTGGCGGCTGACATCGACCGATATTACCCGGAGGCTTCCGTTTTTGTTCCGCCGCGGACACGTTTATTTCATTCGGTTACGGTATCCCGGTGAGCTTATCTTTGCGATCTCTCTGTGACTTTAACTTACATGGCAGCCGTTGTTTTTTGCACTGTGATGTCGTTCGCCTTGACATGCCGATTGGCATTGATCTGCTTCTTTTCAGATATGCACATACTATCTTTAAGAAGCGAGTAATCCTTAAGATATGAACGAACACGAACACAAGTAACCACAGCACCAGGTATAGCTTCACTTTATTTGTTTTCCCTTCTGGCTCAGATTTATATTTCAATTTTCTTTATTTAGGGCCGTAGATATTTTCAAAAGGATTTTTATATTGTGGCTTTTGCTCCTTTGTGTTTCTGTTTCTTTTTAGATATATGGTGTGTGCATATATTACATCTGTTATACTGAAATTTGGTATTGCCCAGTGAGCTCACATCACAGTACCCTGATTTGGGTTTGCCTGTTTCTGGATTCAGCAATTTCTTTATTTACCTGAACATAGGTAAAGTTTTACTTTGTAATTTGGGTACAGTATCCATACTGGCTGCTTCTTTTTCTATCTAACTCTCTTAACTCCTTATGTCAATTTCCATTAAGGGGCCTTAGCTGCCCTGCAGGACCCTTTCCCATACTGAACCTCTAATGTGGCCTCTCATTACAATGAATTATTTATCGATTTTATCGTTCTTTCTTTGGATTATGGGCTAACCCTTTCTTTTCCGCTTGTTTGGAGCACCATCTTGTATAGAATGACTCTTTGCATACACTGGGTTTGAAATTCCTTTTTCTGTTTTTCTTTTTCTTTCTTACTTGTCACATTGATTATTTATAATTTTGTTTTTGTTTCTCTTCAGTCGTTTACCTGCTCACATTTTGGGATAGAAATTTGAATGTTTTCAACTATCTTGAAGCCATTGGGTGACTTTCTAATGCCAAAAGTTCCCCTTGTTTTTGTTTCTTTCTCTAGGGGTGAATGTCTTACATACCTGACTTTTTGGTCCTGATGAAGGCGTTGTCTGTTTAGATTTCTATGCCGAAACGTATTCTACCACATCTGATTGCCCCCTTTTTGGTCACAGCAGTGGTTGCTGTGCCTATACTGGTCAGGCCAGACTTTATATACGTAGACCTGAGCAGCACTGTAAGACTTGAACAACACTAAAAACTGTTTACAAGTGGCAATATACCGACTAAATTGACCTTAACCACTTACCCCCAAATTTCATCAGGAACATCAATTGGACTCTTGTCTCTTTTGGCACCTGCGAAATACATATGTGTGGATTTCCATAATTGAAATAGGGTGCACATTGAGTAACCCCATAAGATATTTCTTTGGCACAGGAGAAGAATGTAAGTCTTGTGAAAATCAAAGTCTTCTTTCCAAATGGAATGTTCTTATATTTTTTGATTTGTTTTGATTTTGTTTCATTATTATAGTCTTTTATGGTGTATGATTCATTCAGATGCTGTCAATTTGATTGTAATATGTTTTACATTTGAAGTTGTGTCTACATGAATGCAAATCAGTTTTTTGTAAAATGTCATTAAGGCATATGTATATAAAAGATTGTGTTTTATTATCTATTAAATAATGAAAAATATTTTTTAGTTCATGGCCAAATTTCGTAATTAGTTAAATGACACAATTAGAGTACAGACTCTCTAATAATAGAGTACAGACTCTCTAATAACATCAATCATATTACTATATGTATGTTAGATGTTAATAGAGGAAGAGAAAAGTAGGATTTCATCTGGAATTAAGGAGTAGCATATTTAGAGTACAGTGATCCCTCCCCCTTTTTGCAACAGTTTTCTGCAAAACTTGCTAGGATACTATCTGGCATATAAGGAGGAATACATCCAATTAGCAGTCATCCTCCTTAGAATGATTTGGGGCAAATTTTGCCCAGCCCCCTCTCCTTTAGGTCAGAGAAAACAAGGTGAACATAGGTAATAAACATACCACATGACCTTTTCTTTATAACCTGTGGAGACAATACTTATTGGTTTTTCTCTCTGCTACGAACATCACAAGATCTCCATCTCAGTGTCCTCGGTCACTTGACAAAATCCTTGTGCCTAAAAGCTTATGTACAGTGTAGAAATGTTTGTCCATAGCCCATAATGTGACCCTTGACTTCATTGTGCCACAATGAATGCTTTTTTGTAATGTGTTTATCATTCCTATCTCCATGGAATGCTGTTCAGAATGTTTGCTTGTATGAGGTAACGAGTGCCCAGAGTATGGGATGCTATGTGAGTCTGCTGCTTTCTCTGCGCTACTCTAAATTCTTGAATACACAGTTATGAACCCTTCCAATGGTATGTATTTTGCCAACCTCTGAAGCCTGAAAAGTAGATCCACGCAGGCTTGACATTTCACCAACTTTGCAACAGACCTGCAGATGAACTGGCCTGCTGGTAAATCTCAGTTAACAATGTAATGGTATCCACTGCAGAGTGTCATTTTCTTTCTGACTTTGAGAACATTCAGTCATGTAATTGCTAATTTTACTATTGCCGGTAAGCTAGCTACAGTGGGTAAGATAGCTCAGTGGGTTGAGCATTGCTCCTGTGAAGTGTGTTTGATCTGTAGGTTGCAGATTCGAATCCCCACAAGACCAACTCAGCCTTTCATCCTTATGAGGTTGATAAATGAGTACCAACACAGGTTGGGTGATATTGTATGTATATTTGTTCTATATAAAGTGTTTAAGCACAAGTTCTTTTTAATAACACATAATTATCTTTTTGTCCTTAGACGTCTGCTTGCATTCACAGTTGTTTGGCAATATGGGGCTATACACACTGATATTAACGATACATATGGTGATCCATTCTTGTATGACATGTACATTACATTTCAGTGATATCGCAACCATATTTTTCGTAGTGTACTTAGGAACAATGCTATGTGATGACACTTCCTCTTTTGTAAAGGGTTGAAAGATTGTGTTCCAGAACTTCTCAGGATGTCACTTTGGGGTGTGATCAAATGACATCACTTCATGTGATGTCATCAGAGATCAAGGGTAGTCTAATGTCACTTCTGCTGCCCCCGGCATTTTGGTGAAATGACATCCCTGATTACTGGTCAGGTAATGCCCCTCACTTCGCAAAGGCTTTTAACTCAAGCCCCGGGGGAATAACCCTTCTTGGGTTCTATTGCTTTTTTGATATACGTTTGTCACTGATACAGCTGGAGCTTCCCAACCTGCTTTCTCCTCGTCCTCTTCAACTGCCCCCCTCCTCTACATTCTTACCAACAAAAGTAAGTATTTCATTGGTGTTCCAATGGAAGGTTATGATACACACTAAAGTGCCCCCATCTGAATTTCAGTCAAATGTAACACTCCACCCAATCCACATATACCCGTGGTCCCCCTTTGGTGCTTCTACGGACCACGTCACTTGCTCGCATTCCTGCTGTCTCATACCACCAGTGCATGATGGTTCTAGGTTCCTTCCTCTACCACAATCTGTATTCTTCACTCTGTCTGACACTTTGGTCCGTCAGACGCTGCTAAGCAGTTTTCTGAAATTCGTAGATCTGTTTTTTTTTGCCACAGTCAACAAACTGGTTTTCCGAAGGGGTGGTCAGGTGAAAAACTGATAGGAGAATGAGCGCCACCAGCACAAACGGCACATTGTGACATTCGTGCTGTTTACCGTGCTGATTGGCATTCTTGACGGGGCCATTCCGCCCCTACTGTAATTCTAAATGCCTGCTGTGTTGCATTCTAGGTGGTGTGCCCATGCAAATGAACGAAAGCTTTTGCAAGGTTACGGGAAATGAGGAAATCCTTCTGCTTGTACACACTCTTGTCATTCTCTAAACATGCAAAGAGGCAATCAGAGGCTATGCCTATGTGCCATTGGAGTTTGATGTGTGCTGAAGAGTTCAAGGGACCTTCTGAAGGGTTTGCTGTGGATTCGGTTATATACTCCAACCCCTTGAAATGTGCACTCTGTTTTGAGCATTGCTAACGCTGTCAGTGACCCGTGCTGACATAATTATCAAGGGTCGTATGCATGCAGCACTGAAGTCATATTGTACCGGTCCAAGCCCTGTGTAGGCACAGAGGAGCTGCATTGATTTTAGTAATGGTGTGCAGAACCCAAACTATGACTATCTGAGCTATTGTGCCTAGCATCAGATGAAGCCCTGTGTAATATTAGTTCACCCATGTTATACATTTTTCAAATTTGAGAATGCCATCAGAATGATGGGCCAAGATGTCACTATGACCCGCTTCCTTTCAGAAGATGTTAGTGGGATTTTCCGTCTGCATGATGCCCAGCGACAAGGGTGGTTGGAACCTGCTGTGCCTACCCATCCCGGTGCTGGGATATTTCCTTGGCTGGCGTACCAACATTGATGCACTTGAGAGGAGCCACAGCTCTCGTTCTCAATAGAAAACCAAACCTCTTGACACAAGTAACAACCTACTCTGTCAGGATATAGCAACAGGCTTTTATTAACACAAAGCAGTGGCTTCTATAAATCTCTAACCTACCCCAGAAATATGGACATTGTTATCTCTTATGATGATTGCTAGGAAGATGCTTCATCTTGCTGTCCTCTGGCATGGCTCCTTCCAACCAAACATGGGATTCATTCCACTTGTAGTCAATCTCTCTGTATGTTACATTATTGTCACCAATGGGTGGTTAAATGACTTCTAGCACCAGTCTCTATTGGGCAGTGAGGTATGTACAGAATGGACTCAATATAATTTCAATTTCATTAATTTCAAAAGTAATAAAGTTTTTTCAAAACATTGTGGTCTTTCTGATAGGTTGAATCACAGGAATTCGTCCCTGCTCTCCAAGGGGGAGCCCCTCCTCTCCCATGAGGCTAGGGCAGTGAACCCACTCTGAAACACCCTCCTAAGGGTCGAGGCAAGTGAGACCTCACCAGGAGAGACTCCCCCAGGGGACAAGGATTCTGTTCCTGTGAGGAACTCCCTAAGGTTGTGCACACCATGGCCTACATGAGATGTTACACAATTACCAAAACTGTTAAACCCCAAGACTGAAACAAATAAGCAATCGCCTGGATGACAGAGAATGTTGAATCTCAAAACTGGGATGAAAAACACTTGATAGACATTATTATCCTTATCCCATAAGAAAAGACCATGTCCCTTTAAGTCGATATATTCAAGGCACTGGGATGAATATGTTAAATAACACATGCTTGATGAGAAGGAGAGAGAAGCCATAGAGAGAAGAGCATTTACGCAGCCGAGGAGAGGCCCCAACCTGCGTAGCAGAGTGAGAGAGAGGAACACTTATGGTGGCAAGGGAAGACTTCAAGCCACGCAACACCTGCAGGAAGCAACATGAGCCTAAGCGAGGAAGCCTGTGAGTTTAAAACTCGCCCAACACTGGAAAGCAGGACACCAAAGCTATGGCGAGTCCTGAGCGAGAGAAGTCTGGAAGAGAGGAACCAGAATGAGGGTGGTGGCGTGACCACCAAGGGTCAGTGGAAGATTAGACACATCCACAAACAATCGCTGATACCATCTAAAGTATCTCAGAACAGGGTTTTCCGGTTAGCCCCTGAAACACAGAGACACCTAGAAGTGAAAAGGAGAACCGAGCGAAAGGAAGATGATGGAGAAAAGCTGATGGCAGAGCAAAAACATAGAGGCAATCCCTCACATACGAGGCTCCTGAGGACATTTGCCTTCACATGTCAATGTAACGTGGAGAGCCGGGAAGAAGGGGAGGCCTCAAGGGAATCATTATGCAGTGCTAGCCACTCATCTAAGTGGAAATAATGATGCAAGAGAAAGGACTACTCAGAAATTGATGTTATTAAATTCTTATGATCCAAGAGACAGAATTACTCAGAAAATGCTGAACTTAAAGTGTTACAATACAAGAGAAGAAAGAGAACATTATGAGACAATCTTCAAAGGAAACATCCAACTAAGTCAAACACAGAATCAAGTAGACCAGATAAAATGGAACTATAAATCCCCAGGAGAGAGAGCCTAGCAGAGGAATAATATTTCCCAAGGACAAGCTGAAGCCAACAGCCCAGAAAATAGAGCTTTCTTCAGAACCACAAAAGAGAATCCCAAAGAGAAAGAAAAAGGCAAGAGTCCATTTGAAGAGTTAGAGGAATTGATTTGACTAATTACTGAGAATATTTCAGGATTTTTTATTAATCCAGAAAACATCAGACTGATACCCCCAGGATAAGGGATTCATTCTCCTGGTTTAAGTTGGTTCTTTTGTAGTGGTAGCGTCAGTGAGGTTAGCTTTGGACAGTGGACTCATTTCTTTGGAGACTCACATCTGACTCATGATCACTGCAGTTAATAATATAGGCAGGGATCACCCATAGTGATAGGGAAAGATAGGCCTTATAAAATTACTTTCATAAAATATTTTGAAAACTGGTCTCAGAGAGTCTGCAACATCCTTCTAACTCACCACACTGCCTACTGGATTAATTACTCGACTGACCATCCTCGTTCTGTGTTCTTGGCTTTCGGCCAGTGGCCTTGTTCGATATACCATATCTATGATTCAGCTCATAAAAGTTGATCTTCTTTGTTTGGGAGCCTGTCCACCTGCGATCTTGTGCACATATAGCAACACACACTTTCTAGCTGCTTCACATTTTTCCCCATCTTCCATATCATGTTGCCCAAAATGGTGTCCCCAAATTCCCAAGACCCCTTTTCACATTACCTAATCACCATAGCATTGCGGTTCACTTAAATGTACATTTAAATATTCTGTCATATCTCAATTTCTGTGCTTACCTTTGTCAAGACTAAACATCTTAAACTACACATCTCGCCAAAATGTCTTATATCATTGTAGTATCCTCTTTTACTAAAGCAAGATAAATAAGTTATAAATATGTGATGTATAATAAATATGCTTTTGGGTTACTAAGGCAGTATAGCTTACTTTTGCCGAATGGCAACTTTGCCGAATTGGGATGAGCAGCATTTTATTTGCATTTTTTGTACCAAAACAGTTATATGGTACATTGGGGTATGATGGGGTGAGAGTAGGAGAGCGGGTGCATCCCCCACCTCTGTTTGATGTAAAAATAGCAAAATCAACAAAAAAACATTTGGCAAAGTTACAATTCCATACAAAATATTCAGCAGTCATTCATAAATCTGCTAAGGCTACCTAAAATGTGTTTATGTTTATAATGTTTATGTTTATTATTTATATTGCGCTCCAGGTACCCGTAGGCTTACGGGCGCAGACAAACAGAAATAACAAACAATACAGACCATTCTTACATGAAACAAAAATGAGCGAAAAAAGTATCCACAGCAATATGCACAACCAGGGAAACCTCCTTAGGCCGAATGAATAGTCAAATATTCAGGTTACATCTGGTGGATCCCCTCGGAATGTATCTGCATAGTCTTAAAAAGGCCGGTAGGGAACTGGTCCCACATCCCACTAGGACGCAGTCCTTATCGTCAAGTGAGCTTCAGTCTCTCAAATCCAACCTGCAGATAATTTTAAGATCTGATAATCTGACCACACCCGGCCCAGTTCTCTGTCTGAGCCAGGCTAGGACTTTAAATCGCAGGGCTTCTTTAGGTTCCTGGCCAATTACCTTACTGATGTTGGTGATAATGAAATTTCTCTGGTCTGAAACAAAATCCTGAGTACTCGTGTCTTCTATTTTGGGCATCCGACACTGTTAAGATGGATTTCTGAACTCTGTCCTGGAGGAGCAGAGGTTCAGAAGGCCAACCTAATTACTTGGAACAGGGTAACCTCTGGACAAGCCAGACCAATCAGGGTAGCGATCGCGGCGGTCAAGACTAGGTCTCAAGAGGGGTGAGGGTGACTGAAAGCCCGCAATGAGCACACAAAGCAAGGACACTTACAAATGACTCCAAGCAGGAGTTATATTAAAATATATACACATTTATTCCAAGGCCTTTGCAACAATGACCGTAGCGAGAAATCACAATAAAACTCTAGTAAACCAACACATACCAAACCAATACAATATATATACAAATACAAACAAGTCTAAAGCGTTAGATGCACGAAATGTGTAGTCCACCTAGAAGGGGAGGAAAACAGGCAGTGCGAAATAATGATTAGACCCAGTCCGCCTTCAGAGGCACCTAACTAAAAGGAAGTCCAAGCCCTACGAAGAGTGGAGCCTTGTGCTCAAAAGTACCTGCACATGCTGGTGCCAATGGGCAAAAGGGGAATCTCTTCGAGGGAATCAGGCAGTTCAGTTCGGTTCACAAAAGAAGATGAACAGAGTTCCACGACTCAAGCGCAGCCTCCACAGTGGGCAGAAGCAGAGCGCGAGTACGGAAAGGCGTGCTGTATGACACAGCGGGGAAAAGCTATGGGCTCCTGCAGGAGGGCGACCAGTTCCTAACTATGCTACTCACCGGTTCCCGATGCAAGCAGACCCAGGCTTCTCCGCGTCAGTTTCAGTGCTGGCAGGTTCAGGGGAGCAGGGGACGTCTCATCGTCGTGTAGATTCTGCAGCAGCAGAGTTGAGTTGAGGGCGTCCCAAACGCAGTGAACCCGCACAGTTTGTTACCACAGCAGGGCAACGGAGCGGCCGTGTGTATCTCAGACAAATGTACACTACTCACTTGAGACCTGGGAATGTCAAGTGTACGAATCGTGTGAGAGTGACAAGGACTCGAAATACTACACAACCTGGCGGCAGTTACAGAGCAAGACTCCTGGGTAGGCTGGTCAGTCTGCTGGATGGCCCAGAGACACTTCCGAAGGCTTATGTGCAGGAGATGGTGAAGATGCCGAGAATAGCTGTCCCCGCTATTCCAAGGGTCGAAGTACCAGTACAGGCCTTCTGGTTCGATCAGAGGTAGAAAGGGTTTCACAAAGCGACAGCAGTGCAGAGGAGTAGTCCTTCAGCGGGTCACCAGCGATTCCTCGGTTCAGCCTCGTGGTTGCAGGATACTTGGCTCCTGTATTCCTTTGTTCGTGAGAACTCAGGAGATCGACATGGTAGTGGCGTTTCCAGCCCCCTCTTATCCACGGTTCCCTTCACGCCAAAACGGAGGGGACCCAAAGGGAGATCCGCTCATCAAACACTCACACCATACGTGTGAGTGTTTGATGTTTCTAACTCACCACACTGCCTACTGGATTAATTACTCCACTGACCATCCTCGTTTTGTGTTCTTGGCTTTCGGCCAGTGGCCTTGTTCGATATACCATATCTATGATTCAGCTCATAAAAGTTGATCTTCTTTGTTTGGGAGCCTGTCCACCTGCGATCTTGTGCACATATAGCAACACACACTTTCTAGCTGCTTCACGTTTTTCCCCATCTTCCATATCATGTTGCCCAAAATGGTGTCCCCAAATTCCCAAGACCCCTTTTCACATTACCTAATCACCATAGCATTGCGGTTCACTTAAATGTACATTTAAATATTCTGTCATATCTCAATTTCTGTGCTTACCTTTGTCAAGACTAAACATCTTAAACTACACATCTCGCCAAAATGTCTTATATCATTGTAGTATCCTCTTTTACTAAAGCAAGATAAATAAGTTATAAATATGTGATGTATAATAAATATGCTTTTGGGTTACTAAGGCAGTATAGCTTACTTTTGCCGAATGGCAACTTTGCCGAATTGGGATGAGCAGCATTTTATTTGCATTTTTTGTACCAAAACAGTTATATGGTACATTGGGGTATGATGGGGTGAGAGTAGGAGAGGGGGTGCATCCCCCACCTCTGTTTGATGTAAAAATAGCAAAATCAACAAAAAAACATTTGGCAAAGTTACAATTCCATACAAAATATTCAGCAGTCATTCATAAATCTGCTAAGGCTACCTAAAATGTGTTTATGTTTATAATGTTTATGTTTATTATTTATATTGCGCTCCAGGTACCCGTAGGCTTACGGGCGCAGACAAACAGAAATAACAAACAATACAGACCATTCTTACATGAAACAAAAATGAGCGAAAAAAGTATCCACAGCAATATGCACAACCAGGGAAACCTCCTTAGGCCGAATGAATAGTCAAATATTCAGGTTACATCTGGTGGATCCCCTCGGAATGTATCTGCATAGTCTTAAAAAGGCCGGTAGGGAACTGGTCCCACATCCCACTAGGACGCAGTCCTTATCGTCAAGTGAGCTTCAGTCTCTCAAATCCAACCTGCAGATAATTTTAAGATCTGATAATCTGACCACACCCGGCCCAGTTCTCTGTCTGAGCCAGGCTAGGACTTTAAATCGCAGGGCTTCTTTAGGTTCCTGGCCAATTACCTTACTGATGTTGGTGATAATGAAATTTCTCTGGTCTGAAACAAAATCCTGAGTACTCGTGTCTTCTATTTTGGGCATCCGACACTGTTAAGATGGATTTCTGAACTCTGTCCTGGAGGAGCAGAGGTTCAGAAGGCCAACCTAATTACTTGGAACAGGGTAACCTCTGGACAAGCCAGACCAATCAGGGTAGCGATCGCGGCGGTCAAGACTAGGTCTCAAGAGGGGTGAGGGTGACTGAAAGCCCGCAATGAGCACACAAAGCAAGGACACTTACAAATTACTCCAAGCAGGAGTTATATTAAAATATATACACATTTATTCCAAGGCCTTTGCAACAATGACCGTAGCGAGAAATCACAATAAAACTCTAGTAAACCAACACATACCAAACCAATACAATATATATACAAATACAAACAAGTCTAAAGCGTTAGATGCACGAAATGTGTAGTCCACCTAGAAGGGGAGGAAAACAGGCAGTGCGAAATAATGATTAGACCCAGTCCGCCTTCAGAGGCACCTAACTAAAAGGAAGTCCAAGCCCTACGAAGAGTGGAGCCTTGTGCTCAAAAGTACCTGCACACGCTGGTGCCAACGGGCAAAAGGGGAATCTCTTCGAGGGAATCAGGCAGTTCAGTTCGGTTCACAAAAGAAGATGAACAGAGTTCCACGACTCAAGCGCAGCCTCCACAGTGGGCAGAAGCAGAGCGCGAGTACGGAAAGGCGTGCTGTATGACACAGCGGGGAAAAGCTATGGGCTCCTGCAGGAGGGCGACCAGTTCCTAACTATGCTACTCACCGGTTCCCGATGCAAGCAGACCCAGGCTTCTCCGCGTCAGTTTCAGTGCTGGCAGGTTCAGGGGAGCAGGGGACGTCTCATCGTCGTGTAGATTCTGCAGCAGCAGAGTTGAGTTGAGGGCGTCCCAAACGCAGTGAACCCGCACAGTTTGTTACCACAGCAGGGCAACGGAGCGGCCGTGTGTATCTCAGACAAATGTACACTACTCACTTGAGACCTGGGAATGTCAAGTGTACGAATCGTGTGAGAGTGACAAGGACTCGAAATACTACACAACCTGGCGGCAGTTACAGAGCAAGACTCCTGGGTAGGCTGGTCAGTCTGCTGGATGGCCCAGAGACACTTCCGAAGGCTTATGTGCAGGAGATGGTGAAGATGCCGAGAATAGCTGTCCCCGCTATTCCAAGGGTCGAAGTACCAGTACAGGCCTTCTGGTTCGATCAGAGGTAGAAAGGGTTTCACAAAGCGACAGCAGTGCAGAGGAGTAGTCCTTCAGCGGGTCACCAGCGATTCCTCGGTTCAGCCTCGTGGTTGCAGGATACTTGGCTCCTGTATTCCTTTGTTCGTGAGAACTCAGGAGATCAACATGGTAGTGGCGTTTCCAGCCCCCTCTTATCCACGGTTCCCTTCACGCCAAAACGGAGGGGACCCAAAGGGAGATCCGCTCATCAAACACTCACACCATACGTGTGAGTGTTTGATGTTTCTAACTCACCACACTGCCTACTGGATTAATTACTCCACTGACCATCCTCGTTTTGTGTTCTTGGCTTTCGGCCAGTGGCCTTGTTCGATATACCATATCTATGATTCAGCTCATAAAAGTTGATCTTCTTTGTTTGGGAGCCTGTCCACCTGCGATCTTGTGCACATATAGCAACACACACTTTCTAGCTGCTTCACATTTTTCCCCATCTTCCATATCATGTTGCCCAAAATGGTGTCCCCAAATTCCCAAGACCCCTTTTCACATTACCTAATCACCATAGCATTGCGGTTCACTTAAATGTACATTTAAATATTCTGTCATATCTCAATTTCTGTGCTTACCTTTGTCAAGACTAAACATCTTAAACTACACATCTCGCCAAAATGTCTTATATCATTGTAGTATCCTCTTTTACTAAAGCAAGATAAATAAGTTATAAATATGTGATGTATAATAAATATGCTTTTGGGTTACTAAGGCAGTATAGCTTACTTTTGCCGAATGGCAACTTTGCCGAATTGGGATGAGCAGCATTTTATTTGCATTTTTTGTACCAAAACAGTTATATGGTACATTGGGGTATGATGGGGTGAGAGTAGGAGAGGGGGTGCATCCCCCACCTCTGTTTGATGTAAAAATAGCAAAATCAACAAAAAAACATTTGGCAAAGTTACAATTCCATACAAAATATTCAGCAGTCATTCATAAATCTGCTAAGGCTACCTAAAATGTGTTTATGTTTATAATGTTTATGTTTATTATTTATATTGCGCTCCAGGTACCCGTAGGCTTACGGGCGCAGACAAACAGAAATAACAAACAATACAGACCATTCTTACATGAAACAAAAATGAGCGAAAAAAGTATCCACAGCAATATGCACAACCAGGGAAACCTCCTTAGGCCGAATGAATAGTCAAATATTCAGGTTACATCTGGTGGATCCCCTCGGAATGTATCTGCATAGTCTTAAAAAGGCCGGTAGGGAACTGGTCCCACATCCCACTAGGACGCAGTCCTTATCGTCAAGTGAGCTTCAGTCTCTCAAATCCAACCTGCAGATAATTTTAAGATCTGATAATCTGACCACACCCGGCCCAGTTCTCTGTCTGAGCCAGGCTAGGACTTTAAATCGCAGGGCTTCTTTAGGTTCCTGGCCAATTACCTTACTGATGTTGGTGATAATGAAATTTCTCTGGTCTGAAACAAAATCCTGAGTACTCGTGTCTTCTATTTTGGGCATCCGACACTGTTAAGATGGATTTCTGAACTCTGTCCTGGAGGAGCAGAGGTTCAGAAGGCCAACCTAATTACTTGGAACAGGGTAACCTCTGGACAAGCCAGACCAATCAGGGTAGCGATCGCGGCGGTCAAGACTAGGTCTCAAGAGGGGTGAGGGTGACTGAAAGCCCGCAATGAGCACACAAAGCAAGGACACTTACAAATTACTCCAAGCAGGAGTTATATTAAAATATATACACATTTATTCCAAGGCCTTTGCAACAATGACCGTAGCGAGAAATCACAATAAAACTCTAGTAAACCAACACATACCAAACCAATACAATATATATACAAATACAAACAAGTCTAAAGCGTTAGATGCACGAAATGTGTAGTCCACCTAGAAGGGGAGGAAAACAGGCAGTGCGAAATAATGATTAGACCCAGTCCGCCTTCAGAGGCACCTAACTAAAAGGAAGTCCAAGCCCTACGAAGAGTGGAGCCTTGTGCTCAAAAGTACCTGCACACGCTGGTGCCAACGGGCAAAAGGGGAATCTCTTCGAGGGAATCAGGCAGTTCAGTTCGGTTCACAAAAGAAGATGAACAGAGTTCCACGACTCAAGCGCAGCCTCCACAGTGGGCAGAAGCAGAGCGCGAGTACGGAAAGGCGTGCTGTATGACACAGCGGGGAAAAGCTATGGGCTCCTGCAGGAGGGCGACCAGTTCCTAACTATGCTACTCACCGGTTCCCGATGCAAGCAGACCCAGGCTTCTCCGCGTCAGTTTCAGTGCTGGCAGGTTCAGGGGAGCAGGGGACGTCTCATCGTCGTGTAGATTCTGCAGCAGCAGAGTTGAGTTGAGGGCGTCCCAAACGCAGTGAACCCGCACAGTTTGTTACCACAGCAGGGCAACGGAGCGGCCGTGTGTATCTCAGACAAATGTACACTACTCACTTGAGACCTGGGAATGTCAAGTGTACGAATCGTGTGAGAGTGACAAGGACTCGAAATACTACACAACCTGGCGGCAGTTACAGAGCAAGACTCCTGGGTAGGCTGGTCAGTCTGCTGGATGGCCCAGAGACACTTCCGAAGGCTTATGTGCAGGAGATGGTGAAGATGCCGAGAATAGCTGTCCCCGCTATTCCAAGGGTCGAAGTACCAGTACAGGCCTTCTGGTTCGATCAGAGGTAGAAAGGGTTTCACAAAGCGACAGCAGTGCAGAGGAGTAGTCCTTCAGCGGGTCACCAGCGATTCCTCGGTTCAGCCTCGTGGTTGCAGGATACTTGGCTCCTGTATTCCTTTGTTCGTGAGAACTCAGGAGATCGACATGGTAGTGGCGTTTCCAGCCCCCTCTTATCCACGGTTCCCTTCACGCCAAAACGGAGGGGACCCAAAGGGAGATCCGCTCATCAAACACTCACACCATACGTGGACCTATCACGGACCACGGTGGTCCCAGGCATTCACACCACACTAGACTCTCTGGCACCCAGGATGTGTATTGGGACCAGACATCCCAGCCCACATCCTGGAGGCACACACAAGGCCTGTAGAAGCCCGCAAAAGCATCTGTGTTTCGCGGGAAAGTACATGCCCAAATAAGGAAGGCCCCGGGTCGGCTCAACCTGGGGGAGGTGAAGGGGGCAAGACGGCCAGCGGACAGGACAAAGAGCCTCGTGGTCTGGCCATTTTGGGAGCCAGGCCACCATTTTGGGCTAAGCGCAAGAAACGCGCTTAAAACGCCAAAAGGAGCTCAAAAACACAAGAAACGATTGCTGCCACCATTCCCGTCCATGATTCACTTGCACCGATCATTTACAATCCAAACAGAGTATCTAGGGCCTGTAGAAGACTAGAGACCCAAGAGAGCAGTAACTTAGCTTACAGTGCCCTCTTGTGTCATGTTGCAAGAAAGCTGCAACATGATAAAGAAACTACGGAAAACAACGTTCCCCGGTACTGACTGTCTTAAGGGCATGTCAGTTTCCCCGTAAGAATGGAGCGAAAGCCCAGAGGAGTGCGGCAGAAGGCTGCACTTCTCTGGCAAAGTCTAGATCATGGTGAAAACAACAGCAAAAAGTTTAGGGGTTGCCACATGGAAGGAAAATTACCCACAATTAAGAAATATTTCCTAACAGACACTTTCTAATACACAGGTTATGGGAGGAGCCCAACTTGGAGAGAACATTTGTCTGTATGGGGGGTTTGTAGACCTCTTGATCCGGTTTCGATATGATTGTTGCAATAGCTGTTTACACTGTGATGTGTAAAATCTAATCCAGACTTAATCTGCTCTCACATACCTGTGTAAATAGATCACACATTTAACTAACTGTATGATAATAAGGCATATATGGATTTGAAGCCAAAGTTGCTTTTCAATGGATAATCTCAGACCAAGGTATCTCTGAACGTCACCCTTCCTGCTGTCTTTATCTCTCCTTTTACATGCCTAATGTAATCCCTCTCTGCAGACTCCATTTAGTTGTCTATGTTTGGCTGGAGAAAGCATGCTCTCTCAGCAAACATATGTACATACACCTTGCAGGGACACTGACAAAATAAAATCACAATTCTGAAACATAACTTATTTATATCTCTTAGCCACTCATTGGCTAACACTAATACAAAGTAACGTAATGCCTGTAACTCTAAAATTCCCATTGGATACTTTCAAAGGTACAACCCTTTTCACATGCAATCTTCTTCCATCAACAGACATGACATATTTCCACATGATACATACATTGTTCATAAATATCCAAGTTTATTATTATTCATACCATATGATCAAAACCCATTAACTCAGATGGTGATTACAGAGCTATTATTCCATTAGAACAACAATAAAATTCAAACCCGCTGGCGTCTTTGTTTTATTTTTCCATCATTACCTCACATAGCCATCTCACACAATATAATCTTTAACCCACAACCTGCTTATCTCTTTTGGAGCCCATAAAAACCCCAGACTAGTATGTGGTTTATTAACTAACCCTTCCTTCAACCTGCCATGCAAGAACTTACATGCACCCAAGAAAATTGCCTCTTGTATCTAAAATTCAATCCGACTATAAAGACTCTGAAAAAATGGCTTTGCATCCTGTTCCCCTATGCGATATTATCACAGACGGCCATATGCAGCTTGCTTCAATCCCCTATCGTGACCTCATGCATGCCACCTTCTAGGCCAGACAAAAATCCCCTTTCCTGCAAAACAACAAATTCTTCAACCTACATGGACTTTTAAACTGAGTGAAAAACCCTTGCATGTTCCACGATGTCTTCATATACTATAATGTTTTTTACATTTTAAGCCTTTGTCAAACCCTCACATGAACAATGTTCAGAATTACTGTATCTGCCCAAGTAACTTCCTTTTGCAAGAATCCTTTTCCCCATGTGCCCGGAGCTTCCTGCTTCGTGCCTCTGTGCGCTACAAATGGTACATCGCACAATAGATTGTCCATTCTACTAAACATGTAACTACCTACTGTAACTGTAATCTGTGAAAACAAAGTAACACTCCAATCCTCTCATTACATTGAATTACATGTTTTAGTGGCTATATTGGCTTTCAACACTACCACATTGAGCCCTAATACACTATTCGCAATGTAAATCTCTTTCCCATGTTGGTGCTTAAAATGTCTTCTTCCACATGATGAATTAATGGAACACCAGGTCACTATACATGAGAACCCCAAGCCTGCAAGCAATGATTGAGGGTGAGTATGTAAGGAGGAAAGAGATGGGAGAGGGGAGAGTGGGGTTGGAAGCAAGGGGAAATATGACCAACATCTTTGAACAGTTTAGCATGAGGGGGAGTAGAGCCATACAGTGATCAATGGTGGTTTTGGACAGGTGGTTATGCACTAAGATGTGGAAAAGGAGGAGAAGGGGATGAATATCTGATTATCATCAGCAAAGAGTTGGCATTTAAAAGTAGAAAATTAGTTGGCTTAATCAGGAGGTGTATAGGTGGTAAAGGTTGGGCCTTGGAGTGATACTTGAGGAACAGGAAGGCTGTCAGAGAGGACATTCTGAGTCCAATGAGATGGAGAAGTAGTGGTCAGAGATGGGAGGACACCCCGTTGAGTATAGATTCTTTGAGGCCAAGGTGGGAAAGAGTTTGAAGGAGGGAGGGATGAACTGCATTGTCAAAGGCAGTGAAAAGGATGTGGGCAGTGAAAAGCGAATTGGCAGTGTGGATCAACACATTCCCATAGAGTGTTTGGACCATAATCCAAATTGGAGGGGATCGGTTAGTTTGTGTACCTCAAGATGAGTTGGGCGGAGCTGACAAGTACACGTTTCTTATCAATTTGTTTTGCAAAGGGGTCCATTGGATTGGAGTGCAGGATGTGTTGAAAGAAAGTAATATGGGGAGTTCAGTGATGGTGTTGGGGTGAAGTGAGATAGAGACAAGAGTATAGGGAAGATGGGAGGAGTGGAGAATTAAGAAGTGCATGGGAGAGATAGAAGGGTGGATAAGTTATCCCAATTTTTGGTGATTTTAATGGTGAAGTAGGGGCCAAAATCATCGCCAGAGAGAGAGAGGGGAGAAATTTAAGAGTTCTTCAGGGGGATCATAGCCAGGAGGCTGGAAACATGATTAGTGCTCTAGGATTATTTGGCTGCACAAAGAGCTATGGTCAGGGAAAGTAGCGAGTCCATGCAGGCAGTGAGGAGAGTGGGGGAACAGTATTAGTCACAGTGACATTAGCAGTGACCAATTGTTATCCTCACCTCAGGTAAGAGTATGTTAGGCAAATAGTGATGGGGAGGACATAATAATGATATGATATGACATGTTAAGTCATTTATAACGCACCGGTGCACAAGTGTTTCTGGACACGAGGGGACAGGTAACCAAACAGTACAATTAAAAACATCTCAGGGTCCTAGTAAACCACACGGTGCCATTTAAAAGATACAGTTGGTACATACTTTTGTGGAACTGCATAGCTTTTATCAAGCACATTTAGGAAATGGGACTAACGTGGTGCTTCTGCATTGATGTAGAAATTGATACAGGGTATTATTCGGCAGCATGTTTGGCCCTGGGACTTACCCAACCATAATAGGGCTAAAATATAATCTGTCCTTACCTTTATGATCCTTTGCTGTAACCAGCAGGTGGTGGGACGCCTCTGAACAAGGATTTAATGTACTGTACATGGACTGAAAGAGCCAATCATATAGGAGAAAGGCCATGTACAATGGTCGTCAAAGTTCAGGGTTCTTCTTCAGCTGAACTCCTGCTGTCTCCACCAGGGAGATAGCAGGGGCTGTTGGTCCTGGTGTAGCCTGATGGCTTCTGTGCTGCATTGAGGAGCTCACTGCTTCACATGAAAACGCTGGTAAAAAAATATATCTGCAGGTTTGCAATCATAGGGTCTGGGAGTGCCATTTAGGCAGCTGCTTGATTGCAAAATGTCCACTCAGATGGGACATAGGCCAAGCATAATGGTGGGCCATATACAGAGATTTTGTCAGCTGATCTCCAGCTCTACCACAGTGTGAGCTTGTTGGTGCTGACTGCAGGTTGTGGCTTCTGGGATGCAATGAGGATCTGAACTGCTTCACAGAAAAATGCAGCTAAAAACCTGATCTGCAGGCTTGCCAGGACATGGGATGAAAGGGCAAATCAGAGAGCTGCCTGATCCCAGAATGGCCCCTCATATGAGACATAGACCAAACACATTGGTGATCCAAATGCAGGGATCTTCTTCAGCTGAACTGAAACTTCACCAGGGAGTGTACAGGGATCGTTGCTTCGGACTGCAGGATACTGGCTTCTGGTTGCAATGAGGAGCTCACTGTTTCACAGTGAAATGCTAGAAAAAATATATCTGCAGTATTGCAACTGTATGGGCTGGAAGGGCCAATCAAGGAGCTATCTGTTTCCAAAATGTCTGTTCATGTTGGACAAAAGCCAAGCACATTGGTTGTCCCTGACATTCAGCGAATAGCAGCAATCTCTAAACATGTCGTGATAGGCTCTAGATAGTATGGGGAAGAACATTTCAGATGTTCATTTTGAGGGGTCTCAGCATCTCTAACTAAATCTCTTTGCATGCTCCATATATCAGTGAGCCTCCACAGCACACATAATAAAACATAAGTCTCATATGAATCCCTGAGTCCACCCACACATTTTATACTCTTTAAGGAGGAGTGATTCCATGATCGCTTGCTGCACAATCTCCAGTTTAAAAAAAGTTTTGTTGTTCCTGAACACCAAAACTCTGACATTCATTTGCTGTTCCTCATCAACCTGCATGCAGCACTCCTGCCTTCATCGTCTTCGCCTCAGTCTGCCCACAGCCCTCCTATCTATTTGCACGCCATATCAAGAGTCTGTCTGTGCTCATGTGTAGTATTGCTTTGTTATGTTTTGAGCTAAACCTTGTTGCCACCACTTTGCAAGGTTTAGATGCTCCTGGCCTTGAAGCTAGAGTCTATCCAACTCTACCACCCAATATTGACACTCACTGAAAGGTCTACCAAGTAATCTAGAATTGCTGGAAATTCAAAATTATGGTTTAAAAAACAAAAGAAATGTGAGCCCTAGTCGGACAAGCAACTTGTTGTATGGTGTCAGTGGTTCCCTTGACTGCTCTGTGGGGGGAGGGTGGGAGGCTGTTTGCAACATAATTCAAAATTCACAAATGTATATAAAGAACACTGAAATGTACACATTACATACTGAGATGTTTATATCATATATTGAGATGCATACATTAGATACTGAAATATACACACTGTACACTTAGATAAATACATTTGATACAGAAAAGTATGTGCTGTATACTGAGATGTATACATTGTATACTGAAACAAATACACTATACACTGAGATCTATTCACTGTATATTGAGAAACATATACTTTATATTGAGCAACATATATTACATATTGAAATGTATACACTGTTTGCTGAAAGATATACTGAGATGTATGCACAGTGTGTTGAGATGCATTCATTTTATATTGATATGCATATTGTGCAGATTAAAATGCATTAATTGCATAACAACCTATGTATATTATACAGTGATTTGTGCATGCTACATTCTAATAACTCATATACACAGCATGCTGAAATACATACATGATAAAATGAGAAATTGCTCATACTGTATGCTAATCTAAATTATAAAAAAGACATAACATAAACTGACATTTCTTGTACACTCCATATCAAAACATATATAGATTATTAAAATGTGTATGCTATTCACTGAAATGTATGTATACTACATGTTGAAGTATTACATGGCCTGCGGTAGCGGCAATGTAGTTATGGTTAAGTTGCTCATCTCATAGGAAGAGAACTTTTTGGGCGGCTTATAACTTTGCTCCCCCTGGACGAATACTCACCAAACTTTGCAAAGTATATGGCCCACTCTGATTTTTTTTGCAAAGTTTAGTGAGGTTTGGTCAAGGGGGGCAAAGTTATAGGGGGGTCCCAAAAAAATTTTTTTCCCATAGACATAATGGGAAAAAACTTTGCTCACGCATACAGCCCAAACCGGTGGAGGGATTTTCAGCAAATTTGCGGCAGGAGCGGTGGCTTGGTCCCGAAAGCGTGCTTTTGTTAATTTGGAGTAAATCCACCCAGTAGTTTTTTTAAAAAAAGATCAAAACGTAAGGCAAAAAAATGAGTGATATCTATGTCCGGTCCGTGGACTCACTTCCCTGTTCGGTCCGCGGCCTCGGATTGGCCAGAAAAATTAGCAGACTTTTGTGTGGTCCGTGGACATCAGGACGCGGCCGCTGATAGGGTGGTGAGAAAACGTGAAATGCGTTGGTTTTCCTGAAACGCCCGCCATCTTGGATTCACCGACTTTTTTGGAGTCCGCAGATAGCGTGGTGAAAATATTTATTTTTTAAAGCAGCATTGCACTTGTCAAACTCAACAAACAATCTCTGGGGATCTGGAGAGGATGAGGATTGGATTGGATATGGCCATAAGAAGCCAAAAAACGAGTTGTTTCACCTGTCGATACTCCGCGGACACTCCGGATGTCCTGCGGCAGTCCTGTGGTGTTCGCGGACACTTCAGATGTCCTAGGACATCTGTACCTATTTCTGCTACCGGGTTGGAGAAAAGCAGTTTTTATATGGCTTATAGCTTTTGCGTCACTCAATGAAACTGCATGTAATTTTGCAATTTTATTCTAGAACTAATCCTGAATGGTTTCGCAAAATGTTATTGGATTCTGTAAAGAGGGGGCAAATTAGAGGGGGGGGCCCAAAATATTGTAAAGGCATATAAATGTGGTGTCATTTGACGAATCTGCACATTTGGCAAAACGATTTTGGATCTAGATATAAAAAAATTTCTAAAGTTTGGTGGGATTTTCTCAAGAGGGGGCGAAATTAGAGGGGGGGTAACATTTTTAGATGGCTTATAACTTTGTTGCTATTTGATGAATGTGGACACAAGTTTTTGAGAAAGATTATAGACCCAACCTTCAATGTGTGTGTAAAGACTGAATGGATTTTGTCAAGTGGGGGCTAAGTTATATGACTATTGCATGTACATACATTTTGACACTTTTTAAAAAATAAAACATGGCCAGATTTTGAGCAAACTCGTGAGGAGCATTGGCAAGGACATTAAAGCATGGTTTTGCAAATGTGGCGTGTTTTATTTTTTGACAAGTGCAATAATGTAGGTACAAAAAATAGTCATATACCTTTGGTGACTGATGTATAGCCTGTGGCCGTGGGCAGTAGCCAGATTGTCTGGGTCATGGCATAAGGTTATGACATGGACAATCTGGCTACTGGCCATGACCGCTAGGGATGAAAAATGGTGTTAAAGTGGCTATGTATACCTGGGACTGGCTATGTGGTAAAGTTATTCGAAAGTGGGGTAGGTTTGAAAGGGAAAAAAAGTGCTTGTGGTAATATGTTCATAGGGTTTTGCAGGCTGCCATGGCAAGGGAATAGGGCTGTATATGGAGCCCCGCCTTCTCTTTCCATGTTGGCTGTCTTGGAAAAGGATTTTCCTTCCTACAGCGGGACGCTGCAGGCGTCCCGCTGTAGGAAGAATAATCCTTCCTTCTTACAGTTAGACGCTGCAGGCGTCCCGCTCTAGGAAGAAAAATCTATGTTTTAGCACCCTGGGTTCCCGCTTTGGGAACCAGGGGTGCTAATGGCCTTTATATGGCCTTTATCCCCCATTTCAGGGGATGAAACGGACGATAATGGTCCGTAGGCCTCCTTATTTATTTATAACGTACCAATGCCCGCAGACATCAGGCTGTGTGGTTACAGTATTTGTTGAGGAAGATGAGGCGGAGGAAGGGGACGTTATGGTTAAGTTAGTAAGGGTATCAACACTTTCTTATAGTTCTGCTGTTTTTTTTTTACTGTACTTTCCCTGGATATGCTCATATTTGTATACATTTTACTCACACTACTTTCCTTAGGGTCCAGTCACATAATGTGATACTTCTACATAGGGAAGTAGTAGCTTTGAAGCAAAGCAATCATTTCTGTGCATGAAGATAATCAGTTAGGTTACGAGGATTGTCTGGTAATACTGCTGTTTTTTTGTTTACTTCATTTTCCCTGTATATGCTCATATTTGTATGCGCTGTTGTCTGTTTGTGTTTTGTTTGCAATAATGCAATTATGTAGTAACTGGGTTTTATTAGCTACTTGTTAAATGTTTCACAGTACGCAGAACTCAAATAAGAAAGCATTTATCATTTTACTATTCAACTTGGCAAGATTATTAATATTGCACCTCCATATGTATGCTCCACGCAATGCATATGTTTCTACATAAGTAGCTTAGTTTACTAGAAAGAACTTCATAATAGAATAGTATTTGGATTAATGCATTGCCTAATGCACTACGTACCTCATGATATTTATTCCAATAATCCTTGACACTTTTTTATCAACATTACAATAAGACCCCCTTGTACAGACTTTTCATGAAAAGTAAATGCACATGTAATATCATCAGTGATGTCATCAATGACATTTGTGATGTCATTTTTTATGTCCTGTGTGTTAGTCTTAGCAGTGCACGGTGGTGGCACGAGTTATGGTTGCTTAGTTTACCATAACTGGAGAATTTCACAGGGTTTTCGGTTTTACTTGGAACCATAACGTCCCTTTAACAACGTTTTTTTCACTGAATTTCATAGGTTTTTATTAGTGCAACTTAACCATAACGTACCCTTGACTAAGTTTTTTCATTGAATGTATATATATGATTTATTGAGACTCTATACACTGTAGTGAGAAGCTTGCCTACAGCATGGTGAAACTGCTTACACATTAACTTGTTTTCTTATACACGCACTGCTGAAAATGTCACATGGTTTGCAGTCCTGCCCACTGGAGGTGGTGGCTTGTTCTTCCCTTTCTGCTTTCACTTTCTACAAGTTGTTCAGGGGAACACCTAGGCCTTCAGAGACAGGGAACTTTTGGAAAGATAATCCCTGCCCACCATTTTCTTTAAAGTCTGACCTATGTGACATTAAATAGTCAGCAGTGCGCACAGGGTTTAAGGCAGAGGTAGGGCTAAGAGGGGGTGCTATCCCCATGGGTGCGGGGGAGCGTGTCAGGTGTCTTGACCCACGTTTGAATCATTATGCTACAACATTTGGTGCTGTGGGCTTAGAAAATCCAAGATGACTGAAAAGCCCACATTTGCGCTAGAATCCAGGAAAACCGCACAGTTTTGCGCACACCAAAATGGTCACCTGACCTGCCAAACACCAGTGCGAGCCTTATGGGCCATAAGCACCATGAGTGAAACGTGGTGCCAAAGGAAAAACAGTAGTGCCGGTTAGCTCAAAAAGCGCCTTGAAATCACCTTTGTTTCTCTGAAATGCAAGCTAAAAATGCCTATTTTAAACATTGCAAGATATTCAAAAATCTCACTGAACACCAGCAGACATTTGGCAGAATGTAGTCTTGTGTGCATACAAAATCTGGAAAGATGAAGAGCCTAAAATAATGTTCATAACACAACTAGCTGAGCGGTGGATGTCAGCAGCTTAAGTGAAATTGGGCTTAAAACCACTAAAATCGAAATGTTTAAAATAAATGAGTGACCTACTTTTTGAGTGTCACATAGGTTGCAACTGTTTAAATGTCATAGTTTTGAACTTAGAATCAGCGTTCTAGCTGCATGCGTAAAAATTGTAAGTTTGATTTGAATGAAGAAAACTGGAACAAAAGTGACGTTTAGCTGAAGCCTGGCGTGAAGAGATTGAATTCTGCCTGGCAACTATCCCCGACAGGAGTTGAAACTTGCCCAGCAACTGCATTCACAGGCCTGGCTGCCTTCTGCTGTTCCCACCAAAAGGAGATTACACCTCTCTGATTGAATTAGGGGTGGGTTACCTGGGGCTGCAGGAAACAGAACAATGAGCTTTCCTTGGCTCAGGCAAATGTTAAATTAGGGGGATCGTAAATGGCTTCCTCTTGGAAGAAACTGGGAGGAGCAGTGCTTCTGGGAGCCACCTGAGCTGGAGGCGGGGACAGACAGAAATCCCCCCATGTGCTTTGGAACATAAACCACACCCATCTGGGCCAGAGCATAATTTTAAAAAGATGGATAATTCATAGTACAAAATTGTCAAAATTATATAATAATATAATGTATTCTTGTGATTTTTCTGTGCACATTTTAAGAGGTGTTAGGACTCTGTGGTATGTTCTGGGCGGTAGTAGCGGAAAATAAATAAAAATCGGACACTTTATCATCTGATGGCCATATTCCTTGCGCATGTTTGTGTAGATTCTGGAAAAGTTTAGAGGTTGTGTTCTTGATGAAAAGGGCAGAATTCTGTCAGAAGTGGACACAACATCTTACAAAGACAGGGATCGGATGATTTGGTGCTACAGAAAATAGGTTAACTGGACATGTAATATTAGAAAAATTGTACATAGATAAATATGTATTTGGATCAAAAATAGATTTGTCTGCAAATTGACAAGGGGAGGATCCTCTGACCCATAAACCTACCTCATCACGATGACACTCCATTTCCTTCCCCCAATCAAGGGAGAGAGGAGAACTTGGCCAATGATAAGTTGTGAGGGGCAGGCTTAGTTATGCCCACGCACACACCCATTTTCAAAAGACATAAAAGGAGTCAGCGAGACCCAGGTAGGGACATTCACTTTTCCATTTCAAACTGATTTCTTGCAAAGCATTTTGCCGGACCAGACAATATCCAGAAGGCTTCAGATCCAGAACTTAGACTCCAGACTCCAGAACTTTAAGCAGAGGGGCCTGAACAACAAGCTGAATCCTTTTCAGCAGGCCTCAAAATCTTTTGCAACCTGACTCTTCAACAGCCGGGCTGTGCTGTTTGATTCTGGCTAGAACCCTATGCCAGAACCCAGTGTTGTATCCAGACCAGACCGCTGTGCAGTGCCAAGAACTTTTGCCAGAACCAGAGATCCAGACCAGCAGAGCAGAGCTGACCCAGATCGCTTTGAGCAGAACCGGTACCAGAGACCGTACGTGGGGAGAGAACCGCAGCTAAACCTGTTGACCAGATCCGTGACGGAGGCCCATTCCTTCCAAAACTAGGAGTGAGTATCCTGAAAACTGTGCCAGAACCAATCTCTTAGTCTAAAATAATCTGAGTCAAACCATTTTAACCTGTCCAGAACTGCATCATAGAAATTGTGTCCATTCTCTCACTTTAAACCTGTGAAAGTGTCATTTGCCATTCTGAATCACTACTTTATTTCTGAAAATCTACCTCCACAAAATTGTCCGTATCTTTGGAACCGCGTGTGTTAGGAACGAGATTTAACTCTCATCTTAAAGCAGCTAAGATCCTCGGCTTTCCAACAAGCCCTAAACCGACTTTCTACTCCTTATAGTTTTTCCGTAATCGCGCTCGACGCACTCGGAAAAAGTGCCGCGAATTGCAACTAGCTCATTTCAACACTTGTAAAAAAATAGCTGCTTTTGCTTTGCATTGCTGAAATCTGTTTTCAACCTAATAATCCCTCATGAATCACTACTAGTGTTGACCTGAACCAACCTTAAGTAGCTATCACCTACCCTGAATCTCCTATAGGGTATTAAAATCATTTTTAGGATATTTTCACTTCTTTGCAAATCACATTTAAGGTATTTTTGCCTGCGTTTTAAAATCATCCCTGTGCTCTAAGCTTGCTAGGGGGAACGGAATTGGTATTGCATTTGATGGTATTCCTGAAAATTGTGTGCTCTCCTTCCACCTCTTTATACTGCATAGGGGGGGATTGAATTGCCACAAGGGGAAACGTGATTATATTCTCTCTTGTTGAAACCATATAAGTTGATTTCTGTGCTGCATTCTTTCCATCATTGTTTTTCCTTGAAACCATAAAAGCATTCTCAGCTACCTTATCCTTTCTATACAAACTCCTAAGTGATTACAAAAGTGTGCTAGTGTAATATTATCCATTTTTTATCACTGTCATATTCATAAGTGTGCGATCAAATATTAATTTATTATAAAAGTGTGATATATATATATTGTTTAATTTGTAAAATAAATCTTTTAATTTGCAAAACAAACCTACTTCTTGGCTCAGTGAGGTCAGGGGGATTCAAAGAGAGGGGCGTTATATAAGGGTTTATCATCCAGATTATGACTTGTCATAAAAATATATGAATAAGGGCTTCCCTTGGGCATCCCAGACTCGGCAATTACTTAGTGGGAGTGCTGAATTGAAGTCCCTTACCAAGCGAGAGGCCAATGGAGGTAATGGTCAGGGGTGGCTCATATGGTCAGACTGGAACATAAAACTGTCTCTGGCATCAATGAAAAAGTGACCTGCAGTTGCAAATGGATATTCATTCCTTTAGTCACAGACTGTTTGAATAGTACCCAAGGCACTGTCTTTTTTGAAAATGTAAACTAATTGTGATATTTAAAGAATATTTATTCAGCAACAATGGTCCAAACTACTAGCTGCATAGTGAAGTAACCCATTTTGACTGGCCCACACTAGAATTTTGCATTTCTGGTATGGGCATTGCCCTATTGCCCTATAGACCAGTCCAAGCCTGGCGACCCATCCATAATGGCCCCCTCAGCCATTATGGAGGAGCCGAGGAGCCAGCCCAGTGAAACTCTGAACACTCCCTCAGCTGCTTTTTCCAGCTGAGGGAGTGTTCCAGGGTTGGCTGAATTGTCAAAGGGAAACAATGTTTCCCTTTGACAGTTCAGTTCAGTTCCCTAGCTGCACATGCTCACTGAGCCATGCAAGGCTGGGGCTGTTTTGCTTCGCCAGCCTTGCATAGCTCATTACAAATGCTGGCTGGGGGACTGCATGTCTGTATGTCCGAGGGGGAGCTCCTGCGCCTCCTCACACATACAGACAGAGCAGCCTGGAGTGGGGCATTTCAGCACCCACTCGCAAGCCCCTGAAGAAGGTACATTTATGTTCATTTATTTTATATTTAAATATGTGTATGGATGCATGTATGCTTGTTTTATGAGTGAGTGTATGGTGATGGGTGCTTGTGTGAATGATAGAATGATTTGTGTCTTTGTGTGTATGTGTATGTGTCTGTGTGTGTGTGTGTGTGTGTGTGTGTTCTGGTCATTTGAGCTGATTTTGGCGAGGGAGGAAGGAGGGTTGTACAACAAATGCATGTTTTAAAAAGGCCTTTGTTGCACAATCCCCCTACCCACCTGCCAAAATCAGCACTCCTTCCGAGGCGCTGTGGAGCCCAGGGGACAGGGATGGTATATTTTTACTTTACATCTATCATAGATGTCCAGTAGAAAATATCATGCCTGCCCCCTGGGCCTTCCAGCGCCAATTGCAAACTGTTTGGCTTTTTACACATTTTTATTTAAAGCAGCTCTAAAATGCAAGATTTTAACCCATTATTTTAAAAGAATTCACGGGGGAAAACCCCCTGAGCCTCCCTGGATTGGTTCAGACTCCCTCGCTGCGCGCAATCGCTTTGGCATATCTGGTGGATATATGTATGCCTCTCCACTTAAAAAATTCACAAACCACCACTGGCCCTGCGACTGTGCTGGGAGCAGGGTTCAGGAGTCAAGGGACTGTGGTGGGAGCGGGATGGGCAGGAGCCTTGGGATAGTGGTGGGAGCAGGGTTTGGAGAGCCAGGGTCTTTGGGGGGTGGGGAGAGCACAGGGATTTGGCTAGGAGTGGGATGAGGGAGTCCAGAGACTGTGATGGGAGCAGCTGGAGGAGCTATACTGGGAGTAGGGTACGATGACGACGCGTGATAGTTCATAGCCACTTTGACTTGCTGTCCATTTGGCACTTTTAGGGGGGCCTGGCCTGCCCACATTTTGCTCTGGGCAGGCCCAGGCATAAAAGGTTTGAAGACCACTGGTTTAAGGTATGTTTGCATTTTCCTGGAGCAAAAGGTGCTTGTTGATTTGTCATTATTACTTTTGTTTCCCAGCAGACAATGGGCTTTACAGTACACATATTTGAACCATAGAAATAATAATTTTGCAGTCCCTTCACTATTTATACATATATTTTTTATTAAATAAAAATGGTCCTGGGTGATATTAAATGAAAGGAGACATGGCAGACATTTACCATAAATGATGTATTTTGGATGCTAAGATTTCCTTTGTTCATACATGCATAGCCTTATTCCAAAAGAAAGCTCATGTATTATTTTAAATTTAAAAAAAAACATTAACAAGTATGAATAATTCTTATGTATTTAACAACCGAAGCAGCTGGTTGGATGTTGTAATCTTTGTTATCTACACCAAACCAGCACAAGGCTGCATATCCAGACCTATACAAACCACACAGTGCTACAGGGTGTAGATGAAATGCATCACATACTGTCAACATGTAGTGTTTTTAAAAAGGCTACACATAAAATACAGCCTGTACTGTCCTCAGAAAGAGGTATGTCAATGTTGTGTCCCAAAACCTACTTCTGTCCCTAACAATAATAATCTAGGATAACTGTGCAAGAATGATCTCTTCCCAAAGTAAATAGTGTTCTTGGTGTTTTCAATCAACAGAAAGGTTCCCAGTTTCACTGGTAAAAAAGTGATGCAAAATAATGTTCCAAAATACAGGGTTCCAATGCTGGGGTTGTGTTCCTTTCTCCTACACATATTGTTATCTTAAGTTACTGGATAATCCATGAAGAACTTCTTCTTGAATTCATAGTTTTTATAGCCTACCAACTTGGAAGGCTGTGCTAACAGGCATAGGATTTAATGTATCAGTTCTGGGGGTCTTGACCCTCTTGTTCCCAGTCTCTCATATCGGTGCGGGTCCTAGACTTGCAAAAGTGGCTTGGTTCTCTCTCCTGCAAAGCCAGTGGATTCTCATGGATTGATTGGCTCTGTTTTTTTCTCTCACAGAGTCCCAGACCCTCTTGGCTTTAAACATTGATTTCTGATTTGGTGCAGGTCCCAGACTCGCACTGTTGCCTTGTATCCACTTGGTTCACTCTCCTGCCAAGTATACAACTCTCTCTTGTTTTCTTTAGGATCCCAGAACCTCTCTTTCATCCGAATCCCGGACCCTCTTACTCTTGGGTGAGGATCCCAGACTCACACTCTTCTCTTGTATCTGCTTGGTTCATGTTCCAGCTAAGTATACAACTCTCTCTCACTTGTTTCAGGGTCCCAGACCCTCTCTTTTCCAGTTCCTGAGCTCACTCCGTTGCTCGACGGACCTCTTTCAGCTATTGGGCAACCTGTGTAGCTGTTTGCTTCCTTCTCTCAGGTACAAGCATTTCCCGGGCAGCTGTGTCCCTTCTGGAGGCTCCAGTACTGTTCGGCTTTCCAGTGAGGTCTGCAGTGGCTCTTCAGTCTGATGCCTTTTCCAAGCTGCACAGTCAGTCTCTTCTGTTCTTTGCCGGGTTCTGGGAGGCAGAGAGGATTCACTTCGCAGCAACCTGAGTAGTCCTCTCCTAATGGACCACACTCGGGTTCTCTCTTTCCTATGTTCCAACTTCCCTTGCTGCTCACGTCAGCTGCTTCCGTGCATGGCTCCTGCTGTTCATCTTCAGAGGACGGCTCTCTCTCCCTCCCATCTCAGCTGCACCTGAGTTTGAGCTTGAGCTTCCCCTTCAAAACTCCCACGTGGGATTGATGTACTGCTTTGGGAAAATCACTTGCATTAAGAAGCAAGAACGCTTTCTCTGTTCCTCATGAGTGATCTTTGTACCCGCAGCCATCTTCTTCGTCCCAATACTAGCCTTAAAGCTACATACATGATACTTTGTACTTTCTGGCTTTTCAGTGTTGTCATGTAGGGTAGGTGGACTGAGTTAACAACAAAATATATTATCTTTATCGATGGAGGGGGAAGGAGGATTTAGAGTTGGAGAAGGAATTGGAGGTATTAAAGCCGGGTGATACCGTGATCTTTGGTGATGGCTGTTCCCAATCCCATAAGGGGTATTCCTTCCACCTGAGATCCTCCCATGGTGCACCCACCCCAGTGCGACTATTGTACTGTGGGTGCACCAACCTGGCCCCATGGGGAAGTTCTCCCACTGGGGGAGAAGGGACGACATCCTCATACTCTCCATAATATTTATAAATCTGCACATTTGATAAAATAAATTATTTTATACTTTTGCTGGACAATATTGCACATAAATGAGTGACGATCAGAAGGTTTACCCATGCTCCTAAGAATCTGAGATTGGACTCACATCTCTGAGGCTTAAGCCCTGAGACAGCATTGAGTAGAGTAGGCTGCTGGTCACGTGACCAGGCCCTGCCCCTCTGTTGCTTCACCCACCTCCAGTTTATATGCCTTCCAAGCCTCTACATAAGGGCTCTAAGCCAGCTCCAGGCAGACAGTGTTGAATAGGCTGCTGGTCACTTGATGAGGCCCTGCAGTCAGTTGATCTGCCCACCTCCTATGTTCATGCCTTCCAAGCCTCTACTTAAGGACTGTAGTCCAGCTGCAGGAAGGCAGCATTGTGTAGGCTGCTGGTCACTTGCTCAGGCCCTAGCACTCAGTTGCTCCACCTACCTCCAGTTTTCACACCTTCCAAGCCACTACTTAAAGACTCTTGGCCAGCTGCAGGCAGACAGCGTTGAGTAGGCTGCAGATCACCTTATCAGGCACTTGCACTCAATTTGCTCTGCCCACCTCCAGTTTTTGCGCCTTCCAAGCCTTTACCTAAGGACTGTAGGCCAGCTGCAGACAGACAGTATTGAGTAGGCTGCTGGTCACCTGATCAGGCCCTGCCATTCAGTTGCTCTGTCCACCTCCAGTGTTTGTGCCTTCCAAGCCCCTAGTTAAGGACTCTAGGCATGCTCCAGGCAGACAGCATTGATTAGGCTGCAGTTCACGAGACCAGGTCCTGCAACTCAGTTGCTACACCCACCACCTATTAAATCAGTCCTCCTTCGGCATCCTTACCACCTGTGTCCTCAGCAAAGGACAGGCGAAGACAAGGACCTCAACTCTTTGTGCCTGTTTGGGCCAGATAGGGCCAAGGGTCTAGCCTGAAAAACTGCATTTCACCTACAAACTAATCGCTACTACTGCTACTCACCAGAATACATCACAATGTGTCTGCTCCCTCTATAACCAATCTCCGCTCTCACTAGGGTTCGAAGGGCCAAGTGCCCTGGGCACCCCAGCAGGTTACCCTAGCAAAGCCACATGCACACACCCTCTCATGTTGATCAACGCTCGCTCAGCAGTCACTCATGCTTCAGAGATCACTGATGTCATCTCGTACAACAGCCTTGATGCCCTGTTCATCACTGAAACATGGTTTACCCCATTCTACCCACATGGTTTCGATGTCCTTCTATCCCAAGGCTACTGCATCCAACATGACGACCAGCCAGGAAAGACAGGAAGCAGAGTGGCAATCATCCACAGGAGGGATTGGCCGTTTTACATCAGAACAAGCTCATTTGAATCACTCTCCTGCTGGTTCCCTATATCACACAAGGAATCCATCACCATCCACCTCATCTACAGACCACCTCACAGAAGTGACTCTTTCATTGCAGAGATCTCCAACATACTCTCCTCTCCCAAATCAGCACATTCAGTAATGCCCTTCTTGGTGATTTTAATGCCCCAAAGTCACAGGCTGACAGCCATGCTTGAAGCATGCTTTTCACACTAGACTTAGTCTTTGCCTCATCCACCTGCATCACCAGTGCAGACCCTATCCAACTTGACTGGTCTGACCATGCCACCAGCTCATTATCAGTCACCCCCTCGACTACAGCTCACAAAGGTCAGATTAAACGCCCCCTCACTCAATGCCACGGATTCAAAACCTTCCCGGTCAATGAGCTGTGCGCAAACTTTGCAGACTTACCCCCCACAGGGAATGCCTTCGGCCTCCTGGAATTATTCAGCAACTCTGCCAGGATACTGGTGGACACTCATGCCCCCCTAAAATTCAGCAAATCAAAGACCAAACCATCTGCCCCATGGTACACCCCCAAACTAGCCTCCAACAAACGCTAAATCAGAGCCGTGCAGAAATGGTGGCACAAAAACCATAATTTCAGAGGCCTCACCAACCTCAAATCTCTCGGCGCAAACAGTTGGATTCTGATTACCAAGGCCAAAGCAGCTTTCTACTCCATGACCATTAGGGCAGCCTCCAACAGGAGCAAAGCCACCTTTGAAGTAGTAAACCATGGTACCAAATCCTCACCTAACCCCAAGGTACCAGCAACTCAGGAAAAATGCAATGGAATGGATACATTTTTATTGAAATAAATAGACAAAATCTGAGAGTCCATCGAATCAATCTCTCACAGCATTAGCATCCTCTGCACCCCAGCACACACACGTTCCCTCTGGACTGAATTCTCTCCTCTCTTTCCCCCGGATCTCCTAAAAATTATTACCTCCCTCATACCATCTACTTAATCTAACAATTTAATTCCGGCCTCCATCATTAAACAATTGGCTCCATTGCAGAAGGATCATTCCAGGGTACCCTCAAAACTGATCTCATATGACCTCTTTTGAAAATAACAACCCTAGATCCAGATGATCTAGCCAACTACCAGCCCATTACAAACTTCCCGTTTATTGGTGAAATCTCGGAAATAGTAATTGCTACACAGCTGCTCGCCCAAATCGAACAACTCCACCTCCTAAATGATTATCATTCAGGGTTCCACCCCAAGTGTAACATGGAGACAGCCACCATCAAGGTGATGGATGGTGCCCTCCAAATCATAGATAACAGTTACTCATGCCTCCTCATCCTCTGTGAACTCTCACTACATTCAACACTGTTGACCACCACATCCTTCTTTCCCTCCTTGCTGACAGAATGGGACTGGCACTGTCCTGAATAAGTTTACCTCCTACCCCTTAGGCAGGCACCAGGATGTTCAAATGAACTTGTTGCATTCTAACCGACTCGAGGACTCCTGCAGAGTCTCCCAAGGCTTCATCCTCTCATCAATCCTTTTTCACCTTCACAGAGAGGCTTTGGTAACTCTCCTCTAATATCCCAATATAGCCATCCAACAATACACAGACGATAGTTGTACATGAAATTAAATAACGTACAGGACATTTAATTACTTATTTATTTATTTATTTATTTCAAATGTATAGAGCGCAGCGTTTGCCAGAAAGCATCTTGCCGCTACCTTAGACAAGTAGAAGGAAAGAAAGCTAAAAAAGATAAGTCTTCAGTGATCTCTTGAATGACATGTTGTCATCTATCCTCCGGATGGGTAGAGGAAGAGAATTTCACAAAACGGCAGCTGTGATCGAAAAAGACCCACCACCAACTTGAGTCAGCCTGAAGAGGGGGACCTCCATCAGAAAGGCTTCCGCTGAGCGTAAGGACCAATGAAGCACGTAGAATTGGAACTTAGCCTGCAGATAAACCGCCCCTGTCCCATGCAGGGCGTGAGAAAACAGACAGGGTGCCTTGAATTGAACCTGTTCCTCCACTGGTAACCAGGGAAGACTGCATAAAACCGGGGAAATATGGGTGCTACAAAGAGAAGATGTAGCCACATGGGCCCCAGAGTTGTGTAACAATGTGTAGGAGTCGAATAAGATAGGCTGGCTGTGCAATGAACAATGAATTACAATAATCTAAAGAAGATGGCACTAGGAAGGTGACCACCAGAGCCTGAAGATCGGAAGGCAGAAACGGTAGAAACTTGCACATTATCTTTAATTAGAGATGCCCCGCCTGGCAGATTGCGCTAATCTGGGTTGCCATCGATAAGGAAGAGGTGAGTTTTACCCCCAAATCCTTTACCATTGGCACTAGGGTAGGGCAATGACCCAGCGAAGAGGGCCAAAAGAGGTGACCAGAGAGCAGCAGCTTCAAAAGAACACACCACCAGTAGCTCGGTTTTCCCCCATTCAGTTTCAGCCAGTTAGTACACATCCACTCTCCCAGCGTCTCCAGGCATGTCAGCATAGGCCTAGCAAGAGAAGCCGCGGAAGGCGATGAGCTTAGTAAGCAGCTGAACGTAGAGGTTGAACAGAACAGGGGAAATGGTGGAGCCTTGAGGGACACCACAGGAAAGTGCAGAAGGGGCAGACCGAAAAAGCAGAGGGAAAGAGACTGGGAGCGGTCAGATAAAGGAGTCAACTAGGACAGCACTACCCCCGAGAGGCAGGCCCCAGTGAGGATGCTCAGCAGGACAGCTTGATCAATCACTGCCCCTCTGCTGCCTTGATCATGCTGTTGAGCACAGTCATCCACCGCTGAGACCAGAAACCCCACCATGCCGTGGACTGGCCAAAACCCAGATTGAGATGGGTGAAAAAAAGAAGATTTCTCCAGAAACGTAGTATGGGGAGGTCAGACGAACGATTCAAGCACCTTCATCAGAAACGGAAGTAGGCCGAAAGTTAGCATGCGCTGAGTGAATCAAGTGTAGGTTTATTCAGTATGGGATCACCGAAGCGTGCTTGAGAGAATTTGGAATGAGACCATTTTTGTAATGAGCCATTAACTGCTTGTGAAATTAGTGGGGCAATGTGGACTATTACCTCCTTTAAAATCCCTAAAGGAATGGTGTCAGTGGGGAGGCTGATTTCAGCCTGCCTGAGGCCACTACAACTTAATCCCGGAAGAAAACCAGGAGAACATCCCTAATAGAGCCTGGTGGAGCAACCACCACCTTTCTCAGAATGTGGGAGGATCATGACTGAGAGACCTTAATGTTCTTGCAAATGTCTACAATTTTATTTACGAAAAACAATGAGAGAGAGTCACACACAGATTGTAACGCAGGAGCCCCTTCTGAAGGAACAGAGGACAGGGAGCGAACCAATTAAAACCATTCCTGGGGCTGGTTAAAAGACATTTTCACTTGTCGAGAGTAGAAGGCACATTTAGCCTCTAATATAGCTTTATGATACTAGCCAGTAATATGCTTCAAACTTTGCCTGGCTGTCGGACAATAGTTGATAGGCCAAGTACACTCTGCCTGCCATAGCTGAAGACAGAGAGCGTGGAAGTGATTACTAAACCAGTATTTAGATGACCCCCCTAGTTTTCAATACTTTAAGTGGAGCAACATGATCAGCAAAAGTGTTAACGGCCTGATCCATCATGCTAAGGTCGAGTAGGGAACAATCTAAACATAGGGATTGCTATTGGCTCACGATTGATTCCCATGATGCGGTCCGTCAGTTATGATCTGACCACTTATATCCTCCATGGGCAGCGATGGCAGTGGCCTGCTTCCAAGAAAACAAAATAAGGAAGTGGTCAGACCAACAAATTGTCAGAACAGAGTGGACAAGAATTACCACACTAGGAACAAAGATAAGATCAAGAATTGTACCCCCCTGATGAGTAGAGCCCATCACCAATTGGGGGAGAGCAAGCTCCTCCATGGCCTCTGAGAATCTCGTAGTTGCTACATCAGCTAGATTATTAACTTTATAGTTAAAATCACCCACTATCCAAAATTTGTAATAGCAGAGTCAGAGCTCAGCTGCTAATTCTACAAAAGCTTGAATAAAAACAGGATCATTCCCAGTAGACCACCAGGAAATATGCTGTCTGAGAGGGGGAGCAGTTGAAGCGGGAAAGCAGAGCTTCCACCCTTATGCCATGATCAAATAGTATAACACTACCCGCAAACTGATTCATAAAGATAACAGCCAATCTCCCCTCCCACCCCAGGTGATCAGCAGTCTAATCTACATGCAAGATCTTAAAATCAGTCCGCAGCATCTGAACCAACACTGGACCAGAAGACTTGCACAGCTATGTTTCAGTAATGAAAGAAAAGTCAGGCAAAGTCGCTCAGTAAGTCATTACTCAGGGCAGAATTATCAGCCAGGGAGCAAGCGTTCAGCATAACACGTTGTAACCGCTGTCAGGGATGGGAGAGAATGCCTGCAGAAGGAGTGTCAACCATGAAGACCACAGGGTATTGAGTAGAAGGGGGGGCTAGGGCAAGACACCTCTCTCGTCTCCACTATTACCTAGTCATCATCGAGTCCTGGATGTTGACTGCCTACCTCAAACTAAACCCATCCAAGACTGAAAAACAACTTGTCCAACAATAGCTCAATGATATGCACCTAGAAGGATTTGATCCACAATTCTCAGACTTAGCAAAATCCTTAGGTTTCACCATTGACAGCAGCCTGTCCTTCCAGAAACACATAGCCATGAAGGCCCAAATTGCCTGGCTCAGAATCTCTACCCTTTGAAAAATCAAACCATTCATCCTGCCGCAGCACTACCGGACCGGAGTGCATGGACTTGTGGTCTTGCACATCAATTGGGGAAATACTCTCCAGACAGGGCTCCCAGCTGCATACTTGGCTCTCCTAAAATGCAGTACTACTTCTTGCAGGAGCACAGAAATGTGACTGAATTACCCCCATCCTACGCAAACTACATTGGCTTCCACTCCAAGCCAGGATACTGTTTAAGACAGCATGTATCATCTACAAAGCAGTCACGAGTAGCACATCAGCATAACTGGCGGCTAAGCTCTGTATATATGGTGACACACGCTCCTTGTGCAGCAAATCGACCAACCAGCTTGAATCACAACTCATCCGCAATGAGAGGACCTATAAACAATCCTTCTCTTGTCATGCACCCACCCTCTGGAACTTCATCCCAATGTCGGCTCGGAACAACCACAAAATTCTCCAATATTGCAAATCTCTCAAAACATGGCCCTTTGAAAAACACCTAACCAAGGACTAATTCCAATGGATGCACATACCGATGCACAGACCACACAGTACTTCACTACTGTTAAAAGATGCCAACCCAAATTCTGGTTACCCACTCTGTGTACAGCGCTCTGCTGAGCTCGAGCTAGGTCTGCACTTTAAACAATAAAAACTAAAATAAATAAATAAGCCCAATCAAGCTCTTACAGCTTCCATGAAAGACCTGGTAGTTTGGAGCCAGGCTGTCTGGGGCACCATGGCTTGTTCATTAATAGACATGCTAGTGTCTATTTCAGTTCTACGTGATCTCTGTGCATTTTCTTTACTGTGAATCACCAAAATGTTGAAATGTTTTGTTTTACCCCATTGCACTGCATATATGTGTGGGGGGACATGCCCCACAGCACCCCCGGAACCCACCCACATGTATTATCAACTTTACCACCCCCCCACATATATATTCATTGAGTTGGGGCTCTGAAAATTCAGCATTTTGGGATGCGCAGTGATGGGGTGATACTGTCTATTTCAGTGCTTGCAAAACAACCAGCTAAGAGCACACGTTAACTCCTTATTTTCCACAAGCAAATGAAGTTTATAGCAAAGCATGGTGGGTATAGCACCCTAGATGTTACAATTAGTGCACCGATTTGGTTCGGAAGGATGAAGGGCTTAGTTGTGCCTGAGTGTTATCTATCATATATGTATGTTAGTATTCGTATTTATTGAACAAGAAGGCAGACAGTGCTTTGATCAGAAATGCTATTCTTAGGGACAGACAGGTGGCATCTTAATCCAGTTTTGGAAAGGCTAGATACGTCTCTGCTTTGAATCAGTGTGACCAGACAATACTTGCATTGAAAACAAAATCTTGGGTTTCCAATGACTATGCAAAAAGAGAGATTGAGCTTCAGGTATATTGCATGAATGCACCACTACTCGTTTTCTTTTCAAAGGAGGTTCCTATTTTCACTCAAATCTGTCTTTTTCTTTGTCACTTTTGACACTTGCATATAGAATAATGGGAGTGGGGCCTGTAACTCCCAATATAAACAACAAAGGATATTTTCACTAATTGTGTGAGGAATAGGTGACTCAAGGTGATTCAAGGATAACACTGTTAATCCCAATATTCCCAAATATTCCCTGACTAGTATTTAGCTGGATTCTTAGCTTCAGTCTTTTTGGTGATCTAGCACCCAGCTCACATCTTGATTTTGCCCATAGCACATGCTTTCCCCCCTTGCCTTTGGGTGCTTATCAATTTCTGGTACTATTACCCTCTTTTCCAAGGTCGCTCTCCCACATTGATGACAATATTGTTCACACACAGACACCTATACGAAAGTATTTCTTTCTCGATACTTGAAGGCCCCATTACCTCGCACACACACACACATTAGCGCATTCATTGTGTGTGCTCAGTCGCTCTTGCATATTTGTTGTTTCACAACCATCCAATTGCCCGCAATGGCTGTATGGTACATTTGGGTGACAGGGACAGGAATTTACCCCTTATTTCTAGGCTAGGTGAAAAATGTAAGCTTTGATTAGAAACATGCATACATCTTTCACCTAGTACACTGTCCGGCATTCCCCTGCAGCGGCATGATCATCATGGGCATTGCCCATGTGCAGTGGTCTAGGCTGGTCCAGAGTGTGGCACGTCCCATACTTTTATCGAGGAGCTGGGGGGCTGTGACAAATTGGATTCTGCCCTGCAGACGTACATGGATGAGTAGGAGTAAAATGACCCACTCAGCCCTCACACTTCTACAAACCAAAACACAATACAATCGTAAAGGTAAAAAAGTGCCAATCAAGGGATGTACCTCCTTCGCCTTTTGTAGTGACGCGGACCAATCGAAGGCTATAATCAAGAGGGGTGTGAAGGTGAACCAGTAGTGACCCAAACAGCACATTATCACACTCCAATGAAGCTTCTATACAAATCTAAATACGTTGATAAAACATACCATCTGAAAGTAGAACAAAAAGAGATCACTATACAAAAACCCACCCCAAAGGAAAGAAAAGACGAGGTGCAACAGACTGGAGAGAGTGTTGTTCCAGGGGTGGTAGGTAAAGTACTACCATAAAAGGTATATTGGGTTGAAAACAGAAGCTATCATGACCTAATCAGTCTCTAGCGTGCCAATGAACCATTGGGGCAGTTCCGTGTTAAAGTACCTGAATTATTTCTTGGTGGGATGAGGCATCAGGCCCAGGTTCGAACGCTGATGTGAGCTGATCAGGTTCAGTCAGGCACATAGGATCGTGGAGGCCCTGGCAGAAAGCAGGTGTTGAGTAGGGCAGACGAACGGCAGTGGTTCAAGTGATGCAGGTTGGGGCAGTCCCAAGAACACTTCACAGTAGGCCACACTAGGGACTAGCTGTTCCAAACAATGATTGTAACCCCTGGTTACAGTTGGTGAGTGACCCTCCAGAGATTTGATTTGGGCTCTGGTGTTGAGCAGGTGATTCGGGCCTAACAAGTGACGGGCTTCGCTAGGACACGATGAAGTGTCAGGGTGGGTTAGATGCAGTGGAATAGTTCAGCTGGTTGGAGGAACGCAGACACCAGCACCAGTGCCTTCCGTATCATTCGGGATACAGGGAACACGGAGTGACCAGTTTGGTGCGAGAACAGGGTGCTTTGGCTGGTCTGGCCCTTTGGTTGCTGTGAGGCCTTCACAAAGCACTCAAGGACAGGATGCTCCAGTTCCGAGTCTGCTCTTCTGGCACAGAAGATCAGTTGCAGAATAGTTTATCCTGGTCCACAGCACTGGTCACTCCCAATGTTCCCTGTGAGTGGTTAGGGGATAGATCTTTCTTCTTTCTTGGACAGCTTTGGACAGTGCAACCATCCCAAAGCAAATCCAGGTGAGAATGTTCAGAATGTCTCTAGGGCCTTCAAGGATCCTTGAGGAACTGAGGGAATTCTTCTGAGGGTTACAAGACTCCTTCTTTTAAGAGAACATGTCCTCAACTGTTTGTTTCTTGTGTAATAATTGCCACTTGGTTTTTGTACCTATGTTACCTTTGTTTTTGTATGACAAATCTATGCCTGTATTACACTACCTTGTCTAGTATTCTTGTACCTGTAACAGCACCTCAATTCCTACGGGTTGTTTGCACGCTATACAAATGAAATAAATAAATAAATTGGTCTGAAGCTAGCCTACTTTAGGGGACCAATCCCTGCTCCTGGATGTAGTGGACTGTGCCCTGTTGATGTCACATCCAAAGTGCTTTGCTTCAGAGGAAGTAGAGGAGACAAGAAAGGGAAAAAGAGACAGCGAGAAACAAAATGGTGGAAGCATTCTTCCAGTGTCCAGAGCACTCCTGCCTACCTACCTCTGCCCCCTTCCCTCTTACTGAAAACAAAGACCTTTAGAAATGCAGCACCCTAGTGTGGGGCTTATCCATCTGAATGGATGTGCCACTTTGATACCTAGGCCCAAGATAGCTACCTGCTGTACAGCTGCCTATGGGGAGGGGGTCACCGGCCCTCAACAAGTGAATCAAAAAGAGGCTAGATCCTCTGGGTTTCTGTCCTGCTGTGTGGCGGTATCAGCTCATCTGACCCCAATACACATTCCCTTCCACAGGAGAGCTGACTCACATTAACTGACACATGTGCAACATCAAACTGGGATGTGACGGCGATGATCATAAGTATCGCCATGCACCACACCTGAACTCAGGCATAGCTTATTCTTACAGATTACCCCGCTACCAGCATGGTGTATTCATGATCGTTGTAGTTTGGGTGCAGGGGGCATATCAAATGTCCCCCCTGTGATGCAGTGAATTTGCTGTTGCTGCAGCAGTCAAGTCGGCATCTTATGACCTTCAAACCTGCTCTGTACCATGAGCAGAGCAGGTGCTGTGGGTCAGGCTAGTGATTCAACAGGGCACAAGTGCACTCTGGTTTTTGGCAATACAGTTGCAGATTACCCCTTTGGAGATGGCATCGCCTGCATCATTAAATGAACTGCAAATCACCCATATGGTAATTCCTCACAAGTGGCTCACACAACATGGCTTGTAGAGGTGTCCCCAAATTTAGGTCACTGTCTGTTGAGTTGCGATAGCACAGTCTGATAAAAGCCTGAAGCAATGAGGAAGAAATACTTCCTTATAGGTGTATGTGCGTGAAGAATATTGTCATCAATGCAGGACAGCAACCTACTAAAAGAGGGTCATAATATGATACATACCCAAAGGCAAGGGGGATGAATCACATGTTGTGGGCCAAATCAAGGTGAGAACTGTGTGCTAGATCTCTGAGATGACTGTGAAGCTAAGAAGCCTGCTAAATACTAGTTAGGGAATCTTTGGAAAGATTTTTATTTGCATAATCTAATCGTTAAATAAAATGAAGTTACCTTCTCCTCATACCATTAGTGCAAGTATCCTATGTATCATATGTTGTTCATATTGGAGTTACAGACATCAATCCCATTTTGCTAAATGCAAGAGTCAAATCTGACAAAGAAAAAGACAGATTTAAGTGCAAATAGGAACCTCTATTAAACAGTAAAGAGCAGTGGTTCACCCATGCATAAAGCCGCAAGGTCAGTCACTCTTCCTGCAGAGGCTAAGAAAACCAACGATTCAGATGCAAGTAATACAAGGTCTCACTGATTGAAGTTTTTTCAAAACTAAATTAAGATGCCATCTTTCTGTCCCTATGAATGGCATTTCCAATCAACGCACACATGAATGCCTTATTGTTTAATAAACACACATAGAAACATACATATATGACAGTTAACTTTCAAATACAGTCAGGGATGACTAAGTCCTTCATCCTTCTGAACAAAATGATATGGGTATTCTGAAAATAACATCCTGTGTTCTATACCCACTGAACTGTACGATAAGCGTTATATGCTTGTGGAAAATAAGGAGTTAACGTGTGCTCTTAGCTGGTTTGTTTTGCAAGCACAGAAATAGACACTATCATGTCTAATAATGTCAACATCCCAGGGCCCTCCAGACAGCCTGGCTCCAAACACAATGGACTTCATGGAAGCTTCAAGGGCTGGCTTGTGCTTAAGCCTCTGAGATAGAGCCCAATCGCAGTTTCTCAGGAGAATAGGCAAACCTTCTGATGGGCACTAATTTATAAGCAATATTCTCCAACAAAAGTATGAAATGTCTGCTTTTGGATCATATGTGCAGATTTATACATATAATCTAGAGTGTTTCATGTTTTTCGAGAAAGAAATGGGGAGACATCTATTATACAAACGACTCACATATATACTCTAATGTATAGCAACATCTTTTAATATAAGTGATTTGCAAAGTCTTTCTGAGCACAGTACAGGCAGGGAATATCTTTCTAAGAGTTCCCTGTCTCAGAAGGCCCAGCTGCTCCCCTGAGCAACTTGTGGAAAGTGAAAACAGCAAGAGAAGAACTACCCACCCCTCCAATGGGTAGTGTATAAAGATTCTCAATACATAATGTATATGTTTCAACATATGTTATATACATTTCAGAGACTAGCATACACATTTACACATGTTTTGACATGGAGTGTAAAAGAAGTTCCAGTGTGTATTTTTTTTAATTATTTAGTGTATACAATACAATATAGCATGGATGTCTCTCAGCACATAGTATAAGCAATTTCTCATTACATCAAGTATGCATTTCAGTATGCTGTGTATATGAGTTATTACAATGTAGCATGCCCATCTCACTATCTAATATGTATAGTTTGCTATGAAATGCATGCATTTCAATATAGAATTGATGCATCTCAACACACTGTGTATACACATCAGTATATATAGTATATGTCTCAACATACATTGTATACATTTCAATATGTAATATATGTGACTCATTATACAGAATAGGCCTCTCAATGTCTGAATTAATCTCAGTGTTCAGTGTTTATGTATCAATATAAAATATATGCACCTCAGTATACAGGGTATATATTTCAATATATAATGTATTCATCTCAACATAATGTATATACATCTCAGTATAAAATGTATTTACCTCAGTGTACAGTTCAAATGCATACATATTTCAATATAGCATATATGAATTTCACTATACAGTATATACTTCTCAGTATACAGTGAATGTATCTCAGCATGAAGTGTATCTATTTCAATATATAATGCATGTATCACAATATACAGTATATATACCTCTCATTAGCACCTGGGTTGGGGAGCCAACCAATCAGATTGCTCAGGTCATGAGCTGAATCTCATGGTCCAAGCCTGCATTCCAAGCAACCTGATGGATGCTCCCCCACCCCGTCATCTTGCCCCCAGTCCACCCCCTCTTGTCTCTGGCACTTGCCACCCCCATACCCACCGAACTTACATGATTTATTTGGTGACAGCGTCCCCATCGCTGCTGCCGCTCCATGCCCCTTCCGGCCATTGTGGAAATGGAGGAGGGGCTTTGCATGCAGAGCCACCTTCCATCCCAACTGCGGCCATGTTAAGTATTGTGTCTGAATGACCAGACAACACCGCGTTCGCACCCCAGGTTTCCAGATAGAAAAAGCAGGGTGGTAATAGCAACAACACATGATCTGGCCCACTGGATCAGGTGGTTACGGTACCAGGTTCCATTGTTAAGGCCCTTGTTGAGCTACTGCCTATAACTAGACCCCGGCCCATTGCCACGCAATCTGACCTAGCATTTAAGATGAAGGAATTACAATGGTTCTACGAAAAGTTGCAATCAATACCTAAATCTCATCAAAGCACAATATTTTTACCAGAGCAATAGTTCCCCCTTTTTATTATTGATTCAACCTTTGACTGCCCTTATTTGCAAATTTTGTGTAGACGAATGATATTGATCACACATTTTTCATTGAAATAAACCTTTAGCACAACACCATCCCTAGCACACCCCCAACCAGGAAATGTCTTTTTATTCTTGGCAACCATACCTCAACAAACACCAGTGGGGCAGTATTGATACAAAAGGACAAGTAAGACCATAATAAACATCCACTCATATCTACCCAAAAGCATATCTACACTCGAAAGTACCTCACAATATTTAAAACCAATGTTCTGCCTTAAAAAAAGATTTTATGGAATGGCTCAATTTTTAAGATGGAGCTTAACATATAATAAGTGTCCATACAGGCCATACAAACCTGCAATTTGTATTGTATTTGTATTTTAACAAGATTTATAAAGTTCATTTCCAAAGCGCTGCACAAATGACCTCAAACGAACAATGCATAGTGAAGAGTGATGATGCTGAACAACTCTTTAGTTAAGATAGACAAGAAAGAAAATAGGATTTAAAATGAGAACAAAAAATCACTAAGGAATGTAAAACACACATTTCATCGATTGTCCTTTCTCTGCTTTTCCTCTCCATCAGCTAGCCACTGAGTGGTTCAGCAAGAGAGTGCCTCCAGAATTTCTGTGTTTTAACTTTATAATCTAATTGATTACTGTATGTGATTGGACAGTGTTCCAAAAGTGACATCACACTCAACCAACCCCTCTGCACTAATTGGGGATATTAATGAAAAAGTCATTTTAATGGGTTGACTTCTAAACCCAGTTTCCATCTCATTTGATGTGATGTCATCTTGGAGATTTTGACATTAAGCAAATATAACTTTCTATAACATCATATTACTCACATGCGATCAGGTTACCAATCACTTCATCAGATTGATCTCACTCAGGTGAGTCAAATGATGCAACTCTCATCTCGGCACAGCATATGGGGGATGAGTTACGAATTTGGGATTTTTACTAATTGATACTTTTATTCATACATAATTTTTCCATCTTAGAATTGTATTTATTTATTTATTTATTTTTATTTGTGGAGCACACTACAGCCCACAGGCATCGAGGCGCTTTGCGTGAACATGTAGGGAAGCTTATTTGTTATTACAGTGATACAGGCTTGCTTACAGGCATGTTACAGAGAACAAATGATCACATGAAACATAGGATTAACTGAATAAAAGGGTCGCCAGCACAGATGCTGAGATATATGAATTACTGGCAGATGACCCTTTCCACATTTGCCTAATTTACATAATGAAATAAAGAAAAATATTGTTTTACATTCAACTGATGAGCTTTTTACCCTGAACATTTTTTAAAGAAATTAAGACTCTACAACCTTCAGTACAGTCGTTAAAATTGAAAATGTAATTCCCAATGCAAAATTCAAAAGGCATGTAGCGATAAGTGCATGACCGCAGGCTCTAGAGTTGGTGTGATGGGCTCTGCATACCTTGGGACAAGACATTGAAGAAGGTGACCATATGGCAAATTGGTTTATGAAATTACTTCTCTGTGCATCACTAAACATTTGCTAGCCTTATACCATATGCACATTTTAAAAAAATAGCCTTATCAGGATTTACATAAAGACCAAGATATACTTCACACTGTAAGGAAAAGTGATTCCAGGATTCCTTGTTTCTTCAACTCTTGTGTTTGGAACAGAGGAAAAGCTTGGTTATGCCTGTAGTATTGTATCACCTTTCGCTCTACTATTAATTGATCTGCATGCAACACTCCTAACTTCAGTGTCTTCTCCTGTGCCTGCCTACTTGCTCTGCACACTGAAAGTTTACCTGAAATAGCTTTAGGTTTTACTTCTCCATCCATTCTGTCTTTATCAAAAATGTTGTTGCATTATTCTGAGACCACCCTTAACCTGGGGAATTCCTTCCCCCAATGAAGGAGCCCTGCAATACTCGCTTCAATTATATTATGCTGGCCTTACTGAAGACTCATATAGAGTCGCACAATCCCCCACACCACTCCACCCGTGCCCAAGTTGAGCCAAGAACCAGGGCCCGGGTATTAGAAATATATTTGTATTTATTTGGAAGATAGGTAATAGAGATCACACTAAAACAACACACGCCACCTTGTTTTTGGCTCACAGTTAAACTTCTTGTTACACAAATAAATCATGCAAGTTGGTTGGGAAAAACACAAATCACAATACTCTACTTTATAAAGATTTGACTTCAATCAAACTGGTCAATGAACACAACCAATTTACATCTATAGTGCTGTGCAATTTCGATTTTCCTGCATACTTAAAAAGGTAGCAGTTTGGTTTATAGAATGGTGAAAAATGCACATGGCAATTATGATTTCAACCACACTTTTGGTTTAAAATAAACACAGGGTGTTTCACACTTTTTTTTCAGACTCCCCCCCTCACTGAAAGGTCTGTGTTGGGGAATTTGGACAGCAAAAATTGGAATGACTTGAGAATTTTGGATATCAGACCCCTCCACTTAAAGGCCTGTATTGGGGAAGATGGAAGGAAAGAATTGGGATGATTTGAGAATTTTGGATTTCAGACCCCTCTCCACTTAACGGCCTGTGTTGGGGTAGTTGGACAGAAAAAGAAATAGGATGATTAGAGGATGTTGGATTTCAAATCCCCCTCCACTGAAAGGCCTGTGTTGGGTGAAGTTGTACCAAAGACAAAGGGATAATTCAAGAATTTTGGATTTATGTAACCCCTCCATTTAAAGGGCTGTGTTGGGGAAGCTGGAGAAATAGGATTAGCCAATAAAATGTCAGTGTATAGTTGTCAGCGCACACTGGGAATTAGCTTTGTTAATTTTGAATTTTAACAAAAATCACCCTGCGGTATTCTGCCAAGGGGAATTAATTAAATTAATATTTTTAGCTAAAGAGGAACAGGATCTACACAGTTTTGCCCCACCCCCACACAGCCCACTATATAGGGAAAGGATTTAAGGCAAGCAGACTTGCCCCACCTTTTTGGTTGCAAATGGCACAATTCTACTTACATTTAAAACTTCTGTTCAAGAAAGTTCAGGAAAGCCAGCTGCATTTCAGGAACTTCTAGTAGGACTGGGCAGGGGTTTATATGATAGTTATGATATGATAGTTTATTTATATAGCGCCTATACACAATGTGTTTCAATGCGCTTCAATGCAAGGAAGGGAACAAGGGAAAATACAACAACATTCTTACAGGCCATGAACAGTAAGGATGTGAAATTAACTATCGTACTCGGCCTGACAACATTTCAGATAGTGCAAGTGCTAAGACATAGATAAGGAAGGGAGGGGGAGAGTGGGAAGGTCACTCCACTCTCAAGGAGGGTCCCCAGCTCTTCACCATAGGACCAGTCAGCTTTTAGGCCTTACCAGCAATATACCGCTCCACCCAGATGCAATTTCAGCAAACTCTCCTTTTGTTGATTCCTTGTGGCTGTCAGGTGGTAAATTCCAGCAGCTCCGTCCTTTCCTCATAGTACATCCACTTTATATATCGGTGCGGACACATCAAGATGTCAATACTTGGCGATGCCCTGCAAGAATTATGAAACCAGGATTGGACAGTTACCGTCCTCTCTACCACCAAGTCCAGCCTCTCTCTAAGGTTTGGTTTAGGAGTCTGGAGCAGACATATGGCAACTTTCATTTGAAATCCCTTTTGTTCCAATGCCATTTTTTGTCAAAAATCTAGTTATGTATTAAAACTTCAGAATTTACTAGTAACTGCCATAATATAGATATTCCGCTTCAGCTAACCATGGGGAATTTAATAAAACAGCCGGGTCTGCACCCTGTTGCATGGTCGTTCGGAAATTTTCTGCTGGTTTTACAAAAAGCATAATCATTAGGAACCTGCACCTTATTGCTCAGATTCCTAATTTTACCCTCCACCAGTTCACCAACTCTCAAATTTGGAACATGTTCAGAGCAGCCAGGGACACCTTTTAGCAGGTCATTACAATTCCCTATGTCGCAGGTGGAGGAATTTTATATCAACAAAATTGCCTGGAAATAATCTACAAAATGAAACATACATGTAATCAGTGTGACTTGTGGTTTCTGGGAAAATGTAACAATTGTAAAAGCCCCTTTAAAAAAAGGGAATCTTCATATGTACAAATGTAAGCTTCCCTTCCTCCAGGCCATTTGCCACTCTTAGCCAGCCTATGACCAGTGATTTTTTCATTAGCCTCTTGTTTGAATTCTGCCTTGATTGCAGTCCCTGTTTTCACACCTCACCACTACATTCCGGCCATGCATCTGCTAGAACATGTGGTCTTCTCAGAACTGCCTTCAGAGACAGCAGGTCTAGGAAAACCTGATTTTCGACAACCTTTGGGCAGGCCACATTTTATTGCAGTTTTAAACAGTGAGGATGCAAAATAGGCTTTTAGTGGGGGCAATCCTTTGTGAATTTTGCCCAGAAACCCACCATGTGCCCTTGACTGAAAGGAACTCACATATTGCATTTTCTAACATTCCCCTTGATTCTTTCACATACAGGGCCTCATTACAACCCTGGCGTTAAGGGGTTAATGGCACCGTAAAAGGCTGCGGTGCCGTTAAACCCTTAACGCCAGATTCACACTTTAACGCCTGTTTTTTGCAGGCGTTAAAGTCCAACCCGCTAAGGGACCTTGGTGCTAATTACGGCACCGTAATTTACAGTGCCGTAATTAGCGCCTTCCCCATTCCCATTGAGCCCTATGGGCCAAAAATGGGAATGGGGAAGGGGCCATGGTGAATGGGGATTTACCGCCCCCCCAACCTTGGAATGGGGTGGTAAATCCACCATCCACCGTGGCGGAATCCGGCATGGACCATGGTGCTAATAGCACCATGGTCCAACGCCAGGGTTGTAATGAGGCCGACAGTGTGTTTTACTGATCAGGGTTCACTTTGCTTTTGCCCTGGAAGTGCAAGGTTTTTTCTTCAGTCATCAATAAAATACACTTTTAATTATCTGCTCTTCATCTGTCTGCCGAAAAGTGGGTCTAAATTGTCACAGTTCACCACCTTTTGATGGTTGGCAGTTTCAGTGAAAATGCTGCATTTTCTTCTCAGCCAGTAATGTGATGTGTGTTTCCAATCTGCACTTGGATTACATTTTTGTTTCAGCTTTCTCTGGATTTCTGAATGCAGGCAGGTAATTTCTCCAGTGGGCCCTTCAGTTCCATTGGTTTGGGACATTTGATTACATCCCACAATGTATACATGTTGGGTATTTAAAAATATTGTCAGCACACAGGAAATCACACTTCTCTGCAGCAAAACAATTTAATTGCTAACCTTTGCCCCCTACCTATTTAAAAGAAAACACGCATTTGTAGGATTTCGGGAGAGGAATATTTTTGATCCTCCAGTTTCTATAAACATTTGTAGAACCATACATTGAACGTCCTGTTGTGCAACATTAAGGTACTCATTGTCAGCATAGACCATGCCCTTAAACTTTTTCATCATCAAGGCTCAAAATGCATTGTTCATTTCGCAAGCCCATCTTGGAAAATCATATTGTTTCTATGATCCCACTAAAACAACGGGGCTCATCTAAAATCCTGAATTATGCAGTAGGTGAGAATACTATAACATGACTTTCCATGTGACAACCTACACAATTTCCACTCAGCGGACCAGGATCTGATGTTGTAATTTCCTGCACGTTGTTCATAGGTTCTTTCTTCAAATTGTATGTGTAAGTGTGTATGTGTGCGTGTCCTTATTACACAGTATAATCTTTCCAAAAACCCCATTAAATTATAAACTGAACACCGAACTTTACTCTCCCAGAATACTATCTTCACCCCTCCATCCTGTATGGCAATATCACCATAGGTACAGTCTCGCTCTTTCCTTAACCAGATTCTCACTATGAAATCAAGAGAGAAAACATGATATTCCCCATTGGCATCCACACAGCACAACATATTTTTTATAATGGGGATATCACCCCAGAAACATGGGACAAACAGATACTATGGGAAGGTGAACATTCAATCGAGAACTCCCACTGTTCAGTTTAAATGATTCAAAGCAAAAACAGGGACAATGATCTAAAACTTATGATAATATTGTCCAACAATGTGACATTATTGTGATTGATTGCTTGAATTATTTTATTCAGAAAAGTAGGTGCCCCTCCCAATTCCCTTGTTTCAGTTTGTTTGTTGTTCAACCATTAGTTCATTCTTCTCTGTGTGCATGTGTGTTGCTGCTGATAGTGTGTCTTCACACATCATGCTATTAGCTACCATATAATTGCCTCTTCATTTCAGCCTCTGCAGTGCCAATTTGGAGGTTCTCCTTCGTGTTGTCCTTCCTACTTCTCAGAGGTATCTTGGTTGCTCTTTAATTGTACATCCATCAAGACTCCTATTAAATATTTTGAAATTACTGAAGACATGTGCACTGGCAGAGGAGTAGAGAGGGGGGGACATGGTAAGTAAATGTCAAGTCATATTTTTCAAAAAGTAAGAACAAGGATTGCAGGGGAACGAGTGGAAGTAAGCAACCCAAAAAAGAGGAGGATAATGTTACTTTAGCGTGGTCTTCAAGTGAATGACACATTTGTTGGACAATCTGGAGGCAGCTGTCCTATTATACCTTGGCATTAGAAGGGCAATACATGACATAAAACATTAATTCTAAAACATATTTGGTAAAAATCAACTGTTTATGAAATTGGTGGAACGTATGTTGAAATGGTTAAGCCACCAAAGGAAGGCACTAGTGATAACTGCAACAGCTTCAAAACAAAAGAGGTTGCAAGTGAGGTACCCTTGTTGTAACTATTTAGCATGTTTGAAAGTTACCTACAAACTGGAACTTGTGTATTTGCTACATAACATGTTATTGACATGGAATTTGGAAAGGCAATTATCACAACACAGGACAGAGAACAGATATGAAAAGGTTAAAAGAGAGGAAGGATGACCTAGTTGAAATTGTAGATCAACCTCAGATGTATGCAAAGTTGAAAACCTAGAGAATAAGCAGTAAAGATCACTTTGAACTGATGCATGACGCAACATTTTAAATGAACCCAAAACGAATGATCAATTATCGTGGTGAGTGTCATTATAGTGCGGCAGTCGGGTGAGTGACATGAGCCATAGGAAATCTGAATATTCTATTGCTAATAACTTTTGACTTCCAGGAAAGATTTGGCTTATTTTTTCCTGACAAAATGATTGTCATGCCCCCCGTCCCTAGCCCAGGTACCTCCCCCAGACTGGAAATTATGGAAGGATTCATTAAAAAAATGAAAAAGTTATTAATAAAGCAAAACAAACAGTGCTTTCGGCCTCCTCCCATTTATTTTTCCATAGAGAAAAAGTCAAAATATTATCAAGCCAAAGTGCAAAAACCACTGGAGGGAATTGAACTAAATAAGAAACAACTTAGGCACGAATCCTTTCCAGGACAGATTTGGGATATTCTGTTCAATAGTTTTTAAAATATTTGACGGGGAAGAGGTTGCACCCTTCTACCGAACATGTAGCTATATCTCACATGGTGTTTTGCAGCAGAGAGGCTTTTCAGAAATGAAACCCCAAACAAACATACAAAACCTGCAATTTTCTTCCTTTTTGCTTGATGCAAGTCATTTCCACTTTAATATCTGGGGAATGTGAAAACTAAAAGTGCAATAAAAGCTATTTGGAGGAGGAAAAAGGTTGAAATCGCATCAGGCTACAGGTGGGGAGAGGGAAAGAGGACATCATGTGAAGTTTGGAATGGTCAGGGGAGCCAGTTACAGTTCAGATGTTTTCACATTATAGATAGAATACTGGGGGATTCTCGCAAGATTACTGCAATAGTAATGCAAGACGCATCCGGAAATGAAAATGCATAACATACAGAGAGAAAGGGAGTAATGGGAGGAGGCCATAGAGGTAAAAATCAACTGATGTAGGAGGGGGGACTTAGGGAAAAGCAAGGAGACACATGGGGAGCGGCTGTGAGGATGTTTAAATTTCCGAACGGCATTGCAGTAATTAGCACGAGATTATCAGAGTAATTATCGGGGGAATGGAAACTGAAGGAAAAAATTCAATGAGGGGACATCTGTTGTGATCACATCTACTAGGCAGGGGGGAATGGGCCTTTGTGCCTGTGGCCTTGGTCAGTGGGCCCCAAAAAGATGTATTGGTGAAACATGTGCAGCGGCCATGGCGAGTGGGCTTGAAAGAAACCTAGTGTATTAAAATATACAGTGAGCACGGCTTAAGTCATGCTCTCTGGCCATGGCCGAAGGTCATGGTTAGTGGGCCCCAAGGAAACCCATAGGTGGCTGTGGCCACTGACCATGGCCAAAGGCCATGGCCATTGGGCCCTAAAGAAGCCTGTTAGTGCAACATGTACAGTGGCCACGGCCAAAGGACATGGCTAGTGGCCCTTGAATAAACTATGGTACAACAAAACCCTTGAATTGCATTGTATAAACTTTAGTTAATGGACAGTTAAGGTGATCAGGTGCAATGAAACAATACTCTTGAAATTCAGAGGATGTGGGGAGTGATGATCATCTTAACTCAGCGTCCCACCTGTTGCAAAGCATATACATAACAGATGGAATTCACAATGACAAACAGAATTAGAGACTGGCAAGGGCAAGAAGATCAGTGGCTTGAGCGCTTGCTGCTGCAATCTGTGTATGATCTGCACGTCCCAGGCTAGAATCCCGGCAAGGCCAACTCAGTCTTTCATCCTTCCGAGTTCGACAAATGCGTACCAACTCTGCTAGGGTGTTATGTGTGTATGTGTTCTATGTAAAGCGCGTAGTCATAAGCACAATATAAATAACACATCATTGGATCCTATTGGTCATCAACGGTGGGGGCGCCAAGTTAAGATGATCATCATTTCTGTGATGAATCCTGTGGAGTCATCACTAATACCCAGCCTAAAGTATCGTCCCATGTGGCCAGGGGGAGGCAGCCGCTACCTGATCCTGACCCTGGGGGTGGCATTCAGAGTGCAGATCATATGGGAGGGGGTGGCTGTCAGGAAGATGTGGTGACTCCATCAGAAGAGGCATGGTATTCCTCCCTCTCATGTGAAGAAGACCCTATAATTCCAGAGTTCCTAATGGCATGTTTTCATTATACAGATCCCTCTAGTTGTAAAACCTTGAAACCCATTTTTGTCAATAGCCCTTGGAAGAATGCCATTCACACCTCATATTTATATAAAACACACTCAACATCTCCTGTTTTTGATGGTTTTTATTCCTACAAAGATTTTTAAAAAATAGCCTTGAAAAGTCAAAAGCTCCTTTGGCCTTCAAGTCCAGCCTCAAGTACTGAGTCGAGGAAGATGAAGAAGCTGTTAATAAGCAATGAAAGAAACATCAAGATGAATGTGTGGAATAGTTACCATTAAAGGTGTACCGAATAGTAGATTTCATCATTCGGCTGAACACCAAATAGTTGGACAAGTATTCGGCCGAAGCCGAATACAGAGCCAAATAGTGGAAATTTTTATGAATATAGTTATGTAGACAACAAAAACACTTTGTAAATTAAAAACACACTTCAAAATGTGTATATCCATTCTTTATTGGATTTCTTTTCTTTGTGGTCTACAGGGGGTATTTGTATGAACCCTGAAAGGAATACATCATCAGAAATTAAATAACAGCACAGTTTGTATTTTTGTGCATTAATAGGTATTGTGTGTGGGGTAGGACCCAAGTAACTAAGCCTAGCCCAAAGGTATAGGATGCATGTATGCAGTAAGGGGAAACCGGGATGTGTGTACTTGTACTTTCAAACATTCTTTTTGGGCCTGCCCACCTTTAGCCTTTTGGCTCCAGCAAGGCACTGAAACACAAAAGGAGTCATTACATCAATTAACACCCTGCTGACTGGTTACTGAATACAAACCCTTGGGATGATAAAGCCATTCATTCTACCTGTGGTACTGAGTAGGGATGAGGCATGTGAAAATGTCTTTTCATTAATTGATAGTATGTTTATTTCTTTTTCAGATGGGGTATTTATGTAGTGTTTTGGGGCACGGTAAAAGACACTAGACAAAAATATATAGGGAATGCTGAGTCCTCCAAGGTTCTCGGCTAAACATGTAGGGAAGGGGCAGTGCTGATTTACAGTTCTTTTATATGCATGTGCATGTTTATTTTACTTATTTCTTTCACTTGAACCTCCATTTGGTCCAATGTTCCTAAATTGTAAACTTGTATCTGATTGTCTTTATTACACAAATGTCCCTGTTTTGTTGGGAGGAATATTTCTGCAGCCACAGACGAGCATTTTGGTTAAATAAAGATAGCCACGCTCTTTAGTAACATCTGTCACTTTTACTCACGTCAACAAGGCTCATATTGGTAATACATGAAAGTTGGAGGACATGAATTGGAACCTATGTTTTGATATTATTAGCACATCTCTGAGGCAGGCACATTTCCCACTCAGCCATCTTACTTGCTTTATAACCTTAGCTTGCAGGCTTAATACAGTTCTTTGCTGCAGGCACGCTACCTCCGGAGCTATTTTCACTCAGGGTTTGGAACATACTGGGATTGGATCTCTGTAACAGCTATAATAATACACTTAATTATATTATTTGGATTGGGAACTAGTGGGATTGGATCCTCAGATTTCTCACACAGGTCATCAGCAAATCATTGAGCACCTAAAGAAAATACAATTTTCAATAGCGACTTAATGAACTACTGTTCCAGCTCAATGGCTTTCAACTGTTAAATATAGGGGGAGACAACCTCAACCCTCCCCAGCAAACCACCAGATGAAAGTCTGGCTGTCCAGCACCTGAAGGACAGCGACTTTGTTTGCACTTTCACACCTATGTTCTGCCTGTAATCAATCAAAAATGTGACAGCAGCATTTGTTTAATGAAAGCAGTACTTAATGGGTTTTGTAAAGGAAACTATTCAGCTTTGAATGATAATTAATAAAGTATTCGGCCAAAGCCGAATAGCTCATTTTCAGGCAGAATTCGGACGAATACTTACTCAAAGCCGAATTTCGGTACACCCCTAGGTACCATAATAGAAATCAGTTGTGCAGCACATTTAAACCTAAAGGAAATCTTCCATTCAGAAGAAGAGAAGGAAGCTGCAGACCAAGCAGAGTGGTAAGTGGTACAGGTGACAGAAACAGACGTGAACAGGTGACCCGTGCTGGGTGAAGCAGATGCTTACAAGCACCCGCTTGGAAGCACACCTACCTGGAGGGATGTGAGACCGGGAAAGGTGTCTCTGCTGCTTCAGAGAGACTGGTGGAAGGTCATTAGCCACGCGGTCCAGCAAAAACCCTTCAATTTCACCAAGAAACAAATGCGTAGCCAACGCTGGAACCAAGTGAGGGTCAGCAAAGCTGGAGAACCCTTCCAAGAGTTGCATTTCACTGCTGCAGCGTGCCACATTCCAGAGATGCCAGCAAATACTGGTGAGACTGTCATTGAGTGTTTGGGACCTGGGGTATGTGGACAGGCATTTGGACAAATTAATACATCTTTTGAATACCAAATAAGAAAAAAGAAAAGACATAACATATATAGATCCTGATGTAAGAGAGATAAATATGGGGAAAGCTGGAGTAAATGTTATCCTCAGCAAATAAACAAAAGGCAAAATGTGTACAATTCTTGTTATGTGAGAAGTCAATTTTGGGAAAATTGGAACAAGCATTGCACAAGCAAAGGAGTACTAATGAAGAAAGCCTATCTCCATATATGAGATGTCAAAATGGGGGAAGCTAGAACAAGTAGTACCTGAAGCTAAAGTAGAATAAACAGTGAAGAGGTACAACTGTGTTATACGAAAAAGGAAAGTGAACATTGTGGGAAGTCCTGGTGAAAGAAAGCATCAGGCAGTCAATCCGGTTGGGAAAAGATACCTGGCAGGATAGTACACCAGGGCATCTGCAAGACCCAGTAGGGGAAGAAAACAATGTGAACTTTGTGAGAAGTCCTGGTGAAAGAAACCATCAAGCACTTGGTCCTTTTGGGAAATGATGCCTGGCAGAAGGGGGGATTCCTGGTGGGGGAGTATACCAGGTAAACTCTGCAGACCCTATGAAAGGAAAAGACTTTATGGGGAGGATACCGGGCAGGAGAGTACACCAGGAGATCTAAAACCTTATTGAAGAAGAAAAGACACGTTTTGCCATCCTGAACAAAGACACATTAAAAAAGAGACATTTCATCTACTCTTAAAAACTCATTGGTGAAGAGACATTCTGTCCACTCTTAAAGGTGTATTGTTTGAGAAAGACACTCTTGCTATACTACCTGAAATAATCCTGGGGAAGGGAATCCAGACACTGCATTAGGAGACTATTTGTTGGATTTCCACATTTGATTTTTATACACTTTTACTCAATCAAAAACAGAAACACGTACCACACACCTTTGTTCACTTATAGTGTGAGGGTCAGATACCTTTTGGACACAAAGACTATTAGTATAATTTTGACAACGAGACACAGACTGATCTTTAGTTTTAGTTTCCTAGGTAGAGATGTGCTCTTTGGGATAGTGACAGAAAGGCCTTTATCCAACCCTTTTATTTTAATAAAGATGTCTGATGTTGAAACCATTAAAACTTTGTGTCCGCCTCTCATTTCTGACCACTCACACTTCCCACACCTGCTGAATTTCAAGGGTTTTGTTGGCACGACAATGGCTGTCATTGTAATTGTAAGTCATATTACCAAGCATATCACAGCAACAGTAAAATTGCTATTTTTCTGCTGGATGTTTGATAGAACATGGGAAATGAAGTTACACACTTACTGCTTGTGGTCCAATTAATGACCTAGTGGATTTGGCCCCCCTCTACACAAAGATGATCACTTAATTTGTACCTTTGGACCAAATATCGTATTTGACTTGTGTAGAGCAATGACTACGCTGAGCCTATGCATCGGTTTAAACATGTCAACGATGGTCTGGCGAAAACTACGTTCTCAGTTATTTGGAAGCCCTCTTAGATTATGGCAAATACCATGTTATTCTAATCACCAAATGTTTCAAAATATGAAGCAATTTGATCAGGTTCCAGTAAACTCCATGAAGTAGTGATACTCCTGATACTGAAACAATAAACCAATTTGTAACTTTGAAAAATAACCCATTGTTTCCACTTTGCTGCAGAATGCTAGAGGACTCCTCTCAAAATGTAGTCTTCACAAGCAGGAATTACACATGAAACTATTCTTACTTGTTTTGATTCTCTACACAATTCAACATGGAGATTGATCATTGCAATTGTTAGTTCAAGTTACCATCCATGGTTGTTCACTTGCCTTCATCATCTACAAAACATCATCACACCCAAATTCTCATCAGCATTTTGCTTGTTTTTGTTTATGGCTTTCCATGTTCATGTTATGTGCCAATAACATACCATTTCTAACTAGTGCATTTGCTTATAAGAGGTTACCTCAAATCGAAAGCTATACAATGGCCTTCATTATTAGTTAGGCAGTAGTGATAACACAGGCAGTATTCAGAAATACTGCTTGTTTTACTGCTCCACGTAATTATGGGTTTTGAAACCCATAACAAAAAAATCCAGCTAATTTCTGATGGAGGTATTGACTCTACAAATGTTGGCGGGAATAGGGTTAGGGCAATTACTGAATTCAGTATTATTGCTACTCCCTAATGAAGTCCAACGGATATTAGAATGGAGAGTACTGATAGCTGTAGATCGGCCATGAATCTCTCGGTCAATGAGACCCCATGTGTTTAAGAATTAATTTCATGTCTGCATTATTTAAGTGTTCCAAATCGAATGGCTTCAAGTATGGCTGAGAAGTTAAAATAATTAAACTAGGAATTGGCTTATAATGGACACAATGGTCTGTGTGTTTCCCTTTCAAAATATCTGCACATGTTTTATACTTTTGGATACAATTTCCTCCAGGAGGCATCAACACAATTGATTGATATTTCTTGGCATGATACCTCTACATAAATTCTGAAAGTGAAATAGGCAACAAGCAGCTAATGATGCATTGATGATAATCAGTACGGATATAAGGGGTAATGTTTCAAAAAAATTAATTCCAGGTATAAACAGGAAGAATATGTATTCCCATTAGAGCAGCTGCCTACTAGAATAGATCCTGAGGAGAAAAGTTTAGTAGATGAGCAATACAAGGATTCCCCATAACAGTTATAGAATAAGATAAGAGGATTATTATTGCATTCACGTTTATACCCCAGCACTACATTGGATATAATTATTTTTGATGTGTTTTCTAATACTAGAATTAAATAAATCTACAGTTATGATCACAGCAATGAAAAGAATGTTGGTCAAACCCTATTTGTCTGTGAACGACTTCAACTTCAAAATTCTGCCCAGACAATGAGAATTGTAATGTACAATTGATTCAGGTACACTTTCATATCCTCAATGTAGCAGGCAAGAGTTTCAGATGATAAATGTGATCCAAAGACCCATTTGGAGGGTCACTTGTCATATCATGTATTCTTCAACAATCTTTATAGTGATCTGCAGGGCACCGCAGCTTCTTGCAAATTACATGACACCTTCTTGTAGGATCCCAAGTGTTAAGTTCCAATAATCACAAAAGGGGCAGCAAAGACACAGGCCTAAGGACCAATTGAAAATTGATCAACCCACATTCCAGGGCCATTCCTATTTACACCTATTTTTGCTAGGAGTATTGGTTGCTTTTCCTAACACCAGCACTCAGTGGATGACTCAGGAGTCTTAACTGCTAGATCTTCTGTCAGCATAATAGTATAGCTAGTAGGCAGCACCAGCTGAATCGCCTAGTTCCACCAACTTTTCTTACCAGGGAAAGCCAATAGTGGTCAAAGGGGTTAGAACAATTAATGGCTGGTTAGGGTGCTCATGGCAGTTGGTTCCATTACATGATCAAAGGTGTTCAGTTACAAGTAAATTACTCGGTTAGAGGGACAGTGGCCCAAACAACTCCATATATCAAGTACCCCTGAAGAGTAGCCATCTCTTTGAAAACATGGGCAGGCTAGTGATATTTTCCTAACCAAAGCGTTTACCTTTTAATGTGCTTATCTCACATAGAGCTAAGTAAAGGCGTTAGTGATTAATTATAATTCAGTTCCCTCCCTTTCAGAACCATTATGACTGTCTGAAGTGTTCAATTAATTGTGTCTCTATTTTTCTGTGTGCAGATGATTGTTGTGCTGGTGTATATAAATGCTGGATGTCTCCACTGCTGTGCATTCACTCCCATTCCATTACAATGGTATTGGCATTCTGTATAGCCTTGTGTACCCTCTATAGTGTGATTCTGCTGTCCTTCTTTTGTTTCATTATTGTATTCATTGGAGAAATATGCTATGTCAAAGAGCACAGCACTAGCATGACTGAGAAGATACAATGCACATTCTTGCAGCATAGAAGAGCTGTGAATAACAGCTGTTAGTGTTACACAAACAAGTCCCAATTACTGTTCTAGTGAACAATACAATTAAAACGTAGCTGGCCACACTGGAGTTTTTAACCGTGAGAAAAAGGTTTAGATCTGCAGTCTGTTGAGCTATAGTCAGTGCTTTAAGTTGGCCGGGGCTAGCCAGGGTTGAGCCCGGCAGTCTCCAGAAAAGGCTCCTGAGCCGGGGCCCTGCCCGGGACCATCCCCGACTAGCCCCAGCCATGCTGACACCAGAGGCAGTCTGTGTAGCGGCCGCACAGTTACAAGAGCTGCCTGCAGGTGTCAGCACTTCGGATTAGAAGAAAAGAAAAGGCATCGGCTTTTCTTTTCTTCTAAACCCAAAGTGCAGACACCTGCAAGCAGCAGGTGCAACCATGCAGTGCGGGCTGCCTGATGGCCCTGTGCTCTGAAACAAAATGAGTGCTGTGAAGCCCAACTCTCCTTTTGTTTCTGAGTAAATAGCCATCACACAGCATGAAGCCCCTGTGCTCCTTACGCTGGCTGAAGGCTATTTACTCAGAAACAAATGGAGAGCTGGGCAGTCCAGCCCTCCTCCGGTTTTAGAGTACAGAGCCATCAGCAGCAGGCTGCCCTTTCATTGAAGGAGCCTGTGGTAAAGCATTGCACCATGTGGCTACTTGAATGAAAAGTCTGCCGGCTCGGTGTGAGCTGGGGCACACTGGTGTCACACCTTTGGTGTGCCCAGCCCCTTCTTCTGTTTAAAAGGAGGTGCTGGGTGCATCAAAGGTAATAATGCCAGTGTGCCCCAGCTCTGCTTCTTTTAGCAACCCCCACCCCTTGGGTGAGGGGGGTGGCTCTCGATAAGGGGCGTGGCCAAAGCACACCCGACTTAGGCCACGTCCCATAACGAGAGCCCCCCCTCAATTTCTAATCCCACTTAAAGCACTGGTCATAATACCAGTTGTAAACCCCTTTCGTTTTTTACATTTTTTATTTGCATGGGTAGAAAAATGTAAAGAATGGTATGGGGAAAGCAGTAATTGGGAACCGTGTGCATATTTTAATTTGAGAGTTGGTCCTATTTCAGTAGGTTTTACTCTCAATTATGAAAGAAAATAGATATCAGGCGACGCCCATGAATAGGAGCACACGACGCAATTTGCTAGGCCTTCCCGTCCACAATACGTGGGGGGGAATGTGATTTCCGACAGGAAAACGGATAATTTCATACATGTTGATAAAGTAGGTCTGTTTCCCAGTAGGTGGTCATCATGAATTACACAAAAGCTCACGCTTCTAGGACCAAATCAAGACAGCGCGCTTACACGGACCGGCTGTCCATGTGTGTGACGTGTGCCTCTTGCCTGAACATTTATCATCAAAATTACACATCAGAACCGGGGAACCAATTGTAAGAAATAATGTAATTTAATGTGAGCGACTGTAAAATGTAGTCCAACATACAAAAAAGCAGATACATATTAACAACTGATACAAATAATATGGAATTCAGAGTGAAATGGTGTTCAGCAGACGGATTGGTTTAACTGGTTTCCAGCTGAAGTATTAATTGCTTGGCTAAGAACCATGGTTTCCTCTAAAACAGGATTAATATAAAAGGCATCCGTACATGTGTTCTTCATACAATTATATTTACATGTCGTTTGTCTCTTAAGCACTTGGGTTGGCTTAATCATTTATCCTTGGTGTAAGCTGCTCCATATTGGTCCCTCTTGTGCAGCCTTTCAATATTATTTTTTAAAAAAAGAGGTTGATTTCCTTTCGCGTTGCTGTAAATAGAACAGAAACGCGTATTTTACATGGCCCAGGAGATGTTGGCTGCGTGCTCCTTGGCTTTCATCCGAAGTACCGCGATGCTGGAAGATCGCCTCTCGAATTCTGGCTTGGCTTCAAAAGAATGTCCGTTTGCAGCCCCAGAGAGCAAAGAGTCAGTGAAGAAATTGTTGAGGGGCACGTGGCCAAACTGGTTTTGGTGGTTGGAGAAGCCTGTGTACCCGGAGTCAGTCCGAGAGGGGTGGGAGTAAGGTGTCATGCAGGAGGAAGTGTCCCGTGGCAGCATACAGGAAGTGACCACAGGACTTCCTGCCGCGTTGCCTGTCCACAGATTGTTCTGGATCTGGAATGTACAAAATGAGACATTATATAATTGATGCACTTACTAACGTTTATTTTAAAAAAAAACTCAGCTATTGTGCATGTTAATAAAACCTGTTTATTTTAATAAGTCACGTTTCAATCTCTTCATATATAATTTCTGTCTGAGCTGTTTATGCTGTCATGTCATCATACTTTGCAAACGTACATTCTAGATTGCTTTTGAAAATGTAAGTTACTACTGAACCAGCAACTCTAAAAGCTCCCCCTTCATGCGATGTGAGAAATGCGTTTTTTCCTTTCATTGGGTTCCGTGCATCCCAATGAAACATTAGTATTGATATTCAGAGACTCGTTTGTATTTTGAAGAAGTGCATTACAATCTATTCATCTTGGTGTTGGTTAGTACCTAGTTTGGTTAGATCTGATGTCTAGTTGAACTATGTGCCAGTGAAAGGCAACTAAACCGTGAGGGTCTGTGGGTTGACTATGTGTGATTGCTACAGATTCAGTTTCCAGAGGAAATGTTGCCAGCAAAAAAGAAGTAACAAAATACAGCTGAAAAGTAGCCACAAATATAGTTCTGCTAGGGTCATTTATAGGGTGAGGGAGGGTTTTGTGGGCTTGTGATTGCCTGGTTTAGAGGTAGGATAGGGGTTGGGTTAGGGGCAGGGGTGGACTGGCCTATACGGAACTCTGGAGAATTCCCGGTGGGCCTCTGCACCCTGGGCCTCTTTTCTGTGGTATTTCCAAATTTTCTCATAGGAAAAGCATTGGGCTTGCTGAAAATGTGTCATTTGGGGCCACTTTGAACTTTATTTCCAGGGCCTCTTTTGGTCCCCAGTAATTATTTCCAGGGCCTCTTTTAGTTCCCAGTCCAGCCCTGGTTAGGGGTAGGGATTAGGGTTAAAGATTTTGATTAGAATCAGGGTGAGAGTTAGGGTCAGGGTAGATGCTGCAGTGCTGGTGATGTTATGGTTTGGTTAGTTTTTGGGGTAGATTAAGTGTCTTCTTATGAGTTATGGTAGGGGTTATGGTAAGGGTAGGGGTAGTAGAGTGGTGGTATGGCTGTGTGTTAAAGAAAAATCTAAGCAAGTTGGCGAGGGCTAGTGATGTTCGTGTAGGATAGGGGCTAGGATAAACCTAGTGATTAGAGCAAAGTGTTGGAGCTGCAGTTAGGGTAAGGTTAATGGTAGGATTAGAGCAAAGTTTTGGGTTCGGGCAAGGGTTATGTTATCTGTGACGAGCTGGTGATGGAGTTGGAGTTAGGTTCACTGTTCATTATCTATTGATTTTGTATTGAGCAACACGCAAATAAAATCCTTTAGCGCGCTTCAGGCTAAGTGTTCTGTAAAGGTTCAGGGTAGTAATTAGAGTTCGGGCAAGGTTTAGGGACAGAGTTAGGGTGACTGTGGAAGTTTCGTTAAAGGTTTGGGTAATTGTTAGGGTTAGATCCTTGTACTTTGGGGTATCTAAAAATAACTTTTTTGGTGACCTTATTTCTGACAACATTTTCACACTTTGCACTGTTTTAATAGAATTACTATATCTTTCTAAAGGACATTTTGCTGGCTACATTCTCACATGACTACATTTTCCTAGGGATATTTTAGCATAGAACCTTTTTCAATTTGTTGACAAAAAAATTAAAATAGAGGGGCTTACGGGTCATATTCCTTTTTTTAAATATAGACTTTTGGATCATATGCAATTTTTAAATACACAAGGAAAATACAGGGTCTAAGGAGCCAGAGTTATGTCAATTGAACAAAAATGACCTTAATCCAGTGAGATTGTTATGGAAAAACGTTTTAATTATTTGAGACTAATTTCAAGAATGCTGATATATTTTTATATTTCTACATGGCAATATGTTCATTCAATTTATGATACAAGCTTTCACAATATTGTTGAAAATATTTTGGACCTGAAGCTCATCTTCATAAGCAGTAATCTGTTTTTCGTGCTGTTTCTGAGCAAGAATAAGATGCTCTATTCTTTTAATTAAGATATTAGGAACATTTTAACGAGTAATGGTAAAACAGAGGTAAAACACAGACGGATGGATAGCAGCACATTCCTAATTGAGGGTCCTATCTGAAAACTAGTTCTGGGCACATTGTTCAGCTGAGCACTTAATTAGCCAGATTGTTGGGTGATTTAGTGTTCCAAAAGTTCTATTGGATTTTTTTTTTTTAATGGCCTGTGTAGTATCGCCAGATCCCCTCACCCCCAATAAGGGTTCGCATACTGCAAGCCCAGGCTCATTTGAATGTGCCGATAGCAACAAAAAGCAGAACCTGGACTTCTGCAGCATTACAGAGTAAACAAAGACAAAGGACTACCTCTTGCTGTAGTTATACAATTGAAATAACATAGGAAGAGGTCGATTTACTATCATGCCTACTCCGGTTAGGGACTTGGGACTTGGGAGCTATAGGAAGCCTGGCTAGTGCCAGGGGAAGGTTTTCAGTTAAAAAATAACATACCACTCAGTGTGAGGTTTGGTCTTCCTTACAGAGTGTTTTTCTTAAAAATATGTAAGTTGAGAAGGCACTTAAGTCAGGAGCCACAGTTCCCTAGGAAAATTCAGATTCTCCCTACATTTTGAGGACTAGTCTCATAAATATCCCCAACGGTCATTCTGAAAAAAATCCCTGAAAACCTTTGAGGCACAAATTAACAACTGAGATACTTATGCTTTTATCTCACGACGTATCCTGATTCATGGAATTATTTGCGTGTAGAACAGGGATTTTCGTGCCATTCTGCGTGCAAATCCCTGTTTGGCGAATGGGGTTTTGCTGGCAGAATGGCACACCAATCCCCGTTTTACACGCGCATAATTCCATGAATCATAGACTCAAAACATATTTCACCATTTCACGAGGTGTTAAGATCATGGACAAAAAAATGTGCAATTTAACAGACGACATAAAGCTTCTCATGCTAAATTATTAGGCATGCATCATTTTTAAATAGGAATTTGGATTGTTTGTCACCATCCCAAGAAAGGTTTTTTATCGTGGCACTTCACACTATGTCCTTCAACATATGGAAATCGGTGCTGAGGGTGGGGGCATCAGCTGTCAATCAAGGCACATATTGTTGGGGAGGCAAGAGAGAAAGTAGGAGAAGGAGCATGTGTAGGTCAGGTCAGCAAGAGTTTAAGAATGTGAGAGAAAAACAAAGATGAGGAAGGGCACCAGTCCAGCCAGCAGTCACTTTATACATTGACATTAAGAGGGCAAGCTCATTTCATCATGTAACAGGTGACACGATGCTTTGTTGCTAATTTCATCCCTGGGTTCGACAAAAATGCTAAGCTACATTGAAATTACGTTTTGCTGTCTTTATAAACCAAGTATGTCATTGAAAAGATTAGATTATTATATCGTTCGGAAGAGGTTTGTTTTAACACTAAGTATAACGCACAAAGCCAGTCAGCATGCCTGTCATGTGTGTCCACTGGAAAAATATTGTGATTGTGAAATGTTTCCAATCCCCGACGCTCTTGGTTGTAATTCGTGTATAGTTTGATGTTGGTCAACCTATTAAAAGTGTTTGGTTGTATTTATGACCTGCTTCCAAGGTGGTTTTTCATAGCTGTATTCTCTCATTTTAAATATCCTCTCCCTTTTGTGAAGATTTATTGTCCCCAAAGTCATAAAATCCAAGCTTGTTTGCTCAAGGCGAACACAATGTAAACTTAGCTCAGTTGTCCAATTCTAACGTTTTAGCGAGGGTATATTATTAATTGACTGGAGTTTCAAAGAAGCAAACAAAAAGAATGTGCTTTTCCTTGCAAAGTCGCATGAACAGAAAAAAAAACAATGAATTGATAACAAGCACTAGCAAATAAAAAGGTTCTGGCTTATGTGTAGTTATTAGATAAGCATTTACCAAGCATTGATGTCACATGATCAGGTTCTCACAGCATTTCCCAGGTGTTTTTTTTTCTCCATTTTATAGCCAGGTAGTTCCATAAGCTTCTGGGGCGGGGTGCCTGCGAGTCAGGGAGCTCGGTATGTGAGCTTGCACTACTAGTGTAAGCCCACGTTCCAAGCCGCCTGATGGCCGGTACCTCCGCCCATCATCGTCCCCCACCCACCCTTCTTTTTTCCCCTCACGCTCCCCATCCCACTAACCTGATTGCAACGGCGGGGACCCGCCGTCTCAGCTCCTGCCAGCTCCTGTCCCAGTGTGTCTGCCATAAAAAAAAATGAAAGAGGGGCTCCATACTGAACCCCGCTTTCCAATTCCATGACAGCCACATTGGTGTAGTATTTTCTCTCCTGAACAGGACGCGCAAGCAGGGAAGTTGCTAGGTCTGGAAAAGACCCGGGGCTAAGCTGATGTCGGAACTGTTGGGACTGGGGGCTAGCTAGTCTTTTGGCTGTAACTCCTGAGATTCTATCCGGAGCTACAACCAAAAGATCAGGGGCTATAGCCCCCTTAGCCCCCCCCCTAGCAACGCCCCTGCGCGCAAGGCATCCCGTCCATGTAGATCATTTTGGAAAACAAGTAATTCTTGTTCAGCCATTGTCAATGTAGCCAACAACCTGCACAGCAGAATGCACAGAAAAGCATCCAATTACGAAGAGATGTGCTTGTTGACAGAAGGAACAGTCACATTTAGCCAGGTTATCAGACTGAGAACGAAAATAATCAATAATAGTCAATTACTCTCTACCAAAATTCAGTGGGGGTATCGTGCACCCAGACAGATGTTTGTATTTTTGGGATCAATGAAACCACCACCATAATTAACCTATCATGCTGTTTCCTCAAGGCTCCCATATCTCATGTTGAGGTTTCAGGGAGAGTTTCAATGTAACAACTTGTTTTTCAAACTAAGAGCACATCTTGCTGCCTCAACTTGAACTCTCTGTAGATTGTCTGTTCGTTTTTTTTTGTTTTTTTGAGGGGGTGGAATCTATCACATTGCAGTAGTATATCATGATTTAAAACGAGAACAGAAGAGAGGATAATCTAGAAAAACAGGCACATGGGACGATTGCCTCTGTCTGCTTCCGGGAGGATAGCACACCAGGTAAGCGCTCACCTCAGGCATGAGGCCAGCCTTCACATTGCAAGTTCAAATTTTGTCATTGCTGACTCCACCCATTTTTCTTCTGAGCTTGGCTAACTGAGTACCAAAAACTGGTTTATGATAACACTTTCATTGAAGCACCATATACAAATGTGATATCATTATTACTGTCATATACAAGCGTGCATGAACTGTCAGGCAGAGGGCATTCTTCAGATTCGTGCCGCAGCCAACAGATCTCTGTCCCTTATCAGTCCATTGCCAGCAATGGATGTGGGAGTACGTTTGATTTACCTCCTCACAGTACAATAGCACGTGGCACCGCCTATAAACGAAAACGATTGCATTGGATCAGCGCTTCAAGGGAAATGGGATCTGAGGAGGGCCAAACAGCTTGTGGTTGTTTGGTTATTTACCCTCCTATTTACTGCCCCCGGCCACGCTAATCCACGTGGCCATTCCCACTCGATCTCTGCCCAAACACATAGTCCTAGGATCTCCTTGAGCTAGCTTTCTTAAGTATTAGCATAAACCGTATGCTATGAATGGTTGCATGTCTTATTTTAAAGCTGTCTTCTGAGAGTGTGAGGAATGGCCGTGTGGTGAAAGCCTTGGCTTTTTGATTTGTTTTCAATAATAAAATGAAGCAGGTCATGTTTATCTCAGAAAGGATGGGCAGCTAAACAGACCCCACCCTTAGAAAGTTTCATGCCAAAAGCATAGTGAACACATGACCAGCTGCATCTGTCTCCTGATCTGCAGCCCCTCCTCTTCGGTGTCACAGAGCAGGTTCATAGGTCACAGGTGTCCTGTTTGTTTGGCAGCTGCTGTGACGCCAAAGTCGCTGCAGACAGAGGTTGCAGAACCTCGCATCCAAAACTATAATAAATATTACAAACTATCCATCTGGTATTATGGTAATAACAATAAGCCATACCTTGGATTTAGCTTTTGACTGATAGTTCAAACAGTTATTACAAGGCATATCAGATATGTGTCATACTCATGTCAACCCTGTGAGCTCAGGTCAGCTATGGAAAGGCTATGCAGGTTCTAGCCAGGCTGCCTTTCTCTGCTCAGCCAGCAGAACAATATGTCAGAAAGCAGTCTCTCTTTGATCCCTTGGAATGTTGGGTTGCACCTCTGCAGCCCAGGAAATTCCCAGTAAGAAAACTACTGGGAACCATGCTTCAAAGAGGCCCACCCATAACAAAAGGGCCAGCCTCAAACCACAGTGTTGCATACCAAAGAGCCTTGGAAGCTGCAGGCTCGGGAAGGAGGAAGAGTTAGAACAATCAGACAGAGAGGCAGGGACTGGAGGAAGATTTCCTGCATCTTGGTATCCGTGTTCTTCTTTTTCCATCCTGTCTCCTCCATGTCCTACAGAGCACCTTTGCGCAAGAAAACAAGCGTTACTTGTCACCTTGATGGGTATTGGACTGCTTGAAGCAGGCTTACTAATATCCAATCATCTGTGAGCTTTTACTTTTATAAGGAAGGGGTCTCCAACTACTTCTGTTATTTTGGACCTTTCACGAAGAACAGAAGAATTTGTGTGTGTGTCTTTTCCAAAGTCCTCGAGTTGTGATGTGAGGCAAGCTCTGTCCTCTACCCATCCTGAGGGAACATTTGGGGTGACTACTTTAGGACCAAGACCTGCACTGTAGGCCAGCTGCACTGGTACCAAGGCTCATTGGTGGTGAAGGACTCCTTCAGTTGCCAGCTCGCCTCCCCGGACTGGGAGTGAAGAGGAAAAGGATTAATCTTGCTCCTGAGTCCCTGATCTCGGAATCTTGGATCCAGAACCAGACAAGCCGCTGGATTCCTGGATTCTGTGGCTTCAAACCACCCTTTCACATGAGTCAACTGCGTTCAAACGCCTTCAAGCCATCAGGATCTGCAGTGCTGCCTTTGGGACTTTGTTCGAACCTCAAACCAATGTATTACTGCATTGAACTAGTTTGCCACTGCATCGCTCCATCAGAGCACATGACCTTTCCAACTTGAACAAGAGGTTTGCTGCTGTAGAAATTCTCAAACATTGCATCTCAAATAATGCATCAAACTACCAGCAATTTGGCCGTTGACTCCAGCTCCAGTGTTGAATCAACCATGCTGGCCTCATTAAACTGTACCACTCAAACGCTGTATCAAAGCACTTCACCTTGAACCCGACTCGATGCAGTCTCGTGGACTGCATCACTGCGACTAACCACATCTGAACCTGGTTTTACCCGCACGCACATCGCTGAGAAGACTGGTGTGATACTGTTGAACATACAAGCAGGAATAAGGTACGTTTGAGTTTGAAAGGCTCAAGTCCCCATGGAACACTTTTGGGATCCGTGTGAATTTTATACCAGGCATTTGCACCTTTTTCTACCAAGGCATATTCTTTTTAAATGAGAATTTCGCAATTGCTTGGCTTTCACCCACGCTACAGTCCCTAGAGTGCTTGCTACATTTACATTCTGCATTTTCTGTGTTCTTTCTACAGGGGTCGGTTTGTGTTAGTGTTTTTCTAGTTTGGTTATATTGCATATTGCTGTGATTAATTAAAGTATAAATACTTTTATATAATCTTGATTAGACATTCCTTTATTTTGTACTCTTGTAATATTGCTGTTTACGTTGCTACTGTTATCACATTCACACCCCTTTTAAGGGTATAGCCCGCCCTCAGGCCACATTACCACAAAAGTGAAGGCGGTATGTCTCTTGACTGCGCCTGTTTCACATTTATGATTGGGATCACTGTTGTTTTGTAGTAGTGTGATGGCTGAAAAGGTGCTTAAGCCACTGCGCATCCTTCTACCCCTGCATTGAAGTAGTCATTTGGACACAGAGGGTTAATGGTTTAATTGCAGTTGCAAATTGGTTACTGGTGCAATAAACAAGTCTTAACCAAGCGTGCCTTCAGTTACTTGATTTGCAAGTACTACATGTGTCCTTGAACAGAAGTCCTATAAAAGAAAGCACTGGTAAAGCCAACTGTTAAGGCCTTTATATGGGTATTCTGCACTTGCCGGGCATTGCTATAATATTCCCAGGTTCCTGCATCATTGTACAGCTATTTACATCTTATGGTCAAGTGGTCCCATTATGGCATTGCATGGAAAATGCCTAACCCAAGCCTACAAAAAAATCAAAAAATGTTGGCTTTGTCATTGCTTGGTACTGCATAGTGTCTAAATAGCAGTCCTTTGATAAACAAAAATATGATGGAAAATTGTGTGCGCATTCTTTAAATGGATATTTCATCATCTATTTTGTCATCTTGGAAAGGAGAAAGTAGCATTTCTCATAAATGCACTCCATGATAACATAAAACAAAAAAATTATCCCCTCAGTACATTTTTGCATGGTCTCATTTCAGCCCGATCTCTGCTGTAGAAACGCGGGTTTAATTATTCTATATTAATTTTTATAACGCGCTTAATGCTAAAGAGGTTTCTAAGCACGGACCCGGGATTCGAACCCATGTGACTTTGCATCGTTTTGCGTCCAAGACGAGCACGTTGCCACAAAGCTATACTCCCTAATAGAACAGTTGAAGGAGGTATAGTTATTTTCTTGTCAATATGTGTTTGCTGTTAAAGACAATGATAATTTAGGACAGGGAAATTCGATCTAATCTGATGTTTTGTCTCAAAGTATTACAAACACAAATGTTTTGTTTAATTATTTTAATAGTGTATGTAGACCCCCTTGGGTTCCACAGCAGATGTTGGACAAAATCCGCAGTAGATGTATGTAATATGTTAGGATGTTGACATTTTGAACCTCACAGTTAAGGTTAAAACTTGATTACACAGGAAAATAACTTGTTGTAGGCTTATGGCATTTGGCTTCCATTGACAAATCTTCACCAAACCTTCCGAAAATATTTATTTCAGTAACTACAATGCTTCTCTGAACTTTGGTGCTGATAGGAGAAAGGGAAAAATAACAATGAGGCTACCAAAAATTTCCTTTTAAGAGGAACTGCCGTTAGGACCTTTCTGAACACTAAGCGAAACACACAGAATGGACGATTAGCAAATTTGGAAGGCATATTCTACTTGGCTTCATTTGGGGTATTTTCCAGTTTTTAAATGTTGATTGAGTTGTGCGGCTTTTGTACATCCGAGCCTGGCTACATTCCATTTTTTAATTTAAGAATAACAGTCACAGAATCATGCACATAACATATGGAGTTCATAGCATGCTGTCACATTTGTTATATTTGATAAATAACAATTTAAACCACACATGCAGCGGTTTTAATTAATCACTAATTACATCACTGTATGAAATGCCTGAGCTGACCAATTATTACATATTTTTTTCTCTTAATATCCACTTCACCAGGCATTCTTATGAAATATATTTTTCATTATGTTAGTGCCTCGAGGAACAACAAACTTTAGAAGCTAGGTTTGATCTGCTTGTTATCTCCACTAATGAATGACATCATCATATCATATAACCACGGATGCCCTCCTAGGGCCTCCTGCTACAGCTCCCGTCCTTTGGGGATTTGCAAGGGAACACCTCCGAGCCAGGCAGCACCATTCAGCCACCCACCCCTCTAGGAGCGGGCGTGGAGCAAGGTGAGTGATGAATTTGTGCCATGGACTGACCACAGATTCACCCCCTTTCACATATTGCTAATGTGTTGGATGATTGGTGCTGTTTGGAAAATCCTCCTACAGAATGCGTCCGCAACCTGAGGCTCTCCAAATGTTTTTGACTACGACTCCCATGAACCCTCACCATTGAGTCTGCTGGCTAGGGATAATGGGAGTTTCAGTCCAAAAATTCTGAAGAGCTGAAGGTTGCTGTCCCCTGTCCTACAGCCTTCACATATTTATTTATTAAATGTATATAGCGCGCAGACAGCCCAGGGGCATTGTGGCACTGTTACTTGCAAGGAAGACTTAGTTACAATGTCACCAGGGCATTCTGGGATGTTTTTCATTCTTCTGGCGTTTGTGAGGAATAGAGGTTTTGCTTCACGCCTGATATGTGGTGTTATTTTATTTTTTAGGAGGGTCATGCAATATCAATACATTTAGTTCACAAATTGATAATAACGTAAGCACTGTGTATTGCAAAACTGATTAGGGGCAAACGAAAAGAGCACACTGTGTAATAAGGGCACGCAGGCCCGATTCACAAAGTGTTCTTAATGGTATGAACCCACTGTAAAAAGCTTTGTAAATGAGCGCATTTGTTTTTTATATAGTGATGTCCACTCTGGTTGATCTAATAACGTGTAAAACAAAAACTGAGAAACGATGTGCTGTGTTGTATGCAATATTTATATTCGACTAGATTGTGCATTCTTTTATGCTAGGGATAATACAAATAATTTGTAATAGGCGATGAATCCACCATTTTGAGTTTCTTTTTGCTAAACAGAAATGTTTATGAATAAGACATTATTTCCGATTTCAAACAGATGAAATGACAGACTGAATGGGAAGCTCAGGGAAACAGACAGAATACTGCCTCCAAACTTAAATCCAGTGGACAATGTACATTTTATTCTAAAAAAAAACTCAACCGAAAATCATAATAAGCATCTCTAATGTCAACAACAATTTCTGACATTTCAATGAAAGCATAAAACAGAGTATTATGTAAGCAGTTTGAAGAAAAAACAAAATATGTCCCCGGGACTAAAGGGAAAAAACAGCATAATTGCCCAGGGACTGGAAGCTGGGAAAAGAAAACAGATGCATTGGCAAGGATTGGCCATTTCATGGAAAGTTTTTTCCACAGTTGGCTGCGGTTCACCAAACAAAGCCCCAGTGCTAGTCTTTCATCAAACTGACTGGTGTTTGTTTGCTTTGCATTGTCAACAGACACAAATAATCTGCAATGCATAACCCTGCAGAGTAATATGTTCGCCTAGCATCCCTGTCGCTCACCAGCAGGCTGCCTTGCTGGCCGGTTTAAAACATCTTAAAAAATCAGTGGTTCATGTTTGCAATGTATCTTATCAAAGGGATGGTTGATGAACAAGCAACTTTAACGCAGTCTACAAGAGTCCAGGGTTTGGCTGTCTCTGGAGAGCAATACATAGGGGGAGGAAGAAGTTCAGGCAGTTGAGGTCATTTTGCAGGGCAGGAATTCCCTAATCTAGCAGACTGATTACCTGTGGGTAGCTGTCTGTCCGTGGGAGGACCGATATGTCGTAGGTGGCAGCAAAGTGGCTTTTAGCCTGTTGTATCTGGCCATAACGCTCCCTCTTTCTCCATTTCGCTCTTCGGTTTTGGAACCACACCTATTTAGGGGAAAAACAACTATTACCTCCAAATCACAACAAATGTATAGCTTCACGCAAACCAGCAACTTTCACACATCCTGCCAATACCGAAAGGGAGTGAGATGCATACACCGTATCATTATGAGCAGATTTTGCGTAATAAACCTCAATGGAACTACGTTTCAGAAATTGAAAAATTGCCACCAGCTGTTACTGACAAGGTATCTGTGGCGTGTTGTTGAGTTAAGTTACTTTAAATGCCAATATCCATTGATTTAAACCTTGCTGTCACATGCTGAATATTATTGTATTTGGCACTACACTCCCATCTTTATTGTATTGCTCTGCTGCATGTTCTTTACCCATAACTGTTTCCCACTCTATAGACCCCATGGCCAGTCTTTGACTCTGCCACTGCGTCTCCTTTAAGCCTGAAGCCTAAACGTAATGAGCTCTTCATAGGTCTCACAAACTTCGGCTCTCTGCTAAAGCCCTTGTAGCAGTACGCAGAGGAGCCCTGGTGTCAAACCGCCGCTCCATTATGCAGGAAAAGTGCACTGTGGTGAATGCTCTGCCACAGTATCAGGCATTTTGTAGAAGCTAGTGCAACTATGGAAATTGGGATTATTGCTGTTGAATGTTGCATTCGGGAGCTGCAAGTGTGCCATGCTGCTCGCTGCATTGTTTCTTTTCTAATTGTGTGGAGCATTATAATGTGGATGAATGATATTTTTTATTTGTTTATTTTATTGTATTGGTTTATAAAAAACCATATGCAAAGAAATACATAACAATGGAGAAAAAAAAGACATTCGATTTACAAATTAGCAGATATAGAACACATCAAGAAAACTTAAGTTGAACAGTTCAGTTAAAATGTAGTCTCGCTTAGAAATAAGATATAATACATAAAAGCAAATGATAGATAAAAGAGCCTAATAATCTATAAACAATCAGCTGCTGCACTATGGACAGAGTCCCTTTCTTTGGCCATTGCATCTTAATAAAAGCAGTATGATGACTGGCGCCATCTTAGAATGCTATAGCATATATGAAAACAGTTATTTTTAATGTTGTGTATCAGCTCTGTGATATTGTTTTCCCGTTGTGTCAATTGTGAGCCTCAGCTTGAAACAATACATTTTAGTTAGTGAATAAATAAATGCATTATTTTATCAGTGAACAATTTTGCTGTGTGCATTTTTATTTATTTAGTTTTTTTTATTTATAGGTTATTTAAAATGCACCTATACACAGTGTTTTTAGGTGGGGGAAACAGGAAGGACAGAAAGGTGGTGATCTTAATAGGCCTTGTGACATTCAGATCCTGCAAGTGCAGTAACGAGAATTGCATAGGGGGGAGTGCAGGAAGAGGGCACTAGGGCCCGTGAGAAGGAGAGTGCCAGGGGAGGAGAGGTGGACGAGGCCCAGGGAAGCAGAGAATGCATGGGAAGGGGGGTCCACGAGCTAAGTGTGATGGAACGGCTGGAATGGCTCCACTCCAAAGGTGCAGGCCAGCCAGCCAAGTGCAGACAAGGGGGCCCTCAAGGGCAAGTGCAGCATGAGGGGTAGGGTGTGGGTTAGGGGAGACAAAGTACACAGGTACACTGGACTAGGGGAGGGGGGCTGGTGCCCTGTGTGACTCTGAAGGAACCAGGCCACCAGTCTAGGGCAGAGGGGGAACATTAACAGGGTAGGGGGAGAGGGAAGGGAGAAGAGAAGAGGAAGGTCTTGAGGAGCTTCCAGAACTTAGGGAGATCTGGCTCATGGCTGAGAGGGGAGCAAGGCCATTCCAGAGGCAGGCAACTGTGGAGGAGAGAGGCCTACTCCCCACTCTCTGCTTGGCAACGCGTCTGATCTGCAGACAGTTAGAGCTAGAAGACTGAAGGGCTCTAGCAGGGGGGTATTTAGAGAGAGAGAGTTGGATGTAACAGGGTCCCTGGCCCAATAAAGCCTTGTGGACGATGCAGAGGGTCGTGAAATGGATCCTCACAGCAGCCAGGAATGCAGAGACGCAGGACTTGAGGCCAAAGATAAGCCTCTTAGTCCTTTTCGGGATTAGTTGAGGGGAGCAAAGGGAGAAGTTAGGTAGACTGCGGAAGAGGTTGCTGCAGTAGTCCAGCCTGAAAAGAACCAGAGCTCTGGAGACACTGAGTTTCTGGAGGAAGGTGAGGAATGGACGAATGCATCTGAGGAGGTGCAGCTGAAAGTGGGCCTTCTTGCCCAGGCCTGTGATGTGAGGAGTGAAGGAGAGAGATGAGATGAAGATGACACCAAGGTTTTTTGCTTCACAGGAGGGTGAGGGTAGGGGGCCCATGGAGGGTGCCCAGAGTGTGGGATTGAAAGAGGGAGCCGGGGTCTCGATGAGAAGGACCTCTGTCTTTCTGGCATTAAGATAGAGATCATTAGTAGTGCAGCATGCCTGAATAGCGGATAGGCAGTCAGGAATAAGAGAGGAGGAGGCAGAGGAGGGTAGCTTGAAGAAGAGCTACATATCAAGTGCATAACACTGGAAGTTAGGAGAGAAGGTGGAGATCAAATGGGCTAGAGGTGCCAGGTAGATTTTGAAAAGCCAGGGTGAGAGGATAGAGCTCTGCGGGACGCCACAGGGAGAGAGTGAGATGGTGGAGAGAAAAGGGCCCAGTTGTACCTGGGAAGGTCGGTCCGAGAGGAAGGAGGTCATCCAATCCAGAGCCAGGTCTCTCATGCCAAGGGCGTCACAGAGTTGCTTTATCAGGATGCCATGATTGACCATATCGAAGTCAGAGGAAAGGTCAAGAAGGATGAGAACAGAAGGAGAGCTGGAATCAATATTAGTGAGCAAGTCTTCACAGGTGTTCAGGAGAGCAATTTCCGTGCCACTAGGAGAGCAATTTCCGTGCCTCTGGCAGCTCTGAAGCCAGACTGGTGGTCGTGGAGGCAACCAACAGATTCATTGTGGTGGATAAATTGGGAGATGGCCAGCTTCTCCAAGAGTTTACCCAGGAAGGGGGCAATGGAGATAGGGCGGTAGTTAGCTGGACAAGAAGCATCGGCTTTTTTAGGAGATGGTGCACAAGGAAATGCTTGAGGAGTGAGTGATTGCAGAAATCGGCCAATGCTGGAGCAAGGGAAGAAATGTTGTCCTTGATAGTTCTGGAAGAGCAAGGGAGCACCTGTCTCCATAGCTCTGGTTCTCTCTAGGCCGGACTACTGCAACAGTCTCTTCCTAAATCTGCCTGCTTCTACTCTCTGCCCTCTGCAACCCATCCAGAACAGAACTGCAAGACTTGTCCTTGGCCTCAAGCCCAGGGATCGTTTTCCTCCAGTACTGAAATCTCTGCACTGGCTCCCAGTGGCTGCGAGGATTAGGTACAAAACCCTCTGCATTGTCCACAAGGCCTTCTGGGGCTTGGGGCCTCAATACCGCCAACTCTCTCTTCCTAAATATCTTCCATCTCGAGCTCTTCGCTCATCCACCTCCAACTCCCTCAGGGTCAGTCGCCTCTCCAAGCAACGAGTTGGTGGTAGATCTCTTTCTTCGGCTGGGGCCTCCTTCTGGAACAGCCTCCCTGTCTCCCTGAGAATTGAGTAGAACCATGTCCGGTTCCGGAAGCACCTCAAGACCTTCCTCTTTGCTTCTTCTTTCTCTCCTCCTCTCTCCTGCTGAACTCCTGACTGAAACTGCCCTGGTCACCTGGTTACCCTCTGACCTCGGACCCAGTTCCACTCCCCCACCAGCTGTACACCTGCACTGCCACCCGGGCAACCCCTGCACTTGGGGGCTGTTTCTGTATCCCTACAGTCCCCCCAGCTCTTGACACTTGTCTGCACTTACCCCTGCACTTGCCACTAGTTGGCCGCACTTTTACCTATTGTTTTTATTTATTTTATTTATTCTTTACTGTTGATCCTATGTATTGCACTGCCCACTCCCCCATAGCCCCCGCACTTTCCCTTTCCCCCCTCCCCTGGACTTGGGCAATCTTAATGTCACCTGGCCTAGTAAGATCGTTGTCTTTGTCTTGCCTCGGTTTCCCCTTCCTTGCCTCGTCGTGCCGAAACACTTGTGTATAGGCGTGTTATAAATGCCTTATCATATCATATATTATATCATAAGACTTTCATAGAGCGGACTTGTCTAGAATCCTCATCAGGTGTTATGGGAGAACAAAAGGGGAGTAGGCAGGGAGAGGGGGGCCAAGGGAGGCCTGAGAGAAGGTGAAAGAGAAGGGTGAGTGAGGATGGATATCCTGAGTTTTGGAAATGAAGTGAGATGCCAGAGAAGTACAGAGGGTGGGGAGGGCAGGGGAGAAGTGGAGATTGCTGTAGGGTTGGTGAGTTCCTTGCAGATTTTGAAAAGTTTTGCTGTGTTGTTAGTGGCAGCGGAGATGAGGGCTTGGATATAGGCTAGTGAGGGCTGTGTCAGGGTGAGAGTCAGTGAAAGGAGTAGGAGGAGGCGTGAAGGTGGCGGCAAAAGCGTCAACCGGCACACGCTTCATCAGCTGAATGAAGGAGAAGGAGGCTGGAGGTATGGGAGGAGGCTTCACCGGGGGCCCAAGGAGGTCCAGGTGAGAGGACAGGAGAGCATGATCAGACCAGGAGAGAGGAGTAATGAGAGGGTTGGTGATAGGGCGGTCTGAGGAGAGATGAGAGCATCCAATGTGTGTCAGTCGGAGTGTTTCAGAAAGGAGGGAAGAATGGAGATGGAAAGAGAGTCACAGAGGTTGTGGAAGAGCACCTAGACCACATCAGGGGAGTCGAGGTGACTATTGAAGTCTCAGCAGAGGAGGAGAAACTTGGAGGAGGAGGTCAGAAGAGAAGAGGTGACATCAGCCCATTCAGAGAGGAAGTGGAAGACCTGGCCAGGGGGCCTGTAGATGTTGGCCAGAGTCAGCGAGAGGCCAGGGGAGACACCAAGCCTGGACAAGGCATTTGAAAGAGGGGTAGGCCTGAGTGGGTATGATAATAGGAGATACGCACTCAGGGAAGATCAGGGTTGCTTCGCCCCCTGGCCGATTAGGATCTTGTAATCCTCAGAGAAAAGAATGTCACACTAGAAGTGTGCACTAATGGCACGAAATCCCCAAATTACTTTGTTTTCAAATGAATTACACTTAAGAAGCTCGACAAGTTACCAAAAATAAACATACCCGCAGTCTCCATACAGGTCAAGAATTCTGTCCTGGCACATTTGTGTCAAGGCAAAATATGGAGAGATACATTGTTGAAGCTTAATATGGCATTAGATGAGTGCACTCACACTAGCACTAGAACTGTGCACTAATGGCACAAAAAATCCCCAAATTACTTTGAGTTTTCAAATGAATTACACTTAAGAAGCTTATTTTTCTTTATAAAACTAAATTGCTATTCAGAGCTGACATTCTCCCCCACCTCCTACCACTACTCACACCAACTCACTTCTATTTCCTTTTCACAACAGTGGTCTAGTGATTACCTTGTCAGCCTTGGGTCCAGCAGTGATGGAAATGGACAAATGTACTGGGGGAGCTCCGTCTCCGTCCCCTAAGCGGGGTTGCAGGGTGGATTGTCAGTGGTGTGTGCAGGACTGTGGCTGGATGTTCAGTGGTGTGGGTGGGAGGGGGTCGGAGCTAAGTTTTGATTGATGAGCGTGCCCTGAATATAGGATGCTGGCTGCTTTGCATAAAAATAAAGTGCAGTTTGGGAACATAAGAATGACCACCAATGTATTAAACATGTCTGTGCTAGTAATTCAAAAGTTCATTCCTTCTGGCACGTAATGCACACTCGGTATGTGTGTAATTTCCTCTGTCAGAATAATTACCCTGACAGTAAAATGTGTGCAAAGCATGAGACATATTTACAGCTTTGGACGGTTATGTTGTTTCAGCTTGGGTTTTTGAGCACAGGGCGACATTCAGATGCAGTTTGAAAAGTCATTGCATATCGCAGTTCAGCTGCATGCATAGAAACACTGTGTCTCTATGCATGCAGCTGAGCTGCGACAGGCAACGGGCGGTGTAATCCCCAACAATTTGAGGAAGCTCTTGGACCCTAATTGCAACTCGCAACAGTTTCCTGACTGTTATGTCTGAGACACGACAAGACGCGTTACAGTTTCCTGAATACTGTGGGCCCGATGCATGGAAATTTCTGTGCGGAAATGTGTATGCATGTTGCCAGGGTGCCGGTAATAGTTATGGGGGACCCCACGCAGTGTCCTTGAGGTGCAGATCTGGTTGCGGGGGACCCCATGCACTGTTTCAAGGGTGCATGTGTTCGCGCCCGAGGAGCACGCAAATCTAGGTGTATCTGGCACTTTGATTTCCGTGGGGGCGTTTCGGGAGTGTTCCAGCTGCGACTTGCGTGTACGGTCACTTTGCACAAACAATTCTACGAATACGTGGAGCTCGTCACAATATATTATGCAGCACAAGCAAATCAGGGAACTCTTTCCCTTACAATGAATGTGGCACACAATAAAACCACTTTTTATTTTTACAATCCCAATTTATTTTTTAAGGAGGACTCCAACCTGTCTCACACCCAACCTCCACCAGCACCCCTTGTCACAATAGAACAGGAACTAGGCCGGTGTTTTGTCAATTAATATTTTATTAATGTATGAATGAATATTTTATTAATGTATGTATAATGTATACAGTTAAAATGACCACCAGTGGGCGGCAACACAAACTTCAGGGTATTCTTGGTCAAGTGGCACACTAGGACAACTCAAACATGGATGGCACACAGATTTACTTTACTGATTTCACCACTACAATCAACAGTTCAATACACCATGAAAATGAATGCAACTCAAAGGAAAGTGCATGCGCACATAAAAGATTCTTGAGTCCCAGCAACCCTCACCCTCCTCGAGACCTCCACTAGGCTTGTCAGCTTGCGATGGAAGGCAGTGGCAAAGACTGGGAACACCAGGTTAAAATCAGATTTTAAATGGGGTTTTCAGAAACACCAGGGAGTCAGCAATGAATGTGATGATTCATTTTTCTGCACCAGGTAAAAGAGTTTTTACCTTATTCGGACAACTGCTATGGGACAGCACACAAGGGCACTCATGCTGCTTGCTTTTAGGAGACAAATAGGTCTTCATAACAGACTAGACAGCACACAATAGGAAACTCATGCAACACATGCAACACATGAAAAAATAAAAAGGGAATACAATTGTAAATCCGTTATCAGAGTATAGTAGGGGAAGAGGGATAGACCAGGAAAAGTGGTTTTAGAAAGGTGAAGCGAAATTTCCTGGAAAACAAAAATGCAAATAACACTCATTTTTACGAAGGCTGCAAATGACAGAAAAGCTTTAAGCAATGAAGAACTCACATAGGAAAATCAGTTTTCAGTGAAAATAACAGAGGCACATAACAGGTAGGCTCTGGCCTAAGGGATTACGCACACTAGGAAAGACGGTTTGAGTTCAAAATGAGAGATGCACATAGAACTTTGTTTTGTAAAACACCTTTTAAACTCACTGACACATTCATTTTTAGCTCGCAATGGATTTGATTTGTTGGGGAAACACTTTAAGACTATAATGACTCACAAGACACTTGGAAGAGGGAGTTAGTTTCGAATTCTAACTCTCTCAATCCAGTGAAATAATGTGGGAATTAATTGATTTACTGAAAATAATATACTAGGGATCTACACAAGCAACTGGAGATTCTTCAATAGGAAATGACAGAAATGCATTGGCAAAGAACAGATTTTCAATGGAAACAATTACTACAATGCACAGACAGGTGAAATATTTTTCTATGGGAAAATGACTGAATTACACAAACACAAAGGATTTCCACTGGGACAATTACCACAATGCACGGGCAAGTGAAATATTTTTCAATGGGAAAATGACTAAATTACACAAAGAAGATAGGGGTTTTTCCATGGGGGAATCTCTATGGCAATTCTAAAGAAAATAAGGCTTATTTAATCTATTGCTGGGGATGTATATGCTTACAAGGGAAGGGCTTCATGGACATCAAGGGGCACAAGGGACTCGCTGCTGGGACAATCAAGGGGTCAGTCAAGGCCCCTCTCTGTCCTCCAAAATCAGCTAATCCAGCTGCTGGCTTCACGCCAAGATTTAGGCCCTTCTCTGCAAGGATGGTTCTAGATTTGGTCAGCTGCACACCTCAGATTTGGTAGGGAGAGTCTTGATTTGAGGCAGAGGGGCTTATTTATAAGGCAAATGACATCGCCTATTTGTCATAGTTCTCGCAGAATTGATAGGGCATTGGTCACAGGTTCCCTCCCATCTGTCGGCAGATAGGTCCAAAGAATGTAGGCGTGTTTTGGGAAGCCAAGGGAGGATACCCCATCCATCATCTAACTTAGACAAGGGGCTGGGTCTGGTTTTTGCACATGAAAATCTCACTGTATTACAAATGCCCTTTGTCATCATATTATCACACATATGTCAGCATTTTTTAATACTACAATTTTCAGGGAATCACATAAACCTTGTGTGATGTCTGTGCGACCTATTGATGTGAATCTACAGTATTTTCTCATTTTCCCCCAAACTATATAATGAATAATCTGGCACTCGGTGGGCAGAATATGGATAACATTTTACATATTCCTTCTAATTTCCATGGTCTCACATTTATACAGAGATCACAAACAAGTTTTTCCTCATAATTTGTTGTATGTTGGTGTCACAAAAATCATTTTTGGTTCCTCAGAAGCAGCTCACTAATAGCTTTTCAGAAATCCAAACTTGAATAGTGCCGATTAATATATCCCAAGTTATCCCCTAAACAACATATCTCTCATTATCTGCAATGGTTGTAAAACTTCTCTGGACTCCACTCCCACCCTTGGAGGAGATCTCATTTTAGCTCTGATGTCAAGAGTGAGGCTTGTGTTTAGAGTAGCCAGAGCTTCAAAGGGCTGATGGACAGTTTTTATGACGGCCTAAGAGGTTTTAGTCATAAAACTTGGGGAGCAGGAGAATTCTTGAACCTGTCCCCTTGACAACAGAGCTTGGAATCGAGTTTCACACTTGGGGGATTCACAGCAAAGACATTAAACTAGGATCTTGGCCTAGCTCGGCTGCAAGCATTTTACATTTAAATCAACTCTTAGAATTGCACCATTTCACATGTAAAACCCTTGCAGAGTGGTTACCTGCAAAACAGTGATTAATGAAGGGCAACATAATGTATATTTAAAGACTTTAGGTATATGTGAAAGTTCAAAGGATCCCTTTAAGGCATAACTGAAATGTCCTTTGTCAATTCCGGCCTAGAATCACTTTCACTCTGCTGGAACTCAAAATCCCTGTGTAGATTCTGCAAATGATTGTGTCTTCTCGTGATAGGCTCATGATGAACAAAACGTACAATTCCTTTATTACACTTCTGCAGACATTTTGAAGAGCATGTATTTATTTTAAAGGGAAAATGGATTTTGCATGCAATGAGTTCTGTCATAGTAAAAAGCTCCATTCTGCTGTGTAGGCTTGCACACATTTGGTCATTTTTTATTCACATGCTGGATGCTGCCTTTTCTGAAAACAGGACTTCATCCATTTGATACTTTTTGCAAAGGTAGTCTCATGTCTTTCCCTTCCGTGAGGCAATGAACATTTGGAGGCGTCTCCAAGTCTTGACGATTAAATTCCCTCCTTTTCTCTTTGAAATTGAAAGGCCTTATTTCCAAGTTAATTCATAACATGCTTTTCATTTTGGGGAGCCCTCATACTGACTTTGGCCCTACTTATAGCGTTCACAGCTATTTCACCCCACAAGCGCAGAGAAAAGGTTATGCCCTTAGGCGCGCACAGAGGTGTTCTTGGCTTGCGGCCTTCATAGGGTCTCTGTGCACTTTTCCATGAATCAGGCCCTGTGGCTCAGACAAAGCAATCAGGAGACTCACAGCACTCAGAGGGCAGAGAGCTTCCTCAACTTGGGGGTTAGGTGTTGGGCCTCTAGTCTACACAGAAGGGTGCACCGGCAAACCAGTTTTTACTGGAGTGCAGCTCTTTCTTGTTTTACCCCAATTCCTACCATGGGGTCCAGAAGAAAAAAAGTTGTTATCCCAGATTCTCCACTTGACCAAATTGTTTGATTCAGAACAAAAAATGTTTTCTCTCTGTACCTCACCTCTCATATCTTGAAAGCCTGGGAGTGTAGCCATGTATTAAGGGCTTTAAGTAATGCAGGATATTTATAGAACCCGTTGGTTTTCAGGGGTAAATTATAAAAAATCACAGAGCGCATACAGATTTTTTCACATGGCCTAAACAGTGTTTACATAAGTACAACAGCATTGGTGCTGGTAAAAACAGCGTTGCAACTCGCGGTCATGTAATTTCCCAGGCTCACGTTTCATTTAGACACGCCAAATGCATTTGCGCTCGATGATATTTTGATAATACAGACACAGAGGATATGTACCTGTTTTCCTCTAATGATATGTCAAACCTGCTTTTTTATCGCAGGAAGTTTCTGATCACGTGTCTAGTGTCCTCGGTTGTTATCTATATAGTGGCACTGTCTTGCTAGGCATTTGTAGGTTGCTTATAACTAATCCATACAACCTCTTCACAACTCACATCAAAATTCTTGAATCGATTCCTAAAGAAGGCCGCTGCTGACTACTCAAAGATGAAAAAATGGCAGCGTACACAATTTGTGGCTGCAACCCGTGACAAAATGTGCGTGTTTGCCCATTTACAAAGCTTTTTCTACAAGCAGGTACATTATGCTCACGGTACAAATTGCACCCAACTGTTTGTAAATCGGTAATACAAGCACTTTCTGTTCACAGTCCCAGGCTCCAAGCCTCCAAGTGGGATTGGTCGCCTGGAATGTCCCATAGCTAAATGGCAGCTGTACAATCGGACACCGGCCAGCATACGGCGCCTCTGATTTATACATTTTGCAGCAAGAAAAATGTAATATTTTGCGGCACAAAAACATACATTTTGCGTCATGTATGATTAAATAAAATAGCTGGAGGTCACTGTTAAATCTACCGAATTCCTTTTCTAATGTCCTTATTCTGCCTCTGGATTGAAAACAAAACTCCCTCAAAGAGAGTTCCTCATTATGAATGATGTGCTTAACTTCTGCACAAATGCAGGGCAAAATGGGCACAGTATAACATTCTGTATTGGCACTCCCTCGATGCGATCCGGGATGATGCTAATCCGTGTTAATCCATAGAATAAGAACGTGCTAACACTGTTACATGTGCAGTTTCATGTGATCTGGCCCATAGCATTTCCCCGAAGTATTTTTTTCCAGCATAATACTTTCACCAACCACAGGATGTGGTAGGATTTAGGGCCAGATTTATGCTGCTTTTTTTCTTTGATATTCAACTGCGTGAGCAGCACCTCAACTAATAGACTCGCGAGCAGACATAATATATGAACCTGGACGGATCGCAGTAAAACCCAAGGCTCTTGTAAATAAGGGCACTTCCGGTTCATGCGTAGTTGACTGGCACTTTTATTCAGAGTTCGTGCTCTGGCTCTGCTTGGAAGTTTCCAACTTAGACGTTAAAGCACATGCCTGTGGAGGGGCTTGGGACCAGTTGTATTCTTCCCCCGGGCAGCGTTACAGGGCTCTGCGCACTCTCACCAGAAGGACTCGTTATATCTCGGGGGTGCATTCATTTGATGAGCTTTCACTGTGATTTATAGGGCCTGGGGGCTCACAAATGTGCATGCAGTTCCACCCCCGCGTGTTCACGCACTTTAGAAAGGAACTTCTTTTTTAATTTTACTTGAAAGAAGAGGTTGACAGTCATTTCAACATGGCCGATGGCTACCTCGAGGAATGCAGCAGGAAGAAAACAACATTGATACGTTAGGTCGAGGCTGCCCTATGAGTTTTACCATAGAGTAGGGTGGCCATATCGTATATGGTAGAACCTATTATTGCAAGACCTCTAACGAGGTGCTATGGGCTGCTTCCAAAGGGGTTGACCCCGAACTTTTGAATGGGGCTATCACTGCAAACATTTAGTGCATGCATATAGTGAATGGAACAGGTGTGAAAGCAAGGTAAAAGTTAGAGACAACATTCTGGGCCTGATTCGTGGAAGTGTTTTATAATGGCGCAATCCCATAGGAAAACATCCCATGAATCAGGCCCTCTGTGTTATAAAAGTGCCATTGCAGTCAGAAAATGGCAATAAATCCATTCCCATCCTTTTTTGGAGCAGTTAATCAATTACTGCCATGCTTACCACATGGCTAAATTAAAAGTCAGGCTTTAGAGTGGAGCATGGTGCTGGATGTAAATCCTCCACTGGCAGATTTACCATGCGTGCCATTACTGCCTGGAGTAAATACACCAAATCCCCAGTGGAGTCCTAGTGACTCATCAAAGGGGGAGTACCACTGCCACGCTGCCAATAGTGATCCGGTGGTAAAACCAACAGACTGAGAGGATGGAAAAATGTAACAGCGTTTCCGGTACTTCCACAGTATTACTGCCAAACTCCCAGCGAGGCCCAATGTACCGTCGATGGCATTTTATTCAGTGAGAAAACAGGCTCACAGGGTGGCATTGCAGTACAATAATTACAGTTTATGTGACAGAATAATTTTTCATTCCAAAATCATGCATTTTGGGAAAACACCCAAATAACACAACATTGAAATACTGATGGGGTTTGAGGAAGTAAAGGGTGTACTCTCGATTCAGAAAAGTTTATCAAACGAACTCTGCTGGAGGTACTGCAGATACAGGTAACAACATCAACACCACTGGCCTGCAGCTCCCCAGATGACTGTCAACCTCTAACATCAAGGATACGTGGGCTGACGGCGACCTCACTGAACTGACTGTGGCAGCTGGGCCATCCTTTGATGTATGCGACCAGGTTTGGTTCAGTGTAGATTAGAAACCACTTTTGGAAAGGCGGGCAATACTCCTACAGACTGACAGCATTGCTAGGCGAATAGATGAATGGGATGCTGACCTTTCGGCCCAGAAATGTTATCAAAACTTTGTGCACACTCACGAAGGCAGGATTTGCTAATCAGATTACATTTGACTGAAATGCCCTTCGATGGTCCCCTTTAGAAAAAGGTCAGGGGAGATTGCTTTCCCTCTAGAAACATTACACACGCACAGCAGTCACTGATGCTTCTGGACTCAATCACGTGTAAGTGATTCTGAAATAAACTGATGCAACCCAACAAGATTTAAAAAAAAAAAAACCCTCTGATGCTTAGAAAAATGTTGCTTTCAAATGGAAAACAAAAACGCCCAGACTCCTTCCTCAAACTCCCCCCTCCCTCCCTCTGCTTTTGGTAGGCGCTGCAATTGGTCTTTCGATGGTGCAGAGCACAGAGGCTTGGGCTGAATTAATAATGTAGAAGCCAAGATTTGTGGCTTTCATTCGCTATGCCCTCCAAGGTACCAAATTCCGCCTTCAACACCAGAAGCCGCCAATTGTTTTTGATATGAAAGAACCCTTGGCCGATGCGTAGTAATGGGGAAATCTGTGCTGGTAATTGTTTCCATGCCAGATGCATTCTCCTAATGATGCCAGGCCCTTCTAATTGCCGAGACCTGCGGTGCACTATTGTTCTTGGCCCGGAGAAACACATCTTTCTGGCAGCTCCCGAGAGATACAGGATATATTCCACTCTTTCAAAAGCAAGAGGACCAAAACTGGATTTGAAACATTTTGAGCAAAATGTTTTTAAAACATTTAAAGGTAATTCGGCACTTAGGGCCTGATTCATGGAATCTTTGCCCGATTCAAAGTGACTTTGCACTGCCGACACAAACCTTGATTCATGGAACCGTGTAAACGTGTATTTTTGCAGTGCAAAGTCCAGGCAAAGTCAGCGCATTGTCATAATGACTTTGCCCCAGACTTTGCACGGCAAAAATACACTTTGCACAGTTCCATGAATCAGACTTTCTGTCAGCAGTGCAAAAACACAGGATTTTCACTGCAAGAGATGTTCATTCAGTTCCCGATCATCTTTTACCTCTATATGGGACCTCTGGGACGCACTTCAAGATGACCCCAACATCACAATACACTGATACACAGATCAAGGACCCACAAGATATCACTTGCCTTTGCTCTTGCAATCATTCAAATGTGAATGACAAGTGCCAACTTAAAGCCTAACCTCGCCATCCTTCCATGCATGAACTCACTCAAAGGTGGCGGAATGAAATGCATTTGGACAGGTTCAATCCTCACTCATTCAGCAAAATCTATAGGCCTCATTGTAAATAGCAGTCTATCCTTCCAAGAACTGTGACAAATCTGGACTATTCAGCCCTTCTCCTCACAGGGGAGCCACCCCCTTTGAGGCTAGGGCGGGGAGCCCTCTCAGTAAGAACCTCCCTAGGGGTTTTGGCAAGTGGGACCTCACTCGTAGTGACTCTCCTCTTGGTGACAAGGACTCCCATTCCTGCAAGGAACTCCCTGTCCAGAAAACATTATCCGCTACATGGAAATCGGAAAGACTGTTAACCGGTTTTGGATTCACTGAATAGTGACATTTCTTCAATCTGTTTGGCTTCAGTTAATGGTGGATCCGCCTGAAAGCTACAGTCAAAGAAGAACGGCACACCCCTTTTGTTTGTGATTACGTACATAAAAACCCAAGGAACCTTAAATGGAGGGGAGAGATCCTACGCAGAGGCGAGCCTTTGACAGGAAGACGTCCTAGAAGGGCGGAGCCATGCTATTCCACAGAGCCAGCGGTAGCATGGAGAGCGACCAAATCTCTTGCAAGACACCGGAAGGCTGGCATTCTGACCAGTAAAAAAGCCAAGATTGAGCAAGAGACGGAGACGTTAAAGGGACCGTTCGCCTGGTGGAACAACCATATGGAAGCTAACGCCAAGACCAGACTGCAGGGAAGAGGTCAGATCCCCGAGCTCCGCACGAGAAGTGCATTGGTTGCCAAGCAGCAGAATGGAATAGGATTCTTCCGAAGACATAACACTGTTGAGAGGGCTGAACGGTGACATTCGAGACCGCGAAAGCTTCAAGGGTTACGGGAGCCTGATAAACCTGAGCAGGCAGGCACCTTATCTAAGTCGAGTTGAATCGAGCCCATAAGAGGGCCAGAGGTCTTCAGAGAGCCCTGAGAAACTGAGGGACTTTAACATTCAATGCTGGAAAAGCCACAAAAGCTGTGGGAGCCAAGAAAACCCAAACGGGAACATGCTGCCGTAAGACCTAGATAAAGTAAGCTGGTCAGAGGGCCAAAGGACTTTGGGAAGTCCGAGAACCATGAAATATAACAAACAGAACTGGAGAGACAGAGAACGTAGAGGGTTCCAGTCCATAAGTATAAAACCAGAGCATTGTCAAGCACCAAGTCGCAAATGGTGGAATGGTATCAGGAAAACCATTTCTTCCTGGAGAGAGAGGATTGTATAGAATTGAAATTTGGCAGACAGAACCTGCAGAGAGGTTGTAAAATGTGTTGTGGGACATTGATGACCTTTTAAAACCTATTGAAAAGAGATCCAGGTGGTTGGGCCAGGCAGAAGCCAGGGACAGAGACTATTGCTACGACCTTACTTTTCCAAAGTGGTACAGTCAGTTAGATAATAGGATTTGGACTAAGGACTATTTATTTCAGGACCTTGATGAGCACCTTTACTTTTAGTTGGTTAGGCAGGGAACTTCCCTCATAGCAGTAGGGCTAAACAGGTGTATTCTTATTATTTAAATAAACATCCAATTATCGTGGCACATCTTACATTGGGCCTCATTAGGACCCAGGCGGTAAGGGGTTTACGGCGGCGTAAACAGCGCCGACCCTTACCGCCTGATTCCGAGGTCCCTTAGCGCCATGGCGGATTTAACACCTGCTTTTAGCAGGTGTTAAAATCCATGGCGCTAAGGGACCATGTTGTTAATTACGCCACCGTAATTTACGGTGGCATAATTAATGCCTTCCCCACTCCCATTATGCCCTATGGGGCAAAAATGGGAATTGGGAAGGGTAAATGGGGATTGGGGACTTACCGCCCCGCCAACCTTGGAATGGGGCGTTAAGTCCGCCAACCACCATGGCGTAAACGTAGTTTACGCCATGGTGGTAAAGGTACGACCCAGGCGGTAACTTACCGCCTGGGTCATAATGAGGCCCATTGAGTCCTTGTTCTGGTTCCCCACAGAAGAGATCGAGATAAAAATCTTAAACGGCTTGGTATGAGATCTTTACATTCACCAAGATCAAACCCTTCCTCTTGCCCCAGGTTTTCCAAAAATGTGGTGGCCATAGTGGCTTTGAATATCAATAGGAGATTTATCATCTTGCCCCCCTCAAAGCAGACCAACATTGCTGTGGCTTGCCTCATGACCAGCTCTAGGAAATTTGACATCATATTTCCTTGCCCAAATTACACTGGCTCCCCATCATGGCTAGGATCTGCTACAAAACAGCATGCCTCACCTACAAGGCAAGCACCACCATGTGCTGGCTTACCTGACGGCCAAACTATAAACATTGGATGGCGCACAATCATCTTGCAAAAGGACCACTAGCATACTGGAAACTAGACTGGAGAAAACTAGGAAACAGTCCTTCCCATGCTATGCTCCAGTCCTCTGGTACTCCATCCCAGTGATAATCCAGACTGCTCCAATCCTCCTTCAGTTTAGGAAAGAACTGAAGACCTGGTTCTTCCAGCAACACCTTGGTGTAACGTAGAATAAGGCTATGTTGTGCCCACCCCTTCCGTACATTGTACTGTGACCATTACTACTAAAGTTGACTTATAAAATTCTCGCAACCTAGGTTTGGCTCTAAGACCTGTTTATTGCTCTGTTGCCCCAGAGCTAGGTTCACACTATAAAATTATATTATAAATAATAATAAAGATTGCCCACCAGATTCCATAAGAATATTAGTGATTAAGCAGCGCCCTTGGCCCACTAGCCAGATGACATATCTTGGCACAGCATTTGAAAATGTTTCTTTTCCCCAAGAAGCCAGTGAGAATATGCATATCCATAGATCCCCAAGCAGCCAGTGGGAATACACATATGCAGAGATCTCTAGGCAACCAGTGAATTTGTAAAACCTACAGATCCCAAACCAACCAGTATAATATTGCAAACCAGCGATTGAACCAACCGTGAGAATGGGTATATCAGCAGACCAGCAGACCCACAAGCACCCAGTTAGAATGGGCTTAAACTGAGGCCCCACGCACTCTGCTAGAATGGGCCTGCCATAGATCATCAAGTTACCAGCAGGAATGTTTAAATCCACCAATTTCCAAGCAACCACGTGGAATGCCCATAACTACTAACACCCAAGCAACCATTGAAAAAACACACACTAACAGATTCTCAAACTACCAAAGAGCATGTGTATACCTGTTGATAATCAAGTAATCATGGAGAAAAGTGCATATCACAGACCCCAAGCAACCAGCAGGAACGTGCATATATGTAGACTCCCAAGTAATCCGTGAGGATCTGCACACCCAAGAATAGCCAAGCAACCTTTTTTGAATATGCTCATGCATACTGATAGATCATCGTGCAATGATTGACGGAGAATGTGCACACCCTCAGATAGCCAAGCAACCACTGAAATGAGGATACCCACAGATCACCAGACTTTAGCAACAATGTGCATACCCACAGATCCCCAAAGTTAATGTCAGAATGTGTCCACCCAAACAGCCTGTCAGAATATGCACACCAACGCATTTCCCAAGGAACAAGTGCAAAAAGCGAATACCTACACACTCTCAAATTCATCAGCATCACATAGGTAAATAATAGACATGTGCTTTACAAATCCCATTTAAATAATAGACATAATATAATAGAACATAGCATAACATAAAGCCTAGGAATATGCATAGCAGTAGATTTGCAAGCAGCCAGTGAAGAAGTGTAGGCTCACATATATTTAAGCAACCAGCAGGAATATGCATACACACAGATCTCCGAGCAACTAGTGAAAATGTTCATACCAAAAAGGACCCCATTACAATGATTATAAAAGTGCACAGCCGCACATCTCCAAGCAGCCATTAAGAATGTGTATACCCACAGATCATATCATATCGGCCATCCAAAGAGGAGATCCTAGGCGCAACAACCAACACGCTACCTACAATGTCATGTTGACAAAGGGATTTAATACATTTGCGGAATAAAAGATGATCTTCTATTCTGCATAAGTCGAGTGGAAGATTTTTCCAAGGTTTGGCAGTGATGAGAGCGCTGGATCTTCCATAATGTCTAGATCTTTGAAAGTGGGCAATGGACGTGGTGTGTTTATATGGTGTTCTCTCTAGGCGATGTGGGAGGTGCCATTTCAAATGTTCCTTTAAGTATAAAGGGGCATGACCATGCAAGTCTTTATGCATAAAGGAGATTCTAAATTTAATTCAAAGCCAATGAAGCGGCGTTAGAGCTGGCAATGTATGTGCGTGCCTTGGATGGTTCTTAATAATGTGAACTGTGGTATTTTGTATGCATGAAATGAGTGGATAATGGATCCAGTGGCGCATGCACAGATGGAGTTGCAATAGTCCAGCCTAGTTCCCACTATTCTTCTAGCAATAGTTGCAGAATGCATCTCTGGTAGTAGAGGTCTAATTTTTCTGACTAACATCAGCTGCCAGTTCGTAGAACGCAACGTGTAACTTATTTGAGAAGACAGAGATGGTTGCTCAGGCTAAATTCCGAGAGTTTTACGGCTCTCGATGGATTGATTGTATGTCCTAATATGGTGAATTCAGTATATAACTGTTGAATTTTAGTCTGGTGCTTACAAGTAGGATTTCTGATTTTCTTTGTTTAGTTCTAGCCAATGGTTGAACATCCATAGGTTCAATAGTAATGGGGGAATACAAGCACTCTGAGGTACACTAATTTCATCCACGAGATTCTATATTTTAGGAAATAATCGATCCATGCTTTTTCCAATGCTTGGGCTAAGTCCTGAAATCATTGCCGAAGTATGGCATGGTCTACAGTGGTGAATGCCGCCAAAAGACCCAGAAGCTAATCTGATAGGACTAATCCATCACAAAAAGATGTGTTAAAGAATTTAGTAATCAAAGAGGAGATATGGTCAATGCACTTTTTTATGGTCACAGAGGGATATAGATTTCCTGGAAACACAGTGAGGTTCTGGTGAAGGATGATGGATTTAATGTCATCTGGGCAAACTGGAGTGAAGTCAGAAATCAAAGCCGAAGAATGCGATGTTAATTTCGGTATTTGGTCCACCTCTTGTGGGGGAGGGGGATCACCGGAGCACATGCAGTGAGGCTGCGATTGACTGAAGCTCCCCCTGAGATCCTGGCCTGATCCTGGTAGCGACTTTCAATATTGCTTAGTTTTGCCTTTAAATATATCTCCATGTGGGGGAATCTAACCTCTATCTGCCATGCGGGGGAATCCAACCTCTATCTGCTGCCCTTTCCTCAGTGAAAATCAGTGCTGGTGATACAGAGAAAACTGCGCCAAAACTGCGGCCCCCCGCGGTTCAAGATGGCGGACGCTGATTAACTGTGAAACTGACGGGCTGATTTCACGGTACGGTCACGCTGGGCTATTCATCGGGTCTTGAAATCCCTCCCATGACCTGCTGACCATAAATCTACTCTGAAATTGGATCTGGCACTTCTGCTTGCTCAGCCGTAGACCTCCACAACTCGCAGGGTGCGCGGACTGGAGGATACACCCTACACCATGCACCCGACATACAAGAACCGAGGCAGTGACAAGAGGCAGTCTTGTAGAGCCCCCATTGCCCGCTGTGATGTTGCCCGTCAGGAGGACTGCGCCTCTTCCAGGTGTCGACGGGCCGAGACATGATGCTGCAGTGCCGCACCACAACCTGCTGTGTGGACCTGGGACTGAGGCCGACTTGACGGCAGCGGAGACCACGCTGCAGCTCATATCCTTATCAGTGCAGTGTGCTGTTCTTGCTTACCCAGGTACGTCAGACTCCCCTGCTCCCCCGGTGGCTCTGGCCCTGCATACCAAAGGCACTGCTCTACAGGCAGCCTGGACATCTGCACTGCCACTGTTGCGGGCAAAACATAGCTGCAACTGGGACTCGCTGTCCCAAGTGGCCGATCTCTGCTTTGGCGGTGGGACCCGTCAGACCACCGCTACCAGGGACACAGGCACAGACCAACAACAGGACGACCTCGCAGCATACCCTCCCTCCCTTCACACTGATGCATCGCCCAGGGGCCTCACCAATGGCTTGCCTGCCTGATCTACAGTAGGGGGCATTTTAGAGGGCATGTTATTAAAAATTGGGGACACGGCGGGCACTGTGACCTATGCCCCACTACCTCCTGAATTTGGAATGCCCAGCGGTGTGGTGTAGCAGCACACCATTCACGCGCAAACCCCACACTTCCCCAGCAACTACACTGTTAAAATGTCACCCACCAAACATAAAGGGAAGGCCGCCATTATGGAATCCTTTGCTGGCCTGAGCAAACGCACGGATGCATCCCAAGCAACAAACACTGTTCAACCAACACTGCAGGTTCCTGCCCAGGACCCACAGGAGAACCAAGTGCTAGCTGCAATTTCGGCCCTGCTATCCTCCATTGAGAACAAAACTGATGAGATGAAGGTTGATGTACAGCTACTTTGGCAAGATGTTAGGCATTTTTCAGAAAGGTTTGCGATGGCAGAATCACTATTAAATGACACTGTGGTCGCCACCAAGGACTTTGTGGTGAGAATCAAAGATTTGGAACAAAGAGCGGTCACACTGGAACTGTGTACTGAAGACACAGAGTAGGTCACGCAGGAACAACGTATGTGTGCTTGGTGTACTGGAAGGCACTGAGGGACCGGACCCAACCTCTTATGTTAAAGATGTACTACTACAAGAGATGGGCCCAGGTAAATTGTCACAGGGGTTTGCAGTCTAAAGAGCCCATTGATCCCTTCAGAAGTGGCCACCCCCACGGTCCCACCCCAGATCAGTGACTGCTCGATCCTTAATTTCCATGATAGGGAGGTGATTTTGCAATACTCCAGAGAGGGGGCCAATGGACAATGGACGCGACAAATCCAGAATCACCATCCACCCGGATTATACCCCGGCAGTACAGAGGGCCAGAAATTCATTTGTGCCTATCACGGTGAGGCTCAGACAACTTGGGCTTAAATATATGCTAATGTACCTTGCCAGACTGAAGATCCTCCATAATGGCAAGTGACATTTCCTGAACTGTGCCGAAGCTGCAAACATGTGAATGGAACACAACATTTTGGCCAGCAGGGAAGGCTCAGATACCTGATGGAAGACCTTGCCTATAGTACTCTGCCATAGCTTCTCTTATACTGGGACTGCGGTGCCTGCCGTTTTGATGTGAGGCACTATACAGTGACAATGACATGGGTGCTGAGCTTGCATATTGCTCCTGATTGGGTGGCAGAACAAGCTTGTAATTTCTGGTTTGGTTGGTGGGCACCCCCACCTAGTGATACTGGCTCTCTACACAGTCGCCGCTACCAATACCCTTTTCCCTTCAGTGTGGCTAGTCCTAACTACCCACTGCTGTTTTTATCCATACGCCAGTAAATTGACACTGGTAATGGCCTGCTGCTGGTCCCACTAGCCGGTATACAATAGCCATCGCAGGCCTAGATGATACCGGAGAATTCCCAAACAACAAGGACTTGTTGGACAATGTTATACAGTTGTACTGTTAATGTTACATTTTTGTTTATTTCATACATCATGGCCTACAAGGGTATAAGTTGGGTAGAGCTGTGGGACGATGTGGACGCTGTTTCAAAATGTCTGGGATAATGTTTTATGCACCGCACCCCAACATGTAAATCCTCTTGTATGGGTTGTGATTGAGCAGGAAGCACACTCCGAATAATTTTGGGGCCCTCCAGGCCCCATTGGGACTATTCTGTACATGTCAGTGGTATGGCTACAATCATAATATTGACTTGGAATGTGCAGGGTCTAGGTTGCCATCTAGAGGGAGCTGCACGCAACTGATAGAGGATATTCATATTGCTCTTCCCCCACAAACTACACACTAGAATCAAATCCCCTTTTTGTTGGGTCTGGCACCTCGCTGAATTTTGCAGCGCTGAATATATGGGGCATACAATGTCGGACCACTCCTCCCTAATGGTTGTAAGAAACTTCACTAATCCCAGACCTCCCATCACGACATGGCGTATGCCCACCAATGCGCTGACTGACAAAGTATTTAGGAGAGAGCTGTTAGATGCCTTGACCCGCTTCCTTGAATGTAACGTTGGGAGTGTGGAAAGTTGGGCCACCATTTGGGAGACAATGAAAGTGGTACGCGAAGATTTGGAGGCCACCGAAGAAGAGATTAGAGTGCTTGAGGCCCAGCGCCCACACAGTCAGGTGAATGAGAGCAAATTAGCTGAAATCCGCTGGCAATGCAATGAAGCATGGGGACGACTGGCTAAATTTGATTATACCACACAGAAGGCCTGGGTCCATATCGAGAGAGACAAACCCGAGAGGTTACTGGCATGGCTTTGCAAACGTGAACACCTTAGACTTCCGACTACACTACTGCTTGACAAATGTGGGGCCCCATGGAGAGCCTAACAGGCAATTAATGACACCTTTACCACATACTACACACTATTATACAGGCATGACAACCTGGTCTCCAGAAAGACATAACGGAGGCCCTATCGCTGATTCGGCTCCTGAATCTCACTGCCGCTGAGCAAATCTCCATAGATCAACCTTTTACTTTGGAAGATATATGTGAGGCAATTGCCTTCCTCTCTACCTGTAAAAAGCCAGGCAGCAAGGCATATAGCCCCAGATTAGCCCCAATACTTCTAAAGGTTTTTGAGGAAGCCTACAAAAAAGGTATATTACCAACTAGCATGAGGCAGACTCTGGTGACACCCATTCCCAAACCTGGGAAACCAATGGATAGTTGTGACTCCTACCACCCTCCTGCCATGCTAAATTACATCGAAATACTCACAACTGTTCTGGTGGTGCGCTTTTGCAGGGTTATATCCTCCCTGATACACTCAGACCAAACAGGTTTTGTGCCAGGTCGCAGCATAGCCTTGAACCTTTGTAGACTCCAACACATAATAGATCAAACAAACCCTTGTGGAGAACACTATGTGATGGCATCTCTCGATACAGTTAAAGCTTTCAACTCAGTGTACTGGGAATGGTTAATTGCCTTGCTGCATAGTTTGGGCTGAGAGAATGCTTAGTTCGCTGGGTAGTATTACTGTACATCTCACCAACGGCATGAGTGAAATCTGATCGCCAGATCTCTGGAACATGGAATATATGTTGCAGGGCCCGTCAAGGATACCCACTTTTGCCCATGCTATACACACTGGCCATGGAACCCGTGGCTGCATTTCTACACCAGGAATACTCGGATGCGGGCATCATGGTTGGTGGGTACAGGCATCTGATTTCACTTTACGCAGACGATGTTCTGCTATATTTGTGCGAACCACACCACAATGTTTCCATGATGCTAGATATACTGGATAGATTTGCTGAGTTATCTGGGATCTCTTCTAGCAGGCATAAATCCTGTTTCTTCCCCCTCGGTGGTCTCCGTGATGAAAGCGCGGCTGACTTATGAGATCTCTACCTCCTTTGGGAGACACATTCCTTTTGATACTTGGGAATTCAGGTTACACACACACCAGAAGACACACACAAAAACAAGACACTTAAAGTGATGGGTGGTCTTAAAAAGTCCATGGCCTTTCTGTCTTGATTACCGCTGTCACTCATGGGCAGAATTGACATTGTCAAAGTGATAATCCTTTGCAGGTTCCTCTACAATTTTAGTAATGTCCATTATTATATGTGCACAGAGTTTTTCTGACACCTGGACTCACTGATTAGGGATTTCCTTTGGGGCTCGGGCTGCCACAAACTATCCCTTGCTGTGTTGTACCTACCCTATAAAGATGGTGGGCACAACTACCTAGGCTTGAGCTCACGTACTTAGCCGCCCAATTGAGTTTCATATCAAAATGGCTATCTGATGGCACCACATCAGAGTCAACACTGCTCCAACACCTAGTAGTACCGGCTGGTTTAGAAAAATTGTGTGGCTACCAAAATGTTGTATGGACAACCTACCACTGCTGGTGGGACTTGGCAGGCAAATCTGGGCTAGGACTCTGAATGTGCTCAAAGTGAGACGCCCCTACTCTCCTAATGTGCCAACAGTAGCGGATACATGTGCAAACAGGGATGACCTGGGTGCCTTAAAATTCTGGGAAGAGTATGGCATATATACATCGGGGACCTGTATGATAATGGTAGATTTAGAGATCTGGAAAGCTTAACCCAGGACTCGGGCCTACCCAAAGGACAATTTTTTAAGTATATGAAAGTGAAGGGAATAGCAAGCTGGAGATGGAATGAGTGGCCTGAAGAGCCAGAGCAATACATACTTTTGGCCCCGATTTAAATGCTGGAGGACAGCTGGAGGCCTGTAGCTAGACTGAGTGGCTCCAGTGTTAGTGCTCCCACCTAGATTTCAGTGACCTGAAATCTAGCTGGGAAACTGATAGGTGTACTGTAATCACTTAGGCAGAATGGAAACGCGTGCTTAAATTCACCAGGAACATATCACAAAATGCCCGGTTCATACTGCTGACGATTAATGTTCTCCACCGTACATAGATGACCCCGGATAGAGTAGCCAAATTCAATAAAAAAAACACAAACTGTTCCTCGTGCCACCAGAAGAATGCGAGCTACATTCACATGTCCTGGAGATGTGCAAAGGTGCAGTTGTTCTGGCATTGTATTGAGCAGGCTTGCAAGGGGACCCGGATTATTAGACATGAATGGACTCCGATGAAATTTTTGTTGGGTGAATATCCTAGACAGAGCAAATGCAAGCATGTTATCAAATTTATGGACCTAGTATGCATACTCGCTAAGAGGCATATTGCCATGGCCTGGAAATTACCAAACGGCCCTCAATTTAAATTATGGCTTCAGGATTTTAACGCCTGGTGTGAGGTTGAAACAAGAGCATGGGCCGCATCATTACAATCCCATGCGGACGACCTCACTGAAACCTTTACCGCCTGGAAATCACTTGTCCTCATCATGTTCCATCCATCAGACAACAAACCGCCATAAATCTCTCAGCCATCTTCCTTATATTTATATTTGATTACAGGTATACTAAATCCTATCTCCTCTGAGCCCACCAATGCTTAAACAGGCACACCTACACTTGGCCACGTCATGGCACCCATGACATGCTGCCCCTATATGACCGGATCGCTCGACCCTTCTTTTGCACGTTGGACAGTTTTTTATGTATGGAACGTTTATGTTTCTCTTTGTTTTGAAAATCTGTATTTCTTTGTTGATAAATGCATTGACTGAAAAATGCTATACTGATAATTACTGTAACTTATCTGTATTGGAGCATTATCATTCCTTGCACAGTAAAGAAATTTGAAAATAAATTAGTCCACCTCTTGTAGGTGTGGGTCTTGAGCTAATACTCCTCCCTAGTTTTTATTATTTTACCAGAAAAGTAAGATTGGAACATGTTACACCGTACAGCTGAAGGTGTGATGGGGTTGTTTCAATTAACTGGTGTTTTGACTATCTAAAAATTGAAATAGCGCTTTTGCTAAATTGGCAGAAGTGTCAATTTGGTACATGCAAAAAAGCATTTTTTTTTGCTTCTTTAATAGAATATTTATAGTTTTGCCCCTCTATTTTTAGCTGGCATTTATTATATGTATAACTCACCAAACTAGTGAAACTGTGCATATCCAACTGCCACTAAGCAACCTGGAAGAATATGGATGTCCACAGATTCCCAAGCGTCCATCAACAATATGTATACCCACAAATTCCAAGCATGCACCAAGCAATACCCAAGCAGTGAGTATGAATAATCATAACCATAGATTCTCAATCTACAGGTAAAAGGTGCATACCCACAGAATCTCCAAAAACCATTGAGAATGAGCATACCCACATGGCCCAAAGCAACCTGTGAAAGTGTGGATTCCTGTTAACAACTAGGAAATCAGTGAAAAGGAGCTTAACCACATAACCACCAGCAAACATTGACAATCCTCCAACCCACAGACTTTATGGAGGAGCAGGTAGATGCATATACCCTAACTCCCGCGCCCTCACCACTGTCATACTGGGACAGCAGGAGAAGAGCTGCATGTGGGACCCCCTGTGTTGTCACTATACCGCATTGAGTGTATCAGAGGCGCTATGCACTCAGACAACCATACCGAATGTATCCAAATGTTGAGAGAGTGGAGGGATGTCTGCACACACTGTTAGACATCATGGAGCGCTGACTGATATTTGACAAGGGCATAGTGATGTCATGAAGAAGATATACGAGAATATGCTGAAACGATATGAAAATACTTAAGAATGATGATGTAGCTGAAGCAACAAGAGAAACATGTATGAAATGATAAAGTAATCATGTATGTAAAAGTAAGATGAATTGTGGATCAATAAGTGAAAATACGCAGCAATGTAGATGAGACATATAGAAGCTTGCTATAGAGGAATATATAACATGGCAGTGACAGCCATGACTGGAAAATGGACGCCGGCTTGTGCGAAGATCCATTCTAACTACCTCAAAAAAAGATTGGGGCTGAAGAGTCAGGAGATGCTGGAAAACGGCTTTGTCGGCAAATGAAGAGGAGTCTATCTTGGCTTTGGATCAAGGATGCTATTTCAAGAAATAACTGCAGAGCACAAAGGGAGGCAGACAGATAACGTCATGAGCGTGAGACACATTTCTCTTTAGATTAACGAAGATGAAAACATATGTGAGAGCCAAGTATTGGACAATTAACAGTGACTAAAGCTCATACAAGATGGAATGAGCAAGTCTCTAGAGGCCAAGGGAGCATAACACCCTGCTAAATTGAATCAAATAGCAGTAAATAAGAAGTCAAAATGGACAAATTTGTGGCCTCCAGACACGTGATGCAAGCGATGAAAACAAGGGCTATTCATTAGGCTGCGGCTGAAGATAAATGATGTGCTTATACTCCCTCAAATGTTCTAGAACAGAGAGTAACGGCAAGGTCAACTACAGACAGGAAACATTGGCTTATGGTTAAACTGACGAGAGATGATCGCCTAATTGGGAAAGTGGGGAGTAATCTAACGTGATTTAAGCACCTGGGTTTCGATTTCCTTCTGGGCTACTAACGTGCCGAAAGTTCATGTTTGGGTGGGATGCAAACCAATCAGTGGGTCTACGAGGCAACCTGCTGTCTGCTTTAATCAGTATTATATGTATTTAGAGGTAGTTCAAGGTGTGTTTTACAGATAAGAGACCACCAATGAAGTACTAACCTGTATACATTCTATAAGTAGATATGTTCCCCTAACAAAACCCTCCAGCGAGTAGGTTTTACAGTTTGCCAAGTAGGAGGAAGTCATAGATGATGCATATTGGGGTATAAAACCTCTGTCTAATCAAGTTTGTGTGTATGTGTGAAAATGTCAGTCCGATGTTCATCAGTGTACCCTGCTTTATTAAAATAAGAATAAAGTAGTATTTTGCCATATTCTTTGATTCTGTTTGTAATTTCTGGATATATTTTTAGGAAAGTCTGAATAAATAAAATTGCATTATTCTATTTTTTATAGAATGAGTGATCTAAAAAATTCACTTTTGTGATCAAACCTCTATAACAGGAGTGCCTTCCTAAATGTTTTATTTTTGTTTTTTGGTGATTAACATTTTTAATCTGTTGGTTTGGGGAGTGAAGAGCAGGTTGCTGGTGAAGAGAATGCCCATGTACCTGGTCATTTCCACCAATTGAGGATCATTAATTGCCCTCTGCATATATCCACTTGAAGGGTAGGGTGTTGCAGCCACTACCACTTAGTCTTTCTGTTTTACCTAGTAAGGCACAGATGGATTTCCTTCATCCATTGGTAGGTTTGTTTCAGGGATTCTGGGATACTGCTTTAATTCACCAATCATTCCAATGTGGAACTGAATATCATCAGGATACGTTTGGAAATCAAGATTGTTTGATTTCATTTGTTGAAATTGTGGGAACATGTACAGGTTAAATCATGTGCAAATTCAATGGCAGTTTCAAAAGAGAGGATTCTAGTGGGAGCCCGTGAGTGAGCTCTAATGTGTTAGTTTAGGCAGACTCCACTGAGACGTGCCAACTTTTATCCATGAGAAAGTATTTGACCTATCCCAGAGCTGACCTAGTTTTTAATGCCCATTCCATGAGCTGTTTGAGATTGTTATCCACCATATTATAGCCAGCAGACATGCCCAATAGCAGAAGGGCTGTCAGACGGTCACTAGAAGAGAATTAAGTAGGCTAGCACAGATATATGCCAACATCGATCATTTTCTTACACCGACTGCCAGTCGTTTGTGAATGTTGTGGGTTACCTCATGATTTCATGAAGATTTATTCACCCCACTTTTGAGTCTCTTGTTTATCAACCATTGTTTTTGATCTGCAGGGTGATGTTTTAATCGTGGGTATAGTTGCATGGCTAATTAATTTTTCTTTTTTAGAGCCCTGCCAACCTGACTCGTACAATAAAACAAGTTCATGAATTCTACCCCCTCTGCCTGGTTCATCGGCACCAAGAAACCACCTTTGTGAGAAAGGTTGTACTCTCTAGGAGATCATTTTAAATCAATATTTATGAGCTTGCAACTTTCCTTGAAATAGTGAGAAAGTGATCAGATATAAGATACCTGGAGTGTGGCATTATTCATTCTGCAATCTATCAATCTATGTTGTTGCACACTGCTGAGATGAGTTTGATGATTTTATTTCCCTTGGTGTTGAAATGACTTAGGTTAGGATTGTTGGTTTGAAGGTAGAAAAGAGGGATTAAGAGTGGAGGTGTGGTCAAGAGCAATGGTATAGTTTCAAATGTTACTGATCTCAGAGGACTGCCTCATTATCATAGGTCTGTGCATGTGAGTCACCTTCATGCATCGGAATCCGATGCTGCAGAAAACATCTTCATTAGCACGCTAAAGAGAGAGAGATCGACTGCTTACAGAACTATTATTAAGTGAGCTCTTGCACCTTATTTGTTTGAACCTGAAGAACATTTTGCATATCTCCATTCTGGATTTCCACTATATTCACTCCATTTAGCTTTCCTTTAATTTCCAGGTTGCTTAGCTACACAGTTCGCTATCGGCTAGCTGACAGCGGTCGAGATTGTTGCTTCTTGACCCATTTGAGATCAGCCTAGTCAAGAGATAGCTATGATGTGTAAGGTAGGAAAGAATGGGTCTGGGGAGTCAGCTGGTTTCCTTGTGAGCACGTTCATATTACAGTGAGATCAAACCTCTCTTGTTCAACCTTCTGTATATCTTTTTTATTTTGATGCAAGTCTGAGGGGTCCTTCATTGGGCTGGTATGATTTTATCAAGATTATTTTCTCCTCAGATAAGTATGTGACCTGATCTTAAAAGAGGCAGAGCTTGAGGAATCAAGGTGGTTTTCTCATATATATATATATATATATATATAGAGAGAGAGAGAGAGAGAGAGAGAGAGAGAGAGAGAGAGAGAGAGAGAGAGGACAAAGCAGTCTGTAAGTGAAATGGACAATTCTCTTTATAGTGAGTTTCTGCTTCGTAAGCAAAGCATGGATGCCCTTTGTGAACAACACGAAGCCAAGCCCTTTCTGAACAACAGGAAGCCACCTGTATTTAAATATTCACTGTGTGGGGCTTCAGCAGATAACACGGGCTCCTGTGCCGACTCGCTACCACCTCCTTCTCCTCCATTAGTGATTGCTTTCTATTTATGTGATTGAAAGGGAAAATCACGGCCCAAAGAACACAACCGCGCATCATGTGTCCATCTTGCACATAACTAAGAATCCTTTAGAAGACAGGGATTAATTACCCTTACCATAACTTCCAGATGACCACTGCCATAACCTCACTATGCATCCAGACATTTCAGACTGCAACATCTTGTCACTCTGATATTCACAGCCTCTGAACAAGCCTAAGAAGATGATACTCTATTACTCACCTCATTATTAAATAGGTGGATATTTTAAGATATTATACTTCTGAGGCTCACTTCTCTGGGTCCTCCTGAGCAGTGGGAAAGGCCTGGGCATCTACCATCACCATGGTAAAAGATAGGCAGATTGACATGGGGCAGGAGGATGGAATTGGGTGAAGATGGATTGCTACGTGGCTCAGTGGTACTCTACTCCCTCTGAGAAAGTCTGGCTTGTCTACTGCCCCAACCACAGGCATCCATTTGTAAACCAGGTAGCCACACTGCTCTGTTCCTCGCTCTCCGTACATGAGGACTCTCCTTTCAAGGTCTATCCACCAACACTTCTCAGCTTAACTTTAAAGGCAATCAATAAAAACAATTCCCGGAAGCTGAGAGCTCTATGTTGCCCGCTTGCCACTCAGAAAATCATGCCCTCCTCTGTTCCTGTGCCCACTCAATACTATTTCCTCCTCCCTCATGCCCGTTAAAATCAAAATTGGGGCAAACAGTCCCCTCGACCTGCTCCTCAAAGAATTCAAAAAGTTTGTTACAGAGCATGTGGTGGTGATTATGCGAAGAATATGGAATATTAACTGGCATAGTGTATCATTACTGGGGGGTTGAGGCCGATAGAGTTTGCATATATGTGGAAACCTTCCATATGGAAACTATACCCTGCTTATGAAGCCTTCACTGGCATGCAACGGTATTACCGTGACCTCTGAGGCTTCCATGCTTGCAGGGTTCGAAATTTAGAATGGATAAGAGGGAGTTAAAGTGGCTACTGTGTATCCCTCATTAACCAGGGACCGGGAGCTACCACTAGGGAATGAGGAACCAGTACATTGCATTTGCCAAACCTAACTTACACATAAGATGCAAATATATAATTGTGTCCATTATTTACTACCCTTAAAGCTTTAAAGGTTGCATAGAGGTGTCCTAATATGTATTTATAGATTGTCCCAAACCCGCAGAGTTAAATTGACATAGCTATGTTTGTTCAGAATCAGTTGCTCTGGGGAGCCAAAAGAAGCTCCTGGTAGCTGTTGGTGCCAAGCTAACCATGCTCTGATAGGCTACAAGCAGGAGCTGAGCACAACTTAAATGATGTTATGATGTATGTATGTTTGTATGTTGCATGTGTGCATGTAAGGATAAGTTATGTTTTATGTGAGGTGTGTGTGAATTCGTGTATAATGTATGTGTTGCTGTGTGTGCATGTGAATGAGCGAGTGTAAGGTGTGAATCAGAAAGTGAATGATATGTGTGAATGAGCAACTGAATGTTCGTTAAATGTGTGTATGCACATGTGTTTGTGCTGGGCCAGCTGCAGAGGAGCTGCTCTTTCTTGGGTGAGGTGTGAGGGGGGGGAGGGGAGGTGCACTACTATGGCATTTTAATGGAAATCGATGATAAAGCAATCATGACATGTGTTATTACGTGGTAGTCTGTAATGTTGGTGCAGCCACTCTAGCCATTTCTTACTGTCATGTGACATTTTTTCTTGGGCGTCTATAATAAAGCAAGCATGAGAGTGTTATTATGTGACTGGGTATTCATTTTTGTTTAGCCAGTCTAGCCATTTCTTACTGTGGCTTGGCATGTTTTACTGGGCATCGTTGATGAAGCAAGCATGATAAGTGTTATTATGTGGCTAGATTGGTATTATGGAAAAACTGGTATATATTGGAACAGCCATCTTGGAAATTGATGGGCAGCAGAGCCAGAGTGAACATGTTTTTATACTGACATATATTGTGGTCAAAGGCATCCTGTAAATGTGATGGGAAATGCTCCTGTGCACTGATGGTGAATTACATCTATTGGATTTTTGGATTGGAGTTACCCTACAAAACCAATTGCAAACTGTCTGGTTTAGTATCCAATTGTTCATATAAAGTGTGTCTATAATGCACAATTTTAATCAATTATTCAAAGATATGTCCCCCTTTGGTTGGTTTGGGCTCCACCGTTAGGCTCGGTTGCTCTGGCATATTGGCAGGAATCTTTTCTGCCCCACCAATTAAGTAAATCACGAGCCACCACTGGATGAGTCGCTGGTTGATAAATGGGTATGAACATGTGCATGCCGGGGCCCAGGCAGGGGCATTGGAGCATGGATTTTGTCTTACATTTTTTACTGACATTTTTGGCCAATAGTCATCTTGATGAATGTTATTACATGGAGGAGGGTTTGGGTGGGGATTTATTACTCACACAACGGGCAAGGCCAATATGATGTGTGTTCTTACATGGGGAGGCTGAGGGCACTCGTGCAGTCAGCAAGTAAATGTTTTTTACTGTGGCATTGCATGTTTTTACTGGAAGGGCAAAGCCAGTATGATGAATGTTCTTGCATGGTGGGTGGAAGCATTTGTGCAGTGAAACAAGGAAATTGTTCCTTACTCTAGCATTGTATGTTTTAATGGTGTTGAGGGCAACATCAACATGAAGTGTATTCTTACATGGTGGTGCAGGGGCTGGGCAAGCATTTGTCCAGCCAGCAATAACATGTTTTCTTCTTGTGGCAGGAGATTTTTCTGGCATGAAGGGCAAAGTAAGAAAATGAATGTTTGTACATGGGGATACTGGCATATACTGGCAGAGCCAGCATGAACATGTTTTCGTATGCTATAATTACTGTTTGTAATATTACTGACCATGCAAAGGGTTGCCTGGTACATTTGGGTGTCAGGACTCAGTAGCCATGCAAGGCCCTCTTGTATCTACACTAGTTGAAAGATTTAAGGTTTGATTAAAACATATACTTACATCTTCCACCTAGTGCCATACATGGCGTGTACCTGCAGCAGCATGATATTGTTGCGTATTGCACATACATGGTGGTCCAGACTGTCTCAAAGTGTGGCGTGGCTCATGATATGCTGCTGAGCATGGGGCTGGTCCCTCAGAATGGCTCATGGGGGCACCCTATGTTTTATGTTACACCACTGCAAATAATCACAGGCATGAGTACACCCATACATAGGAAAGGGACCAATATGGCTGTTCAGATCCACAGATCCCCCATGCAATTAGTGAGACTGTGTATACCCAGAGATTGATAATCAACCAGTGAAAATGTGCATACTCACAGATACCCCTGCAATCACTGAAAAGGTGCATTTCCACATATCCCCACTCAACCACACAGATGCATATTCGCTGATCCTAAGAAACCAATCAGAATGTGCATAATATCAAATGCATTAGCAACCAGTAAGAATGCTCAAATCCACAGGACCCCACACAAAATCAGATTCCTCGTTACAAACAGGGACATTTCTTTTGGAAAAGGAATGTTCAGAGTTACTCTAAGCCACGACATATTTTTCCCTCCGATCTCCATATAGATTAATATTATTGTGGGATTAATATCAAACATTTTGTACCAGAGAAATAGAGTGTGTATGTGATAAGTACAGTAAATTAGTATATTTCCACCGAATATACAACACAATGATACATTTAAAATGCATGACAAAATGAGTTGAAGCAAAGAGAATGACGTAAGTGTTTAAATTAGATTGACCATTTATAAACTGTCTGTGACAAGCTGAATTATCCCTAGGTGCATAATTATTAAGTATTATTGTTACCCAATAATATGATAGGTTATTTATAACACGTCTAATTCTAAGTGGTTTCTAAGCACGGACCCAGGGATCGAACCTGTGTTGCTCCGCTTCGTCTTGCTTCCAAGGTGAGACGGTTGCCCCTGAGCTATCCTCCCAATGCTTTGATAATCATTTAATTGAACTCAAAGAAAGGCAGATTGATGAGGCCCTTGAGGGATTTTAAAACGTTACCTGCAAGTTGCACAAGGAACTTTCCAGAGATCGCTCAGCCTAGAAGACTATGTAGGACAGACTTGAAATGCTACATAAGTGCGTAAGTTACTTTGACACTTCATATCATTCTTACAATAGTTTGCTGACATAGTATGCCAGTTTGTCAATGTAGCTACACGGGTACGTTATTGTTTTTAGGTCTGGCTAGTAGCCCCATCGGAGCTTGCATACTCTCCAAGTATAAAGTGAAAAGAAGAGCACTGACATACAGTATCGACCGACACAAAAAGCGTGCAGCAAATGGTGAAATGTTTGCTCCGTACATCAAGGGGTGGACTGGCCTACAGGAAACTCTTGAAATTTCCTGGTGGCTTCTGCACTCTGGACCTTTCTTGTTTTCTCACCTATTTTATTTCCAAAATGATTGGGGTTTGCTGAAAAGGTATAATATAGGGCCACTTTGAAAATTATTTCCAGAACCTCTTTTGGTTCCCAGTCCAACCCTGCGTGCGTCTGACTTCACTGAATACATGACAGAAAAGGTGTTCATAAGATAGTAGAAAGGGGGACACTAGATCGTACTGTTGCGTTCTTGTTTAGGGATTTCTCCCAGAACTATTGCATGTTTCAAGAGCTTAACAGTGCATTTTATCAAAATCTCTCAATCTCTCTTGCTCACTTATAATGGTAAACGTTGCTTGACGCTCTCATCATGAGTTTTGCTATGATTTGTGCAAGAAATGCCATAATTGATTGCCGCATAATAGATCACACATTTTTACCCCATTATTTCAAATTTGGGTTGTTTAACCTTGACGGATATGTTCGCGGCCGAAATGACCATAACCATTTTGATCGAAAATATGCTTTTTTATTTGGTCATTTGTGCCGCAAACACATATATTGCCTGTGTGCCCTCTCTTCCCATCCATGTATCCTGAGGATACCCCCCAACCCATGTTACCAACTTATCCCTCCCCCACTCACACTGTCTAATGCGCAATACTCGTGCAAGCCGCCCTCCGTCTCCTGTTAGAGGTTGAACAAGGGTAGCCTAGTTCAATCCCAAATCGTCTCCTCTCCTGCAACGACTATTCCTTTCACTGTCGTGGACGCGAACCAACGCCACAGGGTGCATTTTCTTTTTGAATTACTTTATTCATCAGTAAGCGGGGACAACCCCACAAACCCTGATGCCATTGTCAGGGGAGTTGCTAGGACTGGAAAAGACCCGGGGCTAAGCTAATGTCGGAACTGTTGGGACTGGGGGCTAGCTAGTCTTTTGGCTGTAGCTCCTGAGATTCTATCCGGGGCTACAACCAAAAGATCAGGGGCTATAGCCCCCTTAGCCCCCCCTAGCAACGCCCCTGGCCATTGTAGTGAATAAGGGTGCAGGGGACTCCCCCAGAAGCCCCGCTCCCCTTGTCTGTTACAATGGCACTGCATGGTAAAAATGTTTGGATTTTTCGGCTGTTCGTGATTTTTGGACAGCCGAAATGCAAACATATTTACCATACAGGATTTTGTTATACATTATTTTTGGGTAATTACATGTTTTAATTTGGGTTGTTTAACCATGTGGTACTATTTACTATAATTCAATTCCCCCACCCCTTACAGGATGCTGCAAGAGGATATAAAAGCGACATCATAGAATCTCTAGGAACAAGTTATCTTCGGTAGGTGGGATGCAGCAGTGCTGGAAAGGTTCATATGAGAGAAGAGTAAAATTGCACATCCAATCAAACCACAAACAGACCCATGGAAAAAATAAAGAGCAAAATATCAATATATGATAAACCGCAGGTTCTGCCGGCAGATGGACCATTGAGAGAGCCGATGAATGGAGGGTTTCAGGATTACTAAATCAACAGAAAACCAACAGTACATATGCATTTAGATTGAAATAAACATGGCACTTAATTGTTCATTTAACTATCAAAAAAGCTCTCATTGATAACTCTTCAAAACGATTAAAAAAATCAAGTGGATCGCACATTTCTTATTTTTTTCGGCTCTTGGTCTTTTTCCATTTTTCAGTTGAGAGATCTTGTCACCTTGTGGCATAAAACATTGTGGTTCCTTTCCTCTTTGCCACATTTATATATTTTTAGAAGAATGCACTTCTGGATGTGGATTTTTGGGGGCACGGTGCAGCATGGAATAATCGGATGGCGCAAATTCAGATTTCTTAAAGTAAGTTGTCCTGCAGTATTGACGACTTCGACAACATTGGGAAAGGATGCACTGAAGAGCATTTCAATGCGACCCCTGAACGTTAAGTGGCATTGATGGAAAAAATCTGCAGGAAAAGCAAATTTCAGACACATAAAAGTATCCATTTTGCTGCAATTATAGACATACAGGCCTGATTTAAAAACACATTTTACACTGGAGCAATCCCACTCAAAAAGAATTTGTAAATCAGGCCCATCCATGACTCATACACATACAATTTTAGTGCTTATTGGTTATTTGAACAGCTCTGATGGATTCTAACACAGAGTTGCTCCAACCAAATCAGGAGTATGGCTTGGTGACATAGGGTGGCATTACGAGTCCAGTGGTAACCCTGCTCGTGCTACTGGCGGGTTACTGCCCTACTCGTAAAATGTTACCCCCGCCTGACTTCCCAGTGTCACTGGAAGAATCCAAGTCTGGCAACCCTGTAAGTCAGATGCCAGTAAAATGTAAGTCCCCATTCCCATAGGCCTCTAGGGGAGTGGGGAATCGGAAGCGCTGGCACCATTGCTAACAGGGCCAGCGCTTACATGACCCGTCTGCCTAAAATGGCTGATGTGTCCAGCAGGGTCAGATCTGTAGGGCACAGCACTCCGGCAGACAAGACTCCTAGTTTGCCAGTCCGGAAACAAGGGTGCCAGTGAGCTTACCGGCGCGCTTGTTTTCAGACTGGCAAACATGTAATGAGGCCCATTGACTCTCTAGGCATCAGGTATCCAAAATTAATTAATCATTTGTGCTTCAGACAAATGATTAATTGATTTTGGATACCTGATGCTTAGAGACGAGTCCAAAAGAGAACGCGAACGTGAAAATGACAAGTTTGCTGCCATCTTAATAGTATTTCTGAACTGTCTTCCACATTAGAAAATGCCCATTTTTGCATCTTGTTGCGAGGCCCAGATCTCTAAGTGCAGAGGGTGAGTTGATGGCCTGTTTCTCCCAGAGAATGTTAGCAACAAAAAGCGCCTGTCAGTGGTCTTCTTGGCAATCACTCTATAGTCTCTACTCCAATGCTGAAGAAAGGCGAACCAGCCTCCCTAACTCAAACCACATTTCCCCGTATGCGTGTCATGGCGTGTTATCACTATGATCGTGGACTGACTGCCAGGATCCTGGCCCCGCCTTCACCACAACAAGCATAACTATATCAACGGGGCTCACGGCAAGGGGTCGCCCTTTCAGATCACTTTATTGCTCATTGTTTTTAATGAGGAAGGACAACACTGCCGTTCAACATCAGTCGTTTGCACAAACGTTAGGATTTTGTCATCCTATACAACAAACATATTGTGTTCCAATAATGCCTGGGCAGACCACACAAAACCACGGACACACAGCTTTTTGGTTTCTGGAATTTTCCTGCGCTCCAAATGATAAACATGATTCTTCTATTTTTAGAAAATCTGCCCATTCCGTCCTCACATTTAGATGAAAGATAAGGGCCAGTTTTTCTGAAAAAGTGAAAGTGACTAATAAGCTAAATTCCCCCAAAATAATGAATCCACTGACTTCAATGCCCCATGCAAGATCTGGGGCAGTCCACCAGTGGTCAAAGTTGGCGTGAGCTGTTGGTAGTGGTGCTCGTCTACTTTTTTAAATTAAGTTTTACTGTTCCTATACTTTTATTTTAAAAAGAAACGGTTCTGGAATGGTTTGGATTTTAAAATAAGTGCAGGAAGAAGTTGATACTTGCACTTCAGTGCACTTCAATGATCGTCCCCTTAAACAGCAGGCTCATTTGTTGTATTGTGCGTGGGAGGGGGCGTGGCAATGGGGTTTATGGGGAGCGAGGAGCAGGCCTGCAGAAAACATAGTTCCACTACTTCTTTTCATACACTTTGAACCCTGCAGTCCACCCTAAACTGCTAGATCACTTCACTACTGCATGAGGCCACAAGCGATTCAAGACATGTTTCGGGCATTTTGGCCATCATCAGTGAAGTGTAGTTTGGGTATCTGAGCCTGGCCAACAAACTTGAGATATTTCAGTGGTTGCTTGTGGTCTAATGCAGAAGAGATGTGGCCTAGCAGCTCGAGAGGGGCAGCCCCCTGGAGGGGTGGGACCATTGCTGATCTGTGTGTAGTCTTTCATCTTCTATAAGCGTATGGCAGGCTGAAAAACGATGGTTTGGGGTTTGCCCTGAGCAAAACCAGGGGGTTTGTTACTTTCAAAAAACCTTCTGTCATCACCTTTGAATATTGTTGATGGAACGGGAATGAAGCAGTTTTCAGAATTTCAGTGTGAACATCGTTTTCTTCAAAGTAGTTCAATGTTTGTGTGTTCAACCATATTATGAGTAAATTATAGCACTTCTAATCAATCATTGAATCCACTCGCAAAGTATTATGCTATTAGGTAGTAATATTATACAAATATATCATTATTTCATTTTTCTGAGGACTGTTATAAATATGGAAAGCTGGGCTCCCAATGTGTTCAGTGGTTCGATAACCACTGGATGATGACTTTACGTTATGCATTATTAAACAACTACTGCAATACGTTAAAAGATCAACATTAATTTGAGCATTACTGTATCAATTAATACTAAGTAAGCGCCCATATTTTATGACACCACAAATCACATAAGAAAGGAAGTAATTGATGACATCATAAATTATGTCAGAAATCCTCCAACAAAACGAACTCACAGAACAGAAAACAGTGTGTGAAGTACCATAAGATTGGCTATAATCATTACCAATCAAACTGTTGAGTTGCTCACTCTACAACGCCTGTTTATTTTGTAAGCACAGATGCTATCAACGTCCTCTTTAATTAGGCCGTATGTAATGCTGTGTGAAAAGATTACAGAACTGATCACTTTTTTTTATTTGTTAAGCCTTATTGCTTTTGTTTGACATCTTTGGTATTGCATTAAAGAAGTTGTGCATGACGCAGCGTTAGCATTGGTCCCAGTGTACATTAGACCTAATGCTGTGGTCTACAGTGAGTCCGTGCGACAGCTGTGAGCTCTGTAATGGCATATGTGACATAGAGGAAAATTAAACAGAACTTGCATGGCACTTCAACATTCCTTGCCTATTTTAAGTGTTCTTGTGCACATAAATTTAAACAGATGCCAGTTACAAAAATAACGAGGGATAGATCACAGCAAAATGCTTGCTTATAACCGCAGAGTTTCATGATTTTAACTCCGCGGAGCAGGGTATAATGAACATCGCTTATGGCGGGAGTTGTGGGGACACAATACAGAGTTCCCCAGATTGGCCCATGGCCTGAGTTTGTCTCTGAGCAGCAGCAAAGCCCCAGGCCCATGTTCTCACCAAGAAAATTGTTCAGGGAATGCTCATTTTGTGGTACTACACTAACGCAAAGCAGAATAAAGCAAAGAAATGTCAGATATTAACAAGTGGAATGCCGGGGAATTGTAGCAGAAAACACGTCGAAACATGTCATTGAAATATTACCTTCCTATATCTGCGTTTACATCTGACATTGTCTTGGTATGCCACAGACGTATATAAATTGGGTTGCATAGTTATTGAAATTAATGTAATTTGATAGAATCATCCCAAGAAAATTCAGAACAATAAGCGTTGCAGATCATCAGGCTACCAGACAGTTTTACTCCCTAAAAAGAGGCAATCACTGCCAAACAAATACTCAAAACAGAAAAACAGAATACAATGGACAAATAGGAGTGTTCCCCTGCTTCCACCCACAAACTTTCACAAATGTGTTCGAAGGATTATTACTGCCTGCTCCAAAGAGCAACACAGAAGTATATTTTAATTTACATGATTTACTAGGTACAAAAGAAGCATGCATTACTAAAATATATCATCTATTACAATTAAAACATACTCAAATAAAAATTAACCTATTGGATTCTCGATTCATTAAGGTAGGCTTAGCCTGCACAAATTACTGTGCCCCTCTTGGCTTTAAAAGAGGACAGAGACCCTCCATTGGCAGATCATCTGAAGACTCCACAAGAAGCAGCAAGAAGAACTCAATCCTGAACAATGGCTGAAGGTAGTGAAGCAAGGCCAGGATTTCCAACGAGAGAAGCAAGATCCCTCCCCTAAACATTGCCCAGGGAACAGAGGGATATACAAAACTCCAGTACTCAGCCAGCACACAGTGTGCCCTGCTTGGCTCTGCAGCAGGCTTCCTGGATAGGAAGTAGTTTTACCTAGGTAGCCTGCTACCTTTTTTGTATTCCTGGATAGGAAGTACCAGAAGGTCTCTGAACCTAAAACCAAGGATTAGGCTGCTGCCTGCAACACACTCCACAGCTGTGGGCCGTCTGCCTAAAATGACGACACAAGCCCATTGAAGAAGCTGGGAGAAGTGCCTCTATGAGCATCTACAATGTCTGCCTTAAAGGACATTTTCAAGCCGGTCGAGTTCCTCGATGCGCAAACAACGTCAACACTGATCAATGTCAAGTCACCGTCACTTAAAGACATCTCGACCAGTGCTTCAGACCCGACGAACATCACTGAGACAATGATTCCTGACCCCGAGCCACTGTGTAGACCACCTTGCAGCCATTCGTCCAGCCTCGCTCAGTGAACCATCTTACTGCCTGATACCCGCATATGACTCCCATCTTGAACTCTGACACAGAAGCCTGCAAAGCGCCTTGAAGCCAACTCGACCCAGTCGAGTACCAAGAACACCTACAGCACAAGGTACATTGTGGTTCTGTCCTACTGGTCCACCTCAGAAGGCCCCTAGAGACATATTAAGACCCACTGCTCCCTTTGTGCTAAAGCCAAGTAAACTTAAACTGTTGTTGTTATTAACCATACTGACTACCCTCCTGTCAGTATCCCAAGTGCATCCCTTTTCCTTCTTTGCAACTGTCTGTCCTCTGCATTCCCTTACAGGGTGGTTTGTATTTGGTAGTGTTGTTAGGCTGTCTGTTGTGATATAGATACTTCTGATACAACCTTGACTGGACAGTCCGTTTTATGATTGGGTAATAATTGTTTTTCGCTGTGTTGCAACTAACCAACGATCGATGACCTTCCGGAGATAAGCCTGCCGCTCCGTCGACATAAAAAAATCACTGAAAATCCTTTAGTTAAGGAACAGTTAAGATTATCAAATTTAATGCAACAAAACCCTTGCAATTCAGCGGATGTGGGAAGTGATGATCATCTTAACTCAGGGTATCCCCGTTGATGACCCCTATAATTTAATGATGTGTTCACACACAAATCGCAGCAGCGAGCACTCCACCCACTGTGCTATCTTGCCAGCCTCTAAGTTTGTTTGTCATTGTGAATCCCCTCTGTTATGTATGTGCTTTGGAACATGGGGGCACTGAGTCAAGATGATCATCACTTACCACATCCACTGAATTTCAAGTTGCATTAAATCTGATCACATTAACTGTCCCTTAACTAACATTTGTTCAGTCAATTTCAAAGGTTTTCTTATACCATAGTTTGCTCAAAGTCACTAGCTGTGGCCTTGGTCTGTGCCCATTGTGCACGTTCCGTCAATAGATTTCTTTAGTGCCCACCTGTTGTGGCCTTTCGCAGTGGCCATTGTACATGTTCCACCTATAGGTTTCCTTAGGACCCACTAGCCATGACCTTAGACCATGCCCACTGTGCATGTTCCACCGATAGATTTCTTTAGGGCCCACTAGCCGGGGCCTTGAGCCATGACCACTGTACATGTTCCACGTATAGGTTTTTTTAGGGCTCACTAGCCATGGCCTTCAGCCATGGTCAATGTACATGTTCCACCTATAGGTTTCCTTAGGGCCAACTTGCCATGGCCTTTGGCTGTGCCCACTGTACCAGTTCCATCTATAGGTTCCCTTAGGGCACACTAGCCGTGGCTCATCCCCACCCTCACAGGCACTCACCAAGTGCTCCACCCCCTATTCCCATGCCCCCCACTCCCGTCAGGTGCTTTTTCCCTCCCTAGCCCCCTCCTGATTCCCCAATCAGTCTTCGTTCCGTGGGGCGCACTTTCATTCTCACTTGTGTCTTCCTTTGTAGCCAGCGTTACAACCAAGGTTATCCCCTTCAAACTGTAACTGTGTCCCCTGACCTTCCCCAACTCCCCAATTTCATATGGTGTCCTCTTCCCCCCTCCCCAGCTCTAGCCTGATGCCACGTACTCATTTCTTCCTCCAAATGTCTTTTTTTACACTTTTCCTTTTCTGCGAACCCAGATTATAATCGCGGTTATCCCTCGCATCAAGCAAAAACGCAACAGGCATCAAATAAAATGGTGGCTTTTTCATTTCTGAAAAGCCTCATAGATGTGTGGGACACATATATAACTATCATTTTGGGAGAAGGGGTACCCCCTTCTATGTCAAATATTGTTACAACTACTGGACGGAATTACGCCAGACCCCTCCTGAAAATCGAGTCAATCCTTCGTGACCAAGTTGTTTCGTACTTGGTTCAATTCCACCCAGCGGTTTCTGGGGTGTGCTGCACAAAAATGTTGACTTTTTCTCTATGGGGAAAGTAATGAGATTAGGCCAAAAACAGCGGTATATTGGTTTCTTAATAGCTTTTTTTGTTTTTTAATGAATCTTTCCCACAATTTCGAGTCTATGGGGGCCTGTGACAAACTTTGTGTTTGCAAAAATATCAGCCAAATCCACCCTACAAGTCAAATGTCATTAGCAATTCAATTTTAGGGTTTCCTATAGAACTTGATACACACCTTAACTATGATGCAGCGACCGCACTATAGTTAAGGTGTTATTGGGCTACCACTGCACTATAATATAAATATTATAGTGCGGCAGTCGCTGCACTATATTTTATTGTGATCTAGTCAATTAATTCGACTTTTCACATATATACACAATTAATAAGAAAGGTAGAAAAAAATGTCAAAACATTTTAAAACATATTTCATTTACATAACGAATCCTCAGGTCACAAACAAATACATTTGCATCACAAGTCTTAAAAAACCCAATAATAATTACCCACGGATAAATGAAAAAAATGAAAAAAAAGAGCGGTCCCCACGATCATCTTCATTTTTCAATCAATGTACAGGTGGATTAGACCAAGATCATTCAACATTTTCAATACTTCCACTGTCAGAAAAGTTTCATGGCCTCACAAAAATAATTTGTATTTAACCACTCTACATTATCAACAAAGCACCTCAGATACTGAGTTCTCTGGGCCAGAACTGCGGACCATTCAATCATGATGTGTGTCTGCTTTAGGGCTTCACCACACAACTTACATTTATCCTCTATTTTCTGACCCTTGTTACGAACCAACAAGATATCACCCATCAATGCCAGATTTAAGCGGAAATTTAGGAATTCTGCTCTCCAACAGGAGTTCAGAAAGCGCCTTAACTATGAGGATAAACATCCTCTTGGCTTATCAAGGGTGGAAAAAGATTTAGCTAAAGAATAGCTACGCATTTGGTCTATTGTACTAGCCCAGTCAGATCTCATTATTGGCAATTTTACCACAATGGAGTTAATGACAAGATCTCTCTCAGTCATATGGCACTTTTCCAGGATCATGGCGACAGTTTCCTTCAATTTACCCAGAGTTAGACTAGTTCCGGCTTCTAGCTGAACTCCGATATCTTCATATAGGGATTGCTTTTACGGTAGTAATATTAATCTGAATAGTGATACCAATTTCCAATCTAGACTAGACCGGAGCGAATTTAAGCCTAGCTCAAATCGCAGACCAGCCATCAACAGGGACCGTGGTAAGTTTAAAGCTTTTTTCCAAAGCCTGCCTTCTATCCTGGTCCAGTCTAGAAATCAGGCTTGTGGGTCTAAGTCCATGCTGTACAACACTGTTGGTATTATCTTACCTTTGTAGTAATTCATCAGTGAAATAATGGAAAATCTACAATATCTGCCAAGTTGTTTTTACATACGGCAGGAAAATTGGTCAATTTTTCCCTCTAATGCTGATTCTACCACAGCTTTATTTGGGCGACATCTGATTCTTAAACCCAAGTATATTACTTAATTTGTAACGGGAACAGTTAGACCATTTAGAGTCCATTTAAAGGCAGGTTGCCTTTATGTTGGTTTACTAAAGCAGATTATTTTTGATTTAGCTGGATTAATCAGCAGATCATTCTTTACTAAAGACTTCCCCGCAGTCATGGGAGGCCTATCAGAGTGTGGTCCATTAAGACTTTAGCATCCACATGGGCAATCTACCTTGTTGCTTGCTTCCCAATCTTCTGGGTTCCCAGAGCATAAGGGTTCAAGGCTTCATTTAAAGCAGTCAGATAGAAGTTAATATGTACCCCTGCCTCACTTCTCTTTCCGTTGGTAGTGGACTGGTTAAGTGTCTAAAGCCATCCAGTCTTACCTGTACATGGATATCTTTGTGCAGATGGGCTATTATAGCCAGCGGACTTGCTGGAAGTCGTCATTGCTTTATTTACCCCAAAGGCACTTTCTGTTAATGGTGTCGAAGGCCTTTGATAAATCTATCAAATCACTAAGAGAGGGAGAACGCCCTTCATCCAAGCCTTTCGACACAAGATATTTATTATTAGACCATTCAGGGAAGTTGACAATCCCTTTCTAACACCAATTTGTGTTTATGGAAAATACCCCTGTTACTGGCCCATGATTCAATTTCTCTCAAGACAGTGCCTGCGAAGACCTTACTATCTGCACCTAGAAGGGCGAATGGGTGATAGTTGACAGGATCTGCCTGATCGCCCTTCTTATAGATTGGAATAATGATAGTGGTCTTCCAAGTCTGTGGGTATTGTCTATTTCTTATCACACCCCTGAACAATATTTCAGACCAGGTTATAACTTCAGATGCCGTTGGTTAGGCCATTGTGACCGGCCGCTTTGGAGGATGATGATTTTTTAATCAATTGCACTTAATCCTCCTGAGTCAGATCCAACTCCCACATTTCATTATCATAACCTCCCTTTACCATGCTAGCGGGCTTCTTGGATAAATCCAAGAAGTGGTTTCTTTATGCACTCTCAGATACAGTATTACGTTGAAGTTGACATTGGTTCCCTTAGTGTTGGTTTACCAATGACCAGAAATACTGCAAGTTCTTTGTTACCAGAATTCACAACATTAACTCTCCCTCTCTATGTGCTCATTGAAAGCTATAAACTCTAGACCAGTTTATATAGTCACTGTTCAATTTCATTTTGAAAATCTGTCTTAGAGAGGCGTTTATACTTCAAAGTCCTAATGTTCTTTCTTAGATCCCTTTTATGCTCCCAAGAAGCTTGGTCAAAGGTTTTGTTATGCTGTGTGCTGGCTTCTGCTCCAGGATGCACTGGAGGGCTGTGCTCCCATAAGAAATCTACATAATTGGATGGTCTGCATGCATTTTCCAGTTCTATTTTAGATAGAATGCCCACGGTTTTGCATAGCTTTTCATTAAGCTTCACACCACCCTTCTTAAACTTTGAGATTCTATTCCTACCACAATTAACCAGTATACAGTCTTGAAACCCCACTTCTGCTCCAGTGAAAAAGTGGTCAATATGTTATGGTCACTGTATCTTGTCTCTTTTACCTCATAATGGCACAGTGACTAAACATGTCTTTGAAAAAAACAAGTAGTCTATAATGGAGAAAGAGAATCAATTTTTCCAGGTTGGAGCCGGGTCCAGGTCCCCCTTAATGCTACTGTTCACCAAATAAAAATCCCAGTCTTTAAAAAAGCTCTGCCATTTTATCCATTCTCACAGGCGATGGGCGGAGCTGTAGGCAATACGAATTCAGATCACCTGCTATGACCAATCCTACTGGGAAATTCATGGAGGTCGCATTCAATAGTACTGCAGACAGGCTCTCCAAAAAAGCTTCCAAGTTGGAGTGAGGGAGTTCCAGTAGAGATTCACGACTATAACACTTTTTAGAGTTTGACCCATTTGAACATTTAGTCTAGCTGCAAGGATCCCATGGGAATTGGTTGGAAGTTTTTCGAAATTCCGTACAATCGAATTGCGGGTAGCTATTATTAGTCCTCCTACTGGCCGGGCCTCCGAAGTAGTTGGTTGCCATTTTATCCACAATCGAGAACCCATACCTTTTTTAACTACTCATTAGCCAGGTTTCCTGCAGCAATATTAGGTCATACTTATCAAATATGGTATCTCTCGTGATCTTATTCATCAAAATCCTAGAACTCCTTGTGATCCAACTGAGCAAGTTAACACTTTGATCAACTAAAGTGTCCCCTTATTTTCCCCCATTTTCTGAGAGACTTGAGTTAATATGTCCAGCAGCAGGGACCATACTATGCTCTTACTATCAAGCAGCACACTCATCAGGTTTAAGTCCATAACCCCCTTTCCTTTTATTGCCACTTTGTTGTTTGCAATAAAGAGGAAATGCTCCTCAGATTTGTATGTACCCCTACCACTGTGTTTATCTTCAGGATGAGTTTCTTTCTTTTCCAGATCATAATGTGTAATCCCGTAGCCCAATTTAAAGAACTCTGCCTCTGCTGACAACGTTTTGGCCTCCATTTGTGATTTCGAATCCACCTCCAAAATGTCCGTACAGTCTTCGAACAGGAAGTGGATATAATCAATGTCATATGTAGAAAGGAGATAAGAGTTCAGGGATTTATTTTGCTATCTGCAGGAGTGTGCTTCCATTCAGAACCGTAGCCGCCTCGTCTGCAGCAAGCTGTTGTAGCCACATTCTCAGAAGAGCAAGTGACTGACTGGTATTCTTAATAATCTTTGTTCCTTATTACTTTCAACCGCCTTTTTAGTCGGGATGGTGACCCGTTGGGTCGATCTCTGCCTCTGCTGCTGGAGGGACACCTGACCATCGATTTTACCATAATTAACATTTTCCCGTATAGGGGTGCCCCTCGGATTCCAGTCGTCAGTCTGTGATTGGGCTCTTGCTGTTAGTTTAGTTATAAGGGAGGCCTTTGGATCCGTTTTACCATGATAAAATGTTGTCTCCCATCATGTGAGGGCTAAAGGACTCTCAATATGTGTGGTTGCATCATCTCCTTTTGACATTTAATCTTTCAAATGGTGGGATGCGGTGTTACTTGTCGATGGGTGTTCCATATCACGTGACAGACCAATAATTTGGTCCTTCATCCCCTGAGTCTCTTTTTGTTGTTTTGCATCTTTCATTTATACTTTTGTTTTTCTTCTATGTTCTGAGACCTGGAGTTACATCCTATGGTGTTATTTCTTTTGTCCAATAATTGTATATTTACCTGCACGCACTCTTCAACCGAGATTGGGCCTTAACCACAACGCTGTGTCTGAGTAATTCCATATCTTTTTCCTTTTTGTATGACCTTAGGGTCTCCTATCCCCTTCATACTTTTAGCCAGGTTTTTTTCCCTGATCAACTCAGGTATACTCGGTCTAGTCAACTCAGTTTGATCCTCCCGAAGATTTAAATTTCGAAGACATTTTCTTGCATTCCTCCTCGAATTCTTTTTACCATTCTTTGATTTTTTCACTGCCTTTTTTTGAGACCACTCTTTTATACAGAGCGATCAAGGCTATTTACGGTAATTTGAAGGTTATCCACCACGCTCTGAGTCACCATTTATCCTTCAGTTAATCCCAAACAAAGGGTCTCCATTGATCTAATTTCTTTTCCTTGATCTAATACTGAGGCCAGTGTGGGACCTCCTAAACTGACACCTTGGGTGCCATCAGCCCCCTCTTTGCTCTCCTGATTCAATTTTGATGAGGTGTTAAGCAGGACTCCTCCAACTTCGTCATTAATGGATAATTCATTTAACATTGCTTGACCCTTTATTAACCTTGTAGTTCCTTCTTTTTCTCTCTCTGCATCTTTCATCTTTCACGCATCCCTTTTATTTTTTTTCCATTGTTTCCTTTAACCAGAACAGTGCTGTTTTTATCTCGCTCAGTTGTAGAGTGTTGGCTGATAATTTTACCTTTATGTTCTCGAAAGGCTAACAAATGAGCTCAGCACCAGGTTGAAAGCAGAGATAGAAAGTGATGTTAGTTTTACTTTGCTATCCATTTCTCGTAAAGTCTCATGTAAACTGTGACTCCTGTGCTGGCCAGGAGATGATATGGAGCTCAAAGACAAATGTTCAGTTAATATGGATGCCACCTACACTAAGTTGATCTGTGCTTCATCCATGGACTTTTCACCTCACGACAGGGCTCTGTTTACCTCGGTATCGGTCCAAAATACTGACTAGAAAATGCTGAATGTGCATTTACTGCGCATTCAGCATTTTCAAAAATTCAGACTCTCACTACAGCGACCAAGCGGAGCAGGGGTTATGGAGGTGTCCCCGCTGCCCTTGATCACTGAAATGGGAATTGGGAGTTTGTGGGGGTATCCCCCACTTCCATTAGATGGAGATTGGGTGACATGAAAGTTTATTTTAAAAAGTTTAAAAAACAAAAGGGACCCTGTGGTACCAGCTCTGACTCAGGTAAGTTGGAGGAACTGATGCCACAGGGACAGAGATGAGTCGGTAGCTCACACAGAAGTGTGCCGCCGAAAGGTAAGTAGGGAGGGGAGTGGGAGGTGGCTTGTGGCTGCAGGCCAAAGTAATCTACGTGGTCACTGTGCTGCGCTAAAGTAGGCTTTTTGAAAGTCGCCATTATGGGCGGCAAAGTGAGCACATAGACTCATTTACCTACAGAGGAGAAGTTACCAGTAAGCCTCTCTTCCTCTATTTAACAGGCGACTTCCAAGATTCTTCTGTCACTTAAAGAATGCACCCCGGGGCTCCACCCAGAAACCGATTAGGTCATATATTTGTGTGTATTCTGGCCTTCTGAAAAAATTATTTCAGGCTCCGTTGCTGATTGCCTTTTTTTGTGTGAGCAGGAGTGGAAATTTCACTCACAGCCACTTTTCTCCCAGTTGTCGGTCGCTCTTTCAATTTGTATGTTGTTAGTCTGTGACCATGTGATCTCCATGGATACTTATTCTGGATTTTCTTTGCCAATCATTTTGAAATGTAAGCTTTCACTGCGAGGGTTTGATCCTCCTATTGCTCACAACTGCTGCAAACATTTTGTCAAATTTTGTATTGCAGCTGAGGCTAAGGGGATAGTAGGCGTGGGATCCGGAAGCTTTCCATTAAACGGAGAGCGAAACTGGATTATCTGCGGCAGCAGATCTACTCTCTGTTGCCTTGCTCTGTCTTGCTCTCTCGAAAAAGTAGCCAGGCAGGTATGGGTCGGTTTTTTCAACTACGACTACGACCCGGGCCTTTCAAAGTCAAAAGCAAACAGGAAACACTCCTTTTGGGTCTCTGAAATAAAAAAAACAGAAAGACTCTCTCATCCAGCAGGGTTTACGGGGTGGTATGAGATAGTGTGGCTACTTGAGTCAAGATATTCATTATTGACGGGTTTAGTTACAAGTGACCCCGTGGGGGCAGAGGGTGTACACTGCCCGAGAGCAAGTGAGAACTTCCTACACACTTACTGCAGACTCACCAGCAACTCAACGTGTCCTCCGGAGGAGGAAGCCTCACCTGCTCACCTACTCCAAAAGCGAGTGGTCTTGCCACCAGTTCAGCATTCCGCTCTCTATCCTCAGTGAGTAGGAGATGGTGCAAGCTGAGTAATGTCTCCGCCGGATGTGGGCACATACTAGCAGCATCTCCCCTCGACCACTCACTGCTCTCCCACTTCTCACTGCTGCTCCGCTAACTTCTAGCAGCGGTCTCAGTTCACCTCAACTTGGATAGAGTAAAGCAGATTGTGGCGTCAAGCCGCGCCATAGAAAATTGCAACGAAACAGAAGACGGCCGCTTCCGACACCATAAAAAAATTGCTAATAACTTTTGGCTAAAATTTTGCAAACTAAATTGTAGTCACACGCCTCCCCCGACAGGGGCGAAAAAGTTATTAAGAAAGTAAAAAACACTGTTTCGGCCTAGTTGCCATAGAAAAAGTCCAACTTTTGCTCAAGCGCCCAGTCAAATGCACTGGTTGGCATTGGACCAGGTACTAAATAACTTGGGCATGAAGCGTTAATTCGATTTCCAGGGGGGAGCGGAGTCTGCGGCTATTCCTTCCAGTAGTTGTTCAAATATTTGACAGAGAGGGGGGTGCCCCCTTCTACCAAAATTATAGCTGTATCTCCCATGGTGCTTTGCTGCAGAGAGGCTAACAGACTTTTTAAAAAGCAGCAATTTTTCCCCAAAATTCTATTGCTAACAACTTTTGACTTGCTGGATGGATTTGGATGAAATTCTCAAAACAAAATGTTTGTCAAGACTTGCCCTCTGCCCCCTAACTGCACATTTTAGGAACAATACATTATAAAAAGTTGAGAAAACAAAACACAGTGTTCAGTCCATTCATTTTCCCATAGAGAAAAAATCCAGTTTTGAACAGCCGTAGCTGGAAAATCGCTGTGCAGATTCGCCCCAAATAACAAACAACGTGGGCACAAGGCACTGACACACATTTCCTGACTGGATTGGGGTAAATCCATCCAGTAGTTTGCAAAATATTTGACAGAGAATGGGGTGCCCACTGCTCCTTAAAAACTTTAAATCGGCCATGGTCCATTTTACAGCAGAGAGGTTTAGAGAGGCTAATAGATTTTGATTTGCTGGATGGATGTGGATCAAATTTTCCAAACAAACGGTTTATCAAGAGCCCCACTAAACCGGATACCTTGGGAACAATTTGTTTGAAATCAAAAATGTTATTAAGAAAGCATAAAAACACTGTTTTCAGCATACTTGCATTACTTTCCCATAGGGAAAAGGTGCGTTTTTTGAACAGCTTTAGTGTGAAAACCACATTGGAAGATTTGGACCAAATCAAATAAATGTGGGCACAAAGTGTTAACTTTGTTTCATTGCCTAGTTTGGGGTAAATCCATCCAGTAGTTTTTTAAACATTCGACAGAGAACGGGGTGCCCACTGCTCCTTAAAATCTTTATATCCGTCTTGGTGCTTTGCAGCAGAGAGGCCGAGAGAGGCTAATAAAATGTCTGTTACGGGTCTGGGGTAATTCTGTCCAGTAGTTGTTAAAATATTTGATGGAAAAAGAGGCACTCCCTTCTCCCAAAATGATAGCTATATATGTTTCCCACGATGCTACAGCGAGGTGTTTCAGAAATGAAAAGGCCACCTTTTTTTTTGCTCAAAGTGAGAGATAATCGCAGTTATAACAGGCAAAACCGGGCTAGCCGAAAACGAAAAGTGGAAAAAATGCCATTGTAAGAGGATAAATGATGGAATGGCATCAGGCTAGAGGTGGGGAGAGGGAAAGAGGTCACCATGTGAAATTGGAAAGTGGTGGCCTGGGGACCAAGTTCACAGCTCGAACGTTCTTGCATAACCTGGGTTATCTGGCGGTATAACCGCAGTTATGATAGAAAATTAGATTGGGAATGAAAGTGCGACAGACAAAAGGACGAGTGTTGAGGGAATGAGTGCAGGATAGGAAGGGAAAAATAACTTAAGTGGAGTGGGGGATCATGGCATGAGGAGGGGGCACTTAGTTAGTACGTGGGAGGGCAGGAAAGAGTTTGGGATGTTGCACGCTTTGATGGATAGCCGCGGTTATTTGTGTGTATTTACAGATAACTGCAGTTATCTGTAGTACATTGATAACTGCAATTATGAGGAAAACGTTTATTTTCAAAAGAGAGAGTTAACAAATTAGATTAAGACAAAAAAGAGATAAGTTTAGAGGTTGGTGGTAATGGGTACTTTAATTAACTGAATAGTGCAACCAATATGGAAAGTGGACACGGGCAAAGGAACTGGCAAAAGAAACCTAATGGGAAAATGGCCAAGGCTAGTGGGCCCCAAAGATACCTAGTGGTGTGGCCACGTGCTAAGGCCATGGCTAGTCGGTCCGGAAGAAAGCTATTAGGCAACATGTAGAGGGGCCACAGCCAAATGCTGGAGCCAATGGTCATGGGTGTAGGCCATGGCTAGTGAGTGGGAATTAATGGTAGTGTTTTAAAAGATAGGCCCTGGCTAGTGAGCACGAAAGACATGTATAGTTGGCCGTGGCCACCTAGTGGGACCAAAAGAAAGAGATTGGGGAGCATGTACAGTGGACACTGCACCTAGTGGGGAACATCTCTGAGGGCCACGGCAAAAGGCAGTGTCCACTTGCCATGGTCATATGCCATTGCTAGGGTGCCCAAAAGAAACCTATTGGGATGACCTTTTGGAGCTATATGTACAGTGGGCACGGCTGAAGGCCGTGAGCACTGGCCATGTCCGAAGGCCATGGCAAGTGGAACCAGAAGAAAACTATTGAGGCAACATATGAAGGGGCCAACACATGAAGGGGCCAAAGTCAAAGGCTGGGGGCAATAGTCATGGGCGAAGGCCATGGCTAGTGAGCAGAAATGAAAGGGAGTGTTTTAAAAGATACAGTGGGCATGGCCAAAGGACGTGCTCACTGGCCAGGACCAAAAGCCCTGGATAATGGGCCCAAAAGACATGTATAGTGGTCACGGCCAAATCCTGTGGCCACCTAGTGGGTCCAAAATAAAGATATTGGGGAAACATGTACAGTGGACATGGCAAAGGGCATGGCTAGTGGCCCATATAAATCTATAAAAATCTATGGTATAACAAAACCCTTGAAATTAACTGAAAAAACTGTGCTTTAACTAACGTTTTTCAGTGAATTATATATATATATATATATATATACATATATATATATATATATATATATTCACTGAAAAGACTTTAGTTAAAGTGTAGTTAAGTTGAGCAGATTTAACACAACAAAAACCTTGAAATTCAGGGGATGTAGGAAGGAATGACCAGCTTTACTCAGCATATTCCCGTTGATGTCCCCCATAATGCTATGTCCGCCATATTGCAATTTTGTATGTCACTGTGCCTCCCTTCTCTTATAATATGTATGTGCTCATGGGCTCTACAACGGGAAAACGCTGAGTTAAGCTGGTCATGACTTCCCACATCCACTGAATGTCAAGGGTTTTGTTGTGTTAAATCTGCTCAACTTAACTACACTGTAACGTCTTTTCAGTGAATATATACATATGTATCTATATATTCATTGAAAAAACTTTTGTTAAAGGACAGCTATGGTGAGGATATTTAATGCAACAAAACCCTTGAAATTCAGCAAATGTGGAAGTTATGATCATCTAATCTCGGTGTCTCCACGTCGATGACCCCTAGGATATAAGGATGGGATATTTATAGAGCGCTTAGGCCTAAGAGCTTTACATACAACACATAAACATACCTTTAGCGACCTCGGAAGGATAAAAGTCTGAGTTTGCCTTGCCGGGATTCGAACCTGCAGGTCAAACACATATCAAAGCAGAAAGCGCACAATCCATTGGGCTATCTTGCCAGCCTCTAATTGTATATGTCATTGTGAATCCCATCTATTATGTATGTGCTCATGGGCTTTGCACCAGGGGGATGCACAATGGCATACAAAATAGCATTATTGGGGACAGAACAGAAGTGGGCTGAGTTAAGCTGATCGTGACTTGCCACATCCGCTGAATTTCAAGGGTTTTGTTGCGTTGAATCTGGTCAACTTAACTGCACTTTAACTAATGTTTTTCAATACATATGTATATTGCCTCTAGTGTGAATCCTTTGTCTCTCTTGGACCATCTGCGTCTTTCCCTTGTTTGTTTGGGTACATACTATGACTAAGGTGGTGTCAGGATCATGTTGGGCAAAATACGTTGGTACATCCCAGGCAGTAGAACGGCCATGTGCCACATTTGTGCTCTCCAATTCCTATACTAATAAACTATGCCACTTTCAGATACCACTGGGCTCGAGAGTGCCGAGTGCGCTGTTCCTCTGTAAGGAAGAATTGGGTGTCTCTTCTATTGTTAACAGATGAGCTTGCAGCGTGTACTCATGAATCCTCACCCCATCTGAATGAAAAGCAGGGTGTCACGTGGGTTCCACTTGGAGCAAAATATGCGTCTACTTGGGGGCGCTGCACACTCATGCTAAAATCCATGTTTCAAATTGGAATTTTGTTTTGATAAAATGGCTAACAAAGTGGGGAAACTATGTAAGATGCCAACAAATGTGTATTTTTTGTATGCAGGCATTGCCATTATTGCAGCATTGCCATGGCACTGTTTGAATAAGGAATATCACAGTATATCCATCAAGAAGGGTTGAAAATAATGGGTGGAGGATATCGGAATACCAAGTTTATTATTTTTAGTTAGTTATTTTTAGTTATAAAACATAAAACACATTGTGGCCTATATTCATGTATCTGATATATGGCAGGTTCTGTCTTGCGTTACATCAGCTTGCATGAGACATTGGGCCTGATTTACAAAAGCGCTTTTCAATGGGAAACCCTGATTGCAAAACGCTTTGTTAATCCGGCCCATTAGCTGAACAGTGGTTTGGGAGAATCTAGGCCTGCGCTTGTCAGAATATCCTTTCTTGGCAAATGTAGTACTTCCTTTCTGAAAGTGAACAGCCACGGTGTATTGTAAATGGTGGTACATATATTAAAACACAAAGTTCAACAGAATGAATGTGTTGTCCTCTCATCTCCTTTAACATTTACGAAACTGGGAACACGCTGGGAGGGGGGTAGAGTGTGATGGAGAGAGTGGGTTTGTAGAGTACCGAGATAAACGGTTAGCGATGGAAGGGGAAGAGAATATTTGATGGAGGAAAAGATCATGAAAGAAGCATGATAGACATTGCAATGTAATTAGTGATGGCACCTAGAAGAGGATGAAGGAATGACCTTCACTCCACTGCCCACCTAACCCGAGACTGGGCAACCCGGTGCCCCTCGTCTCTTTCACTGGTTGCTTGTAGATCCCTTGCTGCCAACTTGCTGCCCTCCTTCATTGTTAGCTTCCTGCGCCCTTGTGATCTGCTGCCCTCGCTGTGTAGATCCCCTATGACTTGTAAAGCGCTCTGTTGCTTTCTAAATCGGTACGACGTCCTTTCATCGCCAGGCTTTCTAACGCCTGCCTTTTAAACGTGGAAAGAATAACGAAAAAGTTCATCGAATTTTGGGGGGTATACGGGGGAGGGCGGCTAAGGGGTTGGGGGTTGGGAATACTTAAAAACGGATGGGGAAGGGGGGCTTTGGGGCCCCACCCCAAAAAAAATCGATCTTTTTCATTATTTTTTCCACGTTTAAAAGGCAGGCGTTAGAAAGCCTGACGATGAAAGAACACAGAACCTCTAGATCTAGGTCCGTACTCAGAAAATACCATAAGAATAATGACAATAACAATAACTTAGAAAAGGAATCATAGCAAAATGTCGCCCTCACAATTACATTACAAAGTATAAGGGGGCAATTAATTAAGTTAACAGGGAATGCCCTTCTTAAATCAGCTGTGTAACACGAAGGTGTGGACAATTGCCAACTGTATTCAAGTTGAAGTGAGAGTAACCAAAGAATAGTCTGTTTTCCAAAGCCAGGTAGTCAGCCTGTTCTTTGGAATAAAACCACCGTGGTTGAGGGCACCGTTATTTCTCACAGAGAAAGAAACTACTGTGGGTTTTAACGCCCACAGGGGCAAGGCTGTGTAGGGAGACAGGAAAGGATAGAAACACAATTTCAGAGTGATCGCAACCTGACTTTGTGATAGTCCTTTTAAAATTACAGTGGACGGGGTGTGACAAACAATCCTTGGGCAAATAAACTTATACAACCCCGTGGATGTATGTTCGCCTCATCATGTAAACACTGTTTTTAGATCGGGTACTTGTCTCTTCCCATGCAAACACATAGGGGGAGAGAGTGGTTGACGGGCACATTGATGCAGGGCTGAATGGTGCATAACATCTAGAAGTAGTTAGTGTCTCTTCTTATCCTATCCCCTGTTTTTGTAGGCGGCCCAGCAGCGCTACACAGGGGCAGAAGAGTCCACAAGGAAGGGACATTTAGAATTCAACTCTTTCCTTTCCTGTCTTCCTACACAGCCTTGCCCCTGTGGCAGTTAAAACCCACAGTAGTTTCTTTCTCTGTGAGAAATAACTTTGCCCTCAACCACAGTGGTTTTGTTCCAAAGAACAGGCTGACTACCTGGCTTTGGAAAACAGACTATTCTTTGGTTACTCTCACTTCAACTTGAATACAGTTGGCAATTGTCCACGCCCTCACAATTACGACGGCAGAAAATGACGACCCCCTCTTACACCTCATATATATGTGGGGGGGTAAAGAATATAATATAAATATGGGGGTCTGCGGGGGTCTCCATCCGCATATATATGTGGTGTAAAGGGGTTTTTAAAAAGTCTGCATTTTCGGCCGTCGCAATAATCACATAGATCCCTTAGAAAACTACCATAGAAACAAGCAAAGAGAGACAAAAGGAGTTTGTATTATATACCATCCGTGGCACCTTAAAAGTACGCTTTTTCAAGTTGCCATTTATCATGGGTCCATTTAAAGCAGAACACATTCTGAGACTAAAAACAAGCAGATGCAAGAAGAAGGGATGGAGTTGTACCATCTTCTACGCAGGCGCGTGAATGCAATTCCCACCTGGACTCGGGCCTCCGTGAGCTCGGTCCTCAGGGCCAGCTGCTCGCGCACGTACACGTCGGGGTAGTGCGTCTTCTGGAAGACCTTCTCCAGCTCCTCCAGCTGCAGGCTGGTGAACGTGGTCCGGTGCCGCCGCTTCTTGCTGCTCGAGACGTTGTTGTCGCACTTGTCGCCCAGCTCCGCCAGGTCCCCCTTCTCCTGCATCCCCTTCACGGGGGAGCCCCGCAGGGTGCAACAGTTCTCCAGGGGCCTGCTGAGCTCGGGGTGTAGGGGCGAGCCGTCCACTTTCGAAATCCCATAGTTCACTGCACAAAGAATGGGGAAAGCATCAGTTCTGACTGAGGGATCTAGGAAAAGGACACCCCAAGATCTAGTGGCCCGACATCTTAATTATTCACACATGTAAATCTCTAATTGCAATAAACCCCAATAACAATGCAGACAGAAAAAAACACTGGCGTGCATGAAAGCTACACAATTCGGTGAAGCACAGGAATTTCTGTTTGTAAAACAACACTCTGGTGTTTGAGATGTTGGGATTGGGTCAATCGTCGTGTGTCTGAAAAGTGTGCACATAAAACGTATGTAACACGTATCTAACACTGAAACACTCGTGTATGGGCGCGATACAAATAAAATATCATATCATAACTCCATTCAAAGGACAGTGTTAGAAGCTGTAGCTCTGTTTTCTTCTTTTCCCAATTTTAACATATTCTTGACAGGCAGAAGCTTAACCAAAGTACAGTCTGATTAGTGAAACGCGTGTAGAAAAGTAAAAGCAACAAGGGCCTCCGTGGGATGCAGAAGAAAAGCGATGGGTGTTGTAGAAAGTCGACTAGAGCATCTTTTAATCGCAGCCAAAACTCGCAGTACACAAGAGCCATGCTCAACTTTCTGTTTGCAAAGATCTTCAAAGTGCAATACCAAAGCACACTGCAAAGTGTGTTGCTGTCAGAGTATGTTCCCAGGTTGATGATGTTGCCAATAGGCATCCAATGGCATGCCTTTCCTTGGCTCAAAACAGGGGTATCATGTTTTACCCTGGGATAGCAATACTTCCTATTTCCAGCTCAGTTTAGAATTCAAATACAGAATCCTTCGACATATCATCCCAGAGAACTTGTGAGTACAAAAGTATAGATTTATAAGGATAAATGCATGAAAATATACCTCCTTTCCTCTGACAATTAAGAAAGAGCTGTACAACACTGCAGATACTAATTTATAGGGGAACCTGTGTTACGCTCCTTTAGGCGTGTTTACCTTTCTCTGCCACTCCCTGGCATTGGGTGGAAAGAATGGCAAACACGAGTACATCAATCCTGGGTGGTGGTGGGGGGGGGTAGACATACGGGGGCCAGATTCACAAAGTGCTTTACAATGGGAGAACACTGTGTGAACCAGGCCCAGTGTGATTAGATAGATAGATAGATAGATAGATAGATAGATAGATAGATAGATAGATAGATAGATAGATAGATAGATAGATAGATAGATAGATAGATAGATAGATAGATAGATAGATAGATAGATAGATAGAATGCATTGAGCAGAACAAAGAGGCGCTGGCTGGAGAATGCATTAACAGTAACTGTGTACTATGGTCCTAAACTGCAATTGATGGAATCAGCTGACATGGTAGAAGATCAAGCTAAAGGCTCATTTGTTGAAAAAGCTGTTTATTTTTTCAAACAGTTAAATAAATATGCAAAACTGCAGTGGCCGATTTGATACACTTTAGGGAGCACATAAACAATTGTCCATGTAGGGGTGATTTTATTGAAGAATGTCCGTTGTCAATCTGCGGTTTGTACAAGGGTGTGGTTCTTCGCAAGTGCTGGGCGTTCGCAGTTGTGCTCTGCACTGCATAACTAACAATGGGAATATCACCGAGTGGTCTCGTTTTTCTTGTAAAGGTGGCTGCACATTAAACAAAGGGGATCGGTTGACTATTGCTGGCTGGAGTGTGCAGCCCACCCGTGCATCCATGGGCAACGACATGCATGGAGAGCTAATTGCATGATGTCTTTTAACGATGAACTTGATTGTCATGGCAAGGCACCCCTGGGAAAAAGATGTACACATGTTCTGCGGGGGGCAGATCTGCCAGGGCCTGGCACCCTCACTTATCTGAACAAGCAGGTTTCCCCTTGCAAGACCGTGATTCTCGAATGGGACTTCGGAGGTGAAACAAGGGATGGCTCACAACATCACAACTCTCTCGGCATAGTCAGTGTCACATCTATTCAGTAGTTACCGTGAGTTTTCTAAAGGTGTGCTGTAGTGTGAGTTCAAGGGTGGTTTGTTTATCAGATTAGCATTGTTTATATTTAGGGAGGAGCAGTTCATTTGGAATGAGTATTTGCATCAAAACGTTGGCAGTTCCAATGTTTGCAGGCATTTATTTTGTATAGGAAGTAACTCTAATACTCTGTGATAAAAAGTACTTTCAAAAACATCATGTGCCGTTTTGCTTTCTGTAACTCTGTGATGCCTGTGCCGATTTCTGCATGTGGTTGTGTTTTTATATTCTCCTAGTGTTGTGCACATACGTAAATTCCGTGTTTCATGTCAATGTTAAAACTGGCTGGCTGGTGTGTGTGTGTGCGTGCGTGCGTGCGTGCCTTCCACTGCCCTACGTGTTATGTGATCCACAGGTTACGCGCATGACGAAAACCTTCCATATGTTCCTCTACGTCTTTGTGTGTGTTCTTAGCGCAACCAAAGACATAACTCGATTTTGAAAAGTGTGTACGTGCAAATCTCCTTGTGCAGTTCTTTAAACTTTAGTTGAGATCGCTAGATCTTGATATGGTTGTGGTGCATCCCAGAAATCTTCAAAGGAGCAGTCGGTGTTTCTTGAAGAGTTGGACTGTGAGGGAGGTTGTGTTGGGTCTTTTAAAAACCTCATTCTATCAAAAGTGAAATGTGAGCGGTTGGCCGCAATCAGTTAAGCTCTACAGACAAGATCAAATGAGACAGCAGAAAATGAGCTTTCTTTGTAAAGCTTTATGTGAGCTTAACTGTGCTGATGTTACCGGGAAAGCATAACACTTTCTGAATTTAAACACCCACATACACACTTTATTTGTGGGTGTGTGTGTTTTGAAAGTAATCTGTACTTTTTACCACAGCACTCTGATAAAAAAAAAGAACAAGTTCTCTCACGAATATTGTATTTGTGTAATCTTTTCGCGATGGCTGCTGAAACATTCCATGTGTCCACAGAATGCTCAAGCCTAAATGATACAAGTCAGGCGCGCTGGAAGGCCCTGCCCTGCCCTCGCAGGGAATACCCATCTCAAGTGACTCATTGCGCCTCATGGCACATGGCAGTCACGCCATGACACGTTGAGGGTATTGTATTTCCTCTAACGTCACCAATGCTCCCTCTCACGTCTTCCGTGAACTAATGGATGCAGCGCTCATGAAAGAGATTCGTCCAAAAGCATGTATTGGTGTCGCCGGATAAATAATATATTAAATCTCACTGACCGGGGACACACCCCGTGGGATATTCATGCATACACACGTGATTGCTTGCAAGCGCATACACACACACAGACACATGTCGGACTGGGGCATAACATTGTCTGGGGCACCAATAAAAAAAGTGGCCCAGAGTTGCATGGTGGCGCGATGTATCGTGCAGGCTGTGTAGGAACCAAGATGTAAAGGAAACCCTGGTACACTTGGTATGGTTCTGCCCAGCTATAAGAGACAGAAGGACTGCCATTCTGGGCAGGGTAATAAACCAATGTGAATCCAGAACGGCTGCCGACTGGTGGGCCGTGTTCACACAAGGAGACTCTCGCCCTTCTCAGGCTGTAGAAACAGATTTCCAGAAGAATCGACGGGGGCACAACCAAATGTGACCTGTCAACAGAAAGACTGTCTACTGCAATCCTCTAAAAAAAAAGGTGTTCCCTGCTACTCTAACCAAGGCCCGGGGCGGGAGACGTTTACTGGACTCTGCAAGCGCCTGCTCTCTGTCTCTCGCTTCTTCTTTCATGTTCCCTTTCTCTCTTTCGCTTACTCGATTTCACCTAATGCTATTCAAATGTGTATATCAGACAGGTATAAGGCTTTCTCTTGCTGTAATACCAAAGAGCTTAATAAATACAAAATGTATTACCTTTGGGGCAGACGGTGGGAGAGTGGGAGAGTTTTTGGGTAAAATATGTTGCACATCCTTTATTTTAATGAATATTGTTTTGGGGGGCAAAGAAATGGCCCTCACTAACATGTTGGATCTGCAATTTCGGCCATTGCCCTGTTGCCCTATAGGCCAGTCCGAGCCTGCGCACACTCATATAATTCAGGTGCGATATTGTTCAATTCAAGGAAAATCATACAACCTTTTAAAATCCCTCCTCAGACCCGAAGATTTTGGGCATTCCCGTTCATTTGTGACATCATCTAAAAGTCTTAGTGTTCCCATAGACTAAGACTCGGAAATGACTACCCAGGTGCATGTAGTGGCATTCCATTATAATTTTTTTTTTTTACCCCAAACGCATAAAAGCATATTTCTCGAAATCCCTCCTGATCCTGCCAAGGTGCCAATGGTGTATGTGTAATCTACAAGGGTACCAACTGAACTGTCACCATCATGGGTGAAAAGTAGATGGAGTGAAGCAGACAACTGCTACCTCTGCCCTTTAGCAACAGGGACAGCCTTTGGCCCCCTAAAGATGTTTACAGTTTTATATTTCCAGCTGCACATCCCAAATGAGAGTGTAGGCGCTGTCAATGTTCATGGCAATGAAGCGCCATTTTGCTTTTTATTCAATTCCAGGAACTTGACTGTTGATAATGTATTGATATTGGACCGTTTCATGGCATCCACATCTGGTGCGGAATTATTTATTAAATGTTGAGTAATGCATGGGGAAAGGTGGCAATGAGGTTGTGTGAATGCTGCTGTGCATAATCTGCATGCCAGTGTACCCGGTTGAATCTAGTAGGGGTTGATTCAATGCCCCCCTTTGTTTTTTTACAGAAGAAGTGAATTATATTTGTTTTTGAAAACCTGTTTAAATTAAGATCTCTTTATATTGTCAGGTTGATTTACCTTTTGATTTGGAGCTTTGCAAGTCGCATTTCTTGCATGGAGTAATGGCGTGGGCTTTGAAAGACAACTACGCCGAAAGCATTTTTTATTGGTTAAAAGTAATGGTGGGACGGGCGAAAATATATTCTACAGTACTCACCCATCTAAATTATAAACTTTAAAAACAGGAAACAGGGCTCAAATCACAGCCTCATCACTTCACACCTTGTGTAATCCTGTGCACATCACTTTACCTCGCTGTGCTTTAGTTTCCTCAACTACCTACATTTTGAGCAGCCATGAGAGATTGAGCTCCATGTATGCTACAGAGAAAGCCACATTTGTGCATGATTTAATCGTCTATACAGGGGTTATATATTTTTTTATTTTACTGTATTGCTTATAGCGTGGACCTAGCTCAAGTACAGCAGAGAGCTTTTCAATAGGAAGGTGCCAAAATTGGTCTTGGCATTTTATACAGTAGCGCAGTACTGTCGATGGAGTGAGAGAGGCGTTTTTATGCGTCCGGCAGGTTTTTTTGAAAGAGACACAGTTTGAGTGTTTTGCGATACAGGAAGATGGTAAGGGCATTCCGAACCTCTACCGGGATTGAGTTCCAGATGGTCGGGGTGCGGTAGGAGAAGGACTGCTTGTGCTCTTCTCTTTGCAGACTTGCTCGGACTCCAACCTGTTGATAGTTTTGCTATGTGAACTGCGAGAGCCTCCAGCGGGGTGGAGTTTAGCTGCCAAGTCTACTTACGTTAATCGTCTATACAGTGCTAATTGTATATTGGGCTGACTGTAATTGATGGCAGAAATGTGTTTAAAAGATACGTCAAAGACTGTTATTTTTTGTTTCAATGTCAGTTTTTAATTGGTGATTGTATTCAAAAAAGTCTTTCTTTAACTATGTATCATTGTTGGTTTAACTTTGCCTCGTTGTTGTGTAAATTCGTTGCTGGCTGTAAGATGCATGGTCTCTCTGCCTGCCCATTGCAGCACCTTTTGTGTGTCGGGCTTCTCTCACGGAAAAGTTAAAGAAATTATATTTTACAACATTTAATAGCTCATGTGGTTAACATGTGTGTATACATCCAAATAGACACTGGTTGGCGAGATTGCCCCAACAATGTTTTCCTACTGGCAGTCCTCATGGGTGCTTCACGGGGATTTACTCTGCTCAGCAACTTCGCCGCCACGTTTAGGTCCTGATATACACACATGTTTTCAATGGGTCTTTCCCATGTTAAAACGTGTTTGTAAATCAGGCCCTTGGTGTGTTTGTGTGCTGGAGAATCTCGTTTGGTCAGAACTTCCTGCAAATCCTGTTATTTTGCAATTGCTTCTGAAAAATGCATAATTTCGACCCATCATTTAAAAGTTTTTTGGGGGTGTAACAATCCCTCCAAACCATCCTGGGAGGGTTCAGATTGCCTTGGTTATCGCTGTCATTTGCTCACACCTGGGATGCGATTTCTGCACTGTGATGAAAATCAAACGCGTTCTATCATAGGCACCATAAACAACACAAGGCCGTCAGTCGACAGCTCAATTTCTTCTATCTCCTTTCAAAGTATTGCTTCGGTTGCCATAAGGACAGTGATAGACTGTAAAAGTCTGTACTCGAGAATGTCTGGGGCGATACAATCGCACTATACCTGCACACACGTGCAGGTCTTGTGTGCTGTGCACGTGCCGCTCAGTGAGTAAAACTGGCTGTAACCTGCAGTCACAGGGCGAACCCCAACAGGGCCATTCCAGCCTTTCATCTTTCCAATGCTGATATGTTGAGCAGGATTAACCTGCGTCCCAGTTAAAAGTTAGTGCAGGTTCTAAGTGACTGTGCACTGCTGAAAAGTGACTTTGTACTGCAGACACAAACCCTGATTCATGGAACTGTGCAAATTGTATTTTTGCAGTACAAAGTCAGTGCATAGTCATTTTTGCAGTACAAAATTACTTTGCACGGACTTTGCACTGCACGCACACTTACATGAATCAGGGTTTGTGTTGGCAGTGCAAATTTACATTTTAGTAGTGCAAAGTAAATTTGAACCCTACAAAAAAGTCCATGAATCGGGCCCTTATTATATAACCCGGTGCAAGAACAATATGATTGGGCTAGCTGGACGCGTTCCCGCCTCGGGTCTCGCTTGTTCTGCTTAGGAAAGTCTATGGTTGTGTGATCCCAGTAAATGACCGCATTATGGCAGAAATCTGCGGTTTATAACTTGGGGCCAAGTTATACGTCACTTCGTAAAACCCGCGCCCCCCGCTGTGAAAGTGGACGCGTCCCTTCCAGGTTGCGGGGTAACTGTGAATTAGACTGCAAACGCACGAACCAGTTAATGATAACATTGCACTACTAAAGGGGAGTTAGAGGGCGCATTGCTTTCCTCCTATCATTTCAAACAGCCCCCCCACCCTGTTCTGTTTTAGTAGTTGGTGTCGCCCTATTTTAAAATGTTGCTTGATTTTCTTGGAGGGCCGTGTATATCCTCTTCGTGTGACGTCTCTTCTCCGGCATTCTGCAATGTTCTTGCGGCCCTGCGGGGGCAGAGGCCCGCGGATGCGCACACTGAGCCCGGGGCATCTTGTCCCGGGTCTCTGCGCCCTGTGCGCTGTGGCAGACGACAAGGAGAGAAAGCAGCGCTTCCTGCGGAAGGCCGTGCTGGCGGAATCACTCAGCCTGCCTGCCTCGGTGCCACGGCGGCCTCGCTCCAGACTGGGGGCCCGGGGGTCAGGAGGATCTCTACCCACCCGCCGGGACACCACGCTGTGGAGGTAGCGCCCAACGTCATCCACCCTCTGGAATTCCCCGCCTTTGCCCCTCCGCCTTGAGGTAGCGGAAAGGCCTGAAGAAACGCACTAACCTTCCGAGTTCAACGCCTACTTCCTCCATCTAATCTAATCATTGTTATTATATAAAACTATAAACGTAAAATAAAACATATTTTAAAGTGATGCCGATTGCTTTATATAATAAATGTGTAACTGCGTTATACTTTCCTTACAGCGGTAGTTTCCCAGATACCCTACTAAATTAATTGTTCTGGTGTTTTAATGTCAGTACAAAGGGCCTTGGAGTCAAACTGGCAGTAGCGACGCTTTCCTCCATTGCCAGTCGTCAGCTGTCCGTGAGTATAAACAGGTGGCAGCCGAGGACGCTGATTGCGCGTAATCTAGAAAGTTCGCTGAGATCGCGAGTGAACTTTTTGGACTCTTGGAATCCATGGAACACGTTCCTGGAACGCAGCACTGCCAGTCCCATCGCCAAATCACGCGGACTCGCGGGAGAACGTCGGCTGCGTGAATAAATACGGCATGGAAAGGCACACGCAAAATGGCGGAGTCAGAGAAATGCGTCAGAATGAGGGACACTGTAGGTTACACACATAGCGCCGATTCGTGGAATTTTTAGCACGGTTCAAAGTGACTTTGAATTGCTGAAAAGTGACTTTGCACTGCCGACTCAAACCGTGATTAGTGGAGCTGTGCAAAGTGTATTTTTGTAGTGCAAAGTCCATGCAAAGTCAGTTTGTGCTGCAAAAATTACTATGCACAGACTTTGCAGTGCAAAAATACACTTGGCACAGTTCCATGAATCAGGGTGTGTGTTGGCAGTGCAAATCTGCTAAAAATTCCATGAATCAGGCCTGGTGTTTTTTTTAATCCTGCCACCTCGTGCATCTGGTGTTATTATTTAAAAACGATTAAGAGTTGCCCTTCAGGATATCATGGAACTAAAACCCCTGTTTACACCGTAAACAAATCAGAATAAAGGCAAATATTGCCTTATTTTTTTTTAAAAAAGAACGAACAGCGAAAGAAGTCGTCTAGGCGAGAGGGTGCCACCGTCTTGTGCCTACACGCCCCATGTATATCTTTGGATGAGCGGTGCCAGCGGAGCAGAGCCCTACCACATAAAGGAGCGCCAATGCTATTGCGGCTTCACCTGAAGGGGATTTTAAGGTGCACGTGCCTCTTTTAAGTTTGAATGAATTACTGGGTGCAATGAGGTATGGGTTACAAAGAAAGACATCTTTTGCAGAGTTCAAATATAGTTTTACACACCTAAAAACACCCCCATATGTACCGGGAATTGCTTTTTTTTACTCCCCAAACATGCACGTACTACTCCCCCACTTAAAGAGGGGAGTAAAATACTCAGACTGCACCTTTTTACTTGAAAGTCGTTATATATTTATTGGGAAGCCAACTCCGTCATTATCACCAACTCATGTGTTCGTGTATATATGCGTGTGTGTGCTGTGTATATACATATGTATATTGGTCATTCCAGTGCCTTTTTCCTTCCTGCACTTATCTGACCTACCTTGTCTGCTGCCTTAAACTCAGCACTTGCCACTTGCTGACTCCACTACCACTTTTGTTGCTTGTGATATTTATTTATTTATTATTATTTATTCTGTTCTCCTTTTCCTTCGCACTTTCCACTTCTCCCTCCTTCCTTGCACTTTGCCCCTCCTCCATGCACTTGCGGTTTCGCAATGTCTCTGTGCCTAGTAAGATCGTTGTTTTGTTCTCCCCTGTTCCCCTCCCTTGCCTTGTCGCGCTCTGAAACACTTGTGTACGTGCGCGATAGAAATGAAATCTCAATTCAATGTATGTTATTGCGTCGTCTAATGGAATGTCCTATACATGTGGTGAAATGACACGAGTCTTCCTGCACTGTGAGCCCAATTCAATTATCCTACATATGAGTGTCTATATCCACAGGGGAAACTGCTGTTTTTTTTTTTTAGTGCAAGCCCCTTCACGGGCCGGAAATGGTTTGTGCTCTGGCCCTCTTTTAAGAACAAGGAAGCTACAGAATCGGCACATGTTTCAAAGGGGTCGGCAACTTGAATGTTCACTGGAAACAAACACGCGCAGGTATGTTTAAATGCTGTGAATAACCACTTTAGTTGCACACAAAACAACTTTAAATTCTCTCGATCTATGTATACATGTATGAACCTATTGTATCCAGCAATGTGCTTGCCTGTGGAACTCTCTAGATTGCAATCTGTTGCTGTGCCCCTCTCTGCCCACGTGCCAGTGTGAAGAAAGAGAGCCCAAGATGACAGCGCTCCGGGTTAGGGGCGCTATGCAAATATCTAAATAAATAAATAAATAAAGAGAGAGGGTGTGTGTGTGTGGCGCACTTGAGTGCATAGACGCGTGCGGTTTCAGAAAGATTTCTTTTTGGACGTGGAACGGGAAAATCACGTTCTGCAAAAGCCTCAAAACGTCGCTCTTTCTCTGCACCTAAGCGACCAGGCCACCTCCTCTGCAATCGGTTGCCTATCCCGATCTCCCCTTCCTGTCCTCCTAACGCCGTGCCTTGGTTTTCACCTCCTCCCATTCGAACTTTCTAAGGCACTCCGAGGGCCTCTGGGCAGGGCCGGCGCTCTTTACAATGTTAAATAAAGTAAAATAACTGCGGGTTGTGCCCGAGATCCTTTTCAACCGGTTCACTTTGTTCTTTGAAACTAAAAGTCATTTAACAATGGCGTTCTGTGATGTTATGATATGCATTGGGAGTAGCTATGCGTTCTGCTGATGCGTGTCAAGCACCTCCCACCAGACAATGTGAGGGGAACCCCAGTCGCTGCCATCCTAAGCAGTATTTGGGGCCTCACTCGCTGTCACACTTTCAGCGCGAGTGTCACGCAATGGCCGGTATTTATTAATGGCACTATTTCCGGCGGAGCGTTCAGAAGTTGCCAACAGGTCTCAGGCCCGCCGGAAGTGCCACTGCCCCTCAGCCCCTCGCACCTCAATCCCGAGCTTCCCCAACGCACAGGAACGCAGCGTTCCACGCGCAGCTGATGGCACGCTGCCGCCTCCGAACCTACCGTGCATTACACCTGAGAATGTACCTACCATCCACGAATACAGGGGCTGGCATAAAAAGGCACTACCTGCACACCGCTCCCAGCACCCCGTTCCCGCCACGGAATTCAAAACGCAGGCGTTCGTTCGTTTTCTTAGGCATTCCATTTGCGAGTAGTAAGCCTTTGTTTAATCACAGAAAGATAGGAAAATCCAAAATATGTCATTCGTTTATGAGCCCTTCGCTGATAGGCGGCTGAAAAACCACCTCCCTTTTGACGATATGGATCATAAGCACGTTGACCCGGTTGTTTTCGTTCCTCATGTTGTGATCATTCCTGAAAATGCCGCTGCAAGTTTTAACCTTCGACACCTGGCACATTGCACGAATGCCAGAGGCTCCTGCGCCGATGCTTTTTTCTAGCCAATTGCCCGCCTATCATTTGGGGAAGTGAATACCCGTGGGTTAGGTGCGGTGTATAAATAACTAAATAAATAAATAAACAGAAAGGCGCATTGAAAACAAATAATGGAAAGCACCGAGTTCGGACCGTTCCGCTGGCATTAGCTCGAGTGGCAACTACTCGGCGAGTTGGCAATGCATGTACAGCGTTTACGTATGTTATTGGGTGTGTGTGTGTACAGAAACAGACATGTAACTGAAAGTCAGGGTGTTGCGGGCGAGGCCGCTCTAGCATGCCCTCATTATTTCGGATACTTCAGTAAATATAAAATATATATATGTATTATTCAGAAAGTCAAGGCCTCTGAATGACTGTTGTTTTTCCCTCATTGTCCCCCCTCCCTCCCCCCTTGAGCGCTTTTAAGGACGCCTCTGTGTAAAGGCGCTATACAAATAACCAATAAATACATACATAAATAAAATAAATATATATATCACATATGGCTGATCATCTGATCTCGCATTCTTATTTAATGGGGCGGCCGTGCCTCCACTGTCCCTTTATAGGCATTCCTCGCGTGTGTGACAATTTAGCGGTTTCCCGGAACGCATTGCTCCTGGATTATGTCACTCAGGACGTGCGGGTCTTGCCCTCGAATGGGAGTGCGCTCTGTGTTAAACCCGGAGGGCATTCGAGACGTGCCAGTTTATCGTAAATAGAACGAGTGTATAATTGGAGCCGTAAACAACGCGTCAGACTGCCCCTACCCCCAAAAACAAACGGTGGCAAAGAACGCGTTTGCCCATTTTGCAAAGAAAGAAATAGACGGGCTCTTTCAGCAACTAACTCACAATGCGTGTGAAGTCCACGCTACAGAGAAAAGCTGAAACGGCGCGGCTGATGAACTTACATACAAGTTATGTTATGAAAGCCACAAGGAGGCTATGACCAGTTACAGCAAGGCACATGCAGCGAGGGGGTGAACCTGAGAAGAAGGCTGGGGGTGTGGGGTGGCTATGATTCTATCGCCCACTCCGGGAATCTCCGTCCCGGGGATGAGTATTCTCCCTCCCGCCCGCTAAGGCCCTGTGGCTGCACAGGCAGCAAGTCCCAGCCCCTGCCGCACAGGGCCTTCTCCCCGCAGAGGGGCGGGGAGACAGACAGACAGGCGCAACTCTGCGCATCTGCCAGGGTGCAGCCCAGCGGAAGCTGCTCTCCCACCCGCACCGTCCCCTGGATGGACCGTGGCACTCACCGCTGCTCTCCTGCTGGCAGGGGGACGCCCTCTCCAGCCGGCCGTGGTGCTCGTTTCTCGGGATGCAGTTGAAGGCCTGCACACATTTCCCGGCCGGGTTCTTGCTGTAAAAGGACTCATTGTCCAGGGTCTCCATAACGTGCTCCAAGCCCCCCGAGCCCAGGAAGAAGTCGCTGTTTTTGCCGGGCTGACTCTTCAGGCCAAATTTATCTCCGAGAAACTCCATAATCCTCCAATGCGGCCGGGAGGCTCCTCTGCAGGCCGGCGGCTGGGAGAAGCTTGTGGGAGGAGAGGGGGCCGTTCTCTCTTCTGGGGGCTGCTTGCAGTGTCGAAACCTTTTAAATGTGTCTTGACTTAAATGGGGGGACAGAGGTGGTCTTTATACGACGGGACTCGGCAGGAGTCACGGAGAGACCGCCCATTCCTAATGAATATGAAGTAGAGGGACAGCTTAACTCCTCCCAAGCTCCCCCTAAGGCCTGCGAGATCCAAGCCCACTGCAGGCCCAGCAGGGCAGGGCGGCCCACCCCAGGCAGCAGCCAGGGGGACACGTCCTGCTAGGAAGCAGAGCCGGCCCCACAATGGCAGCACTGTGCGTCCATCTCCGCTAGTCGGTCACACAATGCACGGTCGCCACATTATGTGGCACAAATGCAGGAGTGCACGTTATTTGCAACATGCAACAGTATGGACGCGATTCACAATATGAAACAATGGCAGTGCCCCGTCATCCACACTCTTTAACACGATAGAATGGGTAGGTGTCCTATTGCACAGCCTGTAGCACAATGCATGCGGCGCACCGCGTTCACCAGTCACATTACACGAGTTCTACCTTGTGCACAACACGTAACACACAGTTGGAGATCAACTGCATTCAAAGTATGGACCCTTCACGCGGGCGATACATCATGTACACTATATCACACGGTGCCACGATGTACCCATTATTCACAATATCTAGCGCAATGCCACGGGACCCATATTGTCACAATGGGTAACACAATGCACGTCTTTCACAGTACGTAAATCAATGCACAGGAGTGCCATAATATATGGTCATGTGATACACATTGTTCACACTCAGTGATACTGCCAGGGGAGCCACATTATCCGCACTTAGCAACTCAGGGCCACGGGACCACATTGTTCACAAAGTGTAGCACAATGCATGCGGCCCAGTGCGCGAGATCCACGTTACAGACAATACATTACACAATGCATGGTATCCATGTTACCGACGTAACACAATGCATGGCGACCACGTAATAGACAATGCGTAACAAAAAACATGGGATCCATGTCACAGAGGCAACACAATGCACGGCGTCCACGCAACAAACCATACGTAACACAGTGCATGGGAGCCATATTGCAGACAATACGTAACACAAAGCATGGTGTCCACGTAACAGACGATATGTAACAATGCATGGGAGCCACATTGCAGACAATACCTAACACAAAGTATGGGATCCATGTTACCGACGTAACACAATGCATGGCGACCACGCAACAAACCATACGTAACACAGTACATGGGAGCCATATTGCAGACAATACGTAACACAATGCATGGTGTCCACGTAACAGACGATATGTAACAATGCATGGGAGCCACATTGCAGACAATACCTAACACAAAGTATGGGATCCATGTTACAGACGTAACACAATGCATAGCGTCCATGTAATAGACAATGCGTAACACAGGCATGGGATCCACATTGCAGGCAATACGTAACACAAGGCATGGGATATATGTCACAGAGAATAGGTAACACAATTCATGGTGTTCACGTAACAGACAGTACGTAACAATGCATGGGAGCCACATTGAAGATAATACCTAACACAAAGCATAAGATCCATGTTACAGACGTAACACAATGCATGGCGTCCGCGTAATAGACAATACTTAACACAGTGCATGGGATCCAGATTGCAGACAATATGTAACACAAAGAATGGGATCCATGTCACAGAAAATACGTAACAATGCATGGTGTCCACGTAACAGACAATATTTAACAATGCATGGGAGCCACATTGCAGACAATACAACACAGAGCACGGGATCCACATTGCAGACAATACGTACGTAACTCAAAGCATGCGATTCATGTCACAGAGAATATGTAACGCAATGCATGGTGTCCACTTAACAGACAATACGTAACACAATGCATAAGATCCACATTGCAGAGAATACGTAAGACAACGCATGGGAACAGAGAGTACGTAAAACAAAACAATGGATCCACGTTACAGACCTAAAACACAATGCATGGCGTCCACGTAACAGACAATAAACAACACAGTGCATGGCATTCACATTGCAGACAATACGTAACACAATGCATGGCATTACAGGCAATACGGAACACTGTGCATTGGACCCACGTTACAGACGTAACACAATGCATGGTATCCACGTAACCGGCAATGCGGAACACAGTGCATGGGATCCACGTTGCCGACAATACGTAGCACAAAGCATGGGATCCATGTCACATAGAATATGTAACAGTACATTGTATCCACGTTACAGGCGTAGCACAATAGATAGTGTCCTCGTTCAGACAATACCTAACACAGTGCATCGGATCCATGTCGGGCTCTTCTTGTTGTCCCATGTTCATGGGATACCCACACGTGTCTAAGCATTGCATACGTGGAATGTCCACCTTTAGGACTTACCATGTCACACATTGCACGTGAACAACAAAGGGTTATGTACAGCAATGGAAACATGAAACAAATGAATAGCACCATACTTTGCGCAGTTGTGTACAATTAAAATTTCCGTCTCCCTTTCATACATAAGGAAAAAAAAGACCACACATCTGGATCTGATTTGCAAATCGTTTTTCAATGGTATTTTCTCATAGAAAAATGCTTTTGTAAATCAGGCCCCTTTTTAAAACAACAGAAGATGAATTCTCGAAATGCTGGCGCAGAGCTGCGCATTTTAAAGCTTACGTTAAGTGCATCGATTTTGTTTTATAATACCGCCGGCAGGCAAAAGGCCGAGTCATGGAATTTTGTGCACGGTGCTAAGTGACTTTGCACTGCTGAAAAGTGACTTTGCACTGCCAACACAAACCCCGAGTCATGGAACTGTGCAAAGTGTATTTTTGCAGGCATGAATCAGGGTGTTTTGCACCAGTGAAAAGGCACTTTGCACTGTGCAAAATATTCCATGAATCAGGCCCAAAATGTCTGCAAAACAAATGCGCATATTGGGAATCGGCGCAAGGTTGAATGCATGTTTTGCGAGGTCGGTTTTATTTAAGGAATTCTAGGGCGCCCTTCCTGGCTTTCGGTTTTTCCACAGCTCGGCCCTTCAGCTCCCGGCGGGGGTTTTGAAGTGAGGCCGCCAGTGCTGGGAAGAGGGGATGCCTTGTGCCTGGGATTTGTCTGGGATGTCTCCCGGGTGTTTGCAAACGGAGACATCCCGTTTCCGTTTTGCGATGGTCCGCGGAGTGAGTTCACTCAAGTCTGTGACACTAGAGCCCGCCGAACACGAACAGGCCCAGAAGATGGGACAACGCTTCGGCCTGGGCTACCCCTGCCACCACTGCATGATGTGCATCTGCCCGCCAAACATGTGCACCCGAGCCACCACTGCACAATGTGTTCCTTAGCCACCACTGAACGATGTGCATCTGCCCGCCAGACATGTGGACCCGAGCCACCACTGCACAATGTGTTCCTTAGCCACCACTGCACGATGTGCATCTGCCCACCAAAGATGTTCACCAGAGCCACCACTGCACGATGTGCATCTGCCCGCCAGACATGTGCACCCGAGCCACCACTGCACAATGTGTTCCTTAGCCACCACTGCACGATGTGCATCTGCCCACCAAAGATGTTCACCAGAGCCACCACTGCACGATGTGCATCTGCCCGCCAGACATGTGCACCCGAGCCACCACTGCACAATGTGTTCCTTAGCCACCACTGCATGATGTGCATCTGCCCACCAGACATGTGCGCCCAAGCCACCAATGCTCGATGTGTTCCCATGGGCGTAATTTTAGGGGGGGGCAGGGGTGTTTGCCCCCCCCCGCCCCAACTTTCATGGCACACCATTTTGTCCCCATTCATTTGGCTGGGGCACCTTTTCTTCAGATGTCATGTCCCCACCCCCCAACATTTTCAGCAAAGTTTCTCCACTGTGTGTTCTTTAGCCACCACTGCACGATGTGCATCTGCCCACCAGACATGTTTACCCATCGATGTGTATCGGCCACCAGACACCTGTACACAAGCCACCACTGCACGATGTGCATCTGCCCATCAGGCACGTGTACCCATGCCACCACTGCACGATGTGCATATGCCCGCCAGACATGTGTACCCATCGATGTGTATCGGCCCACCAGACACCTGTACACAAGCCACCACTGCACGATGTGCATCTGCCCACCAGGCACGTGTACCCATGCCACCACTGAACGAGGTGAATCTGCCCACCAGACACCTGTACACAAGCCACCACTGCACGATGTTTATCTGCCCACCAGACACCTGCACACAAGCCACCACTGCACGAGGTGCATCTGCCCACCAGGCAGGTGTACCCATGCCACCACTGCAGGAGGTGACTCGGGTCGCCAGACACGTGTACCCGAGCCAACACTTCAGTTCCATATAGAGTGACCAGACGTCCGGGTTTTCCCGGGACAGTCTGGGGGAATCATCCTCCGTCCCAGGGCCCGGAGTTTTTTCGTTTTTTGAAACCCTGTCCGGGGTTTGCATATTTGGGGGGCTACTTTAATTAAAACCGCAATTATTTTTCACAACACTTTCAGAATTTTGAAGATGGTTATTTGGCTCAACCCCCAACCTCTCAGGTACAAGTCAGAACACTTACTGACTGTGCCACAGAGACTGGCTTGGACATTATTGTACAGCAAGCCATGTAATATCAATTAGAGCTAACGCTCGTTTTGAAGTAATATGCCACGATTCACAGAAAAAAACTGCACAAATGAGATCATATACAGTTTATAGAAAGGAGAAGTGCTGGAAATATGGTTGGGGTGGTTGTGGGGTCGTGTTGGGGGAGTGGCGGTAATTGGTGGGCTGCTATGGGGTAGTCCCTCTTTTATGTTGTTGGCCATCCCGGTTTTTTGTTTTGAAAATCTGGTCACCCCCGTTCCATAGACACCTCTGCACGGTGTGCATCTGCCCACCAAACATATGCACCCAATCCACCACTGCACCATGTGTATCTGCCCACCAAACATGTGCACCCAATCCACCACTGCACCATGTGTATCTGCCCACCATACACGTGCACCCGAGCCATTACTGCACCATGTGCATCTGCCCACCAACATGTGCACCCAATTCACCATTGCACCATGTGTATCTGCCCACCATACACGTGCACCCGAGCCACCACTGCACCATGTGTATCTGCCCACCGTACACGTGCACCCGAGCCATCACAGCACCATGTGCATCTGCCCACCAACCATGTGCACCCAATCCACCACTGCACCATGTGTATCTGCCCACCATACACGTGCACCCTAGCCACCTCTGCACCATGTGTATCTGCCCACCATACACGTGCACCCTAGCCACCTCTGCACCATGTGTATCTGCCCACCATACACGTGCACCCTAGCCACCTCTGCACCATGTGTATCTGCCCACCATACACGTGCACCCGAGCCACCACTGCACGTGGTGAATCTGCCCACCAGACACGTGTACCCGAGCTACCACTTCACGATGTGTTCCCTAGCCACCACTGCACGATGTATATCTGCCCATCAGGCACGTGTACCCGTGCCACCGCTGCACAATGTGCATTTGCCCACCACACACCCGTTGGCCCTGTTATACTCACGGTGGGGTGCCCCCTGGGTGCCCCCTTCACTCTCTCTCACACCGTAATGGCATCATGCAGCCACGATTACCCTTACATGTATAAGTCCATTATGTAGTTTTAACACGTGTGCACATGTATAAGGATAAGTAGACGGCGGGCGTGAAAGTGACTGAACAGAATGACTTTCCTGATTTTTATATAATTCAAGGTCACGTGTGAAGGATGAACAAGATCATTAAAACCCCCAACATGTTTGCATGTGTATGTGCGAGGGGGGGGGGGGGCGTTCGCCGGATGTGCATTCCCTCATTTGATGTGTTACTGGGATGAATAGTGACGAACCCCCCGGAGGATGTGGGGGCGATTCGATTGGAGAATGGAGACTGTATCGGCGTGCGGCTGTCGTGGGCATGGATGCCCAGAATCCGACCTGCCCTCTGGCTCTCCAGGACACACAAGTCCCACACGCAGGCTGTGTTTGGGGCCTGACACCGTGACTTCAGGAAGGTAACCTTCGGTAGCACCCACGTCGCTGCTGCGGGGGCACACCCGACTCCTTCTCGCGATGGCAGAGGGGCACTCCGTCTCCGGGGAATGCTCAAAGGGCAATGCCCTGGTGGTGGAGCACACCCGATTCCTTCTCGCGATGGCAGAGGGGCACTCCGTCTCCGGGGAATGCTCAAAGGGCAATACCGGACCACTCTGCGTCCCACAAGGAAACGAAAAATCGAAGGGGTGAGAAAACGAGTAACGGAAAGAAGAGCAGGCCGAAGGGGGGCGGGAGAGCAAGGGCACGAAATAGAAAAAAAGATCCAAAGCGTGGAAGGAAGCGAACATGGACAAGCAGTGGCACAGCCAACAGTTTGGGGTTTTCTTTATTTCTCAGGCACTGCCAAAATGCCACTACTTGGCCATAACATGACAACAGCTTGAACGGGTCTGATTAGCAGTGCATAGGATATCATTGCCTGGAAAATGCAGAGCTAAAACCTGAGGCCAAAACAGTTGGTTGTGTCACTTCTTGGTGTTAGCGCAGGACTTCAGTGCATGAAACCGATATAAATCAAGCGGTTGAAGGCGCACCTGGTTAAGACATTTTTTATTTCAATAGCAATTCACGTACAGCTGCAGTTGAATAATATCTCAGAAGATTGTTTAGAAATGACACTCACCAGAGGACATTTGGTGTTACTGCTTGATAGAGTGAGATGGGATGTGCTTTGGGTGGGGTGGGGCAGGTAGTGGGTTTCAACGTCATAGAGATTAGGGTTGCCACGGGCAGCATATGGGTGGGTAAATAACCAAATAACACCCACGAGCTTTGTGTTCCTCAGCCCGTATACTCTCCTGCCTAGCTGTACTTGAACACACTAGTTTCAGCTAATAGGTGGCGCTCTAGCCGAACAGCAACACAATGATAATAGAGAAAAGGGAAGCAATAACTTAAGGTGGCGAAATATAACGCCCGTTCTCCGTACAGCAGCATATATAGGCATTTCTCCAGAGCACGTACCACCTTGAAGGATAACTCGTGGCACTAGAGGACAAGTTAGAAGGAAATGGCAGCTCGTGTCAGCAGACATGAATGCCGTGACGTATAAAGTACGGTGTCTACTGGTTATTTTCAATAAGTCAGGTGAGGAGTGATCTTTTAGTGTCCCTGGGAGGATCTACAGATGACTCAAGGAATAGCCGAGAGTAACGCAGATGCGGTTTTGTGTTTTGCTGCGTCTGGTGTCATTGTCTTTTGGGGTAAGCGCAGGCGGGCGTTATTGCAGCGGAGATGCCTGCGTTCTAGGCCACATTAAACGGCTCCTTCGCAAGTCCTCTCGTGAGCAGGGGAGCCTGCTTGAGAATCGAGGTGGCCACGGACGAGGTCTGCTTACCCTCTGATGCGTGGGTGGCTCTGGTTACCCGAAGCCTTGGTGTCTTTGAACCTCTGGAGGAGGGTCGCCGGGTAGCTTTAATTGCACGGGTCGTTCGCAGATTATCCCCCTCACCTCGTCCAATCCGGCTCAGCCCCCCGAAGAGACATGAAAGCCGATTATGGTCCGGATTCCAAGGGCCTCTCCTACCCCAAAGTCCAGAGGGAAAATCTGGGGGAAAGCGACCAGCAGATGGCTGCTGGCGGGTCCACTCTCACAGGACCGACAAGTACAGCGCCACACAGAAAGAACGCGACTTCGGGGCACACGGAATGCAAACTCGCACATCTTCATGTTAAAGGCGAAAACTCGCACGGAGATCAAAATATGCAGGAGAAAGAAGCACCCCGTTTATTCCATGTTTAATTTTGGAAAAGGACAGAACACGTAGAACATATTCGGCGACAGCTGAGAAAATAGATACATTAAATTTGCTAGCTAGATGGATAGAATTATTAATAGATATATAGCTAGACAGAATGAATGCAAGATAGATACAGAGATAGAACGTGTAATTGACGAATGCAATGATAGAATTATTAACATCTAAAGGAAAGACAGCTAGACGTAAGTATTACACCATATAATGATATACATGGATGGATACATTTATTTTAAAAACTCGTTATTGAATGCTAGAAATCTTTTAAAAAGCATTAATGGAATAATTAAAAAATAGATAGATGTTATTATTGAGTCAAATAATGACAGACATATTAGCGGGTATATTGGCAAATAACTAGATTATTGAGAGAATTAAACTAAGGAGAATTATTGAACGGTATGGAGGCCTGGTTTGCAACACGTTTATCAATGGGATTGTACCATTGTGAAACGCGTTGGTAAATCAGTGCCATTGTGTGTTTATTATGTTACAATCAACAGATATATATGATGATTGAATGGGAACATTAAAAGTTATAATGATAGATACATATTTATTTATTTATTTGCATTTATAAAGCGCACAGAACTGCCCTGGGGCATCGTGGCGCTGTTACAGCAGACTTAGTCATGAACACAAGCATAGGAATGTGTTTACAGATGTAACCGAGTTACATAGTACATTTCACATTGGTAATAAACATTGAGCTTAAAGGTTATGCTATGCTGTGGTTACATATTAAAAGACACAGAGATGGAGCAGGGCCCATATCGAGTCGGGCATTTCGCAGCAGCGCTGCGCGTGCTTGGGGCCCAAGAGACCCCCAACATGGACTCGACATACATGGGTTCAATTCACTGGTGAAGTCCTTAGGAAAGAAGCAGCGAGCGCTGTGGTGGAGGCTGTGGATGGGGGGGGGGGGGGCAGTGTTAAAATAGGGGCAACCAGGACGTGTATTACATATCTGCGCAGCCTCCAGGCGAGAGGCCATCCCGGCCACACTCCTCACAGCGTCGGAGGCTTTGCCCGGAGCCGAGCGCTGGCCTTTGAGGCCGGTCCTGGGAACGGCTTAAGGGAGGTGTAAAGCCGAACCTGCGGGGGTTCTCTCTTTAGAGAACCCGGGAGGACCCGAGAGGCAGTTACATCCCCCAAAGCGTGCGTTCAGAGATGTCTCCAGGCACCAGATGCGGTCGGAACGGGTTAGAGAGTAAGACGATCGTAGGCGCCAGTTCATGAAAAACAACGGTTATGCGAGAGTTTAAAGGAATTGCAAGTCATTTTTTACAAAGGTATTCTGATACCTACAAGATAAAGAAAAGACCGAAAAAGACCAAGAAAGAAACGAACAAACAAAGAAACGAAGAAAGAAAGAGGGGCCTGGTTAACAACACGTCTTTCAGTGGGGTTTACCCATTGAAAAACGCTTCATGACTTAGACCGGCCTTATTCAGGCGTATCGGGATCAATGTTTTATCACCCATATTCTCCCTTCCCCTCCTATTATGATGACAAATCGTCGTGTTCTCGCTTGTTTTCAGAAAAGGAATAAACATATATGCAACACCGATAAAATGAGGGCGGGGTGTATATATGCGATGCATTGTAAACTCACGGCCGGGTTTTTAAGAAGAATTCCCTGAACACCGCAGCAGCGTCATCGCCCCATGGCTAGGGCGTGGCTGTCGTTTGAGCACCCCCTTGTCCCGGTGCCCCCTCTGCGCCAGGCGACGGGTCCGGTTTCCGCAAGAGCTGCCGGTCCCTGAGCCTGGAGCGAGAGATCACCGGGCGGGTCTAATCACACGCATCACTCGCCGTCACCCCCTTCCCATCGCCTCGGAAGCAGTCAAGCTCGACACCCTCCCCCGGACACGTGTGGGCAGAATCAGGGAGAGGTGGTCGCGTGATCAGGGAGGGAAACAAAGTGCCAGGTGTGCGCAGGTTACTTAGGAAGCAACCAGAACACCGCGTACCTCCGACCCCATCATTCTCCTCAGCACAAGTCATACAGTAACATTAAAAACACAAAAATAGCAAACCACCAACAAGCAACTGTTTCAATTGCGATTCCAAAAACACACATTTCTGAAAAAAGGATACATCTTTTACCGCGTATTATATGAGCAACAGAAACATCCCAACGCTGATCGAACATGCGCACGTAGTCAAAGCTTTGGGCAGATATATGCCATGTGCGCCAGCTTTGCCCCAGAGCAGCCTGGCAGAGCACACCGCGGCCGGTGAGCGGGACTGGCAGAGCGACAAAGCGTCCACCCAGCAATCCTCGCGTATGCGGTGCCCTGTGACTGCCGCGCCCACCCTACAGGTGAACATGGCGGGGCATCCCTCGCGGGGTTCAATGTATTGCGAACTGCATTTCATCGCTGCCGACAATGTCGAAAACCGCGACCTCAGAACTGCCCGACATGAGCCAGGCGTGTTTACATCTCAAGGTTTGCTATTATCAGGACCACTCTGGAGCTCCCTTCGGTTCAGAATGTGCCCTTGCCATTTGCTTGCAACCAATGACACCACCCCCTTGCACTGTGACACTCGTCGGCAATCACGCGAACCTCGAGGCCACCTGCGTTAGTCCTCGCCCAGGGGCTGGCATGACCCAGCACTGGTCCACCCAAGGCTGGCCACTGCCTTGGCATGGAAGTGGGGGTATCCTTTTCGGTTTCTTCCCATTCAAATCCAAATCACATTACGACACCCCCCCCCCCCCCCCCACACACACACACACCTGCAGATGACAACAGAAGTTTCCTTATTTATTTCAACATGTCGCGCCAAGGCACAGCACACGGCAATACTATCCGGAAAAGAAGTCTCCTTACAATGGTCTCAAAAACCTTTGCATAGAAAAGCACATTTTTCTTGTCATAATCCGAAAGGTGTCACACGCCATAAGCAGACGCAGTGTGTTGTGTCCTTTACATTTAAACCAATTCAGCTTTTGTTTTTCAATGTGATGCCTTACACAATCACTTTTGTGCTACAAAAAAAGCAAAGCTAAATAGAAACAAAAACAAACAATACACGAGAACGCGCAATAAGAACGGTAACGTTGTCGGCAGTCAGCACAGGGAGGAGCCTCGTACGGGGCCAGACCGCTTGAGGAGTGGGAGTCAGAGGGCACGGATGTCCTCATACCATGAGGGGCGACTATCGTGGAGCTTGGCCCGCCCGTTGGCCGCCTGCAGTCTCGGCAAGTACCTCCGGGCACATGGTGCCGCATGGGCCGCAGGGATGCATACCCCAGAGTCTCGAGCCACAGACAGTGGCAATTCCGCGAGGCAACCCTCCGCATCCGTCTCTAGCGCGATGTTCAATATCACTGCTGCCCCCCACCCCCCACCACGACCTTTGTCCCCATTTGGCAGGTGACAGCCTGAAAACGATGGGACAGTTTCAAAAGTAAAGCTCATTTCATGGCAACTGGACCACGGGTTTCTCTACGTCCAGCTGACAAAATCTGACAGTGGGTCCAACCTTCAGTACTTTAGTGTCCACGAACTGCCCCTCTCTAGACGCGTCCAGGTTTCAATTATTCGACAGTTCGCAAAACATCTGATTTGTGCAAGGGTTTCGGTTTCGTTTGGGGGGTTACAGAAATATAACAAACTTAGCCGGTCTTTTATAACATTTCACGTCGAATTTCTCACGCTTCTAAGTGCTGTAATAGTCGTGTAATTATTACCAACCATAACGGTGCTGCTGATTGGTGCAAAAAGTATGAACTTCTGAGTGAAAACTACCAGGAATTCGAACTTGCCAAGTTCTGGGCGTTGACTCACGCCAGCGCTTAACCCACGAGCTATCCCATTGACTCAAGTGTAACATTGAGTCCGTGGGGCCTTTTGGATGCGGTGGTGGGGGCGTGGCCTTAGCGTTAAGTTCTTCACAGAAGTTCTGAACCGCGAAGGTTCTTTTTTCTCTCAACAGAAAGCATTATTAAAAAGCATGGGGTTTTAACCTATGCCCGTTTAAGGAAAGTGTTCCAGATCGTTCCTTCATGTTTTCGTTTGTTCTCCTCCATTTTGAGGATGGCCGCAGATTACTTAATATTCGCGGACTATCTCCCTATTTATATAGCCATGGGGTGAAACGACTACATCTGCTACTCAACCAGCCAAGCCATGATCCGTACACACCTCCCTCACTCTCGCCCAGGCTCGCATCCCTGCCACCATGCTGCTGTCGCTGCCGTTGCCATCTCAACGTCAAACTCTCTTCTTTCTTTTCGTTTTTTTTGTGCGACGTGGTTTAGGGTAAGTGGGCGGAGGCAGAGAGCCGCGCCTGGGCCTTGCGCAGCTGCGTGTGTGCAGAGCATGCACGGCCGCGGCTGGCATTCCTCCTGGCAGCCTGGCCGCCTGGCCGCCCCGTGGAATGAAATGAAACCCACATGGAGACGATGCTGCAGCTACAGCTGCCCTGCAAGGCAGCGCCAGGAGGCAGCCTGTGGATGTCGAGGGTCTGGTTCTGCCCTTCCAGATTCCAAACCTCTCTCCCAATCCAGCAGCTCCACAGAAGCTGTTCTGCCAGAAAAACAAACTCACAAAACCGAGCCAGAAAACCTCTTCCACCCTTCTCCGGAACATAAGTCCCCATTTTACTGTTCATGTTCGGCTGCTCTTCCTTCTAATGAATTCTATTTTTAATGTATTTATTGGAATGAATGTAATTTGATCCAGAAAGGATATACACAGGATACATTACAGAGGCATCGGTACAATATTTCATATGTGAAAAAAACAGGCTGGTGGAAAGTTGAAAAGGTGTGGGAGTTAGAGAATCTCCCTCACCAGCGATTTCATGGAACTTAAGTTGGGAAATAAACAGGTCCAGTTTTGCAATGCCTTTGATGGCTGAGACAGAGCATTCCATTGGAAGAGGGGTGCCGGTACAAATTAAGAGCTGCAGCAGGTGGCGGGAGGGGTAACGATAGGTGGTGGAGAGAAGAGGAACGTAGGGTGCAAGGAGAGTAGAAACAAATACAGCCAGGAAATATGTAGAAGGGGAGGAAATACCATGGATAGATTTAAGACAAGCAGGGTCATTACGAGATTGCCGGTAAGCCGTCACCCGTGGTAGCAGCGGCTTACCAGCAATCTTGGCTTACAGTTTCCACCACTCGACATCCCGGTGTTACTGGGATATTAAGGGCATCGGAGTAACAGTAATTTCCCATTCCTTGGGAGGATAGCTCAGCGGCAACGTGCTCACCTTGGAAGCAAGACTACACGGAGCAACACAGGTTCGATCCCCTTGTCCGCGCGTAGAAACCTCTGGGTATTAAGCGCGTTAACAAATCATATCATATCATTCCCATAGAGTCCCAAAGGACTTCATGGGATGGGAACCACTGAAGCAACAGCACCGTTGTTGAATTTTCTGCTGGTAGGGCTTCACTGCCCCTACCGGCAAACTCGGAGTCAGCCAGTCCGCTAACAATGCCGGAGCCGGTTATATCAGAATTATTTTCGGCATTGTTACCAGACTGGCTCACTTGAAATGAAGTTGAAGGAATATAGAATGAAACAAGGAGTGATTCTGAATGTATAGCCATCCAGCATCCTCTTGGTATAATGCAGCGGGAGAGAGCTGGGTAGCATATAGAGGGTGCATGAGGTAAAATTCAGAACTTTGCTCAGCGGAGCAAAAGAGCAAAGGGGAAGATCAAGGAGAAGGTCTGAGTAGTAGTGTAGCAGAGCACCAGGGTGGACATGATTTGTTTCATAGTGGTGAGTGAGGTGCAGACACATTTTCAATATGTTGAGGTTTATTCCAACTGTAGTTTGTCAGTGATTTGGTAATAAATAGGAGGCTTAGAATAAATAAAATGAGATAGAAAAATGCCAAGTATCGACTTTGGCACTTCTTGGAGATTTCTGCCTCTTGCTTGCTGTCAAAATCAAAAGGACACTTGTGAATTTTGCTCACTTTCATGTTTAGACAGAATGTCAATACATATTTTCATTTAGCCTAAAAGATCCAGTGCAGAAAATCGAAAATTACAATTGTGTGACTTAGAAAATGACACATATTTTCTAGGACTACTCGATTTCAATGCATTCTCACATACACACGTACTTGAAGTGTTTGCATTAGAGATTTAAAGTGACACGCCTAAATCTGGCGATTAACTTTGTATTCCAAAATTGCTGTGAAAAAGAACTGAAAACACAGTGGGCCTGATTCACTGCAAAGATACACTTTGCACTATTCCACAAATCAGGGTATTTGCTGGCAGTGCATTGTCAATTTGCACCAGTGAAAAGTTACTTTGCACTGTGCAAAAAAATCTACAAATCAGGCATTTTTTGTCTTTACATTTACAAGCATGGCTTGGACCAGAAATTCAAGATCAGATACACGAAGAGTACCCAGATCCGCTATCTGGATTGGAACCTGTTAGAAAATAATGACATGTTATGGTCAGGCCATTTGTAGTTAGGCACACTGAAATGCTCCCCCATTGTATGAAAGGCAGATTTTTAAACAAGATGAACACAATGCATTTGCTTCAAGCACTCACCAATGAACACAAGGCTTTAATTTCAAGAGAGGAATTGTAAACCAGTTCATCATCCATCCATGTAAAAAATGCAACAGAAGAGGTGAATGACTGTGTTTCTTTGTATATTGTAAATTATCTTAAACATGTTCATTACAAAAGAAGAGGAGAATGACATTCAGATGCAATGCAAACAGATATCTACCTTGGATTAGACAAGATGAAATGTTATTTAGAATATGCACACCAAGTGAATTCATCTGCTTTGGATAGTGGTGACATGGAAAGGGAATATTTAGATGATGTATCATGTCTGTACTCTGGTAGAGAACTACTGCAATTGTACACCAAATAAATAAATGTGTTTAAAATGAAGAGCAAGCTACTTTTAATGTGTACACATGAAATGAAGTGGTGCCTTGCCAATAAAAATCTGTTTCACACCATATTCAGATACTTTGTAGAAAAGAGTAAGCTTTATGAGAATCTATCAGAATCTTGAAAAATAATTAGATGTCATCATGTTTGAAATTGCCCTTAAATAGTGAAAACATGTAAAATCAGCAAAAGATATCAGAATGTAATCATCCAACATCTTAAAATGTTAGCTCCAAATCTGAGAACCACAAAATATATGTTTTATCAAGGTAGCACCAATGAGTCAGAAATAAGAGTATACAAACGAAATGAGTATTTCTTCAGAAAGAGTACAGCATCCCTCCCAATGTTTTAGTCAGGATGTTGAAAACCAGACCTCTGACAAAACATGTGTGGGGTCAAAGGAGAATATAATGGCATACCCATAAGACAGAGTTAGAGGCCTAGCCAAGTGAAATATTGTGTGAAAAAGATTGTTAAAGGCAACAAACTGGGGATTGGGGAGCAAAAGGACTTACCCCTAGAGAGTCAATCCACAGAAGGAAGACCTGTTAGTGCTTGGTGATTGACTTTCCCACAGGCCATCTGATTTGAGAGTTTGCTGATGGAATCATGTCTGGATGACTGAGTCTGTAGCTCACAAAATGAAAATTAAAATCTGAAAAGGTAAATCAACCCTAATCCCCTCATGGTCCAATTTATGATCAGGATCAAATCTGGGAGGTTAAAATGACTGGACATTGAAGGGAGTTAATTTTGAAATGCGGACACATGTGCTAAAATCTCAATGCCTGTGTTCCATTGTTATAACTGCACCTCCAGTGCAGATGCTATGGAGCGACCACCTCTTAATACCTTTCATAATTCACCCACCAATGTTAACCACCCCCCCAAAAAAAAACTCAAATTCAGAAGAGAAACTCTAAATCCGTAAACCCCATGGACCTAAACACCACACTGGAATCCACGCACCGATCACCATCTTTGATTCATCCAACATTAAAGAAAAAAGAGGAAATGCAAAAATGGATCACTAAAACACTAGATGATATTGCACCGGAAAAGCCATTCGCCCCATCACTAAAGAAAACAGCTGCAAGATGGTTTACAATTCACCTCAGAGCATTGAAAAAAGCAAACAGGAAACTGGAACAAGAATGAAGGAAAAGGTAGAATCATAAGAAATAATTGCATACCAAGAACAGATAAGACTATACAAAGCCGAAATCCTCAAAGCAAAAAACTATACTACACCAAACGTATCAACAATTCCACCAACACCCAGAAAGAGATGGCCAGCATCATCAGCGAGATGTTGACACAGAGTGTCCACCATTTGTCAGTAAGACAGGGCTTTCCACAATCACCCCTCTTGTCCTAAGAGAAACCATATTACAGCTCAATCTTGTTCAGTCTCTCAAGTTCAGATTCAAAGTCCAGGCTGGCAGTGGAAAAGGTGCAGCTCCTGCTGTTAGGCGGGTGTGGGTCATCATCAACGATGTATTCTTGATCCAGCAGCATCTGATAATAATACACATGACAATTCAGAAAGCTACCAAACCCACAACCAAAATTAACCATCCACACAGTATATATATGATACTATTTTCCATACCACAGATCCCAGGAAGTCTCTGATATTCTGGATCCAGGACATGGAATTGTCTGCAAGGAGAGATCCCAAGGATGCAATAAAAGAGGCATGATCAAATGTGCAATCATAAACGTCTGGTACAAATGTGCAGCTTTCGGTTCCTATCAGGGCACACGCACCTCCATGTAAGTCGAGCAGCATGTCCAATGCAAGGCAGTTCTACAAATCAACTTCCCTAGCTCACGTTCTTCTGTGGCCAGGCATTTGAAGGTGACATCAGTCACATTATCCATTTGATCTATGAGAGCTTGCAGTCGGTAGAAGGCCCAGCCTGCTTGAACAACTCCCACCTGGGGGAACACAACAGCACTACTGTACAGCTCACCATTGGTCAAGGTCAGGTAAGTGTTCACAATGTCCATGGACTAGGCCAGGTCTATGGGGGCAAAGTCGATTTCAGAGACAGGACCTGTGCAGGGTCACAGCACAGTTCAATTTTCAGAGCCGGCTTCAGTGTCAGGAGGGTCCAGGTTAAAGGCACAGTTCAACCCTTCATAGGAGGGCCAGTGTCTCCAGCACAATACCTATATTGTGGCCAGAGGTTGTATCTGGGCTCGTGGTGATCCAGACCATGAACTTTTAGGGCTGGGTGCAGGCACAGGGGCCAAACAGCTGAGTAGTCAGTTGAGATCGGCCAAGTTCAGGGTCTGGGGCAGACCTCACCTTTTTAGCGTGTGATTCATGTACCCAAGTCTTACCGCCCAGTACTTTGAGAGCAGTGTCTGTTGTCAGCAAGACAGTGAAAGGTCCTTTCCAGCTGGGATTTAGGCAGTAGTCACGGTTGCAGCCTTTCAAGTACACCTGATCTTCTTCCTGGCCATCGTGCATTTCTTCTGACTTGGTACAGGCTAAGCTTAACTAATCTGTGAAAGTAACTTCTACATGATCAAGTTCAAGTGTTTAAAATAAGCAAGAATTATTTCATCAGCCAGTGCCAGCAATAACCTATTGTCTGTGGGCGGTGCTGCAGCTGGGAGACATATAGGTTTGGCAATGATGATTTGAAGGGAGAGAGACCTGCAAATCGACTGGGCATTCCTCTCATGGACATCAAGGCAAGAGGCAGTACCTCTGGCCAATTGAGACCTGTTTGAGCACAAATCTTTGCTAGCTTTCCCTTCAGATCCCGATTCTTTCTTTCCATTTTTTCCAGACATCTGTGGCCATTAGGAAACATGCATTTTCCGATCAATGCTAGAGCCTCACACGTCAGTGTTTTAACTTAGTTGTTAAAATGTACTCCTCTATCACTAGAGATAACAGAAGCCCCCCCATCCCCCCCACATAGGACAAATGTCTTTTAGGAGTATTCTTGCTACAGTGATAGCATCATCATGAATGCAGGGAAATGCTTTAACGTACCCACTGTACATGCTGACAATCCCCAGGATGTACATATGCTTTGCCACTGCTGGCATGTGGACAAAGTCAAGGTGAATTTTGAAAAATGCTGCTGGTGGGGGAACATGGGCAGAACCTGGGGCTAACCGCATTCCCTACATTGGGTAGCTGACAAATTGGGCACTGCTGAACAAATATCTTTGCTTTTTCTCCCAACCCAGGGGCAAACCATGTACCATTGATATAACTGGTGATTGCATCCCCTGCTATGTGTGCAGCGTTGTGTGCAAGCCGGATCAAGTATTCCTGAGAAAATGCTGGGGCGACTGGTTTCCCATCTACACTATAACAAATCTCTTATGAATTATTGGTAAAACCCTCCTCTTTCTATTTCTCGGGTTCAAGAGGTTTGTGTGTGGCCTGCAGAGTGTGGAACAGTGGGGAAATATCTGTTCTTGGGTTTGGCACGGGTTGGGATGATAACACCAGGGAAGTATTCTGAGGAATGCCAGGGATGGTCTGAGCTGCCTGTTCAGCTGCTTTGTCTGCCATATAATTTCCTTTTACCTGCAAGGACATACCAGTCTGATGCACCTTGCAGTGCATGACTGATACTTTCAGGGGCAGCAACATAGCCTCAAGGAGGGCAGCTAAATGCGCAGCATTACAGGTAGGGGTCCCTGCTGAGTTCAGGAATGCTATTTCCTTCCAGATCATGCCAACAACTGGACAGACGCCCAGGACATACCGGCTATCAGTCAGAATTCTTTCCCAGTCATGAGGGTGCAGGTGTAAGGGATTTCAATCAGGCACACACCCAAGTCTCGCCTAGCATGTAGTGCACAAATGAAACCCTTATTTTAGTTTTTGTCTATAAGTTCAATATTCTGAATGATACACCACTCATATCACACCCTTCTCAAAACACCCCCCATGTCACACTGAACCAGGAATCAGGCCAGTTTGCAAAGGTAAAGATGTATTTATTTATTTAATATTCAAACACACATAGGTTTAATATAGATATATATGGGGCAGCAATCACCCAAAGGGTGACAATACAATTCAGAAGGATAAGCAAAGCAATTGAATTCACTTATAAGGAGGCAAATAAGGAGACAAAATAGAAAACACAGGGAAAAAGAACAGTTTGTTTTGCACAGAGATAGCGTTTAGGTTAATGTTCGCCCTGCAAAGTTATGTTTAAATACAAAGGAACAATCCTACACCAATGTGAGTAATCAGCAGATTTTCAGGAATGAAATACAATGTCTAGAGTTATAGGCAATCCTCCCTCACAAACAAGAGAGAAAACCTTATTTTGGCAAATGACACTTTGAAAATGACCGGTGAAAATGGCTTTGTGAAATAATGCAAAAGGGTGCAAAAATGCTTAAATGGATAGAAAGTCTAAGAAAAGCAACACTAATCAGGTCCTAACGTACATGAGCCATAATATAAACAATAATACACACTTGAGATTAGGATGGGATGGAAAAAGCACTTTGAAATGTGGAATTGACACGTGTAAACTTGGGAATTTTGCGGCAAAATTTTACTATGCAATATTGAAGAAAAAACGGGTCAAATACAATGTTCCATGATGCAGTTTTAGTTGCGGAGATAGCTAAGGATGTTAGATACCAGTGAGAGTTGAAATCTCGTTTCTATCTTTAAAACGGAGGCAGTCAGTTTTGCAAAATAGGTGCGAAAATGAAAACAGAAATGCACTTTTGAAAATGAAAACAGAAATGCACTTTTGAAAATAACAGATGGGTTTGATCACACTATATTATGACTATGAAAAAGAGAATGCCACAGATGGATCTTACAGTCACGTGATCAGCGTAACCTGTCCTGTTGTGGATACGCTACTTCTTCCTGGAATTTACTTTAGTTATTCAAAATCACTAGGGAGTTATGGTCTTGGAACACAGGTGAGACAATCAGCGCAAGAAATATTCTAACAATACTGGAGTTCTAAATTAAAGATGGGATGGGTTGAGATAGGGATAATACAATGCAGATATACTTAGGGTCACCGTTCTTCCTCTTAATACTTACAGAATAAGTTATTAAATTGGACCGTCAGCTCTGCTCAATGAATTGGATCTGGTCTACCGGCAGCAAGGCACCTCTAGCGTGATTGGATCAGCAAGGCGGTTCTGGTCAATTTGGACTGCACCTCAGCCTGGATTTGGAAGGGCCCCTTCAGGTTACTGGACACGGTAGATAGCAGGATGCAAGTTTTCAGTGGGCAGCCTTAGTGGTAGCAAGCCAAGCTGAATCGGAATTAAATACCTTCAAATTTGGGATGTTTGCAATTGGGTCAGGCTAGCAATAATTTTGCAATGCTAGAGTCTGGATTCTGCAAAGAAATCTGGATCTTTCAAGGATTCTGGAGTCAGCTACAAGTTGAAAAGTTCTGGAATAAGGTGCTGCCCGGACATCTGGATGGGTTCTGGAAGCAGGGTGTTCTGGAAGGAGTCTGTTCTGCAAGCAGAGTGTCTTTTGTGTAGTGAAACTTCTACATTTATACATTACAAATGCCAACCCTCAGTTTATGATGTGGGCAGAATTTAAAACACACCCCCTTGTCTGTGAGTGGCTACTGGCGTGTGCTTTGCCCTGGTTGGCAGTCTAAACAGAGCTGTCATCTTATGACACGATTTAGGAACTCCAACCTGGATTTTTACCCAAAACATACTTTTGCACAAATGTAAACTTCTACCATTATGTACCCTCATAAAATTGTACACATATACTTTATACTCGATTATCTACATTTACATTCACTTCCCATCTTTGTGAGAGCTGTATTGGTCATTCTATGGATTTTTATCAGTTTTACCCATAACACTTTGCATGAATAATTTCTAATTTGATACATCTCTGGGCGCTGATCAGGGGATCATGTACATACAATTTTAAGCTTGAAACATTAATAGTTTTGCCACAATCAGTGTTCTAGTTTATCTTTGGTTCCTTATGTAGTATGAACCCCTACCCCATCTTCAACTGTCTAGCATGAGTTCAGATTTACAAGTTTGTATTTTTCATTTGTCCACTTATTTTGGCTGTCATGTTAAATGTCATAAAATTCTGAGGCAAAAACAAGTAATTTCCTTTCAAAATTCAGTCCAGGTTGTTTTTTCTTACTCCCAAGTGAGCAAATGGCCAGTCCTTTGAAGTTCACTGAGAAACCTCCTCCACATCCGGCCCCTCCTTTAGGAAGATGGGTGTACAAGCCTGTTAGGGAGAATTCTCTCTTTAGGCTGAATTTCCTAACCTAGTGAGTCCCCCAGCAGCTTTGCTGGATTTCTGGAGTTTGTTTTTTTCTCCTGCCAAGAGTGAGACTCTTTTTCTCCCACTCATGGACATGACTTGTGGTGTTCCTTTGACTTTTAATGTATTTTATGGGCTATGGGGTACTTTACTCCATAGGGTCTCATGTGTTTTTACTATGTGTGTTACACAGCACCCTCCGTGCAGTAACACAGGGGTGTCATAGTGACACCCCACCATAGACTCCATACCCTGGGACTGACTACTGTCTCCCAGGGCATGTAAAGTCACCATTGGCTTTACTAGTCCCAAATTATGAACAGAAACCAGTACAAACCATCATATTGTGGACATACTGGTCGGGGCAATTCGATTGCCCCGGGGTCTGTTAGTCGAGGGGGCACGTCTCCGTCCCCCCTGATCGAGTTTTGGCTGGTGGCAGTGGAAACTACTTTTTATATTCGGCCGCAAATATATCCCTATGGGATTTTCCCATTGTTCGAGGCTACCAACTTTAATTATTTAATTCTCATAGCCTCGAATATACCGCCGGTTTATTTATTTAATATTAATTCGCCGGTTGGTATTTTTTGCCAGGACTCGATTCTAAAATGGAGTTTGTGTTCTCTTTTGTGACTCCAACCCAAGTCGAGCCCTTTGTTCCACGTTTTGGCGGGCTTCTCCACAGAAGCCTCCAAAAGTGGTGCCACTCTGTCTGGGTACCACAGGGGGCGTGGGAGGGGGTTTGGGCACCCTGGACTGAGTTACCTTGGTAACTCAAGTCGCACTCTTGTGTGATTGGCCCAAGTGGTGAGCCGGCCGGCTCACCACTTAGCATGTTTGATTGACAGCTAGGCTGAGTGAATGGGGGTGTGCTGCATAAAAGCAGGGCTTTGGGGACTGGAACTTCAGAAGTCGCCACAGGACCTGAGAATCTGACGAGGGAGAAGTGAGCCGACCTACCATGACGACACCACTGGTGGAGCCCTGCGGAACCGACTCACCACTTCCCGACGACAGAGAAGATCTCCCGGCTGGAAAGGCTTCTTCCCCTGACTGGTGGGCACAACCAGTTTACCTTCTTCTCTTCGCACCCCAGACCAACTTGTGGTCGAATTGCCTGTGCCAAGCACCCCGGCAACTGGATAGCCACTTTTCACTGGACCACGAATAAAAGGACCGCTCCGTTTACCTGAGAACTCCGCGGCTGGTTTCTTCCCTGGCAATGCAATGGACTGCTGTCTTCCTCCCCGACGAGATCCTCTCTTCCCCCAGACGAAGCACCGACTTGCATTCACTGCCAGGAACAACTGCCCCCGCTGGAGTATTCTCACCACTTTAAGGTACCGTGTCCGCCAGACCTCCATTTCGAAAGATTGCTACAAGGTAATAATAACCCCTTAACCTTCTGGACTGGGCTGGCCGCCTTGACCTTCTAACTGGTCCCTTTCTTTTTGGGCCAACTCTTTTTGAACCTTTGCAAGACTCTTGTGCACTTCAACCGTGTGACCTTGGACACATTTTGTTCTGATCCTCTTAAAGTGTATCCGGCCTTCAGAACTCTAACTTCACGGTTTTACTTGCCTTCCTCTCTTGTTTTGTTCTTATGAAAGTGTTGGGACCTGTTTCATATTATACTCTGCTTTTCTCTCCCTGTTAAAACAAATTATTAGAGTGCCATCTGCGTTAAGTGCTCACCGCTGTCTGAAAATAAGTGGGGCTTTACTTAAGACTTGTCTAAAATTCTTCTAAGGGAGTGTATATCTTTTAGTGACCGTGTTTTTGAATTGCTTACTATTAGTGCCTGTGTGTTTTTCTAGATGTGGTTTTAAATAAATAATTATATCTCTTTTACACCAAGCTCTGGTCAGTGTTTACTTGTTCTACTGTGTTCTTTTGACCTATTGTGAATACTCTGTATACTGCCTAACTCTTCTTGAGGGTAGTCTGACTGCTCAGCCACAGCTACCAAGTGAATCTGTGTGGTACAGACTGCTACCAAGTGGGTTTACTGCCAAACACCTGTAGTCCTAAATCTTTTGCAGGGGTCCCAGAGGTAACTGCACAGGTTTCTGCCTAACAAAGCCTTCCTTTGTCCTTAAGTCAGCTAGGAGACAAATGTCTGAGGCTTTCTTTGTTCTCATTATGCGGGAACCATTAGCAGCCATTAGCCTTCCTGTTCTCAAGGAAGTGTCAAGCAGAGATGTCAGTTTTCCCAGGCCAGGCTATCAGATCAGAATTACATAGTGGATTGGTCCCAGACTGGGCCCTTTGACATTGAAGTTTTTTTCATTTCCCATATAAAATATAAGCACAGTTTATAAAGGATTAAAACATTTCAAAAGAATTAGCTCTTCATTAACATGCTTAAATGGTGGATTTTGCAATTTTTCAGGACTAAGAAAATACTTTAAACTGGGTTGGACAGCTAATTTTCTGATCTAGCTGTCAGTCAGTGAGGCCTGGATTCCTCTGACTGCCTGGAGAATCCATGATTTCAGCACACTCTCCTTTCAATAATTCACTGAGGGAAATGACTGAATTTAGCGCCAAAACAGCACTTTGATGATTTCCATTGATTAGGAAACTGTATTTAATAGCATTTTCAGATTTTAGCCCTTCTGTGGCCTTGTTTCAAGTGTCAGTGACAGATGACAGCAGGGATTTCTGTTTTTACACCAACTTTGCCTGTGTGTGTGTGGCAGAGTGTGCAGCTCTTTTGGTGGTTTATGCACCATGCGCAATTTTTCAGATGTGGCGCGCACTGGGTTATTTCCTTAATTTTTGACAGTTTTCTTTCCCAATTGGCAAAGGGGTACAGTGTGGCACAGTGGTGTGGATAACAATATTCCACATATATCCCCCACCGACTCCAGCATGATGGCCAGTCGTGGGGGAAATAGGCAAGTGGGATTATTTTTCTTTCGGTCCATGTGAAAAATCCGGTTGCTACTCCCATCAGCGATAGATGTGACACGCTCTCCTCTTGCTGGTTCCGGTTGGGAGTTTGGAGCGACACTCTGGGCTTTTGGTTCTTTTTCCTTTCCAGTCCCCGAGGAGTCCTCCTTGGTGATTAGCTGAGTTTTAGTCCCAGTGCTAGAAAACAGAACACAGCATGGTTATGGATATGGATATTTCCCCACTACTACTGCGAGGGGTTAAGTGGGGCATATGCATGCATGGAATAGAATTTACAATATTCCCCACCTGTGTTTAATACTGGTCTTAACACTCTTTCCTAGTACGTACTCAATAAACATTTAATAATTCTTTTATGTCTCCGGATTTAGCGCTTCTGGGTTTCCGGTTGGCTCCTCTATTTGCCGCAAAGTATGCCTGGGATGGCAACTTTTTAGCTGGTTTATGTGAACACACTTGTCTTCCCCCTCTGTCAAATTGCCCTTGGTGATGCGGATTCTGTAGGCGACTGGTGAGATTCTGTCCACAATTTCAAAAGGACCCCACCAACTTGGGAGGAATTTGCGTTCTTTTGCTTGATTCCTTTGGAAATTGTACAAGTAGACCCAGTCTCCTACTTGGTATTCATTTTTAGTTAGTCGTAAGGTCATAGTGGGTCTTCATGCTGTCTGCAGATCTTTCTAGATTCTGCTAAGCATACGCAAAAGCATGCTGAAGGTGTTTTCCCAGATTCTCAATATACTCATGAGTTGTGGAGGCATTCATCAAGGTCTGCTCTTGAGTTCTGTAGAACAGATGCTGGGGTAACACCATCCTTCATCCAGTCATTAGCTCAAATGGAGACATTTTTGTTGCAGAAGAAGGGGTAGATCTCATGGCCATCAGGGCAAGGGGTAATCAAATGTCCCAACTTGGCCCAGAATCTGCCACAAACTTTTTTAATATGCTCACAATAGTTTTATTGTACCTCTCATCTCCACCACTAGAGGTTGGCAATGTGTAGTTTCCTTTTACCCCAAGTATCTCTCACATCTTTGTCATCACTTCACTAGTGAAGTGACTACCTCAGTCTGACTCAATCCTTTGGGGTAGTCCAAAACACGAGAAGATGTGATTGATCATCAGGGCAGCTTCTGTTTCTGCCTTGCAATTTAGGGCTGGGAGACATTCCACCCATTTAGTAAGCTAGCAGGTTACAGTCAGCATGTACTTGTTTCCCCTAGAGGAGCAAATCACAAGCCCGATAAAATCAACTTGCAAATCTGACCAAGGCACTGTCATCCTGCTCTTTTGGAGGGGAACACGGTGTGTGAGTGATGTTGGCTGAAATTGTGCACACACAAGACACCCCTTCAAGTATTGGTCGAGGTCCTGCCCCATGTGTGGCCAGTATGCAACCTCTCGTAAGATTTCTAATGTCGTATGAAACCCCTGATGACCGGCTGTGGCCGCATCATGGGTGTGACTTCGCATCAGGCTTCGGAATGAGGTAGGGACCACCCACTGGTCATGGGCAGATATGAATCTCCTCAACAACAAACCGTCTTGGATTCGGAACATTTTTGGACATTTCATCAACACTCTGAGGTCCTCTTTCCTCAATGTGTTGATAAAACTTACCAATTATTGGATCCCCTTTTTGAGCTGTAATCAAATCAGTATCTGGGGTCTCCTTACTCTACTGGGCAGTTGAGAATTCATTGTGAGCATTTGTCTCGGACCTAGGGGTAGCAGTGGCCTGGATTTCCCCCAACAGGGACTCGATCTCAAGTAGATCCCCTTGGATGGCTCCGGTTTTGGCCAGCTGTTCAGCTAAGTAATTTCCAGTTTTGTCTGGCCCCTCCACTTTAGAATGACCCTTGATCTTTTTCCAATAGATGCTCATCCCATTCGAGGTGACCAGATCATCAATATTCTGTATTCATTTTCCATGTTTTAGTGGTTTATTGTTAGCACATAGCTAACAATAAACAACAAACCTGTGGTTTTCCAATTGACCAGGTGCTCCACGAACGTGTTCTGTACATAATCTGAATCAGTGATTATGACCAGTTCGTGGAGTGGGTATTGGACAGCAGTGAGGATGGCTTGGTACACAGCCACCAGCTCTGCCACTTCACTTCTATGGGGACTGATTTTGTACCCAGCGGAGGGCTCTGGGGCCTCATTCACCCATGCATTCCCCACGCCGGCCACAAGTTTCTTTTCCCCGTTGTTGTCAACATGGTAGGACCACCCATCCACATAGAAAGTGGGCATTCCCTCACACTTGTCTTCTTCATAGACCTTGTGTGGGGAATTAAAGTATGCCTCCATGTTGTCCTTGATTTTAAGACTTTCGTCCTCGAGACAGTTTTCTCTGGGACAATCATGCAAGTCAGAAAGACCTTGCGCAAGGGGACTCTTCTTGTTTTGCCCATATCTGACCTCCACAGGAAAGCCTTGCATTGACCGAATCCAGGAAGTAATTTGGAAATTACTCAAATTTCCGGCCTGGATTATATCACTTTGAAGATATTGCAGAGGCTGGTGTGAAGTCTCCACTATGATGTGTTCCCCTTCGATAAACGGGCGGTAATTCTTCAATGCCCACACCGTTGACAGGAGTGCCTTCTCACAATCATTGAATTTTTCCTCCACAGAGGATAAAGTCTTACTCGCATAGGAGATAACTTTATTGACCTTGTCATGCTTTTGGTATAATACTGCAGTCAAGCATGTATTTAAGAACCCTGTCTCCAAGAAGAACTCCTTGATTTTGACAGGGTAAACCAGGCAAGGCGCATGTGAGAGGCATCTTTTGAGTTCTCTTACTGCCTCAGCTTGTTCTGCACCCCACTCCTACTTGACCCCCCCTTCAACAGATGGACCAGGAGTCTTGTGATCTCTGCGTAATCCTCAGTGAACTTTTCTACTGTAATTAGTCATTCCAAGGAGGCTCCTTAGCTCCCGCAGAGTTGTGGGGTCTTTTAGTTTCTGTAGTGCTTCTACTTTCTTTTCCTGGGGACAGAGGCCCTCAGGAGTTATGTCTTGCCCCAAGAAGTTGACACGGGTCCTGCACCACTGTGCCTTTTGGAAAGAGTTTTTCTTAGGCAACCCTCAACTGTGTCAGAACATAACGGATCTCCGCTGTGTTCCTCCACAGTTGAGCTTTTGATTAGGACATTATCTACATAGGCCAGGTTACCCGTTTCACCCAAGTTGGGCATGGCCTTATGCAAAAAGATATTAAATTCATTGACGGAGTTGATGTATCCGAAGGGAGTCTGGGTCCAAGTGTACTGCTGCCCCCCCGAAGGTAAAGGCCAGCTTGTATTGGTCCTCCCAACTGACAGGTACAGTCCAGTACCCATTGGTCAGGTCAATGGCAGTGTATACATTTGTCCCCTGGATCTGGGCCAGCCCTTGATCAATGTAGGGAAGAGGCCATCAGGAAGTGTGGACCCATTTGTTCAGCTCCCTTAGGTCAGCACAGAGTCTCCACTGGCCGTTTGGTTTCAAAATCCCCAGCACCAGATTATTGAAGGTGCTGTGGACTGGACGAATTATCCCACGAGACTCAAGGTTCTTAATTATTCCTGTAAGGGACTCCATTGATGCGAGAGGCAAGCGATATTGCTTCACAAACACTGGAGTCATGCCAGGGTCCGTGGGAATTGTTGTTGTGTGGATTTCGGTGCGACCACAGTCATATGAGTCCACCGCAAAGAGATCTTGAAAATCTAAGAAAACTTGTTTCAATTTGTGCTTCTGCTCCAGAGTTTCACATGCATCAGCTAGGTTGACTCTCTATTCAACCATCTGCCTGAAGCCCGGAAAGACTTCTGGTTTTGGCTATCTCAGCGGCCTCCTCCAGCTGGGTTGAGAAGTCCTTGGTTAAGGTACTGGCTTGGACTGATGGCTTCAGGTGGGGAAGGCAGTCCTGGTGGACTTTAAAGATCACCTCATCCCTCCTGAAGTCACAGGTCACCTCGTCCTTACCATAAGGGCAGAAAGAGTACACCAGGAAATTCCCCCCATGCCGGGTGAAGATCCTGTCCGGTGTTGTGTCATTGTCGCTATCAGTGTCAAAACAGTCATTGGGGATTAGTCCTACCAGTTCATTACCTAAATCTATGGAAAAATGTCAGTCATCAACCGCCATTCCAATAATGGTGCCTGCACCCAGAGTTATACTCCTAAGGTTGCTGTTATACACCACTATTGGAATGGTGTCGTGTTCTGTATTGACTAGTGGTGCTGGGTTTAACCCCAACCCTTGCTGTTGGAAATGGGCATTGAGGTGAACATATGCGTCAGGATTTTACAGTTTCTGTCTTCTTTTAATTTTTACTTTAAGTGTGAATTTTCGGGTCCATTCTGGGATGGTGACTTCCTCTCCAATCTGAACTTCAACTGCAAATGGCAGCAATTGAGCTGACCGAAATGCTTTCTCTGGGTCATCAAAGTCCATGGGATTACCCACTAATCGGGACAAGGCTTTGAAGTTTATTAGGTCCAAACTAATGGAAAAGCAATTGAGAATGTCACTGCCTAAATAAAATGCAGCAGGGACATCTTGCACGACCCAACAATTATGGACTATGCTCTTGTTGCCTATGGACATTTTGAGCATACACCTTCTAGGCAGGAGATGTTTGGAATTGGGAGTTTCCAGGTCCATTTCCCATGTCTCTATCAATTTAAATGTGGGAATGGCTGGATCTTTTGGGAGTTTTCGGAACATGGCCTCGCGGATGAAGCTCTTACCGTTGTTCACGCACACTCTGGCGAGAACAGAGTCCTTCCCCCGATTTAACAACTGTTCTCCAATTTTCTGAATGACAGCCAGGCCTTGAGCTGATTTCACATCATTTTGGACTATAGAAGTACATTTTCTGATTGTGGATTGGTATAGAATTTCATAGTATTTCCTTCCAGTATGGAATGTCATTTGAGACTGGAAGGAAGGTTGATTTTCAGAAATAGGACTTCCCATCACCAGTTTGTTGTCCTACTGCAATTACTGTCATGTCAGGGATTTTGTCATGACCACTGCTTTCAAGGAGTCAGGACCTACCCAACATCCTTGGGAGCAGGCTCATAACATGTCTTATCGGCACCAGCAAGTCCCAATAGGGACCTTTTGGACCTTGTCCTGGCACCGGTGGTGCCAGGCTCATAGTAAGGATCCGTCCCGGCACAGGAAGCGCCGGGCTCATATCAAGTGTAAAGGTGCTTGGGTGAACCTACCTGGAGCAGACCATGCTGCTTACTTACCAGCAAGATGAGGCTTTACTCTCTTCTGGCAGGGACTACTTTTCCTTCTGGGTGGGGCAGGCACCACTCCCTGGATCATTGCTGCTGGAACCCTTCTGGAAGCAGGAACTCTTTTACCTGGGCGAGGCTGCTGTGGAAGAAGACACCTAAGCACTCCTATGGGCTATTTAAACCACACCCGATTGGTACCACATGCTTCGCGTTATTCTGCATCTGCAGCAGGACGCTCACCGTGTCAGCTCCAGCGAATCTTCAGCTCCGGACCCTGTAATTACGAAAATTACCTGCTGGGAACCAATCTTCAATCTTCAGCGGCTCCTGCAAAACAAAAGGCACAGGTTAGACAAAGGCAAAGTTAGCGCTTCGACTCACCCGATCCATCGGCAGCATCCAAGACGTTTTTTCTGCATTTCTCGTCCGGCATCGGGCCTGCAAAGACAAAGAACATTGGTTAGTAACGCTTGGTTACAAAACTGCTTACCTGTGTTGCGCTTGCTCCAACCTTGCTCGCACTGCATTCCGGCACCTGTAGAGACAAAAGGGGACATTAAGGTGCATTCTACGGCCCCAAAACAGCCTTCCTACTTACGTGCCTTCGAATTCATCATCTTCTTGTTACGCTCTCTGCCACGAATCGGGGAGAGCATCTTCTTTGGCATCGACAGCATCTGAAAAGTAAAAGACATAGACATTAGGGGAAAAGACATTTGAAGAGAGCAATCTAAAGAGAACTTTAATACTTACAAGTCACGCTCGTGCAGCAAACGGCGGCTTCGCTCTCAACTACCCTCTGCAATCAAGAGGCGGAACTCACATCCAGTGAAGTAACTGGATCCAGCGCCCCTGCACAAGACGCAGGATGGAGAGCTCAGCATTCACTTACTTAAGGTGAGCACAACAATCACCCGAGTACCACGGGAAGAGAGGGAGAGAGGGGCTAAGAACCTCTCCCAACCTTCCAGCCACTAATACCTTGATTTTCCACTTGCAGACACCTCACACTGCAGGTCAAGCTTTCGGTGAGGAAGGGGTCAAATCCGGGAGCCAAACGAATCCTACGCCTAACGTTGAAGACGTTTTCACCGCCCAGTCAAGACCAGCGCCTCCGAGGGAACCAGGTGAGCGTTACAGAACGCGAAGCCTCACCATACATTTCCCGCCCAGGCGCAATGGAGACTTCGGACACAGACCAATTGGCCCAGTTGCTCGGGGAGTTGAGAGCAGAAGTACACGCAGCTCGCCAGGAAACAAATGCCCTAAGGAGAGAGCTAGTGGTTTCTAAGGAGCGAACAGACGACTTGGCTAGACAATTGTTACAAGCCCAAGCGGGACAGACTCCTCTGCCTACCCCTGGTGGTAGCCATGCCCCAACAGCTTCCTCTAATCCGGTGCAAATTAATCTACCAGGAAATGTACCTTTGGCTCCGCCCGAACGCTTTTCAGGTGATACGAAAAGATTTGCTGTTTTCATCAATCAGTGTCGTTTGCACTTTCTGTGTAGACCTGCCGCTTTTCCAACGGACCAGGCTAAGGTGGCCTTCGTGCTTTCATATCTTAGCGGCAGTGCCGCAGATTGGTCTATTCCTTTAGTGACTCAAGATAACCCTATTCTGTATAATTTCCAGGACTTCCAAGCTAGTATGGAAAGATTGTTCGCAAGACATTCTCAGGGACAGGCCCTGGACAATGAACTTCTTTCACTACGACAGGGCAATCAAGATCTTCTGGCCTACATTGCATCATTCAACAGACTAGTGGTTGAAACCGGGTGGCCTGAGGATAAGAGAATCACCCTTTTCTATAGAGGCCTTCGTGGAGAACTTAAAGACGTTCTGGCCCAGGTGGTGAATCCTCCACAAGACTGTTCCGAATACATTGATCTGGTGGTGCAACTGGATCATAGAATACAAAATCGAAAAGCCGATCGTTCCAGGTTTGAGAATCGAGTTTTTTCAAGACCACAGAGCTCCGTTAAAGGAAATGATACTGTGGAACCCATGCAGATTGGGGTGGTGAAAGGACCTCTAACCCAAAAGGAAAGAGAAAGGAGAAGACAACTGCAATTGTGCCTCTATTGCGGGAACTCAGGGCACTTCCTCCAAGATTGCCCAGTGAAACCAAAGAAGAAGACAGTAGGAGCTTCCGAGAAGGGTGCCAAAAGTTCAGAGTCGGAAAACGACCTCGCCCGACAAGTGTAGAGGTCCGCTTGCCGAGCGTTAAAACCAGTTCTTTGACCTCGCATTTTACCATGCCCATGGTCCTCGTGAGTCCGGAACAACCCAATCGTATGCATGCCATTAAAGCATACATAGATAGTGGCGCAATCGGCAATTACGTGGACTGTGAATTGGCCGCCAGGATGAATCTATCTCTTTGTCCTAAGTCGGTGAAAGACATTATCACCACCGTGGATGGTACGGAAATAGCTTCTGGACCAGTTACTCACACCACCATGGAAGTGACGTTGGTAAGCCAAGATGGACATCAAGAGAAGATCGTGTTTGACGTGATCAAGGCTCCACAGTTTCAAGTTATCCTGGGAATCCCTTGGCTGGAGAAACACAATCCTCAAATTGATTGGCGAGCAAAGACAATCCGGTTTCCAGAATGCGCACCTACCTGTTATCCGCAGCCCCGCACGAAGCTAGCTGCAACTACTTCTGAGAGTCCTCACCTGCCTCCTGAATACCGGGAATTTCAGGATGTCTTTCGGAAAGATCAAGCTAATTCGCTGCCTCCTCACAGATCATACGACTGCCAAATAGACTTGGTTCCAGGATCCACTCCTCCATGCAGTCGAATTTATGCCCTCACAGAACCTGAAAATCTTCACCTAAGGCAGTATTTGGACCAGTACTTGACTAATGGATTTATCCGTCCCTCGAAGTCCCCAGCCTCTTCAGCTTTGTTCTTCGTGCCAAAAAAAGAGGGAGACCTAAGAACATGCATAGATTACCGTGCCCTGAACCAGATTACGATTAAGAACAGATATCCATTACCATTGATCCCTGAACTTCTTGACCAGGTTAAAAGTGCCTGTATCTACACAAAGCTGGACCTCAGAGGAGCCTACCATTTAGTGCGAATAAAAGAGGGCGATGAATGGAAGACGGCCTTTCGTACTAAATATGGACTGTTCGAGTATCAAGTAATGCCCTTTGGGCTTTGCAACGCTCCGGCAGCCTTTCAGTATTTTATGAATGACGTCCTCAGAGAGCTCATTGACGTATGTGTAGTTGTCTATATTGATGACATTCTGGTATACTCGTCCTCTGAGGCGGAACATCGAAAACATGTCACCGCAGTATTGGAGCGGCCACGAAAACACAGGCTCTTTGCAAAATTGGAAAAATGCGTTTTTCACGTCACGGAGGTCGAATTTTTGGGATTTATTTTGTCACCTAATGGAGTCCACATGGACTCAAGAAAAGTGGACGCTATCGTTAAGTGGCCCTCACCAACATCAGTGAAAGGAGTTCAAAGCATGTTGGGCTTCGCCAACTTTTATCGAAGATTTATCCCAGAGTTTTCTCGAGTAGTCCAACCCATTACAGCCCTCCTCAGAAAGAATAAACGTTTCGAATGGTCTACAGAGGCTGAACAAGCTTTTCAGGAACTAAAAACAAAATTCACCTCGGCTCCAGTTCTAAAACATCCTCGCCCGGAACTTTCCTATATAGTAGAGACTGATGCTTCCAGTCTCGCAATGGGAGCAGTACTTTCGCAAAGAGACCCGGAAACAAATCAGTTACACCCAGTGGCATTTTGGTCCCGCAAATTTTCAGCTCCTGAAATCAACTATACCATTACAGATAAGGAACTTTTGGCTATCAAGTCCGCCTTTAAAGCTTGGCGGCATTATCTCTTGGGAGCCCGACACACAGTCACCGTCATCACGGATCATCGTAATTTACAGTACCTTAAATCAGCCAAAGCTCAATCCTCTAGACAGCTTCGCTGGGCATTGTTTTTCGCCGAATTCGACTTTGTGATAACTTACCGACCAGGCAACAAGAATGGAAAAGCAGATGCTCTCTCCCGAATTGGAGTAGATGAACTCACGACCAATCCTGAACCCGTACCCATAATTCCGGAACAGAGAATCCTGGGTTTGATAGATGCACAATCCATTAAAGACATTGAAGCTAAAGTTAAAGATCTTCTGACTCCAGCAGAAGTGCAAGACTGGCAGCGCAAGGGAAATGATTTCACAATGGATAAGAACCTACTATATTTTCGAGGAAGATTATATCTACCATGTACCGATTTACAAAGACAGGTGATCTCTTGTTACCATGACTCCTTAATGGAAGGACATCCCGGCATTACCAAAACGTTGGAAAAGATAAAAAGACATTTTTGGTGGCCGTCTTGGAGAAAGGACATTAAGGATTTCATTAATTCCTGTGGTGTGTGCGCTCAAAGCAAAAGCCAGAAGGAGAAACCAGCAGGCCTCCTACGTCCAATAGACATTCCTCCACACCCATGGCATACTCTCTCCATGGACTTCATCACGGATTTACCACCATGCTCCGGATTTAATACAATCTTAGTGATTGTGGACCTATTCTCGAAAATGGCTCATTTCATCCCATTGAAAGGGTTACCTACAGCTCCAATTTTGGCCCGAGAATTCCTCGAAAACATCGTTCGGTTGCACGGCTTTCCTTCAGTTTTAATCTCAGATAGAGGGAGTCAATTTATTTCCCACTTCTGGCGGAGTTGTTGTCGCCTAGCCCAAATTGACATAAGGCTTTCGACCAGCCACCATCCCCAGACCGACGGGCAGACCGAGAGGACCAACCAAACCTTGGAACAGTATCTACGCTGCATGTTACAACAATCAGAGGGCACTTGGAAAGACATTCTCTGGATTGCGGAGTACGCTTATAATAATTCAGTCCACGCCGGAACTGGAAAAACTCAGTTTTTTCTTTCATATGGAATCCACCCTCGCACCTCAAATCTTGACCCACCTCAGACTCTTGGAACACCCGCTGTAGATCATCTGCATTCGACAATCACTCAAGCCTTTAAAGAGGCCACATCTCACCTCAAGCAGGCCAAGGAGCAATACAAGAAGTGTGCGGATCTACATCGAAAGGAAGCTCCTCAATATCTTGTGGGAGATCAGGTCTGGCTATCCACCAAACATTTACCCCTAAAAGGACCGCGTACTTTCAATCCACGATACCTGGGGCCTTACCCAATCACTGCCATAATCAATCCAGTGGCGGTTAAATTGGGCCTACCTGCCCATATGAAGATACATCCAGTTTTCTACGTCTCACTACTGAAACCCATGCAACCTGGAACCCGTTTGACAAAATCTCCAGACCCTATTCTTGTGGACGGAGAACTAGAATTCGAAATACAAGACATATTAGACTCCAAGATTTCCAAATCTAAATTATACTATCTGATTGACTGGAAAGGTTATGGCCCCCAGGAACGATCTTGGGAACCGTCGGAACATGTTCATGCACCCCGTCTGGTTAAGAAGTTTCATCGAACTTTTCCTGATAAACCAAAACCCCCGGAGAAGACGAATTTGGGAGGGGCCTTGAGGGGGGGTGCTGTCATGACCACTGCTTTCAAGGAGTCAGGACCTACCCAACATCCTTGGGAGCAGGCTCATAACATGTCTTATCGGCACCAGCAAGTCCCAATAGGGACCTTTTGGACCTTGTCCTGGCACCGGTGGTGCCAGGCTCATAGTAAGGATCCGTCCCGGCACAGGAAGCGCCGGGCTCATATCAAGTGTAAAGGTGCTTGGGTGAACCTACCTGGAGCAGACCATGCTGCTTACTTACCAGCAAGATGAGGCTTTACTCTCTTCTGGCAGGGACTACTTTTCCTTCTGGGTGGGGCAGGCACCACTCCCTGGATCATTGCTGCTGGAACCCTTCTGGAAGCAGGAACTCTTTTACCTGGGCGAGGCTGCTGTGGAAGAAGACACCTAAGCACTCCTATGGGCTATTTAAACCACACCCGATTGGTACCACATGCTTCGCGTTATTCTGCATCTGCAGCAGGACGCTCACCGTGTCAGCTCCAGCGAATCTTCAGCTCCGGACCCTGTAATTACGAAAATTACCTGCTGGGAACCAATCTTCAATCTTCAGCGGCTCCTGCAAAACAAAAGGCACAGGTTAGACAAAGGCAAAGTTAGCGCTTCGACTCACCCGATCCATCGGCAGCATCCAAGACGTTTTTTCTGCATTTCTCGTCCGGCATCGGGCCTGCAAAGACAAAGAACATTGGTTAGTAACGCTTGGTTACAAAACTGCTTACCTGTGTTGCGCTTGCTCCAACCTTGCTCGCACTGCATTCCGGCACCTGTAGAGACAAAAGGGGACATTAAGGTGCATTCTACGGCCCCAAAACAGCCTTCCTACTTACGTGCCTTCGAATTCATCATCTTCTTGTTACGCTCTCTGCCACGAATCGGGGAGAGCATCTTCTTTGGCATCGACAGCATCTGAAAAGTAAAAGACATAGACATTAGGGGAAAAGACATTTGAAGAGAGCAATCTAAAGAGAACTTTAATACTTACAAGTCACGCTCGTGCAGCAAACGGCGGCTTCGCTCTCAACTACCCTCTGCAATCAAGAGGCGGAACTCACATCCAGTGAAGTAACTGGATCCAGCGCCCCTGCACAAGACGCAGGATGGAGAGCTCAGCATTCACTTACTTAAGGTGAGCACAACAATCACCCGAGTACCACGGGAAGAGAGGGAGAGAGGGGCTAAGAACCTCTCCCAACCTTCCAGCCACTAATACCTTGATTTTCCACTTGCAGACACCTCACACTGCAGGTCAAGCTTTCGGTGAGGAAGGGGTCAAATCCGGGAGCCAAACGAATCCTACGCCTAACGTTGAAGACGTTTTCACCGCCCAGTCAAGACCAGCGCCTCCGAGGGAACCAGGTGAGCGTTACAGATTTGGTTGTTTTGAAAATGGAATTCAATTTGGTCAGGTTTTTGTTCAACCACGTGGCAAATGCCATTTAAACATGGTTGATACTATGTTTTAATTTTATTGGTTGGTTAGTCTGGGTCCAGAGGACCTCGTATACACAATCTATGAGGGGAGACAGTCTACGCAGGATGTCATTCCCTAGTAAACATGGTGTGCCCTCTGGAGTCATAACTATGACCGTGTGTTTCACCTTAGGTCTCCCAATTTTAATGTCTAAATCCGCAGTCCCCTCAACAGGAATTTCATTCCCATCGAAGTTCTGAAGTTGTCCAGGGAGAGGAGTGAGAGGGATTTGGTATCCCCCCCTTCATGAATTCAGCTGATCAAAGGCCCTTTTTGACAGAAGGGTGGCTTGGGATCCAGAGTCCACTAGTGCCAAAAATGTACACTGCCCTTGTATTTGGACCGGGGCATAAAATCTTCCCTCCTTTTCCTCAGGGGGAAAAGATAATGCGCATTTTGGGCCAATTGGTGGGTTAATTTCTTTACTCTCAATTCTGAAGGAGAAGTAATTTGGGCAGGATTCTGTTTGGGAGCTTGGGAACCTCTAAGAAAAAGGTGACAGTTAGATATTGGCAAAGGTTTGAGCTCCCCTGGTTCTGATTCTGGGCTGCCCCCCCACCCCTTTTTGGAGGCAATCACCAGAATTGGTTTGGGCAAGGTGATGTTCTGGCTGGTCATTCTAGGGCTCAATGATGGGCGGTTGTAATTCAGTCCCCATATTTACCCAGTCTGGATTAGGATCTCTTGGGACCCACTTTTCTTTGGGAGGAGTTCCCCCATCCCTGAAGGAGAAGATCCTTTTCCCAGAATCCTCTGAGGACCCCTCTCCTTCAAGTTGGAAGACTCTAACTTCCTCCACAAAAAGGGTCTTTTAGGCCCTTTATTTCTCCTACCCACCCTCTGTTCCTTAGGTTGCAGACCTTCGGGGGCAGGAGATTTTGGTTCCGGTTCCTGGGTTTCCAGGGGCTTTTCACAAGTGGGGAAGGAAGCTTCCTCCCCCTTCGGAACCGGTGGATTGTCAGGGTTCTCTCCCCGTAATTGCTCTGGATTACCAGACCCTTGATTTGAGGGGTTCTGGGCCACCATGTTCATCTGAGAGTTCTGCTGCGCCCTTAACATGCGACCCAGATCCTGTGACAAGTTCTGGAACTGGTGCTCCAGTTGGGACACCCGCTCTGGCTGGTACGGGGGTCTCTGGTCCATCCTAGGTTGATCACGGGAAGGGTAATTGTCCCTTCTCCCATAATACCCTTGGTTGGGATAGTTCGGGTACCCCTCCTCCCTTGGCCTCCCGTCTCTTGGATTGGACTGTTTGGGCTCAGGAAAGTGGGGGAAAAAAGAAGGGCTGTTTTGGGGGTTGATGTTTGTGGGGTACTGTGGAAAGAAACTCAACTTGGCATTTGGGGGATTACTGCCCTCCTGGGGAAAGTTAGGAGGGAAGTTTCCTGGGTTTTCAAGTACCTGGTTGGATCCCCCCCTTGGGCTGGGGGAGTCCACACATAGCCCAGGATGGGTCTGTTACCCTTGTAACGGGGGCTGATATAGTCAGGGGAGTTAGGGGTCCCATTTGTGGGATTAACTCCCTGACTACCTGTTTGGGATTGGCCCCAGGACCTTCTGGGTCTTGGGTTGGAAGGATTTTGCACATGAATATTTTTAGGCCCCCCCATCTCCTGATCTAAAATGGGGGCAACATTCACCACTGCCACCTTAGCAGCAGCATGGGTGTTGGCTAGTTTGGGGGTTTTATTAGTACTTTTATTCTCTATCGGTTTCTGCACTTCATAAATGCGAGTTGCCTGTTGAATGACCCAGTCTAGTGATCGCTTCTCATGAAAGTCCCTCACCAGCTGGGTCATGATGTATTTAGGGAGTGCATGAAAGAAGGTATTAATGAACTCCCTACTGTCTGTGCGCACCCTCCTGGTGGTCTGCGCAAAGGCATGTTTTAACTCTTGTACAAATTCTTGTGGGGCCTGGTCTTCCCCACATTACAGATTGTAGGCCACCTTGCGGGCCTCTTGAGCGTTCCTATGTATGGAGAAATGCTTTAAGATTGCCGCCCTATAGGTGGACCATCTTGAGTGGTTCTGATCCTCCAGCCCCGCAAAGAAGCTGGAGTATTCAGGGGAAAATGTCCACTTGGCATATTGCATGCAACTCTGGCCATCTTTCAGGTGGAAAGTATCCATCATTTGCTCATGTAACTCGAGGTGCTCCCAAACAGAATATTTGACATTTTTATGATAGGGAGTTATGACGTTCCTAATGGCTTTGATTTGTTTCAGGGGATCTTTCAGTAGGGCCCTCTTAATTTTGTTGGCCTTTTTCATCTTAGTCACCCTTGTCCACTAATCCTCTGACTCAGAGGCACTGCTACAGGAGGTGGCTATCTGATCCTCTAGGCTCTCCCTAATTCTCCGAGCTTGGGAATGGCTTGCAGAATGTGGGGAACTAGTTTCTTGAGACCTGTGGTGCTCAGAAGAGTCTTCTGACTCTCCCTTGCTCCCAGGATTTTGCCGAGTAACCCCCTACTGCCCTAGCTTGGAAGAGGTCTTTAATATACTCTTTGTGGGCCTAGTTTCATGGAATTCCCCACCAAATTTGACAGACTGATCCCTTGGTAAGCGGTATTTTTGAGGATCCAATTCTCTGATTCTCCCCTCACTGGAGTCTTCCTGATCAGAGAGGCTAGCCTTAACATTTGAGAATCTGTACAGAGATGCCCGCCCATCCATTTCTGGGAGGTGTTGATCTGTCAGTCCCATGTTTCCCATTCTACTGAAGTCTACCATCCCCATGGCCCTTGGTTCATATGAGCCAGTGGACATGAGGGTGTCAGAGTCCATGGAAGTGAAGGGATTAAAGTCCCTGATGACAGGGGTCTTGAGGTGATGCTTAGGGGTTTCTCCGTCCCTTCTTACCTCATCTCTTTCAGCCCCTATTCCCTGGTGACATGCCAAAATCTGACTCTTTTGCTCCTCTATTAAGGACTTACTGGTCTCAATGATTTGCTCCTCCATAGCTATCTGTTTGTGGAGCCTGTCATTTTTGTTCACAGAGAGCCTCATTGTCCCTCTGTGCTTCCTGCCTGGACTGGGAATACTGGGCCAATTTTTGCTGCAGAAGATTCACCTCCTGAGTTTGGTCCTTATTGGTCTGAGTGTTCTTTGCCAGAGCATCCTCCAACCGCCTGGTGTGCTCTAGTAGCTTTTCATATTCAGTTTTAACTACACTAAACTCCTGAAGAGCCAGCTTTCTTTCCTCTAACTTAGTTTTTAATTCGCTGACTTCCTGGCCTAAGGCGTCCCTCACCTGAGTTAGAGTGCCCCTCTGTGCAGCCAGGTCATCCCTCTGTTTTTTAAATGCACTAGATTTCTGGCGCTCCTCGTCAAATTCCTCTTGAGAATGGATGTCTTTAATAATTCATTTATTGTTTTCCTCTTTTAATTTGTCTATCTGGTCCTGTATAATGACCACCTGTTATGCGCAAACTCTGTTAAAAGTTAATTGTTGCGCCAGCTTTTGTTGACTGTGTTGTAAAGAGTCAAGCCTTTCCTGACATTCTTTTTTCAGTGTCTGTACTTGAGTATTTTGTTCTGCATTCTCTTGCTGTAAGAGAGCCAGATCTTCCTTTAATTTGGTGATATACTGCCTAGCATCTGTTTCTGATTCTTGGCTCTTCTGGAGCTTTTGCTCTGCAGAGTCCAGATTAGTCTGGATTTTCTGCAGTGTTTCCCCTTGCCTTTATGCCAGATCTATGTTGTCTGCATGCTTTTCCTGTAGTACTCCTATGTGGAGGTACAGGTAGGCCGCTATTTTGACAATTTTACACTGCTCCTCTTTTATTTTTGGGGCCATGTACAGTTTGCTAAGCACTTTATGTAATGGACCCTTATCCTGGCATGTATTCAGGTCTATTGCCATGACTTGTTCTTTTATTTCCTGCAGCCATACCTGTTCATCCTGTTCTGGCCACTCACCCCTCACAAACAGTTTGTGCAGGAAGTGTTCCCTAGCAATATTAATTTCCACTGCGGTCGCCATCTCAGAAATATCAATTTCCTTCTGACTTATTTTAGGGTTAATTTACCTTTGCAAACAGGCCTGGTTCTTTTGAGTATTTCCTTTGAGGGGTTGCTTGTATATTGCAGCACAGTATGCCAACCCAGCAAGGTGTCTGTACCCTGCAGGCTAGTATGCTGTGTTAGACTGTCACGGGTGGTATTTCAATTCAGAATCGCGGCACGAGCCCCTAAACTGTAAGGGATTTCAATCAGGCACACACCCAAGTCTCGCCTAGCATGTAGTGTGCAAATTAAACCCTTCTTTTACTTTTGACTATAAGGTCAATCTTCTGAATGATATACCACTCATATCACACCCTTCTAAAAAAAACAGGTCACACTGAACCAGGAATCAGACTAGTTTGTAAAGGTAAATATTTTTTCATTTATTTAATATTTAAACACACATAGGTTTAATATAGATATATATGGGGCAGCAATCACCCAAATGGTGTCAATACAATTCAGAAAGATAAGCAAAGCAATTGAATTCACTTATAAGGAGGCAAAATAGAAAACACAGGGAAAAAGAACAGTTTGTTTTACACACAGATAGTGTTTAAGTTAATGTTCCCCACTGCAAAGGTTTGTTTAAATACAAAGGAGCAATCCTACACCAATTTGAGTAATCAGCAGGTTTTCAGGAATGAAAAACAATGTCTAGAGTTATAGGCAATCCTCCCTCCCAAACAAGAGAGAAAACCTTATTTTGGCAAATGACACTTTGAAAAGTACAGGTGAAAATGGCTTTGTGAAATACTGCAAAAGGGTGCAAAAATGCTTAAATGGATAGAAAGTCTAAGAAAAGCAACAGTAATCAGGTCCTAACGTACATGAGCCATAATATAAACAATAATACACACTTGAGATTAGGATGGGATGGAAAAAACACTTTGAAATGGGCAATTGACACGTGTAAACTTGGGAATTTTGCAAATTCGCGGCAAACGTTTACTATGCGATATTGAAGAAGAACGGGTGGAAGTTGTGGAGATAGCTAAGGATGTTAGGTATCAGTGAGAGTTGAAATGTCATTTCTATCTTTACAACCGAGGGAGTTACAGAGGTTTTAGTGAGAGGCTGTTTTGCAAAATAGGCGCAAAAATGAAAACAGAAATCCGCCTTTGAAAATGACAGATGGGTTTGATCACACTATATTATGACTATGAAAAAGAGAATGCCACAGATGGGTCTTACAGTCACGTGATCAGCGTAACCCGTACTGTTGTGGATACTCTACTTCTTCCTGGAACTTACTTTAGTTATTCAAAATCACTAGGGAGTTATGGTTTTGGAACACAGGTGAGACAATCAGCGCAAGAAAGATTCTAACAATACTGGAGTTCTAAATTAAAGATGGGATGGGTTGAGATAGGGATAAAACATTGTAGATATACTATGGGTCACTGTTCTTCCTGTTAATACTTACAGAAGAATTTATTAAATTGTACCGTCAGCTCTGCTCAATGAATATGATCTGGTCTACCAGCAGCAAGGCAACTCTAGCGTGATTGGATCAGCAAGGCGGTTCTGGCCAATTTGGACTGCACCTCAGCCTGGATTTGGAAGGGCCCCTTCAGGTTACTGGACACGGTAGATAGCAGGATGCAAGTTTCCAGCGGGCCAGCCTTAGTGGTAGCAAGCTAAGCTGAATCAGAATTAAATCCCTTCAAGTTTGGGATGTTTGCAATTGGGTCAGGCTAGCAATAAATTTGCAATGCTAGAGTCTGGATTCTGCAAAGAAATCTGGATCTTTCAAGGATTCTGGAGTCAGCTGCAAGTTGAAAAGGTCTGGAATAAGGTGCTGCACGGGCATCTGGATTGGTTCTTGAAGCAGGGTGTTCTGGAAGCAGTCTGTTCTGGAAGCAGAGTGTCTTTTGTGTAGTGAAACCTCTATATTTATACATTACACATGCCAACCCCCAGTTTATGGTGTGGGCAAAACTTCAAAACACACCCCATGTCTGTGAGTGGCTACTGGCATGTGCTTTGTCCTGGTTGGCAGTCTAAACAGAGCTGTCATCTTATGACAGGATTTAGGAACTCCCACCTGGATTTTTACCCAAAACATACTTTTGCACACATGTACATATACACTATTATGTACCCTCATAAAATTGTACACATATACTTTATGCTTGATTATCTACATTTACATTCATTTCCCATCGTTGTCAGAGCTGTATTGGTCATTCTATGGATTTTTATCAATTTTAACTATAAAACTTTGGATGAATCATTTCTAATTTGATACATCTCTGGGCGCCTATCAGGGGATCATGTACATACAATTCTAAGCTTGCAACATTAATAGTTTTGCCATAATCAATGCTTTCATGTATCTTTGGTTCCTTATGTAGTACGAACTCCTACCACATCTTCAACTGTCTAGCATGAGTTCAGATTTATAAGTTTGTATTTTTCATTTGTCCACTTATTTTGGCTGTCATGTTAAATGTCATACAGTTCTGAGGCAAAAACAAGTAATTTCCATTCAAAATCCAGTCCAGGTGGTTTTTTTCTTACTTCCAAGTGAGCAAATGGCCAGTCCTTTGACGTTCACTGAGAAACCTCCTCCACCTCCGGCCCCTCCTTTAGGAAGATGGGTGTCCAAGCCTCTCTTTGTCCTTGGGTCAGCTAGGAGACAAATATCTGAGTCTTTCTATGTTTTCATTATGCAGTAACCATTAGCAGCCAATAGCCTTCCTGTTCTCAAGGAAGTATCAAGCAGAGATGTCAGTTTTCCCAGGCCAGGCTATCAGATCAGAATTACATTGTGGATTGGTCCCAGACGGGGCCCTTTGGCATTGAAGTTTTTTCATTTCCCATATAAAATATAAGCACAGTTTATAAAGGATTTAAACATTTTAAAAGAATTAGCCCTTTACCAACATACTTAAAATAGTGGATTTTGCAATTTTTCAGGACAAAGAAAATACTTTAAACTGGGTTTGACAGCTAATTTTCTGATGTAGCTGTCAGTCCGTGAGGCCTGAATTCCTCAGACTGCCTGGAGAATCCATGATTTCAGAACGCTCTCCTTTCAATAATTCACTGGGGGAAATGACTGAATTTAGCGCCAAAACTGCACTTTGAAGATTTCCATTGATTAGGAAACTGTATTTAATAGCATTTTCAGATTTCAGCCCTTCTGTGGCCTTGTTTCAAGTCACAGTGACTGATGACAGATGACAGCAGTGATTTCTGTTTTTACACCAACTTTGCCTGTGTGTGTGTGCGTGGCAGGGTATGCAGCTCTTCTGGTGGTTTATGCACCATGCGCAATATTTCATATTTGGCGCGCACAGGGGTATTTCCTCAATTTTTGACAGTTTTCTTTCCCCATTGGCAAAGGGGTGCAGTATGGCGCAGTGGTGTGGATAAAAATATTCCACACTGGCATGGGTCAGGACAAGCAGTTCGCCTACCTGAGCAGAACACAGGGGTACAATGGGGGATGCTTCAACTACAGAGAAGTGTGATGATCCTTCAGATGATGTCACTTCTCCCCAGGGGAGAACCCCTTTCTATGAGGCAAGAGACGTGAGGCCGCTAACCAATAGTCCCCTATGGGTGGTAACATGCGGAAGGATCTCATGGAGAAATACTCCTCTGCTGGGGATAAGGACACGATTCTGAGGCACATCCCCTTTAAACCTCAACCCAGTAAGCTGACGATAGTACCTAAACCTTATCTGGTCTAAACTCACACCCAAAACCAGGCCTTGGTCCTGTACTGCCATGAAAGGAAAGGAGTTGCTTCTGGTGTTCTGTTGCAGCATCACAGAGGAGCTTTGACTCCCCTTGCATACTTCAATTCCCTGTTGGACTCCATTGCTTCAGCCCTGCCCTGCTGTCTGAGTGTGATTGCCAGTTATGTGTTGTTAGTCCAGAAAAGCCGCAATATTGTGCTTCACAGTAAGCTGATTGTGAAAGTGCCCCATTCTGTCCACACCCTTCTGACCCACAGCAGAACCCAGCAACTGTTTGCTGCGCAAAAGTTGAGGTATGAGAAAGTTCTGTTTAACAATGATAACATTAGAGTTGAAAGAGCCCCTGACTTTAATTTAGCATCCCTAGTGCCTGCCAGTAATGACTACTTGGAAACTCGTAGTTTGCCAGTGCGAAACGTGTTGGTATACAGTAATATCAGATTGTTAATTTCACAACGCCCAACCCATAATGGGGGCCACAGTCTTTATCATAGTCTGGGAGACCTAATGCAGGTGTTCTACAGAGTGCTGCCTTTACATTCTCAAAAGATAACTTCTGATCGGAGGTCCAGGCAACGATATCTAGTTTTCCAGTCAGTTCTGCTTCTTGCAAGGGTCTCACTAGCAGGGCATAATCACAGATCCTTTTGTTTGGTTTTATAAGAATTATACAAACGTACTCTGATGGTCTAAGATTGTTGCCACACTCTGTTCAAAAGACAAGCATGTTCATTTTGAGTTTACACAACTAATGAAAGACAGATATCTGGCAATGTGAGAAATTCACAAAGAGACATTTATCTCCAGATATCCTGTCACCACCGTCTAGACAAGTACAACAGAATTTGTTTTTAACAAGAATGTTTGTCGAATGAAATTCCACGTATTGAAGCACCTTTCACTAACTTCACGTTGTCACCTTTTAATCACTGTTAGGTTAAAATAATGTTTTCTGCTCCTGCATCATGGTCAAAAAATAGTTTTAAACATTGAGTATCATTGTGGTTATTGACTCTTGAAATGAATGAGAACATAAATCTATTAAACATTTAGTATATAAGACTGTGATGCATGTGTATGCTGTGGATTGCATTTGGAACTGTTATGAGTGTGAGCGATATAAGGAATCATAGATCCCTACCTCTGAGAGGAGCTTTGTATTGACAGGCAACACGTTCTGTAACAGTCTGTCTTTAACACAAGTGTCTCTTTGGTCTCACAAACACTGTCGTTCTTTAGTATTTATTGCAGCTCTGCAACTCGCCTGGTATACTCCCCTGCCAGAACTTCTCTTGTGTTTCACTTGCATGGTATTCTTCTCTTGCCATGACATTTTATGTGTTTCAATTGACTGGTATTCTTCCCTTATCAGGACTTCTTATGTGTTTCAAATTTCCTCTGTATCACCAAAACTACATATACCATTCTTGGCTAAGTATATCTGTCTGCGGAAATGTTCATTCAAACGTTGCCCCACACTTGCATCTCATGCATCCATTTCTTATTGGGGCTTGAATCTTTACTTTCCCTTTTCTGCATTAAAACAAGCTTCTTGTAGTTTCTGTATTAGCAATCTCATAACATTCAAATTGTCTTTGGCGTGGTTGCTGGAACGCCCCGGGGTCCCCACTTTTTTTGGGTTGACTCACCGTTTCTCTCCAGCATCACCGGTCCTGTTCATGCCTCTGCGGCGTAGCTCTGCTACTCGCTTTCCACTCTGGATTGTGCAGAGGTCCTTCGGGCTTCCTTCGTGCCTCCACAGTTGCACGCCTGCTTCCCTTAAGGTCCCTGTATGGAGAATGCTGCCTCTTCGAGCTGCCGAGTGCCCAGGAACTCTCTTGCGGCACCCAGCATATCCTGCTTGTGCACTGCATTTCTCCTTCTGCATCAGGGTACTCCTCTGCTCTGCCACACCGGTACATGTCTCTGGCACTTGAAGGAACCAGCATAGCAACTGACGTCTTCTTCTGCACTGCTATACAGTAGTGCGGTTGCCATCTTTAAATGTCCCATGCACAGGTCATTTTGTAGAACAACAAGTCTGCACTTTGAACTTCGAGCTCCTGTTAAGTTGTTCCAACTCCTTCATCCTCCTCATCTCAGTACTTCAGTGATTAAGGGAGAGTCCATGGATGCCATCGGACATATAGTGTTTAGATAATTTTTCTCAGTGGTTTTACATGAGAGAACATTTTCAAATAAAGGTATATCAGAAGCAAACAGGGTTTTGTTAGAGATTTGTGTGTCAAGGTCATAGATGGGTGTGATGAAATCACCACTAAAACCCCAGTATTGGCATCCTCTCATGTGACCTAGGGAAGGCAGTGGTTACCTGATCCTGACGCTGTGGGCGGTATTCTGAAGGAGGATCCAATGGGAGGAGACTGATATCAGGAGAAATTGGTAATTACACTAACTCATGATTCTTCTGTTCCCCCTGTAACCTTGATGGCATATTGTAAAGTGGAGCCAAGTAATGTAACTGCTATTCACAGTACATCTACTGTTCCTAATAATCTGCAGTTCAACAAACAGTTCAAACAAAATAGCCTTGGAAACTCTAAAACCATTGTGGACTTCAAAACCCATAATGCTTATGGTACTGGGACGAGGAAGAGGAGCAAAGAGCTAATGATGATTAATAGGACTACCAAAGAGACCGCACAGTCTAGTTGGTGCAATTCGAAGCCAGCACAGGGAACATTTAAACTTGGTGATCATCTGCAGGAAAAATAAGAGCAAGAAATCAGAGAAATCAAAGAAGTCGGAAACACCACAGAAGTTGGAGCAGCAGATGAAGCAGAAGCAGAAGTGGAAGCGACAGTCGAAGCCGAGGCTGAACGAGAAGTCTAACAGTGTTTCAGAGTACGCAAAGCAGGAAGTAAAGTCCTGAAGAAAGACAGGTGGGAGATAAACCTAGCTAGAAGGGAGAGGTGCTCGCGAGCTGCAGAGATTCGCTCCAGTGTGCCAGAGTACCTGGAGACCCGATGGAGCCTGGTGAGCTCCCAGGAAGTTTTGTGCAAGCAACAACAGTCACGGTAGAGCTGTCAAATGGGTTGTCAGACACAGGAGGGTCTTACAGTGTACCAAAGTCCTGCGCACATTGATTCAGCACCACAACACCAAGAAGGGATATGGAGACACCGAAAGGAGCCATTGAGTTGGTCTAATGAAAAAAGTAACCCAAGGGTGCTACGAAATGAACAGTTGAAGTCAAAAAACATTCTGAACACCGACAAAGTAGAAAAGAGGGTCAAAGTGTGTACAATTCTCCTTTCAATGGATATCAGTTTGGGGTAGTCTGTAACCCGCATTGCCATCAGTTGAGAAACTATGGGGAAGAGATAAAGGGGCAAAGAGGTCGTAATTTCTCCTTACATGGGATATCAATTTGGGGGAAACCTATAACCCACATTGCCATCAGCCAAGAGACTATTAAACCAGACAAGCATTGTACAAATCTCCTCATATGAGATATTGGTGTGGAGAAACATGGAAAAAACATTGCCAACAGCAGAAAAACAATTTTCAGTTGCATGAAAGTAGAAGTTATTCTTGACAGGCAAGTAAACCAGGAAAGGAACATGTTGTGTGAAGTAGAAGTTAATCCTGGCAGAAGAATAAACCAGGAAAGGAATAGTTGCTTTGAAAAACGTGGTTGTGGTAAAAATAAATGTGTTATGGAAAGAAACTATTGACTTTATCATCATCCTGACCAACGTTTGCACAACAAAATACATTTGCTGTGCTGTCCTGACAAAAGTATTCTATGGAAAGAATGGTTGTTATATCCTTCTAAAGAATCACTTTACATCGTGGGAAGAATACTTTGTGGAAGAAACAGTTGCTTTGGCTTTTGAACAAGTGTTTTGTGAAAGAGACATTTACTATATCCATTTGAAAGACGTGTTGAATGAAAAGACATTTTCCTTTGAACTGAACAGAAAACTTTTGAAACAAAACTCTTTCAAAAGTCTTCCTAACTGATTAAGGGGAAGGGAGTTAAACCCTGAATGCAAAGATTGCTTTGTGGGAATTGTACGTTTGAACTTTTGCACTTTGTTGTGGAAATGAAAGTAAATACATTAACCTCATGCACTTGGGTTGTATATGTTAGTATGAGGGTCAGATACATTTGGACACACAGTCATCATTCTTTAGTTTTAGTTGTTAGGTAGAAACATTCTCATTAGGATAGGGTCAGACAGGTGTTTATCTCACCCCATTTAATTTTAATGAATATGGCAACATTGAGAAAAATGAAACTTTGTGTCTGTCTCTCATTTCTGACCCCGCACATGGGTTTTCGACCTAAAGCATATTGGGTAGAGGTTCCTTTACTTTACTTCCTATACAAGGGGAACAACCAGCTGACAATAGGCCATTAAGGTATTGTGTATTAGAGGGTCATCATGGGAAAGGGGGGATACCGCTCCTTGTCCAATGAAGTCATGACAATTCCCCAGTAGTTGTCTCCTCCCACGTGATCCTCCCTCATATAGCCGCACCCAGGTTTAAGATCAGGTAGCGGCTGCGTACCCTGGCCACATTGGAGGAGGTCACCACCGGGGAATCTGTGATGACTCCATTGGATTCATCACATACCCTAACCCTAATGTCATTGGTTCTTACAGCACCTATTGGAAAACGGGAAAGGAAGTCCACGTTCTCCTTTTCTATTCCTTTCCTGTGTTCCACTGTAAAGCATAGGGCTGTAAATCTAAAAACCAGCGCATGACTCTTGCATTAGTGTCTTTACAGAGGCTCATCCATGTTAATGGGATATGGTTAGTGACTAGCCTGCATTTTCTACCTGTCAGATAGGGCCTCATTACAAGTGTGGTGGTAGCCATGCCGGTAAATACCAGCACAGCTGCCGCCGGAGTCAGTTTTTTTCTGGCACCCGGCAATGGGGATGTACCGGGGCATTTCGGCCCCGCCAGACCCGGTAATTCCCCTTTGCCGGTGCTGGTAAAAATGACTCCCCAATCCTATTTGAGTCCCATAGGACTCAATGGGAATGGGAAGGCCATTAGCGCCGGCACCGTTAATAATGGTGCCAGCGCTACCGTATAGGTCTGCTTGCGGATGCCGTTTCACCTGGTAGGTCGGAACTGCCGGGCTGACAGGCACCCGCTAGCAGACCTCGTAGTTTGCCGGTCCGGTAACAACAGTACCGGCAAGTTTACCAGTGCCGTTGTTACCGGACCAGCAACCTTGTAATGAGGCCCATAGTATCTGAGATAGGTTATAGCCCACTTTATCGACAAGGGTCGCGTAATGTTTCTCTCTTGGGAAAAATGTTCTACTAATAAAGAGGATGGGATGCTCAATGCCAACATGACCTTGTGAAAGAATTGCCCCCAGGCCAATATGCAAAGCATCTCTTTATGGGATGAATTCCCGATTGAAACCTGCCTCTTTCAACAAAGGCTCACTACACAAAATGCGCTTCAGTTTGTCAAAACACACTTGATCTTCCTCTCACCATCACATTTTCTGGGATTCAGCATTTTTTTGTTTATCAGTAAGACAGGACATGAAGGATTAGAAACTTGGGATAAAACATCTGTAATATCCTACTCAGCCTGAAAAGGCTCTCAGATCTTTCACCGTCTTGGGACTTGGGGTTTCTTTAACTGCCTTGACCTTTTCAGTTTGGGGCTGGACCAGTCTTTTCCCAGCAGAAAAATCCAAGATACTGGACTGCTGATTGATCTAGCCAAGTGTAATTTCATTGGATTTGCTATGAGCCCAGATTTTCATACTGGCCTGGTAACCAAATATAGGTGATAAACAATGCCTCTCCAGAATTGGCTGTGAATGATGATATCATCAATGTACGCTCCCTAGAAAGAGGCATAGGGTCGAAGAATTTGGTCCATTAACCTTTGAAAGGTAGCTGGTGCCCCATGCAAACCAAAAGGTAGCACTTTAAACTGCAAAAATCCAATGGGAGTATAGAATTCTGTGTTGTCCCGATCTGCTGGATTAACAGGGGCTTGCCAGTATCTTTTTGTCAGATCAATCGTGGAGAGGAAAACTGTGGACACCAATCGATCAATAAGATCATTAATTCTGAGCATGGGGTAGCTGTCAAATTGGGAGACCGCGTTTATCTTCTTGAAGTCAATGCAGAACCTCCACAATTGATCTGGCCTAGTGACTAACATGAATGGGGAAGACCAGGGACTCTGAGAGAGCTCAATAATATCAGTCCCTAACATATGTTTTATTTCCACTGCAATGATATCTTTTCTGGCTTCAGGTATCCAATACGGTTTTAAATGGACTACCTTCCCTGGGGGTGGACAGATATTATGGTACATTGCTTTTACCTGAACAGGTTCCGCTTTATAAACATCAGGGCTCTTCTAGGAAGTCCATTCTATCACCTGTTTGAGTTTGAAGTAAATCAGCAGGTATTCGTATTGGTTTCATGAGAGAACAAGCTGGTTAGTACCAGTGTAGGATCTTCAGTGGGATCCTCTCTCCAATCCTTAAGAAGATTCATGTAATAGATGTAAGTCTTGATCTTTCTGTCTGGTAGCGAGACCCAGAATTCATAAGGCGGTATCAGCTCTATTATTTCATAGGGACCATGCACCTAGAAAGCATTTTGTTTTCAGATGAAGGTTGGAGAACTAGAACCTTTTGTCTGATAGAAAAGGATGTTAGTACAACTTTTCTCAGTTACCATATACAATTAGGTTCCATACGTCTCGGTTCTAAATCAAAACACCAATAAATTGAGCTTATCACAATGTAAAAATAAAGAAATCAATATTAATTAATTCATTCAATGTTAAAAGATTCAGTATTTAAAAATAAAGAAATCAGTATTTGGGAAAAATAAAGATAAAAGAAAGTAATTCAAAACAAATCATTACTGTATGCTGTTAAAAGTTTTACATTGGTACGCCATAGCCAGTACAGGGCAATGTGTACACTTTCAGTTTCCATGTTAATGCAATAGTTCCAAAAGGCCTCATGTTTTATTGCATCAAGGTTATGCACATACTTACCAAGGGTAATCGTACAAGCTGGACCCAGTTGTTTACATTCAGTAAATAAATGCTTTGCATTTTCAATTTTCCCTGGGACTTTGCAAATACGACAAACCCTGTGGGAAAAAGGAATCTTAGTATGTGCACCCTTAAATACAAGAAGTGGGAACTGATTTGTGCGTAGTCTGAGTATTAGGTTCTGCACTGGCGGGCTAAGGCACTGTCGTAGGTACCCTTGGGTTTGCAAAAATCTATGGGTGACAATTCAAACATATTTGTAGGTACTTAAAGTCAAAAGGTGCACATAGTTGTTTGTCCAATCCCATTGCACCAATTTTGTCTTAAATATATGTATCAAGATAACACACCTAGTACCTCGTGCAAAATCAGGATGCCAATTTACAACTTGTCATTCAACTGATTAAATTCAGTTCCACAATGTTCTTGTTTTAACACTCTAGCCCTTCCCACTCGTGTAAACATTTGGCATTTGGGATGTGAACTGGCTTTTAGGTGTAGTACTCCCTACCGTACTAACATTAGCCCCCTAAGGGAGACTAAACCCAACTCAATCCTCAGATATTCGACAGGATTGAGGGGGAGAGTTTCAATATCCTTTTCCAAAAATAGCCCTCAAGTTTATACAACTAACCTAAGTCACACATGGCCAAGGCCTCCAATCCGTAGAATACCATGGGAAAAAACTCTGTATATAGAGGGTTATTATCCCCTCAATAGAGGAACCTGCCATTTGCTTTGCAAATACTATGATCAGGTGAGTCGAGTGTCATGCGTTAACCGTCTTAGTCTCTTTTATATAACATTAATTATGGCTAGCACTCATTTCTAGATCCAAATAGGGGTATTTTGTATTTCATGACATAGTCTAAAATCCCCAGACTGGTCATAAAACTAGGACGCTTGACCCTCTTGGCTGCTACAAACATAACCTTTGTTTTCTCCATATTAATGGTTAGGTCATTTTCAGCAGCAAACGTAACCAGTATGGCAAACGTACCCTTTGCTCTGCTAAAAGTGTGGTTGACCATCACTAGGTCATCGGCATAGAGCATACAAGGTGTAAGGAAAGCATGGTATCAAACAGTGAAGACAGGCACAAGTGATCACAGTTCAAGGATGTTTATTGAACTTCAATGGGCTGCTCAAATGCCTATCTAAACCGAAACCTAAGGATGGGAGCAAGCTACGACCATCAAATAATAATAACATAATCCTAGGGGAGTCTGTCAAAATAAAAGGGTCTATACTAATAAACCTATTGTCAATCCTTACTTTTAAATAAAAAATTCTGTGGGATAACAATGTAGACAAAGGAAAAGTGTTCAAGAAATAACATACCAGGATAAGTGAACAGTTAACTCCACTTCCCCATGTTTTCAGCACTGGGCAAGGCGGCAAATGCGGGCTTCGCATACTCTCTAGCTTCTTGGCCACAAGGTAACAGTTCAACACTTAGGCATCAGGGCCTTCCACCAAAGTCTCTCTTGCAATGAGAGTCTCTTAATTTAGAGGCCTGATACAGCAAACAAAACACAAAAGTTTATTTCCTTTGTCAAGGTTTCACTTTCACAAGTTCAAGATTGGTCTCCCTCCTTCAGGCTCGGACCATGGGTCTCCCTCATCCAGGCTCAGACCCCTTTTCTACTATGTTCACAATTTGGTCTCCCTAATTCGGACTGGCACCATGATTCCCCCTCATATGATCTCAGATCCTTTTTTTCACAAGATTCACAACTTGGTCTCCTTCGTTCGGGCTCAGACCATGGATCCCCCTCATACGATCTCAGATCCCCTTTTCATACCAGAATCTAAGACTTTCGAATGTGTGGTGGGTTTTGCTTAAACCATTGCAGTACCACTTTGATTCACTTCACACAATTTACACTTCACATCAATTTTTTGCTTTTGTTTCCTTTTTTCAAGATACTGTGCAGAGACCTTTGATTGAGCACATTCACAGTGCCGGACCAAACTGCCAAGGTTATCGTATCTTTTCTTCTAATGTTCAAATATTCACCAGCAATTTAGCGTCACTCGCGTCTTTCATCACACACGTTTAACAATGTTCCTTCCAGCGCTCACTTTACAATGTTGCCTCTTGCAACCTTGACTTCAATACATACCGGTCTCCCCAACTCACCGGCTGTGTTGTTCTCTGTCCCTTCTTTGTTCTTGGGGCCAAGGACGATACCACAGCTCCTCCCTGCCTTGGTCAGTTACGCAGGAGGACCCTCGATATCTCCAACACACAATGCAGGATTCTTTAGCCTTGTTTCCTGCTCTTACGTTTTCTGCCTTTAAGGTTTCTTGAAAGTAACGGCTTTCTGTCAATGAGGTCAAGGGTGTTGCCCCGCTCACAAACCTCTCGTGCCTGGCTGTCTCTCTCCCCTAATTCAACTGCCAACTCGAAATTGCAATACCTTTGTGTATTTTGCCTCGCTCAGAGTGTGCTTTCGTGCTCCGACTTTTATCCGCCTAGGGAAATGTAATGCAAGTCAGGTGTGAGTGATTGTCGATAATTACCTGACGTCGCCTGACCATAGTATTGGGACAGGTCATGTACACAGCTCAGGTGTGAGTCTGTTTTCTCTCCAGAGCGGGCTGTCCATGATAAATTGTTCGTGCAGGAAAAGGCGGGGTTACGTTTCTAAATATCCCATTGGATAAGATGGGATAAAGGTGTTACAGGGAAGAGAGGGATACCGCGCCTCACCATCCAGTGTCCCACTACCACTCCCCAAGGACCCCACACCTATGTGATCCTCCCACACTGGTTCACGCCAGGGTCTGGATCCAAAGGCGATGGCCATGCCCTGGCCACCTGAGAGAGAGAGATATCCACGCGGACTAGCGGGTGAGATACCTTCAGGTTCTCACAAAGGTAATGACTGTCCCCCAATTCTGGGGCAAGAGTCAACGACCGAGGAGTTCTTTTAGTCTCTAGACAGTTTGGGATAGCAGTAAAGTAGCTTTCTCTCATTCCTCCCAGGTCTCACGCAACATATCAAGGGCATCTTGTAGTACTCTCCAATATAAACCTTCAAATGCGGAGAATCTGGTTGAGGACTGCTGAGTCTTTCTAATGGCAAAAAGGGCCCAAGATGTCATTGCATCCCAATTTTTTCCATCGGCTTCAACCAGTTTCTTTAAAATATGCTTTAAAGTCTTGTTGAACAGTTCCACTAAACCATCAGTTTGCGGGTGATATATAGAAATATGCAGTTTTAATCTGGAGAATTTCCTTTACTTCTGACACGAGTTTACTCATAAAGGTAGATCCTTGGTCTGTTAAGATTTCCTTGCAGAAACCCAACACTCAAAAATGGAATTAAATGCTTGAGAATTTGTTGTGTCATATTATTCCGTAAAGGAAAGGCTTCAGGGTAATGGGTTGTATTGTCTAATATTACTAGTATGTATCGGTTGCCCAATTTTGATTGCTCAAGGGGTCCAATTGTACCCATATCTATGTGTGAAAAAGGTATATCAATGATGGACAGAGGCTGCAATGGAGCTGGAGGGGGCATTTGGATACTGGTCTTCTGACATAGAGAGCAAGTGAGCACAAAGTTCTTTACATCTGCATAAATCCTGGGCCAATAGAACCGGTTCAGGATTTGTGCTTGAGTTTTGGTTGTCCCTAGATGTCTGCCTATCAGGTGGGAATGGGTAATTGCTAGTACAATTTTCTTGTGGCTTTTAAGCATCATAATGTGTGACCTAGAGCTACCATCTGGCCCACTATCTCCCCTATAAAACAACCCGGTCCTTAAGAACAAAAATGGTCCACGTTACTTCCTCCGCTCCTCTTTGGAGAAGACCTGAAGAAAAGGCTCAGCAAGCAAGGGATCATTCCTTTGGGAAAAGGCTAAATCAGGAATAACTTCATTATCTTCTTCTTCTATGTGAGGTGGGAATGCCTCTGGTATAATGTGAGACTCAATGTCTTCCTCCTCACAACCGTTGGTTCCTCTTTAGTTTTGTCAGAGGTCTTAACTTCCTGGGGTTTAGGAAACAGAGCCTTTTCCAGGATTTCCCTTGGGCTATTTCTCACCCTCGCCTTCACTTGATATGTCTCTTTGCCATTATTTTGCATCAAGATCTTTACATTCCCTGTATAGTGAGGGTGAATGATGCCTGCTAGCGCATCCAGGCCATGCTGCCAGGCTAAACCAGACTTAGAGGCATATCTAATGTAGGCTCCAGAAGGGGAAATGAGGACTAAGTCAGTAGGTTTTTAAACCCGGTATCCAGGTGGGATTAGTTCTCTCCTGCTACTGCACAAGGCACATCCAATAAAGTGTTCTGTGGCAATTGATGATTCAGAAGCTCAGTTACTGAGTTTCTCAATTTAGAGGGTTCCCAAGTGTATGTCTACTGAGACTGATCCCACTTCATATACCATATGTGAGGGGTTAGAAATGAAAGCTGGACACAAAGGTGTCATCTTTTGGTTAAAGGCTTTTATTTAAATAAAAATGGATTGGAAAAATGCCCTTATGACCCAATTCTAAAGAAGAGGTTCCCTACCTAAAAACCAAAAGCGAAGGATCTGTCTGTGTCAGGATGTCAATTACTGAAAAGCTGTCCTTGTGTCTGAAATGTCCTATCATGATCATCAAACTACAAAAAAAACAATAAAGTATGAAAGGAAATGTCTTCAAGCTGATATTGGCAAACAAAGTGTTCACAGCTGAAAATTAGAATAGCTCCAACGAAAATATTCTCCAAGGAGAAAGACCTTGGACCCAGAGGGCGGTTCCATCCCCTGGATTCTAAAATGGGATGGCAATGTCTCTTTTACTAACAGTTCCTTTGTGTCTCTCATTAATTCAAAATGTTCCTGTTAGGCAACAAATTCTGTAGCAGTCTTTTATTGACACATATGTCTCTTTGCTCTAGAAAACACTGTCCTTCTTTAGTGCTTCTTGTAGCTCTGCAGCTCACCTGGTATACTACCCTGTGGAACTCCTCATGCAATTCCAACTGCCTGGTGTACTCTCCTCTCAGGACCTCTCTTGTGGTTTCACTTGCCTGGTATACTTCCCTGCCAGGAATTTGCTTTTGTTTCACTTGCCTGGTATCCTTCTGTTACCACGACGTTGAATGAGTTTCTATTGCCTGCTATCATTCTCTTCCCAGGACTTCTTATGTGTTTCAAAGTTCCTCTCTGTCTGCGGTGATGTTTGTTCATAATTTGTCTAACAATTGCATCTCATGCATCCGTATCTTATTGGAGCTTGAATCCTTACTTTGCCACACTCAAAGGTGCGGTTGTTGGAGTCCATGGGTGTCATCAGACATTAAGGGTCGATTCATGGAATTTCATGCATCGTTCAAAGTGACTTTGCACTAATGAAAACTGGCTTTGCACTGCCGACAAATAGTGTTATTTTGTACAGCAAAAATGACTATGCACTGACTTTGCACTGCAGAAATACACTTGGCCCTTTTCCATGAATCAGGGTTTGTGTCGGCAGTGCAAAGTTACTTTTGAGCAGTGCAAAGTCACTTTGAACCGGGCAAATATTTCCGTGAATCGGGCCCATAGCGTATAGATAGGGGTTCTCAGTGGTTTTACATGAGAGAACATTTTTACATAAAGGTGTATCAGAAGAAAATAGAATTTTGTTGGAGCTTTGTGTGTTTAGGTCATAGATGAGTGCTTGACCTAAAGAATATTGGGAAGAGGTTTCTTTACTTCCTCTATAAGGGGCAACAACCAGCTGACAATAGGCCATTAAGGCTTTGGGTATTAGAGGGTCTTCCACATGGGAAAGGGGGAATACTGTGTCTTGTCCAATGAAGTCATGACATCTCCCAAGTAGTTGTCAACTCCCATGTGATCCGCCCTCATATAGCCACCCACAATGCCAGGATCATATAGCGTCTGCTGTCCCCTGGCCACATGGGAGGAGGTTGGCACTGGGAATCCGTGATGACTCCATTGTATTCATCACAAGGCTTGTGTCGGCAGTGGAAAGTTACTTTTCAGCATTGCAAAGTCACTTTGAACCGGGCAAATATTTCCATGAATCGGGCCCATAGCGTATAGATAGGGTTTCTCAGTGGTTTTACATGAGAGAACATTTTTACATAAAGGTGTATCAGAAGAAAATAGAGTTTTGTTGGAGCTTTGTGTGTCTAGGTCATAGATGAGTGCTTGACCTAAAGAATATCGGAAAGAGGTTTCTTTACTTCCTCTATAAGGGGCAACAACCAGCTGACAATAGGCCATTAAGGCTTTGGGTATTAGAGGGTCTTCCACATGGGAAAGGGGGAATACTGTGTCTTGTCCAATGAAGTCATGACATCTCCCCAGTAGTTGTCAACTCCCATGTGATCCTCCCTCATATAGCCACCCCCAGGGTCAGGATCATATAGCGTCTGCTGTCCCCTGGCCACATGGGAGGAGGTCGCCACCGGGAATCTGTGATGATTCCATTGTATTCATCACAAAGCCTAAACATTATGCATACCAAGCTACAGGCAAATGCGTGTGTAGACACAGAGTGTCAGCCATTCGTTTCTAAGATAAGCCTTTCCACACCAGTATGTACTGTGGCAAACAATAAGAAGGACTCGGACCAATGACTGACATGGTTCAATAGTCTTCATTAGAAGAAACAGAAAATCTCCTAATTTACCCTATCTCTATGAGGGAAGTTGGCTATCTAAAAACTAAAATTAATAGTGCTCATCAAAGGAAAACAGTCCTTAGTCCAAAATCTTATCCAACTAATCTGACCCTATCACTTAGGAAAAACGTAACTGAAAAGATGGCCGGGACAAAGGGGCCTCTAACTTCAACTTCTGCCTGGACCAATCACTCGAATGGCATGTCGTTAGTTTCAAGTTCGTCAATATGATAAGACAGTTCAAAACTTTCTTGCAGACTTTGTTGGTCAAAAGAAAAATGTCCTCTGTATGGTTCCCTCTTCCTCACGGAAAACAAAGGGTTTTCTCAGAACCTCTCCAGGTTCCCTTTTAACACAGTTCTCTTTACAACAATGTTCTTGGTTTTTGGACTCCCCAAAGTCCTATGGCACTCAGGCAGACTTGCTTTCTCTTAATCAAAGTAATCCATGTAGACTGCTTGCCCAATCAGGTTTGTCATGCTCCTGTAAACTTTCTCAGCCTTGGTGCAAAGTGTTTGTATCTCCTTCACTTTGACTTACATAGGGGGCTTGCCTGTTTGGGTTTCGCAGGCCCCTGTAACCTCATCAGCTTTCCTGGCCTTGATGCAAAGTGTTTGTAACTATTTCAATCTAATTCACATAGGGCACTTGTCTGTTTGAGTTTTTCAGGTTCCCGTAACCTCGTCGACTTTCTCAGCCTTGATTCAAAGTGTTTGTACCTCTCTCGTTCGGATTCACATGGGGCGCTTGCATCAGGAGACTCCACAGTGTATAGTTAAAGATGGAGTAACTAAATTCAACACAAAGGAGAACTCGACAGAGTCCTCTTTTAATGTTCATTAGAGAGGTAACAAATAGAGACCCCAAAATGGTACCGAGGAATGGGGAAAGGCCATTGACCACAGTGTTGATGCCTCTAACAACAAGGTAAGAACATGGAAACCTTATCATATGTACCGGCCAACATTTCAAGAATATTTAGTTTACATCTCAACCAACAATAATTTGGTCTAAGGATATATATTTTCATTGGTTAGATGATTAGGAAGATAAAGATATAACATTGAATCTTTGAAGTATTATGTTACTATCACATACCTGAGGTCATCCCACACAATTGCTTGATGCATATGGTCAGTGGGAATCTCAAGGCACAGTATGTACATATAACACCAGAACCTTTATCGCAGTATTTTACAGTTTAGACCACACCGGTCCACAAAGCTCACTCTACTTGGCATGGCGCAATAAAGAAATCAGGCCAATGTGGCTTCCCATTGCAGATCCGAATTTAACCCACCTTCATGGGTTCTCAAGCAGTAGATCCATGTTTGCTCCAACTTGAACAAATGTGGTGTCATTTAATAGTTCTTACAATCAAGTTTGAGTTGGTCTATAACTAACCACTGGAAATCCTCGGACCATGATGTTTATCCAGAAAATGGTGGACCAACGGTGCTGAAATGGTGCCATTGCTTATTCTGCTACAATTAACTTGTTTGCTATGGTTGTGTAATTATCAACAGTAGGTATTAACCCCTTAAGTGCCATGGACGAGCTATCTCGTCCTTGACATTACGTTTGTGTTGCAAAGGAGGAGATAGCTCGTCCTTTTAGGCACATCACTTTGTGCGATCCCCAAGCAGGGATCGCACAAAAGTGTAATCCAACCGCCGGGCTATGTGAGGAGGAGGTTCCGCCTCATGGCCTGGGGGTTGGATTTCTTTCAGTTTCACTTTGGCGTGCGTAATGCACACCAACATGAAACTGAAAGTAGATTTCACTGCGTCAGCCATTTTCAGCTGCCGCAGGGAAATGAGAAGGTTATTGTGCCGTTCAGATCGAGGGAGGTGTCATTGGAAAGTGGAGACTTGAAGCATGGCTGGGCGCAGATTGGGCACAGAGTGCTCGATCCGTGCCCAGCAATGCCACTAGACCACCAAGGATGTGTTTGTGAAGTGGGGTGAGAGGGGCTGCTTACTATGTAAACAGCCCTCTCCCCCCCGGTCCCAAAGCATGGGGAAGCTCATATTTGGCCCCTTGGGGAAAGTCTGGGGTGATGTCCCTGGCCTTGGGTGGCTGTCTTCCATGTGGTTTTCCCATCCCCAAGCCCAGAAGTGGGTGCAGGGAAGCCCAGGAGGGTTCTCAGCCTTTCCCAGTGGGTGAAGCTGTAACACAGGCCAGCCAGAGCTCCAGGAAAGTCGGGGGTAATGTCCCTGGCCTTGGGCAGCTGTCACCCATGTGGGTTGACCATCCCCAAGTGCAGCGGCAGTCCCAGGGAGTCCTGGCAGGGTGCCCCTCCCTTCCCAGAGGTAAATTCTGTAATGCATCCCCGCCAGACCTCCAGGATGGTCAGGGGTGATGTCCCTGGCCTTGGGCACCCGTCTCCCATGTGGGACAACAATCCCCAAGCCCAGCAGCAGTTCCAAGGAGCCCCTGGCTGGGTTACGTTACACCTTCTCCCTCTCGGAATGGACGAGGAGCCCGCCGAGGCTCCCTGAAACTGCCGCTGGACTTGTGGACGGTCAACCCATATGAGGGACAACCACCTAAGGCCAGGGACATCACCCCCGACCATCCTGGAGTTCAGGCTAGGCAGCATTACAGAATTTCCCTCAGGGAACAGACAGGGGCCCTCCCGGGGCTCCCCGGGACTGCCGTTGGACTTGTGGATGGTCAACACTTTTTCTTTTCCGCCCAGGCAGGTGCACCCACACATGTGAGGTACTGTTTTCATCCGGACACCTGTGGGAATGTGGGAAAGTAGGACATGTGTTGTTGGCGGCGTGTTTAAGTAGTTTCCAAGTGGGACATGTCTGAAAATTGAGTTTTTTTCCCTAAATTTGGGACTTTGCCAGAGCTTGTGGGTAATACATTCTGGGGCGATTTGCGCAAGTCAGACCTCTTTGGGGGATAGCAGTGGTTTGGCCTCTTCCCTTTGCACCCAGGTAGGTGCACCCACACATATGGAGTACCGTTTTTGGCGGTACACCTGTGGGAACGCGGGAAGGTAGGACATGTGTTGTTGGCTGCATGTGTCGGTGGGTTGGCAGAGGGAAATGTCTGAAAATTGTGGTTCTTTTGCCAAATTTTGGACTTTGCCGGGGATTGTGGGTAATAAATTCTGGGGCGATTCGTGCAAGTCAGACCTCTGTGGATTCCCACATGTGGCTTCCTTTCAGAAATGCATGGGGTTGCCTGTTTTCCTTGGTGGCTTCGACACCCTAGGCCCAAATCTGTAGGTTGTCCACAAGAGCAAAATCTCACAGAATCAGCTCTGCCAAAAGACTTGGGGTTACCAGTGATTTAGCCTTCTTCCCTTTGCACCCAGGCAGGTGCACCCACAGATGTGAGGTACCGTTTTCATCTGGACACCTGTGGGAATGCGGGATGGTAGGACATGTGTTGTTGGCAGCGTGTTTCAGTGGGTGGGCAGAGGGAAATGTCTGAACATTTTGTTTCTTTCACCACATTTTGGAATTTGCCATGGATTGTGGGTAATAAATTCTGGGCCGATTCTCACAAGTCAGACCTCTGTGGATTCCCACGGTGTCTTCTTTTCGGAAATGCATGGGGTTCCCTGTTTTCCTTGGTGGCTTCAACACCCTAAACCCAAATCTGAAGGTTGTCCACAAGAGCAAAATCCAGCAAAATGTGCTCTGGCGAAAGACTTGGGGTTACCAGTGGTTTAGCCTTTTCCCTTTGCACCCAGGTAGGTGAACCCACACATGTGAGGTACTGTTTTCATCGGGACACCTGTAGGAACGCAGGAAGGAAAGACATTTGTTGTGTTTGTGTGGTTTTCATAACGTTTTTGAACATTTGCTGCTGAACTTTGTCACACAACCCTTTAATTTCCCAAATGTGACCTACATTTAGTCGCTGCTTTAGGCACTATACACTTTTGGAACCTGAACAAGTCACCTACCCTTCAAAAGGTCTGCCTGTGCTCTTTCAAAAAATGTATCCGTGCCATTCCTCACACCATTTGTTTTCCTTACTTACACATGCTAAGTATGTCTGTTTAGGTTTAAGCACAAAAAACCTGTGTACCATGGCTCAGTTTTTTGCTTGTGGTAATGCTTGTTTTGTAAAACATTACGTAAAATGTGTGATTTCCTAACTGGAAGGGTCGGGGGAATGTAGCGGGGCATTGCATTTCTCAAAATTCACAGAAGCCATTGCCTTACTGGGCCACCACATACCTTTTTTTATCTGTCATTTTCCCCAATTTTTCCCCAAACTAAGGAATTTTTCCCTACATAGTTGTTGCCTGACCTGCGCAAATCACTCCATCTAAAACCTGGAATTCTGTCTATTTTTCAGAAATGTATACCTTTCTGTTTTTCCATTCAGCTTTCCTACCCTCCTCTTCCATTTCGTCCACGCATGTCCTATTGGAAAAAAAGGCCAAAATCGCCTATCTCTCACAAAACGGCTGGTAACCAGATCAAAATATGTTGTTTTGGTTTCCACTCAACCTGTTCTTGAAAGCCTGGAAAATGGGGAATTCAGCACAGCAAACCAATCGTTCCCAGCTCTTACAAAAAAACCCACAGGCTTCTTTGTACATCATTTTACAAATTTGGTCACTTTTTGGTTATTTTCTCTCACCGTCCTACAGCAAACTAGGATCCCTTGGTGTCGTTATGACCACCTACATGGGGGAGGAAAAGGGGCCAAATGTGGCTGAGATATCGCATGTAACAAAAAAGTTACAAAGGATTGAATGGCGACCGAAATCACAAAAAAAGGCCTTAGCACTGGGGGGGGGGAACCCCTTGGCAGTTAAGGGGTTAAACTAACTCTGTTGTCACGTTCTACAGAGTAATGGCACATGGTTTCTTCAGATGCCCAGTGCCAGATGGTATTAGGTACCAGTTGCATTTTAAAATTATATAAAGCATTGGTTTACATAAGTGTCTCTGCAAAAAAATAATAGTTTTGCACATGTATGGATCTTGACTTTGTATGTGAGTGTATGTGTTTTGTTGTGCAAGTGAGGTTCTGTGAATTGGTCTAATCTTTGGCATATAATTCGATTCATTACACAGGTTTGCATGTTGCACTTTATAGTATTTTGAATCATTCTCATTGTGTAATTCAATACACAATGTTATCTTTTTTTTAAAATAATCCCCCTTTTGTATTTGTTTTGGGTAAACCACGTGTATGTTAAAGTGTTGCATAGGATCTCTAGATTGAAGTATTATGTTAGGCATAGACATTGCTGCTATTGACGTTTCTTTCTCTGTGACAGATAAATAAAACATAAGATTTTAATAAAGGAAGAAATATGGAATCAGAAAGGAAATATGATATTTGGTACAGTGAAAATGTATACTACAAAATATGTCTCACAAATAATATTTGGAATTATTCAGACAATAACTAGGATTTTTATTATTTCACAGTTTCCCCTAATAATTAAACTTTCATGGAACGAAAATGTTCATATCAATAAAAGCTAAATTGTGAACAATTCTCAAAAGGATAAAAAAAATGTATACATGTGCATGTCGAAACCATATGAACAATACATTTACAAAGATTATGATACATTGTTTTCAAGTTGGTACATTGAGGACGACTTTAGTAAGTCAGTAATCAAGTGAATAATATCTGGATATTCTGTTGTTTTCAGATGGGTTACTTTCCCTCTTATAATTATGAATATCTTTCAGACTGAAGCACTTGGAATCCAGCTGTCACATCTGTGTGAGCCAATATGAAAATATATAAAACTACTCAACACATTAAAGTCATGAACTGAATGAGTTACGGTCACTATCAAAGAGAACTATAAGGTTGTGAGCCATCAGTAAATGGAATGAGGAGATCCAGAGGAAAGGGGAAGTAGAAGTGGCATTGGAGGCAGAAGAAAAGATGACTTCCATCTTGGAATAGTTTAACATGAAGCACGCTTGAGTCATCCCGTGTCGGATACCAGTGAGGTAGCTGGCCATATGCTATTAGGCATCAGAAAGGTGTCTTACGCCGCAGCGACTGGCGGTTGCTTCCGCGTTGGCGGCTGCACCGCGGAAGACAGACCCATTAGTTCTGCGACGTTCCTTTGTTTACGTTAGTGCGGGTCTAGTTGTTTTCACCATGGCAGCCGCTGGGAGGTACTAAGTCTTCCTTCTCCCAGCGGTCGTTGCGTTGCAACCCAGTACTCTTGCGAGTGAATCTCTCTTTGGGTGTAGACGCTAGTACACTGCTTTCCGGCTTATTTTTGAAGCCACTTTCTCTCCCTATTTTCGCTCTGCTTAGCTTTCCTCCCTTTCCTTCCTTTTCCCCCGCAAGTCTTGTCTCCGGCCTCCCGCTCGTACAGCGACCTCTCTCTCTTTCCGGGTCTCCGCTCTTCAGGAGGCCGGTGCCCTCTCTACTTGCCTTTACCTGTTGCTGCTTTCAGTGGTTTGGATTCTCCTTCTCTGGGCTCCGCTTGCCATCTTGTGGAGTCCTGTACTCCATGGGATCGTTTCGGGTGTGGCGCTTTGTACCTTGCTCACCCTCCACCTGCCCTGCTCGACCGGACCCGCGGATGTCTTCCTGGCAGGCTCCATCTGCTGTTACTGGAATCTGGATTCCTGAAACGTGAACTTCAGACTCACTGCACAAGGGTTTTTTATGCCTTCTGGCTTTTTCCCTTATTCTGGCCTTACCACGGGAAAGGAGCCTCAGGACTGCTGTTTCCTAAGCATTCACTGTGGCTTCCTCTCGTGGCAGGCACAATCGACTAAGAAGGGAGAAAGATTACCTGACCCGACGCCACTTACAAACTGAAGATCTGGAACCCATCGACTCAGGTGAGGAGAGTGGGGAGGAGAGAGGGTTGGAGAAGACTACAGAACAGGTCAGTTTGCAATGACAAATAGACAAGATGTCAGCCGAGGAGCAAGTTCAGGAATTCTGGAAGGCCATCCAAGGAATGTCCCAAGAACTACAGAAAGTGAAGGCTGAAAACGCTGTACTTAAACAATTGATTACAACTAACGAACAACCACCTGTAGAGTTGCCTTCTATGGCCCTTTCCTCTGGGAAGTTTGACGGGTCCCCAAAGACGGTAAAACAGTTTTTGGAGGCTTGCATTGTATACTTTACCTTCAGGCTTTGTGCCTTTGCCACAGATCAGTCAGGGGTTGTTTTTTTTATTTCCAACATGACTGGGAATGCGCTAGCATGGGCAACCCCATTGGTAACCAGTGCTAATCCTATTCTTCAGGACTTCGCCGGTTTCCAGACGTTACTCAAACAAACCTTCAAACGACCAGAATTGACGTTCACGGCTTGTGAAGACTTATTGGATGTTCGACAAGGTTCTTCTGACGTCCTCTCGTACAACTCTACCTTCAAGACTTTGGCAGCTGGTGCCAGATGGCCTGAACAAGCCCAATATGCCATATTCCGGAGAGGCTTAAAGGAGGAGATAAAGGACGAGCTCGCTAGGTCCCCTCGACTGCCAACCTTTTCGGACTTATTATCATCCGTGTTACAGATCGAATACCGGCTTCAGGAACGGCATCTGGAGTGCCGTAGACAACGAGCTAACGTACCTCTCCCTGAATCGCAGCCTCACTCGTCACCCTCACACTCTTACCCTCACCCTCTTACTCTCATGAAGAACCAATGCAGATTGGTGCTACCAGGGCACCTCTTTCAATGGCCGAAAGAAGACGAAGGAAGGAGAAAGGACTCTGTGCATATTGCGGATCGGACCAACACCTCCTCAAAGACTGTACTGAAGTGCCAAACAAACAACCGGGAAACGGTCACCCTCGGCGCCATTAGGGACGGGTTTCCGAGGGTCATCTAGTACATCTCTCCGTCCCCATGTCTCAGTCTCCGCACACAACATCAATGAGGATTCCAGACTAATGGTGATCCCAGTACTCATCGATATCAATAACAAATCAGTGGAATCTCTAGCCATCCTGGATTGTGTAGCGGCGGGCAATTTCGTTGACACCCTATGGGCAAATAAAGTGGGCATTCAAAGGGTAGCCTGCAATGAAGATCAAAAGGTAGAAGGAGTGGATGGTTCTCCCCTATCATCTGGACCTATAACACATATCACGGAGGACTTGCCTGTTACTATCTTTCAACATTCGGAAGTTCTCAAATTCGATATTATTCAAGCTGCCCATTTTCCTATCATACTACGTATCACGTGGTTGCAAAGGCATAACCCCCAGATCAACTGGACGAACAATCAGTTGAGTTTTTGTTCCACGTTTTGCAAACTTCATTGCCTTCCCTTGACTAGCCGGTGTGAACTTCAAACCGCTACAGTGCTTACGGAAGACCACATTGGAGTGTACGCCTTACCACTGTATTGTTCTACCTATCAGGGAGTCTTCATGGAAAGGAAACCTGCTATGCTACCTCCACATCGGCCAGCGGACTGTACTATAGATCTGGAACCTAACACTCTAGTTCCGTTTGGCCGGATGTTTTCCCTAACACAAACAGAGAGACAGGTCCTTTGAGACTATCTGGATACCAATATGCAAAACGGTCTCATACAACCCTCTACATCTCTTGCAGGAGCTTCCTTATTTTTCATCAAGAAGAGAGACTCGGCGGAACTCCGGCCCTGCATCGATTATAGTGGCCTCAATAAGGTCACTGTCCGTGACCGCTACCCCATGCCATTAATAACCGACATAATCGAGGCTGTGCAAGGGGCGTGCATTTTCACCAAACTCGACCTCAGGAATGCCTACCATTTGCTTTGCATTGCCAAGGGGGACGAGTGGAAGACTGCCTTCCGTACCCCGTTTGGGTTGTTTGAATATAAGGTAATGTCTTTCGGATTGATGAATGCA